>NC_134643.1:61083720-62333720 GCF_030463565.1 Pelecanus crispus | reverse complement strand
TTGGTCTTTCCTTTGATTGCCAGTACATTCTTTTTTTTTTTCTTTTTTAATAAATTTTAGGTTGAGTATTCTTCAGAGACAGTGAATCTTAAACCTAGGCAGGATCACAGCCCCGATGTCAGCCCAACAAATCCAGTTCCATTCAATAATTCCGCCAAGGTTTAGGATGAACTGAACTGTTTGGTCTGTACGTGGTATGCTAGTCAGTAACTACTAGTATGGGTGACAGAAGGAGAATTTATAGTTGATTGTCTCAGGCATTTTTGTCAGCACATTTCTGTCAAATGCACAGACCTGAGACCAAAAGTCACTAGCAGGAGAGGATGCTGGAGTGACAGCGGGTTATGGACACCACAACAGAACTTTGTTAGCTGACGGCCTTGACCCTAACAAGTAGCGGAGAGCTTGCACAGGGTCAGGAGGTTGTCTTCAATACATCCCAGAGGTGGCTGGAGCTGATATGGGTGTGGCTTGCACTGAAACAGATGAGGAACCCACAGAATACTCTGTCCTCCTCAATACAGTGGGAGTAGAAATCTTCACCAGTAAACAAAGCACCCTGGGAAGGCTAGAATAGCAGAGTTTCCACAATGAACATCTAGCCATAGCCTTAGCTGTCTCACATTTTATGGTAAGGGGGATCTCAGATTTCTATTTAGGAAGGGCCTAGAAAGGCCAGGATTTGTAGCAGTACCCTAAGACCCAGGATTTTAGCTCTGAAGCTGTTTATTTCAGAGAGTTTACCATAAGAACTGAGCCATATGGACATCAGTGGAGACAATAATCAAGAGAATCATCAATGTTAAGCATCAAGGGATGTAATCTGTTTCAGGTAGTAAGGCAGCGTAGGTAACTGTCATACCGTTTCTCCTTCTCCAGCTTGGCAGTGACAAGGAAAATGTTAGCGATGTACTAGCTAAGGCTTTGTCTCGCCAAGGAACCTATACAAACTATTTCTGACCAAGAGTACCACTCCACAAGCAGCTTGTCATTGTATTTGACAGAGGGGTTAAACCCTTTATTTCCTATGCACACAAGGTCAGACCTCTAGTGCTGAGGAAGTGTGCATTAGGAATTCGCTGAGGTGGTAAAGTAGCTAGACACTGCAGTCTGGTGCAGTTGGGGAGTTTACTGATGTACCATTTTCTCTCAGAAGTTTCAATATTCTGTTTTGCCTGCGTGAATTTGAAGCCGAATTTGGTGGGGAAAAGTAGCACCCCTGTTTGTCTCTCACAAGACTTATTTCTCCTTGGAGAAGAGGAAACTCCACAGAAGAGCAAGCTGAGAAAGCATCGTGACACCTGCCTTGTAGATCTTTTGTCTTACCCTTGAGCCTATTATAAAATCTGGGCCTGATAGTCTCAGTCAGCCCAGAGTCTTAACATCCATCTGCTAGCGCTAAAGCCAGTATGCCTAGCTCAGTTATTAGGATTAGGGCAAAATATCTTGTGACTGCAAGTTATGTTCTCAACTTAGTTGTCATGGGCCCTGGTGTAAACAGTAACACGCCTTGCCCTTTTCCTCTCCTCCCACTCTAACCATCAGTTAGCCACATACTGGGACATTTGTGACCTGCAGGGCCAAATGCAGCTGTATGTGTTACCCACTCAGTAGCTGCGTTGCTGTTTGCTGGATAAAGCAGTGCATTAATTGTAGGCTTTATTGTCTTTGCCAGTTTTACTGGTAACAGTAAAGAAAGGTTATGAACTAACTTGCTGCGAAGGCTGAGCACAAACTAGTCCTTCATTTCAATTAACAGTGCTTCTGTAGTGAAAGGCCAAGAATCAAGGCCAACTTGAGAAACTAGTCAAAATTCCAAATGTGTACCTTGTGATGGTTTAACCCCAGCCGGCAACTAAGCACCACACAGCTGCTCCCTCACTCCCCCCAGCAGGATTGGGGGAGAGAATCACAAGGGTAAAAGTGAGAAAACTCATGGGTTGAGATAAAACCAGTTTAATAATAGAAATAAAATAATAATACATTGTAATGAAAAGGAAAATAACAAAGTGAGAGAAATAAAACCCAAGAAAGACAAATAATGCAAATGAAAACAGTTGCTCACCACCAACCGACCGATGCCCAGCCAGTCCCCAAGCTGTGTCCCCCTGCCAACCTCCCCCCAGCTTTATATGCTGAGCGTGACGTCATATGGTATGGAATATCCCTTTTGTCAGTTGGGGTCAGCTGTCCCAGCTGTGTCCCCTCCCAGCTTCTTGTGCACCCCCAGCCTACTCCAGAAGCAGAGAAGGCCTTGACTCCGTGTAAGGGAGGGAGATAGATTGATGGACCCACACCCTACCATCCCTGGGGCCAGGGCAGCAGGCGGAGGCCCCACAAGGAGCAGAGGATCCCCTGCCCTCTTGCCAGCAAGCAGAAGGAGTGGACCTAAGAGACGAGGGGGAATGGAAACAGGTCCCTGCCCGGGGTGGCAGGCGAATCCCCTCCCGGCCTCCCTCGCCTCCCCAGCTGCCCTTACACAACAGATACGGGGCTCTGGAAGTTGAGGGCCAGGCAAATGAGGGTGTAGGTGAAGGTGAAGGTCCAGCCAGGGGGTTGCTGAGGGCGAGTCAGTCAGCCCCATGCATTATGACTGCCCCTGTTAAGAAAAATGGAGGGTAATGGCGGTAGGTGATTCCCTCCTGCGGGGAACAGAGGGCCCAATATGCCATCCAGACCCATCCCACAGGGAAGTCTGCTGCCTCCCTGGGGCCTGGGTTAGAGACATTACTAAGAAACTCCCTGATCTGGTATGGCCCTCTGGTTATTATATGCAGGTTGGCAGTGATGAGGCTGTGGACAGAAGTCCAAAAGTGGTCAAAAGGGACTTCAGGGCACTGGGATGATTGGTTGAAGGAGCGGGAGCACAGGCAGTGTTTTCCTCAATCATGTCAGTGGCAGGGAAGAATACTGAAAGGAACAGGAAAGCTCAACTGATTAATAAGTGGCTCAGAGGCTGGTGCCATCAGTGGAATTTTGTTTTTTTCAATCAGGGGCAGGTTTACACGGCACCAGGCCTGCTGGCGGCAGATGGAGTTCAGCTGTCTCCAAGGGGGAAAAGGATTCTTGCCCATGAGTTGGCGGGACTCATCGAGAGAGCTTTAAACTAGGTTCGAAGGGGGAAGGGGATATAAACAGGCTCACTAGAGAGGAGCCCAAGGGTGGCATGGCAACGTTGCAGGTGAGATTGATAGCCCAGCTCAAGTGCATCTACACCAATGCACGCAGCATGGACAACAAACAGGAGGAGCTGGAAGCCCTTGTGCAGCAGGATAGCTATGACTTAGTCGCCATCACAGAAACACAGTGGGATGACTCCCATGACTGGAGTGCTGCATTGGATGGCTATAAGCTCTTCAGAAGGGATAGGCAAGGAAGGAGAGGCGGTGGGGTGGCTCTGTATGTTAGGGAGTGTTCCGATTGTACAGAGCTCAACGACTGTGATGATAAGGTCGACTGCTTATGGGTAAGGATGAGGGGGAAGGCCAGCAAGGCAGATATCCTGCTGGGAGGCTGTTACAGACCACCCAACCAGGATGAAGAGGTAGATGAAGCATTCTATAAGTGGCTGGCAGAAGTCTCACAATCACTAGCCCTTGTTCTCGTGGGGGACTTCAACTTGCCGGACATCTGCTGGAAATACAACACAGCAGAGAGGAAACAGTCTAGGAGGTTCCTGGAGTGTGTGGAAGATAACTTCCTGACACAGCTGGTAAGTGAGCCTACCAGGCGAGGTGCCTCGCTTGACCTGCTGTTTACAGACAGAGGGCTCGTGTGAGATGTCGTGGCCGGAGGCCATCTTGGGCTCAGCGACCATGATATGATTGAGTTTTCAATTCTTGGCGACATAGGGAGGAGGGTCAGCAAAACCACTACCGTGGACTTCCGGAGGGCAGACTTTGGTCTGTTCAGGACACTGGCTGGGAAAGTCCCTTGGGAGACAGTCCTGAAGGGCAAAGGGGTCCAGGAAGGCTGGGCGTTCTTCAGGAAGGAAGTCTTAAAGGCGCAGGAGCAGGCTGTCCCCATGTGCCGTAAGACGAACCGGCGGGGAAGACGACTGGCCTGGCTGAACAGGGAGCTTTTGCTGGGACTCAGGAAAAAAAGGAGAGTTTACCACCTTTGGAAGAAGGGGCAGGCAACTCAAGAAGAGTACAGGGATCTCATCAGGTCATGCAGAGAGGAAATTAGAAAGGCAAAAGCCCAGCTAGAACTCAATCTGGCCACTGTTGTAAGACATAATAAAAAATGTTTCTACAAATGCATTAACAACAAAAAGGGAGCCAAGGAGAATCTCCATCCTTTGCTGGATGTGGGCAGGAACATTGCCACCAAGATGAGGAAAAGGCTGAGGTACTTAATGCCTTCTTCACTTCTGTCTTTAATAGCCAGACCAGATATCCCCAGGGTATTCAGCCCCCTGAGCTGGAAGACAGGGACGGGGAGCAGAATGAAGCCCCCATAATCCAGGAGGAAGCAGTTTATGACCTGCTATGCCACCTGGACACTCACAAGTCTATGGGGCGGATGGGATCCACCCAAGAGTACTGGGGGAGCTGGTGGAGGAGCTTGCCAAGCCACTCTCCATCATCTATCATCAGTCCTGGTTAACAGGGGAGATCCCTGATGACTGGAGGCTTGCCAGTGTGATGCCCATCTACAAGAAGGGTTGGAAAGAGGATCCGGGCAACTACAGGCCTGTCAGCCTGACCTTGGTGGCAGGGAATATTATGGAGCGGTTCATCTTGAGTACGCTCAACAGGCATGTGCAGGTCAACCAGGGGATCAGACCCAGCCAGCATGGGTTCATGAAAGGCAGGTCCTGCTTGACCAACCTGATCTCCTTCTATGGCCTGGTGGACTGCCTAGTGGACAAGGGAAAGGCTGTGGATGTTATCTACCTGGACTTCAGTAAAGCCTTTGACACAGCCTCCCACAGCATTCTCCTAAGGAAGCTGGCAGCTCATGGCTTAGGCAGGTGACTCTTCGCTGGGTAAAAAACTGGCTGGGTGGCCGAGCCCAGAGAGTTGTGGTAAATGGAGTTAAATCCAGTTGGCGGCCGGTCACAAGCAGTGTTCCCCAGGGCTCAGTTTTGGGCCCAGTATTGTTTAATATCTTTATAAATGATCCGGATAAGGGGATTGAGTGCACCCTCAGTTAAGTTTGCAGATGACACCAAATTGGGTGGGAGTGTTGATCTGCTGGAGGGTAGGATGGCCCTGCAGAGGGACCTGGACAGGCTGGACCGATGGGCCGAGGCCAACTGTATGAGGTTTAACAAGGCCAAGTGCCGGGTCCTGCACTTGGGTCACAACAACCCCATGCAACACTACAGGCTTGGGGAAGAGTGGCTGGAAAGCTGCCTGGCTGAAAAGGACCTGGGGGTGCTGGTTGACAGCTGGCTGAACATGAGCCAGCAGTATGCCCAGGTGGCCAAGAAGGCCAACAGCATCCTGGCTTGTGTCAGGAATAGTGTGGCCAGCAGGAGCAGGGAGGTGATTGTCCCCCTGTACTCGGCGCTGGTGAGGCTGCAGCTGGAATACTGTGTCCAGTTTTGGGCCCCTCAATACAAGACAGACATTGAGGTGCTGGAGTGTGTCCAGAGAAGGGCAACGAAGCTGGTGAAGGGTCTGGAGCACAGGTCTTATGAGGAGCAGCTGAGGGAACTGGGACTGTTTAGCCTAGAGAAGAGGAGGCTGAGGGGAGACCTTATCGCTCTCTACAACTACCTGAAAGGGGTTGTAGTGAGGTGGGTGTTGGTCTCTTCTCCCAAGTAGTTAGCGATAGGATCAGAGGAAATGGGCTCAAGTTGCACCAGGGGAGGTTTAGATTGGATATTAGGAAAAATTTCTTCACGGAAAGCGTAGTCAAGCATTGGAGCAGGCTGCCCAGAGAGGTGGTGGAGTCACCATCCCTGGAAGTGTTCAAAAAACGGGTAGACATGGCACTTTGGGACATGGTTTAGTGGACATGGTGGTGTTGGGTTGATGGTTGGCTGATGGACTGATGACCTCAGAGGTCCTTTCCAACCTTAATGATTCCTAGTTTTTACTTTCATTAAAAATAATCCAGCCACCAAGCCAGGAAACATGAAATTATTACTCTACCCTTAATTGGTTTAGTGGTGGACTTGGTAGTGTTAGGTTAATGGTTGGACTGGATGATCTTAAAGGTCTTTTCCAACCTAAACGATTATATGATTCTATGATTCTAAGCACTGCTCAGCAATAACAAAACGTCGCTGTTATCAACACTGTTTTCAGCACAAATCCAAAACATAGCCCCATACTAGCCACTATGAAGAAAATTAACTCTATTGCAGCCAAAACCAGCACATACCTGTGTGTCCTATCTACAACACAAGGACATTGATCTTCTTAATTGAGCAGAACAAATTTAAAGGCTGTACAATTATTTTCTTGCTGACATTGTGGAAGACACAGACAACGAGAAATAAGTGATGTTCCTCTGTGGAGAAAATCTACACAGTAGGTAATCTGCTTCAAGATCCCTATAATGGGATATAGCTTCAGTGCCTCTGGATCAGGAAGGAATTGAAACAAAAAAGGTTAAGTGCTGAGTACTGCAGCGTCTAACTTATTCTTGGCCTTTGGACTGGAATCTTGAAGCATGTCTTTGGTGCCTCAGCTATATATACAGATGCACATCTCTGATTGATAGATAGATAGATAGATAGATAGATAGATAGATAGACAGACAGACAGACAGACAGACGGGGTGAGCAAGCTAGGTACTTAAGAATGGGCTCCAAAACAGTTGGTGTGCTGTGGGAGAAGGGCACTGCTACAGCTGGAAAAAAAAGTTGTTTTAAAGCCATCGCTTTCTGGAATTCCACCTCTTACTCCATGATGTAGGGTAATACCCCTGAGATACTTTTTCCTTTGAAGTTGATCTTTCATATAAGTATTTAGAAGCTAGTTTACTTGGTGAGGCTGGGGCATCCCTTTCCCTCCCTGTGCAAGCTAGGCCACTGAGCACCACATGTTTCCACAATTGCTGGTCCACACAGCACACAAAATGGACCCTGTGTCACTGGCCCTGGTGTTTGCTGCAAGTACTCTTTGTGCAGTTTTAGATGATATAGCTGGTTAATTAATAAAAGGCATCAGCAGCCATCACAGCAAAGACCAGAACTCAGGTTTCCCCCATCTTTCAGATGGCATTTAAGCCAGAATGGATGTAAAAAATAAAAACAAATAACGTCCTTGGAAGTGAAAACAGTCCTGCAGAAGGCAGTCCATCTGTATGCCATCACAGACAATCTTCTCCAAAGCTCTTTTGAGCTTCTCTCAGATTGTCATTGCCATGTGACATGCACAAACTGGGGCAAAGTAGTGCAAACACAGTTATTTAAGACATCGTCTTCTTTATGGAAGCTATCGGATTAGGCTGTTGGACTTAATCCCATTTAATGTCTCTGAAGGCTGGGCTCAGAGCGGCAGGGCTGACAGGTGCTGTGCACCGCTGAGAGCAAGCACTCCCACTTGAGCAGGGCACTTGGCACTTGCGTAGCCAAACTCTGCTCCCTGCTTCGAGCCCTTGCTTTTATAGCAGAGGTTAATAGGACCTACAGTGGGCTTTGGCCTATGTGAATACAACATCTATCCCATATAGTTCATTACATTTGCTCAAGATTATTTGCAGGAAGGGAAGCTCAGTCTTCCTGACGAGCAAGGCTTGATTTAGTTAGCTCCTGCCTCAGAGGTGACTGCCAGTGTTTTGCCCTCCGTGCTTCCTGGTAGGTGAGGCAATGGTGGCACTTAGCTCCTGTGACAGGAAGAGATGATGACCCTGATAGGTACTACTGGCCCAGTGGGTGCGTGAAGCTGCCCCGTGGATGAGGTCAATAGAGCAATAACCAAAGCATTTATAATAATAGCGCTGTACTGCTTCATGCTGCGTTCCTCAGTGGGCGCTCAGCAGGCCTCCTAACACCACATCCGCGAACAAGGCGGGTGACTAAACTCGGCACAGACCTGAGTGGCTCCCCCGAGGCTAAGATGGCGGGGGGTGGCAGTAGGGGGGCCAAGATGGCGGGGGGGGAGGGGGGAGCGCCTCACCCCCCCCCCCCCCGAGAAACTAAAAGAAAACGGGGCAGGAAGGCTCGTGGGGGGATAGTTAAAGCTTCCTTAGCAGCGCAGCAAATAGAGAAAGGTAAATAGGCCCTGAAGTGCTGCCGCTTCCCCTAAGGCGAAGGGACGCTTCGTCCCCGCCCCACCGGCCCCACAGCGGAGGCGGCTCCGGGGCGGGGCTAACGCGGAGGCCCCGCCCCGGGGCGGGGCGAGTCCGGATCGACGCGGCTCTTCCGTAAACACCACCCAGCCCTTCCCCCGGCGTTCTCCCCCGGCAGGGCCCATTCAGCGCGGGGGGAGTCCGCGGAAGAGCCTTCTCCTGTCAGCTCATATTTCTCCCCTCTTTGTGCCCGGGCCCGGGGAGAATGAAGAGACACGGAGTGGTTGTATGGGGATAGGCGCGGACTGAGCCAAGTCCCTCGGGCTAACTCACCGCTGGCAGGCAGGAAAAGATTACGCGCCCCCCCCCTCACCAGCAGAGATGGACGCGCCCAAGGAAGACAGTAATAGTCCGGGCTAGCTCTATAAATCCGGGGGGGGGGCTGGTTACGGCGCTGGTGGGTGCTGCGCGGAGGGGTGAGCTGCTGCCGGGCCGCGGTGAGTGACCGTACCGTACCGTACCGTACCGTACCGTACCGGCCATGAGCTGCGGGGTGAGTCCGGGTCAGAGCTGGCCCGGGGGCTGCTGCCCTCCCGTGCGGTGGGGGTGGCTGGGAGTTGGGGGGCTGGCGCTCCGCTGTGCTCTGCTGCCCCGGTGGGGCTCCCGTGGCAGCGGGCGGGTTTCGCAGCTCCCGCTCTGGGACCGCAGCACACCCCTTGCCCCGTGTCTCCTGGGCTGTCTCCGTCCCTTAATGCCCGCTGTCCGCCGGGACGGTCTGTCGGGACGGTCTGTCCCGACGGGTGCAGCCGCGGGGGTTCCCCCCGTGCAGCCCCGCAAAGCAAGGGCACCCCGGCTCCCTCCCCAGGGGACGCGGCACTTGGAGGCGGGCAGCCGGGCTCGCCTTCCCCGGGGCTGGCAGAGAGAGGGTTCCCCCTTATCTTCTCCTCCTCCCTTCCCCCACCGCCCCCTCCCCCCCCCCCCGGGCCTGTGCTTGGAAACGCTGTTTGTTTTGGTCGGCGAGTGCCAAACTGCTGCCTCTGGTAACTGTTAAAAACATGGGGCCGGGGGAGGAGACAGACAGCGAAACAGATGGGGGAAGAGGAGGGGCCGGCGACGGCGGTGGTGCCGCTCCGGTCCCCCCCGCTGAGGGGAGCCGGCGGGGGGCGGGAAGGGCGTCCCCGGCCTCCCCTCGAGGGGCTTGTGGGGCCTCGTCACGGCCCGGGGGGGTGGTGGGGGGACGTGTTGCCTAAATGTCTGAGGTGAGGGCAGCTCCCCTGGCTGTCCCGGGTGCAGACCCTGGGGGACACGTCCTCATCTCGCTCTTACTTAGGTATTTTTAAGCCTTCAGCAAGAGAAGCCTGTATATAAAGGGAAGAGCTGCCGAACTGGAAAGCTAAAGGAGAGAAATGTCGGCTATAAGCTGTCAAAAATAGGGCATGAGGAAATTCCGTAATTCTTAACAAAGGCTGTTTTCTGCTCCTGTGCAGCGAGTGCTGACAGAGGTGGAGTCAAGTGAAAGGGAAACTCGAACCCACATGAGAGTCAGTCGGTGCCAGCTTGAAGATAGTAAGGATGTAAGCCCAGTAGAGTAAACAAAGTTAAGACATTTATAGTGGTAAAACTGGACAGAGCACTTAAAAAGTGTGCATGGATGGAGGGACTTCTTTGAACAAAGCAGGGCTGTGGAAAAACTTCTTGAAGATGGTATCTGAAGAAAAAAAAAAAACTCTTCCAAACTGTCTTCCCCCCCCCCCCCCCAGGTGCTTCATAAAATAACTTCTAAAGGGAGCCTTCAGGAATAAAAAGCCTGTTTGTGTTCTCTAAAACTAATCTGATCTTGCAATCTTCATCAGTTCTAAGTGAATGATTGGGTTGTGTGATGTGGTGACTACATAAGAGCGAGCCTTTAGTGTTGTATTCATTGTATCTTTACTAAAAATAATCCAAAACTGTCTAAACAGCAGCAGAAACCATGGTAATTTAGTGTTTCCTTGTTAAATGAACTGGAATCTTGGGTTTTGTACATTTAGGAGATATTTTAGCTTGGTCTATTTAGAGTTTATCCTTAAAAAGACTGTAAAATAGGTACTGATGGAAAGAAAGCAAACAGTGTATTGAAGCCCATTGTGAATGTATCCAACCTAATATAAAAGTAAAAATCCGTTGGTTTTGATGCAGGAAGAGTAAAGCAGGTTGTAATCACAGACTGACCCTTTAATAGAATAGGTAGGATATTAAGCTGTGTATTAAAACAACAGCCTAATATGTAGTACCTAATGAACAGCTCAAAAAAAAAAAAAGGTACTGTCTAGTCAAGATGGTGAGTTACAAAGAGATCTTGGAAGGCTAAAGGGCTTTCTGAAATATTTTTACTTGGGAATTATATTAATCTAAACTTAAAATTACATGTGACCTTGGCCCATAGTAATTTATGAAAAGCTTTATGCTATCTACAAATGCATATGGAAAAGCAGCTCTTCCAGTGTATGCTATAAAGAAGGGACTAAGTAACTCAGTTGTCTGTTGTTGTAACTAATTAGAAAAGCCTTTTTTTGGTTTGTATTTCCCTTTGATACGCTCAGCGAATGTACTTTTCTCTAAGCTTTTTAGCTGTTTGGCTGCATATTTAAAACCTGTAGATGGCATATCCGGATTCTGCTTGTGTATTCATATATGTTTACTTTGATGTGCTTGCTGCCTTGTTTATCTTTTAAACTTAGAATTTAGCAATAATGTTCTGAATCTGCAGAGTATACCCATTTTTCCTTACCATTCCATTTGAGGCATCCTACTAGGAAATACATTTACTGTGGCAAAGATTGCAGTGTTTTTTAGTGTGTCATCTCCTGTTGCATTGTTGAAACTTCTTATTTAGTCTTCTGAAGCACTCTACTGGCAACTCTGCTATCCGTATGTGTACATGTATTGTAGGAACAGGCATGGTCTCAGTACATCAAAATATGTCATGGGTCTCTGAAATGCAAGTATTTGTTGCTGAAAGCTCCTTTGCTGAGACTAGTATGTAAAGATGTAATATATATATAATTTTAGTTTCTACCTTAGTGATTTGGTCTTCTTGGGAATCAAGACTGGGGTAGAAAATGGCAATGCTGACTTGCCTCCATGGCTGGTTTGGTACTTGCTGTCATTCAAATCTGAATATTTGCATTTTGAGTATATATTAGAATTATCATAATGACAAGAGGGAGTAGTTGAAATGATGATGTATAAATTGTGTGAGAATTTTGGTTTTTTAATGGTGATTTAATTTCTTCTATGTTCTTAACACCTAGACTGAAGCAGTAGATGCATCTTGAAGTGGTCATACTAGGCGAGTAATTTATGAGAGCTTTTGGGCCAGCGTACTGCTAACAACGTTAATCAAGTGTTTCGATGGACCACGTACAACATTAACCTTTTGGAGGTTAGTTATTTATATATAAATAAAGGGGTCTTATACACGATTAAAGCCTGGAAATAGTGTTCTGGTGCTGATCCAGAAACAATAGTGGGAGAGTAATACAAGCTTTGCAGCCTCATTAGGGTTACTGTATTCAAGTGAACGGTTCCACATCAAGAATCTGGAGTGTGTTCTACAGGTAGGTTACTTGTCACAAGTAGTTTCTAGTCAGCGCTAGCTTTGAGATCTGTAACACAGATCTTAATCGAAGAAATAGTTTTAGTCTCTTGTGTAACATTAACTAGCGAGTCATTTCTAATTGTAACTTAGACAAATACAACTTCCAAGTCAAAAATATCTCAGCCTTTTGGTTTTCTTGCAATTCTCAGTCTTGTTTAGTCAATACTATTTTAAATACCTACTTGTTTTCAGTTGCTTGTTAGAAATTATAAAATTGCTGCTCTAATGAGAGTTATGATGTTAAGGATCACAACTAATGCTGTAAGCCTTGAGCCCATGACCTCTATATCCAGATCAAAAGTCTCTCTTACTGGCTTCTCCAGTAAGGTAATAGTGTCAGCTGTGTTCTTAGTGATGTGATTAATTCTTTTCACAAAAACCAGCATAAAACATTACATAAATAAGGCACTCAAATGCATCCTCTTTGCTCTTGGGAGAGGAGGAGGAGTAAACATACATTTAACAAATGTTAATCATCTCAATTAACAGGGGAATACTCATCAGTTAATACCTCATCAAGTTATAAAGGCCTATTCAGGATGAGCTGGTACCCAAAAAATCGAAGACTCTAAGCTGTAACTAGGTGCCAGCATAAAGATCATCATTCTCACTCCCTTTTGTCTACATCTTGACCCAACAATACGTTGATTCACGTAAGTACACACAAAGAACATCTTTTTGCTGCCAAAAGTGGCTTTCCTAAGTTCAGCAGTTGCAAAATGCAGTATTCTTTGCCCGCTGAAGTTGATGCAATCTAATCATAAATGAAGTCATCTTACTTAAATTTGCTGATGGAAAGCATTGTTGGCTATGTCTCTTCGTAAAGTCTACTACAGAATGCTTCGTGGCCATAATCAAAGATGGACAGCTACTTTTGGTATCTGGGCCAAATTCCTTTGGTAGTAATTATGGCTGACTTCCAGTTTCTCATTATAATATGATTATGAACATATTTTTCACTTCCTGTCATACAGCTGTTAATCATCTCTATCGCATATGCAGCTGTCCAAATTCTCTGCAGTTGCAGATTGTCTGACTGGGAGGCAGTTTCTTTATGTAGACAGAAGCACTATGAAGCATGACACTGCTTAGTGTTACTTGTCATCTATGCTGAATGTAATGTTAGAGGCTCAGAGTTACCATTTGACTTAAAACAGAAAACCCATCTACCCTCACCGCTAGGAGGAGTATGGGGTGTATGCCATTGTTAATCTGACTTTGTGCAAAGACCCACCTAAAACAGCAGGCCAGACTTCTAGCTACACCCTGTCAGAAATGTAGTATTCTGAATTATTTGCCTATTCTTCCCCAGCAACTTCTATGTTTGCTTCAGAGTTGTTACACTTAGTGCAGTCTGTTTGTGGAAGGAGGCTAATTGCTAAACAGCAGTTGTTGGTGAAGTCAGGTGGGGAATGGTAACATCATGATGTGCCTTTATGGGTGTTGACAACATCAAAAATTTTGACAACAAGCAACTTCAGGGGTTACTGCGGGTAGTCTTATATTTTTCTTAAATATAACTGATTTACAGTCTGTCTCTAACATAACCATGAAGGTATGAAAGAGTGGAAGGTACAAAACTTTCTTGCAGAACAGGTGTAGTTTGTTAATAACTATGATTCTGCATGTCAAGCCAGATGCTTTCTGTAACACCTCTTTAAGAAAGACAACTACTTGTTCTTCATTCATGATATAATGATCAGTATCTCACTTTTGAGAAACAAACAAATAAAAAAGGTAAGTGCTGGTTTTATGGGAAGTGTATTTGTCTTTCCAGGTCTTGTTTACTGTAGCAGCTAAAGTGAATCAGAATGCCTCTCAATGATGACCAGAACAGTGATTCAGATTCTTCACGCCTCTCTGAAAGCACAGCTGCTTCTAGCGACTCCGAATATTCAAGACAGAGCTTCAACAGTGATTCTTCAAGCAAACCCAGTACCCCAGCGTGTAAGCCTTTTTCAACCTTACCTACAGTGTGCATAGGCAGATAAAGCTAACTTACCTCATTTCTCTTTGCTGTCATGGGTAGAACCTGGGATTCTGAATCTCTGTTTAAGAGTATTAAGAGAAAGGCATGGCTTTCTCTCTGCTATGAAGCAGCGCGCCTCCTTGTGTGTGGAACACCACCAGCAGGTGTATCTGTGGGGGTCTCCCTGTGTGCTTCTTCCATTCAGGAAGTGTAAGAAAAATGTGCCACCGTGGACATCCTAATCTTGACATTGGTAGCAGTCTCCCACTCAACCAGATACAGCTTTGTGCAAAGGGTGGGTTTCTTCTGCTTGCTCCATACACTTAAAAAATTAAATCTGTAACTTAGATTTATAGTGTTACATCAGGTTACATGAAATTAATCTCCAATTCACATTTTTTTCTTTCATAAATATTAGCATCAAACAGAAAACACATTTGCACAAGGAAGGCATTTTGAGTAATGATAAATAAAACCTTCGTTAAGATGTGCTTCATGTTCATGTCTGTAAGCATTCTCAGACCATGCATACTTTTTAGCATTGATGTAAGTGAAGTCTTAATGTTAAAAAAAGCTTGTTAACCAGCTGCAAATTGCAGCTCAACTCTTTGTCTTGTCTTTATTGCCAGTCTTCAAAGGCTTAATTCCAAATACGAAATTAAATGACAGAATTTGGGGGTCTAGAAATTTTAGGAATTTACTCTTGCTTTCCAATGTAGAGTTTCTGTTATGTTGATAATACTTATTTGTAAAAAGGGAGTGTAACTTATGATGCATCTGCTATGGAACATAAGTGGGGGGTTCTCAAGTCAGTAACTTCAGAACCTTCTCTACAGGCAATAAAACCACAATACAGCCATTACGTGCTCAGAATTACAGTGGGCATCTGGTGTCTGTTATCGCCCATGCTTTGGTCTGGTGGATTTTACAGAACAGTCAATAGGAAGTCTGTGGAATGCAAGATCCTGTTTTAAAGGAAAAAAAGATATCTCAGTTAAGATACAGAAATATGAAATTGCTCTTTAAAATGTTATGAGAATTGTCTGGTATTAGCCACACACTCCCCTGATAAGCTGGGAGTTTCCTGAGTTAGTGTTTTAAGAAGGTATAAAGACCTGGTTATCCTGGGGTGCTTCTTCTAGAGTACTAGAGTCCAATTAGCAAGCAGTAAAATTTCAGAATTTTAATACTTTGAATTGCACTTATCAACTGTAGATATTTGGCTTGAATTGATGTTTGTTCCAGCAGCAAGCCCTCCCAAGACTGTTACATTTGATGAACTGATGGCAGCTGCAAGAAATTTGACAGACTTGACTCTAGCTCATGAAATAGCTGTAAATGCAAATTTTTGCATAAAAGATGAAGATTTCCCACAGAACAGGTAAGAGCCTGAATTTTGCAAAAAGAGGCACTGGGGTTAGGAAGAGAGGAGAAATGAATGGAGCAGCAAACTAAAAAAAAAACCAAACCAAACCAAAACATCTTGGAAGCTACGGATTTTCACCCTGCACCTCCAGGAGTTACTGTCAAAGCTATCTTGCTCGGAACAAGTGTTGCAGTCCAGCTGAGTTGATAACTGTCTTGGAGCATGTTGCTCTGTCTTAAATGCCATGGGGAAGATAAAAGGCTAATGCAATGTGAATCCCCGTAGTAAAGATGAGTTATCGGTCTGTTCTGTGCAGTTCCAAGCCCTAAGGAAAAGATGAAATGGTGGCATTCTGTGCAGTTGTATGTAGTAGTTCATTGGTGCCATAGTGATAAGAAGATAGAGCTTACCATAAACATAGCTCTAATATGAGCCCAAGAAGAGATGCAAAAATACCTGGAGATCCAGAGGAAGTGAGAAGTAACTTCCCTAATGTAGGTAGCTAAAATGTTCTTGCTTATAGAAGTGTCTAACTTAAAAATGACCCTGATCTTTACTTTGAGAAAACTTACATAAAAAACAAACAGGTTTTTAATTGCACAAGTCTCTTAACTGATAATTGGTTATATGACAGAGAACAGTTTTTGAGAAAGATTGGTACATAACATACCAGATTAGGACAATGAATACAAATTCGACAAGGAAAAAGAAAAGGCAATATCTCTTTACATCTGAATTGCCGGCACCACTTTTTCCTAAAACACCTGTATTTTATAGACTTGGCAGTCTAGACCACGTTTTGGGAGCTGATGATCCACAGCCCAAGAAAGATATGGTTGCAGGGCATAATAGCTGGTGAGGTGTTGTGTGTTTCCCAACAAGTGATTAGGCTAATCTAAAACACTTATACCAAGGATGAAAGCTAGTTGGGAGTCTTTCCAGTATCTAATTGATTTATTCCACAGCTTTGCAGGCACAGTGAAACAAATTGTACATAAGGCGTTTTGGGATCACTTGGAATCAGAACTGAATGAAGATCCTCCGGAATATGAACATGCTATCAAGCTCTTTGAGGAAATTAAGGAGGTAACATTCCTCATTGCCCCCCACCCCCCATCCGTCCCCCCTGTCCCCAGTGCTGTTTTGTCAGCTCAGGTCTGGGAGTCTCTTACTTCACTGAAGGATCTGCTAACTCAGTCAAGCCAATGCCTTCAAGTTTGTTCTTTTAAGATGAAACTATGATTATTCAGAACTGCAACACCTGTCTATTTGTAGTATATTTATATTAACCATGAATATGGCCACACATGCACAGTGGCATGTCCACTCAGCTTTCATTGTATGATGATTAGTTGCAAGTTAGCTCTTTTCTCAGAGCTTTACATCTCTACTAGCCTCTTTCCAGGAATGTACTGTGAGCTTAAGGCATTAACAGGAGTGTAAACATGACTGCACCTGCCCAAATAGACTTAATTGTTTATGATCATCGCACAAGGGAGTATACAAACCTTCAATCCTGGCACAATACAAGTCTTTCAGAATTTTAAGTTAGTAAATGTTTGTTTTACAGGGCAGCCTCCCAGTTTTTGAAATAGTGTCATTGTTGACACGCTTTCTGGTTTGCCCACTTTGAGCATTTTTGCAGAACTGCACTGTGATCCTATTAACAGTCCTTTTTTCCTGCTATGTTAGATAACGTTCAGTCTTAATGTGTCTTGTTAGAGTCAGTCTGCTAAATACAGTTGATGCATTAATATGAAAATCTTTTTGGTGTGTTTACTAAGTGGTTTTGTCTTTATTGATAAGCTCTTCCTTTTTTTTTTTTTTTTTCCTCCCCCTACTTTAGATTCTCCTTTCCTTCCTGTCTCCTGGAGCAAACAGGATTCAGAATCAAATTTGTGAAGTTCTAGACACAGATCTTATAAGACAGCAGGCAGAACATAATGCTGTTGATATTCATGGGCTAGCTAACTATATCATCAACACTATGGGAAAGTTATGTGCTCCAATAAGAGACAACGATATAAAACAGTTAAAAGCAACTGACAATATCGTAGAATTACTGAGGTTAGTATTTGGGTGGTATTTTTAGAGGATAAACCTCCTTTCTGAAAGTACTCTGTTTACATGACACCTGTTTTCAAACCATAGGAAAACTTATTTTTATACAGAAGCATTAAAGGGGAGAAGCTACAACACAGTGACCAGAATATGATGTGTATCTTACTTTTTAATGAAATGGGTAGAATGCCTATATCAAACACTACGGGCTCTGAGTATCTAACCCACTGAACAACAAGAAAAGCACTCTTGCAATAATCTGTGTTTTGGAGACTGGTTTTTCAGTCTTGTTCATCCTTTTACAAAATTTAAGCAGCACATTTGTACTGTTAGTTCTTGAACTGTTTGTTGCATGCTTCCTCTAGGAGGCCAAACTTTGGATTGAAAATCCTTTTAGTAAAGATCTTCTTATTTGAACTTGAGCAAAACACTTGCATAAAAGGGCAGAAACCGGTTTACTGCTCCTTAGGTACACTGAAATATTAAGAGTAAATGGTAGTTGTTGTTCTACTCTTTTATTGCAACTTGGATCATATATAGGGACCAAAGCAACTGGGTCAGAAGGACTGTTTTTCTTGGTGCAATTAGAGTGACTAAAAAGTTAAAATCTGTTCATTTAGGCTGAAATGTACCAACTGATATAGTTCTTGAAAACCCTTCTCTTTCTGTTACAGGGTTCTAGCATTTAGTGATGCTACATATTTGTCCTGTTCTCTGTAACTTACACCAAGCCTTATACACAATACTCCTTCAACTATCCTGGAAGATGGGTAACATATCTGTTACACTGAAATATCAATGAAGGAGTTTGCTTCTCCCAAACTGAAATTAAAGTGCTAATGTAGGTGTACCTCACATGTACCAGTTAAAATCAATAGGCTATTTTAATTGTCAAATTTTAAACTCCTGCTTTCAGACAAATATTCCGTGTTTTGGACCTGATGAAGATGGATATGGCTAATTACACAATTCAAAACCTCAGGCCATACCTTCAGCGTCATTTGGTGGACTATGAAAGAACAAAATTCCAGGAAATTCTTGAAGAAACGCCAAGTAGGTATCATGCTGTATTTAAAGGTATCATGCTTTCTTTAAAACGTGGACTGTTTAAAGACATGATATAAAATCTACGAATTGTAGTTAATTTGGAGGAAAACTGCAATTTCTTGTCTGGATCTAAGTAATGCACAAATTCTTTGACAAGCTAGTAATGGGCAATTGCTTAACTTGCTATAAAGTATGTTTTTCTGTAATCTGGGGTGCTTTCAGACAAAGCTGTATTTGTTTAATTGGTTGGTATCTGAAAAACAAACAAACAATGGCTCTTACTGTCTGGAGGCAGAAGCCCTACATACTGAAAAGTAAGACTTTATCTCTTGTATGCAGCAAGTCTGCTGTTAGGCTGAAGTATGTAAAACCAGTTTGTGCCTGAAAATTGGGACAGGATCAATTTTTTTAATAAAAGGCAGGGTCTGAGAAAACTTCTTAGGTGATGCAAAGTCAGCTTGATCCAGTATTACAAGTTTAGCGTGATGTGGCTAAACAGTCCTCGGGAAAATATATTTTCCAAGAAGAAAAAGTAAACTCGCTAACATCTGGAGCAGGGGCTTCTAAAATGGGAACCCTGAGCCACTGATATGGTCTGCCGTGTTTATATATGCAGCCCGTGAAAGAACTCTTTAAAAGCATTTAATTTGCTGTTAATACAGTTGACCTCCCTTCACCTCTACTTTCCAGTCTTGTGCCCCAGGTATTAAGTGGCCTCCCTGAAAAAGGGAAGAAATGCTTTGGGAAGTCGAACTTGGAGGCTTTTTTTTACCCCAAAATCTTGGCTGAAGTCTAACCATTTGTTGTTGGGTTTGTAGAAGCTAGCTAGAATATTAAGGTGACCAATAGAAGATCATCAGTGGAAAAAAGTGTGGGAGAGAATTTATGTGTGTGAACACTCAGCTGTGCACTATGTTCAGTCTTCAGAAGTTCAGTACTCCTATGTGTACAACTCTTTTCCTCAAGGTAGTGCTTATTTTGATGAAAGCATGCAGTAAATCTGTGCTGATTTGCAATGCTTAGGTGCCCTGGATCTCACAACAGAATGGATAAAGGAATCGATAGAAGATGAATTGTCATCTATTTCTGATGAATCTTCATCGCCTGGTGCTGACAGTAGTTCTAAACCAATTATTAGTCCTACACTGGTGCTAAACAATGGCTACTTGAAACTCTTACAATGGGATTATGGCAAAACGATTCCAGAGGTGAGAAGTATATTTCAGTGTCTTCAGATTTCTAGCTATATGAAAACATTGGTGTAGTATAGTAATCCTGCTATTGATGACAATAGGTAAGGTATTCTCTTGCACTTCTTAAATTTCTGAATAGTAAATTTGGAATTTGGAAAGTATATGCTACTCTAGTTTTTGAAATAGGAGATGGACAAGTCAACAACTAGAAACGAACAACGTAAAGGTTGTTTTCCCTCTATCCAATCATAGCTCACCAGCTCCACCCTAAGAGCAGTCTTGGCCATGGTCAAAGACTGGGCTTTGTCCTGATGGCACTTGGCTTTCTGTATCTTTTGAGAGACCTGACTATAGCATCCTGTTTTCCTAACAGCAGCAGGAATTGGTGGAATGACTCTTGCTTTAGAACAGAATTGGTAAAACCTTTGAAGCCCTCTAAAGTAGATATTTGCTCTTTCTCAGTGCATATAACTATTGCTTCAAGAATCAGTGTTCAGTTTTTCCCTTCAACTCCTGATTACTGACCTCTGCAACTTTCCATAAAGCCAGTGTGAAATTGGCCATCAGTCCGGGCTGAAATTAGCATCTGCAGTGAGCGCCTTAGCTATACTTCAGATGGCCTGGCAGAGAATTTGCTAAATACATGGGGATGCTCTTAGTGCTCTTGGTCAGTGGACAGAAGGGAAACCACCTTACTATTGCCTACCTTCAAACAGTTTTGAGTAAGAGCTACACACAGGTATCCTCTGGTGGATCTAGTCTGTCATACTATGAAATTACTATCAAACAGCTGAATGTTAATGCCCCTGTGCTTCTCAGTGGAGGGATTTGGTTAGGATGAACTCTTTCTAACCTAAAACAAGTCACTCTAGCTACATCTTGCTGTGGGAATTACTTATGTTCTTGGTATGATCAACTGGCTTTTCACCTGTAGCAGGTGATGGATCACTTGCAGAACCTGCTCTGGTGGCTGAACTGATGGCTGTCATGCACAGTTGTTCATCACTGTCCATTAGTTACAGATTGTCATTTTTCAAAAGACAGCTGAATCCAGAAGACTGTTCTGTCTGTAACCTTGATCACTACAATATCCTCTAGACCCCCCGAGTGTTCCACATCATGGGCTGAATTGTTGTTGGTAGCAGATTACCGGCAGCAGCGATGAGGAATAAGATGCAATGTTCTTAGTCTCCTCCGCATTGAAGGCATTACCTTTCCTTCCACCACAGGGTTACTTCTGGTGCTCATACATAATGCCACTTTGTGCAATACTACATATTCAGGGTATTTTAGCTGCTGTCTCTTCTGACTTTGCATATTCATGATTAAAAATGTTAATGCTTCGTGACTACATCCTATATCTGTCCTTTTCCCTGCCTCTGTCCCTCTGTATTCCTAAATTAGTATTATTGTTTCAATTCTAGACTCTAATAACAGATGAAGTTCGTCTTCAGGAGTTGAGAGAAAAGCTCAATCAATTAAAAATCATAGCTTGTGTTTGTCTCATAACAAACAATACGGTGGGTGCAGCAATTGTAGATGTACCTGATTTTGCTGACCAACTGAAAAGGATCTGTGTTCCTCTTCTTGAAGGCATGAACAAGAAGTAAGGCCTTGTTTTTATCACTTTTCATATTTCTTTTAATAGGAAATACCAGGTGGATCTGAAAACCCTTGGAAACAATTCAAATGTCATAGCCAGTGCTTGTTAATAATAGGAAGATACCAAACTTCAATAATCTATATCTGTAGTCCCTTTGTAATCTAAGTCCACTGTATGTTAGGCACAGTATGTTAAGCACATGTTTTCAAAGTTAGGTTTTAATGAAATCTTAATCTTGATGTTAGCCTACAGAATTTGGAGCCTAGTATTAAAGTTCATTCATACATTCCTAATACTGGAGAGACTGTGGCAATACATTCAATAAACTGTCTTGTCAGTTGCTTCAAACTGGTTATAGGTAGTTCAAGCTATCTGGCTGCCTATTTCTGTTGCCACTTGCACTACAAGCAAGTCTGATGTGATCTGAAAGACCGTCTCATAAAATACTTTTCAGGTCTGCATTTTCACATAAAATGCTGTGCATGTGGCCAAGGAAAACACCTAAGCATAAGGGCAAAATGAACTGGTGTCACTGCTGCGCACTTGAAATTATTTTTCCTGTTTGAATCACAATTAGGTCGTCATTTAATCTTCCACATGGAGATTTGTCCTGTCTGTAGATGTACATAAATGTGCAAAAACAAAAGATAACTCCTCTAAATTCTCTCATTGCAGAGAGCAGGTTGAAATAAAAGGGAAGGGAGACAAGTGAGGTCCCCTTACAACCTATGCTACAGAAACTGCACAAGTTATGCTTTTCTACTTCTTTCTTCCAGAACTTTTGATTTGAAGGAGGCTCTGAATGCTATTGGTGTCCAGATCTGCAGCAAAGTGAACAGGTCTCTAACTGAAAGAGGTCTTCCCACCCTTAATGAAGAAATGCATAGTAATTTAATGGGTCAAATTGCTCATATTGTTGAGGAGAATAATCCTGTCAGTTCCTTGATTGGTTAGTAAGCTAACACATAATTGTCTTACTGTATGTGTGTGTATATAAACTTACTCCCAGCAAGCTTAATCAGCTGTCTAATTATTGTTTTTTTAAAAGCAGTTTCTTACTGCAGTAAAATACTGGGTCAACTAAGAGTAAGGAAATGTTGTTTACCTATAATGGTGTTCTTGGTATGCTGCAGAGCATGGCTAGTTGCAGCTAAAATAATTTAAAAAGTGTCTGTACAGACAAGCCTGGAGATGCTAGTATTTTGGAGAAGAAATTAGAAAAATGAGTGCTATTCAGTATCCCTTCTGTCAGTTCTGGGTTTAAAACTAGTGTGTTTTTTTTTTTTTTTCTTTGAGCCTACTTCATATTAGGTAATGTAACTTGTTCCAGCAGGCTTGTGCTGTGTCTACCTTGCAGGAGCCAACTTTAAAAAGCTTTTGATATTGTTTCCCACTGTAGCACGGGCTTGGGAAAGAGTTGTTACCTACATTGTTGGATTTTTTTGCTGTGCTGATGTGCAGGGTGCTTACAAAGTGAGTGTGGCTTCATCTTGGGTTTAAATTTGTTTGAGCATGCTTTATATTCCATTTCAGACAAACGAATCCAGTTCTTCATGAGAAGCTTGCTTGGTCTTCCGAGTTTTCAGAAGTGTATGCCTACTATGCCAGGAGGCCTCTCTGTGATTCAGACAGAGATGGAGTTTGTTGGATCTCAGTATGCGAGTATTGTAAACTTTAACAAACAAGTGTATGGACCGTTCTATGCTAACATACTTAGAAAACTACTTTTTCCTGAGGCACCAATGGGGAAAGCAGAAACAGAAATGCCTACCAATTAAAAAATATGACCTATTTCTGTGCCCCCCCTTTTTTTTTACTTTCCAAGACAGTAATCTGACTTCCCCACTAAGAACAGCCCACTCCAGTGACTATTAGTGAAAGAGATATTGTAAAATGTATGCAGATAGCTTCTGAAATTCACTGGAAAGAAATTAATTTCAAGGACATAATATATATTAATAGACTAAATTTGTTTAATGGATTGTGTCACTTGTAATAGCCAGTGAATTATTAGTTTTCAAGGCAAGCATTTATTATGATTTGCAGTGGGAAAGAGCTAGCAAAAGTACTTACTGTTTTGCCACCAATAAAACGTAATGTTATTTTTCAACTTTAAACATATTTACATATAGCAATGCAATTCTGAAATGACAAAACAATTGTAGATAAAATGTACTATGCTTACATTGTATTTTTGTAGAGCAACATCTAAAACCATGTTTCTGAAAAGACTTTGAAGCAAAGAAGGATAGCAAACTGCTTTTTTAACCAAAACCGAGTTGATACTAGGCCAAGTTCTGGTACTCCTGCAGTTACTGGAACCGGAACTTTGCCTCTGTTACATTAAGGAATGCCAGTATTATAAGCTGTTTGGAGTATAGCAGTTACAGAAGAAGCATTCACCACTTAAAGTAGGAATCATTCAGAACTTCTCAGCTGTGAGATTAATGATAAACACCTAAGAAACATGATGTTGGAGGGGGTGGAGTAAATTTCTGTACATAATGTTTGTAAGCATTTTGTTTATCCAGCGGAAGTCATACAGATCTTAAATCTAATCTCTAATGTATATAGGTACTGATCTTTGATCTTTAATGGGTATTAAGTATTTTTAAGTTAGGTCTTTCTGACCTTTATTCTCAAAAGCACTTGAGAGTGACCTTACAGCATACCACAGAGCAACTTCCCGTTCTATATCCTGTTGGATGAGGGCATAAGCTTTTCAGAACATTCTTGGGCCTGAAAGCGAGAACGCAAATGATTAGTCACTCGTGAAAATGTGACTAGATTCACTTTCACTGAGCCTGTGAGAGATGCTGTGGTTTTCTTCAAATTCCTTTGGAATAGGCCCCAATACTTAGTTCCCATTTAACGCATCAGGAATCTTGCATACAGAAAATGAACAGGCTTGAAATTGAGAAATGTGGAAGACAGGCTTTATTTTGCTTATTTCAGATTACTGGGAATAGATACTGCTGGAATACATATTATAGACATGTTCTTGTCTATGAAATTGAATCATAATTTACTTGAAAATGATCTTTTAATATATTACCATATAATAGTCCTTTTAAAATGTCAGATATATATAAAAACTCCATGTGGTACAAGTTATATAGCTTGTTTTTAATATTTTATATTATAATCTATTTTTTATGAAGAGACAAAAAAATTTCCCGTAAAAGCTTTAATGTGTCACACAAATTGTGTATGTACATTACTATGTCTATCATAAAGGTCTAAGAAAACTGGGCATTATTAGCACTGTGGTTTTGTAGTACATTTTTACAGAATTGTGTACTCCTTTTTAGTAAGGGAAATTACTTCTAGTCAGTTGTTCATCGGTGTCCAAGGACTTTGGCCACATGTACATGATAAGAAAAACTTTCTTCAAAATGCCTTTTTCTAAAAAGAAATTTCTCTAGTGCACTTCTGCTCCATCCCTTGTAAAACCATTGCACAAAATTAAGATGAATACGTATTTTTAAAGGGAACTGTTTCCTGAAGCCTGAAAAAACTGAGAGAAAGGAACTCTTAGAATATACTAATTGTGCCACTAGGTAAAACAGCCTTGCTCAGATGAATATGAAACTTTGATATACAATTCAAAATCATTGAGAAGAATGCATTTGAAAAGCAATTACGGGGAATTAAATCTTAGTGATTTGCTACATCTTTAGAAATACCTAAACTATTTTGAGCTTCAGCCAAAAGAGGATTTTATGAACATTTGAAGATGATTTATAATATGATTATGAACTTTTAATCATAATACTTTATATGCATTTTATTGTAAAAATAAATGTCAAACTACAGATCTTTAACGTACTGGGGAAACTGTCATACTAGTTTTTACCAGTAAATAGTCAAAAGAGGATTCATTGGGGTTTTTAAGTGATTAAGGTGACTTGCAAAGGGCATTGTATAGCATGGCCTGTGTTTCAAGTGTTTAATGTATCTTAATTTTTATTTAATGTTTCAAGCGTAGACATTGCATCTGTTTAATGTCATGTGTTGCATGCCGTTTATGCTACCGTGACTGAAACGCACTTGCCTCTACTCTGAAGTTGTCCTTGTGAAACAAGATGCTATTCTGTAGCAGCTTTCTTTGTTGAAATTCAAGTATTTGAGGTTTTGTATGCATTACATTTTGTTTGTGATACCAGTGTGGTGAAAAGTCATTTGTGCAAACTTTAAGTGTAATGGATTGTTAAATGCCGAATATAAATGACTGCACTAATAATACGTTGTGACTCTTCTTTTTCTGTAACTTCTCAGTTGCAGCTGGAGTGTAGAGTAGTGACTTTTATCCAGCTGCACAAATAACATTCAAAACAGGAGCTTGTGTCAATCTGACTCCTTTGGAGAAGATTGTATTGGGTTTGTGTGGCAAGGTTTTGGTAGTGGGGGGGGCTACAGGAGTGACTTCTGTGAGAAGCTGCTAGAGGCGTCCCCTGTGTCTGACAGAGCCAATGCCAGGTGGCTCCAAGATGGACCTGCTGCTGGCCAAGGCCAAGCCAGTCAGTGATGGTGGTAGTGCCTCTGTGATAACATATTTAAGAAGGGGAAGAAAAAACTGCTGTGCAACTGCAGCTGGAGAGAGGAGTGAAAACACGAGAGGAACAACTCTGCGGCCACCAAGGTCAGTGAAGAAGAAGGGAGAAGGGGTGCTCCAGGTGCTGGAGCAGAGATTTCCCCTGCAGCCCATGGAGGTCCATGTGGAGCAGATATCCTCCGGCAGCCTGTGGAGGACCCCATACTGGAGCATGCAGATGTGCCCAAAGGAGGCTGTGACCCCATGGGAAGCTGGTGCTGGAGCAAGCTCCTGGCAGGACCTGTGGAGAGAGGAGCCCATGCTGGAGCAGGTTTGCTGGCAGGACTTGTGACCCTGTGGAAGGGCCCATGCTGGAGCAGTTCATGAAGAACTGCAGCCTGTGGGAAGGGCCCATGTTGGAGAAGTTTGTGAGGACTGTTTCTTGTGGGAGGGACCCCACACTGGAGCAGGGGAAGAGTGTGAAGAGTCCTCCCCCTGAGAAGGAAGGAGTGGCAGAGATGTGTGATGAACTGACTGCAACCCCCATTCCCTGTCCCCTGCGCCACTGAGGAGGAGGAGGAAGAGAAAATCAGGAGTGAAGTTGAGCCTGGGAAGAAGGGAGGGGTGGGGGAAAGGTCTTTTTAAGAGTTGGTTTTATTTCTCATCATCCTACTCTAATTTGATTGGCAATAAATTAAATTTATTTCCCTGACTTGAGTCTGGTTTGCCTGTGACAGTAATTGGTGAGTGGTCTCCCTGTCTTTATGTCAACTCACGAGCCTTTCATTATGTTTTCTCTCCCCTGTCCAGCTGAGGAGGGGAGTGATAGACCAGCTCTGGTGGGCATCTGGCATCCAGCATCCAGCCAGGGTCAACCCACCACAAAGGTAACTTGTATATTTGATCATAGCTCCATTCTTGGGAATGATTAGGTAGGAGTCTCCAGACTAAAGATGCTGGGGGGGAGGGCTATGCCAGATCTCCAGAGTGGTGAGTGGCAATGAAGACAGAAGAATAAATAGTTGCTGGCTGTCTTTTTGGCTGCAAGAACAAGGACCATCAAAGAAACGTGGTCAGTTGAAAACTGAACTGTTTTACTCACAATAATGTGTACATAAGCTGTGGAACACCTTACCAGAATCTGGGACTATTAAAAATTTTTTGGTTGCAGGAGAATTGGACAACATGTAGCTGATGAATATTCTTTTTTCCTTCTATGATTTTAAATTAAAGGTGACTGATGGCTCCATATTGCTCCCCTTTTAGTAGTAGCATGCAGAATAACTGCACAATTCAGCCAGTCTTGAAGTACTAGCTATAGTACATGTGCCTGGGTCAAATGTGCTGAGAATATGCTGAAAATATGTTTCCTGAACTTTTATTTCTAAAATGACTGCCACTCAGTCATGTCTGGATTTTGATCTTTTGTAATTCCTGATTTTTTTTAATACCTCTGTGAACAATTTACAATAGCCCCAAGGCAAAGTTACACTAAAGAATACCTGAAAAGCACATAGTGCTGAATTTTCAAATCTGTAAAATCAGAAAAATTGGCTTCCAATAAACTCCTTTTTCTTCTTTCTCACTACCCCCCTGTTATGCAGTAGGAACAAACATTTTAGAGTAAATTTATGGCTGAAAGCTTGTGCTGGCTGATACAGCTTAGGTTTCCTGTAAGTGGTAATAAAAAAAAAAAAAAGGGGGGGGGGGGGCAAAGAACTTGACTCTAATAGGTGCTTGGTTTAGAAAGGTAAGATGGAACTCTTAATCCTCTAACTCCCATTTTTAATTTATTGTAGTTTTCTATTGTGGAAGTAATCACGATTTCCAGTTGCATACTAACCATGGGTAACAGACCAGGTTGCAGGGTAATGTGTCGTCGGACTGAAATAGTTGCTTGGTGAGCAAGTAGTTAGTTAGGTGGAAGGCTGTGTAGGATGGTGTAGGATTGTCATGTATTAAAGTCTTCAGGCTGTCCGCTTTAGGCAGGAAACTGAATGGCACTGGTCTGAAATGTTGCTACTCTCATGTTTAATCTGGGCCTTCATGTCCAGGATGCGTGAGGCCCAGACCAAACTCAGTGAACTTTATTCCCGCAGAATCTGAGCCAGAGCAGACATCTGCGTGTAAGTACTGTTTTCACACTCTGCTTTTAAAACATGCTTAGAAATTATTATGTGTGAACTGGCAAAAACTTACTGCCGCAGGAATTTGCAAAGATCACTGGTGTTTCTTGTTTAACCTTAAACTGGGGAAGATGAGTAGTCCCCTATTTGACTGGGATTTTGGTTTATCCATAGCACCAACACCTGCAAAGAAAAAAAAAAAGGTCACTTTGTAGGTGATCCAGCTCTAGCATTCAACACTACAGATCAGAAAAAAGACAGTAATAATGTTAAAAGCTCATCCTCCACGTTGCTTTGCATGCTAAAAATTGTAAAAAAGGTTTTGTACCGTAATTGCTCTGTGCCCTCCTCTGTCACCTCCACCTGCCTGCTCCGAGGCTTTCAGCTGCCGGCCTTGGAGGGGCGGTGAGGAGGCCGGCGGGGCCGAGTTATTGGGGCAGGGGTGGTTACCACCTCAAGGATTCGGGGGGGTGGGGGGGGGAAGGATTCGGAGGCGGGGGAAACCCCAAACGCTGAAAGGTATCCAAGTCCCCTACAGGAGCCAGAGCACTGGGAAGGGGTGGTCTGGGGAGCCCTGCCGGGCCGGGGGACGCCTGACCGCCCTTAGCAAAGCCCCGAGCCTTCGCCGTGTGTGTCCGTGTCTGTGTGTCTCTCTCTGCACACACCCCCACCAGGGCTCCGTGGGACCGGAACCTTGGGGCGCCGCGCCGGTGCGGCGGGAGGACGCGTTTGGCTGCGGCACCGCGGGTCCTTCGCCCTCCGCCTCCGCTGTGGCTTCTCTGCCGGGCTGCTGATGGAGACGCTGGCCACGGAGCTGGGGGCCCTGACTCCGGAGCAAGCGGCGGCTCCTGTGAATACGGTGGAGGTGAGCGGCGGCCCGGGGCGGCCGGCAGCGGCGGCCGGCCGGCCTCTGGGGAAGGGGCTGGGGTGGGGTGAGGTGGAAGGAGACCCCCCCTCCCTGTGCGCGTGCGCGGAGTCCCCTGCCTGCCTGCGCCGTGGGGGGGGGGGGGGGGGGGTCTGCGGCGCCTCCGGTTTTTGGGGGGTGGGGGTGTCTCTGCCCCGCGCTGCCCGCGGGCTGTTCGGCAGCACCCCGGGCTCGGCCTCTGGTGAGGGGCGGTGGTCTCCGTCCCCAGCGTCGGCCCGGGCTGTGTCCTGCGAACGCGAGCAAAGCGGTTTCTGCCCGCAGCGGCAGTGCCTTTAAAGTTTGCTAATTGCCTCGCGTAGGGAGAGGGAGGAGGTGAAGGCGGTGTTTCAGGTCTCTTTTGGCAGGACTGGGCTTTTTGCGTAGAAAGAGCACGTCAGAAGTGGAGCCCGAGAGCCTCGTGCTGTGTTTTGTCATGGATTCCTCTACGTGCTCCTGCACCGTGAGGGACACGTGTTACACCACAACCACAGCATTGCCATGCACTTCGAAATGCTGACTGTCAAACTAAAATTAGGAGGTGCTGGTGCTCTGTGAATGTTACAGTATACTTTCTTCTGGAGCTGAGTGATGCAGCCTCCTCCTGTGCTGTCCGGCAGCACAGGACAGCACCTCCTCACCTTTGCCCTCCACCTGCATCTCTCATCCCAAATCTGGGGTGGGCTCTCCGTGCCATGGGGGGAGAAGGTGGGGCTGATGTAAGGTGATGGTCCCTGTGATCATCAAAGAATAGAAATGGGGAAAAATTTGTAGGAACCTTGATAGTTGGTTAGAGTGTGGTGCTAATAACGCCAAGGTCACGGGTTCAATCCCTGCTCACTGCAGGGGGGGGTTGGGTTCGATGATCTCTCAAGGTCACTTCCAACCCAAAGCATTCTATGATTCTATACTTAGGCTCGTCAGTACTTTGTTTAGATAGTTTTGCTAAATCTTTGTAGGAGTTAGGGTACTGGTACATTTTACAGAGACTCATGTCTGCAAGTGCTGCTCCTGGGACTGAGATTTTTGCATGTATTTCGTAAAGTAAAAGTTGTAGCAAGTCTTCCCTTGCTAGGAATATAATTTACAGTGTTAACAGGACAGAAATAAATCAGTTATTCTAAAATGAGGACATGGTAGCAAGGAATTTTTTAAGAAATATATATTCTCACATAAGTTGCTTTTAGAAAAGACAATGTCCCATTGCGTCCTGAGTAAATATTGCATAGCACGTATGGCTTACTTAGATGATCCAAGTCATCTCCCTGTTTTGTTTTTACTTGTCTGTGTTGGCTTTGGACAGTCTTTTTTTTTTTTTTATAATGAATCTGATTTTAAATAATGTTACTGTTTAAAAATAATAATTAAATAAAAAAGCATCTTAGATGTTTGGTCACTCTTTGGAAAGATATTTCAAACTGTTTTTTGTTTTCAGGAAAAATGGAGACTTCTTCCAGCATTTCTAAAGGTTAGTGTTATGCACTCATTTCATGGCATGAATACTTTGTCTCCTTTCTAACTTTACATTCCCCTCTTCTAAATTTTGCTGTTTCCCAGAATACCTGTCCTCACCTTCTGTGTGGATTTTGCAATTAGGTTTTTTTTGTTCCATGCAGTTATGGATAAACTTGTTACATATTGGTTTCCTGATTAATTTACAGATTAATTTGTGGAGGCATCCTTTTAGAGGTTTGCATTTTTGTATGGCTACTCTCAATGGACAATGTATGTGTGTAATGTTTCCAAATTATTTTACCGTTTTACTGGCACTCAGAGACCCTGTTCATGGTCTTTATATAAGGCTGTGGTGTTAGGTTTGTAGTTGTGTTTGTCATAGGAAGCATATAACCACAGATCTGGATTCTACAAGGGCTTGAATATATGTATATCTTCTCTCATGAAGTCAGACCTTGACTGAACTCAAAGATTGCTAGTGTCTTAATTTCGGTGCTGCTCATACAATCTGGTATTAGTTGAAGGCACAGTTCTATATAAAATGCCACTGGGCGTAATAACAGGACTAACAAACAGTTGGAAGTGAGGAAGGAGAAAGGCAGTAATGAAAATTGCTTCATAAAGACATCAGGTGAAGCCTGTCATGTGCGTCAGTACCTTCAGGGAATTGCAGCCACCTCTGCACCCGTCATCAGTCTTCAGAAATGTTGCCCACTTCAGCAAGGTTCTTTTCAGCCTCACTTTGTTAATTCCTTTCTTTCCCAGTTTCAATACCTGCACTTCTCTTTTTGTTGCACCCTTGAGTGTTTGATCCTGGCAGGAAAACAAAGTTCAAAAGTCAGTTACGGGTTGTGTATGTTTTCACGTTGGTTCAGGGCTGTGAAGATGCTTCAGAGCCCTAATGAATCCTGTTTCTGGGTCTCTCCTAGCAACCACATGAACTTCCATCACAAGCTTGAGCTAGTGATATTGTCTGAATTCTCGAGACTGTGAAAAAGGGAGGGCTGCTGATTGTGACGTGCAGTTTACTGTGTGCTTTATGCCAAGTGTATCCATCCCACATTATTTCCAGCCGGTGAGCCCTTTACTCTAGGGCTGCTGGTGGTGGTCTGGCCTTTCTGTTGCATGTTGGTTTATTTATGCCAGCAGTGATACAGTTACACAAAGCTGATGTTGTGCATTACAGTTTCTGTAGCAGAGTTTTCTTTCAATAAAGCTGTTGATATTGCCCCATAAAAAAATGGAAAGAACTACCAAGCCTGATTTCTAGACACTAATAAATCCATAATATTTTCTTGCCTATATGATATGATGTGCAATGTTTTTGTAAATTAGGGAAACTTATCTAAAGAATTTTACTCTGGAGTCACTCCTCCTTTGTCTTAACCCGTGGAGGCTTCAGTGAGCAGCTGGATTTCTCATTCTAAGCTTCCCATTTCTTTCTAATAATTTCAGAACGAACTGTTGCATATCATGCAAACTATGTAAATGCATCTTTTCTGTATGAAGTTTTAAGTCTTGTAACATGTTAGTTGTCGTGGGATGTTTCAAAGCTTAAAGTCCGCTGCGAGCATGTAAGCATGTCTCAGTATCAGCTAGCGCTCTTTCCTTTCCAAGGCTGGATTTTGCACTGTAGTTAGGATAGTTACGCCTTTTATTTCTGCAAATGCCAATCTGTTAACAAAATGAATGCTTCTCATAGTATTCCTTCAAGCTGAAATCTTTCTTTTTTTTTTTCTTTAATCCCAGATGATTTTACTTAGTATAATCCCCCTTCTTTTGGTTGCTGTAAACGCGTTGAACTTAAGTCCTTGAAATGTACTGTATCAACTCATTACCTGGGTGACCAATGTACTGTCTATGCTGTGTGATACTATCCCTGGGCATGTTCTCTGTCTTCCTGCCTACAAATCAAACTCAGATTTCTTATGAGTGTCCGGCCCTACTGTGACTATTTCCTTGCTTATTGACTTCTTCCTTTCACACCCCAGTTCTGTTCCACCTCCCCTGTCTCACTGGCTCTCCCTCTCATTCTTCTTTATGCCAGCTGCTCTTGTTAGGGTGCAGACAACTTTCTTAAGCAGCATGCATGATTAATTATACTATAAATGATTAAAATTATTTCAAAATAATGGCAAAGTGATAAAATATTTGACTTGCAATGGCTTTTGTTTGTTTATATGGATTTCAAAGTCTGTTGGGTGTTTACTTTGTACAGTTACCGAATTACTTTTCTGACTCAAAGAACAGCAACTGCTCTGGTGTAAACCTGGAAAGGTACAGTATGGAACCAGACCAATCATCCAGGCACTTCTCAGAAATTCATCAACTGAAAGAATTTAGCACAGATCCAAAAGCATTTATAAATGCTTATCTTTAAATTTCTGCCTTGTATGATTAATGTCATTGAAGCTAATTTGCTGCATGCATGTGTTTTCCAGGTGAAAGGGCTTGTGAAGCAGCACATAGACTCATTCAACTATTTCATCAACGTAGAGGTATGCTTTCTTGGTGGGAAGAGAGTGGCTCTTAGTACTCAGAAAAGGCACACGAACCTATTTTATTTTATTTTTTTTCCCCTCCAGATAAAGAAAATCATGAAGGCCAATGAAAAAGTTACAAGTGATGCTGACCCAATGTGGTACTTGAAGTAAGCATGAAATGATTTCTGTATCTGTAGTAGCATGTGTACTATCTCATGGGTTTGTTACTGGCTATAAAATGTTTATAGGCACCTGTGTAGGTATAAATCAAGAGAGTATTTTCCATGACTTATCTCTTATTTGGAGCATTGAAAGATGGGAAGATTTAAAAAATAATCATGTGAAGCAGTCTTAATAGCCAGCTATTAGCAATACCTTATGTCACCATTTTTCTGTAATTTAGTAACCTCAGATGACAGATGGTAGTTTCTTTTTGTCTAGTTGCAAAGGTAACTTGGGGTTTATTGCATGTGCAGTTTAAATTTTAACTGACTAGAACACAGCTCAAATACAGTGAGTTACTTTGGGAAGACTCATTGCTCATTATTAATCAACCTGCATTCATCAAAGTAACTTCTTTTTTCCGTATATGTAGAACTCTGCTTCCTTCAGGTCACCTGAAAAATATTTGGCTCATTGCTGATTTTGGAACTGTTTGTATTACAGGTACCTCAATATCTATGTGGGTACTCCAGATGTGGAAGAAAGCTTCAATGTGACACGACCTGTATCACCTCATGAGGTATTAATGTTTGCATCTGTCTTCTTTGTTTGTTTGTTTGTTCTTGGGAATGTCTTGGATAGTAGCTGCGTATAACTTTATTTTGAGTACATATGTGCTACATTAGGTGATACAGTGCATGCTAACATCACTGTAGAAAGAAGCCTCAGCGATGTAAACATCATGAATTTTTTTATTTTATTTTAAAAATTTTTTCTGATGTGCAAATAGCTGTATTCAGTGTTTCATGGTAGCTGTATTTGAGTGGGTTTCCATGAAAGTAGTGAAAAGTACTTCTCTTGCTTAATCTTGTGGATCTCCTTATGACAAAGCTGAAGTCCTCACACTACAATATAGTGTTCTTTGATGTTTTTATTAACTTCTTTGTAATATTAGCCTTGCTACTGTCTGCACCATAGGTCACTTTAGTCTCCCTTTCCCTCCCAGTCTTCTTTGGGAATTTATCTCTGATTTTTTGCTCATAGTTTTTAAGTCTGAGTTAGAGAGTGAACATGGAAACTTTGAGCAGAAACAGATGGAAGTTGATAAAATTATATGCAACCACAGAAGAACGTTAGCCTTATGGGGAGTATATTTAGCTTCTTTGCACTGCTGTAAGCATGTAGGTTAACAAATGGGTTGTGTACTTCTGGAATAAAGATGCATGTTGGAGAACAGATGCTGCTGTGACTGAAATCTGAGAGTCTGTTGCTTTTGGCAGGATATAAGGTAGCTTCTGTGTATATAAGAAACCCATAAACTAAGATAAGGTTTGGACCTTTTAGGATTGCTTCCAGGTATCTAAAGCCATTCAGTTCTCTTCAGAGATTGCTCAGAAACAAAGTATTCCTCTCCTGCTGCTGTGCTTTGAGATTTATACTACTGCAACAGAGGTACTGACAACCTCTTTTTGGCCTCAGAATGGGAACTGAGCTTGGAACTTGCACTCATTTACCTATATACAGCCTGTTGTCAACCTAATAAATCAGTTCACATATTGGATACTTTTTTTACTTTCTACATACACTTGATACTTGAAGTTGGATTGGTTTTTTTCATGTAGTGTATGTGGCGCACTTTAGACACTGTCATGAAATACATTCTGTGCTTTGGAGAAATTCTGTTTAAAAAAAAAAAAAAAGCCATCTAGTGGTTGCCTCTTGTGCATACCCATGTTTCTGTCGCCAGTGACCTGACTCAAATCTCATGTAGTTTGATGGAAACATTTTAAGTAAGGCCAATAGCTCAGCCATCAACAGTGCAATTAGGTGTAATACAGGACAGTTCATACATCTCACAAATGTGTAGCTAACATGGAATCAGCAGATATGAATGTGCACAAAATGCAACAGGAAAGATTTTTTTATACATGAATGGAATTGCATGCAAAAAATTGTTTGTGGCCAATAACTCGTATCTAAGAATCCAGGTATTAAAATGCATGCTTATTTTATAACTAAAGTGACTGTACATGCAGAAGAGGGCAAAATTAATGCTTCATAGAGCATATTGACCTTGAATTTAGAATAACCTACTCTTGCATCTCAAATATATCCTCCTTGATGCTTAATGCTAGTGCCTCATTTCTCTTTTTTTCAGTGTGCTATACACACGTGAAGGCCATGGTTATTTTCTGAAATAGGATGCTGATCAGGTCAAACCAGGGGTGCAATTTAAAAACAAACAAAACAAAAAGATTGGATACTTATGAGTAGGTCATTACATTTCTCTGTTAGAGCCTTATAAAATTCCTTCCCAAAGACACCTAAAATGATTGGATTTTCATAAGGGTCTGAATTTTTTACCTATTTTCAATCAAATTTGGGAGTTTTTATGTCCTTGGTTTCCTTGAAGATCAAGTCATGCCTGTCTTTTACCTCTAGGTGTCTAATCTAAAGAGAAGTTACCTCAAGGAAGGTGATACAAAAGTACAAGTGCTGGAATATTACACTGTGTAATTCTTATTTTATATCTGTGTCTTGTGTGGACAAAGCACACACGAAGAATCCCAAAGCATTTTTTTCCCCAAGTAGTACTAATGAAGCTGTCTAACTCTCCTTCCTATGCAGTTCTTATGGGAGTTCCATGAACTATTCATACAGATTCATACAGATAAATTTGAAGTAATTAGAAAATGGAAATATTCTCAGTTACTTTTAAATTCGATGAAGTTGCTGGGAGCACAGTGGGACCTAGTTTCCTACAAGTCACAGCTTGCAAACTGCTGGTGCACATCAGTATTTTTATTAATAGAGAAGTGGTTTACTTCTTAATGTGGAGAGGAGCATGCAGTTTGCAGTGATTCTCGAGGCATATTTTTCCATACAGTTGCATCTTCAATGCACAGCACAATCTTAATTGCCTTTTATTAATGCGTAATCAATACACTGAAAGACTATAGACCCATAAATGTACAAGTCTGAATACTGATAAACCTATAATCCTAGAGCTCAAAGGTATAGAATGCTCACTGAGGTCACAAATGGCCTGCTGTGAGTTGCTCTGTTGTATTCAGCAAATGCAATAAACCTTGTCTTGCATGAAGATATGCAATACGTTAAGGCCTAGCAACAGAGTCATAGAGTGAGGTTGGGAAGAGCGGACCAGAAAGATCAGACTAGAAATGATTGAGCCTTGTGCTATGTAATGTCCTAGATATGTATATCCTGCTTCTCTTGCTATCTGAGGAATTTACAAACAAATTATGGGAATCTATACAAGAAGTGATACTGCAGTGAGCCTTCTGTAAGTCGTCTTTAGAAATGGTACCATACAGTGAGATTTGCTCATTCCATTAATAAGGTAGTGCAGTATCTCTCTTACTCTCATATATTTTCCTTCTATCAAACTTCATATGACAGCACAACTCTTCAGCTGTTGAGAGTCTTCATATAGAAATGTCCCTGAGCTGAGCACTGCTCTCAGAGCCTGTGGCATAGTATGGTCTTTGTGTCAGCTCTGCTGATTAGGCCTGTTTGTTTAATTAAACAATTTAGAAATTATGTTCTACAGTGCTGTCCTCTGAAGACACAGATCCACTGGCTGCTTTTGAAACATCACAATAATTGTATTTGGGGGTTTTTTGGTTTTGTTTTAAACAGGAGACTCTGTCAAACATAGTCCAGGTACGATGAAGAGCTTGGTCAAGCTTCGCTTTGCTTGATTTCTGTGTGAGGACTTGCAGCAGACAGGGCAAACATGGGATGTTTGAAGAGAGACTCTTCAGCTTGTAAGCCAACATCTAACCACATGACTTTCTTCTTTTAGTGCCGTCTGAGAGACATGACTTACTCTGCCCCGATTACAGTGGACATTGAATATACACGAGGTAGCCAGAGGATCATACGCAATGCATTACCCATTGGCAGGTAAGATACCATATGTTGAGCTTCTGGTATTAGTTTTCCTTTGCTGCTGTGTTGGGAAGAGTTTTTACTGCAACATAAAGGTAGGCTAACCTTGCTTCCTTGTTAAAAGAAACAGTGAGCAGGCAAATCTTGATGACAGCTGTACAGGATGTGATTGTTATGTTCTGTTCTAAGATTTTGTTTTGCAAAAGCTTATAGAAATCTCTCTCCTTCCAAAGAAGGATGGATATAGGGGTGGATGTTGTCTATGCTTGTATTGATATAAAACCAAAGAGGGAAATATATGAAAGAATACTGGAGCTGTAAGTCACCTTATTGCAAAATGAAAATCATGTTTGCTTTGTAGCCAAATTACACAGTCTTTCATACGTAATATGTAGAAATACATCTGTGGAAGGTGGATGGTAAAACCAGTAAAGCAAGCATTAGTTCTTCTGTATGAGGTTAAGCTCTCCTTTAAAATTGGTTTGGTTCAGAGCCAAGGCTGAGCTTTGTGGAAAAATGTTGAGGATTTTTTACTGGTTTTGTTCTTCTAAAGGCTGTCAAATGACTTGAGGTTATTAGTGTTGTGAAGGATGTCTAATTTCTTGAAGAAAGAGTAGTGTGCCTGGGGGAGAAAAACAAGCTCTTAACTGTACCAAAAAGGCAAAATACCTGACAGTTCTAGCATTTATTGAAAACAAAATTCTGTTTTAAAGACAATAAAGATGCCTGTCTTTTGTAGACAAGGTTTCTTAAAGACCAACCCTGCTAGCTTTGAAGGTCAGTGCCTTACAGAGATTGTTTACTGTGTGACTGTGCATCTTACCAAAGGTAGAATACTGGCAGGAAAGGGAAGATAGATGCTTAAGGAGCTACACTTCTTGTAGTGAAATTTTAAGCTTTCGTATAAAAAAAAATTACTTAACCCTGTCAGTAGAACATGATACACAGCAATGCATTTACAAAACTAAGATTCTGTGGCTGTAGTAACAGTTTATTGTTCTAAGTAATTTCTTAAGAAAATAAAAGTTTTTAAAAGGCCATTTAAATTTGACGACTTTGAATTATTTCATGGTGTGTGCTATAGGCAAAGAAAAAAGTTCAAGTAAATGTGTATTTTCACCAAAATACACCAGCAGTTTGTATACAAAAGGCAGTGCTTTAAAGGATAGGTTATAGCTAAAAGAAGCATAACAAAAACTAGTCTAGACATTTGTCTACATCTCTCTCTCAGAAAAAAAAAAAGGTGTGAGGAAGACTTGTAAAGCATCCATAATATACTGGAAAATACTAAGTTACTGCGCAGCACTAGTATGTTGCATCTTACCTTAAGGCCTGTTTCTGTAAATTCTTCTCTTTCTCCTATGAAGTGAGGTCACAGCAAAAAAAGTAAATATTCTCCATTAAAAAATAAAGTTATGTCATCCGACTGGTCTTAAGGGCTTTTTGCTGCTAAAAACTGTTAATATCCAGTTATTATTTCCATGGGAAATAATTTTCCTCATCTGTTCCTAGTATTATGCTGGTTTTCTTTTGCCAGGTGAGTATATACAATGCTTTTATTTGACATGCAGTTCAGACTGGGACAGGAAAGCTGTACGTTCTTTCCTCTCTTATTTCTGTTGTTTGGCAGTCACTGATAACCTATCCATGTTAGAAACAAAAAAAACCCCAGGGCAATATCTTTGTGTCTTTAAAAAGGAAAATTTCCTTTGAATGCTTAATAGCATTCCAAATTAGTGTACCCGTTTTCTGTGTCTTTATGCACAGAAATTCAATAACTTTATTTTCTCTTTTTCTTTTTTTTAAATATTCTTCCTGTTCTTCATGATAACTTCAGATATTTAAAAAATTAGATTCTATCCTCAAAAGGAGAATGACTTACTATAGTGTCTTACATTAGCTGCAAAATATTTTGCTGTTTGCAAGTGAAATACAGGCTAGTTACTTGGTGACATCTGTTTCACTAGAGTTTTCAGTGATGGCATTTACATACTCCATTTTGAGTTTCCTTATGCCAGCTGGTTACTGTTTCTGATATAAATAGCCAATGCATTAGGCTTATTGTGTGTGTATGATACAACATTATGATTGTCATATGAAGCTTCTTGTCTCTGGGAAACACTTGCTCAGTGAAATGACTGAAGCAAATAGGTTATCTGTACAGAGCACTGCAGTGACAAGATAGCTTTTCATCCTCTTCAAAAATACAGAATTTTAAGTTCATCAGTTTTCTTTTAAGATATAAGAATACAAAAATGGCCAAGAAATTTAAATAATTGATCACATTTGAATAAAAGAAATACAACTTTGTTAGCAAAAGCTGCCTAATCTTAGTTTTTGTTGGAGTAATTTTGAATGAAATATACCTGAGGTTGCAAATAGTTGCATAGTAGTCCTCATGGATAAATTGTCAAAATATGTCTTAGCAAACACCTGGAACATAGGTCTTACAAAGGCTGTCCACCAAGGAGTGAAATTCTGTAAGCTGGATCGAAAGTTCACTTTTTTGTAGAAGAGACTAAAGGGCATGGAAGTCTTTGGTAGATGTAATAATAAGCTGGTTTTATCTTGTGCAAAATGTAGATTTTTCTTTGGAAGTAAAATATGCTCTCTTTCAAAAGTTTTAATGAAAGATCTGAGAGTGGAAAGGTACATTATGAAGCTGACTATAAAAGTACTCTTTTCAATAACAACTGCAAAATCATTGCTAGTTAGCTGTTGAATAAGCCAAGTTCCTAGTAAGACTGCAGTATAAACACACAAAACCGAATGAATGTGAACATTCTCTGACTTCATCACAGGGTGATAGAATAATGCAGGTTGGAAGAGACCTCAGGAAGTCTCTAGTACAACCTCCTGCTCAAAATGGGGCCAGCTCTGTGATCAGACCAGGTTGCTCAGTGCTTTATCCTGTCAGGTCTTGAAGACCTCCATGGATGGAGACTGCCCACCTTCTCCATGCACCTTGTTCCACTGCTTGACTGTCCTCATGGTGAAGAAGTTTAGCCTTACATCCAGTCTGTGCATCTTTAGTTTCTCTTTTTTTACCTCCCTAAACATAGAATTTGTTTTTAATTTCTTGGAATATTTTTCCACCACTTCATGTTGCTTCACAAAATGCTTGCTGCAGCCTTCTGTGCTGAGACAGAGAAATCAGAACTCCTACTGGGGAAACTTCATGCCTAGGTTATGTATTAGAGGCACTGTCTGTCTGCAGCCATAAGGCGTGATTGCTATGTGGGAAATCAGATCTGAACTAACTTTTTCTAATTAGAACTGGTACCAGTGGATCTGCAATGGCGTGTTCGTCAGTGCAAACTCTACTGTTTTGGGGGACCGGGAGTCTTTCCACTAGTAATCATTGGCCTTGGTGACTGTGCTTGTCATGGATGCCTCTAGTAGCTGCATAAAAATTAAATAGGAAGCCTACAGTTTCTGCCAGTAGACGTCCAATTTCAGGTCTCTCTTTTCAAACTCTATGTTCAATGAAATAACATGGCATTAAAGAAAAAACCTGTTGTTCATAGCTTGCATGTTTAATTACCTTAAACGTGTTTTCTCCAGTTTGTTCAGCATGGTTTTTGTTCTGAATTTGACTATTTGTATTTTTCTATCTGAACCTAAAGTAAAAGCGTAACTGGTTTTCTTGCAGAATGCCTATAATGCTGCGTAGCTCCAATTGTGTTCTTACTGGGAAAACTCCAGCAGAATTTGCCAAACTTAACGAATGCCCTTTAGATCCAGGTACATTTGCACTCATGTTCTTTTTCCCCATCTGTGCTTTTAGATTTAAATCTTTTCCAGCAAAGAAATACCCCATTAATATGTTTCCTGCCACTGTGAAGTTGTTGTGGGAACTTCTCAAGTGTATGCTTGTAAATAAAAGAAATTGTCAGGCTTTTGAAAATAGTAAGAAATGGTTGACAGCATGGAATGTTAGTATTTGCAGACAGAGTTTTCAACCACAAGAACAATACACCAAAATTTTGAAAAAGTTGGGAAGTGTATATAGTATTGTACAGTGATGCATTATATGGGAACAGAGATGGAATTCATTCATGAAAATGAAGTGGATCAGGGGGGAGTGGAGTATAATGGTGTCTTCCAGAGTGGGCACTCTCATTTGCTGCCCTTTGTAAAGCAAGAATAAAGTGTTACATGATAATATTTGAAATGTAGAGAGGAGATGAAGGGTTATAACGAGGAACTTGTTTGGTTTTTATCTGCTGCCTTTGAAGCATGCAGTGGACGTGCTGTGCTTGCTTTTGATGGCAAGATACAGTGACATAACATGCTGTGCTGGAGGAGCATTAATAGATAACTACAATTTAAGAGAGGACTCTTAACATGGCTCGTGCAGATTTCTTACATTGTCTTAGATACAACAAGGGCATTAAAATACATTTTAAAAAGTAATACAAAAGAAATTTCTCCCTGGAGTGCTGGAGAGAGCAAGTCAGTAATTACGGAAGACTTACTCTCTTTATTTGATACCAAGTGTCTGAAATGGCCAGTTCTTTTTTGATGTCCTTATGATACACTTTTCTGACAGGTGGTATTTTTACCTAATTTGTAGAACTAACAATTCTGTAACATCTTTTAATAAGTATGGTTACCTTACAGATTTGGGTTTTTTTACAGGTTTGCAGTTTTTGTTCTGCCTGTGAGTTCTTGCTGTCCAAGTACTTCCCAAATAAAGTCTTAGATCCTGGATACTATGTGTGAGCCTAGCTGAAGTTCTGTTTAGTCTAGTGGAACATTTTCATAGTTATCATAGGTTCCACACAGAGTTTGTTCTTTACTGTTTTAAGGGAGAATTTACTCTCCTGTTTTGTCCTTTGTGTACTTACGGTTTACTTTCTTATAATTTATATTCAAAGGCATATTGAAGGAGGTGAGTAAGGTGCAAGGGTACTGACATGCAAAATCTTCCTTTTCTATTGAATAGGTGGCTATTTCATTGTTAAAGGTGTAGAGAAAGTCATTCTTATTCAAGAGCAGTTATCCAAAAACAGAATCATTGTGGAAGCTGATAGAAAAGGCACAGTTGGTGCTTCTGTTACCAGGTATGGTAAATGTCTGCAATTGCATAAAAGAGAGAAACCGAAAGCTTTGAGAGTTCATTGTTTCAGTTGAAGTGTCTGTGTAGTCTTCTTCCTAGTATAGTTTAACGGGAAAAAGCTGTAGACATTCAGTGCCCCTCTTTGCTCCTGCCATTTTGCATGCTAAAACATCAATCCCGAAATCAGTTAGTACAGTATTCCCACAAAAATCAGTGGGAGTTGCTCATATGCTTCAGGATTTGTCCCAGACTAGGAAAAGCAAGCTCTAATTTTTAACATAACAAAGTGCACTTCCTAGTTGATGGTGTTTGGTCTCATTTTGCAGCAAGTAACATGAAGTTACTGCAGTGGAAATTGGATGTAACGTTTTGTTTGACTTTAAATCAAATTGGTGTAAAAGCTTTTAAAAGCAATTGAGAAGGAAACAAAAATCAAAGATTTTTGTACTACACAAATTATTGAAAATGGCAAGGTAGTCTAAATTTGGCCTTTGCTCCTCAACTCAGTTTTATTTATATTTTGTTTGCCTTTTGGTTTTGTTTTTAAGCTGCATGCTGGTATAATATGGTGCTTGTCACTGTTCCGTGTGAGGGCTCTTTTTTCTTCTCTAGAAGACCTTTCACACAGCTCTCCTAGCTCCTTTACTGTTCCGTGTAAGCCTAGATGAGGTTAAACGTACAACAGAAAGTACTGTTATCTCATTACTGTTGTTGCCACAGTACTTGTGCACAGTTAACCTTGCTGGTTATATCCAAGTCAATGATAAAAGCATGCAAAGATGATTTTCAAAAGTAAAGGCTTCTATTTGCTTAAGTCAAACATTGACCTTCCCCATCACAGGTGATAATACCCTATTACCTTGGAGTTATGGGGTGATGTCTGGCTGTTTTAATGTCATTTTTAAAAGAGGAGAAAGTAGTATTAATTCAGCTGAAAGATTGCTCAAGCTTGATAAGTTTTATACAGAAGATTCTAGGAGTGTCAGTGCAAACTTTGTTGGACATAATGTATTTTTTTTTTTTTTTTTAACTTCAGTTCAACTCATGAGAAGAAGAGCAGAACAAATATGGTTGTGAAACAGGGAAGATTTTACCTGAGGCACAACACTCTGTCAGAAGATATTCCCATTGCTATCATATTTAAGGTAATACAACTGTTGGTTTGTAAAAAAAAAAAAAAAAAAAAAAAAAAAGCAAAAAAAAAAAAAAAAGCTGTACTGTAGCTCAAGAATGAAGATCAGCAGCAGCTCTCAGAAGTTAATACATACAGAAGGACTTGGCAGGGCTTAGAGAATGCAAGCTTTTTTCCCCTGGGAAGTCATCCTTATTGTACAGCAAAAAGGAGAAAAAGTGCTGCATTTTTCTGCAAGGAGAGCATTGCTGTGCCAAGACAAATGCCTGCTACCCCCTTACTGCTGTAAGGTCCCTCTGCACTGCTGCCTGTGCTCCTCTTGCTACAGAAAGTCAGAAGGATTTTGGTTTGTTTTGTTGTGAGCTGTCTTGCAAACTTGTGTTAAGGGTCTTTGTTTCTGGTTTTGGTACCGCCACCCCCACCTACAATTTGTGGACTGCTGAGTAGCTCAGCAGCCTTTGTGTCAGATCTAGGGACATGACATAGCCATGAGCTCATTATACGTGACTTCCAGTCATAACTGTAAACAAAACTGATAGCCTTTGGGGAAATCGTGCAGTTCTTAGACTTATACCTAAATCCTTTAAGATTACTAGAGTGGCTTGTATTTCTTGGCAATTTACTTCCTTCCCCTGTGAATGAGCTCTGCCTCAGTCAGAATACTTCAGAATCCTCGCCTGATTTGGGAACACTCACCAGTATCTTCAGTGCAGTGAATGCACGGACAGGCATAGTAGCTTTGAGGCAATCTCCGGTGGGACGGATAAAGGTCTGTGAAAGGCATCCATCCCTGATTCTGGGCAAGAATTGGGGAGTATGTGCCCTGCCAGCTGAGCTGGTGACATTGTCATGCCTTGGCCGTCATTGCCTGTGAAACTGCCAAAACTGCTTTCTCTTGCCCTCTGCTTCTCCCTTTCATTTTAATTCACTCAAGGGTGCGCACAACTGAAGGCGTAACGATGCCTGCTCCCTAGCAGCCCAACAGGACTGGAGGCAGGCTGGTAGCCCCTCTGTCTGTGGTATCGAAGACATGGGCTACAGCCAGTAAAGCTGGTGGGTGGACATGCACTGTCCGGCTGCTAGAGAAGGCAGCAGGGCACGGCCAGGCCTTAGGCTAGGACCTGCCCTCCCAACAGCTCCTTCCTGCCCTGTAGGCTTCGCTGCTGCCTGGAGGTTTGCAGCCTGGTGCAGGGCATGTGCTGAAGGGAACTGGGCAGCCGTCTTGGAGGCACTGTTTGCAGGGAAGGTGGCTTAGGGCACAAAGATGCCTTGACTGGACCTAGCAACCAATAGAAATAAATCCTATAGCTCCCTTTTCGTCTTCACTATAATGGTTTAACAGCACAGAAGGTGTGGGGAGGTGATAATCGCTCGAGGAAATAAATTGCCAGGAGAGGGCAGCACTTGCTCACAGCATCCAAACAGTTTCTGCCCGCAGTGCTGATTTGTTAGCGTTGGCAACTACAGTCTTTTCTGTATTACCACAGCTCTTTGGCTGATTGAGAGTTGTAAAAATCGGTTTTCTTGTAGAAAGTGCTTTGGGTTTGGTACTAGAAAATAGTTTAATAATTGGATTTAGACTTGAGAAACAAATGTCTGTTATCTCTGATTAAGCTAATCTCTTCAAGTAGTTGGAGGAGATCATCTGGTTTTAGTGACCAATGTTAAAGGAGGTTGAGAAATTATTTGTAGACAGAAATGCACATAAAAGTGTCAGGATTAAGTTCACAACTTTTCTCTCGCAGGAAAGTGTTAATGTGGGTCTTAATCTATTTGCTCGAGTACCAAACAGCTGGACTCCACCTTCACTTACAGATTTTTATTACATTTTGTCAGCCCCTGCTGGTATAGATAAATACCTGCTCTCAGAAGAGTAACTGCTCTGGGTTATTAAGTCTGAAGAGGTGGTTGTTGAGGGGTTTTTTAAGCAGCATTATACTGACTATTTGATCACCTTCTGACAATGCTTGCTATAATTATCCCCCTGCCTATATGTATCTTTTATATTCTAGATAAGGTTGCATAATTTTTCATTTACTTATTGAATAAGGGGTTACAGTTGTTAGAAGCTATTGGCCGTAGTGCTTTTCAAAGATTTATATTGATTTAATCCAGTAGCAAATTAGCTGCACCCACTTTAACTATTCTGAATGTTCCACTCTTGACCAGCACTTAACTGTACTCATGAGTGGTCATTTTCCTTACTTTTCCTTTAATGACGTGAGCTCCAGGGATCCTTTGTCCACTTTTGATGAGCTTCCAGCTAGAAACTAAAAATCCCAGACAGTTTTTGCAATGGATTCTTAGGCAGGCACCAGCCTCTGATCTTTCTTTCTTGGGCATCATTGTAATGCAGTATTACTTTGTTGTTTTTAAGTACTAGAAGCAAGCTTACAAACACTATAGCCTGAAACTGGATAACCGCTAACTTAGGGATCCCTGTGTAGCCTCAGCTCTCTCACATGGCAGTATTACACATAGGACGTTTGTTGGAAAAGCAAGGAGAGTAATTCTTTTCTGCTGAGATCCAAGCCTTGGGCATGGAGCAAGTAAACGTTCTGCTTCTTTTAATGTAGAGATACACATCTACAAGGGGCAAAGTTAAGCTGCACAGACAATATAAGCTCTGAAGTTTTGGTTGCCTTTGCATCCTTAACTTGTACTGTAGCAACTGCTTGTATAATTTCCAATTAAAAATAAACTGAGAAAGGAATGACAAAAACCTACTGCTCTGCATTTGCTTCCATCCAGGCTGCAACCGAGTTCCACAGACCTCTGTGTTTTGAGTAAGAAAATGACTAGTGGTTGGTAGAGGGCTGCTATCCAGTGCACGGGCTAGCTAGAGGGGACAGTTTTGTCAAGAACTATCTGAAGAGTCAGTGGGAGAGGGCTGGGCAATTTTGGATTGTCTTTCTAGTCCCAGTCCCAGCTTTAAATGGCCCAGTGTTCCTGCAGATGACTTAAGATGTAGGTCAGGTACAGAAAATCATTGTAACTTCATAGAAAAGAAAGCAAGTATTGGAGATCTAAAATTCGTAAAGAGCTCCCTTTAACTAGAACTTAAGAGCACTTTTGTGTTTCAGGCGTGAGTCATGGACACATCTCAGCTGAATGCTAGGGCAAGACCTGAACATACAGTGTTCCCCATCCTTTCTCTTCTTTCATGGTGAGGAAGGAAACCCAGGCACATGGACTGTGGGGAGGGGTAGAAATAGTGTGGATCTAAAGGTCCCTTGTTCTGGATAGATGGGGGGACTGGACTGTGTAGGGTCACCCTAAAGGGGGCCTCTGCCTTGCAGTTCATCCTTATTCGTAGTCTCTTCTAAACTGCAAGCATGAATGACCTTGCTCTGCTGCTTTGCTTTTCTGCCATCCAGACCTGTAAGGATCTTTGTGATTGGCATATTTGGAGGTTTAACAGCTAGTTGTGCTGAACACATGTAAGTTGTGGTTTTCTGAAGTTTAGCACATTGACCAGAGCTAACTGAAATTTGATAGGCTACAAAAGGCATGGTCTCGGCACTATTGTAGGACAGACTTGAAGTGTCTGTTCTTCAGATGTGGGGAAGTTAGTGCTTTGTTGCTGTGCTAGCTTTCCCCTAACCTTTCTCCATGAAAGTGACAGAAGCATCTGTGCAGCCCCTATATATGTAAATGCAGCTTTTGGTTTGAAGTAGTGATACAAATTGGACAATTTTGCCCCCAAAGTATGTATTTGTTGAGGTTTTTAAAGGGCTGTTAACTGCCTTGTAATGGGAAACAGACACAACTCATTTGCTTCCTGCTTTACTGTGCAACACTGCTTCATTAGTTAATATATGTATGCAACCAGAATGGTACTTAGGATGTCCTGAGTTGACTTGCAACCACAAGAGACTTTTGTTTTAGCTGTGTGTCAGTTGTGCACAGATCATAGAGCTGTGTGAACGGTGCGTAGTGGGTTTTTTGAATATGTCAGGCTGTGAGCTACGCACGCTTTACCTGGGGGGCTTGGACAGTTTTAGGAAGCAATGAGCATTAGAGGAAGTGTGGAATATTTGTGTAGTACTTAAGGATATTTCTATCCTGAAAAACATCAGGGTTACAGGTGAGGTGGTGCTGCTGCTTTTGCAGGGAGCTCCCTACATTGCAGGGAGTTAGAGCTGTTTTAAGGTAAGGGCTATTTTCTTTTGGGTTTGTGGTCTTGATTCAGTAGACTTGAGTGAGTCCTGGGAGCTGAAATAAATGAAGGCGGCGTGCTGCACCACAACTAGTTGGGGAAGGAAGAGAATTATAAGTAACCTAGGAGGACTTAATAGTTGAATTTTATGACCTGAATTGCTAGGTGAAGTATCTTTAGTTTATGTGGGAGCTATAAGGAGCTGCTGTAGGACCTGGCGGCAAAAGATTTGAACAGCAGGTCAAGTTTCATTTTTACAAACCTGTGTTAGTCTTGGAGCTGTTAAGATGCAACTCTAGAGGAACAGTTGAATGGTGGTCTTACTGGATCTGCAGAATTACGGGTTCCCATGGCTGCAGTTTCATAGCTCTTATCTTTTGAATTATGAAAGCTCCAGACCAATTCTGTCTGTGATGTCAGCCTTGAACTTCCCTGACATCTTTTTAATCCAGTCATCTGCCTGTCTCCATTCTGTAATTTAGCCTGATGGACTGCAGAACTACATTCTAGGGAAGTGCCATGGAAACGCCTAGACACCATCATTAAGACACAAGCTGGGGGAGGAAGAGCTGGGTTTGCACTCTATCACGCACACACTCTCATATGTACATGTGTGTGCACGCACACATGCGTTTTGGGCAGCAGGAACCTCCCCGGTCCAGCAGTTGACCCCAGTTGGGCCACTTTCTCCCACTTGAACTCAGGATGATCTGAATATTCTGCATGTTTGCTTTGACTTACCTGTCTTATGTCCATTGACTACTAGCCTTCCAACCATGCTCTTCAACAGCCTGCTATTGTCTCCTTCCTCATCCTTTCACTGCTACTGTTAAGTTATCCCTTTGCAATGTCTCCTTCCTCTCCACCCCCCTGTAAAATTATCCCTTTGTGATGTTGCCTTCCAATCAAAAATAAACAAGACATCTTGTTTCCTGCTTTGCTTTTATGTTAATTCCCTTTCCCTTGGCTTTGTTCTGGGATCATGAGCACTTTAAGCGTAGGACCCATTCCTATTTTGCATGTGCTCAGTGTTTCTGTAACACAGGCAACAACCCAGGAATATTTTATTACTATCCTAGTGATGTTACAACCCAGGAATATTCCAGGAATATTTTGTTACTATCCTAGTGATGTTACAGGCTAATTCTGGAGTGCTTTTTTGGTTGGTGTGGGTTTTGTTATTTTTTTTGGTGGAAGTGCAACATCAGGGCCAAATTCACTAAAAAAGAAAGTGTTAAAATTACAAATCTATCTCATACCAGCATGGGCCCATTGCTTGCCTTGTTAGTGTTGCATGTAGGTGGATTTGTGTGTGCAGCTCACACATTTGTGTGTGATTGTTGAGAGTACAGAGGAGAATAAATGGGTGTACTTTTAGGCTGTTGTTTACTTTTAGACACATCTTTTTCAGTCATTTGCCTAAGTTTTTAGTCATTACTCATAAATTAATTTCCCCCAATTTGCGTGTACCTAACAATACAACATAGATTGTTTGGTGGCAGATCCCAGCCTTTCCCACACACAAATTCAGAATTCTCAAGTGCATTTGCTGCTACAAACTTCAACTAGAAAATCTGCACAGTCATAATGGTATGTCCTATTCTCATCTTATTGTTGTCAGACTTCTGATCAGAGAATTCATCGAGTTAGAAGAAATCATCAACCCTCTTTAATTTACTGTGGCTTTCAGTTTTTTAATTGACAAAAGAGCATAGTAAAACTGCAGATTGACTTACCTTTCCCCCGCTTGTTTTGTTCACTTTTTACATGACTCTTACGATCTGGTTGCCGTCCTGAAATTAACCTGGTGGACAGAAATGGGTGATGTTTTATCAGCTTGCATTTGATGTGCTTTAGATAAATATATTCCTGGTATGAGTGCCTAGAACGGCACAAAGATTCCCTTAATAAAATTTTGTTCTTCTGTAGGCTAAGTGCAATAATTGTATGAATCCAGTTGTGGTTCCTAAACTGGTTTGCTGGTCAGCTGTTAAGTCCTAGACACATGGACAATTACTATTGTGAAGCTTTCATGCTTTTGTAGACTTTCTGATGAGTCTGGCTTTCAGGTCATGAGGGATTTTGTTAACTTCTCTGCTGAGGTTTTTTAACTACTGTGTGACCTTATTTGAAAAGGTGAGGAAGTGTAATAATATTTGAAAAACAGAGATCTAAACTACAGTAATATCACATGGGCAAACTCCAGTTCTGAAAAGAGCCTTGAGATCAGAGAGGTGGCTACTTATTGGGAGCAAATTATGATGAAAGGCTCTTATCTGGTGCAGTAACTGTGTCTTGATTTGGCACTCAAGTCTGTCCGAGATGGTGGAATTGTGATCTGTGCTTTGCACTAAAATGGGAATGTTCTCACACTGTTATGGGTGTGTACTACTTTTGCACTGCTTTTAATTTCTAATAAACCACAAGGTAAACAGACAGAGTTTTAAGTTAAAGGAACTTCAACCAACCACTTTGTTGAAAAAGAAAGAAGAAATGAAAGAAAAAAGAAAGAAAGAAAAAAGCTGGATACTTCATGATTACAGCAACAGTTTTGCAAGGGGATAGCATTAGCTAGGTGTTAAGCAAAGTGACACCCAATGAAGGCAATAAGAAGGGAAGGTATTTGCGCATTTTTGAGGAAAATATGACTTTTTGGGACACTGCCAGTTTTTAATGAGAACCAGAATACTAGGGTCTACATGGGCCATTATTTACAATGGTCTTTGTGGCAGGCAGTTTGAAGAATAATATGAATGCAAACGTAACTTCCTCACAAAGTTCTGAGAAACATATTATAACTCAGCCAGAAGAGGTTTAGTGAGATTATTCCATTTCTTGATATGGCAGAGCTCCAGGCAAATGTGTGAAGCAGGGAGCTTTAGCACCATCTGGAATCCACAAAGGCCTTCACTGCTTGCTGCCACCTTGAAACACTTACTGATAGAGAGATTTTTCTAAACCTGTTAAGCACTTTCTTAGTTTATTAAGCTTTTTCCACAGTATAAAGTCTAACAAGGTGTCCAAGGATCAGTGAAATAATAGAATGGCTTTCAAGTGGAATTGTGTAGTGAAGTCATCTTCTAAATGCAGAGAACTGCAAAGGAGGTAAATTGCAAATGTTTCTCAAATAGGACGTGCTGCTTCACAGTCAACTGAGTTTGTGAAGTTGCTTGTGGTGAAAGACCATGTGTAATCTTTTAAGAAATTTAACCTTCCTTTATTTATTGTAGATTCTGACTTGGTTTTCATTGTTACATGTGTAGGGTTGTTATTACCTGGCATTTGTTTTTTTTCTTAAGAAAAAAACATAGAATTTAACTCCTGTCAGTGGAGGGAAAAAGGCTCTCCAAAAAGTGTGTGTGTGTTCCTGCTGCTTATCAAGATTTCCATTTAATGTTCTTCCATAGCTAGAATATGTGCTGCCAGTGCCAGATGGCACAGTTTCTTAGAGAAGAGCTAGCTCTTGCTTAGTAGTAATGCAGACAAACAATACCAAATTAGCATAAGCAAATGTCAGTGAGTTAACATAAAGCCTGTGCTATGTCTGTCTTTTCTTCTTTTCCTAGGCCATGGGTGTTGAGAGTGACCAAGAGATTGTACAAATGATTGGCACAGAGGAACATGTGATGGCTGCATTTGCTCCTAGTCTGGAAGAATGCCAAAAAGCTCAGATTTTTACACAGATGCAGGTGTGTCTTTTCACATGGCCAGAGGCCATAAAAATCTAAAGACGGTGGGTATTGACCACTTTGCTGTCTCAGCAATCGACATACAGTTTGTGTTTTGAGGTTTGTTTTTGGGGCTTATTTTAAGCTGAGGGCTTTTAAGGGGGCAGGACTTGTCAAAAGTGAGGTTTTGCTCTCATTGCCTAAACTCAAAGTCAAGAAATGCCTTGTTTTCAGAAGCCCAAGGTTGTGTTTTAATGTATGTGACAAGTAGTGTTGTCCATAAGATTAAGGTTTTTTGTTGAGGACAATTCCTATTTGTTAAAAAGGAATTGCATGCCCCATTTTGCAGAAGTCTCATTGATGTGGACATGACCATTTCGTCCTGAGTAGATGTTTTCCTCCAGTTCTAATCTCTTGTATAAAGCTTACAATAATAGCCGCCCTCCGTCCTGCTAAAGACTTGCCAGAATTCTCCTCAGCTCATGTGTGCTTTTTTAATTAGCCAGAACACAGGCCATCTTGTTGGCAACACTTCCATCATGTACATATTAATCTGCTAGAAGAAACTTTTGAAGATTAGTCTTACTTCTGCTATTTCATTATAAACTTTATCAAATCTTTCCATGTGTGTTGTTGAGTGTTGTAAAGTGAACATCTTTCTAGTTTGCATCTTTTGGGGCTTTTCAGGGTTAGAGGTAGCATGAAGGCCTTCCTAATTCAGAGTCAGAAGAGTAAAATGGTGATGCTGGAGGAACATAGAGAAATGTGAAGCATCCAGGAAGGCAGAAAAACAGAAATACAGAAGTTACTCTGTGCAAGAAATGTCAAATGAAATGTAGAGTTAGCTATTTGGGGAAGAAGGTAACAGATGAAAAGAATAGCCTGTCATTTAGTGGAGAGGGTAATTCTTTGGCATAGGGGGCATGGTTTCATTTCCAGGCAGGAACTTCCTGTGCGGACCTGGATAGTTTCTTTGACTCATCCAACCTTGAATTCTGTAGATTGATTCCATTTCTTGGACAACGGGTAAGAGAGTAAGAATCCATTAATCGTTGCGAGGTACTCTTGGAGACAGATGTGGATGCCACACAGTAGCGTTTGTATCTATTAAACAGTGAGGGCCACCTCAAAGTTTAATATCCGAATGAAACTTAGCAAGTACACAGAAGAACTAGAGGTGAAAAGTCAAATTAAATAAACTAGATATCTTTGGAATTTATATAATCCTTCTTCCTATATCTCTGCAGTCCCCTGACTTTCCATATTGTAGTAGTCATGCTCTTTCACCACTTCCCATTCCAAATGTTTTCAACATATGATAAACAATATGTTGCATATTTAATTATAATCAATTGTGTCAATTTTCAAGAAGGTTTTTTTATTAGCATCACTTACGTGTTTGGTATTTTGCACTTTGCTTGGAGTTTGTATCATCTGTGGCTTGTGGGATTGCACTGACTGAGGAATACATACAGATCTCCGTGTGTGTATATTTGTATAGGTTACAATTCCAAAATTGACTCAAGTTAATTCCCCCCTTGACAGGCATTGAAGTACATTGGAAACAAAGTACGAAGGCAAAGGATGTGGGGAGGCCCGAAGAAAACAAAGATGGAAGAAGCACGAGAGCTGCTAGCATCAACTATTCTGACCCACGTTCTTGTATGTAATGTTTTTTTTTTTAAACTGGAGAAAATTTGTGTGTTTTTTTATGGTGTGAGCTTTGCTGGCAGGGAAGGATGTCTTTGATTGCTTTGTAGCTGAGATAAAGTAAGTTGTCCTCAAAATAAAGGGGAAGATTTGGATTGAGTCAAAAGTAATCTTTATGGTTTTGAAATGCTGTACCATTGAACTACTTACCATTCTGCGCGTTTTTTCTGCATAGCCAGGCAGTATCAGCTGTTAGTTCAGGACTTTATTCTCATCACCTGTACCTTTATTCTGATTTGTTTTCATTTACTCTCTTTTTCAGTATCACTAATGTATATTATTTTTAGCATTTTTTAAGAAAGTAAAGTGCACAAATCCCTTTTGTAACTCCTCAGTCGGCCTAGATTACCCATTGATTTAAATAGATGTGTTTGAATAAAAACTAAGGAACTGATACTGAAACATCAGTATGGGGTTTTTTTTGGTTTTGTTTGTTTACAGGTGAAGGAATTCAATTTTCGTGCCAAGTGCATATACACAGCAGTGATGGTGCGCAGAGTAATTTTGGCTCAAGGAGAAAATAAAGTAGATGACAGAGACTACTATGGAAATAAACGTTTGGAGTTGGCAGGGCAGGTGAGCTTTTACTTCAGAGTGAAATTGTCTTTTGGGGTTTTGTTACTACCTGCTTTTAAAAGATGCAGAATAAGGAGCATCCCTGTCTTCTCAATTGAAGTGTTTTTCCTCTCATTTTATTTTTGTTGGCTTTTTTGTGTTGACTCATAGATATGCTTCCCTGATTGAGACTAATGAATTATATCCTCACTTCTTTATTGCCTCTTTCTACCAGATGAAAGGACAGAGCAGCATAAATACGGCATCAGTTCTAGTTCCGTTATAACACCATTAGTGCCAAGAAGGCAGCAGTAAGATCCATCTCCCAGTGTCCCCCTCTAAGCAACTGGGTAAGGGAATAAACTAGGATCAAGTAGGTGCCAGCGTGTCAGGTCCAGGCTGTCCCACTGTGGAGAACCCAGCTTGTGTAGCAGCTCACAGAGCAGCCACTCAAGCTTCCTGTAATTAGGAGAAGCCCTTAAGATGGCTTATTTGTTGTCAGCTGCCTTTCTAGTCTCTACAGTGGCATGAACTAACAAAGTAAGTGGTTTAAAGTTAACCTGAGCAACTAATGAAAATGGATTGCATGGACTTCTCTGCTTGCAGAATTTTGGCACTGGAGATAGAAGCAGTAACAAAGGGCTGTGAAGGAGGGAATGGTCTGAGGTGTCTGACTGGCACCGTTCATTTGCAGAGAGGGTGGCAGTTCACAGCTGTTGGCCAAGCTACATTCTCCTAATGCAGTGGGAATTTACCTATCACATGAAGGAACTGCTTAGTTACCATGGCATGGATTTTTCCTTGCCATGTGCGGTTCTTTGATTAACCAGTTTAGATTAGGATTAGACTTCTTTGCTGTGCTCTGTATTAAGTTGGAGTTTTGGCAGTCAATATCATCTCTGGTTATTGATCGTGCATCAGAAATTCAGGCAAGTATACATAATGCACCAGGTTGGAGAAATTATGCATCTCTGCTCCCCACATCATTGGGATTTCTGTTGCAATGCAAGTAACAATATCTGTTCCTTTTTGTTCATATCCAGTGGGAATTCTCATCTTACTGTACTTTTTAAGATGTGCACTTGCATATTGTCTCATGCTCCTATTCTCCTTCCCATCCTGCCCTGTCCTCCATGCGCACATGTGAACACACACACAGAGCATGCAATCATTTCAGAGTAAAAACATGCTTTGCTTCCTAGTTTTCTGCAGAAACTAAGATGACACTCTTGAACACACTCTAAGCACAAATACAAGGAAAAAAATCCTCTTAACCTGTTAGGAAAAAACCCCACCTTTCTTCAAATTAGTATGTTGACTGTTCATCAAACTTTTGTGCAGAACATATTTCTAAAGTATAAGGAGTATTAAGAGGACATTAGTGAAATGTTCTAAGGGAGCAAATATTTTAAGCTGTAATGGATTTATTTGGTTTCTGCAGTTCAGTATGACTGTAATCAGTAAAATTAGTTGTTGCTTTGTCATCATATTGTTCTTATTTAACTGGATTGAAGTAGTGGTTTGTTTTTTCCTGATATTTTTAGAGGCAGAAAGTACAGCAGGTAAAAAGTTTTCTACAAGCTGTAAGAAAAAGGCCTCTGCTCACACAGATGTTAACAACTAAAGTAATTTTAAATTAACTGGGAAGAGGTTTTAAATGTAGAGGATCATCATAACAAAGCCAATGCGTGTTTTTTCTACATCAAGGAGAACTATGCATGGGGGGTTGTAACACTTGATTAAGAGTAGTTCTGGCTCCCTTGTGATATTTTAAAAGCTCATTTCAAGCTGAACACTTGAATTCCTCTCTGCCACATTATCAGTGTAATATTAATTTGATTGGATTACAGACTAAAAAGTGTAGAGATTTTTTTGCCAGTTTCTAAATGTTTGTGTTTAGCTAAAGTTTGCGTGGATAAAATGCTTGGTGTTTTTTTTAATGCCAGCGTGTTCCTGGAATAAAAATCCTGTTGATTTAAAATTTGAATAAAGAAAAAATAAAAGAAAAGATTCCCATGTGAGGAGAAAAACATAGCGGTCTAAACAATGTAAAGACATAAAAGGCATTGTGTTTATAAAAATGTGTGAAAACAATAGCTGCTAATTTCACACCCCATGGGACAAGAGAGTACGAAATGTGCTTTAGCTTTAGATAACAGAGTTGTATCCGCTAGCCAAGCTGGTTTACAGAGCTTTCTCTTAGTCTTTCTGCCACTAGAGGCTCGGTAGGCCAGGTGCCAGCTGAGGTGTTAGCAAAACCTACCGATTTCAGGCTTAATCTTTTCACCTACCTTTTCTCTTTCCTTAATGTGTTCATTATTTGCTAAGCATTACTCTGTTCTTTGTCCTCTTTTTTTTTTTTTTGTTTCTAATGCAGCTTGCTTTGTATGGGTGAGATATGGAACAGCACCAAAATCCGGCACCCTGGAAAGCAAGGGATTTCTACCCTGTGACAAAAGAATACCGCCTTGACTTCAGAGATTGCCTAATCCCAGCTGTTCTGATAATATAATTAAGGCTGCCTAATGTCTTTAATTTTGCAACCAGTTTGTGTGAAAGGGAGAATTTGGCACTCTAAAGGCTTAAACGCTAAATAGCAATCTCAAGGCGCCTAATTAGAATTCTCTGACATTAAGCTAATTGGTGAAACTGTATTTCAGCAGCTTAACTTCTTTATTAATTTTTCTTAGGATTTTCAATGAAAATCAATTGATGAGCTGTCAGTATTTTTTTTTTTTTCTTAAATATAATTTGCTCTTTAGTACTCCTGTGTGAAGCGGGCTGAAAGGCCCTGGACTAACTATGAAATCCACTGAATATTATCACTGGCATTCCATCCTTTTTCTTTAATCTCTTGCTCTTGACCTAAATAATGCGGTTATTGCGAGATTCTGCTTTGCCAGATAGTCAGAGCTCTTATAGACTGAGCGTCTGTGAGTGAAATTAGCGAAGTATGACGCTTTTCAGACTGGCAAATAGTAGCAAGTTGGTGTACTTGGGGTGTAATTTACTTTGTTAGTTCGGAGAAGAGGAAGGATGTGTGGCTTTATAATCCCTATGGCATGTGGAATTAGGAGATTTTTGCAATTTCATGATCAAGAAATCAAATATGAGAACATTTTCTCTGTGAATTTTTTAAAATGTTGTTAAATGTTTAAGTCCTGCTCAAACCTGTTGAGATCAAATGTATGCTGTGATTGATTTCATAAGAGTCTAGTTCTTATTTGACAAGGGTATTAGACATCTTACAACTATGCACATTCCTTCCTTTTACTTTTTCCCTACTTTTGAAATACTTCCCTCATAATCTAGTTTTTGGAGACTCCAGTGGGTTCTCCTTCCTAATATGATGCTTCAAAAAAGGTGCTTTTATTTCTGATGGAAATCTGATTTAAATGAGCTGGAACAGTACAGGTTCATTGCAGGTGACTGGATTTCTTTTAACAGTGGTGAGAAGGTACTGCTTTGTAAACATTAATGGTACTACAAGCATCAGGAAGGGAAAAAGGGTCTACAACACCTTCCTCTCATGCCAAGGCCAGGTCTAAAAAAAACCCCACTTAACCAGATTCCAGCAAAACTCTCTGTCCAGAGTGGAAATATGATTCCATTTTTGTGACGAGTTAGCATACAGTGTGGGTTATCACTGGTTTTACAATTTAGTGACTGAACACTAAGTGTTCCTTATGTCTTATAGAGTAGTCTGTCAAAGATAATCCAGTCTTGCTCTCCATGAAAGTCAGTAGGAACGTTTTCTTGCAAATCAGATGTCTGTCTTGAGTTTCTAGGTGTAATTTGTTATTTTTTTATTCTTAAATGCATTTGTGATGCCAGTGAAAAGAGTAGCTTATAATTTAGTTAGCTGTTTTACAGTGTCATTTGCCAAATGCTTTGGTCAGCCCAGCTGGGGCATGTAGGTGGACAAAAACAAATGAAAACTAGTGGCCAATCCCAGTGATAGAGGAATGAGTGGTTTGCTTTCTTGTTTCCAGAAGGTAAGGAAAAGTTGGGACTATGTCTGATGGAGACAGTTAAAATTCAGTTTAATTCTGCACATACAGAAATTAAATTGTACAACTGACTCCAGAATGTCTTAGCTTGTGGTGGCTGAATACCTAGCTTGTTCAGCCCTACAATGCTTTGTACACTGGGAACTACCATTTCTGGCATTGGTAGCTGCTGCATTTTTAGTTCTTCTGACACTTGGAGCTGTTGTAAAACAGAGTCCCAGGACAGGACTGCCAGGCTTTACAATTTACACGCTTGCTTGCAAAGCTAATCATTGGGAACACTTAAAATGTATCATGTAATGCATATTTAAGTGTTTTGGGAAGCTATTAGCGTCTGCAAGGAGAGGTTGAGCAAACTGCAGAAGCAAAGCAGATTGGAGAGCAAAAAAAGTCCGATCACAAACTTTGGTAGCCTTTTCCTTTTATGGCTGTTTTAAGAACTAGAAGTAATTAATATACATATACAGGAAATAATTGGCTTAAATTGCAGCACCTGTGAAGGGTTGTATTGCTGGTTTGGTTGGGGTTTTTTCCATTCAGCTGTGTTACGTAGCTTCTTTTCTTAAAAGGTAGACTTTTTTTTTGAAATGGAGAGATCTGGAAGAGCATTGCTCTTTCCAGACAGTAGCACTTCTAGAAAAGGATGGCAGGTGTTGAACCATGTGGACTCCCTGTGGGTGTAGTTGGTTTTCCATAGACTGTGATTGGCAGAAAGTAGCAGGATAAAAGTGTATAGGAAGCTGCCTACATAACCTGAGATATGTCTTGTCAGCTGTCAAGAGCAGAGGTTGCTTCTGGGCCTCTAAAAAAGTCTCTTTTAGTTCTGCTTGTCCAGAAGCAATGGTAACCGTGCATCTTTTGTGCTTCAGTCTGGTCTTGCAAACTGTGCACTTCTTCCAAACTCTGCTGCTGAGTTGCTTCCCCTAAGGGCCCCTTACAGTCACTTGGGTATCTGTTTTGTCCATTTTAAGTAGCTCCTAGGAAGGGGCACTTTAAACAGCCTTTTTCACTTTTAATAATAGAATATCTCAAAGTGATTCCTCACTTACTGCTTTACTGCAGTTATTACATCCAGTATTAGAATAAAAGCTGGTCTGGCCTCCAAATCTTGTGTGTAATTCAGGGTTGTACATTTACGGTATTGAATCTTTAAAAAGAGTTTGTGACTTTAGGAAGGAAGAAGTAGATCAGCTGGATTATAATGCAGCAGATTAGGGAAAACAGTTAGTAAATGGAGAGTGTAGAGATGGATGGGTGTGCCAAGATATTCTGAAGGAAGGATTACAACAAACCAAAGAGGGATAAATGCACAGGCTTAGACCATTCTTCTACTTAATTTGCTTTCTATTATGACATAATTTCTGTAATAGTGCACTTTAACAAGTCAAAAAACTTATGAGAAAAATCTCATTTGGGAAATGGAGAGGATATTTTTTAACTGACAAGAACTATAAAGGTAGAAATATTAAATATGTGTCCCATCCTCCCCCATTTCCCCGACCCAGAGAAGTACAATTTTTCCCTTAATCCAATGTTTTGTATTTCCAGCTTCTTTCTCTTCTATTTGAAGATTTGTTCAAAAAATTCAACTCTGAACTCAAAAAGATTGCTGACCAGGTAATTCCCAAGCAACGTGCAGCTCAGTTTGATGTAGTGAAGCATATGCGTCAAGACCAAATCACCAATGGCATGGTCAATGCCATCTCCACAGTAAGTATTTTTGTTTTCATTATAGTATGTAAAGTTTATCCACCCTAGTGAACGATGGAAATGTGTAAATTTTGTTCTGATGACTCTACTATCTTTGGTTGTAAGAGCAAATCTATTTAAAATTCTTCATAGATTAAAATTGCAAAACTCTGTTGTGGGCAAGGCTTTTGGAATTTACTGAAGAATCATTAATCATCAAACCACTCTTTATTTCACTGTTTATTTCAAAGTCATGTTTTAGTGTTTGTGAAGGAATGGTAGAAACAAGCAAATCTAAAATAGCGATCATGTTTGTATTTATCCAACTTGCTGTCTTCTAGGTTCTACTTGAGTATGTGGTTCATGGTATTTTTTATTATCTGGATTTGGTTAGGGTCAGGTTACATCATATGTCCAAAAGGTGGTTGAAAAACAGCAGGAAAACATAATGAACAGAAGACAGTGGGGGGGAGGCGGCCAAAAAAAAAACAAAGTCAAATTTTGAGCTCTTTAAGGGCGGTGTCTTTTTATTCATATGAAGTTGCTGGTATAAACAAATTTGCAGCATAGAAATGAGTACTCCTCTGCTAATGATACTGAACTATTTAACAGGAAAACTGCTACATGCTGTATTATTGCAAAAAACCACCCATAATTAAGCCTTTAAATAGATTTTTAGCCTGTGTCTGCCTTCTACTGGAGTGAATATTTTCATTTGTGCCAGTGGACAAGAACAAAATATAATTATTAACTTTGTCTCTTACCTCACACACCTGCAAGAGCAATTTGTGAGATGGTTCCTGAAATCTAGCTACTAGCTTGTAAACGACTTTGAAATCCATGATTTTTTAAGAAATTAGATTAGCCTAAGTATTTTAGTAGCTGGTAAAAATTGTGCAACTTAATTTTTAATCTTTAGAACACTTGAGAGGGCTTTTCTTCCTAGCATGAAACTGAGGTTTTTCTTCAGTTCTTGTAAACAAAATTAACTCCACAAATTGCATCCAAACCCACCAACAGTCTGTTACTTACAAATCCCAGTGTTAAAGCTTATCACTATTTAATTTTATGAGTGCCCCAAATGTAGTTAAATCTCTGCAGTGCACGTAACCAAAACAATTGACAGATTTGTTTCTCTAAATGCTAGTGCTTTCTTCTAGTCGGTGCCAGTTTTTCCATTTGGACTGACAGAGATAAATCTGTAAACTATTCAGTACATATTGTAAAGTCTTCCTTCTTCTACCATCTTTGGACTTTTTTTTACTGTCACATAAGCAGTTAAACACCATCTGCTCTTAAGCATTGAAAATAATTTCTCAGGAACAATGCCCAGTGCATACTATTCAAGAGATTAAGCAAATACCATAAAAATCATTCTTGGAAACGACAATCTCCAATCTCACCAGAATGCTTCAATGATAGTCTCAAAGAGCATGAAAGAACTCAGCGGACTCATAATTACACCAGTAGCATGCAAAAGAATTCATAGCACTACTGCATCAACTGTACAGTGATGTTCAGTGATATTTGCTATAGGTTGTCTTTTTACCCTGGAAAATACCAGAAGAGAGGGTAAGTCAGACAGTAATGCCACAGGCCTGATAGACATTTCAGCATCTGCAGAATCATCCAGTGCTGCTGAGGGAGCAACTTCCAGTTCACAGGAGTTTTCAGTAGGAAGTTCTCCACTGGGGATGGTCTCACAACAGCCCTGGCCCCATTTTGGGTTGTTTGGACAACTTTTGAAGGAGTCAGTTTGTCACTTCCAAAGCACAAAGAATTTTTTTGTATTATTTCTTCAGGCAGTGTTTTTACCTCCCCTTTTAATCCAGTCTTTGAGATTTCACAGTCTTCTGGGCAGTGAAGAAGAAACCACATGCTAGTTTAGACTACAGATGCAATCATTTCTAGCGTGAGGAAAAACTACTCATCTATTGTATTCTTCCGTTTATATTCTGATAACTCCCAGTCCTTAAAGAATGAAATGGTCAGCAAGTGATCCCTTCCCAAGAAGGTTGAGCAAGTGGGCAGATTTCTTTTGGCTGACGTTGGGCATTATGTCTTCCCACTTTCTGTAACAAGGAAAAAAGAGAAGTTCTGCAGACTATTTGATAGTCTCTCCAGTGGAAGCAAATAGCAAAATCATTTGGATGGGTGGTGGTTCCTTGCTGTTCATCACAAAATGGGATTGTGCTGTTAACATATAAATAAAGAAGTCAAGCAAATCACCCTCTAAAAGGATTTCGGTGTAGTACAGCAAGTGAGCTTCAAATTATTTGTTAGCATTGGTGAGCTGAGTTTATCAAAAAGGCTACAAAAACTGGCAGAAGGCAATCCTTGGAAAAGTGTTACCTTTGAGATCTGCATTGCCTTTGGACTGACCAGTAACATGGTGGCTGGAGTAAACAGCAGGAATTGGGACAGAAGCTTGCTTTATCCACTGACTCAGGTGCTCTGTATGGAGTAGATGTCATGAAGTCAAAAATTGTAGCACCAAATTTCACGATCTTACAGTAGAGATTATTAAATCTGCTTGGCATGGAAACATAATCGTGTCCTAGAACATTCTCTGAACTCTTCTGTTGTCCTCATTAAAACCACAAGTGATACTGCCTGTGACAGTCTTGAAACATGTAACCTCTGACATATGCATGGATCTTGCATTTCATATTTGGTGTTGGATAGAGAAGTTGGATAGACCTAACCCCCGCTGCCGCTCTTCTTCTGTGAGAAGACACATCAGTGAATCTTTTTCCTCTGGATTCTAAAAACAAAAGGCTTGAAGAAAGTACAGACGGCTTTGATGTCAGACTTCTCTAGCATAAATGCCTGTTTCCTACAAAATCAACAAATGATAAAAAAAGGCAGAACTGAAAGTTTGTGGGATCTATTGTAAAAGTGTATTTCACTCAAAATACCCCCCTTTTTTTTTTTTTAAACACTCAAAAAAATCTATAAGGGGAGAACAGAAAATAATTGAAGCCTGTGAGGGGCAGATGATGAAGAATCTTTGTGTGATTGAATATATAATAACAAAATTATCCTCTCATCTGAAAGAGCAGTTCTTTTGTTTTAACTTTTTTAGTACTTAGTACAAGTATGTTATAACTAGTAGTTTATATGCAGATAGGTAATTAGAAAGTTGTTTTATATAAATGGGTGACATTTGCTGTGCAAAGCTCCTCAGATATCATTCTGTCTAGATACTGAAAAAAGACATATAGTGTCAAGACAGGGATAAACTGCAATAACTTTTTTTAAACACTCATTCTATTCTACAGGGAAATTGGTCTCTGAAGAGATTCAAAATGGACCGCCAAGGGGTGACGCAAGTATTGTCCCGCTTGTCTTACATATCTGCTCTGGGAATGATGACTAGAATCTCTTCTCAGTTTGAAAAGACAAGGAAAGTGAGTGGTCCTCGGTCACTACAACCATCTCAGTGGGGGATGCTCTGCCCATCTGACACTCCTGAAGGAGAGGTGAGGAACTTCTATTTTGCTTTCAGTATTTCTTGTCCTGAGGAATGGAGACACTGTTTATTTTGAAGCAGGTGATCCTCTGTCAGATGAAGAATTCTGATGAGGAGGTTGCTGGGGAGATAAATTATCCTCAGCCTGATAACACAACTTGTGTGTCTTCTCACATCCCATCTATTTACATCCTGGTCCTCACTATATTGCCTGTTTTTCTCCTACCTGAGTGGACTGGCTGGAAACTGTTCAGAAATCATTTGGCTGTGTGAGAATGACATGAGGCTTCCCATTTTTGCAGCATAGCTACTTGCTCTCTTTTGTTCAGAGCGGAAAGAGAGGAGTCCTAAACTCCTATCCCTTTGTTCTGTAATAAATGTTCTGTTTTGAAGTTGCATTGTCAACCTGAAATTTTTCTAGAAACATGTATTATTATTACAGAAACAACTTTAGCTTTTAGCTTGAGGAAGAAAAACACCTTCATATGTTTTACTTTGAAGACATCACCTAGCTATTTCAACCAAATGATTGATGCTGACAGTCGTCTTTTTTGTTTTTCTTTTTTTTCTTTTGCTGTGGGAACTGTGAACTTCCTGGCATAAATACATAGTCAATATGAGCAAGTCTCGTTAAGCAGCTGAAATAAAATTGCACTGTGTACTTGGATATATTTCATTTTAAAATGTTAAAGTTTGTGTTAGAACATACAGGATATCTAGCAAATTGATAAATAATCTGATTTTGTATTTCCATTAAGCTTCTAAGTAGCTGTTGCTTTAAAGAGAGAAATATAGAGTTATACATGGCTGGATAACTTAAAAACTACAACTTGATCACCTATATTTTTTGTTAGTTTGTAAATGCTAAAACATTACATTTCAGTGTGATATAGAAAGTTCTTCTTTTCTTCCCTCCTAATTTTCAGTGTAGTTAATTTGTTTCATTTCTTTCACTTTATACTTTAATGTTTTTTTGTTGTTCGTAAGTATGGTTTTGGAAGAAAAAGGTATGTATAGTATTAATACTTTGGAATAAAATGGATAAAAGATGGTTTTTTTTTTTCATTTTAGGCTTGTGGTTTGGTGAAAAACCTTGCCCTCATGACTCACATTACTACAGATATGGAAGATGGCCCGATTATTAAATTAGCCAGTAATCTTGGAGTTGAAGATGTCAACTTGCTCTGTGGTGAAGAACTTTCATATCCAAATGTGTTCCTTGTTTTCCTTAATGGTATGTAACTTTTCAGCAGTCTGACTCTGATTTGTTGCTGATGGAAAGTTAGGCTTCAGAAACCCTCCAACAATTTTTGGAACACAGTCAACTGCAGATGCCATTTTCCATGTGTAGATAATTTCATCCGTAAGTATTTTGATAGGTTTAGGCAGAGTAGACAGGCCAGATGATGGCACTTTGTTATCTGAAGCTGTGTCCTCAGAACTCTGACTGCAGATGTGTGTAGCTGGGAAATTGAACCTTTTTCAAATTTCAGTACTGTTTTTAAGCACACTTGCATGAATAGGCACAAAAATATGTACATTCTATTACAGATTTGCTTGTTTGGTCGGTTGGTTTTAGGCATTCACCAAATGAGGTGCCATTCATAAAGTACTTTTAGAAGAGAATAATGCTGCTAAATTTGTAATAGCTTAAATTAACAAATTCAGAGCTTCATTCACAGAAAGTATTTAATTTTACTGTAATCTTTATGTATTCTTATATACATTCATGCAAGTGCCTTTAAAAACGCAAAGGAAACATCAATTGTTTGCAAAGTTTAGCAGTGCTAGCCTCTTTAAAACTACCTTTTAAAGGGCAACTTGCTTTGTGAATGATTTGAAAAAATTAGACCTTGGAAAACAGGCCTCTTTTCTTTGTTAAAGGGATAATTTGTGAAAGATACGTGCTTTGCGTCTGCATGTTTATGTTCCTTTTACAACTGATCTTTTAGCGTTTCTAAATCAACAGGTACTATGATATCAGATTTCAAAATACTGACATTTTAAAAACTACAACTGTGATTTAAAAATAGCCTTTTGTCACCAGCATCCACTTCCAGGGACTAGTTTTTAACGTCTGTCACCATGAATAAGTTCTCCATTTACCTTTGAATTAAACAGCAGTTGTTCTTCAATCCTGCCTTTTCCAGTAACATAAAAGCAACACTTGACCAAACTGCATTCCTTTGCTCCCCTTTTCTGTAGCGGTATGTTAAAGATAAGGCTCAGTGAAACCACATGCACTCTTTTCTGTCTCGTTTTATGGTCCAAAGGGGAGTGCAGAGCAGAAATATTGGACTCTTCCTTCACAAACTCAGTTTGTTGTATGGAACATGGTAGTTATGTTCTCAAATGTAGATGATCTAGTACTAAGTGAGGCAAAACAATTTGCTGCTCAATCTACTAGTTTGTGGATTTAATCCATAAAAAATTTCAGGCTTGTTGTCCTGGTTTCGGCTGGGATAGAGTTAATTTTCTTCCTAGTAGCAGGCACAGTGCTGTGTTTTGGATTTAGTAGGAGAAGAATGTTGATAACACACTGATGTTTTTAGTTGTTGCTGAGTACTGCTTATGCTAGTCAAGGACTTCTCAGCTTCCCATGGTCTGCCAGGTATACAAGAAAGTGGGAGGGGGCATAGCCAGAATAGTTGATCCAAACTGACCAAAGGGCTATTCCATACCATATGGCATCATGCTCAGTATAGAAACTGGGGGGGGGGGGGGGGGGGTTGGCCGGGGAGCAGCAATCACTGCTCGGGAGCTGTCTGGGTGTTGGTCAGCGGGTGGTGAGCAATTGCATTGTGCATCACTTGCTTTGTATATTATTATTGTTATTATCATTAATATATTTTTATTATTATCATTACTATTTTACTTTATTTCAATTATTAAACTGTTCTTATCTCAACCCAGGAGTGTTTCTCACTGTTACTCCTCCAATTCTCTCCCCCATCCCATCGGGGTAGGGGGAGTGAGCGAGCAGCTGCGTGGTGCTTAGTTGCTGGCTGGGGCTAAACCACGACACTTGTGGATGGCTGACTTGATTCTGATTTAAACTTATGACCTAAGAGGGCAGAAAATCTGTGAAGTACAAATCCTTTAAGCTATAAAGACCTTTGTGCTGTCTTATAAACTCCTTAAACTATCATGCTTTGTCTCCTTCTTTAAAGGTTTGTTTAAAATGACACCATACTTATTTTTATTTTATATATTAAGATGACTTTAGTCAGGTGATTCTTTAAATGAATTTTACTCTCTTGTTTGTTCATCATGCATCGGAATACTTAAGTATGTGCTGAAGTGCCCTGCTAAGATAACAATAGCTTGTTGAGCTAAGTTCCTGAAGGAGGAATTCTGGTGCTTTTGTGAGTGATCACATATATCAAAAATGTCAGGTCTTTCTAAAATTTCTGACAAGGCAGCAGGACAGTTCCTTGGTCTGTTCTTGGAAACATTGGATCCATTTCAGTACAGGTGAAATTGCGGGCTTCAGAAGTGTTGTTTGCTTGTACACTAATTGGTGAATGGGCACCTGAGCAGAAACATATTTGAAGCAAGCTGGATGAAGCACACTATTTCGTTTCTGAAGCTATTTGGAGGCAAACAGATAGATGACCTGTGAAATTCTGACACTTTTTTTTGTGTTTACTGAGAGAAAAAAAGAGCCAATTCTTATGCATGCCAGAAAAGGGAAATTTCATGACAACTCTTACTATTTGCAAGAAGTAGGAAGTACTACTATGCATGCTAGACGTGATCAGAATTTGTAAGTAGAGTTTTGGATATCAAAGAATGCACCATGAATTTACTCTTTCTGAATAGGTAACATCCTTGGTGTCATACGTGATCATCAGAAATTAGTCAACACGTTTCGGATAATGCGTCGAGCGGGTTACATCAATGAATTCGTTTCCATCTCTACAAATCTTTCTGACAGATGTGTCTACATTTCCTCTGATGGAGGGAGATTGTGCAGGTAAACATCTCGTCAGAATTATCTCACTAGTGAAGTTACTGTAAACACTGTTTTATACACTGTAAATACACTGGGCTAAGACTTTCATGAGTACAGATTTAAGCAAATTCGCTAGGAATTGAGCATCTCCTTTCTCCTTAAATAGCCCTCATTCAAAACAGACAGATCTGAGAAACATACTATATAGTCAAGCAACTTAAAAAAAAAAGCCCAAATTAATCCGGTTTATCTGTAAACAAAAGTCAAACCAAAATATTTCTTCTATTTTCTTAAAAAAAAAGAAGGGGGGGGGGGGGGATAAAATCAACCTGATTGGCAACTCTACTAATGTCCAATGTCCTTGGAGGGGTTTATTACTTCTTGTGAAGCGAAAAACAAGCAGCTACTTGCCTGATATCCCATGGGTGTGGTATCACATTTTAGAATGAGAAACTACCCTTTGTCTTCAAGGGCCTTTACTTCTGGTGCAGAACTTCCTCAAGCATGTATACCCGTTTGCTATAATACCAAGAAGTATGTCTAACAACTTTGGTTTATTTCATTGCTTACCCTTAAGTAGGTAGGGAATTCAATAAACGTATAAGGAAGGTCTCCACCTTGAGATGCTTATGTTCTTTATTAGACAAAATGCCTGAATAACAGGCATGTCACAGAGGAAAGCAAAAAGGAATTGGGTGGCTAAAATGAGAAAGAGTGGAACATAACAATATTTTGAGACAGAAAATCAGGTTGATTTATAGTAGAGGCTAGGGACTCCAGTCAGGTTATGGCAGCTAGCTTATTTACAAGTAAAACATCTCCAGGTCCAAGTAATTAGCCTAAAGAACAAGGCATGAAAGATGAACAAAACAGAGATTGGGAGAGGGAGAATGAGTTAATAAATATATGCGTATCTTGGCATTGACTAGCTGTGTGCAATTTTGTGACTTTAAAGAAGCAGCAGTCACAACTACAGTTGGCATTCCACTTCATTAATTGAATCTCAGAGCATGTTGAATGCAGTTTGAGGCACGGTAGAGGCTCCAATATAGTACATGTACATAACATCAGTTAATCATACCTGGTCAAGAGATCCAGAGTAGGGGCATTTTCAGTGGCAGAGAAATCACTTTTCCAGTCAGGGCTAGCATCAGCCATTCTGCAGGTTTGGAGATGCAGCAAAACTTCTGATTTGTAAAATAAAGGCAAGTGAAATCATGTGGTTTTCCAGGAGTTTACCAAGTTTGCTTTGTGGCACTCCACACCCTGCAATTGTTCAGATACCCCTATTAACAATTTAAAAGTGCTCATTAGTCTTCGAACAGTTATTTAGACTTCAGAGTGGAGTCCACAAGTATCTTGTAGCTATTTGCTGCTCTTTATAAGAGCAACTTGTCCAAATAGCAACAGCCCTTGATGTTTCATTCTTGCATGCCATCCTTTGTGTCAGTGTTTTCTCGCGGTAAGGAAGCCTTCAGAGATACATGTGCTGTGAAATTTATGGATTCATCTGAGGTCAGCCACAGTAAATGCCTGTACTTTACATCATCTAAGTAATAGCAAAATATATTCTTGCATGTGGACACTTGAGCACAGGCTGTTCACTCAGTGTTGTATGAAGTCCCTGCAATATCCATAGCACTTAATAGTGTTCTTAGCTTTATAGATTAGGAAATCTTAGCTCTTTTAAAGCCCATCAACAAGATGTGTAGGTAAAACTTATAAAATGTTAGCTTAAAGATTTGGGGTGGGGGATGGGAGGGAAGGTTTCTTCCTCAAACTTGAAATCTTAATTTTTCTTACACACTTTTTGGGTACTTCATGAACAGTATGTCAGTTCAGGTTACCTGTGTATCAGACCAAGGTCTGAATAATTACTGATTGTATTTATGTGGCTATATCAGTTAAAGATGGATAGGTGGATAAATTTTAAAAGTGGCTTATAAAATAGGTTTTGCATAGGCAGCGTTCTTACTGTAAGTATAAATTAAGTTATCTGCCTAAGTGTTTGCTATGAGAATCCTTTTTTCTTTTTTCTTTTTTTTTTTTTTTAAAAATTGTAGACCCTACATAATTGTCAAGAAGCAAAAACCTGCGGTTACAAACAAGCATATGGAAGAACTGGCTCAGGGATACAGGTACACAATTCAAGCAGATCATATTCATCTTCACTAAGTAAATACTGTGTGGAAATACTTCAGTCAGTCAGTATTTCACAGTCTTGGGGTTAGCTATATAGAGGAGAAGTCTATTCTCCTATATAAATTAATAATCAGTGTACTGGAGGTTTTCTGTTTAAAGTCAAATTAAGTCTGGTCTTATTTTGTTACTGCTATGAAATATGGTGATTATACAGAATAAATACATTTCACAGCCTCATCTTTCTGCAAGTGGAAGGCCTTGAGGTAGTATTGTCCTTCTCCTGATAGAAAAATCAGACAGTTCAAAGGAATATCAACTTGACCACCCTAAACTAAGCACATTCAGAATTAGTTTTGAAACTCCTTGTACATTCTTAGTTTGGGTGTTTAAAAAAAAACACGCTCACACAAAATCATTTAAATTTAGCTTTAACTAAATTTTGCAAAACCATCACAAAAACTTAGTAGATTACCCTTATATTTGCCTACATTTATAGTGATGATGAGTACATACAGGAAGGTTTTATTTAGTTGTTCAAATAAGTAACTTTGGTCAGTCAGACTGTGTGAAGCAGTGAATGGGCAAGGGGATTAATTTTTTTAAAAAAAATTTTCTTTAAATACGTAAAAGGCACAGAACTTTTCATGTAAAAGTATTTCTCTAGTTTAACTTCTACACATTACATTCCTTCAATATATGTATTATGTAGTTTTATTTCTGCAGAAATATCAGACAGTACTTCTAGCGTAATTTTTTAATTTAACTGTAGGAATTTTGAAGACTTCTTGCACGAAGGCCTTGTTGAATATTTGGATGTGAATGAAGAAAATGACTGTAACATTGCACTGTATGAACATACAATTAATAAGTAAGTATGCATTCAGACTAAACACTGGTGCAGGAAAAACTTTCATAGGGTGACTCTCTGAAATGCAAGCATATTAATAATGCTACTGTTTTCACACATAAACACTGCTCCCTTGCTAATGGTTGAAACAAATCCAGATGAAAGCTAAAGAAAGGAATGTTTACACACATCCTAAATTATCCATGGGATAGTTAGAAAAAATGGTTTAGCTTTTGGGTTTTGGGAGATCTGTTCCTGCTTCTAACTCTCAAAAATATTACATACTTACAGGTATATCCTTTGTTTTTCTGGATGTGCCTTTTTTTATTCTGTCATTGGGCTACTCATCATAAGTAATTTTATACAACAGGAATCCAGAAGGCAAATGGTTCCACGTGTTAAATGATGATCTTAGCATGTCATGATTGTGATTTGGAAAAATACCTCTCTTACAGCTGTAGACAGCCACCTTACACTAAATGTCTGAAGTATTGGAATGAGACCTTCCCTTTGACTTTTGGATGTATAATAGGCCCTGATAAAAATGCCTGTATCATTCTGTGTATTCTTTACCACATATGTTAAACCCATTCCTGGTATGTGTTTTTCATTTAGAAAGATTTCCAGATTTATTGTGTTTTCTACATACATGAAGGACCTGGTGCTTTTTTTTTCCTCTGTCTTGTGACCATTATTAAAGAGCCCACATTAAAGGAAGGATTCTTTTAAATTTTTAAGTCCTCCTATCTTCTTACTTTTTTTTAATGTTTCTCTGTCAATATCCTGTCAACTGAAGGCTGCATATAAGATGTTATCTCCATGAAATGTTTGATCAGTAGATTTATGCAGAAAATGCATTTTCTAAATGTTCTGTCCTGGTCAAGTACTCATGGAAGCCAGTAGAAATACATCATTGATTTCAGTGGAGCTGGATGAGACCTTCGGTTATCTTTAACCTTTGCCAGATGAAATGCATTAACTCTGCTAATTAAATTGTATTGCTCCTGCCCAGGCTTTTGAAGACGTTACCACTTTAAAAAATTACTCTTGCATGCTCTTGGCTGGCTTCTGTATACATGAGCAATGAAGAGCACACATAATTGCTGTCATTTGTGCCAAAATTAAGTAACTTCCACAAAGCACCAGAGCTGAAAAGTTTGTTACAGGACACCTGACTCAGCGAGGAAGATTAATGGGAGCGTATCACATGAAATCACTGCTTAGTCAAAAATAGGAGGAGACAGTGAACTTCCAATGGGCTAATGTGAGGAAATGACTCCACGGTAACTGCCAAAAAGTTTGGGAGATTCTTGTGTTGTCCATCAACTTGTTTTGAGTTTAGCTTCAACGCTTGTAGCTAGTAGTGGCGTAAGTATCTGAGCTTGCACTGTATGAGTGCATTGCTCCTTGTGTTTAGTAAAGATATTCCCTACATCCTGAATAGTTGATTTGTGTACTCCCTTCCCCCAGCTGATCATCTTGCATTTTAAATGGTACAACCATGTTGGTACAACTTGTTCTGGTAATACAACTGATACAATCCACTATTGTGAAGTATCCCATTAACGTTCCTGCTTTTGTAATGTAGGCTTTTTTTAGCTACAGTATCCTCTCTTTACCTTTCCAATCCAATTAGGAGTTTTTTCTTTGGAGGATTTGACTCTATTTAATACATTCAATTTCTTCCTTACCCATTTGTAACTCTGATTTCCAAACTCACGAGGTTGCCTTCCTTTCTTGGGCCCATTTCTGGCAGTGACATTTTGACTTGCAGAAATTGAACTGCTCTGTAAAGTTTGAAGGTCTCTCATTAGCACTGTGGAGTACTTCATAAGATACTAGGATGTGTATATGTTGCATCTTCTTTGGTTGAAATAGGATTGACCTCAATAGAAAAATACTTGTGTTGAATATCCTATATGAAAATGTACATGTAGTTCCATGCACTAGTACCTTCTGAAGAAATTTGCTAACTTCACTATCAGTAAGTCTTAAGCCTCTTGTTTTATTGTTTGAGAAGTGTCAGTAGTTCTGTGAAGTTCTACAGAATGGGGGAGCAGTCTGCTTTAAGTTTGCTACTGAGTCTTGAGACCATTTTGCGATTGCTTGACTGCAACTTGGATTCTACCATTCATATTTTCTTAAGACAGGCTTCAATTAACATAGCTGCTCTTTATCAAGTGGAGAAAAATAGTGGCTATCCTCTGGCCAGCAGGTGATTTTTAGGTTGCTCAGGCATATTTGTGATTTATAAAGATTTCTGGGACTGATAGATAATTTCACTAGGCTTGCTCCTCAGGGTTTCCAGTTTTTTTTTCAGGCTTCAGATTTCATTTTTTCCAGTAGTACATACATTGTTTATGTAAGTTCGTGCTGGTCCTTGTCTTCAGTCTGTATGTACTTGTGTGTAATTCCTAAGCCTTTTTGAGCTCGTGATGCTGTGTCATCTTTTGAGTGTTGTCATAATAAAGATTTTTCCAGTCACTTCCTTTGCAAGGTCTTAAAGTTTAGTAATCAAATTAATTTGTTTAACAACTTTAAAAAAAAGTCTTCCAAAAGACTTCTAAGAGAAGTCAAACATTAAAGATGGGATTTTCTGAATGCAGTGGGTTTAGGTGTGTGGGAGAAGCAATGTATGCATAAACCCAAGCTCTGTGTAGTAACTCTAGAACATTGTGAAAGATATGCTTTGGATAGGTTTAGTTATCTTTATTTCAGAATTCCCCATTTCCTAGTTACTTATCTTGATTTTACAAAGCAGATCTGCTCCAGCCAAGCTTTATTGTACACTCCGTCCTTAGTTATTAGTCACTCCACTTGCATCCCAATGCACGCTATGATTTAATTGTCTTTATTGAGCATGGACTTTCTCCTCTGAAGCTTATACCAGGTAGAACAAATTTTGTTCTCTCAGTCTTTACCCCTTGTCCCTGTCTTTTTACTTCTCATAAGTACTTTTAACACCACAATCACTTCCAAAGTATCTGCAGAGCTTTTCAAATAGGTTTTTATTACACCATATCACCCATGGCACTGCATCTGGTTTGGACACAGATGTTTTCCCTCTAACTGATATTATATAATTTGGATAACTTGGAAAACTAAAATGACACTTTTATTTTTTTCAATACCTGAATCTGTCTTGCTCTTCCTTACTCTATCTCCCCAGCTGATTTCTAGATCTCTGAGATTGGTAATTTGATGCAGAGGACTCTCATTACATGAGAAGACATTCCTTAAGGCATTTTGGGTCTTACTCTATAAACTGATGTTTTATTGTCTTACTGAGCTCCCTCCAGTTGTCATTATCTGGAGGCTTTTTCTCCATGATGGAAATTCATAAACCCTCATTTATTTCTCCTTCATTTCTTTTCATGTGGAAACACTTAAAGCCAAAATTAAGTTGTTTTTTTAAAAAAAAAAAAAAACAGACATAGAAAATAAAAATCTCATAGTGAATCCATATTTTGAGGTCCTACTGACTTACATTTTCCTGAACAGAATTGAATTGAAGTATTATGAGATGCTACTAAATTAAATAAATTCTAGTTAATATGTTTGTTCACAAGGCTGCTATAATTGATACTCTTTCTTTTAAGAGATACAACACATTTGGAGATCGAGCCTTTCACGCTTCTTGGTGTCTGTGCTGGGCTGATTCCATATCCTCACCACAACCAGTCCCCAAGAAACACTTATCAGTGTGCCATGGGGAAACAAGCAATGGGTAAGACTTTTTTTATTCCTTTTTGTAGTGTTATGTAGTTTTTGAAACTAGGTAGCACAAGTGGCAAAGCAGAGAAATTCTTTCTTTCCTAGTTCACATAAAAGCTTTGCTAGGAAGAGGAAAAGAGCACTTCTTCAGCTCTGAGGAAAAAAGAATTTACCTCTGAAAGTTGGAAAAATTAAAAGGAAAAAAAATACCAGTCAGTTTTACTTAATGGAGACCATATCTGTAGGTCTTAATACCTAAAAGAAAAATTGGAGAAACTGGGAACTATTGCTTTTCTGTTGGATTTTTTTTGATAATCGTCATGACTTTCAAGTTTTCAGCATAGCTGCAGGATTGGCAGAGTGGTTTTTTTTTCCTCTTTATGCTGAAATGTGCTGTGGGTTTCCAGACAAAAAGACTTAAAAGGTATTCTCACAAAGAGAGACAGAGCATGGAGAGAGGAGAATTTCCCTGAATAGTTGAGTAGGTGCCCTCAAAATATATAAATAAATAGTTACATTGACATTAGAAAATAAGAGGAATCAAAATGTGAAAGAGAGTGCTTAGTTACTTGAACACTTCCTGAAGCCATAGTTTAGATTTTGGGCTTTTTCTGTTTTGGATGAAGAGGGCAAGTAACGGCTTCTCAGCAAAACGACTGAAACAAAATTAATTTCCTCATCACTTAATAATTATTTTTACAAATGTGATAGCTGGTCATTAAAAAACAACCATTTTGTGAGTTTGCTGTTGTGGGCAATTAACACTAGGTAAGTTCTAATCCTTCCTTTAATACACAGCTGAACTAGCATTAAATCCAAGTCATATGGCCTGTGATCAAGCCAGAGTGAGTCCCAAGAAGAACCTGACCAGTAGTACATCAGTTCAGACAGTTGTATTCAGGCGTGCTGTACGTGCCAGTTTTATGTCTTGTATTGATGACTTGCTCGCAAGCTGAGAGCTACAGTAGAACAACTCTGTGTCATGAAAAAACTACCACTTCTGTTAGGTTTACTAAACCATTTGTTTTGTGCTGTCTGTTCGAAACTGAAACACTGCACCTTTTGTGAGACTTCTCCAGCAGAATTAATAGCAAAGTAACTGCCTGGTGCTGAACTGTCATGTTCAGAGCATCAACATAGCAGAAAATAGCAACAGATGCATGACCTCCCTTTAAATTTTAAAAAAAAAGGAAAAAAAAAAAAAGAGGAGCAATGCAATCTTTTTCCTTACAGTTCTCCCCCATGCCATTATCTTTCCCCCACCCCCAAGTCTCTATTTTATGACTATTAGTCTCAGAAGGTTTGGTTAGTTACCACACACAGTTAAGCAGGATCAGTATGTACAGAAAGCCAATTCAGTATCTGTGGAGTTCTTTTGTAGTTTTCTGTGTGAAGGTTTTTTTCCCGTTTTGTTTTGAGTGTCATTTGCAATTCATTGTCTGTGTTTTCTGAGGTTGGTGTATTCAGCTGCTTTGACCCTAGGTCTTGCACATTTAGCTCCTTGGATACAATCCTCTGACGTTCCTGCTGACGCTAGGAACACAAAAGCCATTGAATATCTTCAGCAATAAAAAAAGCCTTTGTTTCGGTTTGTTATGACAAAACACCTGACTCAAAGAATAAGCAGCTAGATAAAAGTATATTTTAAAAGTTGGCACATGACCTGAGCTATATTTTGCTCTGCCTGAAGTATCTGCAAACACCTGAAGCTTTTTGTAATAACTGCTTAAAAAAAAGCCCCTGTAAGTGGCAATATGTAGGGGCAGAAAAGATTTTTCTCTATGCTTATTGATCAAATGAGACCTAGAGGATATTTCTGAAACAATACACATACTTTTTTCTGTTTGTATTTATGAAGAGATGTGATGTAGTGCTCCAAACCTCCACCTTTAAGTAACCATCCACTCTTCTTGCTTGCTTTCCCCACCCTGAAATTGCAGAGCAGCTCCTGGCCCAACGCTGCCATGTGGAAAGTCTCATGTCCAAGTCCACTGTGTCACTCCCTCGGCTGTCAAATCCTGGGGGCATCGAGGGAGCCCCAGGACTCGGACTGGGAAAGGAGAGCCTTGTGCTACTCAACACTGACCCCCGCTGACCACATCACAGGGCTGTGCCAGCAGCTTTGGACAGTCCTTGCTCTTTTTTTAAGTAACAACAAGCTAGGGAAAGGTGTGAAGGCACAAGTAAATGGAGGGTGGACATCAGAGCTTGCAATGGGGTCTGTAATCCAGTATCCCTGACAAGTGTTAGGTATTAAAATATTAATGTTTCTGCAGGATAACATTAAATCTCCTGAAAAATACCTCTCTTTCATGGGCAGAATGAGTAATCTTGTTGGAGAACTAGGGCTGTGCTTAGTGAGCAAACTGGATTTCAGTGAAATGAAATTGAAATGAAATCCCTTTGTTTTGGCATAGATAATTTACCGTATGTTGCAGGTTGAACTGTAAGACTGAGGGGAAGTTATGATTAGGTGGCAAATACAACAGCAGCTGCAAGGACCTCAGTTGAACGTTGACATTTCAGTGCAAAGTTAACAGTTGTAGCTTAAAATCTGAGAAGTATTTGAGAGTATACAAGAGTCTGGACTGTTTGCGTTCCATATGTTGCTAAAATAATGTTTAGGAGGATCAGAGGCTCCTACAATTAGAGAAATAATCTTAAATGGAGCTTTTCACTTCCATTAAGATGTAGAAAATCAGTCAGTTTTACACACTGTACCTCTGTGACTGTGAAGCATTGTATAAAAGCCTAATGTAAGAAATGAAAACATACACATCTTCCTGCCAGTAATCCACCATATTGCACATGCACATGCGCATCTGTGAAAGTGGCAGTGTGGGTACACAAAGCAAGCTGTACGCTCTCACAGCCCAACTGTGCACTGCAGTTTCAACCCAAACGTCATAATGCAAGTCTTGAGTAAGGAAAGGAGGGTTTGGGTGTTATTTATTACTTTAGCCTGTGAAAGAGCAGAAAGTATTTGAAGGGAGGGTGGTAGGTGGGCGAGAGCTTTGTGCAGAGGTTTATGCTGAAGCAATTTCTTTGATATTACAAAAAACCCTCTAACTGCATATCATGTACATTCTGCTTTGCTTCTGTGAAATAGCAAAGCCCTTTATATACTGGTTTGCCTTGTGCTATAACTAGCTGAACGTGTTAAAATTGAGCTGAGAAGACAAGTGTGCTTCAAGGAACCGAGTTCTGGGGGTTGTTGGGTTTTGACAGTTGTGAAAGGCTTGTTAGTGGGCCGAGAGCTAAAGTGCTCCCAAATTTTGTACAGCTAGCCTATTGGCAGAGAATCGAAACAAACATCAAAGCAAAACCGGCTGCTGCTGGTCATCACAGCTGGACCTGGGTGCTTTGTGGCCAGGGCTCAGCTCTGCCACTGCTCTTTGAGGAGCAGCGTTTGTGCTCTCGACACGGTCTGGTTTTGCCAGCTCTTCTCTCCCTGGTAGCAGGCACAGAAGTGCTGAGACAGAAGTGAGCCAGACTACTTCCCCCAGTTTACCCATAATCTTTTTAACTGACTTCTTAATCTTTCTATGGTGAAAAGAGTATTTCAAATGCTGAACATCCAGATCACTTAGCACATGTACTGTGAAAATCTCTCCCAGCTGAGTTGGAACCCTCTCCACAACGTTCGGTGCAGCATTTAAAAACTATTCCTTTCTCTGTTGGTTTGTGCTCATATAAGAGGACAGATAGTAGAAAATCCATGGTGAAATCAGGGGAAATACAGAAGTACGGCAATTCTTTTCTTGGCATGTGCAATAATAGCCCTTTTGGCTCATATCTTAAGTAGATTGATTTCTGTATCCTTGTTAATTTTGATTGTACAGTTTAATGTTGCTGTACGTAATACACCAGAGAATTGGATAAATGCTTATTTTAGCTGGCTGTTTGTGCTGGTGAGTTCTCAAAACTTTCTGCATCAGAATAAAAATATCCCATTTATGCTAAATATCAATAGATAGCATTTTTATAGTGATTACTTCACACTGAAGAATGATCAAATGATACTTTAAAAGAAAAAAAAACCAAGCTTGTCAGGAAATGGAAAAAAGGAAAGAATGCACACGTGCATTCACAATATACCAAGCGCTGAGAAAAGCAAGAAAATGATCTTTGTTGTATCCAGGTCAACCTTGTGTGTTTTGCTTTAAACAGGGCTAATTACCAATGAAAAAAATTGGTTCTTGCTGTTGGGATAATTATAAATGTGGGTCATTGTGAACAGGGTTTGTTGTGGTGAACTTTAATTATACTTTACTTTTGCTTGGCTGTTTGGCTGAAGCAAACAAGGGCTCTGTTCTTTCAGAGAGAAAACAGAAATAAAGCTAGTGACTTCCTTCATTTCAACGCCCACACAGAGGTCTCGTCCCAACACACCAGTCTTCAGAAGAAGAGAGCTGCTTCTTAATTTTAAATAAGCAGATTGTGGTTTAAGGCTGTGCTTTGTTAGACCAGTCTAGAGAAGGCATTATTTGTATAACCGTTAAATCATAGCGATTAGGACAAATATTGCTGATGTATGGCATGCTTTTTGGCTAATTTATTTCATTTGTGCTCTTGAATCATTCTCTAACCAGTTTCTTTCCAGCTAGGATATCCATCATTGATATATATGTTTTCCATTTGATATGATACAGCATTCAACTCCTGAAGAATTGCCTGAATACAGTTTATTACTGCAGCTCAGTAATGTCAGTCACTCATGGCTCCTGGTCTGATACAAACAGTAACAGTTCCGTTAGGCTTATCTGAACCTCTGATAAAAATGCCAACTTTGAAATATGTGAAGTGTCTGAGAGAGAAATAATGTGCACTACCTGAAATATGTAAAAGTGTCATCTGTAATTGTTGATGTATAGGGGACTTTCTTGGATTGTTACTGGGGTATAAATGACCAGTTTAGCTATAATCAGGTGCTTCAGACTTCATCCCATCTTAGCATCCCTAACCAGTGAACTATAGCAGGTACAGCACATAGGCATCTCAGAGGAGAAAAAAATTGCAAGTATTTCAAAAGTGAAAGTTGGTGTGACTTACTCAGGAGAAGATTCCTCTCAACAACAGGAAAATGTACCTGTCCATGAAACTTTTAAGATGAGCTCTACAGCAGACAACCTATACTGAAACCACACAGATTATTCATTCTAGGTACAGAGGGAAAAAATGGTCTAAAACTCTTAAGTTTTTAATTTGGAAGTAGATTTTCCTAGCTGTATAGTGGGAAAACCATTTTTTTAATCAAAAGTACAATGAAAACGATGACTAATACTTAGGCTAAGATAATATCAGAGGTAATAGGGCCTTCAGGTGGTGGGCCTTGCGGGGGGTGACTGGGAAGGTCTTCAGTGTTGATGAATCCAGGCCCTACCAGCTTGGTTCTTACTGGAGCCAGAAAATACTGCTTAGGGATGATTAATTTCCTTCTCCAAGAAAAAGACAGAAAAGCAACTACTTAAAAGCAAGAGACAAGTAAAGCTTGACAACTCTACCAAATCTTCCTTGCTGTTTGAAAATGCTGTGCCCGTGGCTTCAAATCCACTTTCTAGAGCAAAGGAAAGTCCAGATGTGCAAGAGCTGGTTATAACAGTTTATTTTCAGACAGTGTCTGTTGAGCTATCTCCCCATTCTCGTCCTTGGAAAGGGTAGACCTGTGGTGGTTTAGGCGAGAGAGCGTAGTGCCAAGGACAGGGATAGATCTCTGGAAATGCCTATGGTGCTGCCTGTTTTTAGATATTTGATTTTCTAGACATTTTATTTAAAAGCAGGCATTTGGAAATTGCAAGTAGATGCATATAAAACGTGAAGCTGGCCTCCCCTAAGAGCAGATTTGTGTTCAGCTTACTATATTCTGGCTATGTGAAGTCTTCATTATACACTGGCTGCTTTGACCTTTCCTTGAAAGCAGCCAGCCTCTGAAATTGCAGGAGAAAATGGAAAAGTTTTGAAAGACTTACCTCCTAAGCACAAGTACTACAGAATATTTAGCACTTAAAACTTTAAAACCTTAACTTTTCAGACTGTAATTTCTTAATTGGTTAGAGACATAGCATAGTCCTTGTACAGCAAACTCTAATAACATACGATTGCCTTAACTTTTGTTCTGCTACACAACGGTTTATGTTTCCCTGCTGGGTGTTAATTATTTTTTCCTCAGATTTCAGAAGACACTTTGGCAGTCTGATGGGACAGGGCCAAAAATTTCAGTCTCAAGCTGGGAGGTCTATACAAAGGATTGAATTCTGAACCGTAAATTTAAAATTAATTTCATGTAAAAAGACAAATATATTGTGAGTGAACTTCTACTGTAGTCTTTCTAGCAATGACACCTCTAATTTCAGAAAGTAAATCAGTCTTGGCTGCTGTTAACTATATGCTTTGTTCGTGCTTTGTGACACTGTAACACAGGCTGCTGTTGAACTAATTATTGCCCAGAAAAGGAAGGAAATATGATGTGGAAGACACAGAGCTTGATCCACAGTTCCTCTTGAACTCAATGGGAGTCTTTCTATTGATTCTTAGGAAATTTTGGATCAGGTCTATGGAACACAAGTTCAGCTCTCCAAAAAAAACCTATGGCTATTAGAACAATAAAATCAAACTTCATACTTGCAGTTTTATTCAGTGCCATGATTAAAAAAGAAATCTTATTTGCATTCAGTCATATAAGACCTGACTTTGATTTCTTTTGTTGTTGTTCTTTTTGTCTTGATATTTAGGTTTTCCCTGTTTAAGAAAAAAGAAATAATTCTTTTTGGACACTTAATTTAAGATGCCACTTACATCTTTATTTAAATATAGTAATGTAAAGTTGTTTTGGTGTGGTCTCTTTTATGATTTTTTTTTCCCTTCTTTTCTTGAAGAATTTCTATTATTAGATGAAATTCCTCAGTCTGTGGTTTTAGTTAATTTGCATTTTGGTAATTTTTTAGCCAAAACATTTCTAGGAAACTTGCTAATGTTCACACACTTTTGTTTTTCTTTTACATACAGGTACTATTGGATACAATCAAAGAAACAGGATAGATACTCTTATGTATCTTCTAGCCTATCCGCAAAAGCCAATGGTAAAAACAAAAACAATTGAACTGATAGATTTTGAGAAACTGCCTGCTGGACAGAATGCCACAGTCGCTGTGATGAGCTACAGCGGTTACGATATCGAAGATGCTCTTGTCTTAAACAAGGCCTCTTTGGACAGAGGTAAGAATCATCAATTCTTTCCCATTTCTCTAGTGTATCTTCTTATACATGTCTTAATAAACTTGTCTCATGTGTTATCCTATAATAACTCTCATTGCAGTTATGAACAGTACATCTCCAATTAAGAAATTGAATTCCAAAACTTTGAATGCTTTTGTTTTCTGCATGAATAGTGATTGTAATTCCATGCTTGCAATAGCGCAGTGAAGTTGCCAACATGTGAATAAACTTCTAAGTATGGATATTATAAGAAAAAATGGCTAACTTTTGACTTCAAATAAAAAAGTGTGATTGGTCCCGTTTTGAAAATATTTAGTCTACAAAAAATGTAAGGTATTAGATAATCTGTTCTGTTGGGCTTGCTTTTTAGATGGTTACCTGAACATTTGTTCATTACTAACAGAGGGGTCTCATTATTTTCGCCAGTAACAAAAGCAATACATGAAATTAGACTTCTGAATGTATTTGGGAAAGGAATGGAATGCGTGGTAGTTTGTGTCATTGTGAACTTGATGCTCTGAGGGAGCAATAGCAGTATTGCCTACTTTCTGAGAGAAACTAGTAGTAATAATTTAGTGTTTATTAGCAAAATAATTTAGTGTTTATTCAGAGATAAACTAATGACCCACTTCCTTTAAAACAAACAAACAAAAAATCTATGCAGTGCAGTGTATTTTAAGCAAAAGTACATAAGCACAAAATAGAAGGTAACTAAGTGAAACCTGTGTTTGTGCCGGGCTGGCCTGTCTTGCTCTCTCCACAATTCTTCAGTGCTTTGTGTTCATGCTGCTGGGGGTTGGAGGAGAGTTGCCTGAAAACTTAGTCTCTCTTCTCTCTCTTTTCTAAATAAATTCCCCTGAGAGAAGACATAGTGCAGTGTGATCAAATTGGTTTTAGTTTCGGGTGGCCAAAATCAGATTCTTCCATGACTTTATTCCCCCTCACACTCCCTTCCTCCTAGTTGCTAGGCAGCAATAATAGTATTGCTAGACATGTATCTTTGGCATTAATGTCTGCCGCATTTAATTTATGCCTCCTTTTCTAAAACAACAACAGGCATGATTTAAAACTGAATGTTTTCTTTTCTGGTAGACTGGTAACATTTACAGGGAGAGCTGTGGTGCTTGTCAGGAGTTACTTGACATAATCTATAGATATAGATCTACTGTATGTGGCCGCAACCATCTTTCAAATGAACTAAAATAACGTAGGATTATTAGAAAGCCTTGCTCTTGGCTGTCTGTAGTTCTAAATGTGACGAAAGTGTTTAGTATTGTGACTAGTTGCTGTACTTGTGACTAGTTGCTGTACTTGGAGAGAAATTCCAGAGATGCTAATTTTCTCATGTAAAACCCAAAACAAACCTATTTCATAACAATATATGTAATTCAGAATTCTTTCAGCTGGGAAAAAAGTGAGTAATGGGGTGATTATATGAAACACTCAATCAGTACTTGCCTGGTAGGCTAGCTTGTGTCAACCACAAACATAAGTTCAGGTTTCTTAGAGCTCCTGGAAGGATTCTCATCCTGTTACAGTCTCTTCTCCTATGTTATATCTCCCTGTGGACCACCAAAGGTAAGAGAAATGATGTGTGCTTGTGTGTGCAGAGGTGTAGAAGGGGATTAGCACAACTTCAGAACTGGACCATAGTCCAAGGTCTTAAAAAAAGTAGCATGCATGATCTGATTTTTAAGTTGTGAGCTACTAGGTATGCATGTACAATGTTAGGCATATGGAAGACAATGAATAATCTAACTAATAAAAAAAGAATTTATATTCTGTAGCTCAGCAAGTGGTTCAGCATTCTTGTTTTATTCTGAAATGTGTTATAAAGAATCTTTGAACTCCTAGGCAGATGAGTTTGTGTTACATTTTAGGTTTTGGAAGGTGTCTTGTATATAAGAATGCCAAGTGTACACTGAAGCGTTACACAAACCAGACATTTGATAAAGTTATGGGTCCGATGTTGGATGCAGCTACCCGTAAACCAATCTGGCGCCATGAAATTTTAGATGCTGATGGTATCTGCTCTCCAGGTATGGTAAACTACATGTTCAGTCATGGGATGTTCATAATCTGAGGTAGAAATTGATGTTCTGATAATAGGTCTTGTGCACCTTGTTTTATACTTAGTGTAATTAATTTTTTTTCTTTAAGGTGACAGTATTGTAATGGAAAATTTTAAAAAGTTAGTTTCTGAAAGCAGCGTGGTACCAGTCACTGGGGTTTTTTTTGTGCATGAGAAAATGGAGCTTTATGTTTAAGTAGAAGAGTGAGTCTTTAACAGTGTGAATCTATTGAAGCACTAGAACTTGTATTCTTCTTATCTCTCCAAACTGTCAAACTTTTAATACTGTAGTTTTTTACTGTTTGTCTCTCCTATGTTCTGTCATTGTTGTTTTTTAAGGATAGATTCCTTATTATTTTGATTTTGTACATCAAAACCTCCTAACCTGCTGTCAGTTAATGCAATTGTTTGAGGAAGTAAAACCTTCTGGTTTTAACACTTTAGAAATATGTTCAGAGAGAGATAAGAAAATAAATACAACTACATTTAGTTATGAGGATAGGTGTATAACTTTCCAATGGAAATAAATTTGAGAAAGAATCCTCCCATACTGTCATCCTTCAATTAGGAAAAAGCTTAATAGATCTGCTGAGATCTAATAAGAAAGGTGCTGTAAAAGGCACTAAACTTAATTCCATTATAGCAACACAAATGGGTCACTTTTGCTGTTTAGCACATCACAATGGAGCTTTCAAAGTTAATTAAAAAAAAGGCAAGAATCTTCTGAAGAATTAGGATAGATAGGACTGGGGTGGACTCCAGACTGAGGCTGTTCTCAGTGTGTAGGTAAAAACTTCTTCGAAATAGTTCATTTGGACAGAAAAGAGACACAGGCTGAAGTTCAGCGTAATTTTGTGGAGGAGGTGGGAGGCAGGGACTTGATGTGCATTAGTATCATTGGGCATGCTGCTGATCTGGTTTGCTGTGTGAAGGGCAGGATAAGGGAATGGAGGGGAAAATAGCAGATGCATGAGACCAGAAGCCATAGGAAAAAGTAATTGCAAGAAGAGGCTGAAATTAGCCTTGCACGACTCATTGTGGAAATGATGTGATGTATCGAATTTAAGTGTGAATTTCTAAAATTTGTCAGTTACAGTGTTGCTTGTTAATTTTCTCCTTACTTACAGCAGGTGACTTCAGATGCTTTTGTGTATTCTTTAGACCCAGGGTATGTTGAATAGCTATTCTTACAGTGCACCCAACATGCAAGGTATTCTGTTTTGGTTTACAAAAGAAAGTTAGTTTAATGATTCCCTTACCGTGCAATATTTAATAAAATAACATGGCCTACTTCCTGGACATGTTCCTTCCAGTTTGTCTTCCAGCTTGCCTTTGTCTTAAAGCTTAAAATGTATTTCTAACATAGGTAGCCAGATATGTTTTCATGGTGCTTTTTTTCTTGTTCTCTGAAGGTGAAAAAGTAGAAAATAAGCAAGTCCTTGTGAACAAGTCTATGCCAACTGTGACCCAGACGCCTCTGGAAGGAAGTAGTGCACCTCAGCAGCCACAGTACAAAGATGTGCCAGTAACGTATGTTGCATCATAACTTTATCCTTGGGGAGGGTACATGGAGGAAAGGTATCTGAGAAAAATATTCAGTTCTAGAAAAGTCAAAAGCATAAAATTCCTCTGCAAATTAGACCTAGTTCTTAGGTCTTGATTTTTCACAGGGTTTTTCAGAGCCTAGGTTATTTTCAGAAGTGCCTAGCCATTTAATCACTAATAAGTTAGATTCTGACACCTGAAAGGCTGGAATTGCAAAGAGAGGGAGGAACCTGCCTGAAGATGTATGTATAGAGAGGAATCACTGAGTAGGTCCCCAGGAGAAACTGAGGAGAGAGCTAAGACAGTGGTAGAGGGGAGAGGAGTCAGTCATAGATGAATTGATGGAGCAACAGGAGAAAAGCAGGATGAGTGGGAGGGCAGAGAACATGTGTACTTAGTGAGGGGGCACATCTCCTCCATACTGGCTCCCACAGAAAATGGCCAGTACCAACTGGTGCTCAACCAGGCAGAGGGCCAGGAGATGGAGGCCTTCCTATCTCAGAGGCTGACAGTCAGCTCATTCTGGCCCCTCCAATCTGACGGCCTTTACCAAGGCACCAGTGAATGGGAAAGGACAGTCAATAAGAGTTTTTCCCATCCTGTCCTTAAAGAACAGGAGAGGGCTTCCGAGGTGTGAGATGAAAATTTTCCATTAAATGTAAAAATAAATAAATAAATAATGGAGGTTTTTTCACTGTTTTGTCAGGAATAGCCTTGACAGTTTGGTAAATTAGCAGAGAGCAAGGCAAGCAATTGGTGCCCAGATCAAAAAGGCAGAATTAGCTTTGCTGCACTTCTGTGTGTTTCATAACTAATAGAAAGGTCTAGGCTTACTCCTACAAGATATTAATAAAGAAATGAGGCAACAGTGTAATTATCAAGAGGAAAGAAGTAGTCCTGCCAGGTAAAGACATGGATCTGAGTTTAGACGTCATAGTTTGACCATCTCAGCTACCTGAACAAGACAAAATAATCTCATAACTAAGGTATTAAAATCTGCTCTACCCTCATTCTGCAATATATAGAAAAAACCTGACACCAGAATAATTTCCTTTTCCTTCCTGCTGTGTCATGCCTACCTTTTTCTCTTTTTCTTTATTTTTTCCCCTTCTCCTTCCAAAATCTCCACATCTCATACTCTAGAGTTCATCTCTTTCTGTACCTCATGCTATGTTCTGCCTTTGGTTCATTTCCACACCTGTACCTGATGCATAGTTTCAATTGGGATATTATGCCTTAATTTTGTTCTTAAATTCTGATGGTGTGTTCCTTAAGCTGCATTCTTCAACTATAACTCTCTGTTTGGCTTTTGTTCATTTAACTGAAGATCCAGAAATTTGCAATACACTAGGAAGCTTTTTTCCATCAAGAAGAGCCCACGTGACAAAAAAATATACCTTGTTCTTTACAAGGTCAGCTTAATTCTCCCTTTGTTTCTGTTGTATCTCTTAAGCTTTTTCTTTTCCAGAAACATACCGTACTCTGGAGCTTTTTTTATATATATATAATCTTTGCTCCATTGGCCTCCCATATATAAGTTCCATGAAAACTACAGTTTAGCCAGAAGCTTATCAATACACAGATACATGTTTGTAACTTATGTTTGGTTCATAGATATAAAACTCAAGTTTTGTTTCTTGTACTAGCTACAAAGGTGCGACTGATTCTTATATTGAAAAAGTAATGATTTCGTCAAATGCAGAGGATGCTTTCTTGATCAAAATGTTGTTGAGGCAAACTAGACGTCCAGAAATAGGAGATAAATTTAGCAGTCGTCATGGGCAGAAAGGTAAGCTACACATTTAATAAAAATAAATGCATGTTGGGTATGCCTACTATACATACATAATATCAGCATGCACTTTTCCAGTGATTGGTTTGGATCTTTTATGAATGCAGCAGTAGGAGACCATATCCTTTCTTTTGGTTAAATTCACCTAATTTAGCAATGATGTTTGTGGAACTGAGGAGAGGAATTGGCAAACACAACCCTGTGTTGACTTACAAATCTGGAAAATACAGTAGTTGCCCATTTTAAGCAAGAACAGGGTTTTCAGTTTTGTTTGGGTTCCCCTCCTCCTCCCACCCACCCCCACCCAGTGTGAATTTGGGTTCAGGTGATAGGTTTGTCCATGGGTTATCAAGAGAGAGACTGGAGGAAAACGTGAAAGGGCCTATTCTGAATGGACTGAAAAGACCAGAGATTGAATGGGATGTCTGCAAGTCATCTGTGCAGACATACTGCTCTAAAAACGAGACTGCAGATGGATAGCTCAGAGCCATGGTGTAAAAGGGAAGCAAATCAGGAATGCAACTAGGAGTGCACCAGCAGAGACCAGAAAGAAGGGGAAAATGTTTTTAAAAATACACCTGAGACATGATCTGGGGCACATCTGGATCTTCAAACTGAGAGTTGAAGATGGGTACCTACTAGGAAGCTGCTTGGTGGCATGTAGCTCTCTAGTGTTAATGTTGTAAGAAAGATGAAAATTGGGAGCCTGTTTCCATATCTGTTGGAAAAAGCAGTGGACTCTGTTTGACCTTAATGGCAAAAAAAAGGTGACTCAGAACATCCTCTCTGAATCTCAAAGGGCTGGGAGTTGTGGGAGGGGTGTTAAGAAAGAAGTAACTGAAAACGGTCTGACTGTAACTGACTTAAAAGCATGTTTTGATCCCATTGGTCCCAATGTGGGACGGGTTTTGACATATTTTCATCTATCTGTACACTTGGAAAATCTAGATTTTTAGTACTTTCAGCATGACCTTCTGCCTTACTGTATGTGCTGTGCTAAACCTATTACCCGAATGTTGTAATCTTGTTACATTTTTAGGTCTTATTTTGGTTTGAGAACATTGCTTGGTCTTTTGGCAGATGTGGGGAGGCAAAGAGGTTGATATTACCAAATCCTTTCCATCGCAGCACATACACTCCTTTCCTGTTACTGGGCAAATGTGACACTGTCTCAATTCCTTGCTTTGATTTCTGAGGAACTGGAACCACAGCACTGAGTATAAAGCACGCCAGCCTCTTACATCTGGTAACACAAGGATCTGCTAGGTCTGTGTGGAGGGCAGAGGGAGGGAACTGAGGAAATAACGGAGGACACTTTAGATTGGAAACATTAACTGGCCTTTCGTGAGCAGTGTTCTCCTTGTCAGAAGACATATGGAAGAGAGAGTGCTTTTTGTTAGGAGGAGCACCCTGAAATTGTCCCTTTCAGCAGTCTGTGACATGGTCCCACTCCACTCCCAGCATCATGTTAGGTTTGACCTTGTTGTGCTGATTCACATCCTGTATTCTTGGAGCAGAACCAGAGAACTCTGTGGGCAAATATGCCCTGGAGTCAGGCAGCAGAGAGCTGATACTTGCACAATATCCATACATAGATTTGAGCCAGTGAAAAGAGACGAAACTGCCACAAATGTCACCAGTACACAGGCAGTATCCAGCTCTAGAGCTCTCTTAAATGAAGCTTAAACAGAATCATCTCCAGCACATTCAGTGCCTGTGTGATTGCAAGAGGTATGGAGAACAGTTGCTTACAGACGGACCCCAGGCACAAGTAAAAAGTCATTTTGATAATGCTGCGTGCCACTACTTACTTCTTTACTCACATGTGTAGCCTGAAGTCAAACTGGAGGTTATTTATGGCTTTCTGGGGCTATGGAAGTACATAGGCATCAGTGGCAATGAGGTGGCCAGGTGTAACTGAAGTGAAAGACTGCATCCCTGTCGTTAGATGCAGGACTAGCCACAGTAATCCTCATTTCTGTAGTCTCCAGGTTTGGTAATCAGGACATCCACCTAGAGCAAACCTATCAATCAAAAGAGGTGAAATGGGTACAAAGGCAGTAGTTGATCATAATGTCAGCTGTTACCAGATGTTGTCTCAACTTCTTTGTGTTTCTATGGAGTACAGTCAACGCAGGCTTTCTCAGTACATCCAGCTCTATCCAAGATCACCCTGACTTCCACAGCATCTTTCCATAGACTGGTTCTTGAAACTCTGTATTCTGAAGAAATCCTTCCATTGTTTCTGCTGTCATTAAGAAACAGAAGCTCTTCTGATAAGCACTGAAACATTTTTCCTGATTGTATTTTCAAGATGGCTTTTGATCTAAAAATAGGAAGTGATTCTCACCAAGTCCCCAAGTGATTTGGAAACCAGTACCTATTGAAGGCTTCAAAAACATAAAGAAGCAGCAGTACATTCTTCATTTTCCTTTTAAAATCCAGTCTAGTTCTTGCACTACAGCCATATAGCATAGTTTCAGTAAGTGAGAGGGAAGATCATTAGCTTCAGAGGCAAACAGTAAGAGTTGAGCAGTTGGAATGATTCAACTGCCCCATTCCTTCCTTCTCTCCAGGAAAATTTTGTGTAGAGCTCTTTTAAATAATTTTTTTAATCTTATACACAATGAAGATGTGCAGTACTTCTAAGCCTATGACCACTTTAGAACAAAGCCCATTTCTTCATGTGTTTTGAGCTTCGTCTAATTAATCCTTTCTCCTTATAAGTGGCATGTAGCATTTAAGCTGCAAGTTATTATATAACAATACAATCAGTACTGTGCAAGACAAATTTTCTTACTATAATTAAAAAATAAAAGCCTATAAATTATATTAAAGAAGCTGCTTGGTTAATCGTGATAAATATTTATGGGCATTTGCATGAAAAATTTAAGCAGGTAAGATTTTTCTCCTAGTTTGGGCTATTGATGTACACTTATTGAAACAGTTAGTTGAACAGGATTTAAATGGAACTGATTTTCATACCTCTCCAAAAATCAAGGAAAGGGGTGTTCCACAAATCTAGAACGGTCAGAGGAGAAAAGGTGGAAGTGGAAGAATGACAGAAGGAAACAGAATTGTGTCAGGCAGGCTGCAATATGTCTTGAGGGAGCAGAGAGCCTTCCATACCACTAAATGCACATAAAGCATCTCACAGTCTAGAGCAAGCTCATTTTAGAGGTCTTGAAGGACAGACATCTCATGAGTATTTTTGCTACTCATCAAACTCATCACCGTCAAGTGCAGAAACAACTAATAAGGACTGTATTGCAGTCTGGTGGTATTTTCTTTAATATCTCAGAAGCCATAGAAAGTTAGTAATATTTTTTTTTTCCCCAAAGTAAAATACCTGTGAAATCCCATGGTAATGAAAACCAACATCCTAAATGCTGTAGGGAACTTTGAGGGCACCCATAATTATGCCTGGCATTCCATCAGGTTAGAATGACTGATCTCCCATGTATCTGTGCTTTGGACCTACAATAGTAATAAGCCAAACCCATCAATTATTCAGAATAGCAAATGTCCCTTTCAGCTTGGTTTTGGAGATATCAGTGGGAACATTGCAACTGTTGTGTTACAGAGTTTGCAGGCATGTGCTTGTTAGCTGTCCAGTACATCGATCTGTAGTAATCTCTTGTGATTATATTCTAAATTATTATTACATTCTACTAGGATACATATCCTTCCTGGTAGTAGATCTCTCAGTTTACTGGCTTGTAGTACATTATGGGAAAAGATGTTACAATAAATGGGAGAAAGGAGAGATGTGCTTAGTGGAGAAGATATATGTGTTAGATACCAAGAAAAAAATACTGACAAGAACAGTGGAGTTTACTGTTTTGCAACTTCAGTATACAGTGAAGAACCAGATACTGACATGAATCTGAGACTACAGGCAATGATAGAACTGGAGAAAAGGCATGAAAAGGAAAGGGAAAATCTCCTTTGCTAGCTGTTTAAAAATACAGCTAGTATCATCTTCTGACATCAAATTGGGGAAGGATCAGTCATAACAGAGGAATACAGACAACTGTGAAACAGAAATCGTAACACTAACAGTTTAACATTCTCCATTGAGAGAATTTTTAATTAGCGCTGAATTTGTTCTCTCATCTTTGTCTGAATGCAGGCGATTACCACTTCAAGTTTAATTTGTGAATGTTAGCTTTAAGCCTATCACAGGGCCATTTAAACCTATGATAAGCTTAAACTAACAAGTACCTTGATTCAGTGAGAAGGAGAGAAAGCATGTTTCTCTCCTTTCTGCATTGTCAGTCCTTTCTGTGAAGTATTTTTCTTTTCTAGAAGGAATGCATGAAGTTGAGATTTGATTTCACAGAATTGTAGTTTAAAAATAATTAAATATGTGCAAAATAAGAGATTGCACAAACCACATTTCTCAAGTTTTTTTCATGGGCTTTTTCTGGTATTTCAAATTGATTTGTATTCCAAAGCTATACTTTGTCACTGGGGCAGAAAGAAGCGGAGTAACAAAATTGGAAAGTGTCTGGGATATGACAGATGAAATCTCACAAACCAGCTTTACCCTTTTGTTACGGAAGAGCCTTTCGTTAAGTATGTAGGCAGATTTTGTAGGCCTCTCTAATAATATAGATCTATGCTGCTGCCTCTGTATTTACCATCTTCTTTGTGTCCTCTCACGTGTCAACACTGTATTGGCAAGGGTCACCACTTCTGGCCTGTCCACTACACCCTCTTTTCATTCAAGTCCATGTTTTAAGTACACTTCTTCCAAACTGCCTGTAAAAGCTAGCCTTTCCTTCAAGACTTGTCAACAAAGAAGTGTATGAGGAGGAGAAAAAACCCAAATGAGGCCATCACATTGTGTTGGGAAGTGCACCAGCAAATATTTTGCTCTGTCTCAATATTCATCTTCAAACTGGATGTTGCAGTAAGATCTTTGGGAGTGGGACTGTCGCTTTAGTCTATAAGCCCTTAAGCTTCTAACGTCTCACAAAAAGACATATACCTACCAGGGAGGACTTATCTTGAGCTGTAGGACATTGTTTTAACTATATTGCATCGTATTTTTTCCAGAAGGATAAAGAAACTTTTTTGGTTAATTATTTTGTTTTTTAATCTTGCGTTCTTCAAGCAAAGTCACTTTTCAAAAAACAGAAGGCTAAAGGATTGTTAAGCTAAAGAAGCTTCATCTGAGTTCCATACAAACTAAATTATTATATTTCCAGATTTCCTCTTGCTTTGCTTCAAGTCACAATGAGGAAAAAGTTGGGCTCCTTTGATGTGAAAAAAAGCAATATATCACTTCTCTGAAAGAACATTTCTCAGTCTCTCATGTGAAAAAGGATTAACACCTCCAACAAAGGTCCTGTAGATCACAGAACTAAGCAGCAATACTGAACAGTATTCCTGAGGAGTGGAAAAACTGTATTTAAGCAAGAGATTGTTTGAACTGGCAAACAGAAGCTTTTTAATAGCTGAAGATCTAAGATAAAGGATTAAACTTTTCTGGAGTATCTGCACTTAAACAACTCTAAAGACAAGGAAGCGAGTTTAAATTCATGAAAGATGGTCTTTGTTTTCCTAAATGAACCATGTTCTTCAGTGTCAAAACAAAATCCATTCACAGCATTGTCAACTACATAAACTTCATGACAATACCGTGTATCTACCGAAGTCTGACCTTGCTTGCTTTTTAAAATTTCTACTAGTTTGAGCGTCTGCCTTCTGCTTGCCTAACTTCATAGTTGAGAACAACTTAACTTTCTCCTTTTAATGGGCACTTGTACAGTACATATAAGCAGAGCATGTAAAGTAAGACATTAGTTTTAAATAGTTACATGTGTCATATTCCCCCATGTTACAAGTCAGACTTAGTACTTCATCTCTAATAAAACATCAGTGGGTTTCTAGGAATTAAATGGTTGAAGTGGCATTAAAAAGAATTTGCTGTTATCAACTGCAGGAATGTGGGATGATTAGTAGTTATTAGGTATCAGGAAAAGTAGGAATTTCTTCCCTTATTTTTATCTTCAGAAGTTGAATATGAGAAAATGAGATGTCAGAATGCCATTAAAACTTCTCATACCATTTTTTCTATTTATTTTTAACAAAACGGCTACTTAGCTTGCTGTCTTAAGAAGAAAATTACAGCATTTTTTATCTCAAGCAGCAAACAGGTAACCTTCTGACCTTTTCAGTAAATCCTCAACTGAACCTCTGAAATTAGGGTGATTTAGCATTTTATGGCACAGAATAAAAATCTCTAATTCTGTTTCCAAATAGTGTATCCTGAACACACATTTTATTAAGCTCTTGACTCATTCAGCCATGTGTATTTTGTAAAGTTCCTATGGTTATTGTTTTACAATAGCTGCTTCCAGAAGCATTGTAAGGGTTTCAATTAATCAGCTCTTTGTGTGCTTCAGACTATGCAAATTTATCACATCAGACCATTCAGCAGCTCATGGGAAAGCAGTGTACAAACTGTATTGTCTTCTAGCACCTCCTCTCATTTAGAGTGATGTTTTTAATAAGAAAACTAATCAAGTTTACTTATGCATTATTTATCTGTTAATTTTAATTCTGTTCTTTACCTCTTATGTCAAATGGGATGTAGCAAGTGATATGATAGATCAGTGAATGATTCAATATTGAACAAAGCTTATGTGATGCAGCACTTTTTTTCTTCTGGACTTGTTTTATGCCTAGTTAGCCAACACGGTATGTAATTAGAGAGTTTTGAAGCAGATGTACATTTTTATTTAACCTTACTAATTTTTGCAAATCTCTTTGTCACTTGTCTGCAATATACAGCACTGTGTTACAGCTACAACTCCTCTTAAGCATGTGACATAGTCTTATTTCTCAGGAGTATTTCCAAATTCTGGCAAATCTGATAAATCTAAAATAGATGCCTTTCAAGTTAGTTTTAGCTCTTTTACCACCGTGTCATTAGAATAAGTAAACAAGCACATTAGTAATGCGCTTCTTTTTATCTTGCTGATAGAAACTGGTATTACTGCTGCTTCTATTCACTTAGTCTCCTTTGCTCTCTAATGTCCCTCCTGCTGGTAGTAATTAGTTTTCTATATTAGGTTGTTTTGACTTATTTGATGATTTTTTTTTTTTTCATTTGGCATGTGTGTGTATAGAAGGCATCTTATCGTAGCCGGCGAAAAACTTTCCCATACTGTTGTGTTTTGTCCCTGCCCCCTCCCTGCCGCCCCCCTTCCCCCTCGCTGCTGAACTGCTGTTTTACAAGTCTGCGTATGTTCGTGTTTGTCAGCAAACTGTAAGAGCAACCACATAAAAGATAGCAAATCTGGAAACTTGAATTCCTCCTGATTAGAAAAAGAAACTCTTAAAGGACAAAAGTACAGGGGTGAGGGGAACTTTGTGCTCTGTCAGGGCCTTGTGGAGGTACATGGGTGTTGAGATGCTGTCGGGATTGATGCAGATAGCGTGTGTGAGGATGGGGGCCATCATGCATAGTCAGAGGGCTGTCATTTATTGGCTGGCTTACAATGGCATTGAAAAACACTGCCTATAGCTGGTTTATACTTGCATGTTAAACCACTGTAGATGTCTGATTTAAGTTTATTCTAATTTAAACTGTTATCCTTGCAGTAAACTGCTCTGTTTATTAATCCACTTTTTTTTTTTTTGAGGGGGGTATCTTAAAAGAATTTTTTAGCATTTTCACTAATTTTTCATCTAAGCTGACATTATGAAATTGATACACAAAGCTTTTTTTCTAGACTTCAATTTGGTTTTCAGTTGAAAAGAAATGAGATGTAGCAAGCTGCTGGATGCTTTCTTGCTCAAACATCCAACCCTCTTGTTAGTCCACACATTAAAAAAAAAATTTTGGTTTTGGTTTTGTCTGGAAAAATAATTGCAGCCTTTTCTGGTGGTTAATGTTTGATTCTGGTCCTAGATGAGAAGTCCATAGTGTATAGGTGAGAGCAGATTTAGGCCCATTGCAGTGTAGCCTTTAGTCTGAAATTGTATCACTAAATTTCAGATGCAGCATATAAAAATTTTGAGGGGAAGAGAAATGCATGAAACCAAATTATTTTCTATGTCCTGTGTGAATGCTGGGGAACAATTTTCATGTGATGCCTAAATCAATAACAATTAGGAACTCTTAATAACCTGTAGTAAGAGCCACAGGGCAAAGTTACCTGCTAGTTTGACTGTGTCCTATTTATGAATATTGGGTGGGGAGTAGTTGAGCAGCTCAGTTGCGAAACACAGTTTATACCTGAACAGGGCAACATTTGGAACTGGAGGCTGTCTTAATTCCAGCCTTGTCTTTTCTCTTTTGCTGTTTTATTAGCCAGTTCCGAGTGATAATTGCACTTATATGGATTAATTCACTTGATCACTTTTTTGCAGCTGCTTGGCAATGCAGAACTGCTAGGCTTGCCTTTTACTGCCCTGCTGCAAACCCTGGCTCAGTCATCAGGGCTGAAAAAGAGTAGCGAATTCAGGAGCTTACAGTACAGACCTGCAGACCTGCAAGCGTTAGTCTCTGAAGAGCTTCTGAAGGCAAGTGACTGCAAAATGAAGTCAAGTTTACGTTTTTAAATGAATTGCAGTTACTTGCTTTTAGAAGTAGTGTTGTATATAGGAAAGATGTCTTTCAGCTTTTTAAACATTTTTTTATGAGGAAGAATAAACTTTCGTAAAACATAGGGGAAGAAGAAGCTTCTGTCTGTCCTGTTCTCTAAATACACATGGGCATGCTATAGATCTGTTATAAACTCAGTGGCTTCTTAAAATACAGAAGCTTAGAATTGAGGTTTTATAGCTTTATCTTTTTTCTCCCCCCCCGGCCCCCGTAAAATAGAAACTTTATAAATGGCCTAGTGAGCTTCACATTGCTGGATTCTGTCTAAATATTTTGTTTTTAACTTCTAAGCTCATTATGCTGTCTTTGTGTTAACTTGTATTAAAATCTGTCAGCTATGACTGGTCTCATAACCACAGTCAGCGGACCAGAATAAGTTAATTATTTACTTGTGTCACTAGTGCTCTTCATCTAATGAAATGCACAGCTGTGTTAGATCTGCAGTTGGGTGTGTAGGTCCCATTGTTATACAAGTCAGCGGAGGGTAGAAGCCGCTATGATGGAGAGCCCTCAGTTCTTTCTGCTGTTCTGCCTTTCTGTGTCGATTTCATGGATCTTTTATCATTCACTTTCACACAAAACAAACAACACAGTGGCTGTCTGCTATGGGAACCAGCTTGGCATATAAAAGGTTTTCAGAGCCTAAAGTAATTTTAAGTTAGCTAAGATTTAATTTTTGGCTTACAGGTGCCGTGAAGTCCAGATGCAACCTAATTCTTTCATAGAAGTAAATGCGAATAAGGCAAAATGTATGTGACATAATACATATATAATAAAGTACTTCTGTATACAGTTTTAGGATAAAAAAAGCACAAAGAGATAGTGGGTTGGTTTGGTTTTTTGTGGGGTGGGTTTTTTTTTTTTCATTTTCAGCAAATGATTGCTGCTTGGCAGGGAGGGGTAGAAGGATGTTAAGATTTATCATAATAGAACAATGAAAATTAGTTTCAATAGGTTTAAAAACTAAATACAACAACCCCCCTCCCTTGCCCCAGACGCTCCAATTTTTTTTTTTTTTTCTGCTCCCTTCCCCCATACTTACCATTTTCATTCTATTAAATACTGTCCCATACACCTATCCCTGTCTTGCTTGGACAGTGGAAGAGGAGCTCCCTCCTGAGCAGACGCCAATATCCCCCTGTGAACTGGCTGGTTGGGGGATGCCTTTTTAGGGATGTAACCAGCACCCTCAGTCTTCCAGGAGCCCCCTCCGCTTCGGGACTGTTCCCAAAGCGTGCTCTTGCAGTTGCAGCAGGCTGATCTCAAATAGCTTGCAGACTTTTTCAGCTCTAAGGACTTCTGGAAGAAATTGTCCAACTGAAACAGTAGCTTTGGTTCAAAGGAGTATGGGCTTAAGCAGCTGCATTTTAGCACCTGAATTTGAATGTTAGATCTCTTGGTCATTTATAGCTGCAGTATTTTGATCTGCAGAATGCACTGTAGAAACAGTTGTAAGGGTTGGAAGGAAAATTTTGGGATGTGTGATAGACTGTTTTAAATGAGTTTTCATGTTTCTGTTTAATCTTTCCTAAATAGTTTTAGAGTTTGGGGGGTTTTGTTTGTTTTACATCCAATACTGATAGAGACTGAAAAAGCTTCCGAAACTTTTAAAGGTACAGTTTGTCTTCACGGACTGACAAAATATAAGCAGTCTGGGGAGTGGATTGTACTTTTGACTCATCAAAAGCAGTCTTTGCTCAGCAAGTGAATGCTACCTGAAAAAAATCTTGGTGGTTTGTTTTTTTTTTTAATTTTCCCCTAATTATCTCCTCTCGGTCCCTGTCAAAGTCCTGACTTGATTTGGGTTTATTCACAGTATTTAGCATAGATATATACGATAAACAAATTTCAAATCAATAATAATTTTGTATGTCCGAAGAGATACTGTAGGAGGCCCAATTTCTTCATTTTTTTGCAGGAAATTGTAGCATCAGCTTTAAAAACTAGGTCTCCCTTGAGATGTTCCACTCTGACTGGTCGGAATTTTCTGGTTGCCTCTGAAAACTGTATCTAAAGCTTTCTTCCCTAATTTGCTAACTCGCAAATCAGTGGGAGCATTATGTAGGGTATGCTAATTTTGCCAGTCCTGTCACAAGGGCTCTCTTCTAGCCTGCAGGTTGTGAGCACTGGTCATGGTAATGAATCTGGGTAAAAAGTGATCCATGAGAAAGAGAGGAGGAGGAAAACACTAAAGAAAATCTGGTGATGAGCGTCAGCCCTGCTGGTGGTTTGCTGTTTGTGAATTGAAATGTTTTCTCTTCTGCAGGGGTGTGTGGACTGATTGTTCCTCAGGAAGACATGCCATTTTGCGATACAGGAATCTGTCCAGATATCATAATGAACCCTCACGGCTTCCCATCACGTATGACGGTTAGTGGTTATGTTATGATTAAAGAGACAGTGTTCCCCGATAGGGAAAGTGAAGTAGATTAGCCAGAAGAAACAAAAAAAAAGTTTGAAACATGGTTTCACTGAGAATATACTCCAGTCATCGTGCCATGCGCTTGCTCTCCTCTAAGTCTTCAGCCCTCTGTTTTGCATGTTTTGAAACATCCTACTGTAAAAGGAGTAGGGATGCAGGCTGTTTCTGCATCATTCTCATTTTGTTCTGTATCAAGCTAATAGGAAAACAACCGAACACCTCACTTGCACCATTTCTGTTTGAAAATTTCTTGCTCTCCTTCCTTCCCTATTGCCTATGCCCACTGAGCCAGCTGGGGCAGACTGTGAGGCAAAGGTTGGAGAGGAGTTTCGATAATAGATCTAGACCCCTGTAACTTCTTACATTACACATGCCTCCCTGGAACTGATGCAAGTCTTGCACCTGTGCTGCAGGGTCACACTAAATGCCTCACAGCCTGGCCTTTATATGGGACCTCCACTGATCACTTCATACAGCCTCTGATCTTTTTTTCTTTGTTAGTGTCTTCCCTTCTGTTCCCCCTGCTGCACTTTAGCATGTCAATCTCTGAGGCTTTCCCAGAGCAGAAGGCCACACTGGATTCTGCTCATTTTCCAGACAACTGGAAAAAATGGAGCTGCCTACTCTGGACCTTAAAGGTGTTCCCAGACCCTCTGATGAGTCTGGTTTTCCCCCTTCACACAGGAGTACTCCCTGTTCTTGGGCTTCTTCCACTCCTCACATTGCACGCAATAACCCAGGCTGCCATCTCGAACACTTTGCCTGGCTAACTTAATGCTGTGACCAATCCAGCAACGTGCCCGTCCTAGTGAGCCAGCTGTTAACTCTGCTGTTCTTTGTACAGGTAGGAAAGTTAATTGAACTCCTGGCTGGAAAGGCTGGGGTCCTCGATGGCAGATTTCACTACGGAACAGCTTTTGGAGGCAGTAAAGTTAAGGATGTGTGTGAAGATCTTATTCGCCATGGTTATAACTACCTAGGGAAGGACTACGTAACATCTGGTATCACTGGGTAAGAATCTGCTGTATGGATTTAGATGTTTCAGGGGAGTGGGGAAATCCTGTTGAGACACATCTGAAAAATCTTCTCATGTCTCAGAGCTCAGGAACTTTCTCTTATTTGCAAATCGCTCTGTGAGATGGAGGGAAGGGACTGAAGAATTGTGCACCTCCCCCCCCCCCCCCCCCCCCCCCCCCTTAGAAGTATTTTGTGCTTCCACATTTTAAGAATTACTAGTATTTGCGTGGCTGTAATGTGAATGGCCCTTTTAGTACTTCTGAAAATTTCCCAACTTCTTCTGCTTGACAAAAAAGGTAAAATCAAAGTTTTCTTTCTGAGAGATTGCAAGAAATTTCATGTTTCTGTTGGCAGCAAATCTTATATATGCCTGGGATCAGATAAGCATTTTCGTGTTGACTTTAATAGTACTGTAAAATATAGATTTGGAGGCAGGTGTCTGTTCCTTGGGAATATTTTGTGCATGCTCTTTTTTCTTTTTTTTCCTTCTTTCGATTACACAGTGATTCAGTCTGGCATAATACTCTAATCTGCAAACTTCCTGCTGTGTTGATCAGACTGGCTTCTGAGACACAGAGTTCAAAGAACATGAGATAGTTTAGGAACAGGAAAAGGCCATATGGCTTCACATGCCTACCCTTCCAAAATGTATCTTAATCCTACCTTCCTGCTATTTTTATTATCCTCCCAGTCCCCTTCTTCTCAAGGAACAAGTTACAAGTTTAGGTCTCTTTTGTAAGTGGGTTTTTTTTTTTTTTTAATACTTTTTATTTTAATTGCTTTTCCTAACAGCTTATTCCACATGTTGTTTCTCTTATTGTTTCAGCAAGATCATTTTGTTTTCCTTACCCACTCCATGTTCTATAAATTGTATATCAAGGATCCTGGTGTTTGAAACTCTTTCTGTTGATACATTATGGTAACTTTTAACAAATCTGACTAATCTTGTTTCCTAGGGAGAATAAAATCATCTAGCTCTAAAAATCCCCCATCCCCATACTTCATCTTTGTAGTACCCTATGTAGAGACTTTGCTTTAGGATACTGATATTTTTCCAAGCAAATTCCACATGCTTAATCTATTTGTTATGAAATTTGAAGGCAGATTTGATAACAATGTGGAAGTTTGCAAATTCCAAATGTCTGTTTAAGTTTTATTATTTTCTTCAATAGGCAGCTTTTGGACTAACACTGCATCATGTCAGTAATGACTCTGAATGGGAGGTGCAATACTGTTGTCTCCTGCTTGTTTTTACATTGCACATACATTTTTTTTAAAATAAATCAGTGGCAGTGCTGAGTTTGTGTTAAATCTGGTCATTCTTAGTGCTGAAGGTGGTAGCTGGGAAATGACTTGAGTGCTTTTAACTGTTGCTTTCTGATCTTTAGGCGCTTATGCTGTTCTTACAGTTGGGGGTGTTTTAAACACAGAAATCTTTAGCCATTACTCCAGCTTGTAGAATGGAATAACACCCTCCGTACTGCTCACAGATGTTCCCAAGCTGATGCAAGTGCCTAAACGGTTCTCAAGAACCCTTTTACCACACTCGTCTGAGCCCCAGTGCCAGCCAGGGCAGCAATGTTTTTTGTCCTATGGGTACAGCTGCTGAGCAGTGCTGCAGGGGCAGCGGTGCTGCTGCACAGCCGCTCAGGGAGGGCTTTCACCCATCTGGGTCTTGGGTGGTACACAGGGAGAATTGGTGGCTGGGAAGGCTGTCAAGTTCATAGCGTGCCAGTGCTAAGCTATCCTTGCAAATGCAAATTCCTTAAAGTGCTCCTATAAAAATGATGTTTTGAGCATTTATGCTGCATGTATTTGTTTACGTATATGCTTACCTTTGTTTTGTGTGTGAATGATGTGAAGTGAAGGAATGTAAACAGAAATATCTTAAGTCACTCTTCAAGGTCTGACACATTTACAGTCTTTATCAGTTACTGATGACACTGTTGAAACACTCCTGCACAGACAGAGGAGGGACTTAGCATGGTACAGCTGAAACAGGTACCTGCAGCTACAGCAGCATGTCTGCGCAGCGTACGGCCAGAGTTTGGAGCTTGTTCCTTGCTGGGGTGGATACAGCAGTTCGTGGTACTGGAAGTGTACTGCTCTTGTGTTCAGAAGGGTTCCCTGTGGGGTTTTTAGACTGATTTCCCTGAAAGCCTAAACACATTTTTCTAGGACTCATGATTCCCAAATTGTTTCAAATTCCTCCTGTACACGACACTCTTGTCTCTCTTAAGGTAAGTATGTGCTAACTGTGAATATCGGTTTAGTTTTGTTTTGTTTTATTTTTTTATTCCTTCAGGGAACCCTTGGAAGCATATATCTATTTTGGCCCTGTGTATTACCAGAAACTAAAGCACATGGTGTTGGATAAAATGCACGCAAGAGCTCGAGGACCCAGAGCAGTGCTCACCAGGTACTGTTACAGGCCAAGCACAAAATTCTGGTGTACATTCAGAAGTGTGCCCAGCTGACTGGCAGGTATAAAACAAAGTTGGGTTACCTTTTGATACTTGACACAAAATGCTATTACCTGTTAATACACTGTTACAGACTAAAAGCTCTCACAGTAGACTGTGACAGGAGGTTGTTCTGAATATCCAGGTGTGCTCTCTGTGGTCCAAAACTGAGTTAGCTTCTCAGACTTCTGTTAGCAGTTGGTAAAAATACCATCTGCTGATTCACAGTGCACACTGTGGCCCTTTCCTGTCAGATTGCTCATATCATAGGTATTTTAGGAGGATTTTTTTTTTTTTCTTTAACATCTGTGTTTTTACAAAATCAGGTATGAGTAGAAGGAAGAAATGTCTTTTAATATTTCAGCATCCTTTGGTATTCAGCAGGTTAATATTGACGCAGCCCATGTCTTCACCTGTCAAGGCAAAGCAAATGCATTGGCCCTAGTGTAGCGCATTAGAATAAAGTGCATCCCTGGTAACCTGCACTTCACCTTGCAGACTCCTCCATTCAACTCTAAAACTGAATTTAGGGTTGTATGTGCTGGTCCACAGTTATCATTCAATACCATGCAGGAGAATAGTACTTTCACACTAATAAACTGTAAAAGTTACAGGGATGCCAACAGTAAATCTCCATTTTTATTTGCCCAGTTAAAGATATGTCCTCAGTTCCTTTGCGGTCATGATTGTTGTACTAAGCCTGAACTTGGTTTCTCTCCAACAAAAAGGTTGATTACCATGTTGATGTCTTCTGGTGTCAAATTTTGAAGTCAAGCAGATGTACTCTGAGTAACAGGTAATATAAGCCCCTGGAGGTGGGCTTATATTATCTGGACCTTTGGGGATTGAAGCATCCTGCTTTCACAGATGTTGCTTACCTTTTCTCCTGGAAGCCAAGTGGATTGTTTAGTTCACCTCTCTCCATCACAGGAGGATTATTTGCTAAATCTTGACAGAAAGTTAATTGCCGGCTAGTCTTGAATATTCTAGCAAAGGTTATTCCAAAAGTCCTTTGCCAGTCTTTCTGGACTATCATGTACGCCATTTGTACCTCACCTGCTGCATGGTGGTACTCTTCTTTTTGGCCGGTCCCTTTTGTACTGTTTTTGAGATGTAAGCACAAAGTCACGTCTGTCCTGCCCTTACTCTTCCCTATAACAAGCATGATTCATATTTTTTAATTCTTAATTTATTTTCATGCCTCTCACCATGTGCTGATCCACTTTTCTTGCCTTGCCTGACTGCACAAGTTAGCAAGCGTGTCCTCTTAATAGGTACAGCTTCTATCTGTTGATGTGCTATTAGAGAATGGAAGGGCAGGTCTCTGCTGTACCTGATACAGAAGTATCTTTTTCTTTTGCTTTTCATTGCATATTTCCTATGCCTTTTGGCTTTCCAACCTCATGCTATCTCTAGGACAAGCTGAAGTTGTCTCACACTTTCCAGGGAAGTAAATACCAGTGGTTGAACTGGGAGAGAAATCATGAAAAGTTTTTGTAATTCTTGGCTGAACTTTTCCACCAGTGACTTCCTACCGCAGCTGCTTGCCTATATGAACATAACTGATATTCCCAAATAATGAGCTGTCTGCCCCATTTTCTGTTCTTCAGTGTGTTAGTCATGATATTGGTGCTTCACATAAGAATGAAAACTCGCTGTCTTAGCTAACAGTGCACGCAGTTGGTTTACTGGAGCTCCTAGCTTACCCAAATCCCTTGATCTGCTTTTGTATTGTCTCCCCAACTTCTCAGCTGTTTAGAGATATTGAATTTAAATGAAATCTAAATCCCAAGTCAAGGTAATGTTTACATGTAAAGATGAAGGTGGTGTGATTTCCCCCACCCCTTACTTTCTTTGAATTCTTTGTTCCAGTCAGTAGCATCATACTATGTAGCTAGGCCTCTTTATTTGACTTTCAGGAAAGCTAGTGGATGTTCAATTTATGCTGCCTCTTGACTAGTCTTTTAGGAATTTTCTTTTTTCTCCTCAGCTAATTAAACTTTTGTTATTGCCATCGCCTCTGCTGAGAGACTCTGCTTTGCCAGCTTTCGTACTCACTATTGTTTTATCATCCATTGCACTTCCTGGAGAGTAGATTACTTTTCAAAGTAATCCTGTAACAGCTTCCAACATGGAATTTGGCTGTCGTCTCGAAATGCATTTTATTATATATCAAATGTACCTTAACTGACAGAGCAAAGATATATTTCCATCTGGAATACAGCAGAAGACTTGAGTTTCTTGAACGTCACTGATTCTAGATATTGTTCTGCTTAAAATAAGACTTTGTAGAATTGCAAAGCAGCACTCTTTGTCAACACAGTCAAAAACCACCAGGATATTGCCCTCTGAATTGGTTTTTGTTAAATGAAATGCAATACTTCATTTATTTTGCCATGAGTAGTTGACAATTAATTTAAAACATAGTTCTATATATGGTGTTGCCTAGATACCCAGTCCTGCTAAATCTTTTTAATAGATAAACTACTTCTAGTTTTCCTTACAAGAGATCAATATAAGCTTTCTGCATGTGTAGTTGTTTTGATGGACATTGTCAGAGCTGCCACCTGTGTGTCTTTTCAACTTACCAGATATGCAAGTTCCTGTTATACTGTGAGTAATGGGATGACACTGGTCAGGGCTCCTCTCTGTGCTCTGGGACTGTGGGAGCACGGTACGCCCTCCCCCTTCAGGTGTTTTTCTAGGTAACGCCCCACTTCTTGGAGATCAGTGTTTCAGCCAACTACTCCATTTTGAGTTAGCCTCTGCTTTTCCATAACAGGCACAAGGGAGATCTGCTGAGACCGACAAGGCCTGCTCTTAGTCATGGGGCTAGACTTATTTCCCCCCACTGGCCAATGAAACAAGGAACAGGGCCATAAAGCTGAACCCACTGTTCTTCCAGAAAATGCAGAATTAGTGCCAATAAATTCTTAATGTGCTTAAAAACAGTGACATTAATTGTGTTACGCTTTTTTCTAAATGCAGCAGTTAAATAGTATGAAGACCACTTGGCCTTATTTTTTTATTTAAAGAATCACTGCATTTTATTTAGCATTTAAAAACTTTAAGAACTTACTTTTTTTTTAAATATGAAAAATACCTCTTTTTAATGATATTCCCAATCTTATTTTCAAGAGTCTGCTTTGTTTTCAGAGTGTTGAATGCCTAGAGAAAAAGCTGCAGTGTATGTGTGCATACCAGGAAAGGGGAAGCACAAACACTTTATAAATACTGTTTTAACATTTTAAACAACCTTTGGTGTGAGGAGTTTTCAAACTCATGTGAGCCGGAAGAAAAATCTTGATAGACTTAGGGAGCATAAGATAGACACTTTTCAAAGGCCCAATCTCAATATTGAAATTTTTGGTACTTTAGAAAACTACTTTTTAGGGAGGGAGGATTTTGTTTGGTTTTTTAATGAGGTCATTTTGACAGTGGGGGTGAAACACTTAAGAGCTTAAGGCTCAAATCGGGGTTTTTTGTTTTGGGGGGGCTTTTTGTGTGGGTTTTTTTTTTTTTTTTTTTAAATGGGATTTCAGCTGCCTTAGAAATCTTCATCCTGTATGTGTTGGAAGACCTGTGGCATATCAACTGTTGAAAGGGCTGGAGTTGAGACCCCATCATTTTTCAAGAGGTTTTATCCTCCCTTAATTGGATTGAGACTTTATTGGGGCTTACATTTATAAAGCTATTTTGTCATTTCATCCTGTGGAACAGCACCTGGTGAAACTTTTGAAAGTAGGCTTGTGCATTAACTAATATTATAAAGTCAGTTGGTAAAAGGAACTCAGGCACTTCGAGCACCGCAGCAAATTCCTGTATCTTTGGAGGCCCCAGCTGCTTTTAAAATCTGCCTCTTGGGACTTCAGAAGAGAAACTGCATTCACCACAGGGTTAGTCCTTTAAAACAGCGTCTGAACAGTGATGGTGCCATCATCTGGGGAGGGGGCCCTAGGGAGTTTAATCAGGATGTAAACAACTTCTATCCATTCTCCCAACAGTGGGAAAAATAGAAGGGTATATGAATGAAAAGGACAGTTTGAATTACAAGCAGATTAGTTCTAAGGTTCCAGTGTGGTCAGAGTAAGGGAAACTACTTCCCCCTAAAAACAAATACAACTTGCATCTTTAGAAGATATTTTGGTCTGGTAATTGGGTATATTTTTTCACACTTGTTACAAAAGATTATTAGATTTGAAGTTGAAAGATTAAAAGTTGAAGGCTTAAAATTAGATTAAAAGTTGAAGGCTTTTATAAATCCTTTTCTCTGAGTAGCAGTAAGTTGGCAAAAACTTATTTTTAATGTATTTAGTAGCCTTAATAAATTTGGTTGTTTGAAATAATATTAAAAAAATATACTTCAAAAGTTACAGGCCTTATTTTTAATGTATTTAGTAGCCTTAATAAATTTGGTGGTTTGAAATAATATTAAAAAAATATACTTCAAAAGTTACGGGCCTTATTTTTAATGTATTTAGTAGCCTTAATAAATTTGGTGGTTTGAAATAATATTAAAAAAATATACTTCAAAAGTTACGGGCCAGATCTGTCATTGGATATTCTAGGTGGATTATGCTGCTGCAGGTATTGGAAACAGCACCTAAACGTGGTGTTTCACTGAGCAGTGAAGCCTCTTGTGATTGCCAGTAACATTATTTTTTAATTCCTTCTCTTTGCTGTCAAGTTTCAGGGAATATACGAAGATGGAAATATTTAATAAAATGTGTGCAATATATTAGTGCTTCAGGAATTTAAGATTGGTTCTGCTTTGTAGTTCACTTGTAATATTTGCAACCTAAGTACTACAGCATTGTGCTAGTACATGAGAGTAGAACTGATACTGTATGAAATTGCAGTATGACAAACGAGGTTAAAAGTTTTGACTGTGTCCAACAAAAATCGGCTTAAACAGTCATAATGTTAAATAATATATTGTACCTTGCCTTTTTACCTCAAAATCTTCCATGTATACTTACATTGCTTCGTTAAAACTTTCCTCTAGCACCATGAGGACAAGAGGTCTTCCAGACAAAAAATGAGAGTTTGATTTGTGTTGAGGAACTAGAAAACCAGGAACCTATACAATATGAAAATTAGTCTATTAACTGTCAGACATGAAAAAAATAAACTAGATAAATGTTACTTTAAAAAAAAAAAAAGGAAAAAGGTAGGATTTCAGTAATGAGTTAGTAATATGCATGCTACTTGTTTGCTGCTTTGTTTTGGTATTCTCTCCCAGATCAAAAATGGATTTATTTTAAGAATTTAGCCTTAGCTGTAGTTCAGCTGAAACATTAGCTTGATGATTCATTCATTAGCTGCTGAATATTGTTTCACTTAGCTAGCTACAAACTGTAATGAATGTCTCATCAAAAAAGAGCACCAAATCTGTGTCCAGTTCGTCTTGGAAACTGTTCGGTCTCTTTTTGTTTTCACTTACTCAGCTACATTCTGTGAGGTAAAAAGTTGTGGCCTGGCACTGCAGTTGCTAGTCACAGAACTACATCATATTGCTAGTGCAGGAGCAAAGATTAATTGCTTCAACTTGAATAACACGTTTGCAAGATCAGCAGCTTGTAGATTGTTTGTAGATGGTTTGTAGAACGCTGTTGTCCATTGATCTGATACTGCTCCTACAGTTTGAAGACAGGCATTCTTAGAGTTGTAGAATGTATGTTCTGGAATACTTACTACATTTTTTTGAATATTTATTTCAAAGGCAACCCACTGAAGGTCGATCCCGTGATGGTGGTTTACGTCTTGGAGAGATGGAACGGGATTGTTTGATAGGTTATGGAGCCAGCATGCTTTTATTGGAGCGACTGATGATTTCAAGTGATGCCTTTGAAGTGGATGTTTGTGGACAGTGTGGCTTGCTGGGGTACTCTGGCTGGTAAGTTGTCTTAACTCTAATGCTTTTTGTAAATCGTGGTGTCCCCTCCTCACTTTGTGCATGTGACATGTTTCATATTTTCAAAAAAAAACTTGACCTCAGGTGCATAAAGCAAAGTGGTACAGAGTAAACATGCTCTATGCAGCAGAATCTTATCCTTGGTTATAGTGGTTCTCAGTTTTGAAGTGCTTACAGACACCGATTAACAGTCCAATGCACCTTAATCAAAACCAGTGTTAATGTTCAAAATTGGTATTTGGAAAATTGGTGACCAGGGATGCTTCTTTGTTATGGTCTGATTGAAGTTAGGACTAAAGTGAGTGTGTGGTCCATGGGCCAGGGGTCTCTCCTGTTGTGGGAGCAGAGGTATTGTCTTCCACAGCCGGCTGTGCTTGTGGGAAAGGTTACCTTTGCTCTGTCTGCTGCCTTCCTTCCCACCCTTGCAGGGGATTAGCAAACACCCAGTCCTGTATATCATCTGTTTTTTGAAAAGGGGAAAATAGCTGTGCCAATGTACTTGACTCCTCTGACATCAGAAATGAGATTACTAGCTAGGCTAGTCACAGATCTTCCTGGTACAATCACATGTTGAACCTCACAAGGCTGAAGAGAGAGAGTGCGCGCAGAAGAAAGGGAGAAGAAAGCAACATCTCCTGCTTTCTTGTTCTCTAGCTATGGAGTTCATAATCACATGCATACCGCTTTCTTTGACTGTGCCCCTCCCAAATGCCTTTTGTTTGTAGTCTTGTGAAACAAGGAACTCCTCTTCGAAACATCAGACAAATGCACCAATCCTATGCTGCAGCCTGAGAGACAAGCAGCTGTCTGGAAATTCATCTGGCTTCTGCCCAACTGCCTTGTCCCTGCAAAACTTATCTCTAGACTAGCTGATGGTCTTGCTGTCTTACTCTGGGTCCTAAGCCAGTACTGAGTTTATCTCCTGCAAACAAACTGGTTTTCCATGTAGGGGAAGCATAAAACTGGATGTCAGAACTATGTGGAGCTCGCCATGTGTAACACTGTGGGCTTTGCTCTAACCATCTTTGCTCTACAGTAATTTTGAGATGCTAGATTTAAAGTTGCCCTGTAGCATGCTGGAAATACACCACTACTATTAGAAGATAGGGAAACTTCTTTTTATGTTCTTCAGAGGTGAGGGAAGCGTTTTACTTTAGCTTGGTTTTGTTTTAGCCAGGCAGAAAAACAGACTTGTGAGACCAATAGGAATTTATGAGATACAACGTTCTTGCAAGCTTTGTGAAAGCATGTGACCTGGAATCCCATGACTAAGGGAGGGAAAAATAAACGGTTCAAGTTACAAGTTACTCTACTATTTATGTCAGGGGAAGATGGGGAGTAGGAAGGAGGAGGAGGAGGAATATTCATTTCTAAATACCTCAAAAGAAAGTTGTTGGAAACTTGCCACATCATGGACATCAATATCAGTCTATTGGATAGAGGCAGCAAATTGGACTTTATTCACTTCAGTGCTTTGAGGGTGATTTTTCCATGATAGAATAAAGTAGGAAAGTAAGGTGTGTTCTCAGTTTGTTGATGTGTAAAAGTGACAGCTACCGTTTCTGCCCTTGGTCAGACCTTTCTTCTGAAGCGTGTGGCTTCTGCTCAGAAACCAAGCACCATGTTTCTCTGCTAACAGCAGCAGCACTTCTGCTCCTTGTGGAGCGGAAGTTCAGACAGAGGTAGGCAAACACACATGAAATCCAGAGGAGAGACAAGGATGATGACTCCGTGCATCCTCTTGTGGTTGGTGATTTTTTTGGTGGCCATTGTCCTGCTGGCTTTTGTGCAGTAAGTATTTTTGAGAGTCCTGTTTTTCTTGAGCGTGTGTACACTGTATCTAACAAGTGAGGCCTTTTTCCGATCCAGGTCTCTTAAAACTGCTGCAATGCAAGTAACAGTTGAAGGAAGTTGTCTGAAAGAAAGGGCATGCCATAAGTCAAACAACCAACCACTTCTAACTGTGTAAAGCACTGCCTTAAAAAAACTCATGTGCAGATGTAGCTCAATTTTTTTTTTTTATAAGACCTTGGCCTTCAGAGCAGTCCTTGAAGATTTTCAGAGACTACAGAAAGTGAGGGCACCTTGAAGAAAAGTAGGAATTTTAACTTTAGAAATAGGATTACATTTTATTTTTAAGGTGTTGTTAATATATTTCATATTTTGAAGTTTGTAACAAAGTTTAGTAACTCTCTTTAAATAACTGTGAAAGAAACTACTCTTTCAGACAGAGCCAGACATCCTTGCAATCTGATTCTGTGAAAAGCTGTCTGATGTGTGAGAGTAATCAATAAGAGGTAGTTTCTGCTAAATGATATGCTCTGTCTACCAGTAGCTGAAGGAAGTGGCCCTATAATGAGCATCACAGTAGAGACCAAGTCATTAAGAGAAACTTCCAAATGGGTCTTTCAGTGATTCTGGCATTAAGAATCCCTGGCAACATTCAAGGTCAGGTTGGACGGGGCTCTGAGCAACCTGATCTAGTTAAAGCTGTCCCTGCTCACTGCAGGGGAGTTGGGCTAGATGACCTCTAAAGGTCCCTTCCATCCCAAAGCATTCTATGATTCTATGATAAGAAGTCATTGCTGCAAGAAACCTTTTAGAAACGTATTCTTTGGTGGCTAGCATTAAGGGCACTTGTCTTAAGGAAGATGAGCCCTTTCTCCCAGACAAGGACTAGCCACTGGGTATGCTTCTTCTGCAAGGTAGTAACAGCATATCAGTTTTCTGGCCTGAACTGGTACTTCTGTGGGGGACTGTTGTGGCAGTGACAGAATTTGTCCCCATAAAAAATATGATAGAAACTTACTGTGAGGTACCAGTTTTATGTAAATTTTCCAGTTCTGCTGTTGTACAGGTGCTCAGGAGCAGGACTCTGCTGAATGCAATGAGGAGAATTTGGTCCTTTTTTGATGATGAGAAGTTATTCCGATCCCTAGAGTCTTGAGCATTTTAAAATATATGTGAAGAAAAATTTTGTTTCTGGTCCAGATTCAGCCTTGTCATGGTTGCCTTTTCCTGTCCAGTTTAGTATCAATTCTAGTACCACATAGTCTTTCAAGTACTTCAGTTTTCTGTGACCTCTTTTAGACCTCTGTTTGACAGAGCTTCATGCTTACTGCACCTTAACCTTTCTGGGTGATGCCCATCAAGTACAGAGCAGGCCCAGAATGGAGTAGCTTTGAGCCTGGGTGTAGTGAGTAGCTCCTCAGTCCCTAGTAGCTGTAATCAGATGCCAGACATCTGCTCATAGCAGAAAAGTTGTGCCTCATCAGGCTTCCAGGGCTTGCAAGGCTTCTGCTGTTGAGAGCAATCACTCGCTAATGTTATCATTGGAAAATGGCTTCTGTTTAGGTCACTTCCTCCCACCATAAAAATGTACCTGGCCCTATCATTTTGGACTAGGGGAGTAGTTATAAACCTGCAATTGAGGTCTATTCTGTTTTAAAGGCAAGCTAGCTGTAACGTTTCCCCTGTGTAACAGCGTACATAGGAGAAGCCTGTTCCTGGGAAACACCTAGTTCAGTCTATTACCTTCTTACTGCCTATAGTCAGATTTAGACAAAGCCAAAGCAATTACTGGGGAGAAGTGACGCTTCATTCCTCATCATGAACTGCAGAAATGTAATTAAGGCATCTGTACCATTGGTTGAAAGCTTTCTTGGGTTAAAAAAAAAAAATAAATAAATACTCCAAGCATGGAGCATGTGGATGTCAAGGCAACCACAGTTTTCTTGGAAAATAACCGGCTCTTCGACATGCTCTTTAAGTATGTCTGTAAAAGAGAAGTAGTGGAGTCTGAAAAAGTAACTGGAAGACTAATGCCAACTCTCACAACCAAGAACTGTATTAACACTACCCAACTTTATTGGGCCTGTCCCCATTGACTTCCATGTGCTCTAAGTCAAGTTCACTGGTAACAGAAACAAGTGACTAAGCATTGGCTTTATTGTAGGTGTTGACTCTCAGCCTCATTGTGTGCCACAGAAGCATGTGGGAATTTTGCTAATTCTTCCTTAATCAGATCTTCAGACTGTTATGACCTTATGCCAGAAATATAAATTTGAAACACAGAAGCAAAAAAAGAGCTTTGTTAGACCGTTAGGAAGTGCTGAGTAACTCTGTGTTCCCAAAGGCCTGGCTTTCTCAACTCTCCAAAACCAGAAGATGGAATATACAGGAGAGGAAATAGGGAGGTTGGAAACTGATATTTCTTAGAAAGATTTTTAATTTCCTTTGTGTGTACAGAGAGCATGAAATTAAATAATTTGAACAGTTGCTACCACCACTGAATTTGAGTCCCAGTACTGGAAAGATGGCTGAGTGACCAGCCTTCTATATTTCTTATATGGTCAAGGTTATAGCTAAGTGACAAAAAATCCCTTTCCCCCAGAATTTTGGGATCATCATTTGAGTAAAGAGCGCAACAAATATGTGTTAAAGCATTTTTACTGGTTTCCCGTCTTGACTAAAGCTTTGGCTGTTCACGCAGAGAGATGTAAGATGAGAGATGCCTTTTTTCTGGAATATGAACTGATTTGAGACATTACAGGGTGAAATTGCATATAAGGAAAAAACCTAAGTGTGAACCTTCTTTCTTCCTGCCTCTTTTTTGTGACATTTATATAAGACAGAAACTGGACCATTAACCATGTTTTCAGAAACACTTCGCTTTGTTCACCTCCTTTCTCTCATTACGCAATGCTGAATTTGTATTGGCAGTAATGTAAGTGGTGAAGAAGTGGAAGTCAGTCCTGTTAGCTTCTGAGCATTGTGATTCTCCTCCAAGAAAAGTGCAGGTTTAACATTAAGCTACTATTGACTTCAGTCAGATTATTTAAGGGCTTAAAGTTAGGACTTACGTAAGCGCTAAAATGTGTATCAAGCACTTGGCTCTTTCTAGGACTGAACCCAGTGTTTAAATGCAGGTAGACAAACCAATGGATAGTGGCAACTGTTTTTTTTCTGCAGAGCTTCATTTATGTACCAATGCTGACTTTCTTTTTGTTTGTTTCCCTAGGTGCCACTACTGCAAATCATCATGTCATGTGTCTTCTCTGCGCATACCTTATGCTTGTAAACTCTTATTCCAAGAACTGCAGTCAATGAACATCATACCTAGGCTAAAACTAGCTAAGTACAATGAATGAACAAGATTAAAAAGATGGAAAAAAGTACTTTACAGAAATTGAAGTCCAGCATATATAACTGGAAGATTTTTTTGGTGAAAAAGAACAACGCTAAAACTTGAGTGGGCAGAAGGGAGGTGCAAGACAGTGTAAGAAGTCTTTCTTACATATCCTACCTGTTTGGAGAGACTGTCAGTAGAATACACTAGGAGCAGTTCTGAAAGCCTTGAGTAGTCTGAGTGAACAGGACATGTGGGAATTGTGGAATAAGGCCATGATCCAGCAAAGCACTTGCATCACTTCAAACAACCCCATGCTTGGTTTTGAAAAGCGCTTTGCTGGACTAGGGCTTGAGCTGAGCTAAATGCTCATCTTATTCATAGAGGTTAAAAATGTTTTCCAGACCAGTGTAATATGAAAGACTAATAAATGTTTTAAGTAATACTGCCTGAATATGTGTTGATGGTTGTGTAAGGATGGTAAAGCCTTCTTGTAATGACTAAACCATTTTCCTATTCCTAAAGCATTTTGTTAAAGCGTTAAAATTTTCTTAAGTAGTGTCAGGCTTAGAGGAATGAAACTGCTTTCTCGAGAACTTGAAATCAGACGTTTTGAGTGGGATTTCAATATGCAGGTGCATTTGTGTGCAAGCAATGGTGTGATTATGCAGTCAATCTGCTTTCAGGTAAACGTATGCAGTTTCCTTGGAAGTTCAAGGGAGCAGACTGCATATGCAGCAACTGCATGATACAGCTGACGGATATCCATTCAATTCCTGCTGAGTATAGTAGATTTAATAATACACTGTCCCAAAGCCCTGAAAAGACGGGCTGCGAACACCAGGTACTGCTGTATGCTGTCCTAGGACTTTAGAACTTTTTTTAAATATGGGCATAGCTAAAACTTTTTTAAGAACAAAACAAAACAAAAACCTATGAAGAACAACAAATCCTCCACTGACAGTGAAGCAGGTTTGAATGACCTGAAAGGATTTAGAAAGGGAACAGCTGAATTTTTTCATGAGATTTAAGGCCTAGAGCTAAAGCAGTGCATCAGCTAAGAGTCACTTAGTACCCTAAACTCACTTCAGCCCTTACTCAGCAAAGCATATGGTTAACTTTTTAAGCAAAGGAGTAGTGCCACTGAAGTTGAGATGAAGTATGAGCATGTTCAGGTGCTTCAGAGAAAGGCAGCACTCCAGATCCGTGAGGATACAGAACACGGCCTATGATCTAGGAGTCCTGAGATGCTTTTTGTCTCATCGTATGGCTGAACTGTGCATGCCGATCCTGACGCTCTTCTTGCGGTCACATTGCTGCTGTTCTATTAGCTGCTTAAGAAGCACAGATGAGTATCAGCCTGAGTAGACTTGCTTTCTAAGCTTCTGCCAAAATGCTTAAACTAGTAGTTTTGCGTCTGGGCTTACAAATCAAGTCCGAAGGGATAGATTTTACTTTTCTTCTTTTTGCAATTGGACTAATGACAACACAGATGTTAACATAGCACATTTGGATTGGAAAAGCTCTTGAAGCACCTCTACCAGGATCTGGACAGCTCAGGGTTATTTACAAAGAGTTATAAGAGAGTGACGTACTGCTTCAGACTGGAGGAGGAGGTTAACCAAAAGCCCCAACCAAATTAACAACCTTTGCTTTGCTCCCCGAGATTGCCAAACCGAGGCTCGGGTGCGCCAGCAGAGGGAGTGAGCCTCAAAGGCTACGGCCTACTGGTGGGGAAAGTTTTGACCTGGACCTAGGAAACTACGCTGAGGATGAGGTGTTCTTGCTAGCCAGCCCCCTCTTAAGTGATCTCCTAGGTGAGATGGTCTGAGCTACAGGACGCTAAAGACTAAGCAGTGTGTACAATTACAGCTGTGAAAAGTTAAGCAGACATAACAGAGATGGAGGAGGAGCAAAGGAGTGTGCTCATGAGTTACCCTATTGAGAGAACAGCTCTGTGTGCAACCCTGAGGGGCAGCCTTGCAGCTAGTTTACCTCAAGCTGATGAAAGCGTGGGGATGAAAGGTTTTGTGAGGGTGAAGGAAATCCTCTGCGATAGCTGAAGTTTAGGAAGGAAGGGGCAGCCTTAGCAATGATGGATCCAGTAGAACATAGAAACTAGGCATGTCTGGCAGTAAGCGGGGGTCACCCACTATCAGCTACTCTGGTGATGCCTACACCCGGTCCATTTACACATCACTGCTGTCTAACCTAAGCCTGTGCATACACCAGAGGCTTATTTGAGTGCAGATTTGAGTTGAAACTCTGATTTTCACTTTTTGCCTCTCTTTAAGAGGCTACCTATGTTCCATCGTAAGAGACCACCTGCAAGTCATCTCTTGGCAATGGAATAAGCATTACAAAACCGACAGCAGACCTGGAACAAACAGCTATGGATTCCTGGAATACAGTTGGTCAAAGTGACAATTCAAGGAAGGAATCCTGCTGCAGCCAGGAAAAATTATGACGCGTGGACTGAGGAGGTAAAATACATTCTCAGAACCCCAGAACTGTCATGCTGCTTTCCTCTGGTGAGCCTCATCTCTTCAGCCCTTTGAATTATCTTCCTAGCCAACTTCCCCTCCCCCACTTTTTATACAGTGAATGCCTTCACAAAGAAGTCTCATGTCAGCTAAGGGCCATACTGCTGGAACTAGGCTTGCCCAAATCAACCCTGCCATGACTCTTTGTCTAATTGCTGAAAGAGATACAATATTCTGAACAACACTTGACAAAATCTTAAGGCTTTAGCACAAGGAGCTGTGGCTAGAAAACTGCTATAAAGTTTTCATTCCGTTGCCACTTCTTTACCTCTTGTATTTAGTGTCCAGCACAGGCTTTGTTCAGCGTGAAGGTCACTAGCGTTAGTCCCAGCTGAAATGCCGAATATGGTCCACTTTCTGAGATAAGCTAGAGGTGTGTGCTGCTGTTGGAAGAGATACCTAACTCCATATAGTATGTTTAAGTTGCCATTTACTTTGCAGATAAAGGATTAAATGCTATTAAAAAGTAGAAGCATTTACAGGCCTAGAATTCAGTAATCAAGTCTATTATTTCACTGCAAAACAAAGACATTAAGTAAGAACTACCCCTTCCAACACCATACATGTCCAGCTCTACTGTTCTGCTGTGAGAAACAGAATCGAGCCAGGGATGGGCTGCAGGATGCGATGGGGCAGAGCAAAGCACAGGTCTGTCAGCCAATTTTGGAACTGTTGGCAAGGTAGGTCACTTGTTCAGAGTTAAGAAAAACAGCCTCATTTTGAGTCATTTACATAATCCTTACAAGTTTTTGACTTTTTTTTTTTTTTAAGGTAAATGTTTCCAAACATAGCAACTAAAACAAACAAACTGTAAAGAAAAATGAAACCAGACTGGCCAATTTTGGCATTTAAGGAGGATATAACATGAAATATAGGCATACTGAGATTTAATAATTTTAAGATGTGGAAAGTAAAGGGCTCCCACTAAGCACAACTGTGTTTGTTTGTCATGACCATATCTCGTTAGGAGTTTTACTTACAAAGAACCTTCAATGTGCAGCAAAGAGCTTTTAATTCTTTGGACTCCCTACTTGTTGCTTAAACAGGGAGGAAAACCAATTAAAAACATAGACCCGCGATGATAAGAAATTATTGCATGTCATTTCTTGGATTTTCTGATAGTAAATAGAAAAATATCCATGGATTATAGCAAAAAGGGAGCACATCATAATTAAAAGCCTAGAAAGATGGAAGAATATTTAATCTGTTAGTGATAACACACGGCAAACTTATGACTAGTGCTGTGCATCTGAAAACAGGTTTGTAAGCCCTGCTCGGAACACACCTGTAAAGCCTGACGGTACGTGTAACTGGCATCACGCAGCTGCCAAACCAAACCAGAGGGGCTGAAAACGTGTCTGTACTTTCTCTGTCTCAAGGTTCTTGAGGGCCAGGATGGCCCGAGCGCCAGGGAGCACGAGCCCTGAAACGACCCCCCTGGCTCCCAGCCCTCCCACGGCGACCCAGAGGGGCAGCGCGGGGAGCGCCAGCCCTCCTCCGCCGTGTCCCAGCGCAGGCGTCTCTGGGCCGTGGCACAGAGCTGGCTCGGCACTGCCGAGGGGGCCCTCCAGCCGGCCTCTCCTCCTGTTGGAGCTGCGGATTGTTTTACAGCCCGCTGCCGATTCAGCGGGGCCATGGGGCACTTGATGGATTCCCGCCTCCGAAGAGGACGTGACTTGCCCAGGGCCACAGAAAGACCGTGCCAGAACTGGGATCAGGACTCTGCAGTCCCCAGGTGCCAGACACGTGCTTGCCTTAAAACTGAGCACTTCATCAAACCGTAAAATCCAGCCAGATGGTGACTCTTTGCTATTATCTGGACCAGTGCTGGGAGGCTTAACGTGTGCAAGGCACGGGGAAGATCTGGATTCCAGTTTCTGTGTCTAAGGCTCAGAAGCCCAGAAAATGGATCCACGGTTTAGACCTAAATGTTGCTAGAAACTTGAATATGTTTGAACCCAAGTTCTGACATTGGTCCATCCTTCTCGTGACATGTTTCCATCTCAGCCTGAACCCACCAGTTTCAGTGGGGAAGTTCTTTCTTTGGGAGGGGGTAGAGAAGCGCAGGGGTAAGAACTGGCTACTTCATCAACCTTATTCTGCCCTGTGTACATGGCCCCGGTCAGATTCTCTTCTTCGAGGCAGCAAAGACTGCATGAATCGGCCAGTGGATCACTTTTGCCTCTCGGCAAACATTTAAGAACTTACTGTATAGACCCAGGAGGCAAATGCACCCTCTCTGCCTTCCATACGTATGAACATATGTCCCAGAATACCAGAACTCTCAGTTAAACTCTCCAAACCCAGGTCAGAGCCAACACAGAGATTTTCTGCAGTAGGAATTTTTAAGAACTGGTTTAGATGGTTTCATTCCTGTCTCAAAATCAGCAGCAAGGATTTCTGTTGGCTACCCTGCGAATGGACTTGGGCCTTTGTTCCGTCTTCAGAAAAACCCTTCCAAGTTTGTGAGCAGGCCATTGCTCTTTGTATCTTGCTGCTGGGGGAAAAGAAAAACGAACTATGTATTTCTCCTGATTACAGTTACTTCTTTATTTGTGTATTTCTTGAGACAGGTATCCCTGAGGTGGTTCCAATGACCACGTATTTTTTCCAAGAGCTTCATTGTTCGTGTCTTTGTCCCCTCCTCCCAGTCAGTATATAAACAGCATGTTAGTTCCAAATCAAAAGCAATTCCCTGCTGCTAACTGCAGCAGAGCCTTTGTCTTTCATTAGCATGAATTTTGGGGAGCTACTTGACCTATGCATGTGCTTTACCATTCCAGACGGTGCACGGTAGTTATTGTCCACTCAGACTTGGCAAACACCACCACACTGTAAACAGAAGAATAACTCAAAATCTAAGAAATCAGTGTGCTAAACAGCAAAGTTCTAATTTCTTGCTAAAATTATGTTCTAATAATGGAAATGGTTTTTCCTTGAACTCCTAGTGAATTGGAAACGTAACTGCATTCAGACCTCACCCTGCCAGTCAGAGGCAGGCGCTGAAGGTAATTCTCCGTGCTCCAGGCAGATCAAAAGAAACTCATTGTCAGTCGGTCATCTAAAAGGATATGACAGCTTCACATCCAGTTGTTCGGCAGCTTGGATGCGGTCTGGAATGGATCTTTTCTGTGTCTGTTGTCTATAATAGCTTTTAGGGCTGGCTCTTCTTCCAACACACAGTACAAATCCTCTGGTAACTAGTACCAGCCACACACAACAAAAGCCAGCTAAATCTGGTGTAAGCTCAGAAATCGATGTCTGCTTGTCCTTTTCTCATACTCACGTAGCAAGAGTCTCCCAGGCCAAGTGCTCTGGACAGCAGCCCTGGGGGCAGGGGTTATTCTGGACTCCTATGGACACAGATACTACCCAGAAGAGTGAATTCCCTTCCTCCGTGCAGACCCAAGCTGACCGGTGTGAACAAGGTGTTTTCATTGGTCCCTTTTGGCAACACTGGCACTGCACTTCTCCATGAACCTGAGAACTGGAGCTGAGCAAAATTCCTTTCACAACCATTAATAAGATCATTTAAGGCTGATCTACGCTCATCTTTAACAAAACTTGGCTTCAGACTTGTCTACAGTTGCAGCGAGCCAGCTGTGATTCATGTTACTTTTTTTTTCAAACTAGAAAGAAGGTACCTGCTGCCCGGTGCATGTGCAATCCATCATTTGCATGCCTCAGCTGTTCTGCTCGTGTTTTCCCAGATACCTGCATATCTGCCTGCCCTAGCCACTTTCTCTCGGTGCTTGTGTCAGTTAAAGCCTTCTGAAGGAATCGGTGCACGTGTTTACTTAGGCAGGCTTTTGATGTTCTTCTAGTTCCTGCATCTGTCAGCATCACACTCCCCAAGCACATACACAGAGTTGATGCCAGAAGTCATTTGCCAGCTTACTCCGTATCCTGTCCTTCACCTATACGTATAGCTTCCTCAGGGGTGTTAATATACGTAAAATAAAGTTAACATTTCCAGTTCTGATAATAAAGATGAGTAAGTGGGAAAGGGAAGCCAATACAGAAACAAGATCCTTCTCTCTCCCATGGGATTTGCCCAGTAGATGAAGATAGCTGAAACAGAGGAATATAGCTGGGAAGGATGGTGGACAGAAGTGCAGGTTCATTCTGAGAGGAGGAGGCTGCTGGCTCAGGCAAGTAAGAAAATATGGAACCACTCACAGGCTGCAGCCGCTGCTAAAATAATGAAGTGTCACTGTGTGCTTGGCTGCTGCCAGCAATCTTACAGTCTGCGCAGAGATACATCGGATCCAAAAGGTTCCCCTGAGTCACTGAACTCAGATCCCTGGTATTGCAGACAACCGTTTTACATGATTCCTTCCACAAGCCATTCACACTCATTCCTAAAACTAATGCAGGTTCTTTGTCCCTGATAGTCTGTGGGAAAACTTCTCTAGAATGTCAGCCTAAAGTTCCCTCAGATATTCTAGCTAAATTAATAGACAACAGTTTATCCTTTTTTGTTCCTGTGCCAACAGTTTTCATTTGTTGAAAAAGCTCTTCTTGGTGTTTACCCCCGAAATATTTATTTCAGAGTCTAGAACTGATGTTTAGAGTCTAGTACCAGCATAAGGAGCTTTTTATGGCAAGAAAAGTTTGTGTGATTGCAGCCTACTGGCACAACCGACTGCAGAGTGGAAGACAGTCATAGAAACATGGTTTTGAAAGAGTTCAAATTATCTGGGTGATAAGTTGATATGAACTGTCATACTTCCACCCCGCCTCTGCTTTGCTAAACCATCAAAAGAAAACTCATTATCGGTCAGTCACCTAAAAGGATATGACAGCTTCACATCCAGTTGTTCGGCAGCTTGGGTGCAGTCTGGAATGTGTCTTCTGTTCCCTTCATGACCCTGCTCTTCTCTCCCTGCACCAGCGCAAGTTTGTATTCTTTCTTGAATAAAGGTGGTGTTCCTTCACAATAGCAACAGAGTCCCTCTCCACTAAAAATACATCATCTGATGCAGTGTAGGGTCATACTGTTTATGGCTTGTAGATGTTCTGCATAGGCGAGAACCTGGAGTGAAAATTCCCAGTCGTATACTTTTTTGCATCCTTGATGAGACCTGCCCTCTACTCTGTATGAAATCAAATCCTGCAGCCTACATGTGAAAAAAAGGCTGGTGACTTGCAGTGCTTCCATCTGTAAGCTGCCAACCTGCAGCACAGGAGATGCTCCACGCTTTCAGAAGAATAAAGTACTTTATTAAGTGTCATGTGGGATATCCAGAAGCACGAGATGCTTTTTAAAAAGGTAAGCAAAACCCAAACAAGTAACAATGGCTGAGCTATGGAAGTACACCAGGGCGATCTGACACTGAGGAGGCATTAGGTAAGCAGGAAGACAACAGCATTGACATAGTCCATGAGAAAGTGGGGAAAGGAACTAATCTGGAGAGGCAGGGAGTAAGCAGATTGCAACAAGTACCTCTGGTCTGACAGCAGCGCTGCTGATGATCCTGCCCATGCATCATCACCTATAGAGAATGTACATCTTTGCATCATGTCAAAGAGCCCAAGCCTCTAGACATCCAGGCTGTGCTCAATCCCATCCTTCTCACCCCCTAGAAAGAACACACCCCTACATGCACACATCCTGTATATTTATTTTGCTTATCTCTGGGACATCAACAACACGGAAGCAGCTCCCTGAAGCTTTAAACTGGTGAAGACCGAATTTCCACAAGCGCAGAGTGCCTCCGACGGAGAGCCAGCAGCTGCCACTGAAGGTCTTCAACACTTCCAGAGGTCAGGCCCCTGCCTGCCGCGTAGTGTGAGCACGCAGTTCCCCTCGCAAGGGAGCGTTGGCAGGTGCCTGCGGGCTCGTGTCTGCCCGGGGCTGAGCGCCTCAGCCTCCCCGCGGGGCTGCCAAGGGCAGTAACCACCCACAGGGCCAGGGCAGCGGCTGGAAACAGTTCGGACACCAGGTAGCCTCCCTGCTTACAGACAGCTCCCTTGCAGCACGGCCAGCGATTCCTATTTTTTTAAAGTTAACGCTGATTTCAAAATCCCTCAGAGACAAGCCCTGCTCAAGGCCAAAAACGTCCCTCATGTTTCCGCAGGGCTTCTGCTTCCCCGCAGGGCCTGTGCCTACCCCGAGAAGGGCAGGCAGGCCCCAAGGGCCACTTGGCCCACGGGCTCCCCTCAGGGCTCTCAGCACTCCAAGGCAAAACCTTAGGGGAAAAGGAAAGGAAAAAAAAAACACCTTAGCAAGGGGGAGGGGAAATGACCCCGGTTTGGCGGTGGCAACCAAAAATATCCTCACACACACCCCTGGGGCGTTTGGTGGCGGGGCAGAGCCTGGCCCCCTCGCTGGCAGAGCGGGGATGCCCCCGAGTGGGCCGCTAACGGTCCCCCCTAACGGTCCCCGCCAACGGTCCCCGCTAAGGGCCCCCGCTAAGGGCTGGCGGGGGCCGGGCGGGTCAGCGCCCCGGGGGGTGGCTGCAGGCCGTCCCGCCGCGGGGCAGGTGGCCGGGGGAGGCCCGAGGAGGCGCGGGCGGAGAAGGCCGGGGCGGGGGCGAGCGGCGCTCGGGCGGGGGCCGCCGGCAGCAGGAGCGGCGGGCAGCGCCGTCGAGGGGACGCGGGGCGGCGGCCGCCGGGCCTGGCCGTGGCCGCCCCGTCGGGGCCCCGGTGCGGTGCCGCCTGGAGCAGAGCCAGCCCGGCGGCAGCAGACGGGCGCTGGAGGGAAGGGAGGGATGGGACTTCCCCGGTGGGCAAGCCATGGCTGTCGGGGAAAAAGCACTGCCCTTGCTTTGGGTTGGAGTTGTTTCTCGGCGGTGTAGGGGGTAGAGGGAGGAGAAGCATCAGCCTCCCCGGGCCTTGCTCCCACCTCGCCGGGCGCATCCCGGCGGCGGGCCGAGCGGGCAGGCCGGGCAGGTCGACCTCAAGCGCTTTTCAGTCGCCGCCGGCCGCGGACTGGCTTTTTGCACTGTCTCACCCCGGCACTATTTTTACCGGCTTCCTCTTCAGGCACACTGGGGCTCCCCGCGCCAAAACTCGGCCTGGGGAGGGGGGCTGCACCGGCCGCCCCCGGCCCCGTCCCGCAGGGCCCGAGGTGCGCGGGGCGGCGGGCACCGGCGGCTCCCCCGCTGCCGGCCCGCCGGGGGATGCGAAGGCGCTGCGAAGAGCTGGGTTTCCTCTGCAGCCACCTCGCCGCTTGTTTTGCTATGTGGGGTTGGTGGTGGGGTTTTTTTTGTTTTGTTTTTTGGGGTTTTTTTTCTTTTTTTTTTTTTTTGCCGAAGGGGAGAGGGAAGGGGGGTAGTCTGGGTGTAGGGAGGGGAGGGGGGGAGAAGAGTGGAAAACGTTGGCTCTGTCCATGGTCAAAGTAATTCAGCTATAATCCCCCTTTCTCTTCCTCTCCTGGAGCTCTATTCATATTCTAATCACAGCTTTTCCTTCCCTAAACCAGCCACTTTTATCAGAGCCCTAGCTTTGCACTTTTACTTCCACTTCCAGCACATACAACCGCATGCAGAATAAGCAACTTTTTCCAGCCTCCGTCCTGCTCCCCTCTCCCCCCGCAACGTGCTAACCCGAAAAGGGATCCTCGCCTCCTCGGGCTAAAGCTGGAAGGGAGCACGAGTTCCAAACCCCCCCGTTTGGTTCTTCATTTCTCTTGGCAATCGGGACCCACCCCCCTCTCCCTGCTCTCCCCTCCCCGGTCCCACGGAAAGCTCCCCGGGCCGGCCGCTCGCCCTCGCCCCCCGGGGCCGTGGGGAGACGCGGGGCGCTCCCCGCCGCGGAGCTGCAACGCCAGCCCCGCTCCCCCAGACGCTGGCAGCCTCTCCCTCCCCTCCCTACCCACACACATCGCCCTTTCCCCCCCCCCAATAAACTAAGCTTACAAGATATTTGGGAAGCTGTGCAGCTTCCAACGCCATGTGCCCGCGAAGGATCCCAACCCAGAGCCCACCGGGAGGAGGAGGAGGAGGAGGAGGAGGAGGAGGAGGAGGAGGAGGAGGGGAGCTCGGCGGCGCTGCGCGCACACCCGGCAGCCCCAAAGAGCACAGCCCCAAACCCAGTGCCCGTTTGAAGATCTGAGCCAATTTTGATCTCGGGCTGTAATGAGCCAAGGACCTCGGGTGGGGGCTGGGGGAGGGAAGGGAGGAGTGGAAAGGCCGCTGGAACTTTAAATAAGAAAAACGTTTCTAATGCTCTAATAGAAGAGGGAAGTCGAAGTGTTGGGATTGCGTAGATCTAAGGCCCCCCTTTTTGGAGGAAAGCTTTTCTTATTCAAAACAGCATCACAATGGGCTTCACATTGAGCCTTGCCACATCCCCATCTGAGTAGCAGCCATTCATCAGGCTGGCTGGCCTATCAATGACATTTCTCCCATCAGGGCTTCTATAAAATGATGCTTTTTCCCATGAAACATCCGCAAACATTTTGACGGGTCTGGCTTTGCCCTGCTGGATTACGGAGTGTCCCTCTCTCCCGCGCTACCCACCCCCCCCAACTATCTGCCTCTGCCCTCCCTCCCCACCCCCTCGCCGCCACCCCGCTCCCTCTCCCCCGCGCGTCTCTGAGATAGGGGCTCTCCACACCCCGGGACCTTGGGGCTCCCGTCCCGTCCATGGGAAGAGCATGCATTGCGGGTTGCTGGAGGAACCCGATATGGACTCCACAGGTAAGTGTGTGTCCCGTGTCCCCGTCCCGTCCCCCCCCCCCCCCCCCCCGCAGGCAGCGGGTCCCCTCGCACGCCAAGGGAGGACTTTTCAACTTGACCGTGGCGGCGGGGGCAGCGGGGGGGGGCCGCCCGCCGTACCGGCCTCGCAGGCAAATGAGCCCGGGCGTGTGCGGGGGAGCGGGGTGCGGGGGCCGCGGGGGGTGGGGGGAAGCTCTCGCCCCTGGGCTGGAGCCCTGCGGTTGCACTTGCGGATACGATGGAGCAGAGGGTGGTTTTCTTCCCCCTTTTCCCCCCCCCCCCCCCCTCTTTTCTCCTCCATAGGCTGCCGGCCGGCAAACTTATTTCCTCTCTGCTTCTGGTTTTAGGCGTTCGCTGAGGTTTGAGCGGAGCCTTCCAGAGGGGCGAGAAAAGGGGGTTTATTAGGGAAGATGGTTGGTGGGGTTGGGGCGAGCCCAGCGCCGAGGCCGTCTTGTCCCGCAGGCAGAGCCGGGGCTGCTCTGGAGGGGAGAGAGTTTGGGGAAGGGCAGAGTGGGTCTCTCCCCCCGCACCCCCAAAGGATGACTCGGCCGGTCCGGCAGCCGGACGGGAGAAGGGCGGCTGCGGTCCCACCGGCGAGCGCCGCAAGCGGGGAGAAGCCCCGGCGGGAGGCGACGGGGACGGGCGCGGCGGAGGGGCCGCTCCCCCCGAGGGCCGCAGCCAGCGCCCTGCTGCCCGACGGCCGCCCCTGCCGCCCGGCTCGGCCCGGCCCGGGGGCGGCGGCGGGGGGCGGCAGGGCGCCGGCTCTGCCCGGAGGCAGGGCCCAGGCCTAGGTCTCCCAGGGCGGCTGTCAGCCTCCCGAAACCGCGGCCCCTTCTCCTCGCTGCCTCCCGCCGGCCGTGCCCGCGCCCCCCCCCGCGCTGCGCGGCCCGCTCTCCAGCAGCCGTGAGCGCTGCGCTGCGTGCAGCGGAGGGCAGGCAGCCGCCGCAACAACCTTGCCGATTTTAATTTATTTTATTAGCGACCGGAAAAGACCCCCTCCTCCCCTCCCTCTCCCCCTCCCTCCCTGCCCAGGCGCTTCCCAGGCGGACAGCTCGCAGGTTAGGCAGGGCACAGCCCGGGGACGGCTACCCCGCTGCCCGCTCCTGACCTGCCCCGTCCCCTCCTGCAGCCGCTCTGCAGCCGTGATGGCCGGCACGGCGGCGAGGTGGCCGGGGAGCGGCGAGCCGGGCTGCCCCAGCCCCGCCGGAGCCCGCGGCGGGCTCGTGTCCCCCCCGGCACCTCCCCGACGGCCGCGGCGGGCCGCGTCCCGGCGCTCCCCCGGGGCTCCCGCAGCTCCGTCCCGGCTCCTCCGGCGTCGCCCGGCGTGGCCGGTGCGGGTGGGGACGGGGCAAGGGGCGGCGGGGCAGGGCAGCCCCGGCCTCGGAGCCGCTTCGCTCCCCGCCGCCCCGAAGCCGCCAAGGGCTTTCCCACCCCTCGCCCCCAACGCGGCCCGAAGGGCATTTTGTAAAATTTAAATATTGATTAAAAGCAAAAGTAAAAACCCACCAAACCCAAGAGAAGGGGGGGAGGCTGCCCGGCCCTGCTCGGCTGCGCCGGCCGCGGTGCCGGTGCTGGGGCTCGGCGCACCGGGCGGGCTCGGCCCCTCGCCGGCCACCGGCGACACCGGCCGGGTTTGGGCCACTTGTCCTGCCGGGGCCCCGGGGCAAAAGCCGGCTGGTTGTTCCGGGGCGCAAGTGCTCGGCGGGGAAGAAATCGTTGCGTTCAGGTGAGAGGGTGTGCAGGAGTTATTAGGGTGTAAAAGAAAGTTGCCCTTCTACCCAGCGGCACCGCCGAGGCGGAGTTAAAGGCGCTGCCGGCAACTTCTCGTTGTCGACAGGAACGGGTCTTTAGGGAAAGAAAAAAAAAAATCAAATCAAACCAACCAAGCCCCGCGTTTTCTATCCCTGCAGTCAAAACTGTCCATCCTCCGGCTGAACCTCCGTACCATTCGTTCCTTAAATTCATACGGTTATAATAAATGGCAGTATGATTGATTAAGATAATATTAATCAGAAAACACTGTAGTCTTGCTAAACAGATGGCAAGAAAAGTGGAGCTTTGCAGTTGTCTCATTCAGACACCTTAACCTCCCTTTCAGAGGACTTAATCCAATTAGCTTTTCTCCCGAGTTTCAGTTGTTATGTAAAGATCCTTTTGCATTGTGGAGAAATATGGCTTCATTGAAAAAAATCAGTCATGTTTTAATTTCTCCTTAACAGTTTTTCTCTAAAACAGCGGGATTAAAAAAAAAAAAAAAAAATCACCCACGGCTCTAATTTTAAGGCAGGGCACCGGTTCGGTTCTTTCCCCTGCCCCCCGCAGCCCCGTGTGCTTCCATCGCGTTTAGCTCCTGGTCCCCTAACCCGGGCAGTGACCCGCGGGGGCTGTCACCCCAAACCTAAACCGATTTCTGGCCGTCTGGGGGCCCGGGAACCCCCCTCCCAGCCGCTCCCCGCCGCCTGAGGCGGGGCGGGCGGGCAGGCGGCCGGCGGGGCAGCGGCAGCGGCAGCGGCAGCGGCAGCGGCAGAGCCCGGCCCCGACGGCCCGGCCCGGGCACGGCGCGGCCGCCCCGGCGGCACCGGCAGCGCTGGCGGGGAGCGGCCCCCGGCGCTGCGGGCAGCGGGGCACCCACCCGGGGCGGGGGCACAGCCCTTCTCGGGAGGTTTGCGGCATCTTTCCCCGCATCGTTTCGCCGCCGCCGTTAACTCCGTAAAGCGCCCGCCTGCCCCCGGGCGTAGTTTCTAAAGGCCGTAACCCACCCCCCCACCCCCCCCCCCCCGGGCCGGGCACGGAGGGGTCGCCCCGGGGGGCCGTGCCTGGCTTTTGGGGCTTGCAGGAGCGCGCCCGCCGCCGCCTGCCCTGCGCTCGGCCCGGCTCTCACCCCACCCGGCTCTCACCCCGGGGACCGCCGCACCGGGACCCCCTCTCCTCCCCCGGCAGAGCCCACCGGGGCCCGGGGGAGGTCGGCGGCGGGGTGGTCAGCACCCGGCGAGCCCCGGAGGGCGGCCGGGGCGGGGGGAGGGAGATTTTGCGGGAGATGCCGAGTATTAAGAACAGGTTTCCACAGCCGCAGCCCCCCCTAGTGACACCGGCACGGCGAGTGCGAGGCGCTGCCGGCGGGGGTGCCCGCCGGGGGCGGGATGGGGTGCCTGGGGGCGGGATGGGGTGCCCGGGGGTGGGACGGGTGCCCCGCGGCCGCGGCGACACGGCGGGCCGGCACCCGGCGCAAGGGGAGAGCCCTCGCCCCTCTGCCCGCCCCCCCCCCCCCCCCCGCAGGACCCCCCATCGGGCTCTCGGGGCTGCCGCCCGGCCCGGGAGCTGCGTGCGGGGACGCGGGGGGGGGGGGGGGGGGGCATGGATTTCGCGGGGGGCCGCCACCCTCCCCGTCCCCGCGGCACCCCTGGGAAAGCTCCCCGCCGCACCGCTTCGGGGAGCAGGAGCCGAAGGAAAAGGAGGCACTTTCTTGGAGTGCAGCTTTTCTGCGCGGCTCCATAAATGTTCCTCGTTATTTCAGTGTTGGAGCCAGGCGAAAACTCTGCTGGTTTCAAAGTGCTAGATGGATGAGATCCTTGGGACGTGAAGCTGGGACTTAGGGGCTGATCCAAACCCCATTAAAATCAGCAGAAAGCCTCTCGGTGCTCTCAAGGACGTTGGGATTAGGCCCTTAAAGCAGCTGGTGCAAACCCCGAAAAGCGGGTTCCAGCGCCTGAGAGGAACACGCTGTGGTGGCCAGATTTTGGTCTATATTCTTACCAATATATGGGTGTTGCAGCAGTACTGGGTGACCTTTTCTATGAGCTTGCCATTTAAAAAGGACCTAGCATATAGGACACTGATTGAAGAGAATTAATGGCTTTCATATCCTGGTTCAATTAATGCAGTCGCCAATATTGATAAATACTTGAATGCTAGTTGGCAAAGCACTCGTGACATTTCAGCACATATGTATAACGCTGAAGCGTGTGACCCTGGCTCTCGGTTTTTTTGATCCAAACGAGTGGTTGATTTTGCAGCTGAAAACTGTTTATTGCAAAAAGAAGGAACTTGCTATTGGTGGGGTTTTTTTCTTTACTTTGTTTGAGTACTTTTCATACCCAAGCAAAAGCGTGATTAATTTTTGTTCCAATAAGTAAAAAAAGTTCTTTACTGTTCCACAATTTGTGTTTATAAAGGCTCTTACCTGCTGAGCAGTTAAGATGATCCAATGATTCTTGTGAATCCTAAATTTGATATGATATGGACATGCAAAAGAAATACCACCGTTCCTTTATATAATTGAACTTGACTAGTTGTCTTATGTCATTTCATATCTTACACGATTTCACATGTGAAAGAAATGGAACAAATAAAAAAAATGTAGCAAAAGGTTTTCTTTCCTGCTGGCTGCCGAGTTCCTGCGGACAATGTTTGCGCAGTAGGGCCTGATCCTTGGCAGCTCCATCTGCCTTCAGCAACAGCAGAACTGGGATCTAAATGCAAATCACAGCACTGGATCAGGTCTTCATTCCTGAGGGGTTTTTTTAGAAGTTTGTAAAATCCATGGGGATTTTTTTTAGAGACTTGTAAGTTGGTCAAAATTACCCTGAGTTAAGAAGTTCATCTTCTAAGTCTGACTCAGAGAAAAAGAATGATTTTATGATTTATTTGTCTGCTAATGAATTAATTCTAAAATACTTAGGGAGGGGGAATTGCAGTACTTTTCACTGCTCTGCAATCTGTTATTTACCTGCAATAAAGAAAAAGTCTTTAAAAGGATGGAAAGAAAAAAAGAACTAAACTAAACCCAGCTTTTGCATAAGAATAGCCAGACATCTATAGGAAACTATTTCATTTACTTAAGTTACAGTTTAGGCTTTACAGTCCTCAAGATTTTATTTGGGCAAAGCCCTCATTAAAGAAGGGACTCTGGATTCAGACAGGTTCAACTTTTGTCTGTGAGACTGTAAAGAAACCTGTAGCCTCTGTTGGTCCATCACAGCTGCGCCTTTACTGTAGTAAACATCTATCGAGCAAAAGATCTTCTCGAAATTAGAAGAGACCATTTTGAGCTAAGATACATGTGAGGGGAGTTAGAGCTGTCCCACAGAAAGTCAGCGGTACAGTACCCTGCTTCCATCAGGGTCGTTGGCTTGGTTGCTTTTAGAAAACAAAGCTGGTTTTCAGCCACTGGTGCGGTGAGTGTGCGGGCAAGGAAGAAGGTTAGCGTAGCTGTTAAAATCTGCAGCATCTCCCAATGTAAACACCTTTGCATTTTCCTAGCATAATTTGCAAGTGGTTTGCAAGTTAGGACAGCCATAAGGAGGAGCCTCCCCTGGGATACTATTTCTATATGTAGGATTTCACCATAGCAAAATAAAGATGAAATTGTGGGATCACCGAAATCCGCGTACTGATGCAACATTAGTACTTCTTGAGATGAAGACTTTTGAAGAGGTGGCCTTAAATACAGCCCGGGGTTGATGGTTCATGACAATGCCTTTAGAGCAGCAGTGGGCTGTCATGTAACTAATACAAATATAAGGTCAGTCCTTTGGGGATACTTGATGTGACATTCGAGTCCAAATAATTAGCTCACAATTCCGTGAGCGCTGAGGTTTGTGAATTTTCTGAGTTCACCCACTTGTCTGTTTCCCCGCATCTGTGCTGGATTTTCTATTTGTTTCATTGTGTCTGAAAATGAATACCCCGTACGATCCGACCCTGCTGGAGCCCAGCGCCCCGGCGGCTGAGGGGATTTGATTGCTAACATTCTAGTTAGGAAGATGGATAGCATAAAGGATATTTGATGGCTGAGCGATCCTATAGATAACAAGTGTAGGAAACAAGAGTACGTGGTGACGATTAAACCAGTGGAGGCCTGTGTAGATTTTTTTAAATATGCCTGTACTAAAAACGTGTTTACACACATCTTCTAGGTCCTATAGAATTGTATATATGTGTTGGAGAGTTTCTGTGAATATTTAAAACTGTAATACAGTTTGCTGTTAGAGATGGGTCCTGATCCTGCGATGGCTCCACAAGGAAACACCTGTTGAAGTCCATGTGTGTGCCTCGGAGAGGGCAGGTGCCCAGGGTTAGCTCATAATGACCCCTTCTGACGTTGGGAATGTGTAATAACTTAATTGCAGCTATTTTACATGCATAACTAGCAGTCCTGGCCTGTCTTCATTCCCATTTATTTTCTCCCACGAGACTTGCAGCAAGAGCAGTTTATTAGCTATAAAATACTAGCCAGTGGTAGAAACGGTGCTTAAAGTCAGTGGCAGAGTCTTTCTGGCTTGCTGCAAGAGCTGTGGTTTCATTCTCTGTATATAAATAAGTGTTGGGTTAAACATTTTTGGCCGTTTTTCCCTTTGTGATAAACTTGAAATGAGGAAAAGTGGAGAGGGTTAAATAGAGCCTTGTCTCTCGCTGCACCCAGTAAGGAAGAAAAAGCTCATTTGCAGCTTAAATTGCCTCAAGACTGAAATGCAGGGCTCAGTGCAGTCTCATTTCCTTCACTTCAGCTACAGTTAAGCACTTTGTTTTCTTTTATTGGTAAGTGAACTTAATTTCTCTAAGATGGAATTTGTTACAGGAACCAAGGAGTTGCTTCACAGCTGTGAATGATGGGTTCACAATTAATTAGCAGCTTATCCTGAGCGTTTTTGCGCAGGATCCCAAATATTATGGTAATGGGAAACAATACATTTTAGATAGCTGGAATGTTCTCTGAATGAGTGATTCCCTGAAACTTTTACAGCCCTGGGAATTAGAAGCATTAATTTCAGAGCAGCAGGCTGGGGACATATGCTGGGATTTCATCGGTTTTCTAGGCTTGCCGTAGTCTGATGCTGTGGTCATCGCTCTGACAAACTCCCTGCTGGAGCCCTGGGTGCTCAGGAACCCCATGGCATAGACTCAAACACTTAGAAATGCAAAATCCTCTTCTCTAGGGGCTTTGATTTGCTTGTTGAGATTGTATCTAGAAAAAAGCAGATTTGCCTGGAAGTAAGGACTACAAGTTTTGAGTGTTAGAAATTATTGCCTTTTTTTTTTTTTTTTAAGAATGCTGCCACTAGAAATAGAACTACTTCTTGTTGCTCAGCTTCTCTTTCTTCTCTTTTTAAACTTTCACTCCTTAGAATAATACTGTCAAACTAGCCTGTTTTCTTCAGTGCAGCCATTTTTACTGGTTTAGCTACTTGGGGCAAGACTTACAGACACTCAAATTGAGTTGGGTAGAACTCATTATATGAAAAATGTCTTGCATGCAAATGTAAGTTTGCAAATGAGATCCTTGAGTCAACAAAACAGGCATGAGCTTTCTGTTCTTGTATAGATCTGTAAATTCAAATCTAGCTTGTGCTAAATTTGTAAAGCAATAAAATACCAGAAATGTAGTGGCAAGGGGAATTTAAAAGTAGTGAAAAAAGCCACATGTAAGGGTAAATACAGATTCCACTAAATGCAATGATAGAAGGCTTTGCAATGATAGGTTAACATACTTTTTTTTTTTCCCTCCTAGAATCCTATTAACTGCTAAACTGTTTCAGAAGTGCTAAAACTACCTCAGCTGCAGCTGAGGATGGACAATATGGAGGGGGAGCCCAACTCATCAGTGGGATCTCACGAGCGGTCATCCAAAGCTGGGAGGAACCACCTGTATCCCGCAGCCCGGTCCCCCATGGTGACAGCAGCACATACCTAATTCAACAGGCCCCACAGAACATCCTTTCCACAGCCCGTGGCACTTTCCAGAACCCTGTAACAAAAGTGCAACCTGCTGCAAGAGACTAAAAGTTACTGTGTGTCAGAGGACAAGCAGGAAAGGCTGTGTGTTTTGCTAAGATTCTAGGATCTTACAGAAACAGGTCATTTGTTGAATAAAATTCATGGATGGTCATAGGAAGTATACCCAATCCTATCTTTCACGGGCCGGGGGGTGGAAATCCTCAACAACCTGACTTGTGTGGTTCCCACTGCATCTGACATTCAGTTTAACCCTGAACATGTGGCAGGATGTCCTAATTAAGCAAATGAGTATTTAATGCTGTTAGCTTTTGCAACATAGCTTGTAGGTACTCTGCTCTTAGCTGTTGCCATCTTCAATGCTTAGAGAAAGTGAAATCCTTCCTGTCTTTCTACTCGCTACAAAACCTAAGCCACACAGGGAAACAAAAAATCCTGCCTGGTCCTCAAGGTGACAGTGACCTGATGGACACTGTAAAAAATGTGGTGCAAGCAAATATGGAAATGGATTCCTGCTCCACAAGTGCTACATGTTGGGGCACAGCAGTAGCATGCTGTTCTGTGATGAGGTGTGCCTGCCTCTGAGATGGGGGTTCCCCAGGTACGTCGGCTCATGTGTTGGACAGAGGGAACGGGCTGCTTTGCAGAGCGTCACCCACCCCTCAGCACAGCCCTTCAGCTCCAGGTCTCTGTATGTCAGGCCTGGCCAAGCAACAGGCCAGAGATTTGCTGGCTAACATGCCTGGCACCCCAGGGTTGGCAGGAGAGGAGCCGTGCCCCATGCTCTGTGTGAGACGGAGATCCCGTCGGGGACAGGCGTGGCACAAGAGCCAGACCAGGAATTCTCACGCTGAGCACAAGTCGTCTGCAACATGAACCTCGTGTCCATAAAAGGCTGCTTCTTCTGGGCCTCTCGGGGTCAAGGGTAGAATGAGCTATATTTTAGTTATCAAGGAAAATTTGGCCTTACGAGAGGCTGTGTGCAAATGGCACATTTGCTAAATGGCGTGTTGTGTTCACACACCAGCCTGTGGCCCAGCTGGGCCTCTTGGGTGCTCACTGCGTGACGCTGTAACGCACTAACTCAGAGGCGGAGCGCTTAAGAGACCTCCGACGTCCACAGCAGAGCAAGGCAGCTGCTGGGTGAGATTTACTCCGTGCCTTGTGCAGGCTGAGAGCTGGGACACCCACCTCTCTAAACTGCACCCTGTTCTTCCTTCCTCCCAAGCAGTGGCAATAACAGATCCCGCTGGTAGGATTGACTAGCTAGCGCAGGTTTCCCAATGCTGGAGCTCACATTCCTCTCTTAAACGTAGAGTCACGGGGACAATACTGGTGCGGGGGCCCCTCTAATGCAAACATTTTTTTTTAAATGAGTTGTGGTAGGGGCAGCAAATGGCCTCCATTGTAACGAGGTGGGAGAACTGGGGAGGACTGCATTTACAGAGCAGTTTAATCACATGGATGGAGCAGTGTGTTCACCTCTCCTCCTTGCTGGGTCATTTCCACTTTGAGCTCTGCAAACAGACCGTCTATTGAGCAGTTAGTATTCAGTGCTGAATATTCAATACTAGACTCTTGTTTTGGTGGGTCTTAGGCAAAAAAAGAAGGAGGAAAGAAGACTTCTCTTTTTTCTCATGTTCCCTCCCTGAGTTTGCTTTGCATATTGTTCAGAGGAGACTGGAGGCTCCTCAGAAACGCCAGGCTTCTAGTTTTAAAAGTACTGGTCCAGTTTCACAGTACTTTCTAAGGGGAGGGAAGAGACAGTGTGGAAGGGACTAAATTCATACAGGTCTTATGAATCTGTAAGTCTAGGCACATCAGGACTGAGTGAAGACGTTCCGACAAGCACATTTAGGCTGTAAACTTAATAGCGTGAAATGCTTGCTCCGTATACACAGATTAGTTCTGAGAGCTACCAATCTTCACGGGAGTATGTTATGATGATTTATTAGTGTCCTCTCTGCTAGTTTTGGTATGCAGATATTCTCTGGGCGCATGTTGAGAGCTGAAAGAAATTTGTTTCTGTCTAGTTAGTGCCATATTTGCTCACAAAAATGGTTGAGAGTAGTGTAATGGCTGCATCCTTTGACAGTAGTGAGCAACTGCTAGGTTTGGAGTAGATGTGCATAAAGTGAGGAAAAGTGGCCACCATTTGAACAAATACAGTATCTTTTTCCTTTGATTCACATCCTTCTTCAGTCAGATTGTCTCTTTCTTACTGCTATGATTACATCCTGACACTTGAGTTTTCTTTGCACATATGTGTCTGTCTGTCTTTTTCTCTTGTTCTTTCAGTCTGCCTGACTGGATGCTGTTTCTGATGAGAAATATTTACTGCAGTCCTATTCCGTCAGGAGCTGACTTCTTTTCTTCTGATTTAAAAAAAGATCCTCTCTATAGTTACTCTTTCCTCCTATACTTTATTTTTGACCGTGCCCTTTTCTTTGTCATTCATTCTTTTGTTTCCTTTCCTTTCCTTTTTCGCCTCCTTTCCAACAACCAGCCTTCTCCCTCTTCTCTCGCCTCCCTGAGCCCCACAGCCAGCGTTTCTTGCATCTCCCACCCATCTCACATCTTTTTGTTTTGTCATCTTTGTGGGCCCGTCTTGCTGATGTACTACCATTTCTGTGCCAAATTGGCTTGTCTGCTGGATTCATCGGCTCCTGAGGCAGAGGGACGCATTTCATGGGTACTTGATGCAAATCCTGTTTCTTGTTGAGTCACAGACTTCTTGTTCAGCCAAATGACTCCAGCCTTGTGCACTGGTGAAGCAGAGCTGAATTAAGGATTTGAGGACTCCATGTCTTCTCATGCACACTGGTGAGAGGAGGGACCATGGCAGCAGCCAGGAATGCTTAACCCAAGAGCTAGTGAGCGGAAACTGCTGTAGGATAGGGGGTATAACAGATGTTGTGATTGGTACCCAGAAGTGAAGGCCCTCCTCTTATGGGCTCTCCAGTGTGCCTCACATTAACTCTATAGCATAAGAAGTTAATGAAATCTGGGGCAAAAAGGGCATCAAGAGACTGTCTTTTATTCTGGGACAGAATAAGACTGGCAATAATCAAGGGGCATGTTTGCATTTTCTTGGAAGGAAACACTGTGGATAAATCGGAGGCAATGATAACATTTACATTGGTTCACGCAGCAGACCCTGAAGGACTGAAGGTCTATAACGCATCATGTTGTAGAAGCATGAGGGTACGCTTTGCTGAATGCAGAGTTGGTGCTTGGAAAGCACATGATATGTGTGATTATCCTACTAACGAAAAGATTGGCTGTGTGTTGCACACCCAGGTAAGTTAAGTGCCCTGGGAGAGCTGAATTGGTTAGACACTGGTGTCACTAGCTTAAATGATCCTAGGTGAAAGTCAGGAAATTTCACTGCACTGAAATTGGACCAGGTGAAGTTCTCTTCCCTGTTAAATGAGGAATGGCCTTGATGTGGCAAAAAACCAAGTGGCTGTTTACTGGTCTGGTGAAACTTACTTTTCAAAATAAAATGATAGATAGCATCTGTGTGTGACTGGGAGAGAGAAATGGCTACTCCCAATTAACATGCATACTGTTGGAAATGCGATAGCAATATGATGTGATTCCAGAGAAGGGAATGGATAGGACTTTGAAGTCCTATCAGATCCAGGTTGGAGGCTGCCCTAAATGCCAGTATCAATATGCAGAGGAATCTTGTATTCGAGGGTTCCCGAGTGTGCTTGATCTACATTTGGGATGCAGCTTCTTAATGAGGAATATTGTTGACATACTACTTCAACAAAAGTGTCACATTTAGATGAACTTCTGCATAGTACGCAGAGTAACAAGGAAGCAACATCTGATAAATTCCAGTTTTCCTACCCAAGTATTCTAGGCGAGTCAAAAGACGATCAACTATGGTGCTTTTTGTTACATCAGTTTAAACACAGAATCAAATTTTTAAATATACCTTGTCAAAGGGGTTAACAGAAAATCAGTACTAGGAGCAAAGACCTGGCTAAACAAAACAAAAGAGCTGTCACAGATTCAAGAGAATCATTCTTTGCATTCTTACAATATCATGGTGAATTTCACAATGCTCCACCAGAATCACGAGTCAAAGAAAAAGGACAAAAACATTCCTGCCAACATCTAGTAAGTGCCCTGGACCAATGTCCATTAACCCTGAAATAGTTCCAAGAGAACTGTATGCCAAGAAACGAGAACAAAAGAAAGGACTGCAACAAGAGTGGCCGACATTTTGTCCTGTTGGAAATGAAATAAAAAGTTAGATTAGCAAACAAAGCACCAAGGTACCTGGCAGCTTATCGGGGTAGCGGCTCTACCATCTGCACCAAGGCCATGTGTCACTGTCATCCCTGAGGAGCAGGTCTCTTGGAAGAACAGAAGATGGCTATGCAGGACCAAGGAGGACACTGGCATGATTTCCTGTGGAGCTTGAAGATGTTCCTGACAGCTCGCATGCACTGACTGAAGGATATGTGCCTTGCCAGCCGATGGCACTGAGTGAGGCAGCAGGGAGCAAAACCAGGCTCTGTGGGGCAGGTCCACCTCGATGGTCAAAGAGGAGCTGTTTTGTGAACGAGGAGTGTCTGCGATGGACTAATCGGAGGAACAGCACAGCAGTTGGACGATGGCCCTGATATGGTCTCACAAACCTTTCATTTGACAATGGAGAGGAGGGAGATTACATCACCTATGAAAGCCTAAATCTTAGAAAATCCGTGTGTGTGTGTGATTAGCTGTCCCTAATAGCTTGTTCTGCTTGGTTTTAGTTGATTTCGGTAAGTTTAACGCCCTCCATGGGAGCCAGTGGCTGCCAAGCCCTGTCACGTTACAGGCACACAGTTGTGCAGAGGCCAGGCTAGGATCTTCTTCAGGTCTTGGTTTTACAGTAGATTGAGGTTTCGGAGAACAGGTGATTTTTGTTTGCTTTCTTTCAAACAGGGCGGCTCTTGAAAAGCTTTGAATGTGCTGCTGTAACCAGCCCTCAGAGCACTCCAGCAGCGTTGCGCTTCTCAAGTGGTGGATGGACCTGTAACCAGCAGTCCTGTGCTGCAAGGTGTGTGGGAGATCCAGAACATGAATCCTCTGCTTCTAGTCAGAGCAGGTGTGATGTGCAGCAGGTACTAGAGCAGGCTTTTAATAGTTTGAGGGTCAGACTTCAGCTTTATCTCCTAATCATTACCCTTGACAGAAAGGCATAGTCTCTTTTGCCTTTAAGGGACTGTTTTAAACTAGTGATTTGTCTTCTAAGTTGATACGACTAATTGAACCAAGACGTTGAAGTGTGTTAGAAGGCATAGTTTTCACTTGCACCAGAGAAAATATTAGATGTACTGGCTCATTTTTTGCTTTACTTTCATTCACATGGCAGGTAGAAATTAGGTTTGCAGCACACTAATGGATAGTTGAAGCAGACAGACTGTTCAGACACTATGAATTTAACGGCTGTAGAAGTTAGAAGTTCTCTGTCCACAGCAATGGTGCCACACAGACAGCATGAACAGAGGGTTTGTTGGGTGGTGGCAGGTCTCAGACCATGTTCAGCAAGACAGGCTCTGCAGAGAAAAGCCTCAATGGATCATGCAGACCTCAGCATTTATTCTGAGACAGACAACAGAAGAAGCTGTCAGAGCACTGATGGTTTTCCTAAAAAAAGAAAAGATACAGAATATCATCCCATCAATGGCACTGAAAAGTTTTGTGATAGATATCTGGTTAGTACCATGGGCTAGCAAACTAGAAAGGGGAGGTTCCATGACCTTTGGTCAGCCTCCTGAGCTTCCGAGGTACTGCTTTTACCTGCTAAATCTGCTGTTTGCAACCACTTTCTCTTGGCCTCACAGATCAGATGAGCAGCGAGGCAGTATTGCTGGCCAGCTCGGTACTGAGACACTTGGCAGAGATGCTGCAGGAAGAGATGAGTAACTCTTCCCTCTGAGAACGACGAACAAATAACTCAGAGGGGTGCTGAGACTCCATATGCATGACAGGAGTTCCTTCTCTGTCACAGGAACTGTAAAATTAAGTCTGTCATCACTTCTGAGTATTCATTTTTCCAATAGGTCCTCTTATAAATCCACTAAAATTTGGTGGTCCCTTTACATTTGCATTATCTACATTTTATATGCCTTTGCTCACAGTTACTTTTTTTTTTTTCCTACATTTGCCTTGAGAAACTGGGGGAAAAATGACAAGAACAGCCATGAATAAAAATAAGGAGTTGGACTGTTGCAGCAGCGCCATCCAAGTTGGTACATGGCTCAGGTAGTAGTTTGGGTCCTGGCAAATCTCTGATTTTTATTCCAGAGGTAGCTCTATTTCAGTGACAAGCAAACTTCTGTGGAAGGAATGCTGGTCCCTGTGCAGAGCACTCGGTAAATTGCCATGCTTGTGGGCAAACTGCTTTAAAATTTGGAGTATGGGAACCAATCTAGAGCTGAAGGTATATGAGAGGGATTTCTGAGCGACTACTAGGGCTGTGGTGAAGTAAGCATATGGTGATTGTGCAGACTCTGATATTGTGATTACTACAAACCTTGGCTATGTTTCTAGAACATGAGGATTCTCATCCCATACAATTTCAGTAAGAAATGGCAATTCACAATTATGCCAGTGATACGGCCACGCCCAGATCAGAGGATATGGCGTAACTGGGGAAAACCAGTGCAGTTAGTACCACTTTAGGGTAATGAGGTAAAATGCAGCTCAGATTAGGTGACCACAGAGTTTCATTCTGCCCGTAAAATCTCTTAATCTCCCTTCAGGACACACATGCATACCCACAGGGCTGCAGCCAGCTGCTCTGGGTACGCTCACCTCCCAGCTGTGCAGCACAGCCCCTCCAGCTGCTTTTGCCATCCTGCTTGGGTGCTGAGCAGGACACGGTGGCTCTCAAAGGTCAGAAGAGGCTGTGATTACAGGTTGTGCTAATACTGCAGCAACTCGCAGCCCTCCTGGCAGGACGGCAGCTGCAGAAGCCGGTGCCGGCTGTGATCAGGCCCACCTCCTCTTCCCCGCCGCAGAGCGGAGCCCAGGTGGCTCTCACACTGCTCTCGCTATAGCTATGCACATGTGGGAGCAACGAATGCTTTCTTTTCTGGGCTGCAAATATGCTAAGCCAATAATCATTATACAAACAAGACAGAGTAATTATCTCATTAAATGTACTGGCAGTATGCAGGCACCTCTGCTGTATTCTCTCACCTCGAATGAGGCTCTGTAGGGAAAAGCCTTTCAAAGGTCTCTTCCAGGAGCAAACCCTTCCTTCTGAAGGAGATAATGTGTCAAAATGATTTGTCAAAGGTATATTTAAAAAACAGTTAATTCCTCCCTTTCCTGATAGTTCCTGAAAGCTCCTGCCCCTGAGCAGCTCTTATGCATTTGCCTCTATTTGGGGGAGTCCCAGGCCTGCCTTCCCAGCTCAGTGTTTGAGGCACCGTACAAATAATATGCCGAGGGACATAGTTGTGCACGTCATTATAATTCACTTTTGATCCTTGCAAAATTAAACGCTCAATAGAGTATTTAAAGGTGCATCTTCAAAACACCATTAAATACACCTTAGTTGCATTCTTTGCTAATAAGATTGTAAAGGCTTCCATATCCTGTCATGGTACAGAGTTATCAGCATATGACTACGCTACGTTTTACTACTAGATATTCATTAATTTATTTATTTTGTCTGGCTGTTTCTTGGCTAGTGCTGATCCTTGCTCAAACCACAGTGCTGGTACAACGGAGGGTACAGTATGCTGGGGTTCAGGGTGGGAAGGAGTCCTCGGGAGCAGGGAGGGGAGATGCCTTAAGGCTTGATACACTGAAAACGCAGTGAGTAAAAATACACCCTGTATGAGACAGGACATATTTTCTTTTGCTCTCACAAGCACTTCACACTTAAAATTTGTATTTCCTACATGTTAATGATTCATCATTGTTGTCATGTCTGATACACGCTTCTGCTTAATCACCACCTGAACTCTCCATTACTCTGTGACTGTTCCCAATGTGAAATCCTGTCTATGAGAAGTTTGTAAGGTCCAAGCGCAATAATTTAGCCTTTGATCATATAAAACCTTCCATAGTGTGTGACTCAATGTCTGTCTAGAACAGCAGTGCAGTGTGATCAGCATCAGCTTTGGGAGCAAGTGATGAAACCTCAGACTCGGGACACCGAGGATTATCCACGGGTCTCGGTCCTCTGGCTCTGCAGCCGGACCGCCAGTGCAGCCGGGTTGTACACCCGCGTGTCATGAGGACAAGAGCATTTGGTGTGTCCAGGACTCTACCCAGGATTAACTCAGAAAGAACTTATAAAAATCAGAATTAGTTTTGCCTTTTTATTTCGTTTGCTCTGCCTCTTTCTCATTTTTTCGTTTTTGTTTTATTTTAGGCAGTTGCTATCATATCTGGGATCTGTGGGCTCCTGAAGGGAATATTTTCAATTTCAGCAAAACTGTGGTTGTATTTTCTTTTAATGCCTGAATGCATTCTTGTTAATATTGGGAGTTAAAATCTTTGTAAAAACTTTTTTTCTTTATACAAACAGTAAAAAATATCTACTTATTAATACTTATTTATTTATACTTGCATCACTCAGTTTATGAGATAATACAGCCTTTAAATAGCTAGTTGGTTTTGTCACATTTTGTCATCTGACAATAAATTTGACAAATTTGCCATAAACTCCCTGACATTTTTGCTCAAAAGAGTTAGTTTTCTTCATTCTTTGCTGCCAGACAGGTCATGTATCTTTTCAGGCTTGAAGAATTTCTATCAGCTATTTAAATGCAAGGCCACAAAGACAAAACCAGACTCCGGCTGCAGCGAGCTGAACTGGGGCGCTTCAGGACCAAAGGAGTTGCAGCACATAATTAAACAGTAACTGCGCCCTACTCCAGCGACTTTATATCTTGCAGTGTTCACTGCTTGCTTTACCAGTGAAAAAGGGGTATACACGCAGTTGTCAGAGACAGTACGTGAACAAGGATGGTGAAAATAGTTATCGAGTGACACTTAAAAAGGTTTTTTTCCTACTACTTAGGCAGGGAATGTGACTAAAGATGGCTGCTGCCAGTTCCCTGCTGCCGAGGGGAGAGGATGCATCCCAGCTTCCCAGCTCTCGGTGCCGGGAGGAAAAGAAAGGGCAGAGCTGGGCATCGGTCTCTCCTTGGCGCTAATGGCAGCCGCCTTTGCTTTTACTCCCTGCGGCTGGGCTCAGAGCCAAGGGAATTATATACAGCCATGGCTGTGCGCTGAAAGGAGGAGGAGGAGGTAGGGTAATCTTTCTCAAGGCTTCTTGCACCTCTCTCTGATGTTGTCCCCAGCAGCAAGTTTCTCTTCACCTCGTAGTGATCTGTGGGGATCCAAGCTCCTGTCCCCCAGCGCGCAGTACTAAAACAGGAGAGGAGAGACACTATTAGCTCAGTTTTAGGGCAGTAGAAGAAATCTGGCACGAAGCAGCCATCTTGTTGTCTTGGCCTTTAGACAAGGAGGTGATACACCCCCACCCGATGCAGCTGAGCAGCGTGAGAAGGGAAAGCCTCGAAGTTAGAGCTGCCGCAGGCTCGCGGGTTAGCAACTGAGCAGGAGCTGATTAGACAGCACGGGCCTCGCTGGCAAGTTTTAAGTTGCGGTGTCAGCAACCTTAAAGTGATTTTTATACAAGGCTGGGTTGGATTTGGTGGGAGAAGAAATATCCTGAAAAATCTATTGACAGCAAGAGTTACTTTTGCTGATTTTCAGAGAAGTACCTCAAAGGAGGTACTTTCAGAGAAGTACCTCAATAGGGAAGAGGCAGCGTGGTCGTGAGGCTCGATAGGCACAGGGCAGTTTGATGGTGAATGAGGAAGATGCACATGGGGACGTGCTCGTACCGACGAAGGCAGCACCGCAGCGTGTTGTTTACCGTGGGCAAATAGGCAGAGGGAAGGAGATGGCCTGGAGCTGCCACAAGCTCTCTTACGCTGCCTGAAAACCAGAAGCGCACGAAGCAACGGTACCTGGAGTCTCATGGCAGGGCCTGGAAATCAACTCCGAAGGGCTCTCAGCAGATCTTTCTCAAGTCCTACACAGGTGCCGTCGCCCTTTTGTTTGTGTGGCAGCGCAGAGTGCGCGTACAGAGGAGCATACACGAGTTTGTGCAACTGTCTGGGTTTAAAAAGCACTTTTCCTGCAGGATGTGTTTGGCCATGACTATTCATATATTTATTTATTGGCCTCTAGTGCTGAAATGAAGTCATACCAACTTTTTACCTTCTCTAAACCAGATGGGCAGCTTTCCCAGGACACTGGGCTTCTGCTCTCCCGTCAAGCCTGCTGCTGTGATGGGCTTTCTCTGGCCGGCAGGCTGCTGCCTGCGCTGTGCTGGTAGCCCGACGTGTCTGGGGGTGGCTTATGGAAAGGAATCTGCAGCCATTTCCGTGTCTTTGAAGGTGTTTCTGGCTCTGGCGGTTTGCTGACAGCGAGGCCTGTTTCCCCTTATTTCTTGTGCATCTCTTCGCTCAGTGGGGCTGTTTCCTGTCGTAACTTGTGGGGTTACCTTGCAGCCTTCCCACCTATCCCTTCTTTTTCTTGCTTTGACCACAGGGAGCTCTGTGAGCATAGGTTCATTTCTGCCCGCGTGCCCTTGAAAAATAATCTTATGAGGGAGGTCAGTTTATTGTAGCAATATCCTGGGACTTCAGGCAAACTCAAAGACTCATATTTCATACTTTGTCCAAGGAAACACATAGGAAGGTGCAACTTTTGCCCTGAAGACCTGTAACAGTAAATTCCGCTGAGCCTGGTGCATCCTCTAAAGTCATCAGGGGATGTATGTTATAGCTTCCAGAAAGAGGAACAGCGGAGTCAAATCAGTGTAGTGCTGTACCTCACCTGACTGGCGGGAATAAATTGGAAGTGAGAAAGAGGGAGGACAGGAGTGGTTGAGTACCCATCGTGGAGTGACAAGGTTCGAGTAGCTGAGAGGCTGCTGACTCGCTACGTTGGACCCGTACCAGCCTGGAAAAGATCTCGGTAGGGCCTGGGACTCCACCAGGGTGAATGGGGTCATAGGGCTGGACTTCAGAGAGCACAGTTTGAGCCCCTCTGTAACAAAAATTCACATGAATGATTGATTTTACACACATGAAGAGTTCTTTCCAGTGGAAAACCAGTGGAAATGCTTGAGTACCTAAGTCTTTGCCAGACAAAAACTTAGAAATTAATGCAATTTATGTGTTTCAGTTGCCCACGAGATAATGAGGTTTTTTAATGTCTCATGTGATGGGGAGGGGAGAGAATATCCTGAGGAGTTTTGTTATGTGCATGGAAGTGTTTCAGCCTCTGTCATTTGAAAACAAACAAACAAAAATTGAAACTAAAAAGCAACAGCTGAGTTTGAAAGCAAGAAAGGATTTTCTTGCTAAATAACCTCAGTCTAACCATGTTTTAACAGAAATGCTACAGAACACGATCTGTTGAAAACCGGTGCTTTATTTAGTTTTATATGTCGGAAGTTTATTTTTTATGCAAAGACAAACACGAAAAAAGAGTATCTTTGTTCTTTTGCAGAGAGTTGGATTGAACGATGTCTCAATGAAAGTGAAAACAAACGTTATTCCAGTCACACCTCTCTGGGGAATGTTTCTAACGATGAAAGTAAGTAACTTGTCATTTATTTAAAATGAGAGTGAACATGTCCAAGTGTTAATTTCCTGCTATATGTTGCTACATCTTGGTGATATTTTTAGTACTCCGTAGTTTGAAGAGTCAACCCACTTGATACATCCAATAGTTTTATTAATTTTTTTTTTTCTGGAATATTTGCTCTTTTGCATTATTTAAAAGGAAGTAATACTATCTAATAGTTAAAACACCCAGAAGAATTTGTGTGTCACTGAGTAAAGGTTGGATGACCTCTAAAATGTGCTGTTAGTGTTAGCTCATGAGTAAAACCATCTGTTTTGCTTTTCACTCGTGAACACCATGCAGTTGAAATACAGGAAAAAATTGTGCTGTTTTTCAATACTACTATATCAAATCATGCATACAAAATCTTTATTTTAAGAATTAAACAATCATCAGATTTAAAAAAATCACATATTAAATCATGATGTTGCTTCATATTTAGTCATAGACGTGGGACAATTATAAATTAGCTGATTCTAAAATAGCTATTTTTTCTTATCTCTTCTAGTTATGGTAATTTTAGATCTTGATTTTTAACAACAGCAGGTAACTAAAAGACCTCAGAATACCTTAAAATAACCTAATTGTTTCTTTTTAAAATTGTAAGACAATTTTTAGTTTATCATTTAGTTTTCCCTGTTTATGCAATTTCTGTTCTACTTAATTCGCCTAAAGCAAAATACTCTTCACGTTAGTTTTCCTCTCTGTATTTCATATGTTAGATCATGTTACAGGATATTAATGCAGACTGAACTCTTTAATTCAGAAAGACTCACATTTTTATAATATTCAAGCACATAAGTTTAGAAAATGTATTTTTAATCACTTCTTAATTGCTGAATGTCCCTTTTACATTTTTTGCATTTTAAGGGAACTACTTTATTTTGATGTCAGTAAAATTACATGCCTTGCAGCACAGTGTTTTAGTGGATCACAGAATTTGCTATATGGGACCCTACTCCTGTTTGTCCAGGGTTCTCTTTTGAGGCAATATCTCTTCTGAAGGACAAAGAAGGTGTTACAAACATGGTATTTATTCATGACTTCCAAGCTAGGGACAGTGGATAAGAATCCTTAAAGACAGACAATAAAACTTGGACAGGTTTGGGGTTTTTGGTTTTTAAAAATTAAGGAATTAGAAATTAGTTTCTCTTTAAAAATAAAATTGCAGTGAATTGTAGTGAAAAACAAAAAACATCTGCTTGTTAATTTACATTTTACAAGAACCTGTGAGACTTACGAAATTCATTTCACTCTGATGCTACTGAGAAAGTGATGGAAAGAATTTGTAACGAATGAGATATGACTTCAGACTCTTAATAGGTTCAGAATTCAGGATTGAACCCTATTGACTTTAGTGAGTTTTCCTCAGACTCGCAGTTCAAGACAGTATTGTCAGGGGAATTACTGAGCACCACTAACTATATTAAAAAAAATTATGTCATAATTATAAGTGTCCTTCTATGTTCCGTTCTAGATCTGTTACCCTAAACAGGTTGTAGCAAAACCAGTGGTATTTTGTTACGTGTGCTTTCAGTTTAAATATGAGCATGAGAAAACTTCCACATACCTAGGGACAGTAAGAAGTAGACCTGTGTGGGTTCACAAGAGCAGGTATTTCAGACGATGGCATTGAGAAGATAGGATGGTTGCTCGTTCTGTTTTCTGGTACTGGAATTAAGGGGCAGGAGATGATAACGAAAGGCGGCAAATTTAGAACTGATAAAACAAATATATAAATGAATTTATTCCACAATTTGTGTGCAAGAAGACATTGTCACAGTATAAAATGAAACCCAAATGAGAGTGAAAGTTGGTTTCATCTAGCTTCCTTCTTAATAGCCAGTTCTTCCAGATGCTTCCTTTGCACAGATACCAGCATTTCTGCAGTGCAGATAAGAGAACTAATCCACTTAAAAAGTCATCCTTGTTTTGGGGGGTGAGGGGGAGGGGAGAAGGTGAAGAGGAAGGAGTAGGAAAGAAAAATAAGCCACTTGCCCAGCAGCAAGAAGACCAATAATCTGTGAAATCCAGAACAAACTGAAGTTTCACCTTAGAAATCATTGTACTATGTGCTCCTTTCCAGCCCTTGAGTTCTTTCTAACATTTCTCTAGTAGTGCCCGCACACCAACCAAGAAATTTCCAAACCATCGTGTCACTCTTTGTCCAGCCTCTGTCATACAATTACAACCAGCAGGAGGCAAAATGTTTTGAGAAAACCTATGTAACCCTATTTGAAATCTTCAGAACAGTGGTCAAATTGCTGTTGTCTCCAGTTTTCATCTGCAGCCAAAAGAAGGCATCATCCACCTTTCTCTTGACTACTTATTTTTTTTGTCTCTAAATACATTAGGTAGCTGTTGGCTGGACTCTACCAGAGAAAATGTGGCTTTGGTGTTGGGGTTTTTTTGGGGGCCTTGCATCCAGTGAAGACTATGAGAATTTGCACTGTAAACTGGTAATGTTCTTGCTCAGTATCATGCTTGCTCTTGTAACTATTTTTTCCTGGATGTTTTTAGAGTTCATAGGGTTTCAGGACACAAGAGTAATAGTTTTACTGGTCTCTTTTTCTATAGTTCAAGTATGCTACAGAACCATATTTCAGGCCCCAGGCCCCAGGGGTCCTTTGCAATCTTCTCTTCTCATCCAGACACCTCCAGGCCTCTTGAACCTGCATTACATTGTGAAGGGAAGCAATGACTCACAGCTGTGGATTCCCATGGTCTCGCTGCTTCTTGGGGCGCTTCTTACCCTCTTGGAACCTTTTATGACCTCTTCTAAAACACAGCTTTTACACTCTAATATAAAAATTCTAGGTAAATTTTATTTCCGTTTCCAGTTTTTTAAACATTTTTCCTTCCACCACTTCCACGCTCTACATGTTAGTCAAAAGATCCACAGGAAAAGGGAATGGTACAACCTCATCTCTAATAACTGAAAAAAAAAAACCCACAACATTTTCTGTGTACTTCGCACTGAGCCAGATTCTCCAAATTGAAATAGGGGTCTAGAAGAATACAATTCAAGGATTATGAAAGTTTCAACTTCAGTTCCCTGGGGAAGGAGTCATGACATTACATGATGAAGTGGAAGGGTCACTTGTCCAAATTTTTTTACATATTTAGAAATGTGAATGTGTAGACAGTTCATCTGAGATAAAAGAAAAGATTCAGACTACTTTTTCAATTCAAAAGCAGTGTTCTAAATCTGTGTTCAAACTGGCTGAAATGGAAGATTTATCCAATAGTTTCTTATTTTGTTTGAACTAAACCTCTTATTCTTCCAATGAAAAAAAAAGTTTTAAAAAAAGCTACATGATTTCATTGGCATTTTCCTTGTGGAAAATTCCTCCCTGTTTCAATCATACCTACTCAATTAGAACTATGCTCCCATGTTTCTCAGAGGTTTTTAAAAAATCCCGCTATTTTAAAAGCATGGAATACATGCTAATGAGCCTGAATCTTATTTATGGCTACATGTAAGTAAGAGACAAGGTAGCTTCTTACTATCACTTAATTTTAGCTAAGGGCAAATCACTTTTGAGAACAGTCAAAACCTGGATTGCAGGGGCTACAGAGGAAGAGGCCATTTCTCTGAAAGGTGTGGAGCTACCTGAACAAAGGGAAGGATGTTATCTATATAAAGCTACTAATAACACATTAGCTCCTCAGAGGTTCTCTGAGACACACAGAGGCAGCACTGGAAAGTACAGGACTCTTCTATTATGTCCGCAGTGGAAAGCAGAGCTTTAACTCCACTTTAGTTACGACAAACAGGCTAACATCAACATTTTAGAAAAAGGTGTGCTAATGCAGGGTCTTCACTATGTGAATGTTCCGCTTACTGTGTTTCAGGCAGCATGCTTAAAGAGGTGCGGAGCATAGCTCCTATTGTCTCCATATCTTGCTCCAAGAAGCAAGAAATCCCTCGAGCTGTACCTAAAATGAAACAGCAGAGTTAGAGGGTACTACTGAGAGTTCAGGGAAAGCCACAAACATATGCACAAGGTACAAACAGAACTCTACTCTGGTGGCTTTGAAACAGAATTTTGAAAGGAGAAAGATGGAGCTGTTAGCAAAGAAACTTCCATAGAGTTTGGGAAGAAAAAGATTCTCTGATATCTCTGGGAGCCAAGAAGTATTATTTTTCTAGTTTGAATATCTTTGCAGGCCTCTTCTGTGCTGAGTTTTACTTACAACTGTCTAAGCTATTACCTGCTTTCAGCTTGGGATGAGTACCAGGTTTCCCACCTAACCAGGTGCCTTGAAGATACCTTTCCTTGGAATGCTGGTAGTCTTCCTACTGGTGGTGGAGTGAACACGTTAGATCTGCTCCTAGCAAACATTTCTCCCTGAGGTGCTGTACAACTGCCATATGTATGAACCCCTGCAGCTGTGCATCAGGAGCAGCATTTTACCTCATGACTTCAAGTCCTTTTGCATTTGTCACAGAAGAATTGCCAGTTCTCTTCTTTGGCAGTGCCTTGAAGCAAGATTTCTTTTCAGTGTCTTTATTTCCTTTCTTTACAGACTAGATTGGGTTTTAAAAGTATTGAATTTTAGAAGGTATGGGTTCATTTTTAATCTACAGTGTTGTTCTGATGGGCACTGATAAAATGACAGGACAAAAAGTAAGGGAAAACAGCATTCTTTACCTCTTTCGTGCTGTACAAACAGATCTGGGATCAGAGCTGAGTCAAGAGTTACACAAAACATTCCCTGCTCAATAGGGAAGCCATTAAGTACCCTGCTACCAACTAAAATATAAGGAATAGGGATATTTATTATTTTCTGCTAGTCAATTATCTGATCAGATTATATTGTTAAACTATACAAGATAGAATGAAGTGCTGGTATATGTAATACTGAAAGTTTGTATTTCTAGGTCCCCTCCATTCCTACACCATCTGCAATTCTTTCCATCTATTTCATTAAAAAGTGAAAGTTTTCTGAAAATAAATATTTAGGCAGCACCTGGTGAAAATGAGAAACATTTTGGCTGACATTTGGTCCATTGGCAAAAAAAAACCCCACACAACAAAAAGAAGTTCTGTTTTCTTGTACAGAGACTTGATTTTGGGGGAGACAAGCACTAACTCTGTGAAAAATGTAGCTTTGTTGAAAATCCCATTGTTCAATGGGTAATATTTTGATGGAAAATGGTGCTTAAAGAATTTTTTTTAATAAGTTCAAAGTCCATCTTTCTCCTTCTTGGTTTTAAGGGACAGTTAGTGGATGATGCTGAAGAGTCTTGAAGAAGGATCCCCAGGAAGCAGACATACCTGAGGAGGGAGATTTAAATTGTAGTCTGTGATCTTATTGTTAGTTTGTGTTGTTAAAACAAATCCTTACATGGGAGGAGCTGAGTATGGCTGGCTTGTAGCATGTCTGAGGGCAGGTTAGGTAAAGCACCTGCTCACAGGTGCTCATATTAATGTGAATGAAAAACAGCTGGGGGAGGGATGGAGGGGATGTAAAGACTCTAATGTTGTGTAATTTAGATATTGGCTTGATGTCTGATAGAGTGCCACATATCCAGGGGAAAATTAAGACTAGATAGCACAAGTGGAAGTCACTGAATAACAGACCTTTGAATACTAGCCCCTTTAAATCAAGAAAGATAATAAAAAGTTTTATTCTGAGGAGGGGGGAATAGTACCTCTTGGTTTCACAGGCAAAGGTTTAGGATTTGTGCACCTTAATTAGATGAGGGGTTATTTAGAACAGTGGCTTTCAGCCTTTCCAATTCGCAATTTCCAGCAAGGCAGAAACGAACTGTATACTGAACATAAACCACTGGATGGTAGGCTTTGACACTGACGTAGAAAATACTGATTAAGAAAATGGATGACTTTCACCTGGGGAGCAGTAACCTTAATTTGAAGAAGACGACAGTGGGGTGCAGGAGGAGGACTGGGCCCCCACATGCTGCTGATACCTGAAGGCAGCAGCTTTGGTGGTTGTACCTCGCTGTGGCGTCTCCCTCCCCGCAACGGCAAAGGCCCGAATCCCCGCGGTCGGCAGAACGGCGCCGCAGTGCCCTGTGTGGCGGGTCCCTGTTGGCAAGGCCTGCGCACCCCCGTGCCTGCCAGCTGTAATTTTCATTACTAAAGCAGGGGAAAACTCCCCGCCCCAGCTGGCACTTTACCCCCTGCAACACTTTGCTGAGACGTGCTGTTTATAACTAGTCCCCTCTCACTTTTACCTCAGGAATGGTTGGGAGGCCACTGGCCGCTGGGCACCCACGGGGCCTTGGCAGGCTAGGCCAGCACGCTCGTGGGTGAAGGAAGCTGCAGCAGCCTCTGTGCCCCACGCCCGGGGAGCTGCCATAACTCCCTCTCAGCCCTGCTGCCTCTTTTTGCTTTGGCTGGGACAATGGGGAAGCCACAGCAGGACACAGGACTGGACCGGGCTCTGGTCAGGCCGCCTGCCTCTTGCCCCTCCAGGGCAACCACAAGGCTGTCCCTGCAGGGGCTCACTCGCCCTCCCAGCAGGCGCTCTCCCACCTCCGAGGTGGGCTCCCTTGTCCCATCACCTTAAAACCCATGAATCCCAACCCAGGAGTCTCTTCCCGCCTCAGAGCAGGGCAGACATGGCCGCCCTCTTCTCCCCGGGGAAGGCCGGAGTCAGGCGCGCTCTTAGGGTGTCTGTGCTGCCAGTTAAGGGTAGGAAGGGCAAACCAGTGGGTGCTGTGAGAGGCGACGGCCCTGACTATTTTATCCACCCAGTGGTTTAAATCCGTGCTGCAGAGCTCTGCCTCCCACTACGGAGAAGGCGGCGTTTGTCCCGCCGCCAGTGAGGCCGGGGGCTGTTGTTGAGCGTCAGCGGCCGGCGGCAGCCACGGCCGCTCAGCATTCAAGGCCTGTGTGCCGAAGGTTTGTTGCATGCCGACCGTTTGTTTAGGAAAAACAAATGAAAAACACAATTTAAAAGTGATTTGAAATGTGTATGTTGGTCCTATGCGCTGAATAAAAGCAGGCCCCTGAAAGGCAGGGAAGGAGTGTGCGGTCCAATAATTAGAGGCCTATTGTCATGCAGATGCAGAAGAGGGGCTGCTCGCAGTGTCTGCCGGTAACTGTAAATCTGGGTTTTCCTGATGTTCAGGGGACCGGCCTCGCAGGCTAAAGGAGGTTTGGTTAACACAACTTGCCCTATATGCAACGGAAGAAATATTGTGGTGCGAGGGCTGAAGACAGCGTTTTCCGAAGTGGGGTTTTATTTGTGTGCGCCGGTTCTTGGGACTGCGCAAGAGGCCTCCCAATGGGGTCCGATGTTCAGAGGAGATAGCCCGGCTCCCTTAAGATTCAGCATCCTAAAGGCTCACTTAAATAACTTCTAAAAGTTAATTGTATGAACAAATGAAACTTGCATGGTGTACAGGCACAGTGGTTTACCTCATTGTTTAGGTATCAAAGCCTGCTACACTTAATGCTTTCATCAGGCACAAAGTTGTTAAAATATCAAACTGTGTTTGATACAATGGTGTTTCCCAAAGAATACCCTTCTGGAGACACTGGTTGTGCTTCACCCTTAGCTTTCACTTAGGAACGTTTTATATGCTTCACAAATCACAATTTAATAGGAATTATTCTAGACATACTTTTAAATTTTTTTAAAGAGCTAATGTGAACTGGGAAAAATCCAGTATTTTAAACCAGTCTTGTTTTCGTTCTCTTTTTCTTTATCCATCTTTTATCCACATTTTTGGAAAGTCAGCAAACCAGAGAGTTACCTTGGAAACAGTTAATGAGGAATACTATCAGAAAAATTATCTGAAAAGAATTAAAGTATATTATAGAATGTTTTTACTTTCAATTTTTCTTGTTCAGAATTAATCTTTGTAAATTTGTAAACACCTAGTATATGTCATATGTTAGGATCACAACAGTGGATGACCTCCATTAGGTTAAATGCCTCATCGAATATAAAACTTGGGTAAGGCAACTGTTCCCTTAAAGGAGGTGAAAATGGTTTTATGTTCTGACATCCTGCTAGATGTCTAAGAGTAGCTTTTCCTTTTTCATATAAACTTATCCTTTCGAATGTCATTATTCCTATGCCCCACTCTGCTCCTGCTGTCAGTGATGTTTGCACGCTTTATTGCCTTAAGCAGCATCTACAGATGCTAGCTTAAGGAGTGTCATTATTTACATTTCCACAATTTAGCAAATATTTTGGGAACAGTTTGACACCTGAGAACATTTTTGATCGGATAATTCCTTACCAGTTTACAAATGCCTGAGCAATTCATACTGAGATTACATAGTATTTTTTTGTTTCTTAACAGATGAGGAAAAAGAAAATAATAGAGCATCGAAACCACACTCAACTCCAGCTACACTGCAATGGTAAGATGCCGTTTTAAAAAAAATCAAGAAAACCTGTTAGTGTTTTTTCTTATCCTTTTTCCAGCTGAAGTGAATAGAGGTGTTGGACATCTTATACAGTTCTAAAGATACTTTCACTGTATGTGTTTAATCTGCTTATTAGCATCCTGTACAGCATTTCTCAACAAATGTCTTACTCTTACGGGATTTGTTTGAACATAGGAAACCTCTGATACAGTTTAGATCTACTTGGCATATTTTTTTGCCACTTTGCCAGCTGGTGATTTGTCATCTTTGTTATATTTATTACAAAAAGAAAACTAGTAATGAGATTTTTTTTACAAGACTCACGTTTGTTTCAGTGTACGGTGAAGCCTGCCTTTACTGACTGTTTTACTGAAATGAGATCTCTGTAATTTAACATAGAAGACAACAAAAGAAAAGAGACAGTTTGAGGTTTGATTCATTTGCCAAAATCCCCTTGCAAATTTAGCGAGGGGAAAAAAGGAAGGGTAATTAGGAGGAAGAGAGAAAGAGAGGAGAAGAAAGTTTGTGAGTCAGTCTACTGTGCTACGAACGATGAACAAGTGCTGTTCACTGTGATTTACCGTGGTATTTTTGGCTGCATGTTCTGTAACATTACATATACTTCTGACATCTCTTTCTATAGGTTATCTCCTAGACTTTTGTTGACTTTTCCCTTAATTTAGGTTTTTAATTCTGGTTTAGCTTTCTTAATATTGTAAGCAATCAAGCATCTTTCAGGAAGTTCTTTGTATCCGGCAGAACAGAGCTCTGTTACAGAGAAGCCTTGGAGCATGCTTATCTGAAAACCCACACTCCTTAGCTTGTTTCAAGTCTTTTAAAGAAAGGTCTTTACTTCACCTGTAAGTACTTCTCATAGTTTTCTGGATGAAAAGATAGATTATTGGCAAAAATGTGGGGTTTTAGCAAAATGTTAGCAAAATTATTTTTCTGATTCTGTCAGTCTCTTGGGAGATCTAACTGAACAAACAGCAAAGAATAACTCATCCAGTGAATTTTACTCTTTTTCTCTGCCTGTGAAATTCTGTGATTCTTTGAAATATGCATAAAGAGGTTTATAGATTATTTCATCTGTATTTGCTCTTTAAAGTTGATCAGTTAAACTGTAGATTTTTAAAAAACCCCAAACCTGTCGGTTAATTTAGAATAAGTTGCTGCAAGTATTCAGTGTTCTGCCTTGAAGAAACTTGCAGACACTTCCAGTGCAAATACTGAGATGTGCAGATACAAATAAAGGCATTTCGTTCTGAGTTATTGCCTCTTCGTACCTATTTGTTTCACCGAAGTGCTGTTTTTCAGAAGTTCAAGAAAAGTGAATAAAGAAGGGGAGCGACTACAGACAGAGAGAAAATTTTAAAATAATAGTGAAATGTCGTAGATGTATTTTATTATTTTCTATTATTCACCCAAACAACTTCAACACAGTTCAAACAGGATAACAAAGAACTATCTAGCTAAAATAAAAGAGCAGGCAGGGCTTACCAGTCTCAAATTCAGAATAATGTTTATTTTGCAGTAGAGTCAGTTAAGAGTCTGATCCACAGGAGCAAATAACGTAGTAGCCAAGAAGGCAGAGTTAATTAGAACATGCCGACAATACTGTTCCCAACAGAAAACATGCAAATACTGTAAACAATCTTTTGCCAAATACTTTCAAGCTTCCTCAGTCATAAAGGTTAGTAAATCCCTAAACTCCTGGGACAGTGAGCCCTGCCGGAATGCAGTGTGCACACTAATGCTCATTCAGCAGTGTTTGCAGTAGAATCCTAGAATTTTGATTCTGAAAAGGCTGCTTACCTCATCTTCCCTTCCCCCTTGCTAGCATACTGGCTTACTACCTACCTGTCTGTTGTGTTATGTTTCTTACACATTTATGTAGGTCAGATATTCTCCCCTTTGAGTCTTTTGGAGCATCTGCAATTTTCTCCATTCAATTTTCCACTGAAAAATACATGAGGGAACAGAAAGCGAAGTTTTCAAGTTTAATTTCTTTAGCTGGTGTCAAACTGAACCATACGATTGGCTCGTTTAGTAATAGACCTGTAGGTAAAAGTTTCCCAGCTTAGTAGCCATACCATAGTTTTCTGGTGGTTTCCATATGCCTTTCAGCCTATGTACTGCAGCTTTGAATTGGTATTGCCTGGAGAAACTGTGCTACTGGGTTTGATACACTAAATAAAATTACAAGCTCAAAAGTTGTGGTTAAAGTGCTAAAGTAGTAAGCTTGCTTTGTGTGAAGATGTCGAGTTTCCACTGTTCTGGAAAAACAGACACATTAGCATCAGGTTATTTGTACTAGCAACCCGTGGGTTGGTAAACTATTGTGGTCAGCACTGTACAAATGCTGCTCTGAGCGCTTCCTGTAGGTTTAGCTTTACGTGTTTGACAGTTTTGCCTGCTTAGGCCTTAGACCAAGTTTTTGCACAGTGAAAAAAGGCAAAAGACTAAATTTACCTGAATACACACTGGGTAAGCATGTGTCCTATCCTCCTACTGCAATCTCTGGACCAGATTCAAGTGATGGAAGTGGTGGGGTAAAATTATTGACCAGATTTCACCATAAAGTACCAAACTTGCCTTGTTCTGGCAAATGGAAGCACCACGATTGTCTGCAGTGTCTGGTGTCTCCCAAGTTAAAGCTGGTCATGTTTCTACTGTTAGATGCTACTGTCATTTACAGCTAATGAGGGCAAGAGTGTGTTGGAGAACAGAAACAGAGGAAATGTCAGTAGCAAGGGAAAAGGAGGAAAGCAAGACATGAGGGAAATACGTACATTTTGCCACATGGTTCATATTGCCATCACCTTTATTAGTTATTTCTTGTCTGGCATCTTGCTGAAAAGACTGAACAACATCAATCCCATTAGGATCTGTCCTTAATGCTTATGCCTCTCCAAAGGCAGAGCACATTGAACGCTACAAATGAGGAGGAGGAAGTAGCTGAAGATGCCAGAAGCATGTCTGGATGACTGTCAGCCTGGCGAAATATCCTTTTCCTGGAAACAGGAATGATGTTTTTGTTTTGTTTCATTGATGACACAAAATGAAGTGAAAGGCCTGGCAAATGTGGCATTACTGCCAAATACATCATAATTGGGGAAACTGCACCAGCTTGAATTTAACTGTTAAGGCATGAATATACCAATACCTAGTATCCTGTGCTTACCCCGTGTTCCTGTGTTCATTATTATCTGTAAACCTATAGCTTACTAAACACTTAGCTCTAAAACATTCATGATTATTTCATTGGTGAACTGGTTGACCAAATTGTAAGTGTGAAACTTTATTTTACCTCAGTTTGGTGTGTGTGTGCATGTGTGTGTCTACTTCTCCAAACACGGAATTATTCAAAGCACAGGCAGTCCAATTCTGTGCAGTTTGGCAGCTTACAGTGTAGGTGCTCTGAATAATAACAGTATTGTGAAGCTAAAGTCAACAAAACTATTCTATTTTTTGCAACCTTCATAAAAAGAAGTAAAAAAGAGGAAGGTAAAGCACTGCTAGGTAATGGATTCTCCCCAGATTAGTAGTTCCAGAGAAATTGTTCTAGTGCATCAAAATTAATATGTTCTAGGATCCTTCAGGTGATTAGCAATGGTAACATCACAGTTGTTCTGTTGCTTTCATATCTAAAAACAAGTCTGTAACAGCACTATGTACCTGACTCTGCTATAGAATAATTTCATTTGATCTAGAAGTATATACGTATAAAGAGAAAAACAGTAATAGGGACAGATAGAATTGTCATTCCTGTGGAAGGATTAGGGGTTTTATTGCTATACTGTAGTGGTACAAAAGGTCTCATTGTGAACTCTTTGGATTTCACATGGCTTTATTAGGACATTTAAAATGTTATATATATATTATTTCTGATAATGATTTGTTAGGTAGAAGATTGAGTTCATTATATTTCTATAATACTGTAGAATGAAGCTGAATTCAAAATATGATAAAGTTGTTAAATAAAAGACAGGAAAATAAAAGAAGTGGAGCAAGATGGGTTTTTTGATCATTAAAAAAAAAGTTCAGGTATAATGGAGCATTGTTCAGTGTCAGACTAATGACTCTCTGTGAAAGAGAGGAGAAAAAGAGAAAAATTCATCAGATATGAACAGAAATAATTAACTGCTTTTCTTTCTGTCCTGTCTTGGTCACGGAAGCTGACATTCCAATTAGCAGCTATAGTATACAAACGAACTCTCCAGGTTTTGAAAGGAGGTTTTGTTAAAGCGCTATGAATTTGAGGAAAGATGCCATGATGATATTTCTGTAGAAACCAAGGAAGAATAGATGTTGCCCATACAAACTGATTCCATTCATCTAGCCGGATATCTTATTAAAATAGTTTGCAGTCACAAATGATCATGATAACTTAAATGGAAGGTAGGTAGGTCCTGAAAAAGGCAATGAAGGAGAGAAACTAGATATTTGGAAGGTGTTCTACAGCTATCAAATGACAGCGGGTTATTTACTGTAAAACTGGAGGTTTTCAAGAATGTAATAATTTTCTAATATTTTTAAGAGGAAGTTGCACCTACCTTCTTCTCCTAGTCAGCAAGGCAGACAAGCACACACGTAACTATATGCATATGAGCGACACCATGGATGACAAGATTCATTCTGGTTTAAAGTTAAGTGTGTATGTAAATACCTTTTGAACTTTGCTGGGTCAGCAATCATAAAAATGTCATTTCAAAGGAGTGTTTCTTCTAAGTTATAGATTTATAGTGACCCCAATTTCAGATTTTAAAGAAGAATCATATGCCTATTCATATATTTGATGCATAATTTAATATTTATAGTTGTGTGTTCGCATGTGTAAATAAATAATAATAGTTTCTACAAGGCAGAGGAGGAGGTTATTTCACTATTTTTATTCAGCACTGTATTCAGATCATGGACTCTTTTTTTCACTTTGTCCATAAAAAATAGCAATAAAACATTATATAGATATGATTTTGTGCACACTCTTGAGTATTTGCAAACAACTTGTACATCTGCTTCCTCCGGTATGGAATTTTGTGGCTGGACAGAGTTCTGTAAAGAATGAGAGAATGCTTGCCCTCAGTGAATGTTTGTTGTTTCGTAGTTGTACATGTATTTGTTTACTGCAGGATGCGTTTAGGGTATAACAGATTGCTAGTATATTTTTTCCTAAAAATAGCACTTTTGGAGCATGGTCAAAACCCAACATCCTTTTGTGCTAATCTCTGCCTGCCTGGGAACTCACAGCCTATGTTTTTGATAGCAAGCATGAACCAAATGAAACAAGTAAGCATTATGGAAGTGAATTGGAAGGAGCACTCACTTAGGAACAAAGCAGAGAAAATTCAGTAGACAAGCAGAAACCAGAATGTTTGGTCTTAAAGATGCAGCTTTGCATACTGTTTACGATACAGGACATCCAACATACTTGCAGTTCTCTCTGTTTGATATTTGCTTTTTAAGGCTGGAGGAGAACTATGAGATTGCAGAAGGTGTTTGCATTCCTCGAAGCGCTCTCTACATGCATTACTTGGACTTCTGTGAGAAAAACGACACGCAACCTGTTAATGCTGCCAGCTTTGGGAAGGTGAGTCTAACAGCAGTAAGATGCCTTGAGCTCTCACCTGTTTCAGGTGAGTTTGGATTATTGAAAAGAATTAAATCATTATTTACCATTAAGAGATAGAGGTATATGAATGGAATCTCTTATGCATTCAAGTTATTGGACAAATGCTAAGTTATTAAGTATTTAGAAGGTTGGAATAGTTTCTAATCATGACTCGGCTCCAGAATAGGCTAAATTTTTTTTATGACTTCGGCCCCCAGACTAGCTGACAGTGACGTGGTATACAATATTGGCAGCTGGGAAGTGAATACAAGCCAGTGTAAACACATCTGCATTGTGACCTGCACTGCTTTAACAAATACATATTTTTTAAAAAATAGAAGGGTAAAATATCAATCATTTAATTCTGGGTCCTGTCTATGCCATTCTTGTAAGCATGGTATGGAGATCCCTGAATTAACGATATCAGCCCACACTGGCAAATACACATAGTAGAGTACAATGCCTTCAGATATGAAAGTCCAGAAAGTGTCTGATGGCATTTGTGTGGCATTGCAGATGCAGGCTGCCAAGTTATCTTTGCACTGTGATTCCTTGTGTTTCTGCTTTCCACTCCAGTTCTAGTAAGAGCCACTGTGGTTGTCTCCAAACTCACAGTGGAGACACACTCTTAGCACAGATGCAGCTGTGCATTCTCCAGATGTGAGCAGCAAAGCTCTTATGCTATACATCACTAGCAGACGTTAATGGCTGGCTAGGATGCTACATAAAGTTCTTATTTTGGATTTGCTTGTCACGTGATGTTTTCCTCTCAGTGAAAAATAGGATGATATTTTTCTATTTTTAATTTTTTATTTAAAACTGAAATTTTACTATAGAATGTGTCACAGGCCTTTAAAGGTTGTAGTCTGTGAAAAAAACAAAGTGTAGAGTTTGCCACTGTTTTTGAAATGCTTGCAAGCATGAATCTGAAGCTGATTGTCCTGCAAGCTATTCTCTTCTAGTGTTTGCAACATTTGTTCTATAGAAGTGCTGGGTATTCAAAGAAGGAAAAATGTTCCTAGGGTAAGTGCCTGTGTAAAGAGTAGGTGAAGGAGAAGAATGTATTTAATGAGGTGTCATTTTCTATAGTGCATCTTTATGTAGGCAGTTTAGCAAGGCAAGTAAAATGTACCATGTTGTAACATTACTATGTTTGTTGTGTCTTAAAGACCTGCATGGCTCAGTTGATTCTGTGTTAGGTTTCTGTTTAAATACACTGCATAAGTGTGAATGAAATTGTTCGTTGTACATATTATTGTTACCAAGTGGTAAGTATAGTGGCAACATGTAATTTAGGAATAGTGAGAACAAGAAACAGATTTCATGCAGGCTAACACATTTGGAATGTGGGTAAAATTTACATGATGCTACTTTTGCTGCTGCTAAAAACTTCTGTAAATTGTAAGGTGTAAATATTCTGAAATTATTTCATCAGAACATAAATTTACCAGGGACTTCATCAATTTTCAGTATGCGGCAATCTTGTTACACTGCATATTACTCCATCCTCCTCCTTCCCTGTCCCTCATACACATACGGCTGTTCATCAGTAAGAGTACCTTGACCTAGCAGGACAGGTACAGTGTCTTCCACCCAAAAATCGTGGCATTCCAATGTGGTTTTCATGTACTGTGTTCCAAGTGTTTTCCGCTTGGTTGCAATAAAGTTCTGAAGCAGTGATACATGAAATTTGTTTTCCCTTTTTGTGGAGAGGAAACCATACAGAATTATCTTACTACTGTCTCAAACTAGTGCTTCATGTGGCCATTACTTTTGGATCTGGGAACTGATGCTTCTGCACAGGTGTGTCCAGGCACCTCAGACAACACTGGCACAAATATGGAAGTGAAACAGGCTTCTACATCTGCAGAACCTGGAGCAGACCCCAGTGATTCTTTCCAACCTATTATTGCTAAGAAAGTGTACTGCACAGTCATGAAGATCTGCAAGGCAGACACCCCCTTCATTGCATGAATAGTTTGCAGTCAGCTTCTCCTTAGGAGCAGGGTGAAGTTTTAGCCAACAGAGTTGTTATCATGTGACTTAAATACCATATTGGCAACACGTGTTGCATAAATGCCTTGGAGGCAGTGCAGTGAAATAGGTGCTATTTGAAGGCTTCCGCACTTAGCTGCTGAAACAGAGACCCCAGACATGTTTGTCCTCCTTGGGAATCATCAAGAGCCCTGCAGCTGTCATCTCCTCCAGAGAAAGGAGTTAGTTGTTCTGTGAAATTGTAGACAGTTCGCCTTTCAATAGACCACATTGAATTTATGATTCATCTTTGAACTTTAGCTCTGTGGGCAATGTTAAACATTTAGGCTTTTTCTTTAACAGACTGGTAGTTTTTAGAAAGAGACATGGAGTTCAGCACATTAAAACAATCTGTAATAAGTAACATCCTAATGTATTGTTACATACTCAGTTACATCTCAATTAACAGAAGAGTGTTGATTTCACTTTTAAAGATACCGCTGGAGGTATGTGAAACTTGCCTGACAGTGATCTCTGCAGATTAAGGTTTTGTAGACAACACTTCAGCCCATGTGTACTTCTTAAGCCTGATGTAAGTCAAATATATCCAAAACAGAGCATGGAAGGGAGAACAGACAAGTTGTTCATGAACAGCTGAACTAATGGACCTTGTTTCCTACCATCTCCTATGTTTCCTAAATCCATAGCCTTACCTAAATCTTACATAATATCTCCACATTTCCCAGTAGTACTTTCAATTATTTCCAGGTCCCGGTCACTACATCAAGGTCTTGGTCTTGCTTCTTTCAGTTTTCTCACACATTTGCTGCACCTTCTTTCTATGTTATTTTTAGATTCCCTCATGTCTGTCTGTTTGCCTGTCTCTTTTTCTCTCCTCCCCCCATGCCAACAGCTGGGCAAGAAGCAGCACATGGGGTGGCTGGTTCAGAGCAATAGAAGTGTTGACTGGTTGCCTCATACTCATGGTTGTCCAGTCAGGCAGTGCTAAATGGCTCAGCTGAAGGCTGAGCTTTCCTCCCTGTCTTGTCCTCAGCATTAACATCAATATGCTCTCCCCACTATTCATCCAATGTTTTCTATTAAAATTCTAGGACATGGACTGGACCTCAGGCATTTGGTAATATTGGATGAGAGAAACAAAAATTGGTCTGAGGGGTGGAGAGATTAACAGAGAAACAGTAATATTTCATAGACCGTTTCCTGAGGAAACCAGGCTAATAGCAAGAAAAGTAACAAGAAGAGGAAAGAACAGAATTACTGTCTAAATAAAGACCTTTAAAAAAGCAACCTATACCCCTAAACCACTTAAAGTACATATAAAATAAGGAAGATCCTAATATGGTTGTTAATGTGATATATTCTTATATGCAAAGGGAGCTGTAGCTTTAATATGTTAGCCAAGATTTTAGTGCTTTACTCACCTAATTAATATGTGAAAATTACAGGCAGCTCTGCCTATACTAGCATTTGCCAATCTGCTAATAGCTATGCTACCTATTCTCCTATTACAGAGCTTTTTCTTGCCTGCAAAAGACAGGAGCAAGCACTCTCTTAGCCATTTAGTTTAGTTTAGGTAAACAGTGACTAGGGAGTGCTCTGTATTTACTGGTTACAGCTCAGCTTCAGCAAGCGGAGACTTCAGTGTTAAACTTCAGCTCTTACTGTAGGCAGCAAAACGTATTATATTTAACGGGATCATGATTTCACCCAAAAGTGAAGCAGAATAAGTAAACCTCTTCCATGCAACCAGTGAGAAGACAGGGAAGTAGAGTGAGGAAGGGCATGCATGTCACTGAGTTATTAATGATAATGTGTTGCACATGAGAAAAAGCTTTCTCACAGTGAACACATTTAGACTATGAATTAGTCTTCGGGCAGAAGGAATGAAAGCCCTGTTGCTGAGGTCACTTAAAAAAGACCGCAACCTTGTGCCCCTGTGCCCTGGGCTGCAAATGCCTCGGGCTCTGCCCCGGGACCCTGTGGACTTGGAGAGCAGTTTAAGGTGTTTCCAACTGGAAGTTCTGCCGCTACCTGCAGCAGGGAGGGCTGAGCAGGTGTAGGGTTTTTTCTGAGTAACATGTTAACAGAAAATGCCAGTGATAATTAATACACTGAGCTAGGAATTATGGCGGTTGAAGGCTCTGACTCATTATTCTCACCGAGTTTAGTTGCAAACACTAAATCATTCTGAATTGGGGCCTTCACTGTGTCAAATAAGTTACTTAAAAAGCAGGAATGTTTTGAGCATTTCCAAGCCCCTCAGTAGCTATTGCGTATGGATGGGTTCCATAAGGCTTGTTGGTTCCCTCCTAGCTGTAGCATGTCACCCAGCTGTTCAGCTGGGTCGGCAGGTCTTTGAGCTTCTCTTTCACTTTTATTTCCTCAGCCAACATTCAGTTTTGTTCTTTGTTTCTTTTGAGACCCTGTATGAACCTTGTTTTCTTAATCAAGCCTCCTGAAGATGTTATCTTCCTCCTCCACACCAGTTTCTCCTATCCTTTGTGTCATCAGTTCACTGCTTTAAATTTACTGTGCAGTGCTAAGTCACCTCCCGGACCCTGCCATATCTCTCATACAGAACACTTGGTTTCTCGTGGTGCAACCTCTTTTGCATCCTCGTGAAGTGTTCTTCCCACAACTCCCATATGCCCCCTGGAGGTTAAATACTTTCCTCTTTTGTGTTTCTTTTTTTTTTCTTTTTGGTGATTTCCTGCCATGGCTTTTCACAAGCAATAGTAAATTAATATTTGAAAAGGAAAATGAAGGATGCTGACACTGCAGGGTGGCTCTTCCCCAGCCTGAGGTCCCTTTACATCACTCTGGCAGCATAAAGAGGTTTAACATGGATGCATGCTCACACAAATTTTAGAGCCTCTTTCTTGCTCCCTGAGTGGCTTTGCTGTAAGTGAAAATTAGATTCCAATAAATTTATTTCACTAAATAAACAAGGGTAAAGTCCACAATATATTTGTAATACTAGTTATGAAAGAGATCTTTTACATTTTCGACCAGTATTTCCAGCCCATTTCCAAAAAATGGGCTGAGGCACAGTTATACCAGCAGAAAAGTGCTTTTTCTCCAGTAGTTTGCTTTGCTCCAGGGAGGTACAAGCTGTACCAGCCAGAGTCCTCCTTTATCACTATGCACTGTCTCTATGCCCAGAAGTTTTGCCAGCAGGACTGCTCCTGCAAGCGTGATTAGCATAAATAGGATTTAAAGTTTTGTGCTACCATACTATATGTATGTGACGTTTAAAAAGGACAGACAAGTAGCCTTATTGAAACCACTTTGATAATGACATTGCAATGTGATTGCATTCCATTTTGTCTTTTTATTGAAATGCACACATCTGGAATTGTCTGCTGTGCATAAGGAGATACTTTTCCTGCAGATGTATTTTTTTTCCCGTAGTCTCAATTTGCTCCTATGTAGCCTCAATAGTAACTGGTATAGCAATGCCAAATTTACTCATAGTGCTCTCTTCTGATAGACTAAAACCGCTCTTGCTTTATTATGAACAATTACTACAAATGGAATGGTTTTTTGTTAGACTTTTTTCTAGTCAATATAGAAAAGAAAAATAGAACTGGGGAAAAATCAATCTAAAGCTGATGATGTGGTTTCTGTTATTGCATTGAAGGACCGTATCAGACTGTCAGCGCTATCTGAGCAGTCCCTGCTTTTCCTTCACCCTTTTTTAACAGCTAAGGTTCCTGATCAAAGGACAGTATGACTTCTCTTCCTGATGCAGAATCTTCTAGGCCAAACTCCTCTGAGGCCATAATAACCAAGTACCACAGAAGCAAACGGTCATATAGGTGTGGGGAACCTGGATCCTACAGTGTAGTTGAAAAGCTCTTCGCCCCCTTGGCTCTGCTTCACAGATACCTTGTATTATTGCAGGTTACTGACTATTGCCTTTTTCTCCTTGAGCTGAGGGAGTAAGAAAACCAGCAAGGACACCTCCGTTTCTTTGGAGTGACTTTCCCTTTCCCAAAGATTCCCCCTCTAGCAAAGGGATTTTTACTGGCTTTGCCACTTCGAGTGTCTGGCTTCTAGTTAGGTCTTCAGCATGAAGAAGAGCAGCCTCTGGGCTGCTTTACCTCATGCCTTGTCAACAGGTCCCAGAGGCTGTTCTTACAGCACAGGGTCTGCCAGAGTGCAGGGATGCTGGCGCTCAGCCTTTTCCCACAGATATGCTGGGTGATGGCAGTAAGCTTGCTGGCATCAGTACAGAGCAGGGGGAGTTGTGCAGGGTTTTAGATCTGCTTGGCTTCAGCAAGTCAGCACCAAAAGTGGCTGCAGCTCAGCTAAGCATCTGAGTCAGAGCGTTCGACGTTTGCAGCTTTGTTAGGATGCAGTAATCTGTTTGATCATGCCTTAGGCTGAATTCCATCTGGCCAGTGGAGCTGCTGAAGGAGGATATTATTGTACATAGATGAATTTGAGGAGAGGTCTCACAAGCTTCACTAATGGGTCCAGTTCAGCTGGAGTTCCTCATGGTGTCTAATCTCCACAGCAGGCAGAATTGGGCACAGGCATTAAAGAAAGTGCCAGCAGGCTTCTCTGACTTGCCTTGCAGTATCAGTTGAGATGCATCAGTGCTAGAAACAAGATCTCATCCTACAGCTAGACCATGCTCTGTTCCACAAAATGATGAAAGTGAATGGAGAGAAATGGGAATGTTATTGAATCTAAACAGTCAACAGATCTGGGGTCAAGAATACTGGACCCATATACTACAGTCTTCTCTCCTGGGCCATGGAAGTAAGCGAGCAAGGAGTAGAGAGGGTATAGACACAGTCACACCCCTTCTTTTCTTTGCACAGTTTGGTGGATTTGGGGGACAGGAATGATATTTTGTAATGGACTAATTTGATTATGCTCTTTTCTATCAGTGGATGTTTCTTGGGGCAAAGCTTTCCTGACCTTTTGCTCAAGGTAATGTGTTGTTAAACCAGCCGCAAGCCACCTTTGAGCCAAAAGGTACCTGTTAACACAGGTGTTAATAATAACAGATTGTCTCAGAGCAGTATTTTCAAAAGCACTGAAGCAGATGGGGAAACCCCAAAATGATCCAGCTGGAGCAGTACCAGGCCAAAGATGAATGAGCCTAAAAGTCCTACACATATCAGATAAGATTGAGGATATCAGTGTTGTTTGTGTTTCACAGTGGTGAGAATAAGGAAAGCATAGCTGTGTGGGAGTGTAGTTATATTTGGCATCACAGTTTTCCTTCCTGCTGCCATGGCAAAGAAGTTTAAGACGGAAACACTACAATAGAGTTTGGTAAATAAACACAGAGCTTCTGCACCTGACTTCATAAAAGCAAAGAATACCCCCTAGATAAGGGACTTGAAACTTGGGTTGAGATAAACAGAGCCAGGCCCTGTTATGAATAATTGTTATCAGAGGAAAGAGAATTTATTCCACTGTATTTAGAATCTCTCTAGAACCTCCCAGAGCTCCAGAGCCTGGAGGCTGAAATCCGTTTCTCATTCTGGCAGAGTACAAATGCTGGGCTGCAGCTCCATTTGATTTTGTTTCATTACTCTGGGAAGTTCCAGAAGCAGAATTATTTCAAACAGAAAGGAACAAGAGTCATGAACAATAACACCCCTCTAGATCAGATGCACTAACAAAATGAACATGCCTTTTGAAAAGTAACAATTTAAGTTATTCCAGGGAAAAGACTTCTAAAAGTCATCCTCTGCCTATTGTCCCCAGAGCAAAATTTAGTATTTTGACACAGGGAGGGAGGAAAAAAATTACTTCAGAAGTTTCCAGACATCTCTGATTTCTTCCATCCTTATTTGTTAGCATGAAGACAGATGCATAAGATGCTTTATAAGATGGTGTGGGTTGGGGTTTTTTTTGCCCTGATTTGTTTTGGCATCTCATATCATAGAAGAATTTAGATGGAATAATTGGGAAACATAAAGTTCACAGTTTGGTAGTGAATGCAGTGAGGCATGATGGGTCACAGTGTAGGGATGAAAGCAGAATAGATAATACATTCCTCATTTCAAAGCTGGGCCTGGCTCTGCTTGTGTGGGAATGTCACAGTGCTGGAGACGTGAGGAGAGATGCAGTGGCAGAAATTACAGCTGGCAGTAATCAGGATGAAGGAATGCACCTTTGCAGCCATTTGTGGGTAACAGAACAACTCCTGCAGTTAGGCATGTCTAAGGTTAATAGGTTGTGCAGACTGCAGTACAGACCTTTACAGAGGAAGTGCATTTTTCTAGTTGTTGCTCATAAAACTTTCTCTGTTTTGCATGGATGCTTAAGCAACTGATTTCATTTTTATTCCATTATTTTAAGGATGACCAAAATTACAAGTAACTAGATATTTAATTCGAGTTTATTCAGACACCTCTACTAGGTTTAAAAAGCCAAAACGGGATAAAAATCCTGTTAAGCTCCAAGATCTGTGCAATATATGTTGAATGTTGTACTACCAGTGTTGTAATCTCTGTGCAAGAGAATGATATGAGAAGACTTTTCTTTCCTGCATTCACTTTGGCTGCCCCATACATTCAGAATGGAAAGGTTACTGCCCATCAGAAAGAAAAAGGTCCCCTTACGGTCTGCCTGAACAGGCGTTCCTAAAACTATGTATCAGGATTGTCTGCAAAACAGTTAAACAAATGCTGACCTGGATATACTCATCCCCTGAAAAGGTGTAAACTATACAGATGTTGGTTTATAATGTAATTACTTCTATCTGGCTCTTATGTATACAGTAGGCAATCACCAAAAGAACTATGGAGTTGCAAAAAGATAGGGCAGTTCTTTTTTTTTTTTTTTTAATCAAGAGAAGCATACAAGATCTTCTATAGGCAGAAGGCAAGATCAGGTCTTGAGCACGGCATAGAGGAAAGAGTTGGAGAACACAACTGAAGTTTAGTAACTGAGAAAGAAATTGAAGGAGCATTGGTTTCTGAGGCTAATATAGTAGGGATAGAAGTTATTGTATGTGAAACTCCTGGTCTACGTCTGTCTCAAAACCAAAAAACCAAGTAGTGTCAAATAGTGACTAACAGTCAAACCTGCCACATAGTTTAGGTGGTATTTCACTTGGAAAATGTAAAACCTGTACCCTTTTACTCAGCAGATCTCATAGGGCAGCTGGATTTGTGGTCACTTTGGAGAAGTATGAGATGAAATTTCAGTTCCATAGAAGGACAATGGTAAAAGGCCTATTCACTCCAAAATTCCCTTGGATACCACCCATGAGATCTTTTTACCACTATTTCTGTTGAGAAGCCAGTGCTGCTGTGAGAACGAGGGCTGGGCTCCATTCAGAAAGCAGCTCAAACTGCATGGTCTGGTCTTGATTCGTTTGCTTGTGCAACCCCACTGCAGTGATGAAAGGAAAATTATCCAACTTGGTTTTCAGATCCAAACCTGAATTTTCATGTCCGACAATAAGGAACCTCCTTCCCTTCCCACTCAGCTCTAAAATTACCTCATTTTCTCTGTAGGTCTTTAAAAGTTAATAAACATGAAACACAATGATGATGTATTTTATAGGGTGACTTTTCAGGCTGAAAGTATGATTTAAAAATCAATATTTTGGACCCTCTGCTTTTTCCATTGATTTCAGCACACAGTGAACTCTACTTTGTCCTGCCTGATCTGACTTCCTCTCTCCTTTCAGGGAAATCTCCCTGCCTTTGGCAATATCATTACATAGGGATTCATGTAAATATAGCTGAATATAAACATTTATATGAACAGCTAGTTCATTTGGTACTTGACTTGTTTTATTCCAAACACAAACATAAATAACTATGCTCATGTGTACCAGCACCCAAGCCTGAGTATGCTATGTTATACATACTTTACATAGGTAGCATTAGATCAAAAATTCCTCATGTTTTTTTCCAAAGGTTTGTTAGATTTTTTTTTTAAATTATTGATTATAAATATTTTAAGTGATGCATACTTTTCAGCTGTATTCTGAAAGGTGTATCTCATTGTTTAAAATGTGCTGGATTTAAAAAAGAAACAAACAAAGAAAAGAAAAGGGGATCATCTGATCAACTGCTCCATTTTTCTTCTCTTTTCCTGATCACCTCTGCCCTGGTATGTAGAAATTGGCTGATTTATTTAAATCCCAGGAACTCCCATGGCATATGGTTCATAAAGTAGCATTTACAGTCTGCGTTTTAACACTTCATCACTACTAGAAAGACTTTGAAAGTAATATGGGTTCATGTTGTTCCAAAAGAAAAAATAGGGTAAAAGAATCTCTAATATTAAGATTTACTTTTAGGTCTACTGCTGTAACATCAATTTTTTGGAGAGGAATGGTATTTTCTGAATGACAACTGCCACCAAAAAGAAAAAAAAAAAAACTTAAAAATCCCCTAACCCAAAAAACCCATCCTCAGAAAGTAGTTCTTCAACTCTGCCTTTTTTCCCACAGCCTTGTGGAGCCCCCAACCCTGTCTGCAGAAAATGAAAGAGAGAGGGGTGGGATTAATGTGTAATTAAAGGGAATTTGGAAGGCTGAGATGTTGCGGAATGTTAGATCAGTAGCTGGAACAGCATGTGGTGTTCTTTAGGCAGGCTTCATTGAATCCATACAAAAAAAGAAAGAAGGGCTGCTTGCCTGTCTGCTCATTTATCAAACAGCTAGGCTGAACTTTCACAGCTCCACAAAAGTGTTTTACTGTTTGCTGAAGTTTTGCTCCAGAAATTAAAGCTGAACAACCTAGCGACTCTGAGTCTATGCTGCGTTTTTGACATCAGCTACGTTGTGCAAAGCTCTTGGAAACCAGTGCAGGGTTTTTGCGTGATACACCCAATTTTTGTGTGATACAAAGGGAAGCTGAGGGTACGTTTCCTAAAAAAAAAAAAAAAGTACTGAAGAAATGGTCAAATATGTGACATTGTAATGTCTTTATTTACATAGCACCTTTTGATCCAAATACGTGTTCCAGAGCTTTCAGTCATCAATCAGGATTAAATATTTATCACAGTGGCAAAATGGCTCATGGAGAAAAAAAAAATCTATATTATTTAATCAATTTTAATTGACGTTTTCTTCTGGTTGAGCAGTTATATTCCATCTTATATGCCTGTTCTTCTTTAATATTAGTCGGTGTCCCCCCTAAAGAGGAAATATTTAGCAATTTATATAATGGAAACACAATTAAAATTAAATTTAAAAAGGAAGAAATTCCTTTTGCAAGTGAATCTTCAGGGCTTACTGCAGTCTTTCTTGCATGGCTGTTCTGCCAGAAGAATTTTCCTCCTACTGCAGACCACACTGAGATCAGGTTCAATCCTGTGGGGTGCTGAGCGCTGCCTTTCCAGCAATTACAGCAGAGCTTTTTCATCAGGACTAGCCTGGCTGACAGAGGCTCTGATTACTGAAGGCACAATCTACATCCATTAATCCATTTCCTTAAATGCATCTGGCACTAAAGAAGTTTTGTTTTACAGTAGCAATGTTCTTTTAATCTCTGCTGACAGACTAGAGTCCAGATTCTTGATGATACCCTGCTGTTTCTGAGATGCACTTGTTTTCCGTAGAGGATAAATTGATTACGAGCTATCTTTATGAATGCAACAGTGAGTCTTTCCTGGTAGAAGTGGTGCCCCTGTCAAATACCAAAATCTTTTCAGGGAATCATCTTTTAAAAAAAGGAATGCTTAATGGGAGGATTGTGAAAGTCTTTAAAGGATTGTGGCCTCCAAAACTCTCAAAAGGGGAGTTTCCTCTATTTGCAGCAAACCCAAGTTTGTTGCTCCTACAAACTGACACAAATGAATAGTAGGCCAATTGTAAGTACAGTCCTCCTTAGTTTAGAGGCAGAACTGATCTTAGATTTTTAAGGAAATGTATTCTACTCCAGTAACTTCAGAAAGTCTTTGTTTGAATTAATAGTAGTTAATGGGATTATACTGAATTTTAAAGTCTCTTTCCCCTCTTTCAGTAATGGAAAAAAACAAAAGCTTTATTTCTGATTTCTCTTGCCATGTATTTTGCTGACATCACGGTAGAGTATTTCTGCTTTTCTGTCTTAACAGTCTATATTAAATTAAGTATTAGTAAATGTGCTTTTCAATTTTTTCTAATATCAGTTCCATTTATTTGCAGATAATAAGGCAACAGTTTCCACAGTTAACAACAAGAAGACTTGGAACCAGAGGCCAATCAAAGTAAGCAGTGTATGATATTATTATCATCTCACACAGGGCGCCGTTTAGCTCTGGCTTTACTGAATAGAATAGTGTAAGATCAGGGAATAATTTGTCCAGTTGGGGACTCAAACACCAACTCTGAATGAAGTTCCACTGTAGTTTTTACGTTGTCTTATTCATTCAGCAGTGATCCTGCAAAGGTAGTCTAATGGAGGCCTTTTACTGATTTCATCAGCAGTATTTTCCATATTGTTCCTGTAATGTTTTTCATCTCAACTCACTCTACACAATGTAAAGGACATTCACACCCAGGAGTAATGGAGCTACTGTGGGAGGCTGGGAAATGACAGCTGGTTAACATCATGTTTCAGTTTAGAGGACAAGTGGCAGAAATCTATCTGGAATTTAGGGAGGAACATACATTGGCCTAAACTGAAATTGTCCACAAACCTGGATTTAACCACCATTTTTCCTGTGTAATGAAATCCAACATATATTTAAGTGATCAAGGAATTAGTTTATTGCTTTACCCAAAAGATGGTACTTCTTGGAAACAATTCATCCTAATTCCAGAATGAGAAATTGATTCAGAAAGAACAATACACTTCCTGGAGTATTTGACTTTTTCCAATTGTCGACAGGATGTGATTCTACCAATTTATAAAGAGGATACAGTGATGGTTTTATACTTTTTTCTGCTTGTGGACTCCATGAAATTTTCCCAGTGGAGCTTTGGATCTTTTTATGGCAAACATAAGGCCCCTAAACAAAAAATATGTATCTGCTTTTCTTGATTAGCTTTCACAGAATCCTACAGGGTAGTCTAAGGGTAGTCTCTGTAGATCACAAGTGGAAAACTATGGAGGGGGAAATGAAAACCTGGAACAAAGTGTTTGCAAAATTTTGCTGGTAAAGCTTCTCTTTCCAAACAACACCTAGAAACACAATATTGCTAAATGCTGAGAAACAAATATGCTATGAGAATTTAACTTACATACTAAAGCTAGGATAACCCACTCTTTAAAGGAAAAAAGAAATTAAGATGCTAAAAGAAATGCCATTAAAATTAACTTTACTGTGTTCTTCTAATAAATGGTCCATGACAAGCAGTATGTCTTTGATGGGACCAAATGTCATAGAATCATAGAATCATAGAATCATAGAATCATCTAGGTTGGAAAAGACCTTTAAGATCATCCAGTCCAACCATTAACCTACACTACCAAGCCCACTCTAGACTAATCAAGGGTAGACCAGACTAAACCATATCCCGAAGTGCCACATCTACCCGTTTTTTAAACGCCTCCAGGGATGGTGACTCCACCACCTCTCTGGGCAGCCTGTTCCAATGCCTGACCACCCTTTCCGTAAAGAAATTCTTCCTAATCTCCAGTCTAAACCTCCCCTGGCGCAGCTTAAGCCCATTTCCTCTTGTCCTATCGCTAGCTACTTGGGAGAAGAGACCAACACCCACCTCACTACAACCTCCTTTCAGGTAGTTGTAGAGAGCGATAAGGTCTCCCCTCAGCCTCCTCTTTTCCAGGCTAAACAACCCCAGTTCCCTCAGCCGCTCCTCATAAGACTTGTTCTCCAGACCCTTCACCAGCTTCGTTGCCCGCCTCTGAACACGCTCCAGCACCTCAATGTCTTTCTTGTAGTGAGGGGCCCAAAACTGGACACAGTATTCCAGGTGCGGCCTCACCAGCGCCGAGTACAGGGGGACAATCACCTCCCTGCTCCTGCTGGCCACAGCATTCCTGATACAAGCCAGGATGCTGTTGGCCTTCTTGGCCACCTGGGCACACTGCTGGCTCAAGTTCAGCCGGCTATCTACTAACACCCCCAGATCCTTTTCGGCCAGGCAGCTTTCCAGCCACTCCTCCCCAAGCCTGTAGCGTTGCATGGGGTTGTTGTGACCGAAGTGCAGGACCCGGCACTTGGCCTTGTTGAACCTCATACAGTTGGCCACGGCCCATCGATCCAGTCTGTCCAGGTCCCTCTGCAGGGCCATCCTACCCTCGAGCAGATCGACACTCCCACCCAATTTGGTGTCGTCTGCAAACTTACTGAGGGTGCACTCGATCCCCTCATCCAGATCATTGATAAAGATATTGAACAAGACTGGCCCTAAAACAGAGCCCTGGGGAACACCGCTCGTGACCGGCCGCCAACTGGACTTAACACCATTTATCACTACTCTCTGGGCTCGGCCACCCAACCAGTTCTTTACCCAGCGAAGAGTATGCCTGTCTAAGCCGTGAGCTGCCAGCTTCCCGAGGAGGATATTATGCGAGACGGTGTCAAAAGCTTTGCTAAAGTCGAGGTAGATGACATCCACAGCCTTTCCATCATCTACCAGGCGGGTCACCAGGTCATAGAAGGAGATCAGGTTGGTCAAGCAGGACCTGCCTTTTGTGAACCCATGCTGGCTGGGCCTGATCCCCTCGTCCTTTCCCCCACCTTGAGATTCTCCTAATTTTTATAACTAAGCTTTCTGTTTCTAGATCAGTCATATTTAAGCAGCTAACTGAAGATTTGAAATCTCTTCCCAAACATTATACCATAACATCAGTCATAACAGAGCTACCAGAAATCTCGCAGGTGCAAATTCTGGGCTAGTCCAACAGCATATTAGGAAAGCATGATAGGTCTGGACTCAGAGAATCAGGATTTAGCACTGACTGTAAGTTCTTTGGAAGTTCATAAAGACAGAGTGAAAGCATGTACCAGTTGCTTTATGGAAGCATTCATATGAGAGTACCTGCTGTAAGTCATAAAATCACTCTGACGTTGGCTACAACTTTGTTATTTGTCATCTTGTTCAATGAAAGGAACGAGCACTGCTGTATTTCCAAACTGGAGCTCCTCCTGCAGCTCCAGGAGTCTCTCAGAGGGGCAAGATGCTCTTGATCTGCTGACTGAGGTTGTCTTGCATCTCCAAAAGCTATGTCTCTTTACTCTCAATGAGGCTAAAAGTCAAGGAGACTTAATATTTCTTGCATATTTTCCCCCTAACCTGCATGCCTATCAGAGGGGCTTTCAGGTCACATACTGCTCCCATGCCACCTTTGCAATGGTTCTGCTCCCTATCTAGCAAATAAGAAGGGGTTTCTGTAAATCGTGCTGTCTGTGCTCTGCAAAATCCTTGGCTCCTGAGAGCTTCTGGTCACCCCTGTGAGGGAGATCATAGTCACTCAAATTTCACAGCCTCAGTAGGTATGAAATTGAGTTCTTCTGGTCCAGAAGAGGATGCCTACATCTTTGTCAGTGGTTAACACCCCAGGGATCATAGCATACAGAGGAGTCCTTCTCATTTGATCCAGTGAAGAGGAGACGTATAAACACACACTCTATATGCACACTGTACTTCTTTACAATAAATACACTCCTTGCTAGACCCAGCACAGCTGTAACTGAGCTCTGGTTTTGTTTTCAGAAACATGTGACTGCATTCCAATTAAGTGTTATGTAAAGAAATTACTTTAGGCATTAACACTTCAGTCCCTTTATCACCAGCTGTGCTGACCGATTGCTGCCCGTATGATTTTCATTCTACTTCCCTGCTACTGCCAAAAGAAATTCAGCTGTAGAAGTGGTTAAGATTATCTGACTTCACACTGTTCTGCCTTCAGTCTTTTTATAGCACAGCTGCCTTGTAACATTACAAAGTTCAGAGCTACAATGCTGCTATACTCTTGGTCATCAGTTGTGAGGCTTTCTTTTTTGCAGCTGGGTTTATTGCTGTAAGCATGCAGCAGTTCACTATTGCATTGAGCTTAAAAACAGTTCCTCCACAGGTGAGCCATGAGAAGGCAGCTAAACATAAAAGATGGTTTCTTTCTGTACTGTAGCTTGAAACTCTTCAATTATGTACACAAGAGGTTAGTTTAACTGATGGAAACTACATGGTGTGAAGGGAATTTTACTTCTTTCTTTAAAGGAGTGCTGCAGATACCGGATCCATGAGAGGAAAAAGCATTCCACTATTTACCACAAAAATAATTGTGTAGCCTGCATGTTATTCTTTAAAGATCAAACTTTCAAGCCCTGTTTATTGAATTAAGTTGGGTTTTCTTCTGACAGAAATACAGAAAAGTGCTTGGAAAAGAATCTTTGTAAACTGCACCAGTGATTTTTTTGTCATTTGGGATGGTAAAATTACTGAAGGAGGAAGCTATCTGGAAAATTTTCAGAGTTAATTTGGCTATTGCTGAATTTTGAAACTACCTGGAAAACTCTCTTATGTAGTTTACTGCCAAGTGAAATATACCAGAAATTAAATAATGCACAGTGAAATTCTACTACATTTTCCAGGCTTTCATTAATTTTTTTCTTGAATTGATTTAAGAGGAAGCTTAATATAAGAGACTGACCCCTGTTTCAGTTATACAAACCTCTCAGTCCATCTAGAACTTTTGCACTCCTGCTTGCTGTGACCTTTTCCCTTTCCCCCCGCTTTCCCTCAGCAATTGGTGGTGCTAGCTCCCTGCAGCATTTCCTTTTGGTTTCCCCAGCCCCAGACATACCACACAGGACATATGTGAGCTTTATGGCTCTTATGTGCAGCGCATGCACGACAGCTGCTAGAGACCAAACTGGGGACTTGAACTGCAAGCTGGAGTTGTTACCATTCAAGCTAAAAAGCCAAACATCTACAGCTGGTGTTATAACCCCAGTGTTAGCACAAACTTGCCATTAGCTATCTGTAAGAGGTTAGGACTGATCTGGAGCCTGGTTTCTGGTGTGGAATATGCATTTTTTCCTGAGCTCTGATGAGCAGGTTTGGAGCAGATAGTGTGGCTTTCTAAGGTATTGAAGCTAGGAAATCCCATTCATACCATGTCAGCTTAATGGTTTAATAAATCTCACTTGGATTATTCAATATTGAGTTCAAGAAAGCTTTTATTTTTAATGGACAACATGGAACATCCTCAGTGTGCATGGCTAGGGAGCCACATACTAGAAGTTTGCTACAACTCTCCAGGCCTCGTCTCAGCCCATCTGTGCTGGTAGAGAAGATCAGGGCTTCCAGCTCTTTGCCATCACTTTCTGCTGGAGATTGTGACACACACTGATCTGTGGGTGAATGACTGTGAGTGAAAAAAGAAAAAAAATCACCTGAGTTAGCTTAAACTACCATCACTTAGATGCTACTCTTTCACTAACTTAATTAATGACTTTTGTAAAACCAGCTGATTTTGCCTAAAGCAAACTTGGGTCCATTCAAATGAACAGATCTGCTGTCAGCACTCTGAAATCAGTAACTGTCTGGGGAGTACAACAAACATCTGGAGATGGTAACTTCTCCTGCCACCATAGTGGGATCCAGAAGACAGTGCCTCATCACGGTCTGATAGGCTTTTCATAGGCTGTAAGGAGAGAACTGGAAGATCATTGAAAATTCCCTCTAGGAAAGTAGGGTGAATCAAAAGTATGCAAGTGATACAGTCTTGTGATGCCTTTTGTAATCATTAAAAATGTAGCTGATGGGTTGGTGATGCCTACAGCTGAGAAACTGAAATAAAAGTTAGCAAATTGTGGAAGAAATAAGATTACCTTTGCTGCTTTGATGCAAGAGTTAGACTGGATAAATCAGTGTTTCCATTAACACCTATAATAAAGCTAAGTTGTAGCACAAACTTGTGCCATAAGGCCACCAATCCATTCTTATACCACTGCCACACTGTGTAACTCCCACTGTGATCTGCACAGATGGAGTTACAGTGTTGTGTAGTATCCCTCACTGATCTAAGCCCAGTGCTGATGCTAAGTTATGAAGCAAATAATTTTGAACTGTACATTTCCTACCGTTCATTGGTTTCCAGCACCTTTTCTTCCTCTCTCTTTTCATTGAAGTGTTTTCAACTTTTGAAACATTTCTGATCAACTCATTTGCAATAAAGACTCATGCTTTTCAGGGATCAAACCACCCCTCAACAGTCTGAGAATCAGGGAGCTGAAATAACAACAGAAGGGCCAGTCCACAGGGTCTGTACCTCTGCTTATTGCTAAACTAAAGGAGCAGCTGCACAGCAGAGCTCTGCCAACAAGTAGCTCTAGGATGCTTTTTTTTTTTTAATAAGAAAAAAAATGGAAGTCCATTATTTTCCTGCCCTGCAACAGAGTCAGCTTTATTAAATCTGAAGACAGCTACTTTTACCAGAAGGAATGAAAATTGGAAGCCCAATATATTACCACAATGTTCTGCTACTGAATCAATGCTTGTTAATAATATATAAACTATTGCACAGTCTGTTTTGCTGTAGAAGTCATTAGAATTATCAGTTTCTCTTACCCGCATATCTTTTTTTCTTTTTTAATTTTAAAACAATCTGCTTTATAAAATATACATCTCTATGTATCAGGTACCATTATTATGGAATTGCAGTGAAAGAAAACTCCCAGTATTATGATGTGATGTATTCTAAAAAAGGAGCAGCCTGGGTCAATGAAACGGGAAAAAAAGAAGTAACCAAACAGACAGTGGCGTATTCACCACGATCCAAACTGGGAACATTACTGCCAGAGTTTCCAAATGTCAAAGATCTAAATCTGCCAGCCAGTCTGCCAGAGGAGAAGGTAACACTTTGGAAATCTTTTCTAAGCTTGTCTTGGGTTTTTTCCCTGCTGTGGATGAAAGCTTTATCTAAACTATGAAGACTTTAAATTAGAGTAAGTTTAATAATGCTTTGACTTTATTTATGGGGGACTTAATTACTTCATATAATAGGAAGAAATATCTTCCCTTAAAATAGGCAGCTGACACTATCAGCTGTACGGTATTTCTAAAGCCCATGCACATGTTTTTTTAAAGTTGCATTACATACAGTAGGTGAGGTTTGAGGGTAACTGGTTTTAAGTACGTTATAGCTCTTTAATCTGTGAACACATTCGATAGCAAACTGGGAAAGAGTTCTGATGCTTTCCTGAGCAGAGAGGGACTTAGTGCATTTCTTACCCTTCTAGACTAGAAATCAAGAGAATCCTGTCTGCACATATGACAAAAGTGCTCTGGCTGCTCTTGGCTGAGCTAGCTAGTTTTCTGATGCTATTCACATGTGTAGTATCAATGTAAAGTGGACAAAAGAATAGGGTTTTATAGTTCTTTATGTCCTAATTAGGGCCACATTCTCGTCTTTGATCTCACTGAGGCTTTTTGCTCCTCTTACATTTGAAGAATCCCCATTGACATAGAAAAATCCATGAATTCAAAGGGAGAATTTACTTTTAAGAAGAAAACTCATCTTAAAGCTAATCTAACTAATCTAACCAGACTCTAACCGATTTCATTATTTTTGCAATTGTGCATAGGTAAGATAAGAAAAAACTTACTTTTTTGTGCTCTGTATTCTGATAGTTTTAAAAGCGGGTTTCTTAAAGTAGAATGATCTTTTGTGTGTCTCCCTCATTCTTTTTCAGGTTTCTACCTTTATTATGATGTATAGAACTCACTGTCAGAGGATACTAGACACTGTAATAAGAGCAAACTTTGATGAGGTATGGTTGGAAACTGCAGTTCTAGTTTAATGATACATTACAGACTTACGGTTTTGTGGTGGCCAATCCTTTTTATGAATAATGAACAATAGCTATACTTCAGTACATGATATGAGGCCTATAGCATTAAATCTTACTTATTAGAGAAACAATCCTTAGTTAGAGAAATGAAAATATGGGAATGTTTTTGTCTCGCCGTTCTCCAGCAAGATTAAGATAGCAATATCCCCTTACATGGTGTTGGACAATCCAGTTCTTACAACTCAAGAAGTGTGTCCACCACCACTTTCATAAGCTTTGCATTGGGACTGAGCTCTGTTTGAAGGAATTCCTCTGAGTGTTAAGCACAAACCCAGGGCAGGTGCCACAGCCAAAATGGTGGGCTCTGCTGGTCTGTTAACAATGGTGCAGGGCAGTGGGGGGCCTACAGCCTCCCAGACATCCCAAAAAGCTGTAGCTGAAGTCCCCAGTTGCTCAGTTGTACTGCAGTGCAGCTAGGAATACACACACTGCTCATCAGTTGATACAATCCATTAGAGATGGATAAGGTTTGTACCTGCTGCATATCTGACAGAATCTGAGGGTTTTCTGGCAGTGCATGCAGACAGCTCTCTAAATTAGAGCTGAAAAATAAAACATTATTGGAATGCAAGCAGTTTTATATTACTTGTGGAGAAAGCCTCTAGCCCAGGAAAACAATTCTGAGTATAGAGATGCTGAGGGCCTGATTTAAATATGACATCCAGGTCCTGGAAAAAATCAAAGGCAATGGGCTTTCTGACTCTGCCTTCTGAACAATGGCAAGAAATTCCCGGATTTTCTTCCTCTCATTGTTTAATTCTTACACTCTTCTGATTTAAAGCTGAGGCTCTTTTAAGTCACTGTACCCAGTCTAGATGTTTCCATGTGAGAGAAATATGTGACACATATTCAGGAAGTTTTGCTGAGTAAGTCTCAGAATACTTTCTGAAAAGCAGGATGTTATATTTTAATAGGGAATCTGTTTGTCAGAATCAATGGTGGGGAAGGGGCTGAGCAGCAACAATATATAAATGGCAAATATTCTTTACTGCACCTAGTGTGGTTACTTATTTCAGTACAGATTGTATGCAAAAGGTTATCACTTACGAATGCTGGTGTTCTGACCCCTGTAGAACTGCTCATATCATTCACTGAATAACACCTTTTTTTCCTAAATGAAATTTTTCAGAGGTATATTTTGCTGTGTCTGAAATCTCCTCCCCATTTTCTTTTTTGTCTTTCTCCATTCTTTCTCCTCTTTCCTTCATAGTGGAGGAAAGAAGAAATCCCAAAGTATAGTGTTTCTTTCCAAAATGAAGACAGAAAATGATATATTGACCCCTGTAAGCTATGCTCCTTTCCCTCCCTACACCAAGCCCTAGATTGCATTCCTTTGCATACAGAGACAGAGAGCAGAGAGAGAGGAAAAGGCTTGACATGTGGAAGCCAGAGTTACACTCACCAGCCATTGATGGAAGGTAAAAATATGGTGATTCCCATGGGTCTCTCTGCTGTAGTAACACAAACACACCCTGTCACCAACTCAGAGGGTCTCCTCACCCTTTGGTTGATTATCCCATTGTGTGCTGCATTACAGTATAAGCCTATCTAGTTAAGGAATATGCCTTGCCTGGTGTTGCACACCATCAGTCCAGCTCTGCGGCTGGAACAAATGCTATATAAGCAGGGTCATTTAAGGAAAATGGTATTTGTGGCTTTTGGTTATTTTCACTTAAACATTCCTGCTTCTTCTTGTGATTGCAGGTTCAAAGTTTTCTTCTGCACTTTTGGCAAGGGATGCCTCCTCATATGCTGCCTGTATTGGGTTCTTCAACTGTAGTGAATATAGTGGGAGTTTGTGATTCAATTCTGTACAAAGCAATTTCTGGAGTTTTGATGCCAACAGTACTACAAGCATTACCTGACAGGTCAGTATAGCTAGCAGCACTGACCACTTTTAGCTCAGCTGTCTTTGTTGCATGTCTTTTCTTCAAGAACGGCACCAGTTCTCAGAAAGCTGCTTGCTGTCAGCCATTTCCTGAGTTTAAATCACAGTGTCAATTCAAAGGAGTTGAAGAACTGACATGTTCTTGAAGAAATGTTCAGATTTTCATAAGACTTGTATTGTGAAAAGCTTGTTATTTTTTGTGTGATAAAGGATACCACCTTCTTCCTGGCTTATTAACATGAAGCTGTTAGTCATGTCCCAACTTTCAGGTAATGTCAGAGTTCTGCAGGTTGCAGAGTGCCACACTGTCTTCTGAAAAATTCAGACACTTTTCTGCTAGTCTGGGATAACAGCATAACAGTATTCTGAATTACAGTGTCAAGGAGAGCTGGCCTGGCTGCTCTGTTTGTAAATATTCACATGCATATTCAGACACTGCAACCTAAGCATTTGTCTCTGTTTACACTCTTGGAACCAAATTGTTATTCTGCTTGCCAGGAGTATGAAACATGAAGATCATACTTGTGAAGCCTTGGACAAGCTGGTTCAATTTAAATACTATCCTGTAAAGAACAGATGTATGCTTATTTTAGGATCACTTTATTAATATTAACAAGCATTTGCCTTCTTTGTTTCAAAACTAGATTTACATTTCCATTCCATGTGGTAGATCTCAGCTGATCTCTTCCTACCTGGAGCTCAACTGAGTCCAAGAAGTCTTGTTTATATAGGTAAAGCAGAACAGAGATCAGCAGTTTGCAGCAAAAAGTATAATCACTGAGTGCAGTCAACCTGTTTCCCCCTTTGATTTTCCTAATATGAGCACAAGGAGACTCTCTTTTTCTAAATATATGTGTACACCTTCAGTATTATTTGACTGATGCTTTCCTGAGGTTGACTAATTTGTTAAGAATATTGCTCTAGGAGTTTATTAATGGTGCTGTATATTTGGCCCTCAAGATTTTAAAGCATCTCTAATTATAGCAGATGTTTTCAAGATGTTGTTCTGCTCTCCTGTGCGCAATGTATGACTGCTAAAGTACCAGTAAAGTATTTTTTTCCACAAGAAACCTGTTATAAGCATAGGCTTTCCTTGATAAGACATGTACATTTTTACAGGCTTTGCCCCTCACCCCCCCAAATCTACTTCATTGGAAGGATTAAACAGAACAGCAGTCCTTTTCTCAAGCTGCTTAGTTCTTTCATAGCAAATAAGGAGAGACTTGAGTGTGAATATAGACTTTTGTAATGCATATAAAGGGCCAGATTGTGGCTATTAAGCCATAGCCTGCACTGGAGGGGGTGAAGAAGGGTCTCATTGCAATGGAAGCTCCTGAGGAAATCTTGCTGACTCAGCCAGAATCCTCTGAGGGACTTCCTAGGAACAAATGTTGGCTGTCCAGAAAAGCCACTTTTTAGTGGGTGTAGCAGTTGTCATCCATCCCCTGTCCTGTTAGGTGTCTGCGTAGAGCAGAGCAGGCCTATGGCCATGTTTATTTTACCAGCTCTGTTCTCAGTTCAGAGCATTAGGAGTACAAACAGAAATAGCGGCCTGGCTGAAAGAGGGGAAGTTCCTTGCACCTTTCCTCTCTCTCTCATTTGTGTATCTCAAGTATTGCTACAGGCAGTGCAGCTCAGTTTGGCAGAACCAACTGTTAGGTTCCCCTGCACAACACCCTGCAACTTTTCCTGGAAACTGACATTTTATACTGAGCAATTCCAAGAAGAAGGGCAGAATGAGCTGCCTACCAAGTTTAGCAGGAAATGATGGAGCCATCAGGAAAGGGTAGTAAGGGAGAAGAGAGAAATTTCACTTGTCTGGGAAGGTTCCTGTCCTGTGCAGAGCTAAGTAGGCAGGTCCTGCTCCACCCCCACCTGTGTGGGCTTGGCCTGGAAATTCCTGCCCACCCTCATCACCCACTCACTGGCTCCAGCCTGCAGCAAAGTCAGTTGTTGCTTCACTTCGAACGTCCCTGTGTACATCTGTATAAATGTGGGCACAGCTGAGCCTGAAATCCAAAGCTTGATCTACTGTCTTCTTTAAAGAGTTGTGATTTTATGTTTTTATGTTTGTACAGAGTGGGAATTATTTTAGTTCAAGCTAAGAATGCTGTTTGTAAATATGAATGCAGTGCAGTACACAGACTTTCACTCTTTGTGAGGTTTTGAACAAGGTGATATGTTTTACTTTTCCTGCAAGCATTTTCAGAAGCTTTTCTTCACTCCTACAAACCAAAAAATGTCAGCAATTCTGCATAATAGTCAGTTGTAAATAACTGACCCATAGTCTTCACACATTCACAGATTTTATAGTATAAAGCACAGAGTAAACATGTTCTGATGTAGTGATTTCTCTTTTCAGTTTGACGCAGGTAATCCGAAAGTTTGCAAAGCAACTGGATGAGTGGCTGAAAGTAGCTCTCCACGATTTACCAGAAAATCTACGAAATATCAAATTTGAATGTATGTATTGCCCAATCTCTCTCCTATTAACCTGGGATGTATATAGTGTTTATTGATTACAAATTAATTGGAAGTGAGACTAGTGTTCTTTTTGGAATTAAAACCCGTCAACATTATTAAACCTTGCATTCACTTACAATCTCCACTTGTTCAGGAGAACCAATTTCATTTAGTGAAATGAGGCACAGCTCAAAATGAGAAGAATTGCTTTTCCTTTCTTGTGGATTCTGATAAGAAATTAATTTTGTTGATGGTAAGCAAATATTAGGGATGATATTAGGCAAAGGAAATTATTAAACAAACCTTTAGGCTAGCACAATTTGAATACAGCTTGAGGCCCTTACTCAAAAAAGTGCCAGAGTTAAAAATGAAGGAGATCAAATTACCCTGTCACCACAGGAAAGGGCACTAGTCCTTTTCAGACATGCTTTGTAGATGCCTGCAGTGCACATCACCTATTGATAAAGCCTGCTTTATTTCACGGCTCTCAATTCTTTGCCTTTCATGAGCACTAAATTCCACACCACAAAGTTAAAGGGGAAAAAAAAAAAACTAATTTAGGAGAAGGATTAACTATTTTGATCAGCATGGAAAATGAGGTGTATATTTTACTGGGAACAGTGAGGATGTAAATTGGAACAACTACTTTTAGGGTTTTTTGTGGTGTTTACTAATTTATTTTAAAAGTTGCACAAGGTCAGAACTGAGAATATGCTTTATCACATCTTTGTCAGTTCAAAAATATTGAGAATCAACAACAGCAAAATCTTTTCTGATCTTTTAGGGAGAGAGAGAGACAGACAGTACACTGTAGTCATTCTTAATCTGTACTCTTTAACTGCCTCTATGTACAGTACAGAGGGAAAACCTACTCTGTGGCCACATCTAATGCCTGTTTTGATAGATCTGCAAGTCTTTGGTGATTTTAGTATAAGGAAAAACTTGAGAGCATCCTAGCTTTTACATGAGCCTTTGTTGCTTCTGCAATTGTTTCCTCCTCATCGGAATTTGTGATAGTGTACACAGCCAATGGAGGTACTGACAGGAGTAACTACAAGCCTTGGTCAGGTTTGCATTTCCAGAGTTACAGATTTCAGACAAAAGATGCACAATACAACATTTTAAAATCCAAGTATAGGACATATCTTAATACAAGGTCCATATTGCTTCAAAAGAGCTAAAATAGGAGCAGAGGACTGGCAAGTACCTCTGGAGCCATCTTACCCCATAGTATGTTAGTACATCATGTAATCTCTTTCAGAAACTTTGATCAAATTCTACCTGAAACTGATTTTAGGTCCTACTAGTCCAGTCAGAAGACTCCTCCAAAACTTCTTTGCGTTAAGACTTAACAACCTTTTCTAATTTCCACACGTAATGTAGCTATCATTATTTTATGCCCACTTGTTCTTGCACCAACATTTTTCTTTCTATTAAACAGTTCTTTCTAGTCTTCAGTTCCTTTGTGTATCAAGAGAAAATTTGCTATGCTGAACAAGTGAAGCTCTTCCATTGTCCTCTACATTTCTCTTGTCATCTCATTATTCACAGCATCTATAAATCATTGCTTGTAATATGCCTCTGTAAAACTGATCAAGCATCCAGATTTAAGGTTTTAGGTCAAGGTTTAAACTAAGTTAAAACTGGGCTATTTGAATGAACTTTATGTAGCCACGATTGTATATAGGAAACTGGATATATTTTTTCTGGTTCTTGTTTTAATTTAGTCTTTTCAGAAATAATTTTCTTTACTTAGCACAGTATGTAAATATGTATCTTGTCTTTCCTGCAGTGTCCAGAAGATTCTCACAAATACTCCGGCGACAGACATCACTAAATCATCTCTGCCAAGTAAATATTCCAGTTTCCCAAGTTTGCTGAATGCCATTTTTAGTGACTTTTCAAGTAATTTTATGAATTGGCAGGCTGGACTTTACCCAAAGAGGAAGAGATCATGTTAGCAATTTGTCTCCAATATTTATTATGACCATCTTTACAAAATCAAGAAGTAATCAGCAAAAAATGCTTTTCTAGACAACTAGCAACCCTGATCATTAAGTTCAGGGAACTTTTATTAAACAAAATTATTATGTGATTTGAAAGGATGGTTCATTTCCATGAAATAAATGAAAGGCATTCCTTTGATTTCAGGGTGGTTTGTATCGGGCCTATTGCAAAACAAGAAAAACTTCTATATGCCTGACAAAAAATTCAAAGTCTAACTGTATATTATAAATCAAATGTAAATTAGTAAAAAGCAAAATAGTTGAACCACTGGGGTTTTAAATAGAAATATTCTTGCAACCATAGCAAATGAATATAAAAACTACTCTGAAGTGTTTGTTTTTCATCAGTTAGTTTAGATCACAATTGCCTATCAAAAATTCATGAGGCCAAATTCTGTGTAGTATAAAAAGGAGGAGGGTCCATTGAATTCGTTGATTAATCAAATCAATACATTCACCCATGTATTGGAGCAGACTGTTTGTTTTCCCCATTACATTGAAAGCTCCACTTCTGGAAGGGGTATCCAACACCCCAGGTTAACCTTGTGAGTGGTGAAACCCACAGGAAGCAGCTCTGGGGAAAACAACCCGTTCCTGCAAAGAATTCTTTGTAGATTTCTTCCTCCCTTGTTTTAGTGGTGGAGGCAGAGATGCCAGTGCTACCTTTCCCCAAACATTGTGGATCATCACTGAACTTTGGAGGTCCACAGGGATTCAGAGGATATCAAGATAGAGAGACCACAACCTTCTGTATCAGACCTGGGATCAAACAGTTTACTTACATGAAGGACTCTTCAAATGCATCATTTCCTTGGGGAAGCTGATAACCTTAGTGTGGGTTATCATCTCTGCTTAACTTACAGGGATCTGGTGTATGTTATATGACCATGACCTTGTTTCACTTCCTTTCCTCTCAGCCCATCTTCCCCATTATCAACAGCAGACCCCTGTCTTAACAGCAGATCTGATGCGGAGGCAAATGAGCTTTAACCTTTTCATGCGGCTGAGCGAAGAATGAGAGTCTTCATAGTTTTGGAGAGGGGAGGGTGCAAACCTGAGTGGGGTTTGTTTGGTTTTGGCTTGATTTTTCTTGTTGCTTTTTGGTTTTGAACTGAAGCTGGTCAAGAAAACCAACAGAGCTGTTAGAGATTAAGGAGTCTAGCAACAGCACCACCAGATTAGGGTTGCTCATCAGGGTTCATGGTGGATGAAAGCAAAATGCTTGCAGTTGATTAAAGTAGGCAAAATGACTTGGGAGTTCTATGTGGTTAGAGGGCCCTGTAATGTCCATAAGACAGCAAGCCGGTGGGTGGGGGTCCATGAGAAGAATCAACTTAGTGAGCCTAGCTAAGGAAGCGTAAAAGGGGATAAAGCCTATTTTTTAACCTAATAAACCATGAACTAATGAATAGATTGGATTGGATTACAGGCATCAAGAACGGTGATCCACAGTGCAGACATCACATTTCAAATGCTGGAGGACTGGAGGAATGTGGATCTGAATAGCATTACCAAACAAACCCTCTATACTATGGAGGACTCACGGGAGGAACACAGAAAGCTCATCATACAATGTAAGAACAGAACCCTCAAATAAAGGCAGGTTAACTTGGTTTTCTGCTGGAAACAAAGCTCAATGAAAGTAACACTGTTTTTGCAGCCATTGGTTTGCTTGGAGGCTTAAGATACATACCGGGACATTTATCAAAATGTAAGGCAAAGCCCTGTCAAGGTCTTATGTTTTGAGGCATAGATCTGGGCACTCTTCCATTAACGAGTTTCTTTCTAGTATCCAGAATAGCCAATGGCACAAAACTTGCACCCAAATTCAAGCAGATTTTTTTCTATGAGCTTGAGCAAACTAAATCTGTGAGTTAACCACTGAATCTGAAAAAGTCCAGTCTCTCCTGCTGTAGAATTGTGGGGGAGTTGTCTTTTAAATGGCTTTGGCACTAAAGTGACTGTGTATTTGAGGCCCTTGTAAACTTTATTTATAAAAATCTCCATTTTACACATTCTTTTTCATAAACAAGATAATTTGATGGGGTAAGCTTTTACCCTCAGCTTTTATAAGTAGAAGTCCCATATCAAGCAAGCTCATTGGTTAGTTTAGATTCTGCCTAGTATAGTGAAGGGCATGAACTGAAAAGTGACTTTGGCGATGTTGGCAAATTGGTTTTACAGTCAAAGATCTTTTGCAAATTTAAAATTTAACTTGCTTTGTCCAGCAAGTGTGCATGATTGTAAGCTTAGGTGTAACCCTAAGCACATTGAGTTTGTCCCTCTGAGGCACCAGAGATGACCAGCTTTGTCTTTAGCATTGTTCATAATCTCAGTTCCCTGTGAACCCACCTGTTGTATTGCCATCTCTCTCCTGAGGAGGACCAGTCATCTTTTATCCAGAATGGGGAGCAACCCAGGCAGCCACTTGTGGGAGCCCTGCAAGGGTAGGTTTGCTAGTGGGGTAATTCTTTCAGTGAGTGGCTGGGAAGAGGAGGGGTGACACTTTCACATGCACACTGGACCCTGCAAGGTTGACTTTGGCACTCGTCCCACCATGTTAACACTAGAAATCTTCTCCCCAGTTTAGGGACGGGCCTTGCATTCTCTGTTAGCTCTGTCTTCCAGCAAGAGGTGCTTGGTCCTCTTTCCTCTCCTTCTTAACCCTTGATTCATTTTCTGACATGGCCCTCTTCCCTTTTGAGGAGATAGAAACTTGGCACGCCGGCGGGGAGGTAGTATATAGTGAGACTGAAGTCCAGAAGCTGGGTGCATCCTTCTGTCATCTGATGTTTTCAGTATCTACCCAACATCCTCCCACTGTCCAAAAAAGAAAGAGTTCTCAAAGTTATAATCCCTAATAGCAGCAACAGTTTTGGCTCTCATTCAGAAAATCCTTACTGTTGAGGAAAGCTTTTAGTTTATGTGCTAACTATTTAAATACAAACTTAAGTGTAACCAAATCAAATGGAGTTTTCCTGAATGCTAATGAATTTGAACATGTTTTTCCATATTTTAGGCCCATATAGTCCAATAAGTAATTACCCAGAAATGGTAACCTAATATGAATGTTCATCATGAGGTCGGATTCCACTGAGTTGTGCAGATATGTATAGAGATTATTCTAGAACTTAGATTTTTTTTTCCCCATCTTTGATGTTTATTCTACTTGGCCAAAGATCTTTTCAAAGATCACACTGTGTGACTCATATGACATGGAATTAAGGCCTGTTTTCACATTCTTGGTATTAATAACCAAGAAAGTACAATTTCCAGCTGCTGTAACTGGAAAAAAAAATGTTTATAAGCCTATAAGCAAGCTTAGAGAAAAACAGAGAAAAATCACTTGGTATAAGAGAAGCCCTTTCCTGCTTTGCTATGGTAGCTGTCTCTGACATGGTTTCTTCTTTATTCCCTCTCTCTCAGATCCTGTTGAGGTATTTTTAACAGTCACTAAAGGCTTAACAGTTACTTTTCTCAAATAGGTCATTATACACAGTTGCATTGCTCCAGCAGCAAAGCAGGCAACTGATTTGTTTTTCCACTCTTGCTCCCCTCTTTGCACAGCATATGAATTACTTCATCTGTTGTATCAGGCAGTTTTTGTCCAGCCAAATACTCAGGTAAGGAGTCAACATTTAGATTTCTCTGTGATCCTATTCTGAATAAAGAGAGGTTGCCTATTCAATGAAACAAGATAAGGGTGGCCCAAACATCTTTACTTCCCTTCTTCCCCAACTAATGTTTCTGACCATCCAGCCTTTGCAAGTCTAAGTTAAACAAAGGTAAAGTCAGGTGTGAAGCAAATGCATTCCTGCTTGTCTTGCTGATCCAACTTAGAGACCAGGGAGCTTGTTCTTTGCATTATTCTCAGAGACCCTCTCTGGCTCACATCTCTAGCTATCATCTCTAAGCTTTGCCCCGTCCACCTCCCTCACTATCTTTCCTATGGTGGGAAATTCCTTCCTCCTGTTATTTAAAATTAAGCACAAATGGAAATGCCTAGCACATTGAGATCATCCTGTAACACAGCAGGTAGAAAATATCTTTCTTCTTGACTTACTGGGCCTTTTATTTTAGCTGAGTTGAAGAACAGTTTCCTAAGGTGTCAAAGCGCATGACTCTCTCTTCCAGTCATGGATTCTCATAAACAAACTACAGACTTGCAGTTTTAAGAGCTGCAGTTGAATGACTTGATTGTTTTTACTTTCTGTATTAAAATACAAATATGTGTACTTGGGAGAGGTTAAAAAGTATTCAGGTTGCTTTTGGAAACTCTTCTTGATAAATTCACTATAGCATTTGTGCATTGGTAGCGATTTGTTTTGAAGAAGCAGAAGTTTATGGAAATTCTTTGTGTGTGTGTCTGGCATTGCAAATAGATGATTTGCAGCAGTTAAATCATGTTTTTGCAACTAAGGCATTATACAGATGAGAACCCTATCAACAATACTCATCCACTTGGTGCTTAGAAGATTCTTTATGCATTTCTAAATCAATTTCATGCATGACCTTTTTTCATCACCAGGGTCAAGGCCTAGCTTCGCACTCTTCGTAGAGAACACCACAAACTTGCAGTAGAAACAAGATAAGAGACCAAGCAAACTTGTTGGGTCAGCACCAAGAGAGATATAATTGTTATAGCTAAGCAATCTATTATAAAAACCACAGCAAACTTGTGATGTTATTGGCAGATTTTTGTGATTTGTTTCTCTTTTGTTTGAAATGGAATCCAAGTACTGAGGTGGGCTATTTTTTCTTTGTCTGCCAGTATATCAGGAGTTTGATCACCTTCTGGAGGAGCAGTCCCCCATTGAGTCATACATCGAGTGGCTGGATTCCATGGTGGACAGATGTGTTGTAAAGGTTGGTAAGCAGGAGTAAGGACCTGAGTCACTGATGTGCATTATGAGCTCTAGTTAGGTCATAGATTTTTAGCAAAAATAGAAAGGAGAAAAAAAAAAAAAAAAAAAAAGCCAGGCATTGGTAATAAGCAGGATTAAAGCAGCAGTGAGCAAAATCTCACCAGTTTTCATGCTCAGTATGAGAACTGCTCACATTCAGGATTCTGCTTTTTTCTGCTCTTTTTTAGTCTGTCCCAAAAGATGATATTCAAGAATGGAACAGGGTTGAGTTTTCCAAACAAATCAATATTTCAGGGGTATGGAGAGATGAGTTCAGAGTCATCCTAACCACATAGTGCAAATAAAAAGCATAATCTAGTCTGGCCTTTTAATATTTTAATGAGAGGGATATTTAAGCTAGCTAATTCATTTATATACATTCAAATGTAAGGATGAAAGTCTACATTACCATTCAGTCAAGGACACATCTTGCCTTTTGAGCTGACTTGCGATACCAAGGACTTGTATTTTATTTTAATTTAAGCGCATGCAGAAACCTGCTAACAAATCTTTAAAAAATATTTTCAAAAGTGATCAGGCATCACCATAATTTTACATAGAGTATGAAACTATATAGCTGACTATTTTAACTTCTGTCACTAACTATACTTTGTATTAGAATGTTCTATTAGAATTTCAACTCTTCATTCCAGTTGTTAGAGCTAAGAAGTAGGAAAAAAATAAAAATGCTGCCTCTCTCTCTGCTGCAAAAGATCCATACAGAAAACAACAGATACTTCCCCAGGTTACTGGAAATATTTTCATAGTTTTGGGGAACTTTTCTTTTAGTCAGTGGAATGCAATTTGAAATTCAGACCATAACTGTTAATTTTTATAAAGAACTTGACATGAATTTTATTAGCTAATTGGATGAACCTAATTCTTTAACTCACATATGGCTATAGTAAGTACCTTTTTGAAGAGTTGATGCCTAAAGTGTGCTTTCTGGAACATATTTTTGCTAGTAAAATGTGAATTCACAGAAATAAAAACATGAAGGAACAAAAAATTTTCTATTCAGTAGTAAACTTTAATTGAAATATTAATACAAATTTTCAGTGTAGATCAAGCATTCCTGATTATAAATTGTTTCCTTGACTAGGAAGCAAGAATGAATATGTAAGTAATTAGGCTAAGATGAAGATCAGACCAATTTTTTGGCAGTCCTTTCATAATTTATAAAGAAAATTCAGCCTTGGTGTTAAATAATACTTCATGATTTCCTCTTTCTGAAGGTTGTATATAGTTACAAGGTGGCATTCTGTATAAGGTTTGGTTTTTTGCTTTTTGGGGTTTTTTGTTTGTTTGTTTTGTTGGGGTTTTTTAATTTGTAGTGTATATTTTATTGTGAAGATAATGGTAAGTAGTTTTTCAGTATAAAAAGAGAAGACAGATATGTGCATCATTCAGCTGTATCAGGTGGTAGAAATAAAAGTTTCTCCATGTCAGATATATCTGCTTTCTTGCAGGTAGCTGTCAAGAGACAAGGCTCTTTGAAGAAAGTAGCTCAGCAGTTCCTCTTGATGTGGTCGTGTTTTGGCACTCGAGTGATTCGGGACATGACTTTGCACAGTGCACCCAGCTTTGGTACTTTCATTTTGTTGTAATAATTGCATGCCACTGTCAAAAAAATCTGTATCCTGGCTTGTAATGTACAGTTTAAGTGAAGCCATAACCAGTTTTCACATGTCCAGGGCTCTATTAAAAAATGAGTTGGGGCTACTGACATTTGGAAATAATGCTCAGACAGATGTCTCACTTCAGGATCTAGCCAGGGGAGCTGAAAACATTACTAATTCCTTCCAGTTGTTGTTAGCCAGTAGCTGCAGTTATCAGTCACAGGTCAGCTAGAGGAGCTGATTACAGGAGCATTCCCTAACGCCCTTCAGTGCAAAGTGAGCCTGGTTACCCAAACCACTCTGACCACATGTCATTCTGAGAGAGATGACTTTGCACTGAAGTGGATGAAAAGGTCTCCAGTGAACCACTTTGCCAGCTCTGCTTTCAAAGGACATAGCATTTTAAACTAGTCTTGCAAGATGAATATATTTTTATACCCTGGACAGATTCTCTTCCATTCTATGAGAATTCAGTCAGGGTGGAAAAATAGACTTTACTTTTTGAATGAAAAAAAAGCATGTTGTTTTTCTACAGTTTCAAAAAGGGCTTTGTCTTGAATCCTGGGATACAAACAGTTCAGATTAAAATCAGTTAAAAGCAGGAATGATTGAAAATGGACCGCTGTGTCATGAGTGTGAATATTCACAGTCACTTGGGACCAGATTTTGCATGAGGGGTGGTTTTCATAAATGCACATTTGTCAGAATATGTCAGTAGACGTTTAAGAATGAATTTGTGAAAGCACTGCATTGAATAACTGCAAGGTTTTCTGCCAGCTGAGCTTTGATGTCCTTTACGCTTTTAGAACCATCGAATAGCATAAATTCAGATACCATCAGAGATAGGCACAATGTAATCTGTATTTATATTTTAATCTGAAACTACTTTCATTGGCTTCCCATTGTAAAGACTTTTCCAAACAGGTATTACTGAGTCACCATCAGGATAGTGAGCATCCCCAAGATGATCACATTTTCCATCTGCTAGCTTGTTTTTTCAGCACCAGTATCCTGGTCACATACATTTTCCACCTCCTCTAGGACTCATTTTCTCCTTGAGTCACTGCAGCTTTTCTTTTGTTGTGGGCATAAAAGTAGCTGATACTGCTTGATAGTATACTTTCCCCCAGTGTTCAAAAATCCCTTTGCATGAGTGTTGAATAAATGCTGAATTTTGTTTTCTAGCACTTTGGGTTGCTACACTTTTCTCTGCAAACATAATCCCAATTTATGAAACACACCGGTACCCAACAAATGAAGAAACATCCTGCATTAGTGCAGTGTTGAAGTTACACTGTTACAAGTCATGAAATGCTGACATTAAAGTGCCCCTAAGGATACATTATTGCTACTGAGTTGCACATTACAACATTATTTTTATTCCCGTTCAGCTGTGATTTTTTTTTACTTATTAACAGAAACATTTATGAATGTGCCATGTAGCGAGAAAATGTGAAGATTGAGAATTATTCATTGGTTTGAGTTTGGGACCTAATATAAGATAATAATATATCAGATCTACCAAAATAACTTACCTGTTGTCTCGGTTATAGATTTGGGTCTTGAATGTCTCATTTTTGAGAACTTTAACTGCTTGGCTAAATTTTTAGGTTTTTGTCTCTTTTTGTCTTTTTAATTCACTGAGAATATCTGTGCATACAAAATGCGTGATTCTCCTTCTTACATGGACACACACCTTTGAATATGAATTTGATATGTTTATATGTAACCATAGTCAGGGAAAGAATGTACTGGTTATAGCTGATGTGTATTTCATGGGTGTGTGGTGTTATAATTACAACTGGATCAATAACCGCTTTTCAATTTGTGAAGCAAAGCAAGAGTTTTTTAAAAAAAATTACTGTGCTCAGTGTGAAGCTGAGATAGATACCTTGGGATTTTAATCAATTCAGAAATCTTTATTTTTAAAAAAAGTAAACTCAAAGAGAATTCTTTTGCATCTGCCATATTTTGGTGCTTAGGCCACAGTTGCCTGCCTCAGCAGTCTTGAATCAGTGTTAATCACTACCACAGCAAGATTTCTAACCAAAAGGCTAGAGGATTTGTCCTGGGGGAGGGTTTTTTCATCCTTTCTGTTGAAACTGGTTCACTTTGTACAAACCACATAACCATCTGTTGAGCTGCAGAAGTCGGCAGCCTGCTAGGTGCATTCTCTCCTGGGAGGTGATGTGACAAGCGCTGTTTCAGTCCCTGTTCTAACTCTTGTTTATACAGAGCGGAGTTTTCCCTGCTCAGGTGCAGCTCCAGTGGAGGCAGCAGGAGAGCTGAGCCTTCAGGTTTTCAAAGAGGAGAATGATACCAAAGCCATATCCTCATCCTATCAGGCAGAAGCCTGGGCTATCCCTACCTTGTTTCCCCCCAAATGTCCCAAATGTTATTTAGCCACACACACAAATTTGTAATAATTTGTATTAATGATGCTACCCTCTCACTGCAAGGCCATTTGACACATTGTTCATGGGTTAGAGTTGAGCAAGTTCCAAAAGAATAACCCTTGAATGTAAACAGCTCAGAGCTACGTGGCAGAAACTCTTCTGCACTTAATTTAACACAGTTCCTTCCAGCTTTTCACAATAATGTATTCTCACTCATTTAAGTGAGTTCTGGGGAGAGAAACAATGCCTGATTTACTATTCTAAATATTTACATCTATACACCTCTGTTCTTATCTTAGAGAAAAAGTTTTGCATTTTTACTGCATTGGAAACTGTTTCAGTGGACTGATTTTTAATGATTTTTTCCACTTCAAGCAACATATAGCCTCAGATGCTCACAGTGTAATTTTTTTTAAAGTAAAATAATGGGTTAAATGATGGGATCTTTACTATATACAGGAGAGTATGTTTTTATCCTTGAAATATATGATACAGAAATCTGATTGGAGGAAGTTGGAATACCTGGCACTGGACGTGCTAGCACAGAGATTTGATTCTGCAAAGCTTTTAAGCATGGTGGCATGGGCAGTTTGAAACAATCCCTGGCAGAAAAAAAGCTCCTCTCTCTCTCTCTGTCGTGCTCCCTCTCCCTTTTTCTCTCTGCCTGCCTCCCTCCCTCCCTCCTTCCGGTCTATGCATATCAAAGGCACAGTTGGTGGCAGTGTTTGGGTAATGCATCCAGTGTATAAAGTAACAAATTAGTAATAGAAGCTCCATGATTTTCTCCAGATCTGGAAATTTCACTGTTGTTTTGCTACTTACACATAGTTGCTGTATCTGTTAATAGCTGCTGATACTTACTGTACATTAGGTGGGTAATCATTGCCATGATTTCTGTTAACTCCTGAAAATTAGAGCCAAATGCTATTTATTGTTGTAACTACAGCAATATGACTTCTTACCTCTTCCTAAAGAAGTGTATGGTTTGCCAGCCACCGTTGGATCCGTTTCAGTACTTAAAGATATACTTGAAAGAACCAAAGAGGTTCATGTGAAAAACAGTAGCTTGCAAACACAGAATAAATTATTGTACATCGTGCTGAATAGCTATTCACTGTGTAGCTGAAATGTGTGCCCTGATATTTGTTTCACTCTATAGCTTACATTTCATTTGACTCATTTGAAAATGTAAAAATATTGCATTCATTCAGTACCAACAACTTGTTTGTCTAGTGTTTTTCACGCAAATTCTGGGCTCAAAAACTCTATACAGAGTTTAAAAATACACAGTGGGAGAAATAATAGGAGAGGAAGAGAGAAATTCAAAAGAGTGACAAAGGCACTGGAGTGTTTTTAAATGCTGCATTCACTAATGCCAACTCCAAGTTTTCAAAATAGAGCATTAGACCCCCCCAAAACAAAGATATTTTTTAAAAATAGCACATCTTGGGGTTTTGTCATTTTCTTCCTACCATTTTAGTGTTTAGGGTTCGCACTTCCAAACACTTTTATGAAACTACAAGCAACTTGCCTTAAATTTTTTTTTTTTTTAATTAAAGCTGAGCAAGGAGTTTGGTGGGAAACACTAAATACCCTGAGCTTTATACTACCACATGAAGTTTGCCAGCATTTAGGCCTGTTTTTATTACCTTAGAAATACTTATCAGTAGTAACTGCACTAAAGTCAATAGAAACTCTCCACTGAAAAACTAGTCAGAAGAAGAGCGAGCATTTTGTGGAGATTCTTGATAACCTAGGTTTCCACTGGGGAAATGCTAGGTCAGTAATAAGGTGATCAGCCAGGCCTTCTGTCTTTATTGTATTGCTAAATTGAATAGGACTTTATTTAACAAGACTTCGAGCCCAAAAGATTTCTAAACCCAAATTCTCTGCAGTAGTTAAGTGACGATCTCCACTATCTACCCTTGCAAGGCTGGGGAAGCTTGTTACCATTTTGATTTGCACAGATAAGTTAAACAAATGAAAAACTGAATGTTTCAGGTTCACCAACAGGCAAAGACTTCCTCCTCGTAGCAAAGGTGTTGCAATCATGTATGTGCTTTTTCTGTCCCACCTTGCCCAAGAGCACAAAGGCGCACGTTCACCTCCCAGTGTATGTGCTCAGCTCGTATCAGTGACGACAGAAGCCATGCAGGCGTGGAGTGAGAGAATGAAACACAAAGACCATCCGGGTCACAGAGAGAAAGAATGTGCTCAGAGTCGCTTTAAAAGCTGGATTGCCAGCTAGAATTGTATAAGGATATAGGGTCTTTCAAACCACTTCTTCTGCCAGTATGTTTGAGTAGAGAAGTTGGAGTAGGCATAGTTATGCTTTGTTGTGGTAAAAGCTAGTATCCCAAGATAAACCTAACTTTCCTGTGAAGAAACCAATCATTACGAAATTTGACTGAATTTGAAACTTGTTGCATCTTTTCCCCATGGAAGTGTTTTTCCTCAAAATGTAGTAATGGAATTTTGAAAGGAACACATCTAGATGAGGCTCTTTTTTTTTTTTTTTTTTTTTTTTTTTTTTTTGTCTGGCAGTTGATCTCTGTTTCCCTCTCAGCTGGTGATCTTTCTCTGGTTTAAGCCAGCTGCTGGACTGGCTATTATTTTAACCTGACTTCATTTGCAGTTGCCAGAGTTATTTAATGACTTATATGAACATGTTTTAAATATTCCATGCAAGTCTAAATAAACATAGGAGCTTTAAAAAAAAAAAAAAAAGTAAGATCAAATCCTGTCTGGAGCTTTTACAGGTACTCTCTGTCATGGAATTTATTGCATAAACTGATCAAACTCCATCTTGATACTTGTCAGTCTTCCCCTGCAGAAGAATGTTACTCCTTTCAGGGAGACACTACACAATGTCTCAGCTCTGATGCTTTGCTTCTCTAATTTTCCCCTGAAATGCATCTATGGTCTCTTCTTACACCTCTATTTTTGTGGCTCTAGGGCAAACATTTCTTCACCATCCCTGACATGTATCCTTCTGTATAAATTATGGGAAGCAACTCACTTCCTTTCTGCAAAATGAAGCCAGACAGGCATTTTTAGTTATATAAAATCTATTATCCATTCCCCGCATCCTCCTGGTAATCTTCTCCATACCAGTTTCAGCTTGTACTAATATTTCTTGAATATGGGTAACGAGAGTTACATGGAATATTCTAAGTGAGGTTTCACCAGTGCCTTGTGCAATAGTATTAATACTTCTGTTTTTACCGAGGAAGTATATAAATCAGAGGATGATATAAATCTCTAAGGGCAGAACTTCTTACAGCATGCTGTTACATTAATTTCCATTGCTCTAGTCCATAGCATCACCCAGTCCTTTCTCCTAACAACATTAGCAAGTGCTCCATCTGTACTCAAATCTTACTTGATTTGATAGCTGTCCATATAATCTCCTTTTACTATTAATTTTCAAAGTGGTTTTTGACTCCATCCCCTGCATTTTGTTTTGTCCATACTCTTCTCTTAAGTCCTTTAGTCCTTTAACCCTTAAGTTTTTCACATTCCTGTCATGGCAGTTAAGAGATAGTATCCATGGCATCTTCAGAGGTAAGCACAGAAACAGGCTGAATGTTATGCTGTTGATATGATTCAAACTGATAATTAGGAAAAGATAATGTAGTAGGAGAAGTATGACAGAGCAAAGCTTTGGCACAAGTCTTTCCATTTAAGACATCCAAAATTGCTGCTCATGCCTGTATGTTTGGCAGTTAATGGATGTCTCAGCCAGTCCAGGCAATGCAAAATCAGGAGATTTGGAAGATGGTTTCTACCTTCCTATTGATTAGTCTCTCATTTCTTTGTCCAATGACAAAGGTAGTTCAGAAAATTCATACCAGGATGTGTCACTAAGGCAGCCAATTCAGGATTCTACTTCTGACAGAAACTTATATCTGGTCCTTTAGATAAAAGGAAACAATTCCACTGTAGTGTAATTGTCTAAATGGTTCAGTGCTAATGTAGGAGAAGAAAACTCCATCAAGTCCCAGCTCTCAGCTAGGCAGCCTCCTTGCACCCTAAGCCACAATGGTTGGTTGTATAAGCCTGTATAAATCCAGGAGTGAACAGTGTTTGCTAGTCCCCAGTTTTGCTTCGACCTCTCTTACCTTGAGTAAGGGAGATACCTCAGTGATAGTAGTATATGGAGGCAGTTCTACTCAGTACTGCTTGTGTTGAATACCGCAATCATTGGTTTAATGAGTGTATTGAGACAGTCAATGGCTTTTTTGTTTGTTCACTTTATTACCAGGGTCTTTTCACCTTATTCACTTGATGTTTGATGACTACGTATTGTACCTGCTAGAATCACTCCACTGTCAGGAGAGAGCTAATGAGCTAATGAGGGCCATGAAAGGAGAAGGAAGCACAGGTGAGTTTGTTCTTTTAGTCAGCTTTTGTTGTTTGGTTCCACTGGATTTACTATTTTCTGTTAGGACATTTCTTTATCCTCATCTAACCCAGTGAGGCTTATCTAGGAGCAAAGTGTTTTTCAGTTCCACCATGATTTGAAATAAGTAATTTGTGAGGTGGGCATCCCTGGTTAATACATTCTGAAGGAGGCCTGCCTGGTTCATGATGTAACTCTGGTGTCTGAACCCCATTCCTAAGCACACACTTGGTGTTTCAGTAAGAGATTTTTGTGCTGAGCCTCTTACCTCAGTTAGTCTGTCTAAGCCACCGTTGTATTTCAGTGAACCCAGTCTTGATTGTCTCTCTCACCCTGGTTTAACACTGAACAAATTCACTGATATTAATGAATTTTACCAGTCTGAATAAGAGGGAGAGATGGGAGAAGCGAGCAAAGACAAAACCCAAAGCTATTGTTTCTGGTACACTTATGTTCTAAGTGCCCATACAGAAGCAGATTCTGAGTCCTGCTCCACTCTGCACTGACTCACCAGAAGTGAACAGAGATTGCCTTTAGTCTCTCTGCTCAGGGTAGCCCCTTGTAATGAGGGATCCTCAGTGATCTACCTTCCTTGCGTCTCCCATTAATTTTGGCAAGTTAAACCCCTCTGTCACCTTTGGAAAGTTCCGCTCTTCATTTTAGCTGTGGCTTAATTTGTCACCCTGTAGATTTTTGGGAAGAAGAACATTTCAGTTATTAGGGTAATATCTTGAAGACATATGTGTTGAAAGACCTGGATTTAATTCATTGCCCTGTCATAGCCTCTTGTTCTTTGACAAACAAGTTGCTTATCTCTGTGTACTTTCCACATAGCTTTAGCAGCTAGAACTATCCAGAGTGTCATCCTCTTTAGTCAATGAAGAGAGAAGGTCGTGGCCAAAAGCCACTGGAATCCCCTGGAGATTCCTGTTTCTTTCCAATGTCTCTAGAAGGAGTAGGAGTGCCTGACTCAGACTGGACTCCTAATTTTAGTCATGTAATAGTATATGACAGGAGTATAAACCTTAAGCTGTCCGTGCATGAGTTTCCTATGTATACAACAGGAAAAATGGCACTTTCCTTTAAGAGGTCTTATGAAAGTACACTGAAGGTTGTAATGTTGAATGTTGTAGAAGTACTCATTCAAAGATTTGTGATTCCTGCTATGCATTTCTTGAAATACAGTTTACGGAACTTAACCGATTGCATTAGGTTTTTTTAGTTTCTCAGTGTTCCTTGACTCTACCTTTAACTATGTTTGATGATTTTTCTCTCATCCTGCAGCAGAACTACGAGAAGAAATTATTCTGAGTGAACCAGCTCCTCCAACTCCCTCCCCAGTGCCGTTCTCCCCAGCTAAATCTGCCACCTCAGTGGAAGTGCCCTCTGCCCCCTCGCCTGTCAGCAATCAGTCCCCAGAGTATGGTGTCATAGCAGCTACAACAGGTAGGTAGGCTTATGGCAGCTGGATCTGCTTGGCCTCAAGCTGCGTCAGGGGAGGTTTAGATTGGATATTAGGAAAAATTTCTTCATGGAAAGGGTAGTCAAGCATTGGAACAGGTTGCCCAGAGAGGTGGTGGAGTCACCATCCCTGGAGGTGTTCAAAAAATGGGTGGATATGGCACTTTGGGACATGGTTTAGTTGGCATGGTGGTGTTGGGTTGATGGTTGGACTGATTATCTTAGAGATCCTTTCCAACCTTAAAGAATCCTAGTTTTTACTTTCATTAAAAAATAATCCAGCCACCAAGCCAGGAAATACAAAATTACTACTCTATCCTTAATTGGTTTAGTGGTGGACTTGGTAGTGTTAGGTTAATGGTTGGACTGGATGATCTTAAAGGTCTTTCCCAACCTAAATGATTCTATGATTCTAAGATGGCTTTTGCACTTTGTCACCTGAAATTGAGCCTGAGAATATGCTGTGCTGGCTTTCAAGAGATAAGAAGCCTTCCCAAATAGAAATCTGTTTAAAGCATTAGTTATGCCTTATCACTGTATGCAAACACGATGTGCAGTCTAACCGGAAAAAGATCTGATGTTTGGAGTCCAAAGGCCTAACAGGAGATCTCAGACCTCAGCATATCAGAATCTGTTTAGTAGCTGAGGCCTTCAGAAGAGCAGACCTGTCAATTTATTTCTAAATGGTTTAAAAATCAGTCCAATTTTTCGTATTTCTAGCCATGCCCCAAAAGAATTATTTATGAATATAGCACTTTTGGGCATCTTCAATGACTCTAAGGGCAATCAGTCTCTCTGAAAAATTTTATATGCTTCAAGGAAATATGCCAGATATTTTAAGGTTTAGTGAGGTTTTCAAAATCCTGAACCACTAGTGGTTCAGGAATTCCTAGTGGGTAAAATGGGAATTGGATATCTTTCAACATATTTGAGACCCAAATATGTTTAAATAGCTGTGCAAGTTTCTCTTGGGAATGTTTTACACGATGTTGATAACTCTCATCTTTCAATGTTAGAGACTAGGAATTACATATCTGAAACCTATTTTCAGTTGCATACCCTATTATGGCAACTCATGAGGTAGTTGTATTCTGGTGGGCCCACAGACTGAAAAATCTGTGCTTAAAGCTATTCAGTTTGTGGGCGGGATTGTCAGAAAACAATAAGCACAAAACTGGCTGCTTGTTTGTTCTCTATAAATGGGCAACCAACCTCTGTGCTGTAATGTAAAGCTCACTCATTACCTTTTGGATGTGGGCAGGACAGTCTGTATGTATGATCCAAAGACAGTGTTTTCTTAACTCATGGAAAAAAAAAAAGCAGAAATGTGAATGACTTTCAGAAGGCGTTCCAGGCAGTGGAATTCCAGCTTTGTTGCTCCTCAGTAAAATGGGTGTAAAATCAGAATGTGGAAACTATCACTTTTGTGATGTACTAGAAAAGTTACAAAACTTTCTTGAAAGAATGTCAGAAAGTGATTATTTACCACACTGGAGAATTTGGCAGTGGCTAAAGGACTAATAAGTCTTTCTGACAAATGTTTTTCATGTTTTCAAAGGTGCCACAGGGAAGCACAGTGCATAGTTGTGATGGAAAGAGGTTTAAGAACATTTGTCCCTACACCAAAACGTAAGGTTTTCTCGCTGTTGGAGACTATACCATATTTAAGAGGCACATGGTATGGTATTACCTCCAGAAGAGTTAGACAAGAGACACATGATTCCTAGGCATGGCAGGTGAACACGCTGCTTTGTATCAGGCAACGCTGGAGGTGGTGTATAGGTTTGAGTCTGGAAACATTGATTTTGTGGGTAGACATTGTAGCCCAAAGGGATGGTTGTGATGTCATAACCAGAACTTAGTATGATGCAGAACTGTACCCAGAAGTAAAAGATTGCAAAGTAGGGAACTCCAGTGGCATTGACAGGAATGGGGATTTGAGGGACTTGTGCTTAGGCTGCAGAGGCTGTAACTCTATGTGACTATCATAACTATTAACCCAAAGCTTATTCCATATTTATATAATTGTCTATTTGTCAGCTATCTAGGCTTCCACCTTCAGGTTACTTGACTTAAGTACTTGACTTAGGTGCAGATCTGGGCAGGCCTGGAAACTGCATGGGTCTTACATATCCCTTCTGATTCCCACCAGTAATGCAAGGGAATGGACTCACACAAACATTACAAATGCAATTCCTTTTTGTTTTCATGTTGTTTATCATTTTATTATAGTCTGTTTTATTCTCTCATTCTCCCTAATTTTTTATGTCCTGGTAAGGCCAAGGTCTGCTAGTTTGAAGTCTCAAGCCAAAACCAGGGTCATTTGGGAACAATGGTGGAAGGACCTACTCCCACTGTACAGGCAGGAGAACTTGACGTAGTTCTTCCCATAGCAGAACTTCTTAGACAAGAAAGCTATTTCTGATTATTTTACCTCTCTGTTTTTTCCAGCTTTTCATTTTTAGGTTGTTTTAAAAACTTTGTTTGGTTGAATTGGATTTTATTCTTACAGTCTGGTGCAGTCTCACTTTTGCAAGTGTGAAAATAATTTTTGCCTAGCACAAGCCAAATTTGTCAATGCAAGTAGTGGTCTGGTTAAGATTAAATATAAACATGTGGCTATTTCCTGGTCTTAATTTGGGCAATTAGTAATACCTCCATTTCCCGTGTTCATCATGTAGATGAACTGATCACCTTTTTAGTTTGCTAACCATTACACTGTGGAATGCAACATTCATTCACATAAAGTAATACAAAATAACAACCATGTTTCAGCTATAGGAGATTGCTATACTTTAAAATAGGAGTGCTGAAGATGTATTACATATAATCAAACTATTCCATATACAGATTTGTGGCATTAATATATAGAATATTTTCAAACAGGAACCTCTGTTCTGGAGAGATATATTTAAAGTACACTCTATTGATTTTCTTATGTGTCTTTTATGATGTAAATAGAAAACTCTGCAAATGCCTTGCGGATCTTGAGAACTAGTTCCATTGGTTACCACTAGCTCTCAGTTCCCCAATTTAAGGCATCATTAACTCTTTCTTCCTTGTGGCATTAGCAATAAAAGTTAACTATTAAACTTGCATTTTAACGTTTTTGCCTTCAGTCAGTGGTCAGCACAAAACCAGCAAATTAAACTGTTGCAATTACATGATACTGAGCAAAAGAAAGGTAAATCCTATAGATAGCATTCTGTGGTAGAACATCTGGCATGGCTCAGCTAACATTTTTTTTAAAACTTTTTGTTAAGTTACTAGACATTTAAAAGGATAATTAGTCTCCATCCTTTCTAAATCACAAAGGCCAGATTAATGATTGTTCAAACTGCAACAATATTGTAATAAAAGTGATAGCTATATGGCTGACTCTGCTATTCTCTTTAAAAGCCCCTCTTAAAGCTGTGATTACTCATTTGCCAATGCAATGGTTTTTAGACAACCTGAAATGAACTCTGAGTTGTAAGTAATTCCTAGTATGTTAGTAAACTAACCTGTGCAGTTTACTGTTTAGTTTCAAGAAATGTATGTGTGAAATAATTCTTCAGGCAAGCAATGATCATTTAAGGTCACTGTTCTTCCAAGTCTAGGCTAGGTATTAAAGTTCTGGGAATCTGGCAAAGGAGATACTTGCACAGAGCTACCACCTCTCATATTTGTGTGCATGCGTACAATAAATTTCTGGCTTTTTCCTAAAGCTTCAGCTCCTGGACTCATATGAATATATGAGAACATCAGCTCTTGTTCAACAATCAGAGTTTAAAAGTCAAAGGCAATTCTCCCCTTCCAAATGGAAGGGTTTGTGTTTTTTCTAAAGCTGATAGTTAAGAAAATCTCTTTGTTGTGTGGGGGCAGAATGGGGGTCTGACTCCAGATTTCTGATTGCTGGAGGTTGACAGTACTGCTTACTATCAGACATAATACACAGTACTGCGAGTGTCTTGCTTGTACCTGGGTGGTCATTTACTCCAGCATAAAGGAAATATAAAATGCAGCATCACGAAGCAACTTTTGTTTCCTTCTGCACTGGTGTACATGATGGCACCAATGACAACAGGGCCATTGTTGGACTGACAGCTGTTCAATTTATATTTGGTTCTCCTATAGGTCAGATGGCCTCTTGGTTAGTATCCTCAAAATCAAAATTTTTGTTAAAAGAGAAAAGAAAAAGGAGTGATAATAAATGAAGTTCCCAATTTTAATCAAACCCTGCATGTTCAGAACACAAAGCAGAGCAAAATGTTGCTCAATCACTATTGTTTTTGCTTATTTCAGAAAATAGTTCAGTTGGGTTCAGTCATATCTAAAAGAGATTTCGTCTCCTGGAGTTGAATTCTGCAGCCAGCTGAGGAAATTAATCATATAGGGCTGGGACATAGGCAGGTACTAAAAGGCTAACTATGAGAAACTTTCAGACTTATCTCATTCCTCCTTTTCCACCCACCACAATGTTGGCAGTATCCTGGCTGACTCAATATATGCATACACACATCTGCAAATCTGTTGTCTTCTTCTATTCTTCCTCTCTGTCTTTGTGACTAGGTCACTGAAAATAATGGCATCCCTTCCACAAAGGCAAAGAGACATGAGGCAACTGTAGATTCCCAAGAACATCCTGAAAAAAAAAAAATATTTGAACAGCTTTCTGTCACTCTGTAAATCCAGAGTAAAACCCAACATACATTTGTTTCTAAACCATAACTTCCAAAAGAAAGTGAGTATTTCCTAGAGCAGCTGTGTGAAGTACTATCCTGTAGTACTGGGGACAAAATTAGGAAAATCAAACAAAGATATTCACAGCTCTTCCAGTGCAAGACCTATTATTTGTTTCTGTGTTGTCTGGACAGGCACAAAGTATGTTACACCCTAAACATTTATTTTAAAATTGAATGGAGGTAGCTGCCAGTTAGACTTGAATGCCAGGAGTGGTCAAGTCCTCTCATCCAAAGAGTCTGACTTCCCACAGGGAGCACATGAAACAACTTGCTGTCCTGGACTGACTCATTTTCCTCAGACTGAGATAAGATCCCTACTATTTTTCAAAAAAAGAAAAGGAGGCTGTCACAATGGCTGGGGCCAGTCAAATTAACCATATTTGGTAAAATGCAAAGGATCTTTTGGCCCTGTTATTACCGCTTCTTGTTAGAGCTAGGAAGATCATGAGATTTTTGGCTTAATGGTGAAATTTTTCTTGGAAAAAATAAAATCAGGTCAAAGTGAAACTTTTGTTTTACAGTGAATTTAAAAAGTGAAAAAGTGAAAAAAACCCAGTAATGTTACCTAAAAATAAGTATTTGGGTTTTTTCACCATCTTTGTTGTCCTTTTCTTTCTTTTCTCTTTGTTTTTGCCTTTTGAACTTAGGCCTGTTCTGAAACAAAGTTTCAGTTTTTCTCTTGGAAAATAACACTAGGAAAATACATTGACCTTTTGGAATTGAAATGTTTCACCAAAATATTCTGCAGACAAGTTGTTGATATTTTCAAAACAGTTTTTCTCTTGTTTTCAAGTGAAGTTATTTGGTGACCGCATAAGTAGTTTTGGCCCCTTCCACATAAGCTGTATTTTCTACTGAAGGTAGGCTTCCTTAAACACTTTTCCTCAACTCAAGGAACCATGACTGCTCACAGCCACAGCAGCACTGATGTGCTAGCTCAAATGTGTATGCCTCCTCTTTGGTCTCAGGGATCTCAGTGGTCCTCTTCAATGGGAGGACATGAAAGACTGAAAATTCAAGAGTCAGTGATGGAAAATGCAGGCATGTGAAAACAGGCCTAGCACAAATATCCTTGATCGTAACACATCCAAGGATGTCTCTACTGTAAGAGCACCAAATCACACCCAGCTGGAGTATTTCAAGCTGTACTTACCTCATGAAGCTCAGAATGCCTTCATTCACACCCAGAATGAAGCATTTCCCATTTCAAAAAATTATTTGTCTGATTTTGCCAAATAAAATCACACACGCCTGAAGAAAATTATGCACATCTGAGATAGGCTTTTCATTCCCAAAGCCAGGGAGTGGACACAGACCTGGTAATACAATCACTTCCCCATCTGAACTAGGCCCTTTCATACTACAGGAAGTCCTAGAATCCACACTGAAAAAATGAGTCACCTCCTGCAATTCCTTTTAGCTACTGAAAAAGAGTCAAGAGTGCCCAGAGACCCCCAAACTAGTGTTCGCATTGGGTTAAATTCAGTGTTCTGGTCCTCATTTGCAGGGTAATCTCAGCCAGTATGGTCATGACCTCCAGCAAGAGCTATGTTATACTGGAACAATGGATCTGTCAGCCTCCTGAGTGAAAGGGGTGTGTGCAAAAGGACAAAGGTTTCTCAGCAGCTGGCTCATGAATCTGGAGTTCCTGCCTGGAAGGGATCAGGATGATTAAAAAACTCAGCACCTTCCAAGCAAAGTGGAAAACCCACTTTGCTTTGCTCTTCCCACAAATGCTCTACATGAAAAAATAAATTAAGTCCAGTCCTTGCCACCTCGAAAGAAGAAAGAAATATTATTTGCGGGAAGAAAATGGCTAGGCTATTTCTGTCTATATATTTGTTATAATTTGGAGATCTACCACTGTGTTGCCACTACAAAGGCTGGTACCTAGTTGGGTGGAACAGATACAAACTGCAAAAGAATTCAAGAAATTTATTTGTGTAACACCCATCTTCTTCTAATCCTTCATTGTTCTGATCATACTTCCCACCTCACTCCAGGCCTGAACAGCCTCAGAGCTAAACAGGCCAGCAGCCCATTCCATGTGAGAGAGATGTCAGGATTTGGTGCATCATGCCTGAGAAATATTAGCACTGGTGTTCCTCAATTTCTAAGTCCTATCACAGTTTTTCTGAAAAATGATAGCCTCAAATTACAATACCACACTAAAAGTTCAGAGTCTGAGCTATTCCAGAGATGTCTCTTACCTTTGGATCTTTGCACGCTCCAGCTGATCTATTTGTATATTTATTTATGCCTCAGGCATAACTGCTTTGTTCACTTTGGTTGATGATGTTTCCGTTATCAGTGCCTACTAGGTTGCTTTCCTGTAACCATTTCAAAGTGTAACACCTCTGTGAATGACAGCCCATGTTAGCTGTATTCCTTTAATGCTTGTTCGTCTGCAGGAGCTATGCAATCCTATACGTGGTCACTCACCTACACTGTGACAACAGCTGCTGGGTCACCTGCTGAAAATTCCCAACAGCTGCCCTGCATGAGAAGTCCACATGTACCATCATCATCTGTCACGCACCGGATACCTGTTTATCCCCACAGAGAAGAACATGGGTGAGTCACTTCGTAGTGTCTTGGGTTTTTTGTGGTTTTTGGATGAACCTATGCTTAGGGTTTTTTTGGAAATGCAGTGAAAACTGTTTGTTGATGTAGTAAGTCTGTATTGCAAAGATGCTGGTATCATTATTCTTTGGCTGTTGTTATTGTTGTATGATTATATTAGGTCTCAGTTTTATAATCTCATTTAATTCTATTTAAAAACACAGTAGGCCTGGAGAATATTTTATAAAAGAGAAAGCTTCAGTAGATTTCTTCTCTGATTCCTGTTTTCCTGTGCCATGTTCTATCCACAAGGCTAGATGTGTCCAAAGAGCTATCCTACTATACCATGGCTCAGGAGAGGTGATCCTTCTCCTCTGCTCAGCACTGCTGAGACCACATCTGGAGCAGTGGATGCAGTTCTGTGCCCCCTAGTATGAGACAGACACAGGCATACTGGAATGAGTCCAGAAAAGAGCCACCTAGGTGATTACAGGACTGGAGCATCTGTCATACAAAGAGAGGATGAGAGAGATGGGATTGTTTAGCCTCAGGAAGAGAAGGGTCAGGGAGGGTCTAATCAATGTGTCTAAATACCTGGTGGGGGATGTAAAGATGGAGACATTCTTCTCAGTGGTATCCAGTTATAGGACAAGAGACAATGGACACAAACTGAAATACAAGAAATTCTGTTCAAGCATAAACAAACAAACAAACAAACAACTTGTTTTACTGTAAGTGTGATCAAACACTGGAACAAGTTGCCCAGAGAGGCTATGGAGTCTCCATCCTTACTGATATTCAAACCCCATCTAGACATGGTCCTGGGCCTGCTCCAGCAGACCTTGCTTTGAGCAGGGGGGTTAGATTAAACAATCTCCAGACGTCTCTTCCAACCTCAATGATTCTATGACTACTGTTAACCCTGCAAATAAAAAAAGTCCGAAGTTTGGAAAAATAGCCACATTTTCACCATAATCTAATCCCATCTCCGTCACCAAAATTCGCTCAAGGCTCCCAATTAAAATAATTACAGTAGAAATTTATATAACATTATTTGATCTTGGAAAACTTCAGAAACTCAGACTAACTCTCTCAGTGCTCTTTTCATCAACACTTCTTCTGTGCCATCCTCATCTGAGTAAGTGTATAACTCATAGATCCATAACTAAAAGAAACAATCACAAAATAATCAATGGAGAAGGGCCAGGCACATAGCAAGATTAGCTAGTGCCCAGATGCTGACATGAGGCAAGACGTTCAAAAGACTTTACTGAGTTCCTCAGTCTCATTGCACACTCATTACCCTTACAGAAGTGCTTTCTCAGTGTGGAAGATTGTATACTGCTTGGCAGGGTGACAGTAGATGAATTTGAACCCTGCATCGCCTTCCCTCTTGGATGTGGACAGGTTTGGATTTGTGTTGGAATGTCACTGCTAAGCCCTTCCTTCAGAAACCTGGATATGGAGATATGCAGCCTCTCTCCTATCCAGCAATGTGAGTACTTGGTGGAGGCAGAAACAGGGCAGCAGGGAGGTTCAGGAGCTAACAGGATGCAAGAATTGGAACAGACCACAGTAAGGTGGTGAATATATGTATAAATGCACGTATGTATAGGCACATGAGACTTCATTGTTACTAAAGGAATGTCTTGCCTTTGGTAGGTGATTTGAGGAAACTTTTTTGTCTGGGTGAACTGACTTTTCTGAAAGGCAACAAAGACTTCTATAATCTGACTTCTTTTGCCATTTGCTTTTATGTGTGACACATGGATAGAAACATTTTGGTGATGCTTCTAAACATTTCAGTGACATCTGCCTTCTTTCTGGAATTGACTTTGTAAGCTCATAGGGATAGGGCCTCTCTGTGAATCTCTGTTTACATGGCTTCTATCACAATGATTTCCTGAGCTCATTTGCCCTCTATATAGGACTATTAAATTTTTTTTTGAAGCATTACAATTTGTACTTACTTTGTATCTACAGAAAAATCAGCGTATTGGTATTTCACTTTTTATGTGATTTGAGTCTAATGTGACAGGCTACAGAGACATGTTCCTGAAGAAATATCTGCAGGGAAATCCAGTGACCTCACCTATGGTCTTCTGAAGCACAATACTCATTACAATAATAAGTTCTTATGGAAGGTACAGTCACAGATTCAAGACAGAGTCTGTTTAAAAGCATTAAAGAACCATATCTTCAGAGAGGAAAAGAAAAAAATAAGAGACCTTGTATGCAAGATTCAAACAGATGGCTGCCCTGGAAAGAAGGAGAGGGAGAAGATCAAAGTCTGCACTAAGACTTCCAGGTTTCTGGGGAAGAGAGAAATGGAGCAAGCAGCTGCCGTAGCTGCAAAGACTGAGCCTCACTCCCATGCAAAAGGCCCCAGTAGAGAGAGCATAAGTAGCGTGGAGGCCACAAGCCATTCCCCTGCTGTAGGTGCATTTCCCACCAAATGCAGACTCTTTGCCACCCAGCATACCTGAAAGTTTCCTAATAGCAGTTCTGCTGGGGTTCCTACCACTCTTGCACACTAAAGACGATCCTCTGTGAAATATAAAGCCTCCAAAGCACCTTGAGATAGAAAGAGAATACCTAAAATATCAGAGCGCTTTATACCACAATATTCCACAATGTAAAGACATTTAAGAACTGAAGCCTTGGAACAACATAAAGCCCTAGTAGCTCCCAAGAGAGACTTGGATATAGACTGTTATGGACTGAAATATACACTGTTGGACTGATTTGTACAAATATTTTATTTGTGCTTCTGGCCACTTATAGAAAATAAAATGTAAGTTCAATGACAAAAACTGCTCCCTGTAAAATAAAAATTGATTAAGGCCAAATGCATGTTACCAGAAATAAAGAAAGGGCTACATGATCTGTTCCCCATTATTAGAACAAGCCTTATAGCAAGCAGCTATACTCTACTAGCATAGATTTGTGAAACTGGAGAAGAGCACAAGGTTCGTAATCTACTCTAGCTCACTCCAGTAAATCTTCTAAATCCACAGTGATACTCTCCACACATGTGGAGTCTCAGGACTGTAAATGGAAGATCTGTGGTATTAATAGAGGAAAACATCCTCATATCTAATTGGAATTTCACTTGTTCCAACTTGTGTCTGTTGCCTCACCCTACCACTGTACCTTTGAGAAGAGTTTGGCTCTAGCTGCTCCATATCCTCCTGTTAGATAGTTGTAGATCACCCCTTTGCCTCTCTTCTTAAGGCTGGACAAACCCAGTTCTCTTCCTGTAAGTCACGTGCTTCAGTCCCCTATCTGTCTTGATGGCCCTCCACTAGACTCATTCCAATGTCCTTTTTATAGTGGAAAGCTGAAAATGGGACACAATACTCCAGATGTAGTCTTCCAAATGCAAATAGAGAGGAATAATCAGATCTTTAGGCCTGCTGCTACACTCCCGCTAATACAGCCCAGTATGTATCTGGTCGTCTTTGTTGCAAGGGCATGCTGGTGACTCATGTTCCACTTTTTGTCCACCAGAACGTCCAGGCAGTTTTCAGCAAAGCTGGTTTCCCTCCAAATGGCCCCAACCTGTACCACTGCAGGAGTTGTGCCATCCCAGATGCAGGACTTTGCATTATTCTCTGTACAATCAATTGACCATTCTTTCTGAATCGTAGCTGCTAGATTCTAGACTAACCATTAGTTCCCAGCTGGACTTCCCCAAAGACATGCCATCTGTGTATTATCCTCACTACTCAATAGCTATAGATGTGGTTCAGAAGGCACTTTAAGACATGGTACTTGGCAGAAAACATTTTTGTTGGATTTTTCAGGTACACTCTCTTCTTAGAGAGATGTAGGGTTCCTCAGCCAAGCACTTTCAGATAGGCAGAATACCAACCTGGGAGGAGCATGGTCATCTCCTTCTCAGGTCCTCAGTGCTCTCTCTCCTGAAGTTGAAGAGAGAAAGAGGAAGCTTCCTGGACCAAAAGTACACGATAGAGATTGGGATAAGAAACTTTATAACTCCATGCTCAACTGAATTAAAGTGCTAAACTCTAGCAAAAAGTGATGAGTGTTTGAAAAGAGACAAGATCAATAGCTTCCAGACTAGGACATAGCATCCTTAATGACTAGAGAAAGCATGAAGTGCAAAGACTGCCTTACAGGACTTGGCTTTGTTTGGGAGACCAAGGGCACCCCGGACTACAGGAGGAACTAGATAGGCAAGCATCTTCTTCAAGCAGAGAAGGCTGCTCCGTGAATGTCAGGCTTATGCAGACTGCCAAAAACATCTGTTGCAGATCTTACTTACCAGTCTATTGCATTGAAGGAATTAAACCACAAGATGTCTGCCTACCACAAACAGTGAGCAACAGCTCCATAACATAGCCGTTCCTCTCTCCCCCACTCTCCACAGAGAGACTATGAAAGTCATATTATGTGGACCCCAGCTTGTCTGAGGTAGATTATGGAAGTCACTCATATTTACAGCTAAGCCCAAGTGAATATCACAAATGAGAGCTCAGTGTTGAACAGTGAAGATGGGCACAGGGCCTTATGTCCTGAACAGGTTTTTAGAAGGGGTGCTCAGCTTTCATTTTGAATCTGCTGGATTGTCTGGTATAAGACATGACATGGTATCTCTAGAATACCATTGTAAGATCAAAAGAATAACAGAACTTTCAACAGTACCGAGTGTAAAAATGACATTGAACTTTCTAGAAAAACAGTAAGTCTGTACAAATAACTGTCTTCTCTCTCACACAATGAATTGGTTACCTTGTTTGTTTGTTTATCATGGTTTGTGTTTCATTGTGTTTCATCAAGCAGGTGCAGAGGAGGGCCACGAAGATGATCAGGGGGCTGGAGCACCTCCCCTGTGAGGAGAGGCTGAGAGAGTTGGGGTTGTTTAGCCTAGAGAAGGATCTGGAGAGACCTTATAGCAGCCTTCCAGTACTTAAAGGGGGTCTACAGGAAAGATGGAGAGGGAGTCTTTTGTCAGGGAGGGTAGTGATAGCACGAGGGGTAACAGTTTTAAAATTTAAAAGGGTAGATTTAGATTAGATATTAGGAAGAAATTGTTTACTGTGAGGGTGCCGAGACACTGGAACAGGCTGCCCAGAGAAGTTGTGGATGCCCCCATCCTAGAAGTGTTCAAGGCCAGGTTGGATGGGGCTTTGAGCAACCTGGTCTAGTGGAAGGTGTCCCTGCCCATGGCAGGTGGGGTGGAACTCTATGATCTTTAAGGTCCCTTCCAACCCCAAAAATTCTATGATTTCAATAGCATTAGTTTAAGAACTTTTAAACTTCTGTGCTGAAATAGCATCAAATGTTTGCATGGCTACACAAAGATGGGGAGGTTGCAGAATGTGTCTGTGCATCTTTTGCTAGTCAGTGGCCCAGATAATGATGGCCAACAAACACTGACCCTGCAGTCAGTGTTTCTGACTGCAGTGTTTCCTTCCTGCTAAGGAAACTGCTCCCTCCTTTATCCCTGGCTGTCCCTAGACAAGGGGTTGGGATAAAAAAAGAAATTAGGCAGGTTCTCCAACCTCAAATCCCACTCTATTCTTGAGTCAGCTGTGCTAAAGCTGTACTTTGTATGCTTCAGATGCAAATTAATACATCTGTCTCCCTCCCAAAAAAGGAAAATCTGACTCCAATGCAAGGAGATAGCTGAACTCCACAGTGTAGTTCTTTAAGTCAAATCTTACCAAACTTCCTCAGCCTGGGCAGCAATTTACTAGGAACATGGCAATAAAATAATAATAAAAGGGAAAGACACTTTCTCCTTCGAAAGTGCACAAATGAGTATGCAATTTAAAAATAGTCACAGAAACATGCTGAGTCTCTCTGTTGTTGTGCTGAACACATAATTTCACTAAGTAGCATGTGCTTTTTTTAAAGGGTTATTTAAAATATCATTCTCCTATTCAAAGAAGTGCAACTGTATGTTTCATAAAAGTTCTAGAATTACTAGTGGGAATACAATTATTATGCATACTAAATAGTGTTTTTAAATGGATTTTAGATACACAGGAAGTTACAACTATGGTAGCTATAGCAACCAGCATCCCCATCCAATGCAGAGTCAGTATCCATCCTTACCACATGATACTGCTATTTCTGGACCACTTCACTACTCAGCTTACCACAGAAGCTCATCACAGGTAAGTTGGATTTATTACTTGACAATGCTTGCTATAACAATTTAAGTAAAGTTGTGCTTTTAAATTTATCAGCATATTAGCTGTCTGAATCAATAAGCTGTCATCAGTGTAGTCATTGAAGGTTCTTAATTTTTTTATTTTCTAATATTACCTAGATATCTATTCATTTTGTTGAAGACTCTTTTATCAGAAGTAGCTTTAGATTGTGAATTTAAAGTACTAACTCTAAAGTCCAGCAGTCTGGATCATAGAAACTGCTTCTGTGCTAAGGAGTAGCTAAACCAAAAATTAATATAATTAGTTGTATGTTTCTCAGGTGTTGAAAACAGGAAGAGATTCCTAACAACAAATAAAAGTGTTTTCATATAGTTGAAAGAAGATGCAGAGGCCATAGTGAATTCTCCTGGGGCCTCTGCTTTTGAGAATACATATGTTTAGGAATTTGCCAAAATTGTGAGTCCTGCATATAGTTTGAATAACTTCAGGGCACCACTGCAAAGAGGTTTTGTTTAATCTGTGTGCTATAGTCTCCTAATATAATGCTGAGAAATAATGTCAGTAACTATTTCAGGACTATTTCACTTCACAAAACTGAGCCAGCAGGAACCAGCACAGATTAAGTGTGAAGATGGTATCTGGCAACAGTTCAAAAGTAGTGCCACTGTAGGAGAGCTTTAGTATATCGTGCAACTGGTGCTTCCCCAGTGTAGGAAGCTGCTCTCTGGACTCTCTGCTGGAAGATTTGCAAAAGGCAGGTACAGGCAGGAGATGGTATTGGGTTATTCCACCCACATGGCACGTCTTATGCTTTATCTACTGGAAATTTATACAAGTATATTAGGGACCACCATGCTTAACTGTCGTCACTGGACTGGAACAGTTTCATACCAGATGCAAAGATGTGAATTTGGTAGTGTTTTGGACTAGAACACACGAAACCTGCATCTCATTCTGGTCTTTGGCATTAGTCTGCCAGGTGATCTCAGAGTAGTCATTTCTCTTTTTTATGCTTCATTTTCCCTGGCTATAAGATAAGAATAATGGCATTGATCTCCTTAAAGCTTTTTGAGATCTGCTGGGAAAATTGTCCTATACAAACCCAGTATGCTCATTTGGAACAGCTCAACAATGGCTCCTTATCTTATGGAAAGAACAAGTCTACAACTTCTCATCCATTTGTGTAGCACCTGGTCCATCAGACCACATGAGGTGTCAGGATTTGTTTGAGGGTTGTTGCAGCTGCTGTATCTTCAATAGGAACAGTGAGTGAAGATTTAAGTACCGTGTCCTGTGATAGGTTTGTATTCATTGTTTTTTCAGTAGAGGCTTTACCCTGTTATCTCAAGATTTTTTCCAGAATGCATCACTTTTTGACTTAAAATTGGCTCACTGATTTTCTTTACTCTCTCTTATCCTTTACTGCAGAAAACCTATATGAGTGCTGGTTCTGAAATGGTCTGTAAGGCCATGAATCTGTGTGTAAAACAGAGAATTAGGCTTTTACTGTTTAGAAATGTTATCACCTGCACAAGGCATTTCTTTCTCCCCTCTGACAACTAACTGTCTGTCACACTGACATGGACAGCACAAGTTAAGCAAGAAATAAATAAAGCAAATCAAGATCAACACATTTTTAGTTTATTCATGTCCTGGTTAACATGTTGTATGGAAATAGTAACACACATTAAAATCATGCAAATATTTTTCATACTGTAATAGGCTGTCTCTACAAGTGCAGATGTCAGATCATTTCTTCCTCTCTTGCTAGCCTTTGAACTGTCCTTAACATACATGAAGAACAGCTACTCTTTAATGATCACACTTGAGAGCAAAATGTTTTTAATGTGTATTTAGCATGTTCTTTCTCATGCTGCTTGTAAACTGAGATGGAATCTCACAGCAGGACCCAGCTAACAAAACCCTACCAATGTACTCATTCTGTATTGACAGGAGCTACAAACTGAAACCTTACTTTCAAAAATAATCTAAAAGTCTTGAAAGGTTTAATATGGAATTTGCTGACACTCTTTTTAAAGCTAAGTGAGCTTCTGTAAAATGCCTGCCCTGATGATAAGTCCTTTCTTAGCTACTTTTAACCAAAAAAGTTCATAAGATGTCCCTACAAAGATGTTAGAGAAGTACTATGATACTATGATTCTATGATTCTACTCTTTTTCTAGCAGACTTTCTGAGGGGAACATGGTGCAAGGAATTGCAGCAGGACTCATGACCTAGCAAAATCAAAATACAGGAAGCCAAATTTGCAATGAATATATAAACAGCTGCTGCTATACTGAAACCAGAGGAGATGCAATGTGTATGGCTGTGGTAATATAATCAGTTGAGAAGAGGAGGTATTGACCATAACTCTTTGTTATAATCTACATTCAGTCCGAATATAGAACTCTGGCTCAACCTTAGCTAATATTCTATCATGCTTTTTAGGATAGTGTCTAGGGATTAACTCCTAAGAAAAAAATTCTGTATGTGGGCTAAGGTCCCCTCTACAAACATGGATTCAGAGAGACCTTGTCCCAGACAGGGGTCTAAGCCAAAACAGGTGACATGTAATCGAGGTGGGTTTTAGGCTACAGATTACTATTAGATTACTATTACTAATAGATTACTATTTTGGTCTTGAAGAACACAATGTCCAACCTCCTTCTGTGGAAGAGAGCAACATACTCCAGGTTTTATCAGGTCAGTTATTTTGAGGCTATTTTCCATCCCAGAGAAATGGTCCTGAAGAAAAAAAGTGAGTTGTGCTTGATTATTTTGTTTGTTTGTTTAGTAGAACATTAGGATGGATCATTTCACAGCTGCCATTTACAGACCATCAACAAGAAAAGTGGAATTGGAGCAAAGGGCATGGAGGGAGTAACTTTTATTTAGTGGAAGTGGGGAACTGAACAGCTGGGAAAGGGGAAAGGAATGAGTGACCCTTTAAATTGTATTTGCCAACAGGTAGCATGTTGATCCCAACCTGACAATACAATGATGGTTGCATTGTATTAATTTTAGGATGTCTACCGTGATTTTGTCATTGGAATCCTTACAGTGGGGCTGTACTGGGGAAGAAGTCACACAGCTGTAGATCTTGTACTATGTACACCTCTTGAAAAGTGCAGGTGGGTGTCCCAAGCCAAGCCTCACTCACCTGACCAGTGGCAAGTCCACGTTAGTGAGAGGCTTCTGGATGATTTGAATCCCCTAGTGTTAGAGGAAATGAGACAGCAGTAGTTGCTAAGGCTGATACCACCGAAGCACCATGTGTCACAGCTCCATGCTCACTCACACCCCATCCTGTAACAGACTGGTGAGAGCCCTTGAGGTTACTGTTATCTCCCAGCTCTGAGACAGTCTTGGAGCTTACCTTGGCTCACAGAGGAATGTGGTAAGTGTCTTGTGACTTTGGTCTAAATAGAAATTTTGATAAGTAGCTCACAGTTTCATAAAGATCAGTGGCCTCAGATGCACAAGAAGGCAAAAAAATGGAGGGGATGGCTTGTAGAAAACTTTATAGGGGAGTAAATGTTCTGCTGAAGTAACATCTGCAGCTACTAACCAAGCATAAGTCTAAAACTGGCTCGTTCTGGCAGTATAGGCTGACTAATTCCCACTGATGGCTAAGAGGCTTTTTGTTGACAGGGACAGTCTGTTCAAACCTTGGTCTTAATCCGATTTTTTTTTTTTCTTTCATCAGCATCTGTGAATAGTTCTCAGAACAGTTGCTTCCTTGTAACTCCAGGCCTGATTGCTCATTTCTTGACTTGGCTTACTGGCCAGGAGCCTGGCACACAAATAAAGAAAAATGATCTACAGACTGATTTGTTACTACCTAATTCTCTAAGCCATAGTGCAGAAGTGCATACAATCCTATGATGCTACTCCATCATCATATAGAAGGGGACTGTGTACTGTGTGTACATAAACATATCTATACTGACACTGTTTCGTCAGTTCCCTGCCTCTGCAGTTTTACGTACCAGATGCCAGGGTAGAAAATAGACAACAATTCTGTCTAAAAGCCTCCGAGTATTCTTATCAACCTATGCTGAGTTTAGCAGAGAGGTACCCCCTTCAAAGGTAACTCCTTCACAATGTCACCACCTAATCCACCTCCACAATGTATGCTTGACTGGCTTTTGATCACAACTTTTGTCTGCAAGTTTCACCCTGGCTGGACAGGTCTTGATCCTCTTTCAGGCTATCCATAAATATTTCAATTCATATCATTCCACCTCTTCCTTAAATACAAAGTAATTCATGCTGCAGTAATTTTTCTTTGTAAATCACAGGATAACACTTTTAGTAGGAAGAGTAATTAGAGGAATCTGCAGCAGTATATATTTTTATATTTTATCGTATCTGGTAACATATAAAGGTGCACATCACATGAATGTGGATCACTGTACAGGCAGTATGAAAAATGGCAAACATATGATATATATTTGTAAGTACTCTAATACATGGCTATAGTGAATCATATTGTAAGTCCATTTATCCAGATCCTATCTCCAGCAGTGGCCAGAAATGAAAGTGTGGAGGAAAAGTCTTAGAAATAGGGTAAGTAGAGAGCAGTCCTTTCACCAGCATAGCCACACTGTCTTTGGCAAGGGCTAACTTAGAGACATCCTCAGTAGGAAGCAGCAGCTGGACTGTTGTACTTTGTAGCAAACTGCTCTCCATTACCCTGTCTTTGAGTTTTTTAGTTCTTTTAGCTTTTTTTGTACTTATAGACTTGGGGATGGGTTGCATGAAACATACATTCTCTTGTCAATTTTATGTCCGTTATCTCATATTTGCATTGGGTGTCCTATGTTTTTTGGGTGATAAGGAATAGGGAATATTCTTTCCCTATTTATCTACTCTCGCCATGCAAGACATTATAGATCTGCATCATTCCTCTTAACTCCTTCCTGCCATCTCATTTCCAGACTTAAGAGTTATCATCTGTTTAGGTTTTTTTGTGACGGATGCTCCATACACAGGAATTATCTAAGGACTGCATGTGCACTGCAGGGCAGGCATAGTCTGGGGAGCATGCAAACGTCCTCTTCTCTCAATTATGCTGAGCAGGGAACCTGCTGGAGCTGCAGCTCCCCTCCAGCCTTTCTGTGCAAACCTCATGTCAGAGTAGGTAAGAGGGACTCAGTCAAGAAGCTGCCAGATCAGCCACTTAGATCTGGGAAGCTCTCCTAGACCCGTGCTGCACACAGCCTTCTCTTACCTTTTCTTCCTTTGCACTTCCAAAATGGAGCAACCACCTCCAAATGGTGTATCTCAGGTGGAGGTACTTAACAGAGCGCCATAGAAGTGTATGGCAGTGTTTCCCTTTTTGTTCCCTGAGATGCAGTTCCCACCTTAAAGACAAGGTTTGCGGGCGTTTTTTGGCTGCTTTTAAGCTATCTCCTGTTGCACTCAGGAGCATAGTCAGGGTCAGCTGTTCCTGAACTAGGGCTCTGCCCTAAAGAGGCACTAATCAACTTCTGGGACTAGGAGGAGCACATTTATATCAGCAAGTGCTTGCGCTACTGTTTTGTTGTTGACAGATTGGATTTATGAAGAGCATAGTTTCCTTCCATGGTCTGGACAGAACAAACCAGTCTGGAAAATGCTGCAGTAGTACAGTCTGCTGTTATGTGGTAGATTGGGTCTGCACCTCTCAGAGGCACAGAGCACAGTGTCGGGCCCATAGTTAAAGCAGCTTTAAGCCGTGTCTGTACTCCGACTCTCCTAAACTGCTCTGAGGACTGCAGTGGTCTCACATAACTTCCCAGAAATGCCCTATGAGATGCAGCACCACTTGCTTTCTCTGTGCAATGCTGCATGCTGCAATTCTACCCAACCACTTCTTCCCTTCATATGCCTCTGTGGCAGGATTTACATGGGGAAAGTACTGGAAGAAAGTAGTAACTGGTTTTTGTTACAGTGGAGGAGCCAAAGAAATCCTCTCCCAGACAGAGCCCATGTTTTAGCATCCATTCACGTTGTTCTGGCCCATCTACTTCACAAAAAAAAAGAAGGGGAAAAGTTCCTCCAGCACATACACAGTATAAGTTCATGACTGTACCAGTGCAGTAAGAATAACATACCCTTCCCAATAACCACTCTGTCACCAAACAGCTAGTAATGACAGAAACAAAAAAAATACTGTCCAAATCCCACCCATGCAACAAGAATCATTGTTCCTAACTGTATGGCTTCATAATGGACTTGAGATTGTTAGAATGTAATTGAAGTAATTATGTATTGAATGCAACAGGAAACAGATGTCGTAACTTTTTTTTTTTTAAATAATTACAAATAGCATTTTCATAAGGCTCCAAATGCCACTCCCAAAAATACCAAAATCCCTTAGATTGACTTGAAAGTTTCACCCAACCTATTGGACAGACTAATATTCAATAAGCTTCAATTTGTGGAGAAAAGGATCAAATTAAGGGTTATAAATGAGGCAATCAATCAATAGCTTTGATTATGTCATTTTTTGAGATTTTAAGCATATTTTTATGAAGTTAATTTAGCGCCAGTTCTTCACAATTGCTATAATTTCTGGTATGAGTTTAAGGTAGTAGCCAACGTACAACATTAACTTACAGCATTCTGCAAAAGAGTGAACTAATGCAATGTAAAGTCAGAGGCACATTCATAAGGAAAATATTTTGCTGTTTGGACAGAGACACCTTTCACCTCCATGCATAATCAGTCAGTGAACTGAGGATAATAAAGAGATTATTCTCCATCCTCACACTGCAGGAACTCAGTCTTCCCTTCATGGGAGGACATATTTAACGTTGTATTTTCTAAAATAATAATAAAAGAAATTGAATTAATTTTACATTTTTGGGCAAGGCCTTAACAATAATCTGCTCAAAGTCTCCCAGACTTAAAGGGCTTCTTGTCTAGGTCTAACGGCAGCAGTAGCAGCAAGTGTGAGTTAACCCAGAAAATGGTAATTTCCTGTCAAGAGCCCTCCAACAAACGTCGCTTTTATATCTGGCAAAGATCACTAGGCCCCAGTGTTTTGAGTTCAGCATGCTTAAGCACTCTTCATTAAACCGGATGTAGAGTGTGAAAGGTGATTCAGGCAGCATGGGCAGGCATCCGCCCAGATGGCTATGCTTTGGACACTCCAACAAGGCTGAATAGATGCTTCATTGGGTGAGTTAATAGTCAGGCAGGGGCCAATGAGTACTTTAAAAATATTGTCTTTCAATAGTCTCTTCACTGTAGGGAAAAAGAAGTCACTGACTCATTTGCGATTAGCTGACCTACCATTACAAAACTTTCCATCTTGCATTCAGTCATAACAGAATTTATTGTAAAATACTAGATATTTAGGGTCCATGTTATTTTCAAGCAATTATTCTTTCTACATTCATGACACATTCATAAACACAGCTGCATTGGGTGCACTTGATGAAAAGGAAAAGCAGCACACTGTATCCTGTCCCCTCAAGCACAGCCATTAGCCCTGCCTTCCTAGTAAGCCTTAGCATGGCCTCTTGAATGCAGATACAAGGAGGATTATCCTTCCTTTTCAGTGCATCCTGAAGTTTATTCCTGGAGCCAAGGTTTCATTCCCTCAATGGCACAGGTTTAGGTCCACACTACCTAAAAGACATCATGTGGCTTCCCCACATAATGCCATGTACAACCAGGAGACCCACCACAATATTCCCAGAGTTCATTTTGTTGTTCTTGCTTATAGATCAAAGTTTTGCAGTCTACAAATTATCAAGCAGCAAATTATCCTGGCTGAAGCCAGGGCTTTCTCTTGGCATTTGTAAGGGGTATGAAAGCAAGTAATCCCCCTGTTATAAGTCACAATCTCAGTTTCACAGCCTCAAAGGAAAATTGCACTGAGTCAGGATGGCAAAGGATTCTGTTATGGTTAACAACAGAGCAGATCAAATATCACATTGGGAAGAAGATAAGAGATAATCATCGGAGCATTATGGCAAAAGTCTAGTGTAATCTTGCTGTAAGTATATTCTTTAATACAAGAATCTACAGTGACTTCAGGTATAGATCAATGGGTAATAAAGGCAAAGACCATGATAATTGGTATCAAGTAAAACACTACTGAAGACAAAAAAGAATGTTTCTAGCTTGGCCCACATCTTACAGCTCCACAGGTGACAGACAGAAAACAGAAAGTTAAAACTGTATTATTTTGTGTAATGTGTTTTTTTCCCAATGATCCATCCTGGTCCTGACTCCTACCATCTCAAAGCATTTTGTGCACGGTCATTAGTGGGATATTTGAGATCAGCTAGAAGAAACAACTTGTGGATTTGACAACTATGGAAAAGGGTCTATTATTTAACTTGAGCCAACCTAACTAATGGATTACATCATGTAGCAGGAGGAAGAAAAGAGCCATCTTCTGAGGACTGCTCATCTTCTGTCTTAAATATTTATCTCAAGGTTTGATAAATTCTTCCAGTGGCTGTAGACAGAGCACAAATGACTCACTTCTATTAGATGCCTGACTTTTTGACAACTAAAGTTAGGTGAGATGAATTCAACTCTGAAGCTGTAGTGAATAACATGACAACTTGTTTCCTCTATATTCATTATGGCATGAGCTTTGTTCACCAAGATGTTCAGGTGAAGGCACTCAGCAGGCACTAGCATGAAAATTACTTCAGTGTATTGCTGGTGCAGACCAGGAAAGCCGCATCCTAAATCTACTAGTTAGTCTCCCAAACATTAAAAATATGAAAATTGTTCAACTTTTTCCAGAACCTTTTCTGTTTACTTAGAAGACTTGCAAGTTACTTGTCTTTTGACAGAGTGCCCTGTCCTTAATCAACGAGTTAAAGGAGAGAGCCATGATCCTAAATTCAAATCACCTCATATAAAACTTCAAAGCTTGAGTTTCATTGTTGCTGGGCACTGGCAGCTCTTATCTTCAGCAAAAGCTTCTGGGAATCCAGCAAGTCTACAAACTTGATTCTTCTGCAAAGGAATATAAGGCTTTCTACAGTCAGTGTCCAAGCTCTGCTGAATTTTCCTACTGAAAAGCCTTTTGCTGGGGTAAAGATGGAAATTTAGATGATCTTGTATAGACTTGTTACCAGTGTTGCCAATACAACATTAGTTGGATAGCTGTATTAGCAGTACCAGGTGAAGTGTTGATGCTCCAGTACGGTGCTGCCATTTACCTGCCTGTTTCAGCAGCTGATTGCACAGGTAAATCCACAGTCTCTGTGGTGTTGAGAAGTATATGCTAAATAATGCATTGTACAGCTTTAGTCTCTTCTCTCTCATCTGCTAACTGGCCAGGACACGGTGGAATATGCTAAATCACTAACTACAGTATTTTGGTCAAAAATAATCTTCTCTTTCTCCTCTGTAATTAGGAGTGGACAGTGTGTGGCTTTTGAGCTGCCTCAGGCTTGTGAGCTGTTCGAATACATTTGCCAAGGCAGGGCTGCCTTCCTGGCTGTGGTCTGGAGGGAGTCAGCAGAAACTCCTCGTGGAGGCATTGCTGTAATTGCCTTGGGGACCCGCTTATGGAACTGATTAACCCCAGCCTCATCCGGCAGTGGAGTAATGTAATAAGACCCTTTGGGAATCACTGCCATCTCCCTCCTAGGAACAACTATGGCAGCCCTTCTCTCCATGAGCCTCCAAAATATGGGGAAGGGGTTTTAGAGTCCTCAGCTATATAAAATTTTGGCATCCAGCTTGTCAGGTTTGTAAGCATCAGAAGAAGTGATAGTCCTACTCTGGTGACAGCTTTCTAGTTAAGGAAATACCACAGTGTCAAACAATCCAAGATCGTGACATTTAAAATTATGACACTTTTTGTAGAAAAGGTATAGCCCTGTGTGTATGGACGCATTTGCATCTAAAATGTAGAAGCTCTGAAGATACATGGCTGGTCAAGGGGAATGGGGATCCTAACCATCTCTGTGATGCAGATGGACAATAGGAGGGCAAAACAAGGAGAGACATTTCTTAGGCACAGCACACAGATGATCTGCTCCTGTAAGACAGGCAAGAAGACAAATATATGTTAAGCAAGCACTCATAAGCACAGTTTACTTTCTGTTGCTGGGCAGCCTGTGGTTATAGAGGGCAAAAGCTGTTCTCTGTTTTCCTGCCTGTCCTGTCCTCAGCACATCTTCTCCTTAGTGGGAGGCATTTCTCGAACTTCTTTGATTTCTAGTTTCCAGCTGTCACTGCGAACAGCTGGGGAATAGAGAGATTCTTCTTCTGCCTGCCTCTTTGCGTAAGTTCTCCAACTAGCTGCTCACTCTGAGGCCAGACCATGCTATTTTTCTGTGCAAACTGGCAGGATGGCTTGTGAACATTTAAAATGCAAGGCACCTTTCTAGTAATGAAGATCCTTTTGCTCTTCTCCCTCAAAACTCAGTGGAGTGAGCAAGAGTTGGGGCATTTTACACTGTGTTTTTTACTGAATAGCAAGTTTCCAAGTAAAAGCTGTGAGAAAAAGATTAGATGAATTCAATTTATTTTTCTGCTCCCAGATACACCTGCCAGTACCTAGCTCTTTGATAAATTAATTCAATATTTAAATGCAGTGACTGCTTTAGAAGACTTTCCATGACACTTTGGTTTGACTGCAGGCACTAGTTATCTGATATTCCGCCTTTGGTATGTTACCTAGTTGTTGGAGGGCTGCTAATTCATATGATTTTGGTTTTGTTTTCCTTAAACATGGAATTGTGATACCACCAGCCCTTATCTTAAAATTATGTACATGGTAGAGAATTCTTTAACTTGTTTTTCTTTGTTTTTATTGTAGTACCCTTTCAATAGCCCAACATCAAGAATGGAGCCCTGTTTGATGAGCAGTACTCCAAGGCTGCATCCCACACCAGTGACTCCTCGCTGGCCGGAGGTCCCAGCCGCAAACTCCTGCTACACGAGCCCATCCATGCACTCCACAAGATATGGAAATTCTAGTGACATGTACACCCCCTTGACTACGCGCAGAAATTCTGAATATGAGCACATGCAACACTTTCCTGGCTTTGCCTACATCAATGGGGAAGCCACCACAGGTTGGGCTAAATGAAAATGACTGGTATCAGCTAAGCCCATATACTTAAAAGAGTTCTAAAAACTTCGTGTTATGTGGGACTTTTCATGGACGTTCTTCAAGGGAGGTGAAGATGGAAAAGATCCTGGGCAGATAAATGTAGTTCATAATGTGGGCAGATTGCAGACCAGTACGACTGAATGTTCCTGTAGCCGAAAAAGATTTTTGTGCTATTCTAGACCACTTTGGGGGCCAATCTGTGCCTTTTTTAATTCTGGCATGTGGGCCAATGCTGTGTGATGTCAGTTTGAGTGAGCCATTTTTGCCCCCCCCCGCCCCCCCCCCCCTTTATTGTCAAATGTTAATGAGTCTTACAAAAAAATTACTGGAACGGGACCTATTTATAATTTGAATTAAAGACAGGAAATTCACTCTTAGCAAAACTCTGTCATCTGTTCTTCCTTTAAGGTCTTAATGCATTCCTTAAAAACCATTCTGCCAAGTCATCACTTGTTCATATCAATTCCTCTATCTGGCTCCTTAAAAGACGTGTTATTGTAGGTTTCAGTTTACACCGAACTTTGTATATTGATGCACCTTTCTGTTGATCCAGTAAATTTGATCTCTACAAAAGAGAAGAAAAGACATGTAGCATTGAATTATACACTGCCTTAAGTTGACTATTGTTCTTATTATATATGTATTTGTGTTAAGTTTGCACAATCTGGAAAAATCTACTTTCTCTGGTCAGTAGTGACAAGGTTAAGAAGGGACTTGGGGACTGGGAAGATTTTGGATTCAGAGCCACATATGTTAAATATGATGATAAGAAGCAATTATGTAAAGAAAATGACAATGCAACCATGATTATTCATTTCATTACCTATTGACAGGTATGAAACTGTTCTCTCAATTCCTTCACATGGTGATAATTCTATATACTTCTACAAAAGCAAAAGTCAAAGCTGTGCCTTTGAACTTATTCTGTACTGTGTATGTGTGGAAAAATGTATTGTATTTTGGGGAGAATTTTTCTTAGACATTTTCTGTCAGATTTGTAGCTATTTGTGAGTTTTTGTTAGATTTTATTAACATAGCTTTTTCTTCTCTATTATAAAATGCACCAGGCAATTATGGTGGACCTATTACCCTATGGGTAAGAAATAAATAAATGGAAATAAGACATCAGGCATTTTAGTAATTGTTTTGTAAATAAAATCTTTGATAGCACGCAGTGTGATGATAACCATGTTTATGCCTAAAATGGACAAAAGTGTTATTTGTACAGTTGTGCAAGATACATGAGGGATTTTCACACTCAAATAAAGTTGTTGAAATTAAACAGATACCATTTAAATTTACTCAAATACAGAAGCAAACCTTCAAAAAACCCTAAATATGACAATGTTTTTATCCAACGGAAGACTTGAGAACATAAACAACTCACAGCAAATGAGCAGTCCTACACCTGTGCTTTCAGCTGAAAGTGCTCAAGGCTATGAATAGATTGATGACTTCATGTTGTTTGGTTTAAGTCCTGCTGCTGTTGCTTACCCAAGCCAGTGCACTCACTGAGGCAGGTAAGATGTGCTACCTTCTTTACAGTACCTTGTAACAGATGTGTTGCCCCTGGAATGCTGGAAATGGAAAAGTCATTCTTCCTTAGGTGAGTAAATAAAGTGGCAAAGTTCTCAGACCTTGTTTATTTAACTAGTGGGTAAAGTGCGAGAGTTTGGGGCCTGAAGTAACTACAGGAATGAGCTGGAAATCTGCAAGGATTGAGGGAGGAAGGGGTTCCAGGACAGGTTTTGCAAGGTCCAGGCTCTTAAGTATTCAGCCAAGGCCCTGGTGGGATTTTCAGAAACACAGCAGGAGCTTATCTCTACCTTTAGGTACCTGATGAAAATCTTGTTTCCTGGGCTAGTGTCAGAGACCTTCTGAAATTATACCCTTGTCAGCTGGTGGTGTTACCCAATATATATTTACTCATCACTTTTATTAAGGACAGGGGCTGTCGGGCTTAGGCTAACTCATCTATTTTATTCTTATTCGAGTTACCTTCAGGCAAAATTGTCTACACATGAGGAAGGTAAGTCATGTGAGGAAGTTTTTTTAGTGGCCAGTCTTTAGCAGCTGGAGTTTTGATGTGTTTGAGACCAAGGTCCTACTCTGCATATTGTTATTGAAGATGTTTAAATCAAAGCTTTGATTCTGACCTATTAATTATTAACGAGCATAGCAATAGCTGCCTTGTCAAGACTGTGAGAAATTAGTATGGGAAGCGTAGTGTCACTAGAATAGAAAAATCCACTTTCTCTTCCCCAGCGAATTCCAGATCTCTGCATTGCATCACATCTGCCAAGACCCGCTGTGACCCTGTTCACTCATTTACAAGAACATCGATTAATCTCCAGTTACCTGATGGACTATTGGCCGTGACCTGCCATGGTCCCTCCAAGGACCAGATGCATCGGTGAAACATTTGTGGGCAGAACTGACCAGTAACTCAAAGCTGGGTCTTTGGAAGGATCGGGAAGGAGGTGAGCCCCAGCACCACTCAAGGGAAGCCAGAAGCACTTCCTACATTTTTTACAATACCTCGTTAAACCAAATAAGGTCTAATCCCCGTTGACTGAAAGAGAGGAGAAAATGAGACAATTTTAGTATACAAACATGCCATATCTTTCAACACATTTGGGGACAACTCAGTTACCCTGACTTGAAGAGCCCAGGGAGACTGTTCAGGAAGGAGGATGGTGTCAGCCACAGAAATAATGAAGACTTTCCGAGTGGAGAATTGCAACACCATGTGCGAAGTGCTGGGAGAGGGAATTGTGACCAACAGCAGCACCACAAAGCTGCTCATAACAAAGAGCCACAGAACATCGTCAGTCAGATGGGGCTTTGAAACGCTTTTGCAAAAGTCTTTTTGACTTTTGAAAGTTTTTTTTTAATTTGTTTAGAAACTTGTGCTGATGCCACAGGAGTCTGAACATGCACTTCTAACTACCTTTGAACTGCTTCCTGATGAGGGCTTTGAAATTTAAACTGGGCATTCATGGGGGGCAACATACAGATTACCAAACACAGCTCTACAGAGATCACCATCACCATCTGCATCAGAAGAGCTGCAAGGGAAAGCAGGCCCCCTCCCTGACTACCACATGTCAGAATCCACCATATTAATATAAACTGCCACAGCTTTCAGGTCACAGGGATATATACCAGCCTGTGAAGTGCAGCGGCTCATAAGAGGATGATAACCTCTGGGTAGAATGGCTAGCTAGGGGCAGGAATCTCTTAAATCATCCTAGTACAAATTGCCAAACCTCCTGACTCAGTGCCTGCAGCCTGTTAATTAAGCCCTTCCCTTGACTGTGGTAACTGAAACTTCTGTTTCTTGCCTAGCCACGTATTTATGTGTATATAAAGTAAATATGACTACACAAATCTTTCTGAAGAAGCTTTCACACCACATGCCAAAATATTCAACCTCATTTTCACTTTCACTTGTTTTCTTTCCTTCCTTCTTTCTTCTTGCTCGCTTCCTGTCTTTCTCCTCTCTTTCTTCTCACAACAAATAAACATTTTATTAAGTGTGATCTTTTTCATGGGCTAAAGGATATAACAAAAGATAGATGTAATATATATAATATATTGTAATATTATATATTATAGCATAACTAACATACATCATATTTTAAAATAGTTGCATACACACACACAAACATGTATGTAAGTATGCATATAAAAATCCATTACAATTCTTCAAGATTTTTCATTACCAGGTAGAAAAAAGACTCAGCGGGGGAAGAGCAGTGAGAACTCCATTCACTAGCATGAATCCTGTTTTTGTCAGGCTACCTCTTGCTGCTAAGGTCACTACCCTTTGACAAAAATGGCCTCTGACCTCCCCAGCCCCACAATTCTGTTGTGACTGACCCTGAAACCCATGAAATTCAGGGGCAGACATTGCTTTGGAAGGTTTAGATAAAGCTGACTAACATGGGAAGGGCTCATGGTATGCACCCATCTGAAAAGGTCTGGCAGTTCTTTGGTAGAGGATGCAATTTATTCTGTCCCCCTCTTTCATTGAAATCCTAATCCTTCATATGCTACCTAAAGTGGAAACTAAAACGCACTGATGATGAATAACAATGTGCCTTTAAAGGGCAGGAACAGTTTTCTAGACTTTATTTTTAGGGTTTTTTTGAAAATTTAAACCAAAAATTTAATTGGCAATGTACCAGTAAAATGACTGTTTCGCTGTGCTGTGAAGTAAAGCTAAGCAGGCTTAGGCTTTATTATAGACTTGTGAACCAAACAAGCAAAGGATTATTTTTACTGGATTTCTCCCAAAAGCTGCATTAGTACACACACAGACCTGACTCGGAAGAAACGGTTATGTACTTTGGGCTGGATTTTGTTATTCCTTGCAGGCCAATGACTGTGGTGTTCTGGTTTTGTATCTCGGTTCGACCCACTGTGGCAAGAAACCCCTCACCAGCAAATTCAGATCCTAGTCTGGGTCAAACGGAGACAGGCGTACGACGCCCACGCGCCCATAGCACCTTCAGCGCTCCTTGGAGCCACCGTCCATCTGCAGGCGAAACCTCCCTGCCCCGGTGGTATTTTCCACCACGGAGCTGATCGTTTGTGAGACGAAAGGTTTCTCTCCATGACCGCGGAGTGCCTCCCAAATTGCTGCTGAATGAGTAAATCCTTCAAGGAGGGACCGACCGCAGCTCCCTCTGACGTTTTATTACTGTGGGTTTGTTGTTGACTTCATCGTCTTCTGCTACCTGGAGAGAGAATTTGGATTATAGGACACCCTGAATATGGAACTACTAGGGATTTTCTCAGCTGCCATTTAAAGGTAAGGCCTTGCAGGGAGCTTCGGAGAGGCACGGCTCACCTCCGCTCTGCCACCGCAGGCTCTGCCCGCCCTGCGCCCCGCCGGCTCCCGCACGACACACGGCAGCGGTGCGGCACTGCAATCTCTGCCCTGCACCGCCCTGCTTGCTCACATCAACACCCTCCAGAAAGCCTGTTGACCCCTCTGTGAAAGGATGCGCGGGGGGGTTTTGGGAAGGCAGCCATGATGTCCCTCAGAGACGGAGTTTTGTCTCCAAAGGGAGAATCTTCGTGTACCCCCACCACGCTGGTGGCTTGGACTTGAGAAAAAGGGGTTTGTTTTTTGCTGCCGGACGTTACGGCACAGGCTAACGAGGAGGGCGCGTGTCGAGGGGTGCGTTGCGCCACTGAGCAACCCGAGGGCACTCCCCCGGACGGCGGCGGCCGATCGGGGCTCGAACCCGCTCTTCCCGCCCGCCGTCGGTCCGGGCAGCCCGGCGCGGCCTACAGCACCCATCGTGCCCCGCGGCAGCGCGGCCCGCAGCTCCCGCCGCGCCCGGCAGCGCCGCGTCGCTCGGCATGCTGGGAGTCGTAGTCCTCGCGCCGCATTCTCCTGCCGGCGGGACTGGGCGGGAGGGCAGCCAATAGGAGGGCTCGGGGGTGCACGCGGCCGCCCCTTTCCAGCCAATAGCGCGCCGGCGCTGCCTGCCAATCCGGGCGGTTTCCAAGGGGAGCGTTGCGTCACGTCGCGTCAGGGGGGCGCGGGGTAGGAGGTCAGGGCGCGGCGGGGCGGCGGCTGCAGCCGGCGGAGCGGAGCGGAGCGGGGAAGCGGCGGTCGGCGGGCATGGAGCTGGGCGCGGCGCTGGAGGCCGTGGAGGGGCGCGGCGGCGCCGAGGCCGTGGAGCGGGTCCTGGCGCGGTACAACGAGGAGGTAACGGGCCGATGGGGAGGGCGGGCGTCCTCCCCCTCCCCCCGCAGGCCGAGCCGGCCCCTCCGCCCCCGCTCCCCCCGCCGCTGTCGCCGCCCCGCCCCGCCCTCGGCGGCACCGGCCCGCGGGGGTCCCGCCCCCGCTCCCCCGGCCTGCCGGAGCTCCGCCGGCTGCGGCCCCCCCCGCCCCGCCCCGCCCCGGGCTCGGCTCTGCGGCGGGTGCCCTGCGGTCACCGCTTCTGCCGCCCTTCCCTCAGCTGGCGGCGCCGGCTGGGCGCCGGGGCGGCCCGCCCGGTTTGGCCCGCTCGGTGCGGCCCCGCCGCGTCCCCTGCGCTTCCCCGTGCGCTCTCCGCCCGCTGGCTGTGCGGGCACGGCGGCGGTGCCGGGGGGGTGAGCGAGGGCGGTGCCTGGAGGACGCGGCCTCACGGCAGCGCCAAGCCCGCGGTGTCGCGGGGAGATGAAGCCGGTTGCCAGGCTTGGCCCCCCGCGCCTTCTGTCTTGCCTCTACGTGCCTGACGTGTAGCATAGTGGGTCATCGGTGAGCGAGCTGTAAAAAGACCTATGCCACGGTGTAAGTTTGCCTCGAAAGTCTCTTAACCCGGCTGTACCTCTTGGGAGAAGCCGGGCAGAGCAACACTGAAGTCTCTCGGATAACAAGGTTGCGTACCTGCTCGCCTGCCCGCGGCGCTGCCCTTTGCGAGCAGTCCTTCGTCGCCAGGTCTGGCTGGCCTGTGGCCTTCGTCCCACGTCGGTAGCGACCCTGTCGACTGCAGCGGGAGGGGACGTGTAAAATGGACTGCCAGACCTCAGTTGTTTTTTCTGCGTTTGTGGCCAAGCGAAGGGAAGAGGGGAGACAGCTCAAAGCAGGGTTACAACAGGTTGAGCTTTTCATGCTGATGGGTACCTAGTGTCTACTGCCATTACAGTGTGATATGTGCATGCTAAGTCAGGAAGTGAAGGGATTTCCTGGTGATGTTGGGAAGCAGAAGTTGGAGTGAAACTAGATGTTACGTGGATTTATCCCCCACCCTGATAGGGACGTTTTGACACCTAGATTTCAGTAGAGCAGTATAGTCCACTTCTAAAGATCACATCTCAACCCATCAGGTGTCTGTGCTTTGTGTAGACACTTCTGTGACTGGCACACAAGTCCCTAAAGCTGGTGCTGACTCAGGAGTTTGGCTTTGGATGTAATTTCAATGCAGTTGTGTTGAACTAACTGCTGACATGTAGGAATCTGTTACGGGAACAAACATTCAGGTTTTTAGTTGAAGATTCCTAGCTCTGTGATTAGGAGAAAAGCCAAATGAATGTGGATTGGTGTACAGTTATTCTTCAGCCTCCAAGGGATGACTTGAAGTTTGGTGTCTTGCGTGCGATACGTTTTAAGTCTAACAATGGCAATAACTGATATCTTCACTCAAACTTTTAGAAGAAACTTGAGCAACAGTCTTGATGTAGCCTGCCTTTGTGCACATGAAATCCAAATGTAGAGACTGATGCAGTTGCAGGGCACTTTCTTGGAAGGATTGGTAGGTCTAGAGTTCCTTAGACACATCTAACTATTTTAACTTGCTGACCTCTAAGGTACAGAGGAAGGATTCTGATTGAGGGAACCTTTTATCTCCTGTCTTTACTGTTGAAAATGACCCTTTGTTAAATGCGTTCAGTCAAAAAGCGCGCACAAATGTTATTTCTTAATTTTGCTGTACTGGATTTTATGCCTACTCAGCAGCTTCCCCAGATGAATTATTTAGGCTTAAGTTGAATTCTCAAGGACAGAGTGAGAGCTGTTGTGGTTTCTATTCTGGCATTTCAAGTCTTTGAATGAGGTCTTGGAGGTATGTGTGTAGCTAAATACTTCTTTTGAAGTGGGATGGGAGTCTTAATGCTGTCTCAATATAACATTTCTCTTATTGTTTCTTTCTCTCTACTATTTCTTGTTAAGAAGTTTGCCTTAATGTTTCCTACATCTCTCTTCCTGTGCAATGTGTTACTAACTCAGATAAGTTGCCTGTAGGCCGGCAAAGACTGGACACAGTACTCCAGGTTCCAGATCTTCACACATGCCTTTTCTGGGCTTTAGGTTTCCTTAGATTTGTTATTTGGAAAAACCTAAATGTGCTTTAATTGAAGAGAAAGAATGGATTAAGTGTGGTTAAGGTGCAGGTGGCTATAGAATAACTATAATGAGAGAAATTAATATGTCTGTTCTTGCTCCTCTGTTCTGTCCCATTTGCAATGATTATTCCAAATCTTTGTTCCTGCAGTGCTTAGACTACTTGCTATCACTACATTTCTTCTGGAAATTTCCAAAGATATGCACATGCACATGCAAATGCAAAGATTGCCTTCTCTTTGCTAATTGCTCATCAGTTAATGTTCACCTGCTTTTGGCTGGTGTTTTGCTGGACTTGTCTGGTTCAGTAGTGTTATTGGGAACACTGTAAGAGAAAGGAAAGGAATTATTTTCCTACCATCCTCAGGGATCTAACTGATATTGGTAACCCTTGATGGTAGGGTAGATGTCCAAGACTTTTCTGTGTAATTATGAGCTTGTGTCTTGAGAGGTAAGATGCCCACTAATGTTCTATGGAGGGTTGCTTTTGGTTTTCAGTCACTTGCATGATGTAGCAAGTTGTGTATTAGAAATAATAGAAGTGGAGATTTTTGGTTTTTTAGAAGCTGTTCATCATGCTTAATCATTTAGCTTGGGAGTTTTAAAATGTCATTAAAATAGCTCTCTGGTGTTACTGCTGTTTTCTTTGACTGGCAGAATAAACTTTGTGTCATACAAGTGATATTTCACTAATAACATACTTCAGGATACTAACATAGGACTAGACTCAATTAATATTTGAAGTGTTTAACAGGAAATAAGTACTTGTTGTTAGACCATGTCTATCTGGTGTTTAACTGTACCAGAGAAACAAATACTTTGGTAATATGTTTTGGAAATTGCCACAATACAGAAACTGGTAGTTTTTGTAGTAAGGTTCATTTGATTTGTACTACTTGTTTTCTGGGCAAGATTACACTATGGTTGTTCCAGTTTGGATCACTTTAAAGTGCAGTCAAAAGCTTGTGAACAAGAACTGCTTGGGGAAGAGTCTGAGTAATAAGGTATCTGTAAAACACAAGACTATAGGTAATGTTTTTCACCTTGTAAAGTGCCGTGTGTGAGGCTGTTAACTCGTGTCAGAAACACAGCCCACAGGTCAAGGTTTGCTCTGCACCAGCTGTGAGGTAATTGTGAAATCATTAGTTGGAGCCACGTACTGAAGCTCTTGCTGTTGGGTAGAATGGAAAAGGACACGAGCTGATGTGGTTATGGCCTCGTTATCAGAGGCTGATTTCAACCAGACTCCTAAAGTTTTATAACAGTTTCACAGGTATTACATACTTGGCAGCTGATGTTCATGTAACAAATGCAAACTCTTCTCTTTTTTTACAGAATCGGGCCATGTTCAGGTTTGATCCAGCAGATGAAGACAAAAGAAAGGTAAGTAAAATAGGCTGTTGGGCTGCATACCTGCTGCGGTTCAAAGTATAACAAAGGAAAAGCAGTGTCTTAGCTGCCATTGTGAAAGGGTGCAATCAGTGATTAAAGTTCTGTTTTCAATTTTGTTTCTTTAGTGCAAGAAACATGACAAGTACCCATTCCCCTTTTTTCTGAAAAACAAATCTGCCTAACAAAAAGCCCTGTCTTGAATAAAAGTAGTAACAGAAAAGCTTATAAAGAATTTTGTTGGGTACAGATTTGGGGTGGGGGAATAGAGTAAAGATACTCTTTTCTTCTGGATGAGAGATAAACATTTTGCAATATGCTTTTACATTTTTTTCTCCTCTCAGCAGGTAGCAATTTCTTGTCTATGTTAGATACTTAGAGAATATTAGAGATTAAGATGAAGGGATAAGTACAGAAGAAAGCTATGGAGCTTTAAGGGAGACAAAGCTACAGAAGCCTGTTAATCCAAAGGTAGCTGTAATCAGCAGAATGTGTAATGTGCATGTCAGGTTCCAAAGATGGGAAATGTTTGTGTGTATAGCATAGAGCTCTACAGGTCTGTCAGGGCTTAACAGGTCCCTTGAGATCCATCCACAGCCTCATATTTAAAGCTTGGGATGGCCTTGATTTCCTCCCCTCCCCCCTGTTATTTTTATGGCATAATATGTAATGACAAGACCCTTCCTATCTTTTCTCTAATTAGTTTTTGGGCTGATTTGCATATTTATTCAGAAAAATGTTCATCAGTGAATGAAGCTGCATGTTTCCTCTATTCTGGAAATAAACTCAAAGCTTGAAATCAGAATTGCAACATTCCTGCAAGGATAGCTTGTCTCATATTGGACACACATCAGTTCATTCCATGATTTTGTGTAAAATCTAAATATTTTCAGGTCTTAAGTCTTTTTCTGGTAGAAATGGGTGGGATAAGTCTCTCTGTCCTTTGCATTTACAAAACCATCAGTTATGTGTACAGTAATCTTAAGTGACAATTGTTTATTGCACAGATGACTTGAAGACCTCTTAGCTTGGCTTCACTCTTGTCTGCAAGTATGCAGTTAAGCACAAAAGTAATAGTGAAAGTTACATAAAACTTATGGTATATATTGCTGTTGTGTCTCATAAATCAAACTAAAATAAAACCAGGAATGTGGCCTAGAAGCCTTCTTCAGTCTTCCTGTAGAATAAGTTTGTTTCACAGCCCTGGGAGCTCTCTGAAAACACCTTTCCCTGCTTTGCTTTTTATATCTTACAGAACAGCTGTTACAGACTTCATGAGATTACCCCCCGCCTTGCCCCCAGCTGATATATGTAGCTTTCTTGATTGGGATTTAGCTATGTGTTAAATGCAGAGTTATAACATGATTTTAATGGGAAATACCTTTAATTTATTATAGGATATGGAAATTTGAATCAGCGTTTAAAGCTGTAGTTGAGCAATAGCCAGTGTGGCAAACACTTAAGTATGATTGACAGTTTTGCAAGCTGAATGTTTTAGAGGTGTGCATACAGTTGAATAATGTTTTGTTCAATGTTTTAAGCCTGTTGCTGTAGTTGGTTGTGGCTTCTGTCTTGCTAAGAAGTATTCAGAAAATCCTTGATAGAATTACTACTTGATTGGTTAAGTTTTTGATGCATTTTCTGGGCAAATTGTTGTTCTTTCTGTGACATTAACTTAAAGCTGAATGAAGCTTATCAAGGAGTGTTTAGGACAGTAGACAGACTTAACAATTCTGCTTAACAATTTTTTATTCTAAAAAGAAGTTTCTTTAAATTACATTTTCATAGCGTTACTTCCTTACTGGAAAAGACGTTAATCATATGTGATCAGAGTCACTAATATAAAGGCAGCTTTTGTGTGCACATACTTGCTAATCAACAGCTGTGGGGCTTTTTTGTTCCTGAATCTACCCTCATGGTTATCTGGGAAGTAGGTAAGAAAAATACACCTCTGAACAGATGCCACTGAAAAATTCTACAGTTCCAAAGCCTCAAAAGACCTACATACAATTATTAAATATTTGGCTTTATCTATTGCTTTACTCAAAACTGATGTTCAGTAATGTAGTGACAGGACTATGCATGTCATTTTTAATCTACATATTTGCTAAATACCCTTAGTGTCTGTAAAACATTCAGCATTCTCTTGTTTACACTTCAGTTACGGTAAAAATAAAACTGCTTTAAATTGAAAGGTAAAATGCTACCATGCTCTTGCTAAGAGCAAACTACTGAAATTGTCACCACAATTAATGGGGGTTGCTAGAAGACTTCATGATGTAGGCTTGTGCTAATACAGAAACAAGTTCCGTTTTTTTGTTTAGTAATGCCAAAATACACTTGAGTTGACGGTATGCACAGTTCTGCTGCTATTAGCTTAGAATGATTGCAGTGAAAGAGAGTTCAAAGGATCACAATCCATAATGAAGTCATGTAGTAGAATTGACGTTCAGGTATGGGGGCAAATACAGAGGGACTTCAGGATTTTGTCTTTGGTTTCTGGTGCTATTGGAAACTTGCCATGTAACCCGATGAATGCGATACGTACTTATCAGTCTCTTGCTGCATATTGGGTTTGTTCATGCCTGGGAGTAAATTTTCTTTTAGTTATTTATTCCAGCAAGCCTCACAGACTTTGTCAGTCATTCACGTCTATGCAAGAGTTCAAGTGAAAGATCAACAGTAGCAATACAAGTTTTTTCTCTGCCTCACCACACAGCTTCAGCCATGACCTTAGAATTACAGCAAGGTTGTGTCTATAGTGTAACTGTATTGTAATGTAGGCGTAACTGAGCTTTACACTTTTCTAGATTGGATACTGTTAGGGAGAGGACAACCTGTATAAAACAGTGATACGCTGTAAAATATAAAAGACAGAAAGGTCAAAACTATGGCTTGACTATAGAAGCTGGGTAAATCGGACAGCAAAAGCTGTTCTGCTATAATATGGCTAGCAAATAATGATGCTTTAGCCTGTAAAATAGCTAAATCAACAATCAGTTTGTAATACTGAGCTCTAGGAGGAAAGTAGGTTGTGTCCTCTAGAAGGCAGGAAGAGAGGTAATGTTGTCAGGCTTGTCTATCTGGACAGAGCCACAGGACTTTAATACATCACAGGATGATAAAAACCACAAGATTGTAATGTGAGCTGTTACTTGTCCTGGTTGTTTTGTTTAATGATGGATGTGTCTGCATTGGCCTATGTGATGGGTGCTATGGGTATAAATGAGTTGGCAACCTATGTTGTACTGTAAGATCTACTCGGATACCAGGCAGATCAAGTTGGTGCCATTCCTTCTGAACTTATCATATGCTAACAAAAAAAAAAAAAAAATTCTGAGAGCCTGTTTTCAGTTCGTGTGTGTAAACAGTATAGAAGTTGCCAACCAGAGGTAAATGTGTTCTGGAATAGCAGCTGAAATGAAGGCAATGTAGTTGCTTCGAAGGAGCTTAACCAGCTCTTAGAAATCTAAAATATTTATTTGCCTTGACCAGCCAAGAAGTTCTTGACAAGTGTTTTGCTGGGAAAGGTTGAGTCTTCAGAACTCCAATGCTTCACAGCAGCGTGGCATGGTTGACACAAACAGTTGGTTCTTTAGGTCTGTGCTGGAATCAACTATAGAAAATGAATATCTGGTAACTTGACTGGGCAGTCACCTTGGGGAGAGGTGTCAGGCGTAGTGTCTCCCTCTCGATGTGACACAGCAGGCACTTCAGCTCAAGCCTCACCTGTCCTAGTACAAAAAGGGAAGGTTTTTTTAGAACCACTTTCTCATTATTTAATAGCTTTGTGCTCCGTTATTTATACCTTGACAGGTCCAAATCCTGCTTCTGCAGTAGCAACACATTTGTGCTGGGTACAGACATAGAATGGTAAGAAAATCCCAGCACTGTTTGTGTCCTGGAAACATCTGTCAGTACTGATTCCCTAGTTAGCTGTGGCATTCCACAACTGGGAGGAGCTACAGCACCATTTGCCTAGGGGATATAATGGAAAAAGTAATCTGTCCAAGATAGCAAGCAAGACTGACTTTAAATTGGATGAAGATGCTGAGTTTGGGGGAGGAAGAGGAAAAAAGGAAGCAGCAGCCAAATGTGAGAATTTTGCTCATAAGCCGTATCCTTACCTGAAATGGTAGAGTCTTCATGATTGACCTATTTCCTCTTCAACTCCTTATGTTTTGTCTGCTTCACCTCTTGTAGTACTCATAACATCTGGCTCTGGCTTACTGTGTTGGGTCAGTCCTGTAATATAAATCTTTAAAGTTTGAGATCAGTTTTCTTGATTTATTGTTCTTGATTTATTGTTCAGGTTCAATTTGAACATAATGGATCTAAAATTCAAGGCCTCCTTTAGTGGGAAGAAGATCACCAAAACAGTCTTTTCCCCTGCATTGCTGAATGTTTTAAAGGTGTTGAAATAGATGATGGTAAATCATATCAAATGTATTGTGGGACTTTCTCTCCTAATTAAATTCATGATGTGGGGAGATTCCTTAAGGCTGTGGACTGTACCATATTTGAACTTTGGAAGGATGGAAGCAGTAAAGTATGTTGATGGAGCAAGATGCTGTCATGCTCTAAATCTCAGAAGGACCTCGTTATTAGTGCTGTTGACGCTGCAACACTTCTGGGAGGTCTGAAGGTTCCTGCAGCCACAAAGGCACAGAACTTTTCTCCTCCCAGTAACTTTGTTGCAAGCTTTTAAAGTCTGTTAGTGAGTGTCCTATAAAAATACTAAGCTCAAGGGCTCCTGTGGGCACACTGTGTGGTATCTTAGTATTAATTATTGTTGTTATTGTTCTGACTTTGCTGAAACCACTTAAGGGAGTATCAGTCTGCAAGAGAAGAGAAGTTACTAAGTATCCTTCATTAATACTAAGCATTTGTTCTAATTACTGCTGGTCCTGCCCACTCCCATCCAGCATTTTTTTGTTTTTACATCTCTTAAAGTTTATGTCAAGCCAGTGAAACCCACCTCTCCTTTTAAAACCCATCTTTCACCATAGGGTTACAGAGGTGATAAAGGGTTTTCTCTCTCCCTGTTCAGTGGGGAGGGCAAGGAGGGCTGCTGAGAGTGCAGCTATGCAGCATTTCACCTTTCTGTGACTCTGAACCTGTTGGGGAAATACAGTTTCTTGTGAACTCTGTGTTTGGCACTACAGTTGATTTCATTAACCATTCTCACCACTGAACAGCTGCAGAACTAGGTTGAATTAAATTAAGAACGTACTTCTCTTGAACCCCTAGAGACAATTTAATTAAAATTGAAATTTGAAAATGATGAAAAACATGGGTCAGAAGACAAAGTGACCTAGAGGGACTTGAGCCAGTGCAGGAGAAGGAAAGCATGACCTGGTACCACTTATGATGTTCCCATTCTTCTAAATAAGTGGTGTGCTCTGGCAAGTAATACTTGATGAGGCCAAAGACATGGCAGCTTCTGGTTCACCCATGCTAAGAGAGTGAGCAAGCACTCACTGTTAGGTCTGTGACTTTTCTTCCCCAGCTATTAAAGAAGAGTGGGGAGGACTCATTTGATTTTTGTGGACAGTTCTTTAAAAAGCTTGATTTTTGTTTAAGTTAGGCCTAACAAATGTAGGAAGAATTTCCTAAGTCTGACATACTTGTTTTGCTCCCTGTGTGCTAATATCACTTGCTGTTCCATCAAGATGGGTGTATTTATGCCTTGAAATATACAAAGAAGTCTCAGGAACATTGATCTTGAGAAATGAGTGAAGGTGATACAAAACCAAGCACAGCTCTTGTGTTCTGCTGTTGTAGAATTTCTGTTCTTGATGGACTTTTCTGGCAATTTTGTTACTAATATGCTCTGTCACTGAGGAAAGTGGAAAATAGGAGCAACATGTATTTCCAAGTCATTTTGACAACAGGTTGGGTTTTTTTCCCTTGCTTTAATTAAAACTTGATTGCGAAGAAGCATACCTCTCCTGGTACTTACAACATTTATGGCATAATTCAAAAATAAAGGTGCAGAAAAGAAGAGATAAAGTATGCACTCTGTTTCTGTAATGTTTAGCAGACCTTTTGTTGTTCACCTTTGAATTGCAGCTTCTCTAGCACTGAATAATCTGTGTCTAAATTAAATGCTATATTCAATAAAGCAGTGGTGTTTGCCTGGATTTGACTATTTGCAGAATGGAGACTATATTCTCTTGTTCCTGCTCTAATCCAAAGGCCTGTATAAGTAAAGAGAACGATTTGCCAAAGAGGAAGAAGCAAATAAAGGGAAATCATCTCCTTTTCTCACCAAGACTTTTATTACTCTGGTGTTGAGAAGCTACAGTAAATTCAGCTGACATAATGTAGCCAAAGTTTAGTAGTCTGTGAATTGAAAAAAGTGAATATAGGTCAAGTGTGCTTTCTAAACATCTTCAAACACAAAGAGGGGAGGTGGAAAAGGACCTTACATGCAGGCACCCCTGGACCAAAGAGCAAGATCATGAAGTACCCTATTTTTCACAAGCACCTAGCATCCCCAGCTGAGGCTGAGCCCAGAAAATGTAAGCACCTGCTAATAAGTACTTACAGTGCTCCCCTGTCCTCCCCCCTGCCCCAGTCTAATTAGCCTATAAACAAAGATGGCGAAAGAAAACGGCAGTAAAGAGATGATACCTTTTTGCCCAAAGTCACACAATAAGCAAAATAGGCTGAGCAAGGGAGAAAATGCAGGTCTCTTGTATATCAGGAGATTGCTTTTTCTGTAGGACTGTGTTGCTTCTTAGCATCAAGCGTTTATGCTGTCAAGATAAAGGCCCAAAATGGATTAATATTTTACTTGTCAAGACAAGATGACAAATGAGTAGGTGTTTATGGGCTTCCTGTTTTAACACACAATAAAATTTTAAAATATTTTACCGTTATGCCCACTGCAGCATAGACAAAAGGAATGGTGCGTATTACTCTGTCTTAACCTTATTATTAGCATGAAAGCTGAGAATTCTTGAATTTTAGAGCAGTGAATATATTTTGCAAAAAATTTAAAAACTAGAAAATGCCTTGATTCTGTGGAAAAGTATGAAAAACACTTCTTGCTGTAGCATGACTGATGAAAGTCAAACTCCTTTCTGAACATTGAAAGAATAGAACTCAAAAAAAGAATTGTTAAATTCATACAGTAATTTAGGGGGTAGCAATAAAACCCTGAAACTAGGACAGTCGTATATTTTGTAAAAGGGCAGGTACCTTGATGTCTGAATTCTTTCACTTGCTTTCATTTCCAACCAAATAAATAAACATCTGTGCCCCTTAGTTTATGCCATGCTAATGTCCTACAGGGTGGTAGAAAAAGCACCACCTAAAGAAAATGAAAAGGATAATAATGCTTTTGTGGTCACATCCTTTCCTGTGTCTCTTCTCTCTGCACATCACTTCCCTCACACCGTCAAGGAGAAAGCAGATGATGTGCTGAATGGTATTGGGTTTTAGTTGTCTCCAAGGCAATTTCCTAATAGGATGAATTTTGTTTCATTGCTTCAAAACTTTCCATGCATAACTCTTCAACTATAATCAGATGTTCTATTTTTCCTAAGCTCCTATTGGCACTTGAGATCAGCCAGCGGTGGTTCGCTGTCACAGATTTCAGCAGTATTGCAAATGGCGATATCATAGCAGAATCAAAATTTCTTTAAAATCACTCTTGATGGCTCACCAGGGTCTAACTCCAGAGAACTTTGTCAGCAGTTCCTATGTGTTTTTCACTTATGTGAGTCTTGCATCTTTAAAAAAAAAAGTATTTTGCTGTAATGGCTAGGAAGCTTAGTAACCTGTTCTTAAGTGTGTGGTGGCTTAGTTGTCAATATAGTATGCATAACCGTGTATAATTAATGCTTTTAAAAATAAACTCTAGCCTTGCTTATATTGTGGAATCTTTTGTACAGCCAAGGCTTCAGGATCATGTAGGAAATGAAGCACCTTACAAGCACACCAGTGATTTGTTTTTTTAAAGTTGTAAGTAGGGTGCTAAATCTCAAAAAAAAAAAAAAAGTTTGTGTTCTATTTAGTATCTGTCTTTAGTACAGCTATTCAGAGTTAAGAATCTTCTGTTGCTGCATTTCACTAAGATTTGAAGCTATAAGATGATTTTTTTTATAATCTTTAATTAAATTGTAAGAATAGTCTTCAAATGTATGGAGGGAGGGTTAGGCTTCCACCTCCCATGGCAAGTCAGTGGGAGTTTGGTGCCCTTTGGGATCTCCCCTGCAGAGCTTTTGACATTTTGCAGTGACACTTCCATAGCAGCAGGTGGGTGCAACTTATGGGGGGAAAAAAAATCAGTCTGAATTTGGGAGGATTGGTCTCTTTGTAGTCAAGTGAGTGTTCAGGATTTATCTGACTGAGATTAAAGATCAGAGCAGCAGATGCATAAGCTCTGCTGCTAACAAAAATGAGTGGAAACTCCCCTTAATTTCAGTGGGTATTGATTAGATCAGATAATTAATGAAGTGATCCTTGGTATTTAAAGTCCTAGAAGAAACCTGCAGCAATGTTGTTAAAAATCAGATATGTTTTTGTGTTGTATTTATTTACTGATAAGGCAGTCTGTCTGGCCCAGTATGTCTTTGAAGTGTTCATTCAGCATCTTGGTTTGGGGAAGGCTGGTAACTTGGCTCCTGGTGTTGCCAATACGGTACTGCTACACAGTTCCTGAAGAGAGGGAGAGTCCAGTTGGTGAACCAGCTGTTGAATTTGGGTAAATTATTACAGACCACCTTGTAGCAGCTGATGTCAACAAGGAAGACTATAACTGCTAAGTCTAATAGAAGTGTGCTTAAACAGGGAACAGAATAAAATGGCCTTTTCCTGGAGGTCTCTGAACTGTCCATTCAGTTCTGTGTTACTCCTCAAAACCAAACAGACTTCACAACTGTTGCTTCAGCTTGCAAAGCGAAGTTAAGTGTATGGAAAACTCTCTTAACAATAGAAACAAAATTCTTGTAAGAAGTTGAGCTGTGACCAGGTAATTTGGCTGTGGATCTAGACTGGTCATTTTTTGTTCCCTAGGCATTTTTAAAAAAACACACTTCAAAGATGCCACCTTCAGAAACATATAGTGCAGGTCTAGCATACTATGCTCAAGTCAGGGGGTTGTACAGATCTGTGGGAACAGCATTAGGTTAATGTTGAAGAACTCTGAAAACCTGTACTTGAGTATCTTTTTCCAGGTACTTGTCTATGAAATTCCCACAGTACGTACCTATGTGCCTGTACAGGTGGTCAAATGTGGGGTTTTTACTGTTGCAGTGTTTATAATATTCTGACAAAGATTTCTCATGTTGTGTGTGTGATAGTAAGAGGTGGAGCTCACTCCTTGTTTTCAAACTCTTACTGAAATTAATCTAGTCAGGGCTGTGGAGATGTAGTCAAGATCTTGGTCATCTGGGTGGTGCTTTTGGGTGGGCTTCACCCCAGGAGAAGCACACTAGAAATCATATTGTGAGTTCCTACTGTCTGACTTTGTTTACAGATTGTCTTTTAACATTGTTGAAGACTTTTGTTGTTTTCTCCCTTATTCTTTTGGAGTGTCTGTTCTAGATTTGCTTTAGACTTAACCTTTTTTCTTTATTTTGGCTTTAATTGTAAGTGATCACAGTAACAAAACTTGCTTGGATGTCCCAAGTGGAACTTTTGTTTTGAACTTTGGGTCAGGGTGATGGGCTGCTGTGCTCCCAGCCTTTTTGTTGTGGTGGTGGTGAAACGTGCCATTCCAGACACCGTTCTCCAAGAACTATTTTTTACTTTACTAGTATTCCTATTCTTTTTTTAAGTAACTTTCTTATTGACATATACTGCCTGAGACCACAGTATGAATTTCAGGTCCTAAGCGGACTTCTGCACTAGGGCTAGTCAACTCAGTTGCTACTCTGGCTTCTTTGGTAATTTATTCCTGTCAGTGGTCAAGACACAAAGCTTGCGGGGGGGGGTGAGAAGTGGGGAGGAACTGTGTGTGCTGTGAGGTACAATCCAGTTTGTATTGCCACTTGTCTGGGAACTTCTTTGTAACTATACTTCTGGCTCTGGTACCCACGAGTAGTAGTGTTGTGCTGAGCTTAAGTCATAAAAACCATATGGAGTCCTCCCCATCAAGCAATCTCTTCTGTCCTCTCTTTTCTCCCTTTTGATTGATCACGATTGTCCGTTTCTGTCTTGTAAAAGGTAATTCTTCTGTAATTCAGATGTTACTGTTCTGACCTGCAGATTCTTGGAGTGTTGTATTTTCTCATGCTGCATTTATATGATTAATGTTTACCCCTGCAGTCATGTTGCTATAAAGTATCAGTGAAGTATTTTGAGTTCAAGAACAATCTGTGTTGACAAAGCAGTAGTTTTGCTAGTCTGGTAAAACTGCTACAGCCTAAGTCTTCCAATAAAACTGCATTATGTTTCTATGTCAGAGGTAATATTTCTAAGCATCTTACTTAAGATGGCAGAAGTCTGTAGACTAGGTTGAAGTGACAACACACATTATAGCTGTTACCAAACATGGAGTACTAATTTTTGTATGTCGAGCAGCAGTTATTTTGGTTTGGTTTCTTTTCTCCCAGCCTCCTGACTGAAACAACCTCAACTTATAATTTTGCAGGTGCCATAGGTGTGACTGTTCTACTTTGATGCATTTTTAAAACCTTTCACTCCTCTTTAGCATTGTTACTCTGGCTACTCGAGTTTTTAGTCCTGATACTGAGAAAACTTCATAACTGGCAATGGCAGATAGCATCTGCCATTTTGGCTTAATGCTTTTGCCAGTGTTGATGTATTTGGATTGTATCCATGAAGAAAACTGCTTTTGATGATCTTTGGAGGTCTTTTGCAGTAGTTTATGTTTTGAAGAGCTAATACAGAATACCTAGTTTCTCAAGTCAAGTCAGCTGAAAATTCAGAAGTTATATAGAAGCTTAGCAAAAGTAGTTTCCTATTGCCACCAATATTTTGATGCTAAAACTGTTCCTTTTTTGTTTGTTTGTGTTTGCATAGAAACTGTGTGAGGGAATTCTAAACATCCTTGAAAAAGACACAAAAACTTCATGTCAAGTTGCCTGCCTGGAGGCCCTCCGGATTCTTTCCAGGGACAAGAAGGTTTTAGTGCCTGTAACCACGAAGAGGAACATGCAGATCATTATGAGGCTAGCAAAGCTGGGCGCTGTGGAAGATCCTTTGGAGAGAGTGTCTGAATTTCCTGTTATAGTAGAAGCTTTAAAATGTCTCTGTAACATAATTTTTAATAGTGCTGTTGCACAGAAGCTCAGTTTGGAACTGAATCTTGCAGCTATGCTCTGCAATCTTCTGGAAAAATGCAAGGAGCAACAGTTCGTTGATGACATTAAATGCTTTGATTTGCGTCTCCTCTTCCTCTTGTCGCTTCTGCACACAGATATTAGATCGCAGTTGCGTCAGGAACTACAAGGGGTGCAAGTTTTGACTCAGGCTTTGGAAAGTTCCCTGAGCGTAAGATGGACAGAAGAATATAAAGCAGCAGAAGATCATGACAGGCCTCCTCTATCTTTGCAAGAGACAGATTGCGCCATTGAGGCACTAAAGGCTCTTTTTAATGTAACACTTGACAGTTGGAATGTCCACAGCAAGGTAAGGCTTAGTTAAAGTGTTTTTTAAGTTGGTTTTGTTTAGCCTGCAAGAACCCAGAACCAGCAGGTGGATACACAAGAGGCAGTTGTTATCCAAGCCCCAGAGCAACCATTTAATACTTAACTTTTGCTGCTGTAATTTTGATGGAATATGATTGCATTTTTCAAAATACCAGCTAAGGTAGTCTTGAAATTTTGTATCATAATTTCTCTATGTGCAAAATTAGTCTGAGAAAATTTGTCTGTTTGAATTCTGATTGTGTCATGTATTGATGATCTTGGGCTTTCAAGAGGTGTTGAATCTTTAATACTCATTGCTTTGAATACCAAAATAACTTTTTTGTTCTTGTTACTACTTAGGCAAAAAATCTAATCCATACATTTTCTGTGTAATGGGAGAATAGCTTGGATTATAATAATGCAAGTTAGAACTGTATGTTTTCAAATAAAAAAAGGAAAGAAGACTATTTCATAAGAGTCTTAGATTTCCAAAAGAAAATAAATGCTGTTTGCTAATAATTATCTGGCTAGGAAAAACTTTTTAATGTAAGTGTATCAGATGGCTACATCTCTGGAGATTGTGGGCTATCGCAATAGGGTAATAATTAGAGCTGAGAAGCCTCCCTACTTTTCTTCTGTTTTTCTGGGCATGATGATAAGCGCATCAACTCTGATTTTTAACAAATAACTCTGAAGAAAGAGTGGTACTGTTTTTAATATCTGTATCTCCCATCCTCCCAACACCAGGTTTGGACTTAAACATGATCTTTTAAGATGAGGTCACGTACGAGAACCAAATGCCCTTTCATTGTTATGTCTTATGACTAAGATTTATCTTGGTTTTTTCATTATAATATCAGATCTATTTTTTTTTTTCTTAGACAAAGATGCTTCCTATGTGTTGCATCCCTAAATTTAAAAACATAAATGATAAGGATAAGGTTTTTTTTATTGAATAACCTAAGTCTGTGCTACAGTTAATAGACTTGTATAGGGAATCTTTCTTTTTAGTCCACATCATATTGACTCTAAAACAGTGTTGTTAACTTTTCACTGCGCATTGTAAATACGCAGCATATAAAGCTAAGCAGAAGTTTACTGTAGTTAAAACTGACAGATAATTGTTCTCTTTAGTGTATTGGACTAAACAGCAAATAAGACATTAATCATAACATTAAGGAATGTAAAACTTGAGAAAAGTCTGAAGCTTAGTCTTTGCTTTAATGTCTCAAGGATACACTGAATAAGAAATCCTGAAATTTAAGATTGAGTGAGTGGGGGGAAAAAATCAGAGAAGCTAATACTTTGAATTTCAAGGAAATACAAAGAAAGCAAGGGACTTTTCTCTTGTTTATATTCCTGACTTAGACCTTTACTGAAAATGTCTTTAACTTTGTCAGAGAAAGTTCTTTGTATAGGCAAGTGATTGTTTTGGAGGTAGAAACCTGAGCGGAGAAAAATTACCTGAAGTCAAGCATGTAACACAGCTATATGAATGATATGAATGTTTGCTAGTTCAGAGTTTGAGAAGTACTATCATTGCGATTAAGTTCTGTGTGGAGGAAATTATGTCAGGTGTTAAGTTGGAAAATGAAGCTATATTACATGTTCACCTCTTGAGAAGTGGGCTCTTGAAATCTGGATCTTGAAGTTGGTGTGCTCTTACAAAATACTGGTAATCTTGAGAGATTAAAAGCCCAGTTTACCTCAGATAGGTGGGAGGGAGGTGGCACACAGTTGTGGCGTTGCCTGATGAGGTTTTGTGTGGCTGCTCTCTGTGGAACGAGAGGGGGTTTGTCCCACAAAACTTTTCCTCCCTAAAGGGCGCAAGCATGCAGCTGTCAGAAAAATTTCCTTCAGATTGAAGGAAATTCTGGTGTTAGTAACCTTTTTTTTTTTTCTTCGATGAGAGTTTAAGACATTCTGGGATGGGAGAAGCTTATTTTGTGTTTTGAGATAAAGCTTATGTAATGACTCTTTACTAAAAGTTCCTAAAAGCAAGGAACCTTTAAATTAAAGAGCTCTTCAGTAGTTGTAAACTGTCAGCCAGATATGTTAGGTGACATTCTGCTTAGCAAGTTTCCCTGTGGAAATATTAATGATCTGTAAGAAGAGTAAACAGCATGTTAATGAAGTGGGCTGAAGATGCAGAATTTGAAGAGATTACAAACAGTAGACAGGAAGGAAAATAAAAGGAGAGCAGGGAGGTTAGGCATGTGGGTAGAAAACTGAATGAGATCCATCCTAACGGGGAGAGAACCATTTAAAACACCAGTATTTAATGACTGGAGATGGTTTCAAAGTAGCAAAGCCAGACAAGAGCCGCAGGTGGTACAGTTGGCAGATTTGGATGCTGATGTTACAAAAGATGCATTGGGGTGCTTTGTGCTAGGTCAAACACACCAGAAGATACGATGGATGCCAAGAAGAGCTAATGAAAAAGGATGAGGACAATGATACACACAGGCAAATGATTGCAGCTACGGGTGTACTTTTGTGTGGCTGCTGTCTGGTGGGAGTTTGGAAGGGGGAATTGCTTGGAGAGAGCAAAAGTAGGGCAAATAAGGTTGCTGAGAGTAGAGAAGTTGTTAATGAAATGGAGAAAAGGTATCAAGGGAACAGAAGCAAGTGGATTAGAAAAGGAAACAGACTGGGTGGGGGAATGAAACTGTTGGCAGCAAAAGGTCTAAATGAGGAGGCAAATTAAATGAAGAACATATGTAATCTAAATGGATGAGGAGGCGGCCGGCTGTAAACACAGGAAGGAAGATAGTAGTGGTATGTTAGGAGCAGTGGTATGGAATTGAGCAAATGCTTGTAACAGGGTTTCCTGGTAGTGAAGGCTCATTTAACTGGAAAAAAGCAACTTTTACCAGGCCTAGTTAAAAGGCCAGCATATGACAGTTACGTTGCATTAAGCATTCAGTGAACTCTTAAGGTACAGTCCTTTTATTGATAGGGATGGATGTTATGATCTAATAGGTATTTTCCATCTTTAATTTTTATTATTCTAGTGACCTGAAACCCCCACTTGCAATCTTCAAAATGAAAAAATATCTTCATAATTTATATTTATATAGACTGAATCTCATCAATTTCGTTACATGGCTGCCATCCTTCGACACTGCTTATTAACCACGGGCCCTACTGAAGACAAAACTGAAGAGTTGCACAGGTTGGTAGAATTGCAGAACCAATCTTTTAGAAGGTTATTTATTTTTTAAGAAAATAGGAAAAAAAAATTACTTTGCCTAAAATCTAAAGTGGAAATCTGGGAAACAATGAAAGCTATGAATTTTGAGTAAAATATTATTAATCTTTTTGGTGAAAGCTGTTTGCCTGAAATATTGTTTAAGCATGTCCACTATTCCAGAGGGAAAGTGGCTAGCATGATTGTTATTTTTGATCAATAATAATGAAGCTGACCTTTTTGAAATCTGTTTTGTGTGTGTGTAACTGAGGATGAAAATACATATGGAAGTTCTAGGGGCAGTGCAAATTGGAGTGGAATGCAACTTCTGTTGTTTTGCACAGAAGCTGATGGATAAACTGCATTTTGAGATTTTTGTATGTAACTTTTGCAATTCTGATGGATTGGGATAGAAGTAACAAGTTGATATTTTATCTCCAATAGTTCTAGGCAGCTTTATTAGAAGTACAAATACCAGTTCCCTGGTAATGATGGTTTGGGGTTTTTTGGTTTGGTTTTTTTTTTTTTAAAGATAACTGAATCATCTTGTAGTTTTAGGTGCGTTGGTTCTTTTTCCCTCAGTCCTGCACCCAACTGTTTGTTACGTATTTGCAGCCAATAATTAAATCAAAATTCAGACTATTTTTAGTGAGGTGGTGGTTCTCTGTTCAGTATTACAGTTTTTTTTTTCTGTGACACCCTTACTTTTATCCAAGTAGGTCAGCTGTTCATGGGGCCTGACAGTATGGTAGCTTCAAACACTACCCCATGTTATCTCTCAGCATTGAAAATTAGTGTTGCTGTTTTCTTCTTCAGAGATGTCCGTATATCTAAGTGTAGGATCTTTTGAAGATCTTCTGAACCAGCAGTCTCCAGGAAGAAGGATATAGCTTTTCACACCCAGCAATCTTGAAAGTGTTAAATGAACTTGATTAAAATCTTGCAAAGCTTTTAGAGATCAACAGTCTTAGTAGGTGAACACTGAAATCCTACATCAGAGCCCTTCTCAGTTGGCGCAGACTAGTTTGGAATAATTTAGGATACTGCCACAGTAGTTGCCATGACTAAAGTTAGTGCTGAGTGTGTCCTAAAAGGCAGTCAGTGGTTTCTCTTTGCTGCTGCTTATGGTGGATGTTTTGCACTCTCATCCTCCTTTAAGGGAGGGACTGGTGGGAATACGTTCCCCACTGCTGGGAAAATGGAACAGATTTGGATAAATTCAACAACTAAAGAAGACAGAGATCGGCCTTTAGCATTTAGGTTTGTACATAGCCAGCAAGACTGCCTGATATTTTGGTGAATTATTATACAGCTGATGCTGTTTCTGTGAAAACATGTTCTGTTTCCTTTTCCAGGAATCTGACTAGTCTAATCGCCCTGTAAAATTTAATAATCTTGTGCTACTGCAAAAGGATGCATGTTATGCAGGTTCTTTTGGTTTTAGCTTTTGATGCATGTTATGCAGGTTCTTTTGGTTTTAGCTTTTGCAAACACTTGCAGATGAGATCCAAAAAGGGCTTTACATATAGAAGTAAGCAGCTGTGGAGAATGCGTAGTATCGGTGTGATTTCTGTACTTGCTTTTTTCAGTCAGAAGGGATATTTTGTGTGGAGATCTTGCCCACATGGACCTTATGGAGACACCAAGTCAAGGCAAGGATTCTCCATAATTCTGAGAGGTGGAAGCAGAAAAGAAATAAGGATGGTTATCACTGCCTTGTGTCACTTCAGTTATTTCCCTGTCTCCATCAGCACTGCATCAGTCTTCCTGTTATGCTGGGAAAACAACTTTCTCCCTCTGTTAGCCAACTGTAGCTGGTTTGTTTAGCTCAAGTTGATAGAAGAAAGAATGCAAGTGTAGTATTGCTGCATGTAGTATTCAGTCTTGATTTATGTCATACTCGGGGTTTTTTTGATGTGCTAGAAGAGCACTGCACAGGTTTTGACTTTTGTGATTCAAATATTTCAGCCCGTTTGCAGAACCTAGGTTTTGTCTTTGCTACAGGATGCAATAAAAGCTGAATAATTTAATATGCTTTTCCACCAAGACTATTCATTGGAAGGCAGCTCTGGAATAGAAAAGGTATAGTCAGAAGTAATGGCCCTGCAAATCCTCCGAGGGATCAGGAGCCTGGATCAGAGGGCCCCACTTCAGTCCCCTGATGTATTTGGTCAAGCAAAACCTTCATTCCTGACAGGAGCTTCAATAATGAATGAGTAAACTTGTGTTAGTGGTCTATAGCTAACATAGCATAGCTAAAAACATGAGGCTGTGTCGTCGTTTGGGCTGTTCAGCATGCTGGACTTTGACTGTGCAATCTTTATTGCTAGAGATGAGGTGTGAGTTGGAGAGCAGAGTGCAACTTCTCGCTCTGCTTTCCACATGGAGCCTATCAGTAAGGCAATTACAAAACTAATGTTAAAAAAGGAATAAAATACAAGCAGTGTTGAATGCAGAATAAACTTTATGAAGCATCAGGGAGGCATAAGTATATTTCTTAGAATTGCTCATCACTTGCACTTCTCAAAGTTTGTAAATCTGCAGAATGCGAGATGCTTAAATGAAGGGTTCAGACAGGCTGTTAAAGCACATTGTATGAATGCTTGCGCTCTGAATGTGTAAGCTGAATATTTATTTTATGTGAGCATCAGGTGTTGGATACATGCCCTGAGCTGTGATGTACTGATTGTCAGTGTGACTCTATTTCTAATAAATAAGCTGAAGTTACCTATAAAAATATCTTAACTAATTTAGTACCTGGTATTGTTGTCATTATTGTGGTTCTGTCATGTCATTACTTAACGTTTGAATATGGACAGCTTAAAGCACCACATATTAAGAGTGAGTGCCATTTTTGCCCACTAACAAGGTTTTAATCAAGGCATTCAGCAGCTCTAAATAGGCCTTTGCTTCTGAATTTGCATATCAGGAGGGGGCTGGGAGCATGAGTGGGTGGATGTCATGTCCCAGTGATTAATGATCTCTAGGAAGCCGAAAAGGGGAGAGTAATATACACAGTATTTCTACCCCCTGGAGTAGGAATGCAAACACTATTGTGCAGATCTGTGCATAGTCACTGACTTCCTGGTAGCTGGAGAATTTCATACACTCCTCTACCACAAATAAAACTGTCAGTGGAGTGACAAAGATCAGAAAGCCGGGCTTCATTTATTGAAAAGAATAGCTCAGACACAGTGATCCAGAAAATTAATTTTGTAGGTGTTTGGGAACTTGGTTGTTTAATAAGAAACTGGTAAAAAGAGAACTTTTGATGAAAGGCATGAAGCCACCAAATTTTTGTTGCATTGCAGTCTGTTTTGTTTCTGACTGTTCCTGAATTATTGGAGAGGAATAAGTTCCATGATATAAAAGACATATCTTAAGCAGGAATTAGAAACAAAACAAAGAGAACAAGCTTTCCAAAAAGTAGAAGTTGTCTGAATTTCAATTGCTAAAAGAGCAAAAGGGAGATGGCACAATGTGGAACAGCCACCCAGTCTGATCAGACCAAAACCAGCATGTTTGTTAGAAATCCTGTTACGTTTGATTGCCATGATTTGCTTTCTCTTTTACTGATTCTTGGTTAGAATTGTATTAATAACATAAAGACTGAGGGCAGCTTCTAAGTAGGTATTATTAAAAGTGTTAAATGAAGTTGCTTGAACAGTTTTCTCTATTCTTGGAACACTTCACCAGTCCTTGAAACATCCGTGCTCATAGTTTTGTTGATAGCTTTGAGGTCTGTATATGTAAGCCTAAATAGTTCTGTAGTATTTCTAAATATATCCGTTTATAAGTTTTGTTGGGCATCAGCAGAAATAATGACAGAATTCTAATTTTTGCAGCATCTGTGTAATTTAGCCCCGTATTCAGGAAGATTACAAATGCAAGTCTGTATAATGAGAACAGGATAGGTAGCAAACTCAAGGGATGTGTACCACAAAAGAGACCCTTGCAGAGTAAGTTCCATCTTACTCCATTAAAGAAGAGAGAGGGACCTTGTGGTCTAATTTAAATCACTTAAGGGATATTTGGGAAGCGCTCCTCTTTGTGCTCTGTAGAATGCAAAGACTGCCAGTTATTGAAAGGTAGCGCTTGGTAAATAAGCCTGAATCTTTTTTTAATGTGTTAAAAGCCTTCTGGATTTCCTACATACTGTAAGCTAAGTAAAAATGAAAATATTTCAGGGGACCTGAGAAATTGCCACCACATCCCACTGTTATAGGAGGAGGAAATGTTTTCTGTGGTGCACTTTGTCACATTAATGACGGTAATATGGGTGTGTTGTAAAATGTTTTACGTTTCAAGGAGGAAAAAGCTCTGACAGCTGCAAATCGATGTGAGAGTTCCCCCTGCTGTCCTGCAAGATCAGCTGCTGTAACACACTGCTGGAAGCTGTGCCTTATCTACGGGATAGGGTGCTGTGGGGGCTGGAAGTAATAATGCACTGCTGCAGTGTAGCTTTTGGAGCTTTTGTCTTTCTTTTTCCTTGTTTGTTCCAAGAGCCAGCACTCAGGCGATAATGCATGCCACCTTCTTTAAAACCCAGGGAGTAGAAAATAAAGCATTGTTTGAGTTGCATGGCCTCTTTTTGGTTGCAGTTGTACAAACAGTTTATGGTGAGTTGTACTCTGGTTTTAATTCTTCCTTCCAGACAAATAATTAATTTTTATAATCTGTTTCAGCAATGCAATCAACCTCTTAAGCAATGTTCCCGTTTCTTGCTTGGATGTTCTTATTAGTCCGTCATCCCAAGAGGAAACAGATATAAAATACAATGGTATGAATATGGGAGCAATTCAAATTTTACTGGATTTCATGGAGAAAAGAATAGACAAGGTATGGACTGCAAAGATTCTTCACAACAGGGGCCTCTTTCCTTAAAGCAAAAAGTGCACATATGTAAAGCTTCTTACAAACCTTTCACACAGTATTTAGCACAAATATGGATGTCCTTGCTTCTAGATTGTGAAACACCTCAAAATTGAGAACAAATTCCTGTGACTATCTGAAGTGTACTTGCTTGTGTGTGTGTGAGGTTGAATGTCTGGCTCTTTGTTCTATGTATCTATGTAAAGGTCATGTTCTGGCTGTCATACAGGACTTTATTGAAGGGTTCGTAAGATTTGAAAAGGAAAATTTGCTCTTAAAAATATTTTATTTGTATTTGGTTTTATTTTAGGGAAGCAGCTATAGAGAAGGTCTGACTCCAGTTCTCAGTTTATTAACTGAATGCTGCCGAACTCATAGGAATATCAGGAAGTTTATCAAAGCTCAGGTAAGTAAAACATTCATCAAAATTTGAATATGAAGCTAATGATAAACCTTCTGAGGTTTGTACATCAGTGCAAGACACTGATACTTTAAAAGTATGAATGGTTTTGTATTAAATTACCCACAAAGTTCTCTGCAGTATTTTTTTCTGTTAGGTCTCTGACAACTGTCAGCTATAGAAATATTTTTTTCCGTCATGTAAATCAATAGATATTCTGGCTTAAGTTCCATGATACATTTTGTAGAGCTGTTAAATAACATTAGGGGTATTGTAAAGCTGTGTTAATGTGGGTCACCATGGATCATGTGACACAGGGGCAAAGAACTCAGTGAGGTCTGTCCCCTTACATGCAGCATATCAAAAAAATTTCAGTGCAGTTAATAACTTTGCAAAGCTTTGTGGTAGCCAGTGAGGCTACAGGTGTTTTGAGGGTTTCTGCCTGAGCTTTAGTTTGACCTTCAGCAGGCAGGCGTCATTGGAACTGAAATTTGTGTACCCAGTAGTGTGCATCAGCTGTTCTGTCAGAGTAAAACTCTGTCCCTGAACAGAGGCACACTTCATCACTTGGTCTCTTAAAAGAGCTGTTTAATACAGTACAGACCGTGGGTAGGCTTTTTACAGGAAAAAAGATTTCCATGCCATGCTTAAAGATCTAAAGGATCTCTATGGCTTGGTGGTTGGGTGCGGTGTTTTCTTTTTGTTCTGCTGTTTTCCCTTAAGCTGAGTGGATAAAAGTTAGAAGATCAGCACGGGAGAGACAGCTGAAACCACCTGAGAAATGTTCTTTTTCCTAAGCTGCAGTGATTTTTGGGTTGCAGCTTAGGTGCTGCTCCCAGATCAAAGCTGTGCCTGAATTCATAAACGGAGTTTATAATGGAAAAGAGCACATTTTGTATGCATTTTCTGCTTCTTTCATCTGTACCAGAAAAGTGGTTATGAGAAATTTAAGAAACTCATTCTTGGTGTTTATTGTTTTTGTTTACAGTAGTTCTTTCCTAGGATACTCTTCTAATCTGTTAAGTTAACAAAAAAAAAAAAAAAAAAAAAAAAAAAAGAGCTGCAGAGTCAAATGTTCAGAAGCTAGAAAATGAAGTTTGCATGTTTTTACAACATCACGGTGTCTAGGTGTCAGGATATAATTGCATGCTGTCACTTACCACAGGACCACTGCCTCATATAGTGCACAGAATGGATGGATGCTGCTAACTGCATGACCGGATGTTTGCTATTTTGAGTTATGCTCATTGTTAAGTGTTGTCCTGAGGCTTTATTTTTTGTGCACTATTCAAATTCTGATCTGAAGACAGAATGATTAATTTCCTCATGGACTGTCCTATGGCACTCATCACTGTATTAGTATTAGAATATTCTAAAAACATTAATTCATTCTTACAACACTCTGTGAAATGGCAGTCATGGTACTATCCCCATTGGGGAAAGTAAGCAGGGACAAAGTAAAATATTTTTGCTAATTGTTTGAATAGTTAGTTTGAGAAAGACAGGGTCTGTTTTTTTCAAAGTAGTGAATACTGTAGCATTCATTTGTTTAAGTATCGGTTCCCAGTGAGTCCAATTTCAGTAGTAATTGTGCAGTAATTTTGCACAGAACATGACATTTTTACATTAGCCACCTAGAATACAAAGGACCTGCAATTTCTTATGACAATCAGTGACATCTTTGGTTTCATTCCCTAGTAAAACATTGAAGATCCATAATTCTTATGGGAGTCTTCAGGCTATTAAATATTTCATATTATGGCCCAGATTTGTTTGCAGATCATATGATATCCTGTGAATGTGAAAAAATCAATGTAGGTTTTGAGTCTGAATGCATATGCACAAGGAGGCAGAAGTTAGGTTGCAAAACCAGCCATATTTCAGGCACCTCCTGCCTTTCTTGAGGGTTGAAGTTAACAATATGAGTGACATTTAATGAGAAAATAGTGTTTGAGGAAATGTTAAATAGTGTTTTCTCCACATTCTTTCTGAAACTTAGCTTCAGCTTTTAAAAGAGAGTTTTCTGGGAGAAGTATGCATTTGCTCTATACACATAGAGCCAATTTTTGAAATTCATGGTAGTAGGACTTGCAGTGTGACTTAGTTTCCTTTTTTTCACTGTAAGCATATTCATTGTTCTGTATAAATTACACATCATGTTAATATTGTAAGTTTCCTTAAGCTGGTATTTTTAGTGTTTTTGCCAGATATTTGAGCAAAACAGAAGAAACAAAGAACACCAGGTTACCGCTGCCTGTTAGGCCAATTATTTTGGGACACTCATTTGTGCTCTTAAACTCCTAATAGTTGTCTGGTTTTTTAAAGTCTGTGTTTGGGACTGACTACTATTCTGCCCAGGATGGCAGACCAGAAGGCCTGAGTATGTTAAGAAGCAAGAGTCATTACTAATGCAAGCAAGCATAGTTGGGTTGATTTTATTCCTTTTTTCCAAGGAGCAGAGCTTACAGTATTTTCTTGTTCTGTTGACTGTGTGTGTTTCTGCAAGGACTGGATAGGTATTCCCATGCATTCTATGCTGGTTTTCCTTTTTTTTGTGCTGCTAGGTATTGCCACCGTTAAGAGATGTATCAAATCGTCCAGAAGTTGGCACAACAGTGAGAAACAAGCTTGTGCGCCTTATGACACATGTTGACCTTGGAGTAAAGCAAATTGCAGCAGAATTCCTTTTTGTTCTTTGTAAAGAGAGAGGTAAAAATTACTACTTCTCCCTTTTATATAAGGTCTTGCCGTAATTAATATATTTGCCTCTTGCTGTAACTCTCGATTCTTTTAACACTATGCTGTGTTTTATTTTGTAGCTGAATATAGCTGAATAATTTTCTCTATCACTCTGCAGTTGACAGCTTGTTAAAATATACAGGCTACGGTAACGCGGCAGGGTTGCTGGCAGCAAGGGGACTGCTAGCAGGAGGAAGAGGAGATCATTGGTACTCAGATGATGAAGATACGGATACAGAAGAATACAAATCTGCAAAGCCAAAGTATAGTATTGTTTTCAATTCTGCATATCCTGTTGCAATTTAGATGTTTTGACATAATTTTTTTTGTTTCACCTTTTCTGGAGAGGCCAGTTTTGGGTTTACCTGTGCTTATATTAACTGCTGTATCCTGTTGACTTCATGGTCTAATTATTGAGAAACCAGCCTCTAATAGTGACCATCATATAGTCAGATGGCTGCAAAAAAACCAACCAGCCAAACAAAAAAATCGCTATGAGAATGATTTAACTTCAGTAAGGGGAACTATGTAAAAATGAAAACTTTTCAAAAAGAAATAAGGAACAAAAATGAGAAATGTTTGTGGATGGTCTAGGAGCAGTTTCAAGATGTATATTAGAGATTCAGAGTACATGTGTGTTCTCCATTTAAATGGATACTTAAAAAGCTGGAATTGTTAAATGAGAGTAAAGGAGGCTATTGGAGGCGATACTGTAGAAGAGTAACAAAGCAGGCCAAAAAGGTTTTGAATAGCAGCTTACTGGAGGCATTAAGAATAAAGAGAACCTTCTTCACAGGTTCATCAAAAGCTGGAAGCCTGCAGTATGTATATGGTCATTAGATGGTTGAGACGTAAGTAGGCAGAGAGAGGGGACAAGTCCGTAGCAAAAAAGCTAAACGAATTCTTTGTATCATTGTAACTATGAGGAAGTTTGAGGGAGGTCTCAGCTGGGACCCTTTCTTTACAGACTATGAGTCTGAAAAACTATTTAAAATTAAAGTATGAAAAGAGATTTTTGAACAAATTGAGCAAATTTTAGAAAAAAAAATATAGTAACAAATTTAGCAAGGATGGCTTTTGCCCCAGATTTTCCAGGAACTGGCATGAAGTTGCCAAACTACTAACTATTGTTTGTGGGGTATATCTCTGTAACAGAGAAAATAAAGGTGTCAAATGTGGCTTAAGGTTTTAAGCATGACTTTGTAGAAAAGGAACAAACCAGTAAGTCTAGTTTCAGTCAGATTGCCTGGTACTAAAATTTTCCTAAAGAATCAATTAAGTCATATAGGTAAATGCAGAAGGAGCAAAATAACTTTTGTAGAAGTCACACCTCAGGAATCCAATATACTTGTTTGAAGCATTTAGTGATCATATAGAAGCTCTGTCTGTTGATTTTTATTAACTGTAATTGATTTGGTGTTAAAAGTTTCCATTTGTCATGTTACATCTATGATTTGATGACATTTTAAGTAGGTTCTGAAATTGTTGATAGTGGGCATCTGAAGCATGTTATTTTTCCGCTTTACTCTGTTTTCCTTGAATTACACAGACATGATTAGGTATATGGCAGGGGGTTGCGGCTCACTGGAAGATTCTTATTAAGGAATGCAAATGGAAGACAGGATTAAATGTAGGAGAAGTTACAGGAATTATATTGCTTCTATGTTAAGAAAAGAACTCTAAAACAGGAGGTTTCTTTTTCATTTCTGCACTCAGGATTTTTTTTTTCTTGTTCTTTTGTCTCTGCTCTTCTTTCAAAAGCCTAACATTCAGTTATATTCATATGACATCTATTTAGTTATAAAAGCTGACACTTAAATGAAATATTGAAGGCAATTGTCCGTTGCTTTATGCATCATTTTCTGTATTGCTATTAAATGTTTGTGATTAAACTGCTTGAAAAGGTAACTTGCCCTGAAAGTGTTCTTTAAAAATACTTACCTGCTTTTGTTACTTACCACTTCTGCATTGCCATTCACTTGTTTTAACAGTGAAAATAACTGGCATTGTAAATTCTCAAAGTAACCTTAATTTGGTTTGAGCAAAAGTCGTCATGGGAGGTGAATAGTAAACTAATTCAATGGTTCTTCATGAATAAGAAAATGTAGCTGGGACCTGTCTATATTTTTTTAAATTAAGCCTGTACAGCATTAATTGCAAACACGTATCTGTCATTCTGTTCCCCATCTATGTCATTATTACTAATTACATTGTCATTATTACCATCATTATTCCCTTGCTTTCAAACTGCTTGTGTATGGGTTATAACATAACGAGTACCAGTAGAATGTGCATTTCTGAGTAGCTAACAAGAAATTAATGCAGTGAATCAACAAGATAATATCAAGATTCACGGGGAAAGGCTACAAAAAAGGTATGAATATGAATGTTGGCTATTTATAGTAAAAACTTTCATGTGCAGTTCAGACAGTGTTAGTCTTGGTTTCTGTTAGTGTGTTCCTCTTTCCTCCTATCAAGAAGATAGACAATTTACATACATATTTCTATAGAAATGTAAACTGTATTGTTTTTCCACCTCCAGCATTAACCTTATCACTGGTCACTTAGAAGAACCAATGCCCAATCCGATGGATGAAATGACAGAAGAACAAAAAGAATATGAAGCTATGAAGCTTGTCAACATGTTTGATAAACTTTCCAGGTATTGTATTATAGCTGCTCTTGAAGGAGGCAGCTCATATCCTGGCTCCTTACTAAGGTCTACTGCTTCAAAATAGTGCTATAATCAACTTCTTTGCAGGATTAGGACCACTTTAACTGCAGAGAAAAAAGTTTAGCTCTTCAAAGAAGAGTGATATGTAACAGGACTTCAGAGGAAACCTCTTTTGGAGAGGATTGGACAGAATCAGGAAGATCTGGTGGTGAGGGGACCTGCCTCCTAAATGGATAGGCTGATAATAACGAAAAGAATTTCTCCTTTTAAAGTATGGGACACAACCCAAGCCCAAGGCAAGTGTACTCATTTTCCCCAAGTCAACAAGCAGCATCTTACGGTAACTACTTATGTCTGCTGCTTATATGAAGAATAAATATGGTGTGAAAATAGTTGTCACCAGAAGCAATAGATTATATAATAGAGCAATTAAAAAGGACTTTACAATTAAGAATTATTGTGGATTTATTAGAATAAGTGTGAACTGGATTACAAATGAGCCTTTATAGTTTGTTTTAAATGACTGAGATAATGGCATAAAAGAAAGTGGTACTTACTGTGACATAAAGGTGTACATTATTGATTATTTTTATTTTATAACTTTCTACATACAAAAAGGGAACAGACCTGTGCTGTTAGTGATAGCTTTTTTTGTCTTTCACTCACTATGCCTCGAATTTGCTGGTTTTTCTTCCACCATACTTATAGCCATATTGGAGTGATTGCTTGTAGTTTGTTTTCTGTGTAAGCAAAGTTTTACATTCTTGAGGAACACTTAAGGTAATACTAATTTACCATTGAACTGAGCGGTAATAATTTAGGTAAATATATAAGTGGATCATTCTTCAAAAGTGGGAAAACTCAGCAGCTGGAAGTGCATTTGTGTTTTGTGAGAGTCTGTAGATATTCAAATAACAAGATCTATTGAGAGAAATTCAGCAAACCAAGTATTTTTACATCTCTATTAAAGATTAGGAATACAGCAAAAGATATGGGAGAATCTGGATTTTATATTAGCTGACAAAGACTGAATTTTAAGTGGGAGCGAAAGCAGGGAAGGATCTCGGAACAACTGATCTGAGACTGTCAGTGAAGTAATTGGATACTTTTTCACATTATTTGCATGGAAAGCAAGTGTAGTATTTTACAGTCTTTTTAATAAAGAGAAGAAAATGCAACGCACATGTAATCTGAATTGAACTACTATGTAAAATGGAATGATTGCTATGTAAGCTAGAGAATTAAGATGCTGAGCGTTAGGGGTACCACAACAAAATGACTGAACAGTCTAAAACTTTTTTAAAAGGAGGATTGAGACCGGAGATAGAGTAAGACTGAAGACAAGTCAGTCGCTATCACTGTAGCAGTTACACAAAAAGTCCAAATGGCGTTACTGTAGCATAAGAGCCTTTTCAGTTTGGAGGATTGGAGACACCTGCTGTGTTGCCTGCTAGGAACTGACAATAACTAAGCAGCTGGTGCCCTGCGTCACTACTTATCCTCCTGGCCGGTAGCGTTACTTTTACCTTGGGCTTTCTGTGTCAGTCACATCCACCTGCAGTTTCTTCTATAGTACTTAGACTGCACTCTTCAGGGCTGAGACTCTCTTTTGTTGTAAGGTGTTTGTTTGTTTGGTTTTTAGTATCGTGATTACTGTGGGACAGTGTTATTGATGTGACCCCTTTAGGTGCTGTGATAACATGAATAAAATCACTTGACTGTTCTTCCCACCCTTTTTGTTTTACTGAAAATTGGGGGGGGTGGAATGCTGGCAGGAAGGAAAAAGAAAGTAAGACTCAGTTTTGGGAGGCTGTGGGATGTTTTTAGTGAATGTAATTGAGTGCAATTGTGGGTTTTGCAGATGTTAAATAAGATGGGAAGCTGCCAGTCTTGTATACAAGAAGAGTGAGTTAGTAGCATGCTGATAGTAGTGGGAGTCCCTCCATGTTTTTGGAATTGAACACTTCTGCCTCCAGCTTGAGCCCTTCGGTGCTGGGAGTTTTCAGAGACTTAAATCTACCAGTAGAATGCACTTCTTTCCCCTGGGTTTGTAACCTACAAATTTAAACCAGAGGTTGCTTTGATAGGAGTCTTCAGCTGATTCTGGGTTTTTTAATCTTGCTTTGAGGCAGACTGCTGGTGGCAGGTTTCCTACTTCTGCTGGTCTTTGTTGTTGTCACTGTAGGAGGGGACATGTACCATGAACTGAGCAGTCTCAGTTTGGTGCAGTGCTTTGCTTATAAGAGGGGAGGAAGTTGGACTGGGAACCAACAACTCCTTCTAATCTTGAATGATTTTATGTAACTTTATCTGTGTAACTTGAACAAGAGCTTAGAGTGGACTTGTGGGATGTACAGCAAAACCAGTTTGCTTAGTATACTCGTATTGTCCCAGAAATGGAAGCTAAGCTTTAAAGAGCTAGCATGCTTTTACTGGAGAGAGGTCTGGGAAAAAAAAAAAAAGTTGAAGGACTGACAAACTTGCTTCCCTTTCTGACTGATGAGGATAATCAGGCCAGTCCGTCACTGGGGTGTTCTAGATTTGGCTTTGACTGGCTCTGTATCATTTTTGAAAAGTTAACCTGATGATGGATTGAGCTCAGAAGACAAATTTGCAAAACAATACTACTTCATTGGAAAGCTACAGCCTTCATTAATGGCTGCTAACTGTTTACACTGTACCCTTTGTACAGGTTTATTGAAACTATAAGTAATAAAGTGGCATTTTCTCCCTTGTTCCATAAGATGCCAGTGGATTTTTGCTCTCCAGGTTTCTCTTTATTTTCAGCATTGGCACTGAAGAATTGAAACTGCTTTGAGGTGATGTAAAACTGACCCATGCTTTTGGTCATTTCAGGTCTTACTTCCATAGTTTTTCTATTCTGTTAGGTTGTTGGTGTTTAGGCCTCTTCATGGGGTAATTTACCATCGACAAGGCTAAATTAAAATGAATCACTCAGTTTTGTTTTATCAAAATGTATGGAGGAAAGCTGAATATTGTTTGTGAACCCATTTCCCCTGCTCTAATATTTAACATAGACTTGGGTTCTACAGAAGCTTTTGTAGAAATTAATATTTTCCTCAAATTTGGCTGAATGAGATTACTTTTTAAAATCTTTATATACATTTATATATTAAAAAATATAAAAAAAGTATAAGTGTAAATGAAGATGAAAAATCTTGATTACTGCAGCTCTTGGGAGATGTAGATGTTACTTAGATAGTTTGCTGGATGCCTGAACTTGGCCCTGAAGTAACTCCACAGGCTTCGTCTGCAGTAAGGGTCAATACTATCTTGTTGATTCACTGAGAATTGTTTGGTGACTGTAAATCAGTGTCTTCTATATGTGATGCACACCTTTGATCTTTGAAAAACTCCCCAAATCTGCAAAAAGATTTAACTCAACCTTTCGTTTTTTCAAAATACCAAGTTAGCCACCTTAAATCAGCATTGTATAATATTCTGTCTGTTTATATCATAGAGTATTGGAAATACTCCGTGTTAATTAAAATGTCTGGAAAAAATGCTAACATTTTTTCTATTATAAATGGTAGGTAGAATTGTGTATTAATTGAGTAATTTAAAATGTCAGGATGCTTTTTCCAAGCCAACCTTGCATTAATAGCAAGAATCCTTTTGCTGATGAAATGGTCTCCAATTATCACAGCTTGGGTTTTGTTGTACATTGAACAGAAGTCAGCAAAACGAGTATGTAAGAGAACCTGTCTAAATAAGCAACCATACTCATTAAAAACACAAAATTAATCATAGGATGAATGAAGAAGGCAATGTTACGTAGATTTTTTTTTTTCCTTCCCTTTCTAATCATAGAACAAAGTAATGTTACATGAAAGGATCGGAACTATTATGTGGTACTCAATTATAAGGAGGTGAATAGGTCCCTAACATGCCATTTTATCAAAGGAGCAGACTGGTGTTTACATGATGGCTGTTTCATTACAGACACCGTCATTAATTCCATGTGTCAATACTGCCCTATAGCACATAGAGCAGAAAAGAAAGAGTTACCCTTCAAAACAAGAGAATGATTTTTGAGTCGTTATCAAGCTAAATGGCAAGCAGGAAGCTAGAACTTGTATAGATATATTTGAAGGGACTCTTGGGAGATCTGGAAGTGGAAGAAGAGAATGCATTTTACCAACTGTTTAATTATGGTGTGTTTCTAAGTACACTTGAATAGAATGCTTTGTTTGCATTAGAAAAATGAATGTTGCAGGGAGGTGTATTTGAGTATATGAGAGGTCACATAAGGATGTTCAAATATCTATAAATATGCACACTGTGTACTTGTATATGTCTTCATGGATGCAGAAGTATTCCCGCTGCCACCTACTGGGCTGAAGCGATCGCTGTTCTGCCCTGTAGATGTACCATAAACATCTGGTTTCTGGATAGTGAGCTGTCTTCTGAGGCTATACGTGCCAGTTTCTGGTGCTTCCCTTGCCACCTTGTATCTCACCTTAAACAGGAAGCACATCCTCAGCTGACCCAACTTGTCAAAGCTGTGTAGGTCTCTAAGCAGCCAGAGCTAAATGGGCAAATAGCTGAGGCTGGCAGAGCTGCGACCGTTCATACCAGGTGAGGATCAGCTCTGTGGGCTCTTGTGTGCTACTGAAGTTAGCTGAGTGATGCCTCTTGCACTTCTACCCAAAATTCTGTTATTTAGCAGATAGTTGTTCCAAAATTCTGAAGCTAGGTTTGTAGGCAGCCCAGATCTTTTCATTTGTCTCCCTCTGTATTTGTCCTCTTTGAAAAACAGCAGTAAGCTTGTGTAGTGTTCAGAGCTTGCAATCAAGTATTCACTGATGAAAGGATGCCATGTTTTATACCATTTTAGGACTAGATTATGGTTAGGAGAAAAATAGGCTGATCCCTGCTTCTCCTCCTCCATCTTCTTTTGGTGGCCTAGAATACTTCTGTCTTCATACAGTTCAGTTTTACTGGGTAGCATTTGTCTGAGGAAGGATGTATGGAGTTCAGCCTCCTAATACAGAGAAAGAACAAGTTCTGGAGTATATGTAGCAGGATGTAAAAATGAAGCATGAAGAGGAAGTTGAAGAGAAAGAGCTATTTCTTTATAAGTGACAAATGATGAAATAGAACTTCTTGCCAATATTCACAGATATCTTATAAGTATTCTTATGTGCGGAGAGGGAGATCCCCATAGAAGGGGACCTTGGGACCTTGTTTTCCCATGTTTCTCTTTCCTTTTTCTTCAACTGTTTCTTTATCCTTTACTAGCCATTATAATTTATTTATTACCAATAATAGATTGTAAATTACTAGTAAATGATGTGATTCTATGATTTCTGGCTGCAATGTTAAATGTTGCAACCTAAGAGTATGCGGTCTGTTTTTTGAAACAAAATCTAAGATCCTCTCAGCTTAGAAGGCAAGCAAAGGTGATTTTGTTCTTTGTGGCTATGTTTTTACTTCTAGGACTTAAAAAATATGAGCAAGGACTTACTCTTCAGGTTATTCTTCTCCAAAAGTAAGTGTATTAGATGACTACTGAGGCTTGAACTTGAGTAAGTGGCACTGAAGAATTGTTGCAAGACTGATTACAAATTTCGAAGGACACTTGTTTTGTATTACAGTGTTTAAAGTTTAAAAGCCAAAAAAACCCTTAGATGTATAGGGGGGTTTCCTGTGAAAAAAGTCTTTGCTATTAGATGCAACTCCAAAGCACTCTGGCTTTGCCTTTGGAGGACCCCTGCAGCAGGCAGGGAAGGTTCTGGTCCTGTTCAGACACTACATCTGCAGTCTTCATTTTTTGAGCCCTTTCGAATCTGGTTTCAAGTATTCTTTTGATCTCTTCTCGCATGCAGCTCCAGCAGGTACTTGAAAACTTAAGAGTGCTCTCGTTTGGGCAGAATCTGCATACTATAGATCACATTGCCTGAAGGAAGAGGACTTGCTGTCAGTCCTCAAGTATGGCAAGCTATCTCCAGTCTATTTAAAGATAGATCCTACTCTTACACACACACACAGGGGCAGAGTCTGGCCCGTGCTCTTCAACTGTGGTCATTACAAACCTCCTTCCCTGGCTGCCAGCTCCCCACCCAGAGCTGGTTAGCCAAACTGCAGCAGTTTCGCCAGGTCCAGTTTCTCATGTTTTGAAATGCCACAGGCAGTGGGATCTATGAGCTCATCACTGTATTATCTGATTGCCACATCTGCGCAAATAGCTGCATTTCTCTTGCTGGTCTCTGCTCTTCCTGAGCAGAAAGACTCTTGGAGACTTAATTCAGCTGCTGCTTGACTGTACAATGCGGAGCATACGCATGCCATATAATTCACATGTTGCCTTTCTTGCTGTTCCTATGGTTGTATTAAGGTTAGATTGCCAGCTGCGTACAAGCAATTCCTGTCCCTTTTTTCAGCAAAGGTAGTAGCGCAGACCAGGCAGAGAGCTGGTGAAATGCCACATCATTGAGTGATGAGTGTTTTATTGTCTGTGGCTTGGGAGGGTAGTATATGTGTGTTAAATCAGCAGTTTTACTGGGCTTCCTTTAAAGTGAGGGGTAAATTGACATCAAGCCTTGGCTCCTTTATTTAAGGTGACTCCTGAATATTTAGAGGTATTCCCCATTATTTTTTTTTCAACAGAAAATCAAAATGTTATCTTTGCCCTTACAGCTTTTGCCATAATCCACGTATAAATGAGGTGATAAAAAGTAAGGATTAAATAAATCTTTGCTAATACTTTTTGATTGGCTTAATCAATAATTAATCATCTCTTAGATGAGGCTGTAGCTTGTGGAGTAGATATAATTGGATTAGCTGCTGAGAGGCCTGTGGAGCTTTGAAGAGATTAAAATGGCTGTCAATCCTGTAATTAAACTGCCACAAACAAAAGCAATAGTATTAGAATCAGTCAGCTTTTTTTAAATGAATCAACAAGTACTTACACACCCCTAGTAGTGGTGTAGGCAGAGTCTGTTCTCGTAACCGACTTATTTCCTTCAACAAGATGAATATCTATCAAATCATTGTTTTAATTGCCTGGGCATATATTGGCCAGCATGGCAGGTGAAATTTTAGGAAGAAACGGCAGTCAGAGAACTCTTAGAAGGAAAGCTAGTTTGTGTATCTAAAACAGTGAACCTGCTCCTTGTCTTGAGCCTATTAGGCACTGACTTTTCATGGTGTCTTTAATTGCCTAAGTAGGTTTGGCCTACATGAATGAAGTCTTTATCTGTCTGGCTCTTCCCCTCCCACCTATTTTGGAAGGTTTTTTGTTCCTCTTTCTTCAAAACAGAGGGCTTTAGCAGAAATAACTTCCTTTTAAAGGCTCATTATGTATTAAAGCATGTACTGTATGTGACTGTATTATACACATGTGAATTGATATGTGTGCATATGCTAATATATATTCTTTTTTTTTAAATCTCTTACAGAGATGAGCTTATAAAACCAATGGGAGTGCGGCCGGATGGCACAATGGCTCCTTTGGAAGAAGCAGTCAGCCAGTACCATACCAACAAGCAAGACAGTTCAGATTCAGACTAAAGCATCACCTGCTTCACTCTCAATTCTCCTCTAATCCACACTTTTACTTAGAGCCACGACATCTTTTATGTAGGCATTTTATCCTCACATTAGCCAGCATCACTTTAACTGTTCTATTATTGGGATATTTAAATGATGGATCCTGTGGTATAATGTCTGAATTTTTATTATGTCTGTTTAAAGAACATAGCAGTTTATTAGTTTATGATCTTTATTAATTTAAAATTAAACATATTTCAAAGGGATAAAACGTGAAAGCCCACAATGTAAAATAAAATACAAACACTTTAATTTTCCAGAATCCTGTTTTCTGAACTCTGTAGCTTTTCCCATTCTTGATATTTTACTTTTTTGTATTGTCTTGCCAGTCCCTCCCTTTATATAATTGTAATTGAAGAAGAGTGTTTGCTTAATGGCATTAGGAGCAGAGGGTGTTTAAACTTAGAAGTCTGACTGACCTCATGAAGCTGCTTTAATTGGCATTCAGCAGTGATTTCAGAGCTACCCTTTTTAAAATGTCACTGGATTTCTTACTGCTACACACTTCTGTGGTTAAGCTGCTGCTTAAGATTTTACCAATGCGTCAGTCCCTGACTGCTGCTAAAATTACCTTTAAATTGGGAACAAGATGATGTATGTTCTGTGTCCTCCCCGCCTCCCTCCCCTCCCCCGTTAAGACCACATGAATATACACCCCTCCCCACCCCCATCTTTGGTTAAGTAAAAACGTCCCTATTCAAAACAGCATTCAAGTATGTACACTTAAATGTTGCCATGAATGGGAGTGGACTAAAGTGAAGTGTATGTGCAAGTGTTTTTACTGAATTGGGGCCTACTTTTGGAGATTAACAGGTATGCCTTACTTGAAGGGAAGTCAAACTAATCAACAAAGAAATATTTCCTTTTAGGGAGAACTTAGGAAGCGATGGGATAGAGAATGGGAAGGTGGGAAGGAGAATAAAGTGTCACTTTCAACTCTGTACTCTTTCAAAACAAAGATTAAAGTTTTAGGCGTGCTGCACTGCTGTTGTCTCTTTGTCTGCTTGGTTTCTTTCTCTGTGTGTTTCTCCCAGCATGAATTACATGAAGAATGATCCATGTCCTAGTTTGTAATTCCTTTTTTTTTTTTTTTTTTTTTTCCTCAAAAGCATACACATGCCATTCCTTGTGAACCTTTTGGAGGTTGGTGAAGGTTCTCCAGTTTGTTTCCGGTGACTTGATGCTGGTTCCTTGAACTAAGGAAGATGGTGTTCAATGTCCTTGTAAAGGGAGGACTTGGTATGGAATCATACTCTGGTTTCCCATGTGAGGAGCTTCCACAGATCTCCTTAGTCTTCTGGAAAGACTAAAAAGAAATAATGCACTGCTGTCCTCTCAGCAGTAAATTTGTTTTCCCAAAGGACAGTGCCCAGCCATAGCAATGCCCTTTTTTTTTTTTTTTTTTCTTCCCCTAAAGGGAACTTATGGACATTAATTCTATACATCTCTGTAAACAGGGACCTTTCTGAATGTTAAAATCATCGATGTTTTGGGTTATGACTTGACTTGGGCTACATTGTCTGCTGCATCCACATGGAGCATCACAATTTGCATAGGGGGAAAAGGAAACCAGCTACTGTTTCCACACAGCAATAGCTAAAGCAAAACCCATCAATGTATTGATAATACAGTAATCATACCTGTTACGTATGAATCCAAAAGGGGGAGGGAGGAGTTGTCCAGGAGCAAAAAATATGCTTAGCTGCATCTAAGCTGGGTCTCAAAAATGTAATTCTGGGTTTAGCATCATCCACTAACTACTCTGAGCCCAGCACAGGCCAGTATTAAATGCACTGCAAGTGCAAAGAATTTATGAACCCTCCCTGAGGAGCAAAACTTAACGAGCTCTGTTAATGAGGAATTGAGTCCTGTCTGGGTATCGGCTGAGGCTGTTTCCTGGGGCAAGAGAAGCAGTTATTTCGGTAATAGGCATCTATAAGGGTTGCTATAGAGGGATGAGTACAGAGCATGAAAAAGAGCAAAATCTCAATTTGTTGCTTTACAAGTTGTAGAATGTGCTCCTACAATTAGCTGGCTAAAGAGATTAATAAAACAATGATGGCTCCAGGGACCTCGTTACAAATGGTATAGCATGAGGCTTTTGTGGTCTGGCTCCTGCCAATTGCAACAGGGTAATGATAGTTGCAATAAACAGTTCTTCTCTTTAGTTTATCTTGGAAAATACATGCTTGTAGTAGGTTTTACAGACATGAGATGCTGTTTCAATTAAAAAGAAAAAAAAAAAAAATGAAGACCAAGCGTAAGAAGGTTCTGCCTGAATCCTCTAGCTCAAGAGTGATTTTCATAATTAAGGTGCCTGTAGTGGGAGTGCAGGTTGATCTAGTTAGTAACTTCCACTAGTGCATATCCCAAAGCATCTCTTGTTCCAAGATGATAGTTTGTGGAAGGGGTGCTGCAAGATTTTTGGCTTATCTTTGAAATGTAACATAGGTCCATCCTTAGCTGCACCAGCTGGAGATCTGGGAAAGTCTTAGAACAAAGTTCCTCCAACACGACAGTGCATCTGCTTCCTTGTGTGCTGTATGATGTTTGTTTTCTTTTCAAAGTAACCATGCCTGTGTTAGGATTTCTCTTAACAGGAGAAAAGTAAAGTGAGTATTTGGTGGGTTAAAAAAAACATAAAACACCTCCCTGGAATTGTTTCTTTACTGTGAAATTAGGATTTGCTCCCGAGTTTATTTTCAAAGCTGAACCTCCAAAATTGGAGGCTTGGGCAACTGAACTTTATTTAAACCGGCAAACTGGTCAGCGAGCCCAGCCAGTTTGAGGAATGCTCTGTCCTTCCTGCCCAACAGAGCACAGAGGTGCCACATCTGCGTTTGAACAAGCGTCTGAAGTTCCTGTTCAGACGTGACCATGAGAATCTGCTGCTGCCTACAGCGTTTTGATACCTGGTAGTCTGAAGCCTGGAGAATCATAGAATCATAGAATGCTTTGGGTTGGAAGGGACCTTTAGAGACCATCTGGCCCAACTCCCTGCAGTGAGCAGGGACAGCTTTAACCAGATCAGGGTGCTCAGAGCCCCGTCCAACCTGACCTTGAATGTTTCTAGGGATGGGGCCTCCACTACCTCTCTGGGCAACCTGTTCCAGTGCCTCACCACCCTCAGTGTAAAAAATCTCTTCCTTATATCCAGTCTAAATCTACCCTCCTTTAGTTTAAATCCATTATTCCTTGTCCTGCCACAACAGGCCTTGCTAAAAAGATTCTCCCCATCGATGAAAGGTTTGCTGCCTCTGCAAACAGGAGCTCTGATAGAGTCATTATATATGGATTTGACTGATGCATTACCTCCCATATGGTATGAGCTATTCTGTATTATATGAAATAACGGTATTTGCTTATATAAGTACATGCTTTCATTTTTCCTCCAAAACATTTGAGTATAGCTGACACAGAAAATACCGTAATTGGAAAATGGAACTCTTCTGAGTAAAATGTCAATAGATATTCTGGTGGCGATTGTAAAGGTGTTAGCCAGCGAGTTTCAGAGATGTGTACCTTTCATTCACAAAAAGCCTTTCACGGTCAGTCCCAAATACAAAAATTTGTGTTTCAATCTTTATTTTGGCATCCACAGTCCGAAGTAACACAGTTCTCAAGCTCGTCAATGATTTGGAAGCTTTGCATTTCTTTGTTTCCCATTAGAGTTATGAAACAAAAGATGATGGGAAATTGCTGAAATTTGTCAGAATACTTTGTTCTTTTGCAAAATAGCTCAGACATATTTGTTTAAATGTTCATGAAGACTTCCTGGCAGGTATTCTTAAACGTTAATTGCAACTTTCTGTGCCCCAAAAGTGGTTTTCAGGAAAAAGGGATGTTTGCAATCAGTTAAAAACATTGTTGTGAGAAAATTACCAGAACTTTGAAGAAATTTGCCAAAAACCACATTAGCTTCCATGTTTTGAATATACAACATTGCTGTGTGTTGCCAGTGGCCAAAATATTTTTCACCCTATATCTGGACTTTTTCCAAGTACCTGAAAATCTGCAATGGCTTAAAATTTTTTTTTAAAAAAAAAATAGAACAACTGGGCAATAGTATACTTTTCTTACAGTTCTTCAAGCAATAATTTTCCTCTACATGGGTGAAAAATTGGTTGTCAAAGGTGACTTTAAGGAAGAGAATATTACAATGTAGCCATCGTATTAGTTGGTTGCCAAGCATCCTAATCCAAAAGAGGAAAGTAAACCCCAAAGTATACAAGGTCCCAAATCTCCTGAAGGAGCATTCCACAACATTGTCCTTCACCTTATTACCACAAAACAGCTCATAAAATCCTGTGCTTTAATAAGGCTGGCTGTAAAAAGACTGTTCCACTGTTCAAACAGTTGAGAGCCAGACTTTGCCGGTCTTTGATGAGCAGCAAGTTAAACAGCTGCCCAGGTCAGATTCTTTTCTGGCCAAGCATCAAAAAATGATGATTTTAGTGGTAGTACAAAGATGTAGCTCACTTTCAGGCAAAAAAAAAAAAAAAGAGAGCACAATTTAAACTGGCAAAGGAAAATCTTTGTTATGTTAACATCTTAGTTACTTGGATGGCTCTGGCTCTTAGGAGAAGTGATAGGGAACGTTTCCTGGTTTCTTCACCCAAAACCTTTTGCTCATCCTGAAGCTGGTTCTCTCCAAAATCCGTGTGCTCGCTCTGGTGATGCAATATTTATAGCGGGAATTTTGGGGGGAAGTGACCTTTTTTTTTAACTTTGCCATGTATGGTCCTGCTGGGTGTGCCTGGGAGTGCGGAAGCGGCTCTAGCACAGGCGGCTCGGTGCTGGCTGAAGAGCAGGCAGAAGAGCCTGGAAAGGTATTGCTGTCACTCCTTCCTGACCTCTGCTGCCAGGCAGCTGCCTGGGGGTGACCTGCGGGCAGCGGAGGCCCTGCCCGGCGGAGGTGGGACCTGGGAGGCCACCCTGCCCATCTCCTACTGCCTGTGGGTCACCAGGGCAGGCACAGGCCGCAGGGCTGCTAGGCGGATGGGGGAGATGCAGGTGGCTGCACGGCACGGAAAATGGTGGTAATTGCCTACTTGCGGTAAAGCTGAGTGTTTTTCAGGGCTCCTCCTCTCGCCACCAGCACCACTGTCTGCAGGTGAATCTGGTTAATCCTCTGCTTTTACCTGTTTCTTGGCCCCGTGGAAGGCCGTGCCTTTGCTTGCAAGAATCGGTAACACTTTGGCTGTTGTATGTCTGTCCCTCATTTTGGAGGTGCACCATACCTCCATGACTTACTTTCCTTCTTGAGAGCGAGCCCCCATTCCTCATTCTGTACAAGCGAGGATGGGGAAGAGGGGGGTCCCACAAGAAGGGACCAAACTCGTTTGTCGGGAAGGAGGTAGGAGCAGCCATGTCTCTTGTCTATCCAGCACCGGAGTCACTTTCAGTTCTACCATTAGACACCTCTAAGGGCCAGGCTGTCCTGCAGCTACTCCCATCTCAGTGGCCTCTGGCCAGGCTTGAGGACAGCAGATGCAGTCTGACAGGTGAGGAAAAAAATCCCCCAAAGCTGAGCATCACCACAACCGGTCCAACATCACCGTATGACAGCATGTGGGCTCGGGTCAGCTCCCTGGCTGGGAGCTACAGGGTCCAACAGGATCAAGTAAGCTCCTCGAGCATCCCAGCTTTCTCTAGAGCAGGCATGAGCGCAGATTACTGAACTGCTGACGTGCTTGGGAATCGCTCCCTCCGACGGCATGCCAATCTCTGTGGGGTACCTAGGCAGGCTTTTAGAGGTTGGCGGGGAAGGAATTATTCAGACCACCCATCTTAGCTGGCTAAATTACCCGGGTAGTCTCTTCAAACTCCTTCGCCAGTCATGGATGAGAGAGGACAATTCAGAGTAAGGCTAATTTGGGTGCACTGAATGACCCTCTGCAGGAGCTTTGCTTTCCCTCCCTCGACTACAGAGGGAGCCTGGGGAGACCAGCTGGTTACATTTAACTGCTAAATTGGTTGCCAAAAGATGGGTGGTGAGAATTCCTTCCCATTTCCCCTTTGCCATGGACCACACTCTTCCCAGAGCAGGATGCTCGCTTGCTCTCTCCTGCAAATTCGGAGAGTGCTCAGTGCAGTGGGATACGGGCCCCCGGGAACCACCACCAAGACAAATGCTGCATTGCAACAGTTGATAGGTACTGTCTATTGTGTGGAATTCATGGACTTTTGCTTAAATGGATCCTTTAAAGTAGCTTTGCTTTGGGGAGCCTGTTTAACAACTTGCCTTGGTATAAGCCAAGTTTTACATATGTTCTGAAATTTAAAAAGCAAAGTGAAACCTTGAGCAAAAATTGTGATTGGGGAGGCACAGATAAGAGAGAGAAAAGACTTCTAAGTTCTTTCCAGATGTTACAAATGGAGAGGAAGGTGAAGCCATTCAAAATAAACTCTGCTGGGACTGCCCCTTCCTCTTTGCCTGATAAACCCATTACAAATTAAAACAAAAGCAGCCAATATCCACAGGCTTCAGGGCATCTGTAAGCCCTGGTTCACCTTTCAGAGCTTGTAACAGATGCTGACTGTGGGCATTAGTTCTTGTCTAATCAAAAAGGCCAATTCCTTATTCTGGAAGCCTAAAATACAAGTTTCTCCAATATAAGAACCAGCAAGAGTGAGAATCCAAACCTGAACCTAAACTGCCAGGATTCTAAGGCTTCAGGATTATTTTATCCTCAAGAAGTGATCTTTCCTGGTAAATCAGTGCTGCGGCACATCACACTTCCAAAAGCATTTGAAAAAACAGTAGGGTTTGGGGTTTGTTTTTTCCTTTTTAAGGAGAGAGGAGTGACTGCCTGGATTCCCTCCTGTTTTCTTAGTCCCTAAATGTTCATAACACCCTGTTGGGGAGGAATAATTCCCGTCCAAGTTGTAAAACACACTTATAAGTAGATGGGAAAAGCATGAACAGAGCTGTACGGAAAACAAAACCGCCAGGAATGAGATCTTATTTTGCATGCTTCTCACTGTTGTATTTTTGCCCCAATTAGCATATTTTAAAGACAAGCCTTTTTAAAAAAAAATTCTGCTATCTGCCTGAACTGTTCTCAAGCTTTGAACTTTTCCATCCTTTCTATTGATTATGGCCAAGTGACCCATATTTAAAAAGCATTTACAATAAAATTATAGCACTTTCTTTTGTGCTGCCAGCTTTCCCAGTGAAAAGCTAAAATGTTTTAAAATTGTCACTTTTTGACAGAGGTAATGGCTGTAATATATTTAGTCTCTTCCCCCTTGTTGTGCTTAAAATGGCTATGCTAATAAAGGGCACAGCTGTCGATACTTTATGGCCTGCTGGGGGGAAGAGGGGGAATGAAGGCAAAAAACAGATTGACTGTGTGTCAACAAATGCAGCTGGGAAAGAAAAAAAGAAGCCCCTTGAAGGCCCCTGCAACTTAAAGTCCAAGATAAATGATGTCCCTATGCTTAAAAAAAAAAAAAAAAAAAAAATGGAGGTTGGAATTCAATAAAGGGGGACTGAAAAGGAAACTGCTTAAAACTGAAAGCCTTTTCTCTGCCTCTAGACAGCTTACAAGAGAAATGAGCAAAACTGACCACAGAAAGAGGGTGAGCGGCCAAGAAAGAAAACAAAAGCCTATCCTGGAAAATATATTGCGTCAACGAATTATCTGAAGTGCATTACTGCCGGCGGGCGGAGAGCGTACAGTTTAATGGAGATGCGACAACAAACTTTTACATGCCGCTGCCTTTTGGGGAGCGGGCTGCTTTGTGCCCAGGCCGGAGGGGAGGGGAAAGGGGAGCTGTAATTATTCATAACAAATAAATAAGGCCGGGACAAAACGGCCGTCGGGGTGCTGGTGAACACTGCTCCTTGGGGAGCCGGGCCGGGCTGCCCCCGCCGCTCCTGCCCAGCACAGCGCTGCCCTGCGGCCTCGCTCCCTGCACGCCCCGCTTTAAGGGTTTGGGTTTTTTTTCCCCAGGGACACTCTGGTACGAGCCTCTCTGGCCTTTGGGAGGCACCGTGGAAAAAAAATGATGCTTTTCCCCTTCCTGGGGACAGCAGCCATAGGAGGAAATGTCATTTTGTGTCCTGGCAGCCCTGCAAGGCCTCCCGCCCTTCACTGTGGTGAGCCAGGCCCAGGCGGCCAACGCAACATGGCAGACAGGGCCCTTCACGGGCCCACCTGTACAAGCAAAGAACGAGGCTGGCAGAGACCAGCTGCTGTACCAGGCCCTGGGGTTGGGAAAGCCGGTGGGAGCCATGCCCCAGCAGGTCGGGGATGGTGGAGGGAGAAGGACCATCGCCATTGGGAAGCCCCACAGGTAATTGCTGGCCTGTCCTCACCACCCTGGCAGTGCTGCAGCTGGGTTGACAACGAGACTCGTCCTCTCCAGAGACGATACACCCCAAGGATGTAAGCAGATGTTTTGATTGTGGTGGTTTTGTTATTTGTTAACTAGTGGCCTGTCTTTTTTTATTTATAGCAATGTTTGTTCGGACCTAGTCCTATGCTTCAGATAGAAATGACCCCTCAAATGGCCGCCTGGGAGGCGGAAACCCTCGTTGTCCCCATGAGGGGCTGCAGCAGGTCCTGCCCGCCCGGCCATGGGGGACCTGGGCACACCATGGAAAGGCTTGGGGTCCTTCTTGAGGCACGGTGAGAGGAGCGACAGGGTTCTAAGAGGCATAGGGATGGGGAGCTTGAATTACTGCAGTGAGGAAATGGCAATATTGTGTGCAAACCTGCCAGAATCGGGCAGTTTTCATTCTCTAGGTCATGACGCAGCTTGTTTGCACGGAGGCAAGCCCATGATAAAAGAATGAGTGACAGGGAGCCATTTGTTCATTGTCATTTCTTGGACAACTATGGAAGATGAGGACAGTTTTTCCCAGCTTAAGGCAAAATGCCTTTTTAAGTATGTCTTTTGTTTCCCAGAGGCATGTGGAGAGTGTGCCATCACAGCTCCTGCATCCAATGAGAACCAGGGTCCAGACACTCCTGTTACCTGTTTTGGGCCTGGAAAGAGGCTTTCTGGGAAATAAAGATTTGGTAGGAGGTGTGGCCAGGAGAGCCGGTCAGCCTGCAATTAACTTCTGCTTCTGCAGTTGGAGGGTGAGGAGGTGCAGTCTGGGGTGGGATGTCCTGCTCTTAGGAACCGTCTTCTCTTCTTTTCACCTTCCCACTTCTGTCACTCCCTGCCCCCACTGATTGTTTTTTAAATTTAGCATTCAAGGCCTTTTTTGCCTGGTTGGTTGTCCCCATTCAAAAACATCTGGAAAAGGTAGTCAGATGGAAAAAAGGGTTATCTATTTTCTGTTTCCAAATTTTTGTGTGCGTGTGTTCTTTTTAACCTCTGCAAATTCTCTAAGAATGGGAGGAAGGAAAAATAAGTAAACAAAGACAAGGCAAAATCAGGAAAACAGAAAAAATGCTGAAACAAAATAAAACAGTCATGTCACATTTTTACTAAAACAGTGGGACATTAAAATGGCACAAGAAAGTTCTCATTTCCTTCTGTAATTGTTTGGAAGAGTTTAAAAAAGGTCATAATTTTTACTATTCCTGCTAGATTTTGCTCAGTAAAGCCCTTGCACCAGTAGAGGTCAATACCTCCCAGAGCTTCCATGGCTGTGGGATGAGCGGTTTGGCTTTGCTTTTCTTTAGAGAAGAGTGGAGTTTGGTGTGGCTGATGTGCAAGAGGAAAAACTGAAAGGTAGCTCTGCCCAAGGACAGAAGAGGTAAGAGATTCCCTACCCACACTTTGGTTTCTCTGATGCTGCCCTGTTTTAACTTTGGGAAGCAAACTTCCTTGCCTGTGATGGTGACTTACTGTGTGAGTCCTGCTGCCTCTTTGTAGTTGACAGTTGGAAAAAGTGGAGAAAAACAAGAGAAAAATACCTGAACTGTGACTGTGTGATACAACCGAGACGTTCACTGATGTGGGCTGATAGGATTTTACAGAAAAAGGTTCTCCTGAAGCTGGGTTAAAGGTGGAAATGCATGGTCCCTGCTTAAGTAAGAGGTAATGTTATGAGAAAAAGTAATGCTAAAGTTGGTGCAGTGCATACAGCGTGACCGTAAGTAGCTCAGCAGCATCTGAGCTGTAACTGCTGTTGGAGAACATTATCCAAAGGAAAATGTCCAACAGGTTCCTGGAAGACCTGTGGCCCTGGGGGACTTGATGCCTATATCCGTGATTTGGAAAACAACCTGAATGTGCTGGAGATGGCGTGTAATGGTCAAATCCAATGAGTTACACAGAGGCTCCATAATCCCTGCACAGGGAATGCAGGAAAGGGCCGTTAGCCATAAGGAGTTGATCCCCCCTGTACAGTGCTGGTGAGACCATGACTGTGGCCAGCTTCAGTGCCCGTAACCCACGTATCTGCCGAGACCTGAAAAACCCAGTGAGATGATTAACGATCATGCTGCTTAGCACACTCAGGGGAAGGCTAAGGGGAGGCTGTGTGGGAGCCAGAGCAGATGTTTTTTGTAATTTTTGCTTTACAGACCACCACAATTTTCCAGGGGAGGTGCAAACCCAGGATAGTGGCTGTTGAGCTTGTAGACTTGGCTTTGTTTAATTGTCATTCACAGACTGTTTAATAGCGGCCTGGAGACCCTAGGAACCACCAAGAGCCAGAAGTTGACAACCACCAAATATTTCCATAGGAAGAAGGTATTTAAAATTTTGTTTTATTTAATGAAGCTGAAAAAAACCAAAATAATATTGTATGTGCATAATTAGGCATTGAAGCAACAGACTGTGAGGTCTGGTGGGCTTGCTGTCACCTGAGGCTCTTCGGTTGGTCAACTTGCCTTCGAATCTGGACAGCCAGGCTTGCTGCTGCCATTGGTATTTCATGTGCTATTGCAGGGCTGCAGGCCTTCAAAACGTCTGTGCTTTGTACCAGTTACTTGTAATGCAGGTCTTCATGTCAAAGCCTTTTAGGTATAGTGTCTCCCATAGTCCTTTTAAACAAAAATTTCCCAGCAAGCAACAGGTCAAATTTTACATCTTGTTTTTAATATCTTTTTAAAATTCAGGCACCTTTGCACATTGTCCTCATTGCTTGGTCTATCAGTTTTAATGGTTAATGTCTTAAATATCTTGTGTCTCAGCCAGAGCCTGGTCTTTGGGACTGGTGTTAATTCTCTTATTTTCACCCCACCTAGTGTGTGGGTCCCTGTGCCTCCCTCCCAGGCTCTTGTAGTCTCTGCTGGTCTCCTTCCACTGACTGTGGGCGATGGGTAGATTTCTCAGAGGTATCAAGTCACCTAAAATTTAACTAAAGGATGCAGAGAGAGTAGAGAGGGAAGGGTTCAAGTGTGTCCTTAGCCTTTACAAAACACCAGAGGATCCACATGAAAAAGAAATTAATAAATACCTTACTGCATGTAGGGTCTTGAGCCAAGCTGGCAGCTTCTCAGGTGCTGTCAGCAACTAGGCATAGGTCTGCAGGAAATGGGTTTTGCTGGTTCTTTTGTGCATGAGCAGAGGGTCTTTCTCAACAATTTCTTTGATAATCATTTCATCCTTCTAACAACCTGCTTTCTGATCACACCGTAGGTACATGTGTATTTCTGTCCTTTCCCTGTGCCCCCTCTGGTAGCTTTTAAAGCTGCTGGCCAGTTCAAAATCTATCTGTCAGCATAGTAAAGGTGTCAGAGTATGACACTCCTACATGTTTAATGAAAATCCATGCCCTGGAAGAAAAGAGGTGCAAAATGGGCCCCGGCGGAGGGTAAGGCTGCAGTACATGCTTGCAGTTTGCTGGAGAATTTCCCATGTAAATACCCCAGCTCAGCCAGCCCCAGGTCCCCATCAGACGCACATCTGCAGGAGGCCAGATGTTAACCCTTCCAACACACTGCAGTAGTTTTGCCGTACTGCCTCCCTGCTCCCTCTCCCTCTCCCTCCACCTTCTCTCCCGGAAAGACAGCCCCTGGCTTTACCTTGCCAGCTGATGTTTAGAGGTGAGTTTAGGGATGCTTAGAAGACATTTAGGGGATGTGCTAGAGCTCAAGACTGCATCTAAGGTAGGCGTCTCCTTGCTTCTCCGCTCCAGAAACCAGCTCATCCCACCCGTGAGAGCCATGTCGGGAGGCATCACTCGCTCTCCAGGGGTGCCCGTCTCTCCACTGACTCCAGAGCAACCTGCAGCGGATCAGGCACCTATTTTTCAGACAGTTAAATCCTTGAGTTTAATTTTAATATTGCCTTTAATTCAGGCAGTTAAATCCTGAGACCTGCTCTCAACAGACATGGTTTTCTGAGGGGACGAGGAGGGCTGTTTTCCCTCCCTGCCGTCCCTGAGCTGTCTGGTGAGGTGTGAGATGCTACAGCCCTGAAGCCTGGAGTGGCTGTGCTGTCCTTGCCCATGCCATGACTGCAGCCACCCCGTATTTCTGACTCGGAAGGGGCACAGCAACTTGCCAGCTGAGTGACATGCACGCCCACGTGCATGTGCCCATGTGTATTTTTAGCTCTGCTGCCAGCACTTCAGAGTGAGTTATAAGACGGCTGGAAGAGATGGATTTGGTCCAGGTTTGTGCCTCTACCACAAAACCAGGCTGTGGTTCAGCACCAGGCAGGCTCTTCAGCCTTTGGCTTGCCCTTAGGTGGGGATGCAGCAGCTGCTGGAGCAATTTGCGGTGTGAGTAACTGCAGAGTGCAGCCTCCAAATTACCTTCTGCTTGCGGACCCTTGTATTACCCCAAACGAATCTGAGCAGATTTGCAGAGGGGGACATTACAGTGCAGGATCCGGGCACTGTGAAAGGATTTAATCCAAACATTTGAAAGAGTCAGAAAGCCAGTTGGATCCTGACAGGAGGGACATTGGTGCAAAGCCTTTGCTGGGTTTCTGACGCTCAGAAATCTTCCTAGCAATCCCCATGTGATGAGTGCTTTGGTGAGGAACTATATAAAAATTCCGAAGTATAAGTTACACAATAAGGTGTTCGAGATCACAAGGGAGACCTTGCAAATCTAGCCGCAAGACATTTGCACATAAAAAAAAAAAACTGCAGCTTCTTTCAGCTGCAACCTAAACTTTGTGCTGAGTTAAATCTCCCCAGCCCTGGGCCGATCCCCGCAGCCCCTCCCGGGTTTTCAATGCATCCAACAATGAAAGTGAAATCCAATCCCATCCAATTAGAGGAAAATGAATGGCTCATCTACAATAAATGGGCTCTGAATAACAATAAGCCAACAAGAGAGCAATGAACTGGAGACAGAGTACAATCTTCCTGAATGTTAATCGGCAACTAACTCCACAAGCTTCTTAGAGGTGGAAAGAATTGGAGGAAAATAGATTAGGGAAGCTTTAGAGCACATTGCCTTTTAACTGCTTAGGCCTCACATTTTTACCTAAATACACGAATGTTTCTAATGCTGCCTTTTGCGGGGTGAAGGGGGGCAGTGTGTGTGATGGGGGTGTTTGTTCTCAAAGTTAAATGTTTTCAGTTTATTTATAATTTGACATGGTAGGTCCTACTGTATACCCTCTAGTGTTATTTCATGGTTTTATTTATTCGAAAGTCCCTTTTTAAAATTACAAAGTAAAAGGGCAGAAGCCTTGGAAAATGTTTTCTGTAGATCTGAGGATCTGGGGAATGAGGCTGCATGAATCCAGAAGTCAGCCTGAGACTGAAAAGAAGCTGGAGAGGCAAAAGAGGAAGGATAAGGAAAACTGCAATTCAGCAGCTGAAGTGCTGTCCATACCCAGCAGGCTCCCCCAGTGCTGCCTGCTCTCTGGTCCCACATAGACACTTTTTCACACTCTCAAGGCTAATAGTACCTGAAATACCTGCAGAGCAGCCCAGCTGCAGCTTTCCACTGCCCTCAGCCCCACAGGTAATTTTTGTAAACCCAGGGAAGATGCAGGATTCCTGATCCAACACTAAAAGAAGCCCCCCCCAGCCACACAGGCTCCATATTCAAGGCAACCAGGTCTCACCAAGCTGAGCTGGGTTGCCCACCCTCTCCATTCACCCTATTAATTTCCTAACCCCCTTTTTTTTTTTTCTGCCCCCCTCCAGGGAGGCAGAGAGGTTATTCAGCTGGGCCAGCACTGCCATCCCCTCTTGCCTACCTTCATCCACAGGAGCCCAATTCAAAGACCATGGAGTCCTTTGGAGACTGGCCAGTGTGGGCTTCTGATCAGGCTCCGTTAGGTGAGGGCAGGTTAACCTCACTGCAGCCTGGGCACCTACCTCAGCCATGGAGGCAGAAGGTGAAGAAGCACGTTGGTCCTCCAGGAAGACAAGTGCTCCTGTGCTGGTGATGTGCAGTCATGGTGCTGTGGCAAAAGAGACCATACAGCAAGGTCTGGCAGCTCACAGTGCTCCTTGCCGTGGAGAGCCTGCACCTTCCTGGTTTTCAGCAAAAATGTCAGTTTTGACAATCCTAGTAGCTATAACAACAGATATAATATACATATACATATATATATACACACACACAAGCTATCCCTCCTTGCTCCTGAAGAAATCTGTCAAGAAATTAAAGTACATTTTTCTCTGTATGACAAGATGGGAATGAAGAGAGCAGCCATATCTCCCTTTCCCTCTCCTAATCTGCTGTACAAGCAAAGGGTTGCCCATTGTATTCTTTCAGAGGAGCAAGAATTTGATAGGCGTATAGATAAGCTATTAAGTAATATACATGCAGAGCTAAAGGGGATTTGGAAAGGAGAATTATTCATTTGTTAAATTAAATAACAATTTGGTCTCGGCAGCATTAAAATAAATTTCCAAAGGCCATTGTTTGTTTGAACAAAGAGGGGAAAGGAGCTGTTAGAAGCCGTTTACATAGTTCAAATATGAGGGGTTGTGTGCATTAATAAGACCAGCGTTGATGCTCAGCATGTAGCACGGAAAACACATTTTCTGTAGTGTGCTGGACACGCTCTGGCCAGCACTTGGGAATGGGATCACACCCTGCCAAAACTTTGCATTGAGCGCAAGAACTGCCGAGGGGAATTTCAAATTCCACAAATATATTTTTTCTAAAAACTGACTTAGACTGTTGGACCAGCACATGGCAGTGGCAGTGGTCAGTAGAAGCCCCTGGCTTTGACTATCTGGGGGCAAAATACTGTTCCTTTCCCTTCCAGCAGCCGTGGAGCACCATCATCCTTCCCCCATCTTCCCTCATCCCCTCAGCCATAAACATGGAGCATTTGCTGGAGCCTCGCACCTTGTTTGGTTTCTTGGCTTTGGTGGTCACTAACTGCAACAGCAATTCTTTGGTTAGTCTGAGATTTGTTCTGCACCTCCTGGGAAGAGTTAGGAGTGCTTTACTCCCCAGGTAAGGTGCAGTATCACACTTAGCCCAGGCCCAAGCATCTTAAAAATATTAGCAGTCTTAGCACTCTAGCCTTATTATGCAAGAACTGCATGGTTATATGCTCATTGTATGACAAAAAGAGCATGGCACCAACCGGTTAAATTGTTGGTTTATAAAGCCAGATTCTGGTAACTCAATTTACCCAAAATAGCACCATCTGTTCCTCATGGTTATACCTGTGGAGACAGTGGTACTGCTTATGTAACAACTTCCTACTCATCGGGGGGGTGTCACAGTGACGGTACTAGGTAGGGTGCCGTGAACAACCTTGATGAAAAAACAATTTTCTGTGAGAGTTTCAAAGTGGGCATTTTCAATTAGAAGAGCAATATCCTGTGAAACAAATTCCCTTTTCATAGCTGCTCATCATGTTTTCATTTTTTGGCAGAAAGGGGAACCATCTCCACTTGCCTCTGTGACTGTAACGCCTCTGGAGAACTGTGGTCCAAGGGCTGATGTCCCATTTTCTTTTGGTGCTGGACCACCTCTCCCATGAGGACCCGCACCAGGAGCTCCTAGGATGCTCCTGCCCCTGCTTCACACAGTGGGCAGCCGAGATGCCCAACAGAAGGATGACCTTCTCCCAGGCAGGAGAGCTTCCTCACTGGGGACCTCAACAACAGTGCTCACACATCAACCCTCAGGTAAGGTGGCTGTAATTTGGAGACTTAGGGCTGCCCTCACCCCTCTCCCTCATCCCAGGTCCCAATCTCCCTGTGCCCTCTGAGTGGCAGCCTGGCCTGCAGCAAGCTGGCTGTGACATTGGCAGAAAAGCACTTCAAGAATTTGCTTACGGCATAAAGCTAAGCCTTGCCAGGTTACAGGGAGGGCTTGCTGCCGAAATCTTTGCTCATGGCAAAAATCTCAGTGCCTTGGACAAGGTCTGATCTCCTTGCTCCAGTGGCCATGGTGGGCTCCCCCGGATCCAAAGCCTTTTGGCCTGGGGATCTTCCATGTACCCTCAGGTCACTTAGAAAACTGAGGAGCCCCATGTCCACATGTGACCCAACCCTGGCTGCCCTCACCACAACTGCATAAAATGCTTGAAAAGTCTCTTTTGGGTGCCTGCATCTCTATTTGGAAACTAAGAGCCAAAAACCTGTGACTTTAACCTCATCTGGTCTTAGCCTCTTACTTTTATCTTCTTTACTTGTGTTAGATTTGCGCTGTCATATTTTGTATTCCCAGTCTGCCGAAGAGGCTGATCCCCAGAGCAGACAGCAAAGCCAGAGCTGCCCTGGCACTCTCACAGGGCTGCTCCCGCCAGGGCCGCCTGAACAAAGTGCCATTTGAGATCTGCTTTGGCGGCCCATGGCTCCCTACGGGGATCTCTTCCATTTCTGAGAAAAATCTGGCAAATTTTTGCTTTTTCTGTCCTGATGTTTGTGACTGTTCCCATGTGAGAAGGGGTAGGTTGGAGACTGAACGAGTCGGGTCCTTGCAGGCTCCCGGACACCTTTCCCTTGAGAAGTTTTATGGACATTGCATAATTTGTGGGTTGATGATTAATGACTAACTCCTGCTATGTTAATCTACTTCTGCTCTCCTCTCTGTGTGTCTACTGTCTGGGAAATCAAGCTGGGGGAAAGAGCATTATAAATAAGATAAAAATTGTGCCCAGGTAGTTCTTGGAGGGGAAGGTTGCTCAGATGACTTTTCTAATTATTGACACGAACATCTTTACTGACTCCAGGAGTATCAGTTGTCTGAAAAGGAGTGCTTACTAAGGAGTGTTTTATTCATTAAGTAACATTTTGAAAGCAAAGCACCTGTTTTAGGAGAATACCTGACTGGATGGAGACTTGTTCTAGCAGTGCTGAACTACATCATACACATGGGGACAAAAGTGGCCTCATGAGGATGGGTAACACCGCTCTAGCATGAGATGTACTTGTCAGAGCACCTATGCCCAGGAGAGGGTGGGATTTAACACAGCTTTCCCACTTCAGTTATCCTGCTGAAAAATGTAGGCAGATCCCCGTTTTTTTGTGACTCCCAGTGGCTTTACAAAAGGCTTTACTCAGGCCAGAGCTGCAGGTGGCACTTGGGGCTGAGGTGTCCAGCAGTCATTGCAGTATCCAGCTCCTTTTCTAGCTTTGGGCACTCACCATCTCCCACATTTATAAAAACCCATCTTGTTTAGATTCAGATTTATTCCTGATACTGCTTTTCACAGCCTCTTGATAAACCTTTCTGCATTCAGCTTGCTTTTACTTGAGTGACTGACTCTATTGTTAGTGACAGATACTTTGTTCCCTTGGATCTCGTAGGGGAGCTCAGCTCTCTGGCCCAGGATCTACATCCAGTATGTCCATCCCCACCCCAAAACTCAGGAACTACTACATGGTGTAGCACTCCTACAGCACCACCATCAGCAGGAAGTCCAAACTGAGACCCACCTTTTCTAACACGCAGCCCTCTGCCGCATCATTATTAGCTGTAGCACTGCAGGAAGGACCGTCTCAGGTCTTCATGTGCACCTTTGCTCCGCTCAACTTGCCTGAAAAGAGAGATTTTTAGAATATCTTTGCCCTGGGGCAGCCAGGATTTAGGCTGCAAGCTCCTGCTCCACTTTCCACTTTCTGAGGGGTTGCAGGCCTCCCACATCCTTAGAGGCTGCCAGAGCGTAGCACAGTTCATTTGAATTTGAATAAAGTACTGAACTTTATTTTGAGTCCTAAAATTCAAATCAGAGTGCGATGAACACACGCCTGCAGGATGTGAATTTAAAAAAGAGCCACTGAGCTCTTTTATAGAGCTGCCCATGTTTCCCTTCTCTGGTTTTATCATCTGGAGAGCAAACACCAAAAAAAAAGCCTCTGCATTGAAACATCTCCCAAAACATGGACCTCACTGAAAGATTTTCACTGACATTTTTCTGTGAGAGGGAAAAAGTGACTCCTTAGGCAATATATCCTTGTTTCTTTTTCATCGGAATAAAATTTTGGTTAACACAAAGTGGTGCTACCCTAACTGTCTTATGTCAAAAAAAAAAAAAAAAAAGGAAAAAATTAACTAAAACACTAAGGTTTAATCCCAACTCAGATTTTGGCAATTTGGGCAGAGTTATGTTGTTTTGGAAACATGGTCAAAACTGAAATTTATCTCAAAGTTTGCTATAGGAAAACAGCTGCCATGATTAGTGGGTCTAGCAAAAAATCCTCAATAGTTTGTTAGAGAGAAAGAAAAACAGCCAGCCTGTCCCTGGAGTTATACAGGGCTTCAAATTGGCAAGACTCACCAGGTAATTCTTTTTCAGCAGAGGCTTGCAGAGAAACTATCAAGCCAATCCAAGAATAATAAAAACGTTAATTATAGGCTTTCTCTCCCTACAGAACACATGGATTTTAATGCCTCTTGCAGTCATTTATCATACGTGAGAATGTGGTATTTTTACTGCTCCTTCTTGCTCTTCTACTCGTGAAATACTAGAGTTTTCCAAACATGATGCTCCACTCTCAAAGACTAAATCCTTAGCTGGTAGAAAATGGGATAACGCAGCTAATTCCCTCTGCAGCTATTATGATTTGCACCAGCTGCAGATCAGCCCCGTTATATTACCTAGGCGCAGAGTGGAGCTGCTTTAATTCTTTATTCTTGTTTGATTTCAGTTTCAAAAATAAAACTGTCTTATAAAGTGCATGTTTACAGATGAATCAAAACCCATTACACCGAAACTATTTAATTGTAAGCAGGTTAGATCAGCTTTCTTGTGATAAGAGCTTCTGATATTGGTGTGTCTTTCTTGTGCAGGCTTAAAACTTTACTTGCAAAATCTCCTTGTATGCCTTTGAAATCCCTTGGGAGATTAAAAAAAAAAAAATACTCCAGTTAACACTCCCTCATTTCATTTTTAAAGGTCATGCTTAGAGCTGGCAGTTGTTATAGGAGCTGTCGTCTGTAAAGAAAAGTCTTAACTAGCCAGGCACAGACTTAACCTCACCATCGAAAAACTAACATTGTCACTAGGATATGGAGAAACCATGGTGAAGAACTAGCAACAGCTAGACCACGGCAGAATGAGCAGTCGGCATCTGCTCGGTGGGCCTTTATCATGCAGTGTTGTATGTACGATTCAAAATGCACAGAACGATTGTTGAAATGATGTAGACAAATTGACTCAAATTAGTTTAGCATGGGCCATGCAAAGTTTAAGCTTGTTGAGCCCAGACACATAGCAACAGCCGCCGCTGTACTTCGGAAGACCGTGTGTTTGAAGCGCTAGCAGAAAAGCGGTATTCCAGCCCACGTTCGCGGGGTTTGCTTTTGTGCCTGCTTGCTTCTTTTCTTTTAATTTTGCCTGGCTCTAGAAAGTCTTGGCAGAAATGATCCCTGCTGAAGACTACACTAGCACTGATAATTTTATAGAAGTACTTGTGAGCTTTAATGTCATTTTATACTTCCTTAATCTTTTGACTGTTACTTAATGACAAACAAATCCCCAAAGAACTGGGGGGAAAAAAAGATTAAAAGGATTTTGAGATTGTGTTCTCTGCTTTCAGTCAAACTGTCCCAAATCCTGCCAACACAATTCTCCAGTGCCCTATGACACCCCTCCCCAGACCACCAGGAGTGAGTTTCTTATTGTATTTACAGTAATCTAATTACAACAGTTCTTCAATTCACAGCCAGCTTTGGTATACAGACTTTAGCAAGAACTCTCCTCTCAGTGCAGATTGCAAACTTTAATCTTTTAAACTAACACACGGACAGACCCCCCCCAAAAAAAGTTCTGAAATGCCTGTGTAAGCTACTAAGATGTGTTCCCCATCCCACGCCCGCCAACGCTTCTCTCATCTTTTTGTTAAGTTTTCTTTTGTGCCAATTTACTGCCTAAAGGTAATGCGAGAGTTCCTAACAGATAATATTCTGTAAGGTTATAAAATGATGGCAAAACCAGGTTGCCTGCCAGAAGATGTCTTTTAAAAAAGGTATTTTTCTAAATATCATAGAATATGTGTAGTTCCCTTAATTTTTTTTTAACATCTCTCTGTATTTCTGTAGCTGAAGAAAAAGCTATGTAGAGGAAATAAAGACTGAATATTTTACTTAAAAATGCAATACAGTCTCAGCTTAAAATTGTCATTGCTCAAAATCATTTGATGCAGATCTTAAAGCTGGTTAACTTTATTTAGAAGAATTGGATGACAAAAGTAGACAGAGTTTGTACATAATAAAAATGTCAAGAAAATGAAGACAGAAAAGATTGGTTTATATGAAGCAAAATATAAAACAAAAGTAGATTCCGCAAGGAATTAGCAAATCTGGACATTCTTAGTGTGTCATTGCAGCCATCTAGCTATATACACAAGTATTGCACTATTCAGTTTCATTTCTATCACAGGTTTTCCACTTAAAGCTTTTACAATAATACTGGGTTTATCAATACACATCTTCTGGAAGTTTGAGGGAGCTTTTCTCTTCTTCCAATGTGGCATTTGACTCTCTGAGCTGTGCTCACATAAAGTCTAATCCCGAACTCACTAAAGTTAATAAAATCTTCACTCCCAAAGACATCAGGAATAATTTAGGTCTAATATTACTATACAACTTAGGTCTCCCCCATTACCATGTCCTTTAGAAGATGTACAGAAGGCAGAAATACATGTATGCTCATATTTCATTTATGAGTATTTCAAATCCTCAGTTTGGACTGTGGTATCCATCTGGTTGGTTTCTGTGAGGCTCATCGATCATTTTGCTTTCTAGTATGTACCAGCATTCCATGTCATGTCAGAATTGTTTTAATACTTAAATCCTCCTGGAGATTCATTGCTAAGCAAGCTGCAATGAGCTGGGCAGTGAAATCTAAGCTATTTCCTACTGTTTTCTGTGAACCTTGAAAAACTGGGAACATAGTAGTGTCTTTTCCGGTGTCTCATTCACTCTTGAAAAACTACTTCTAATGCACCTCTGTGCTGTTTCCCTCTGAGCTAACTGGCCATGGTAAGACTTGATAAATGAAGCAATTATTCAGTTTGTAAAATCTTTAGGTTTCTAGATAATGTGTATGCTCTGCTCAGTCCAAAGAACTCAGAATAATGAAATGGCTTTGAAAAGGTAATATGAAAGAGTAAGAGACTGCAGCTGCTTGGAAACCTCCCAACTTTCATCAAAGCGTTTTGGAAATGACAGATTGTATGTAGTAGTTTACTTCTGTGAGATCTAATTTAAATTTTAATCTCTGGGTTAATATATGTAATCCTCACAGTCCAGTAATTTATCAGGTTGGACAAAGTACAGGAAATACTCCAACCCTTATAAAAACAAAGTTCTTTACCAATTTGGGAGATACTCTCATGTGATGGACTCAGTCTCCCCTAATAAAAGGGAAAACATATTGTGTTGCTGCAAAGGGAGGTGTGGAGCAGGGAAGCCTGAAGTGTACGAATGCCATCTGCTGGCTTGATTAAAAAATATGACCCTCCAGCAACCGCTGCTGCTATCTTTGAAGAAGGATGTGGAGGGCCAGATACCATTTCATGTATCAGTATGAGCCAGTCACATTATTCCATATCTAAACTCATGTCAATAGAAGAATCAAGCTGAGATTATATAAACCAAACCTGCCTTAATGTGTATGTCTGTGCTCAAGCACTACGTTTGTTTAATGCCTTATGTCATCGGGGCTCAGTTAGATTAGGAAAAAAAGGCATCTGTGCTTGCAGTTTTGCTGAATATTGTGTTTAGATGTACTAATCCTCATGTTAAGTTTATACCCATTAGGCTATTGTTTTACATGTGATGCTGCATAGAAAGGGTTCTGCACAGCAAAGCCAGCTTTAGCCCAGGTGATTTAATCTGTCTGGGTTCATAACCAGCTTTCCTTTTCAGGGCAACAATCTGGCTTGCTCCGGAAGGGATTCTGGAGAAATTGAGCTGCTCAGGAGAGCCTGGGGGTAAAACACAGAGCAACCCAATCAGCATAGTGGAACCCACACCTCTACAGGAGCTTGTAGCCTCTGTGAACTTCTCCTTAGGGTTCAAAGTGCAAACAACAGCAAAAAATGTGTATTTTTAAATTAAACCATAGGCTAGAGTCCAGCCATTTGCAGGGGTTAAATCATTATGAATTTTAGAAATATTTCATGAGTACTTCGGGGTCTGTCTTGTCAGCACACTCCTACAGAAACTGGTAATTCAGCCTGGAGTATGATGCTAAAAGGCAATCTCTTCCTGAATACAGTCAAGCCCATGCCTTGTATAAGTCCTGGCAGAAACCCGTAACCCATCTATCCTTATAGTGACGGGCCAAAGAATCAGGAAATAAACCCTAAACTTTTATTTTTCCTCACCATGGCTTGTCCTTCTCTCCTGGGCTGAACTCAAAGTCCAGGTGGGGAGGAGAAGGGTTCTTTGTTAGGCTCACCCCTATGTTTTGGCAGAGCCAACTGAGTGTGGGCCCTGCTTTTCCTGAGCTGCTCACGTCTGGCAGAAAAGCTGGCAAGAGATAGACCCAACATGTCCTCTCATTTCTTTTTTGTGAGACTAAACCAGAGAAGCAGCTGCTGCTTTGGGACTTTCCAGCTCACACATCAAATTCTTTGAGGAAACACCAGACCACAGTTGGAGACAGTGCCCTTTATTGCAGCAGTGCAAGGCACAACCTTTCCAAATTTGTCACAGACCTCCAAATTCACAGGACTTAAAAAATACCAAACTGTAGTGGGTTTAGCTTGCCCTTACTTGCCTTCTGACTCCTGAGCTGTTAAGATTTACAGTCAACTCATTCTCTTTCCATAGCATTGCTCCAGACACCGTAAGACGTCAGCATGGATGGAACAGCACTGACCAGGGTGTGTGATTTTATCTGTATAGAGATGGGACTGATTTGGGTGGTTTTGCTTAGAATATTAGGGTGTTTTTAGAGAGTACATTTGCAGTTTATAATCAAAATTATCATATTGTCATTTTATAATCAGTGAGTAGTCAGAACATTCCGTTTCTACATGTTTGATTAATTCCCTTGGGTCCATATATTAACAAATGACACCACCTCCCTCATACTCCCCATAATGCACAGTGAATATGATGCACTATAGTTTTCTAAGGATGATCCATTCTTGTGAGGCTTTACCTGTTACACAGTTCTACTCAGAAAAAATTCTTTTTTTTTAAATTTTGTATTCTAGGTACTTCTTGTTGTTCAGAAATGACCCACAGCCAAGCAAGCTGAGAAGGCTATCATTATTTAGCGCCTGAACTCTAAAACAGGGTCAGAGCTGACAGTGTAGCTAATGATGGGAAGTGGTTAATGGTGGGTCAATGATGGGATATGACTAATGCAGGGAAAAGGATTGCAGAACTGCAAAATCACCAACTGCACTGCATGGCAGATAAAAACTCCGTAAGTCCTTGTAACCCCAAGCCTACAACCACCTTTTTGCGCTCCCACTCCCCTTTCCTGGTAGCACAGCAAGAATTTCCAAATCACCCAGGGCGGGACCTTACAAAGCCGCAGCTCCCACCACGACAGTTCAGGCTGACTGCACACACCACCTCTGACACCCAGCCTCTGTCTGCTCCACGGGATGTCAAAGAGTTGCACTGGGATGTCCCCTAAGCAAGGACAGCAATCCCATCACTTCTTTCCAAAAAAGGACTTCTGGTGTCTTCTAGAGACTGTTAACTGCATTACAGGAGTGAGTCAGTGCAAGTAATGCAAGTATTGAATTATACCATCATCATCCTCACCATCATTCTTACTATTTTTATTCTTTTCTTGAAGAGAAAAAGGAATTTAAGGAAGTATAGGGTTTGATTAGAAAAATGGGGAGAAGGAAGGAAACTATACTCCACATAGAGAAGAAGGGTACAAAACCATTGTGCAGAATCTATATATTTATACTTATATATGTGTATGGGATTCTATTTGACAGTGTTCAGAGTGCTGGGTCCAGGGTATGTGAAACCACATGGCTTCCTTTACTTTTGGATGTTCCTTTTATCACTGCGATATGCCAGCTATAGGTATGGAGTAATCTGGGAGAGATCAGGTATAGCATTAGAAAGCCACAGGGTTGTAGAGTATTCACTTCTTAGCAGTGTCAGTATTATCTTACTCCTTACTTAATGATTTGTAGTTCAGAATTGAAATGAAGATACATTTTCTGAGTATTCCCACATCTGTTTCACAACTCTTTGTTTCATATTTGTCTTTTCATTTGTAGGAATAAACACAGTAACAGCAAAAAGAGTCTCTGCCATGTCACTACTGTGATATGCACACCTTGAGGACCAGTGGCAATCTGTTGGCTCTCCTGGTTAACAGCTAGCAATGATCAGACCATATACTAGACCGCAAGACAGCTTGTGCAGTGTTTTATTGTTTTGCTGCCACCTCTGGAAGGTACCATGAGTACATGAAAGCACTTGCTTACCTATAACCCGGTAATTAAATAGCTGTAACAAAGTATGGAGATACCGCCTGGTTTTCCAAATGTTTGGGTTTCTCATCAGTCCACTGGGAAGAATAAGGAAGCAGAGCAAGGAGGTGAATGTCTAATTTCACTGATGGAAGGTATGTACTCAGCTCTGCAGAGACCCCTTGGGAGACAAAAACAAGGAAAGAAGCGCTCAGTGCCCTTACAGGCCTGTGTTTTATCTTCGCTTTGTTTGTAACCTCAGTAACATGGAAGAACTTCTTGCTGTTGCAGATCTGTAAATCTGATAATGTTAATGTTTTATTTCATAACAAAAATGGAGGCATAGCAGGGATAGACTTGAGGAGTGACTTCATGCTTAGCACAGCTTGTTATTTTAAATGTCAATCTCTTGGGGGAGGTTCCTGTGCCAACAATGTTCTTCAGAGGTTAGATGCTATGAAACTGGCTGAACACACACCCGATTTGTAACTCAGTCAGCCCTGCACCTTCATAAAACAGAGCAAAAAGCTTATGAAAACACACTAATAAGTAGAGCACACAGCTGGGAAACAGGAAGAAGGACTTCTTATTTAAACCTGGATAAAAAACCCAAATTGTAACAAAAGAGTTGCTGCATTTCTACACAGCACACCACACCTAGGAGACTAAACAGCAGTATTATCATCTATACCTATTTATTCAAGGCTGGGATCTGACCTTTCCAGGCTCATTTGTTTCAGCAAACTTTGCTCATGCTACTCATGACTGCTCATATTCATAAGACTTGCAAGATTGGAACATCAAGTAACTGCTGATAATATATAGAAAGTGTGATAGGAGGAACAATACTGTTTCTTATTATGTGATTATCTTTTTTTTCTTTAAGACGCTGAGAAATCACTTCAATTATTTTGATCATTTTCCTGTCAAAGGTACATTTTTAAATTGGCCACTGCACTTCCACAGATACGAAGCTTTTCTGTGATCTTTGCAACAAATCTTAATGAATAGATTAAACCGAGTATTATAGTTCTACCAAATAATATTACTGAAATTATTTTGTTCCAGGTTTGTCAATGTCCACCCAGTCATTCTTTCAGCTGTATGGAGGAAATGCCACCCTACAGGTTGAGCAACAGATCCAGACTGCTTCAGGGGTTGGGTGGCTTCAGTCTTTTCACTTGACCCCAAAATGACACTGTGTCCTGACCTATAAAATGAAGACAATAAAATCTATTCACCTTTGTAAACATTAGTGCAACATATGGTTGAACAGCAGTATGTAAATTTAAAATCTTAATTAAACCGAGGCAGAACGCCAAGTAATCACAAAGCATACGCTATTTGAAACAAGCTCATTAATAGTTCCGTTGCTGGAACCAGTTTTTTAATGCCTCAGTAATGAGCAGACAGTACAATCTGCAAAACCACAGTTCTTGATAATTTTTTAAAGTATACAATTATATTGTGATAATGGCTTGAACTTGCGTGTGCACATGTAACAAAAAAGATAGCTCCAAACAGTTAACAGCCTAAGACTTAAAATCTATTCTTGCTTATTCCCAATTTGTACTGGTGTAACTCTGCAGTCAGCTGTGTTATAAAAACGAATGAGGATACTCTGGCTTTTCTGTTGGTACCCGGCACTGTAGTGGTACTTCAGTAGCATGCCTGATCTGTTACTTTCTGAACCACCAACCAAAAACGTTGTACAACTGATGTATGTCTCTGACTTTCTTCCCTTGCATGCCACAGTCCCCCAGTGCTCCTAGCAGAGTTTCATTTCCTATGAGACAAAATGCATCTGCAGGTAAGATACCACACTTAATTAAGCATGTCTCTTCGTATGCAATGAAGACATTATACACATTTGAGTGGAGTACGCTGCTCTTTCATTCCAACCTGGTTTTGTTAGTAAGATAACGTCAGCCAGTGGCTTCACTGCCAACAAATGCTGGGTATTAATCTCCCTCCTTCCCTCCCTCCTTCCTTCCAGCACACTATTAACCTAGGTTATCTACTCAGGGAACCCATTTTTAAGCCCCAAGGTAGAATTACATTTCTAATTTGCAAAAGCACAGTTCTTGCCTAATCTTTCTCCACTACACCACAGGCATGGATCTGCAATGGACGTATTCACATCCATGGCATACAAGTTAGGAAATGGCACCCCGTAAGATCCAGCTCTGGCCTTCACCTTTGGCTGCGACACTTTATTATCTCTAGAAATGAACCAAATAAAACAGCACATGCAGTATTTCATGTGCTTTGTTGTTGCGCTCCTCATTCAGGTTCTTGTCGAGCAAACAGTCCGGCTGGAGTTTGCTGTCCACTCACTTGCCTACAGACTTCACTAGACTCAAGAGCCTGGTGCTCTCCCCACAGCTTTGACTTTTCACAACAGCTACCTACAACAGGAATAATGAAACTGCGAGGCCTAGGAGCTCGGGAGACACACGCCACATTTTAAATTCAGTTCTGCACTGAAAGAGAAGGACTCCTTTCAGAGCTGTTTCCTAGGTCTACATTGAATCCAATATAGTGAAACTCCAACCCTGGCTGCAGTTCCCCACAGCTACTACAGCAGTAGAAGTAACCGCAATTATCATAATGGCATACAAAATGTATATATTTTGACCTTACTTCAATTATTTTCTGCACCTGTAATCATAGTGCATTCACAGACAAAATCTAAAAATCTATAATCTAAATGAAGGAACCATTCCTCCACGGGAGAAGACTGAATGTTGTATTTTTTCCATTTTAAAAATGTTAAGAAGCTGCTTATATCCTATTTCCAGTGAAAGAAGGTTATTTACTTCTCATAAAGACTAAATAATACTAAGGAAGTCTTTACTGAATATACCGACAGTGAACCATCTTTGAGACTATTTATGAAGGAAACGTTCAATGCATGAAAAATTAAATGAGAGCAAAAAGAGTCACAATGATGACATCTCTGCAAACAAAACCTTTTCCTCAGCTTCAACGTTCGTTTAGCAAAGTAACAGGGACGCCACTCATTTATTTTCTGTTGTTTGCAGAGATGTCAGCGTGAAGTTATTTCGGTTATTACACCTGCCAGTGAGACTCCACCGCCAATGGCTGTGGTTTTATGAGGAAGTTGGCTCTTTCCGTTTGCTCGGCAAAACACTTCACTAACCCAAGTCCTTCCGTGCCATCCTAAGTCTTTCAGAGTTTGAAAAAGAAGAGATTTTAATCTCTGCAATGCCTTTAATTTTCAGCTACTAGGACGCAAAACATTCTTTGGTGCCTCATGCTGTAAAGTTTATGGGTGATTGATTATTACGGAGAAAATATTCAAGTAGCAACTCTTTCTTCTGCCACCAGAAACATGAAGCTACAGGCCTTGCATTTGAAGCAGAGCACGTGAAGAAACCACTGGGTGTGCCTGGGCCCTAGGGCAAGGGATAAATAGCAGCTGTAGGAAAATCCCCTTATCTCGAAGACCAAAAAGATGGTAACAGCGGCAGGCGTCATCTGTTCGTACCAGGGAGGTAAGCACTGTACGAGTTCAGAGAGTCGCTAACCTGTCCTCCCAGGTGGAAATCAAGATCCCAGAGTAGGACTCCTGCGCAGCCGTGTAGTATTTCCAAAGAACGACTAATTCATGCACCCTGTGTGCCTCCCATATCCTGAAAGATCCCAAGGCGTGCTCCCGACCAGACACAGCCCTCGGTTTTTCACTTGGATTCTCCCACATGCATGCTTTCACCTCTTCAGTGCCAAAGTAAAGAGCACGGCTGGTAGTCGTTCAGCAGGTCAGAACGCCGAGTCCCCGTTACCAGCAAACCCCCCCGAGGCCCGTACAGTGTTGCTCTGACAGGTCACGCTGATGCTCCTGCAACTGTCCGGTGACATCTGACTAGATCTGCGTGCCCTGAGGAGGACAGATCTCTTGCACCCTCATCTCACACCTGCGTTACGTCCCTCTGCAATATTAAACTGCTGAAGCTGGGACTGACAAAGAGCCTGGAAAAGGCCTCTTTAGACAGGTACCTGTGGAAACAAGGTGCTCCTTTGTTTTCCATGTAGGAGAGGAGCTCGCACTTCAGAGAGGAACTAATGATTTTGGAGGAGTCCAGGAAAGATTATCCTCCATGCACACCTCTTCATAGAGAGGAGGGTGGAGCAGAAGGGCGGCAGTTGAGCACGAAGCCTCGCGGAGGAAGCAGGGGCGGTATTTTGCCTACTCAAGTTTTTTAATCTTTGAAGCATCTCACGGGGTATTTAGTATTCCTGCGCTGCTGAGAGAAGTTCTGTTTCTAAGCTCTCATTTGAAGTACCTGGGACTTCCCTCTGTCCCTTGGCCATGCAGCAGTTCCTTGTCTAACAAAACTGAAAGTCACTGTTCATCCCCAAAGATGCTTTAGAGATGCACACGGAGAGGTCCCAAAGAAGGGGTTGAGCGCCAGAAAACGTGTCTTTCCCCAACTATCCATGTTGGCATAGCTACCCAGAAAGCCATGCCCTTAAACCATCATTACTACAACTTCATTCCCTACAGGTTGCGTGCAAGTCGCTCCACTCGCTCAGGTAACAGCCAGGATAACGGGTGCGATGTAAACGCTGCTTGACGTAAACCCAGATCCTTCGCGTTAGCGGAGCGGCTGCTCGCCACGCCGCTGGCACCACACCGGGCCGTGCTGCCCGCAGGACGGTGCCGCTCCTTGGCGCAGGGAGCTTCTGCGGCCTCCCCTTGCAGCGCGGCCGGGGCTCCCCACGGGCCTCTCCCCTCACCCCGGCCTCTCGGCCCAGGCGCTCCCCGGCCCAGCCGAGCGCCGCAAGCCAAGCTCCCGCACCCCGCGGCAGCTCGCTCATCCCCGTCCTCCTCGCCACCGCCGCCCGGCAGCTTCCTCCACCTCGGCGCCCCGGCCCCGCAGCCACGGAGGCCCCGCTCAGCGCACGGGCCCACACGCAGGGCCCGTCCCGGCCGCCCGGGGGAGGAAGGTGCCCGGGGGGCGAAGGTGCCCGGGGGGGGGCCTGTGGGGGCCATGAGGGTCGGGCCGGGGCCTGCGCAGGCCCTCCGGGGCGAGCGGCCCCTCGGAGGGCGGCCGGCAGGGACGCGTGGCGCCGGAGGAGGAGGCCGCGGGACACACACACCCACACACGCACCCCGCACCCACGGCGGGGGCCCCCCGGCAGCCCCGGGGCGGGGAGGGGGCGGGAGCGGCGGCGCCTGCGCGCCCCCCGGCCGCCGAGGGGGCCGCGCCGCGCCGGGCGCTGGGGCGGGGTCTGCGGGCGCCGACGGGGCGGGCGGCGGCGGGCGCCACGTCGGCAGCGCGGAAAGGCGGAGGAGTAAAGTCTGCGGCGGAGCCCAGGCGAGCGCGTCCGCCGCGCGGTGAGTGAGGGCTGAGCGGCCGCTGCCGCCCCGGCCCCGCCGTTAGCCGGGGGAGCCCAGCGGGCCGGCAGCCGCCCCGGCGCCCTCCCCGCCTCCCCTCTTTTCCTCCCCGCGGGGGAAGGGAAACTTCTGGGGGAGGGGACGCGGCGCGCCCCGGCGGAGCCGCCGGCGGGAGAGGCGGGCCCGGGGAAGCGGGGCCACCGCCGCCACCTGCCCCCGGCGCCTCCCGCCGCGCCGGCGGCCCGGGGCGGGCGCAGCCCTCCCGCCTTTGTGCTTCCTGCCGCGGTGGCGGCGGGGGGGAGGGAGGGAAGGCCGGCCCGGCCCGGCCGTAGCGGCTCCGCCGCGGCCTTGGCTGCCACGTCAGTGCCGCCGCCCTGCGCCGAGGTGCCCGGCGGTGCCCGCGGCCGGCCCGGCGGGGGGAGCGGGCGGGGGTCGCTGCCGGGCCGCCTCCCGAGCTCCGCCGGGGAGGCAGGTAGCTGCGAGGGGAGAGGACGTGGCGGGGGCCGCGGGGGCTTGGGCCGCCGGACGAGGGGGGTGCGGGGCCTCGACGGGCCGGAGTCGGCGCCTCCTCGGCTGCGGGAGCGGGCTCGGGGGCGGCTGCCGCGTCCTGCCGCTGCCGCCCGCCCCGGGCCGGCGCCGCGCTCCCCGCGTCCACGGCGGAGCGCCCGCCGCCTGCCCGGGAGCGCGGCCGAGGCGGGGTGCTCGCCGTGGCCTCCCTCCCGGCCGGCCTTGCTCTCCCCCGTCAACTTCTCCGTGCCCGGAGAAGCTTTGTCTCGGGTTTTCTCTTTTTCTTGGTAAACTTTGCTGTACTCGGATGTTTCCTGTAGTAACCTGCTTCTTTATTTCATCCGTTTCTCTCAAGTGCAGCCTGATGGAGCAGAATCTGGAAGAGTTTTTTGTAGACTGTTTGGGAGCAGCTTAGCTTTCAGCATTCACCTAGCCGAGGCATTTTATGCGGCGTGGCCTGAAAATAAATCCAAGTTATTTTAGCTGTGCAGCTGGTTCTGGTCACTGTGTGAAGCTCGTAGACAGCCTCTGCAGATGAGATTAAATCCTTCCTTCTGCTCGTTTAACCGGGCTTAAAATGAGAACTCTGAATCAAGATGTCACTCTGTAAGGAAGATAAATATCGAGTGCACGTAGCCAGCTTAAGTGTGTCCAGAGCATTGCTTCGGGCAGCATGTCTCTGTATAATTGGAAGGGTACATACAAGATAGCTTAATTTAGTACGCAAATACCGGTTTGTATGCATATTAATTTTAAGACTGCTCAGTAAATACTATCCAGACCTTTTTTTTTTTTTTTTTTAAGCTTTCTGTTAAGCTGCGGTTAAGCATTCAGTAGAGTTGGTGTTGCCTCTTCAGTGTAGAAATGGACTGTGTTGCAGAAGCACAAACTGAAAGGTGGTCCTCGTCCAGCAAGTGAACAGGCCTAAATGTCAGACAAGGAGCCAACAAACAGGTGGTGGACGCTAGGGAAAAAGTTTACTATTTCATTAGCAAGGGTGGCAAGGAAGTTCAGCAGCTGCTTTATCTCTCTGGCCATTAGGCACTGTCAGGGTTTGTCTTTGTAGGCCTGGTCAAAAAGGAGAGCTGAGGTGGCTGTGGAGCTCAGGTGTTGGGAAAGCATCAGGAGAAATGGGGGAAGGCTCTGCTTTGGAAAGTTGAGCTAGCAGGAGGCAGAGGCTGACAGGATTGGTAAAAATGGAGCAAGCCCGTGGCGTTTCTGAAGCTATGCCCTGTGCCTGACTGGAATTTACCATTTAATTTCTAGAAACCAGTTTTGGAGAACTAGAAAAGGGGAATTTAGGTGTCTGCCACCTTTGATTTGGTATCTTGCGAATCCTTGCTTTGGAGAAAATTTGATTGCCAACATCGGGTATTCCCTAGAGCCTTTTCTGCAGCCTGATCTCTACTTTAGTTGAGGGTGACGGAGAAATGCTGGATTCTTACAGGCAGATACAATGCTGTAATGTCCCAGGCAGAGTTAAGGTTTGGTTTGGTTTGTTTTTTTCCCAGGTGATACGCCTCCTTTTTTGCCTTTAAGTGTGTGTGTGTGTGTGTGGTGTTTGTTTTTTAATACAGATGTGTTGCATTACCTTCCCAGCTGTATCTTGGGGGGGGTGGTGGTGTTGTAGCCCATCCTGCTACAGGTTTAAAAGGAAGCTGTGGTTCACACCTGGAAACTTCTGATAACTTTCCCTGAAAACTGTATCTTTTTTCCTCTGAAACAGGCATGCTTGCTTCCAAGCTGGTCCTGCTTTGTATATTAATCTGAATTTTGAAATTTGGCTTTTAAACAGAAGGCTTGTTGAAATGTCAGCTATGCTCTTGGTTCTTAGCTACACGCTTTCTACGTGCCTGGATTTGTTTTTTTCACTTCAGCGCTGTTAGCGTTGACTCTTTCTTCTTGCAGAAGCTCAGTCAACCGTCTCCCTTGCATTAACTACCTGAAAAACACATTTCCATATTGGCTGTGCTCTGAGGATTGTGCCTGAGCGAACTAACAGCACTGAGGACTCCTAACATGTTACAAGCCCTAATCCAAGGTGTAAAGCAGGGAAGCTGATAGTCAGGGGGTCGCTTGTGCAGCTTGAAGCACTACTCTGTAGAGCAGCCATGGGTGGGATTACCTTTTTGGCTTCAGGCTTATTTCCTTGTTTAATTTGGAGAGTAGAGCACTGTTACTCTTTCCAAAATGTATTTCTTCAAGTACCATCCCTAAAAATAATTTTTTTCATGTACATGAAAGACATTGGAATCATTTTGAAATCAGCTGCAGCCGCAGAAAGAGGGGAAGGAGAGCTGCGCACGTGGCAAGGGTTGTTTTGTTTTCAGTCAGCTCTGTACCAAGTTTTCTAACTGCATAGCTGGTGGGCAAAAGGAAGGTAATTTTTTCGTGGTGGACTAAGATGAGGCGATCGGTTTGTTTGCCGTTCTGTCAGGTGAATAGTTGCAGCGCTGTTTGCTGCTGCTGCTGCAGCCTTCTGGAGCAGCGTTAATGCTGCCAACTGAAATTGGCCCCATCCTTGGGTAGTTTCTTTGCTGCCCGCAAATAGCTGAGTAGTGGCATTGAAACAAGCCAGTTTTTACTGGCTGCTGCTTGGGCCAGGTTTGCTGTGCTGAAACAGTAGGGCTTTTTGTCTGTAAAGTCAGGAAGACATCAAGAGCATCATCTGAAGCTCGGAAGTTGCATGCACGCCTGTAATGGTTAGAGCCCGCTTCTCAAGGGAAGGCTGAAATTTTACACAAATTGCTGTCCACGAACTGCAGACTCGTTAAGGAGAGGTTGTGTCTTAACATTGATTACCGTGCTTCGTAGTAATCCTCATGACAGCACATGGAACAAGTAAAATTATCTCCACTGCCCAAGAACACGGAAGGAATCAGTGTTCTGGTGAGGTAAATCTCATAAAATCTTGGCATCTTAAGGCCATGCCAAGTGTGCTTCTCTCCTACTGTGGGGCTTTGTATTTATGATTCCTGCCGTACTCCCATGGCAGCTATGTGACAGTAGCGCTGTTCCGTAAGATGTCATTAAACTTCTACTTTTCTCGTAGGTGTATGCAGAATACTTCTGTGGAAACAACTAACAAGACATCTTCACGAAGGAATATATTTGGTGAGAAAGTTTTATTTTAATCAACTTTGATGTGAATGTACGTGTGGCTGTACCATTGCCTCCAGAGCTTCCTAGCACTTTCATTCAGGGTCCAGTGTTAATGTTATAAATAGTTCTTGAATTAAAAATCATCTTCTAAAACACTTCTTTCTTTGCAACTTTGTGAAACCTTTGAAGCTCCCTATATGTTTCATATTCTGACAATATGAAAGTGTGTTTTCTTCTTTAAAAACCAATTGAAAGAGTACCTTCCATTTATATTTTCAAATTTTTTTTTAGTATGGTTGATACATATTTTAATATGTTGTTAAAAACGATGAGAAGTTATCCGTTATCTCTTGAACAACTAGCACCCTCATAAGCACACAGGAAAAAAACCCCAGAAAGTGGTTTACATGTGTCCCTGTTTGAACTCTCTTTTAAGATCTGGGTTTGCTTCCACTTCTTAACATAAGAAAATATGAAGCTTACGTATTCATCTGCACAGATGAAGAAGGAGACTGGAGAGTGCCACTAATACGCTCGGTGTCTGCTACATGAATGTCCATGTGAATTCTGCCAGGACTCATAGAGATCCCACCTCATTCCATGTGATCATTTAATGCAGGTGTTACATGAAGCTGGAGGCTTTTCCCCAGTGACACAAGACACTGTGAATTTGGCATCACAGGATGAAAATGCCACAGAAAGATCTATTTGCTTGCTTTCTTTTTTCCTTTTTTTTTTTTTTTTAGCCAGTCTTAGCATTCTTTGAAGAAGATTTTGAAAAACATATCAGAAAAGTTCCAAAGTTCAGGCTTTTGATAAATCTTTGCCTCGTTGCATGTGCTTGCAGTACCGGTCATAATTGCGACTAATGATTCAGTGTATAGGGGACTTTGAATCTGCAGCTTCCAACTTAAGTTTCCAAAGTTCCTTAATGAATACTGTGTCTGAATGACCTAATTCTCTGCACAAAAGTCTCATCCTTGCACCTCCAGATCGGTGCCTTAGGTGTTAGCTGAGTTGTAATCTCTGTTGGGTCTCATGAATTTTGCTTTCTTCTTCTTTGTGGGGACACACCTTCAGCAGGGCGGGTGAAGAGGAACCTCCCTTAGGATACACTGCAGTCTGGTGACCAGGGGACTCCTGCAACGTGGGACGTACGAGCTTGGATCTTACTAGAAGAGGGAGGCATTGAACTGTGAGTGCTTTCACCTTGATGGTATTACGTAAAAGATAGCGAGTGGTTTCTGATTTTCTAACTCCAGTTTTTGAAGGAAAAAATTATATTCCTGCCCTATTCCTCTGAAGACTGGATGAAGTCATCTGCCACCAAGCAGTTATTCCAGGCCTTTGATCTCCAGTCAATAGAAATACTCACCTTAAATCTTTGGAGGAGAGCCAGGTCTAAGACATGCTCCTGTGCATAGTGTTTCCTGTTCACCAGATATGCTACACCCTGTTTAGCACACACAGGATTTTGGATCACTTTTCAGAGGCTCTTAAGTCTCCTGATGTGTTAAATTGGCTACAAGGATGCATGACGCAGGCTGTAACTTAGATATCTTAAAACTGTCTGCTTAAGTCCTTTGTGAGATCTTGGTCTTGATTCTGTGATTCACTGGAGAGCTTCTACAGAAAAACAAAAGGACTTGAATTGTGCTTTGTGAGCTCTCTTGTGTACCAAGTACTGTTTTCAGTCAAGCTGTGAGCCTTTTCTGACAGCGATGTGATTCTGTTTTCACTCACAGTGATGTAGTAGGAGAACAGTGAGTAAAAACTAGCACCAGCTGGTTAGGTACATCTCTTGGAGCATACCTGGAGTGCTTCCAGGCACCTGTAGAATCACACATCATACATTAGTCTTCAACTTTCTGATCTGCAGGCCCCTGAAGGCTCCCTTCTGTGTAGAACAAATTCAGTCCGACCAACAGTGACTTACTTGCCCTCAGCTGTTCTTCTCAGCCCCGCGTAGTACTCCATTGTCTTCTGGGGTCTGATAGCAGCAGGTTACTGGTGCCTGAGCTGTAGAAGATAGACCACTGCGGTCCATGTAGTTGTAAGAGAGGGGAGTATTTCTGTGGTTTAGGAGTTGTGTGTTCAATCATTGCATGTGAGTGATATATTGTGTAATATTCCTGTCTAACTTTTAAAAAGTAGCTGTGGTCAAGAATTATGCAACCTTGAGGTTCTGGGGAAGGTAGCAGGGGAGGGAATGCCTAATCTTGTCACTGTATGTTACGTAGCGCTGTGATTTTTTATTTTTACACTTTTTTTTTTTTAAAAATACTTTATCACTAAACTAGAAATTTGCTGTGAACCCCTCCTGCCAATACATTGCTTTGCTCATTTAGCTTTGCAAGAACTGCAAGCAAATCTGACAGTGGCCCAACCTAGATTCTGGAGAGTTACGAAGGCATCTTTTCCCTTCACTGTTTGCCAGTCTTGCTCTAGTTCTTTCTGTTGGACAGGTCTTGTCTTAATTAAATAGCTGTATGATGCCTAGCACAAGAGAGCCTCGGTACTTTGTCAGGGCTGTATCTGCTGTCAGTGCTGCAGCATCCAATACCTTCTTAATAGTGGAAAATAATTAAAATTTGTGTGGAGCCTTGTGACACTTTCTAGTGTTCTGCCATGTTCAAAACTGGTAACTTACTCCAACTCCCCTCTAAACTTGTTGATAATCCCTGACAGTATTTTGTCTTTTCAATTCCAATTTCTTAATTTTGTAAGATTAAATAACTTTTCTGAGACTCTTACGAGGAATTGTTGACAGAAATGTTTTGGAAGCTCAAACAAGCAATTGCATCTGGGTTTCTTTTGTGAGTTACATCCAGGCTAGATACAAATATGTTAGTGGAGGTAGTTCTTTATAAAAATTAATTTATCTCTGGCTTAATTAATTTGTATTTCCCTTGAGTCTGCTTTAAAACTATTTTGGTCACTTTTTTTATTCCTTTGTTTGAAGTAAGGCTTGCTAGGTTGTGAATTTTTTTTAAGGACCTTCCCTAATGCAACAAACAAAAAACTTCTTCCAAATTCCAGTAATCATCTTAATGAACAAAATGGCCACATTTTAACTATAAACATGGTTACTTCAACTTTGTACAGATGTTTTGATTAAAATAATGTCAGGCCTGTCAGTTTCTTACAGTGTCTGCTTTCCCTTTCTTACAGTGTTTGATATTTTTGTTTTGGGAAAAAACCAACAACCTACATGTAACATCACACAGTGAGGATGAAATCTTTGTATTTCTTCCAGCTTGCATTAGATGAATGCAAAGAAATTGCCTAGTATCTGCATCCAGTCCTTTCTCAGAACCTGATAGCCCTCAGTTGCTGCCTGTGATCAGGTAGTTTCCCCTCCCCCTTGACTTACTGACCTGTGATTAAAGAAAAGAACAAGGAACTATATAACTGATACTTTTTCAAATTGCCTCTTAGCCCTCATGTATTTAGTCTTCCATCTTGATGTGTTGCTACTCACTTTCCTATTTCTTCGCTTCCACATTTGCATTTCTGGCTTTTGAGAGGTACTTGTGCAGCATTGCCATCAAATCAGCCATCCTGGCAGTAGGGTTTTTTTGCTTGCTTTCCTGTTCAGCTTCTTGTGTAAAGGGTAGCCATGTTTTTTGAGTTGTGAACTGATACCCTTAGTGCTGGTTGTGAGGACTCTTTAATATTTAATTTAGGCTTGCTTTGCATCCCAAGTTCTATCATTTAGTGTGTGGGTGCTGGTTTTTACTGTGATGTTTTGACTTCATAATTATACTGTGAGGGTTTTAGCTGTTGTTTTCTAGGTGAGTCTTCCCACCCTCAAGTTCTGCTTCTGCCTCCTCATCCCTTCTTCAGATCCCAGCCACTGTTTTCTCACCCAGAGGAGGTACAGAGACATTTGGGCATGGCAAGAGAGGCTGGAATTATTTTTGTGGTGGTTGGTGACTCCTGGAAAACATTAAATGATTTAAAGGCTTGTGTGTATGTGCAAGGAGAAGGGAACTAAGGGGTCACTGGCAGAAGGTAGAAGGATGCCGAGTGGTATAATGCAATTTGTTTTTCCTTTTACCTCAGTGCCTGCTGAGGAGGGAAAGCAGGATTGGCAGGAGGGCTCAGGGGAGGAGGCAGGACTTAACACGAAGGCACGCTGTGGTGGGGGAGCAAAGCAGGAGGGAAACCTGGACTGGATACTGCTTTCTTCCCCTCCAAAGGGAAAATGTAGTACGCGGAGCTGCTGACTTGAGCTTTCTTCTGTGCTTCCCCTCAGTATCAGGGACTGCTGCTCTAGAACTGCTCTAGGAAATGGCTTTTGGTAGAAAGAAATTTTTCTGCAATATTTTCATTGGAAAACTTGTGTAGAGTTAAAACAGTCTAGTTCTGCTGCTGTCACCACCCCATGTTTGCAATACTGCTACAAGATAAATGGAGTGTTTTCATTACAATTCTTCCATCTTGTTTTCATGGCATTTATTCAAATTCTGCTGCAAGGACTAGTTTCTTTAAAATACTGCTTTGCAGGTGCTAACAGATCTTGCAGGCGTGCTGCTGTTGTTTTTCTAGTGCCCACCACCTCTATGATCACTAGGATTTTCTTTTTTTAGTAGATAAACATAAGCTGTTGTATGGCAGTGGCTGTTTTATTTCCATGCTGGTTTTTTTCCTGATTGCTTTTTAGGGGTAAGATGCACTTGGTGTGGAGTGGCAGCCCTTACCAAGCCTGCTGACCTGGTGGAGGGCTTCTTTTTCAAGTATTGAGTCTGGTTAAAGAATGCAAAAGCACGGTCTGATAATAAAAAGAGCAGTAGTTTGGCAGGAGCTGCTAGCTTATCTAGTAATGAAAAAGTTCCTTTTCTGTGGAACTTAAACTACATGAATTTTGGATTCATGGATTACATTTATGCTTTGCCAGAAAAGATGTATAGCACATGTGAATTTGTTTTTTAGGCAATAATGAATCAAATGGACAAAAATCAACAGGAAGTCCCATCATACCTTCATGATGAACCTCCAGAAGGTATGTATTGGTTTTCATAATATGAAGTAAATTCATAGAAATTCATCAGAAGTTCAGTGTTCTCTCAAAAAATGGATCTGCAAGCTGAACACTTTTAACTTTCATTTAAGTAACAGTAAGCAAGCCAACCCTGGGATGGGATGGGCCTGGGTTATCGTTCACTTCTGCATTATTCTAATTACAATAAGGCCACTGAATATAACTCAGTAAACAACTGTACTGGTAAATTATAGAGAAGATAGGCAGATAGTGCAGCACATAATTTGCAGATTAGTTTCCAGAGATGTGAATTGGTCCAATGGGTGTCATTATGTGAGATGGAAAGAGCACAGCTTCACTTTCGGACACCTTGCTGAGTTCGTAGTGCTTGTGACTTAAACAAGATGCGTTTAAGAATATATGAAACTTTAGTACTACTTTTGGAGACCCTTTTCCATCATACAATTAATTGTGGTTCTAACTGTTGACTTAATCTCATGGTTTCATAAAAACAAACACACACTTGACTTCATTAATGCAGTGGCATCTTGGTCTCCTGAACCAGATGAGTCTTAAATCGGTTAACAGATCTGCAGAGGAAATGCAGTTGCAAATGAGCAGTTACCTTCTGGGCCGTGGAACAGCAGGACTCTGGAAGAGTCCTGTTTGCATGATGTGACTGGAAGCATACTAGATCAAAAGCCATTCTTGGTACATAGGTTGTCTGTCTTCTGTCTTCTCTTGCTTTAAGACCAAATGTGTTGGATGTAGAGGTTGGTGAGTTGCCATACTTCTCATTTCATTGCTCTTCAACTTATAATGGCCCTTTAAAGCTACATTTGTTGGTTGGTTTGGGTTTTTTCTCAGCTTTTATATGTGTGTGTATAACTGAACAACTTATTTCACTTGAACAATGGTATTATCCACTAACTGCAGCAGAAGGGGTTGAAGTGGAATAGCTCACTCTATTCTTAACAACTATTAGACAGGAAACACAAGTACAAGAAGATGAGAGGAAAGGGAGAAATAGATTTTCCTGGCACAGTGGTTCTTAAGCTCTACTATACTTGAACTTGTTACAGTATCGTGGTGTGAGGACAAAAATCTTTCTTTTTAAGCTTTTATGGGGTTGTCACCATCCCAGAAGCATTTCTGAAAGCAGATGCCAGGTTGGAAACTATGCCTTAATGTGTGTTATCTTCAAGTCTAATTTTTTAAGGTGCTTTTTTCCTCCACCCCCACCCTCCACACTGAATTGTGTTTTATACATGTTAAACCTCATGTATGGAAAGTGAACAGTGGTCTGACTGGTAGACTACAACAGATTCTTCCTTGAGGAAGGCAGTGAAACAAGCAGGCATTTTTTATCTTCCTGGAATATTCAGTAGGTTGTCCAGATTCAGAGCATAACAGGAGAGTCTGATCATCACTAAGTATTGCCAGGTTTTATTTAAAATTTGTGAGCAATTGAGACTTAGTTTCTTGTGCACAGTATTTTCTTTCAGTATGATAATAACCAGTTTGAATATGAAGTCTAAATAGGTGGACAAAATTGGTGTACATTGAGGGAGTAGAATGAAACACAGCTCATCTTGATGGAAACTCGATCCTTGAAGAGGCTTTTTTCTTTTGACTCTGTTTCACGTGCACTCTTCAAGCCTTATGAGTTCAGTTAAAATGTTGGAATACCCTTGAAGAACATCCCTGTTTTAAATGTTATACAAGGCCTTCATATGCGAAACGCTTACACCATCGTAGAAAGATGGCCAAATGTGGATGGAAAGCTACCAGTTCAATGTTGGCAAGAAGATTGTCTCTCTGAACAGGCTGCCAAAAAAATCCTTAGAGGAAAGGCTCAATTCCAAAACCAATTTGCAGTTTTTCGTAAAGTTATAAATAGTTCCAGTTTGTCCAAATAGCACTTGACAAGCTTGGTGCCTGAAGGCTTTCAAGAAATACATATGTAGAAGAAGCTTTTGTGCTCATGCTGTCTATGAGTATTGCTATTCTAATGCTTTATTTTCTGCTTTGCAAGTGGCGCCAACCTTTGCCACCTAGGTTCATTCAAACTCTTGTTCGCTGCTGGACTCATTTCAGCAGGAAGCTGGCTGCAAGGTAGCATGGTAGAGCCAACCCCTGAACAAGGAACTTGTGTCATATTCTTCCTAGATTTAGGAATAATCTGTGTTACCTTCTTTCTCGTACTGGTTAGAAACAAGGAGACCGGGAATGCATATCCCAGAATAGAAATCAACTGGCAATAAAAACCTCTTTGCAGCTGCGGGCATTTACTAGATCTAATGGACAACGCGAATGGGAATGAAATGGGAACGTGTCAGCCATCACCAGAAGTTGATACACCAAGTCACAGTCTATTTCACTTGTGAAATAGAGTAGATGTTGTCAAAGGATTGGCTGTCTGAAGTAATGTGAGGAAGAGCATGTCAGGATTACTTTTGTTTGTTTCTCTCTTGTTATTTTTTAAGTTAGCTATGATGGGTCCTTTCTTGCTAATATCAGGTTTGATTTACTGAAATCAGCTCTTAAAATTCAATGTGGTAAGAGTTAACTCCCATTCACCCTCACGATGGTGATGCAGTTAAGTGGAAGTGAAGCACTTTCTGACCAAATTTTTTACAAGGTGTGTAAGTCTGGTCACAAGAATCCTCTAATGAATAATACTTAGATAGTGGGTCCATGACCCTTACTGTTATGTATATCAATTTCTTAAGTAAGAGAGACTAGTGTAAGCTGGAAGCCTTTTTAGTATTTCTTGCTCCCTTGAGCTGCATTGTTCCTCTTTCAGCTTTTTTTCTTCTTCTTCTTGTCAAACTTGTGAGAAATTCTCTCATTTAGATGGCATCTCTTGTTTGAATTATTCTGGGCACGCACATAGGAACTCTGAACTTCACACGTTTTTAATGAATTCTGAGTGCTAGGTCAGTCCTGGCACTATCACAAATTCATTGGACGTGCATGGGAAGTTGTTCACCCTAGTTTTCATCTTGTAGTAGATGAGTGCTGGGAGGTGACTCTTGGAAACTGAATGCGAGTTGTCAGCAGTTAGGGCACTGGAAGCAGAGACCTGTTCTGCTGGTTCTCCTAAGGCATGTCGCAGTGCAGAGTGAATGTGTTGACAGGGGCTGGATATAAGTCTCTGGTGGATCTAGATCTGGGTTGGTTTTTTTTTTTTCTTTTCCCTTGCCTCTCTAGACTCTTTGTACTCTTCCAAGCATGTTCTTTCTGCTGCTGACTCCCTCACCTCTTTATTTCATGTTTGTTTCTTCCCTAGCACTGCCCACTGTGGTTCCATTCTTAGTTTCCCCTGTTGTTTTTCCTGAAGAAAGGCAAACGTGTCTATTAAATCCCATATATTACTTACAGGTAGCTAGAAAATACAAAAAACTGTGGCACTCTTATCCTTCTTCTGTTAACTGGCTGTCTCTTGCCATGGTTCTCTCTGAAACTTTTTTTAAGTGTTTGGAGTTAGTGAGGAATTGACAAGACAGGAGCTGAAAAAATGCTTACCTATATAATATTGTTGTGAAGACCAGAGATTTCTCAAGATTCACGTTGAAAATACCTTGCAGACAAACATGTGTTGGGGCTACTGGTTTATAGGTGCAGTGGGTGATAATTTTCTTGTGTGCTTCAATACATTAACATCCTGTTTCATCTTCCCATTTCTGCTTTGAAGGTTAGATGATGCTCATGCAGTAGCAGAGCGTGGAGTTGTCTTAATTCGCTTTAGAGGCAAGGTGCATATATCTCTAGGATTTTTAAACCTACATTTGGAAATACAAAGTAATACTAAACTATTGGAAGACTAAGTGGCTAATTATGGGAGTCTTTCTATTACTCTGACACTTCTTATTATTTTGAGGCTGTGTAATTGTACCATAAATATGGAATAGGAATTGACTTATACAGCAGAAAGCAAGAAACTGCGCAAAGTGCAGGTTAAACATAACACTAAAAAGAAAAAAAAAAACTTATTTACACGGTCAATAACCTGCAGAAATCCCATGTTTTCAGATTCGGTTTTGTGCGTCCTATTGGGATGCCTGTTGGGAGCATGTAACTCTTGCTATTGTTAATGCCTTTGGGGACCACTTTTGGTATTTTAATGAGCTTATTTGGCCATTGGACTTTCCCCCCCCTCAAATTACAGAAAAGGCCTTTTTGGAAGAAAATTAAATTTGTGTACATGATGAAGAAAGGAAGTGATACAGTGAAGAGCTGGCATCAGTTTTGTCCTTCTCATTTGTCCTTCTCACTCCTCTGCCCTCATCTGTAACCTTTTTTCCCCCCTTTCCTGACCCTGGCACACAACCCTTGTAAACACATCTTTGAAACACTTAATAATTAAGGAAAGAAACAACTTTGTCTCAAGCTGAGGTCTTTCCAAAGAACAGCTCTTTTTTAATAAACCTTTGGCTCTGTTTCTCCAGGAGACTTTTTCCAGTCCTTCCTTAGAGATTTGAACAGCAAGGTAGTGCTGCTGCTTTTGGAGCCCCCCCTGCTCTGTGGATTAACTCTTAGTATTAAGATGGGGGGAACAGGAGAGTGTGTCATCGTCCCTTCCCCCCATTAATAAAGTCCAGAAATGAGGCTAATTTGGCCATGAGACTTTCTAGAGTCTGGGAAGGTGGTGGTGCACACAGACAGAGGACAAAAGTAAGACTGCCTGGGAGCTATGTACCTGATACTTGTAGGCTCAGTATTGACTTGCGTTTTAGAAAACAGCACTGAGGTATGTCTCGCTGCAGCAAAATGTCTTTTCTTATTTGGAACTATGATGGTGTATGAGCATCCAAGAAAAGTAACCTGCAGGGTAAGTATGTGCAGTGGCTGTTAGGCTAGAAAAGGAAATACTTACGGATTGCTTTTCTTTTGAAAATGCTTTGATCGTAGCACTGGGATTGATCTGCTTGTTGTTTCTTCCCTTAGGTTCCCTAAAAGACCACCCGCAGCAGCAGCCTGGCATGCTTTCTCGTGTGACCGGTGGCCTCTTCAGTGTCACGAAGGGAGCTGTTGGTGCCACGATCGGGGGTGTTGCTTGGATTGGAGGGAAGAGCTTGGAAATTACCAAAACGGCGGTCACGTCTGTGCCTTCAATGGGAGTGGGGCTAGTCAAAGGAAGTGTTTCTGCTGTGGCTGGAGGTGTGACGGCTGTAGGATCTGCTGTTGCAAGTAAAGTGCCTTTAACAGGGAAGAAAAAGGATAAGTCTGACTAAAACCAAAACTGAGACATACTTGATTCTCCAGAATATTACATCAGCGGCATTAAAATCTGCTGAGATTTGGACCATGAGAAGCCATGTGTCTTAGACACTTTATCTTCTAACGAGCTGTGCATAAAACTCGATTTCATCCGAAAAAGGACAGAAGAAGCTTGGCTAGCACAGAGTATGAAGATTTATTAGAGCCTAGATTGAAGCTTTGTATCTGGTGAAATGTTACACTTGGTAACTATAGAAGTGTATCTGAAGAGGTAATACATATTTGAATATTTGTTTACTGTAAGTCTTTTGCAGTTCTGGACTAAAATGTGAACACAGAAACTTGGTAATCTCTGCTGTACCATCAATATGCTGAGATGCCATTTAATGTTCTCAGTGGTTTCCACATCCTCCTCCTAAGGATCCTTCAGCTGTGCAACAGCATTGTTGGACGTACCCAAATAGTTTCGGTTATGAAACTGTATTTGCAGGCAGCCTGTAAACTGTCAGTGACTGCATTCCACCAGTGCGGACTGGATCATATAGAACTGGAGCTGGGCAGACATTGGAAATGAGAGTGGGAGATAGAAGTGAGAAAGTCTGACAACATGGTAGAAGGGATCATAAAGAGTAAACTAACAATGCCTTATTAGAAAAAAGTATCTTTTTACTAGGTGAAGCTGTGTAAAGAACTGTCCTGTCGTTTCAGTGCAGTTCACAGAATGAGCTGTAGACACTCTTTACGAATCCCGGTATCTGAAACTTTATCAATTTTTACTGAAAACAAGATTGCCCCATCTCAGGTGTATTTAATGATATGCATCTATCTCCTGCAAGTGAAAACTTGCTTCTAATAAACTTCTTACAGACACTAGAAAAAACGATGGCTTAATGGAAACTGGGCTGATGTTTGTGGTCATCTAGCACAACTGTCTGACTTGAAAGAAATTCCTTTGTGTAGTTGGAAACCACTGAAGAACTAGCAAAGCTGTTGTCTCAACTCCATGATGCGCCAGGTTAGCTTCTGGCTCTGTCTAAGCAAATGCAAGGAATTTTTCACTACATCTTTTCTCTCATACTCTGCATTTTGATTTTTGAGTAAAATGCAATATTTTTATTTAAAACAAACCAAAAAAGGTAGATGAGGCCTTAGAAAGAAAGAAAGAAAGATCATCCAAGTAAACTGTATACTGACAGATTCCAAACGTTGACGCACCTCACATGGGAACATCTGTAGGTCCTCTGCAGTGTGTGAGACAAAATGCACTTGTAATGATGCAACTTGAGGTTGCCTTAAAATAGAAGCTGTTGGTAATACTGGGTTTTTTTTTTTGGTGTACTGACTTTGCAAATAAGTAACCTCCTTGGAAACCCATGGAAGAAGGGTGTGAATGTTGTGTATGCAGTATTTTCTAAAAACTTGTGTTCCTACAGAGAGCTTCTAAGTACGTAAGCTTACTTTTTCAGGGGCTGTGGTTGTATGAGAAGGATATATAGGGAGACTTCAGAAATTAAAAAAGATCAAAACATATCACTTGTCTAAAACTTAGTCCTATATTCATGGGTGTTGAAAGTATACTATGTGTAAATTATGGTACAGTAGTCACCTAGTCTCTCTGAGCCATTGGTATTTCAACTGCACTCTGGAACAACCTTATTTGATATCAGTAATTGTATATGTTGGTAGTATGGTATTCGTAAGCATGGGGTTTTGGGGCAGCAGGAAGAGCAAAAACCCAACAAACGGCATCATCTGCTCCTTTGTTAGATGCACCAGCTGCTTAGCTCCAATCTGCTGCAAGGGTGTGATGAGGTAAGTTTATGCAACAAATGGAAGACTTTTAACTGGTTTTTATCGTCAAAAGCTAATCACATAGAATATAGTGTAGTTTAAGGATACCAGCTAGCTCTAGAAATGAGCTAGCTGGGATATCAGAGGCAATCTAGCTGCAGCAAATAATTTAGTATGGTCTGCTCCCCCTGCAGTTTCCAATGTAGATGGATCCCCAAAGTGCTACCACTGAACTCTTATGAGTCACCTGTTCGGAGCATAATGGTATTGGTGACGCTCAACCAAACCCTTCCTCATTGTTTTCTGAAAACATAAATATTGAACTGGTCATACCCCTTTTTTTATGACATTCTCTAATTTTTATACTATGAAACTTGCTGCAGAAAAGTGTGGTCTGAGATATGCAATGTTAGAGCTGTAAGAGCTGCCAGCACTTCATTATGTTTTGTTCTTAACATATCCTGTAGTTACTACTTCTGAATCTTGTAACTGAAACACTTTAACATGGCGTATGGTTTTAGTTTTCGGAAAGAGCTTTGTCCTATATCCTGCATATTTTCCATTCACTTATGAAACTTGCTTTGTCTTAAAAACTTGTTCTGATTCTGTCCTGACACTTGTGAAACATTAAATTGTTGCTGTTTCAGGCATTTGAAAGCTTCCTCGGTTAATTTGTGGAGAAGGGCATACTTAGGTATAAATTGTCCCACAGTATCATGCCCCAGGGTGTCTTCTATCCGCATCTAAATAGCGCCAACCAGCTCTTAACAAAAACTCTTAACTTCACTGTGTAGGCTGTGCATAGACACAACACAAAAGCCCTTGTACCAATATCTTTTTTCCTCGCAACCGAGGCTTGGGGATACTCACTTTTAAGATCTTAGTGAGCTGAATGGAATATGGAACTGAAATTTTCAGGGGCAGTGGGGTTGTTCTTGTGTTTCGGGGTTGGTTTTATGGTGGTTTTATTTTACTCTCCTTCTCCCAGCCCCCATGTCAAACGGGGAAATGTTTATGAAGACTACTTGTATGCCTGACTGCTCACTATGTAACGAAAGGCTGGTCTACAGGCTTTTATGTGCCAGACTTAAACAGTATAAACTGTTTCACATTTACTGTGAGTGAATGAGGAAGAGACGAGGAAGCGAATGTCAGCTATACAACGTTTTGGTAATTGGGAGCTTCCCTGAGGTTTTATTATAAATGAATCTTGCGAAGAAGAGAGACACAAGTCCTAGGCGTAAGAGTTACGAATGAAGGATTAAATGAATTTCGGTTACTCGTAGAGAAAAGGAGTCTTTCTGCTTATGCTTTTGTTTCAAAAGGGGAGGCGGAGAAATTGAAACATGCAGAATGGAAAAGGAGTTGGTGGTAACTCGGGCTGTGACTCAATTAAGGAAATATGTCCCTTTCCTGTTTTGTTCATTGCTACTGGAAATACTGTAAGTGATGGGAATAAGCTGTTTCAGGAACTTTAAAAACAGATACCTGTAGAAATGCCGAAACTAAATTTTCAGGGAAAACACTGTTCTGTGCCTTGGTTTCCTTTTCATCCTAATCCAGGGATCAGTTCTGTGGTTCAGCGTTACAGACTGTATTATGAATAGCTTCAGCGAGCTCAAATGCCCCCTTGTGTCTGAGGGGAAGGACGCTTTTGAATTCAAATAATACTGTGGTCTGCTTAATAGCTGAGCACTGAAGGACAGTCAGAAAGTGACAAAGGCAAGTGCCTGTGAATTTTTAATATGGCTATCTTCCCAGTTTCCTCTTAAAAAAACCGATAACATGTTTTGAAGAGTCAGCAAAGACATGGCTTAGTAACACAGCCTGACTTTTATCGTGCTGGTGAGACGCGCCCCTTCTTGAATTCTCGCCACTGTCACACGTGCTCCTGCAAGAGCTCTGTTTACCCCCACAGGCTGCTGTCACGTCCGCACTTGCCTGCACGGCGGTGACCTTAATCATAGAATCATAGAATCATCTAGGTTGGAAAAGACCTTTAAGATCATCCAGTCCAACCATTAACCTACACTACCAAGCCCACTCTAGACTAATCAAGGGTAGACCAGACTAAACCATATCCCGAAGTGCCACATCTACCCGTTTTTTAAACGCCTCCAGGGATGGTGACTCCACCACCTCTCTGGGCAGCTTGTTCCAATGCCTGACCACCCTTTCCGTAAAGAAATTTTTCCTAATTTCCAGTCTAAACCTCCCCTGGCGCAGCTTAAGCCCATTTCCTCTTGTCCTATCGCTAGCTACTTGGGAGAAGAGACCAACACCCACCTCACTACAAGCTCCTTTCAGGTAGTTGTAGAGAGTGATAAGGTCTCCCCTCAGCCTCCTCTTCTCCAGGCTAAACAACCCCAGTTCCCTCAGCCGCTCCTCATAAGGCCTGTGCTCCAGACCCTTCACCAGCTTCGTTGCCCGCCTCTGGACACGCTCCAGCACCTCAATGTCTTTCTTGTAGTGAGGGGCCCAAAACTGGACACAGTATTCCAGGTGCGGCCTCACCAGCGCCGAGTACAGGGGCACAATCACCTCCCTGCTCCTGCTGGCCACAGCATTCCTGATACAAGCCAGGATGCTGTTGGCCTTCTTGGCCACCTGGGCACACTGCTGGCTCATGTTCAGCCGGCTATCTACTAACACCCCCAGGTCCTTTTCGGCCAGGCAGCTTTCCAGCCACTCCTCCCCAAGCCTGTAGCGTTGCATGGGGTTGTTGTGACCGAAGTGCAGGACCCGGCACTTGGCCTTGTTAAGACCTTCAGCTGTCAAGATCTTGGCACTGCTCTAACCAGATGTTTCTAGCCCTTTCCAAGCTCGCAGCGGATAACGTGGCAGGCTATATAAAATCATCGTCTTGCAGCCCACCCTCTAAACAAGTAATTCAATACCAGCTTTCCTCAGCAATTTAAAACTTCTCTTTAAGAAAAGGAACTCTGGACTGGCTGCCAAAATGTCTGTTAAAAATGACCTTGAAGAACGGCCTGGAGTGAGGGGAGAGTGTAACTGGTGGTTGGTTTGTTTGTTTTTTTTTTTTTCCCCCTCGTGCTGTCAAGAGGGAATGCGTATGGAATAGTTGCTTAGGAAAGACTTTCTGAGAAATAAAATCAGATGATCCTAGTTTTATTGGGATGATCATCAGTGATGCTACTACTTTATATTATCATTCACAGCCCATAAATGAAAATAAATAAAATCCCCTAAGAACTTAAACACTGTCAGATAGTTACTATTTTGAAAGCCAGCACTTGTCAACAATTACCGTACGGTGTTACTGGAGAAGCAGTGTCACCCATATATTTAGAAACTGTGGCAGCTGTTTGCAAATCTGGTAGTCATTTTTAATCACCAGTGGTTTACAGACTGGAGTTTTGTTACACCTAATACAAAAGCATGACTTTCTCCTACAGTCATTTGAGACTCACTTGAGTCTCTCCCTAACCTTTTCTCTCCCCGAGCTTTGCTAGAAAAGAAGAAATTAAGAAGTAGGCAATAGCAATAAATGTATTTCCTCCTGCCCCAAACCTTTTGCAAAAGGAGTAAATTTTGAAGTCTCAGGAATGTAAAGGAGATTGTCTTGTAGTATCTTTGCATTGTGCTTTGTACACAAACATACTAGGGCCTTACTGTAGCAGTCACTTAAATAAAAAAAAATAATAAAAAAAAAAAAGTTACGTCCTGCCCCTGTTCTCAGACTGCGCCCTAGCTAGGCTTTTCTATCCAAGAAGTCAAGTCTGCTGCAGGTCAGGATCTGGGAGCTAGAGCTACTTACTGCAGCAATAAGGAATGGAACTCCAAAAGAGTCTCTAAAAGTCAGTGAAACAGCAGGTTGATGAACACTGCTGGAAAAAAAAACCCTCCTTTTCTTTCTCAGGTAAAGACTGTGCTAATTACTACCACAGGCTGGACTGTGCAGTGACAGAGCTGAAAATCCAAAGCAGTTAATGCCCTGTTAGATAAGGAAATGTAACAGAACCAAAAAAACATGTGCACTACTCCCCGAGGGGAAAAAAAAAAAGGCAACCTTTATCATAACCAGGCTCTATGATATTATTTGAAAGCATTAGAAAGGTACAATTGTACAACAAAGTTGTGCCTAAGACCTGCTTCAGGACAAAGTATGGTGTAAGACTACAACTGGGTTAAGATTACTTTTGTTTTGGGTCTTCTCAAAGAACCAGCGTCTCTTTTCTCTTTAAATTAGGCAAAAGAAAATTATCAAAGTACAGCATTCAAATTAATCTTCAATGTGTATAGGAGCAACAGGATTAAAAATTGGTCTCTCCTTCTTTGATTGTATCTTACCATAATTGACTTCAAAATCTTTCTTAGTACCATTCAAGTTTTCTAGAGTTCCACTCTTTATATCATATCCCAAAGCAGAGAGTTTTTTAATTCGGTACTGAACAATTTGCGTTGTCAGCTCCAGCACCATTGGTGTGTCTCTGATCTGCGCTACAGAAATTCCTTCCTTCAGTAGTCCTTCAAGTCTTTCTTCCAAAACTGGAACAGAATAGTAGAGAAGGGCTGGGCATTTCAGCACTAGCTGTTTTAATTCTTGATCACTGCACTTAAAGACATTTTTGGAAAAAAGCATACTCTTCTGCATAGTACTAGATGTAAGTTGAAAAATGAAACCTTTAAGTTTGGACAGGAGCTGTAGGACTTCGTGGTCAGTGAAATCATTCTTCTGGAGAAATTCCAAGTTCTCCTGGATTGCGGTGGAGGTATTTAATAAAATAAATGGATTTTGGCTCAACAGCTTCAGTATCCAGATCTTCATATTTGCATCAGAACCTCCTAAACTTAAATAATTTCTTTGTAATGTCTCTATCACGTTCTTGTTTTTCTCAACAGGATTATAGAAAATACTGGGTGCGCTTGTCAAGAACCTGGTGATTATATTATTTTTAAGTCCCAACTCTTGAAAAAACAGTATGTTTGCCTTCTGGTTCTCCTGATACTCAGTAGTAAAAAAAGACTCAGGAAATTGCTCTATTAATTTAATCAACTGTTTTTCATTCTGGCATACTAATTGCCACAGAGCTCTTTGAGAGTTTATCTCTGCAGGGGTATGGAGAATTGCCTCTGGGCAACGTTCTAAAATGTTGGCTACAGCGGTCTCATCTGCTCCCATTTCTTGTAAGATACCAGCAATTTCTTTAACATAGGCCACATCCTGGAGAAGGACCCATTCCTTTAGTCTCCGTATCTTCTTAATGTCAACTGACAATCTGTATAGGCTCTCGATGGTTTTCTTATTTTCCTCTCTTGATTTTGTATCAGTTGTGTAAGTGGAATGTATTGGCAAGGTTCTGTTTGCTACTTCAGTCCATACTGATGAAAACTTCAATCCTGGGTTACAGTACTGAGATCTTGCCAACAGAAGAGCAAATGTATCTTTTGCACTGTAAGCAACTCCTCTCAACATCGTGGAATTCAGCCCTAGGGAGAGAGAACAACTATAAGAAAACACATTTAAGGTACAAGTTAATGCTCAGAGACATTGCTATTTAGACTAAGCTGGCATAAGAAATTACTCTCAACAGTGTTGTTATTAGCACAAAATTCAGCTTTCATGCAGAAGTGGGGGGGAGGAAATACTTTTGAAAGGTTAATGTTCTGTCGGATGCCTCACTGGAACAATAACATGCGGATGCAACAGACCTGATGTGGGGGCAGCGCTCTGTCCGTATAAATGCTTGCAGTCATACAAGAATCAAACTGTCAGCCGTTTCCTGCAGCTAACACTGTTAGTACATTACAGCTCACTCATAGTATACTAGAAAAATGTTTCAGGCAATTTAACTTGACAGTAATTCTACTAAATTAATTAAAAAAAAAAGGCAGCTTAAATATCTTTCTTAACCCATCTGAATGTATTTGCTTAACTTCTGAAGCATTGTTTGGAGTGTGACTTGTTCCTTCATGTGTCAGAGACCCCGCCTGGTGTTCCTTTAGCAGCAGCTCGTAGCCTAACTGCATTCTGAAATCATTCTTGTTATAATTAAGGAAAAAATCATCAAAACCTTTATGTATGTGTTTTTCGCTAGCTGAGTCTGTTAATTGGGTTCTGAATAAGCATGCTGGTATTTTGGGGGAGGAAGCAAGTACGCTGTAACATCTTCAGGCCTTCTCCTGCCTCTTCCAGTACCTACTTCGCTACAGCTGCCCTTTGCACTGCCGCCTTATTTCTGTCTCCAGGTCACTTCTCTCACTGACAGCCACTCCCCCGTAGGCAGAGTCCTCGTGCACCCCATCGAATAGGTGCGTGGCGGTGCTGGGGTCCACACAGCAACCATGGGGTAGTTGTGGGTAACCCCAAACCTCCCACCTTTGCTCAAACTGACTGCCAGGTACCGCCAATAGCGCGTGCGCTGCCACCTGCCCTGCAATGGCCAAAGGAGCCGCAGCGGTCAAAGAAAGATACCATCGAGTGTATCTTTAACTTCCTAGGTGCTGTTTTCATAATAACCTCTTGGAAGCATACAGTGCGAAAGGGAGAACTGCCGGTCTGTGAGATACTTGCACAAATTGCTGCTGCTGGTAACGTGCTTAAAACTACTCAAACTGAAAATGAGAAAAAAAAAAAAAAAAAACACCCCACAATTTGTGCGTTTGACAGTTCTATTTATACACTTGCTTTCACCTCTCCCAAAGTATAGCACGCTTCAAAAAGTACCTATGTGAGCATTAAATTAAATTATTTGGGTTTTTTTTTTTTTTTAGGAGAGAAAAGACTGTTAGGATCATGTAGTCTAATCTCCTACATAAGAGACCAAGAAGGCTATTGCAGGAATAGCTATACGAGTCCCCTAAAATCTTCTTTATAGCCCATCTTTGAAGAAAACACGTGGTTTCTTTAAAGAACTTAAGTGATAGAGCCTCTATCTAGTTGCCAGGTAAGGTTAAAGATTTTCCAGTAGTAAAATACTTTACCTCAAGAAAGTGTACCTTTGCTTTTAAGTTGATGTTTTTCAGCTTCTAAAAGCTGGACTCTTGTTAAGTTACATCATAAACTAACAGAGTAAGACATAATTTCCTATATGCAAGCTTATGTTAACAGAAGCTGTTTATCGGTAAACTTGTTTTTTAATATTATTTCCAATCTCTGAGGCAAAATCTGATTGCCTAATGAAGCTGCTTGTGTCATAACCCCACGGCTAATGATTTTATCTTCATAAACTCTGTGACTTGAGAAGCTGTCCAGCAAGCTCCGCCACAGAACAAGCGATTTTTCCCAATAGCCCTGAAAGCACTGTTAGTGTAGGTAAGTCACAGACTTCTTCTCTGCTGACCTTTCTACATCCTGAAAAAGTGACTGTTTCATGGGGACTGCAAACTAACGCCTCTCCTCCACAGGGAGTGAAACAACCGCCTGTGTCTGAGTACTGAGTAGTTCTTTTGAATTTAGTGGGTCCAGTCAGAGTAAGTAAATCTCTGGAGGATCAGGGCTTTCTTCATTAATGCTTCAGCTCAGCTGGAAACTGCCAGCAAAATATTGTTAAAATTGTTTGGGATGTCAGACAATACTTCCAGAGTACAAACTGGAAAAATAACTAACCATGACTTTTACTTCAATGTGTAATCCTGCTGTTAAAACAAAATTGCCTTGTGAGTAATGCAGTCACTTAAAATACAGTCATTTTATCTATTATAGAGCTTTTAAAAAATTCTGATGTAGTAAATTGTGCTCTTCCAAGATCTGACATGGAAACGATTGTTCTGTTCACTTAAAAGAAGCTTTATGTTGTCTGAAAATGTTTGACATCATAGTCAATGTTTTTTCCTGTTGTTAGTGAGGATCATCCATGCAGAAACACAGAATACTATAAAAGGAAGGAAAACTTTATTTGCTAAACAGCATTTGACTGCGGTCAGGAGCATTAAGTAAAATATAACATGCAAAATAAGATGAATGCATTTTAATGTCATGGTGTTCTACAGAAACTGAGAAGATGATTAAGAGTTGTGATCTGGTGTTTTTCAGAGCCCATAGATGACAGTATCACAGTTGCAGGGTATGTAACCTATTCCAAGAGTTCAGAGTTCTCTTAAAGCTCAGGCTGGACTGCTGTCCTAATATGCAGGACCCCACTGTAACTTTTTACATACTTATATTGCTGTGAGGCTTGTAAATCAATTGAGAGATTAAGAAGAAAACAAGCCAGCTTAGACGAGGTGCCTGCTCTTGCTGCCAGCAGCGCCCTCTTATCACCAGGTGTCGTAACAGCAATGAGGAAGTGAACTAATGTCTACCTGGATGTTATCTGTGATCCTGCTTGCTAGCACACTCACAGCGACCTGTATCTACAGACTAAAAGGATGTTACAAGTTTCATTATTTAATGAGGGCTCCCATATATATCTTCTATAGGAAATGGATACTAGCATCAACTGGCTGATTCATCCCTCATTTCATTCAGAAATTTTGAATTTCTGAATGTGTATTTTGAGACTCATCTCACTTTTTGAAAACTAGCAAACCAACCTCTTCCTCATGTATTTTTCACAAAATCTTTCACTAAAGAGAGCAGCAGTATGACTACTACTCTATGCTTGTCACTACTATTCTCATTACAGCAAACTGTAGCTGGGTCTTAGTAGGCTGTAGGAAAGTTTGCCGTAGGACCAACTGGCGGGGAAAACGACCGGCCTGGCTGAATAGGGAGCTTTTGTGGGGACTCAGGGAAAAAAGGAGAGTCTACCGCCTTTGGAAGAAGGGGCAGGCAACTCAGGAGGAGTACAGGGACCTTGTTAGATCATGCAGGGAGGAAATTAGGAAAGCAAAAGCCCAGCAAGAACTCAATCTGGCCACTGTTGTAAAAGATAATAAAAAATGCTTTTATAAATACATCAGCAATAAAAGGAGAGCCAAGGAGGATCTCCATCCCTTGCTGGATCGGGGCGGGGGCAGGGAACATTGTCACCGAGAACAAGGAAAAGGCTGCGGTATTTAATGCCTTCTTTGCCTCTGTGTTTAACAGCCAGACCAGTCATCCCCAGGGTACTCAGGCCCCTGAGCTAGAGGATAGGGATGGGGAGCAGAATAGAGCCCTCATAGTCCAGGAGGAAGCAGTTAATGACCTGCTATGCCACCTGGATGCTCACAAGTCTATGGGGCCAGATGGGATCCACCTGAGAGTATTGAGGGAGCTGGCAGAGGAGCTTGCCAAGCCACTTTCCATCATCTATCAGCAGTCTTGGTTAACAGGGGAGGTCCCTGATGACTGGAGGCTTGCCAATGTGATGCCCATCTACAAGAAGGGCCGGAAGGAGGACCCGGGAAACTACAGGCCTGTCAGCCTGACCTCGGTGCCAGGAAAGATTATGGAGAGGTTCATATTGAGTGAACTCAACAGGCAAGTGCAGGTCAACCAGGGGATCAGGCCCAGCCAGCACGGGTTTATGAAAGGCAGGTCCTGCTTGACCAACCTGATCTCCTTTTATGACCTGGTGACCTGCCTGGTAGATGATGGAAAGGCTGTGGATGTCATTTACCTGGACTTTAGCAAAGCTTTTGACGCTGTCTCCCACAATAGTCTCCTTGGGAAGCTGGCAGCTCATGGCTTGGACGGGCGTAGTCTTCACTGGGTAAAAAACTGGCTGGGTGGCTGAGCCCAGAGAGTTGTGGTGAATGGAGTTAAGTCCATTGGCAGCCGGTCACGAGTAGTGTTCCCCAGGGCTCTGTTTTGGGGCCAGCCTTGTTTAATATCTTTATCGATGATCTGGATGAGGGGATTGAGTGCGCCCTCAGTAAGTTTGCAGATGACACCAAGTTGGGTGGGAGTGTCGATCTGCTGGAGGGTAGGATGGCCCTGCAGAGGGACCTGGACAGGCTGGACCGATGGGCCGAGGCCAACTGTATGAGGTTTAACAAGGCCAAGTGCCAGGTCCTGCACTTCGGTCACAACAACCCCATGCAACGCTACAGGTTTGGGGAAGAGTGGCTGGAAAGCTGCCTGGCCGAAAAGGACCTGGGGGTGCTGGTTGACAGCCGGCTGAACATGAGCCAGCAGTGTGCCCAGGTGGCCAAGAAGGCCAACAGCATCCTGGCTTGTGTCAGAAATAGTGTGGCCAACAGGAGCAGGGAGGTGATTGTTCCCCTGTACTCGGCACTGGTGAGGCCACACCTGGAATAGCGTGTCCAGTTTTGGGCCCCTCACTACAAGAAAGACATTGAGGTGCTGGAGCGTGTCCAGAGGCGGGCAACGAAGCTGGTGAAGGGTCTGGAGCACAGGCCTTATGAGGAGCGGCTGAGGGAACTGGGGTTGTTTAGTCTGGAGAAGAGAAGGCTGAGGGGAGACCTTATCACTCTCTACAACTACCTGAAAGGGGTTGTAGTGAGGTGGGTGTTGGTCTCTTCTCCCATGTAGTTAGCGATAGGATCAGAGGAAATGGGCTTAAGCTGCGCCAGGGGAGGTTTAGGTTGGAAATTAGGAGAAATTTCTTCGTGGAAAGAGTAGTCAAGCATTGGAACAAGCTGCCCAGAGAGGTGGTGGAGTGACCATCCCTGGAAGCGTTCAAGAAACAGGTAGATGTGGCACTTCGGGACATGGTTTAGTCTAGTCTACCCTTGATTGGTTTAGTGTGGATTTGGTTGTGTAGGTTAATGGTTGGACTGGATGATCTTAAAGGTCTTTTCCAACCTAAACGATTCTATGATTCTATGAATTAAATTAAATGACTAAGTGCCGAGATTTAACTTTGAATTAACCAGGAAGAGTAGGTACCTAACCTCAAAGAAAGCAGCGTAGCTAGGATTTGAATAGCTTGTGAAGAAATCTGGAGCGGTAGTAAGTAGCAGTTTTGTAGATTAATGCATAGTAGAGTAAGCATTCACACTTCTGCACTTACAAAAAATGAATCTCTGCTTCTGCAGCGCTAGTGGAAAGGAGGTAAAGAAGGATTGCAAAAATACACTAGACCAACATAAAGCTTTCTTGAAAAAACCTATAGAGGATCCTAGGATAATCCAGGTTGGAAGGGTCCTCAAGAGCTCAAAGCAGGATCAGTTATGGGAAAAGACCAGCCTGCTTTGTCCAGTCAGGTCTTGCAAACCTCCATGGATGGCGCCCGCCCAGCCTCTCTGGGCTGCCTGTTCCACTGCTTGACCATCCTCAGGGGGAAAAGGCTTTTCCTTCTGATTAGGAAACACGTTAAAAAAAAAAAAAAAGCGTAAGGAAGCACAGCACTATTTAAGCCAAAGGTCATCAAGTGACGTTCTTAGTACAGAGAAAACGGAAAGCGAGCAAGCAATCGCCACCTGGCCGCGTAAGGCCGGCCAGCTGGCCGGTCCCTATCGGCACCCCGTCTTCCTCTCCCTTGGGACCCCGCGGCGGGGCAGTGGGGCGGCGGGGCGGGACGAGGCCGGTTTCCTGCAGGCAGCGCGGGAGCCGAGGCCGGGCCCCCCCATCCCATCCCATCCCATCCCATCCCATCCCATCCCGCCCCGCCCCGCCCCGCCCGTCGCTCCCGCAGCCGGCCTCGGCCATGGCCGCCGGAGCCAGCGGGCAGGGAGGCGGCTGGCGGCCTACAGCCAGGGCCGGCGCCCGAGGGTTTCCTTCCCAACCACGCATCAGTTGGAAAACACGCAGCTTCTCCTGCTGCACCTCGCCCCGCTTATCTTCAGGCCCTCGTCACCGCCACGACACGGCCGCATCTGCCGTCAAAGCACGGGAGGCCAGACGTAACGTCGGCCGGCCCCTAAGGCCTGCGCCTCGGCCGAGGGCCGCGCCACGGCGGGCCGCGCCACGGCTTGCCTCACCGGCCGGTGCTCGGCCGAGCCGCCGCCGAGGCACCCGCCGCCCCACAGCCCCGGCCGCCCCACAGCCCCGGCCCCGCGGCTGGCGTGAGGCGGCCGGAGCCGGCGGGGACCGGGCCGGCACCCCCGCGCCGCGCCTGACCTGGCTCGCCGCCGCCGAGCGCCGCGCCGGGCCCTACCACCCGCGCCGGCCGCGGGGGGGGCGGGGAGGAGGAGGAGGAGGATGTACCATGTGGCGGCCGCGGCGGGGAGGGGCGGGTGGCAGCGGAGTACGGCTGTTAAAGGCGAGATGGCAGGAAAGGATTTTGCCAGCCTGCAAATGGGAACCGAGCGTGCGGCACTTCGCGGCTTGGCGCACTCTGGTTTTAATCGGTGAGGTAAATGGGCTCGCACGGCCTCCTCGTGATGCAAAATCATAGACTCATAGCATCGTTTAGGTTGGAAAAGACCTTTAAGATCATCCAGTCCAACCATTAACCTAACGCTACCAAGTCCACCACGAAACCAATTCAGGGTAGAGTAGCAATTTCATATTTCCTGGCTTGGTGGCTGGATTATTTTTTAATGAAAGTAAAAACTAGGACTCATTAAGGTTGGAAAGGACCTCTAAGATCATCAGTCCAACCATCAACCCAACACCACCATGCCCACTAAACCATGTCCCAAAGTGCCATGTCTGCTCATTTTTTGAACACTTCCAGGGATGGTGACTCCACCACCTCTCTGGGCAGCCTGTTCCAATGCTTGACCACCCTTTCCGTGAAGAAATTTTTCCTAATATCCAACCTAAACCTCCCCTGGCGCAGCTTGAGGCCATTTCCTCTCATTCTTCCATTTGTCAAAATAGACTTCGTTATGATTAGATAAAGGTGGTTGCATTTAAAGAGCTTGCAAGAGAGCATTAGTGTAGTAAATCTAAAAAAATATAAAAATAATTTGAAAATTGATCATTTTGAAGTATTACAATAGCAAGGAAATGAGCATTAAAATTATAATTAAAATTAGGCTACTTGAGTGCCTGTGTTCTGATGGGAAGCAGATGCTCCTACTGATTCAGTAGGGGAAATGGCCTGTTCCTTGTATTTACCTAGAACCAAAGTTGAAATAAGGGTGCCAGGGAGGCCTTGCGCCCTGTACGGCACAACAGCTGCCGTATGCATGGCCCAGGAATCAAAGCCCTACTGCTCCCGATAGTAAACGTGTTAATCTCTGCAAAGATGCTTCCACTCTTTTTGAAAGCAGCCCCCTGAAAAATCTCTTCAGGGCCAAATTTGGATGAGAGGCAACACTGATGGGATGCTGGGAGGCTTGGCTTACATCGGTATATCTTCACTGCACTTATTACAAAGTAAAAGAACAAAATTCACACACGTAGTCACTGGATTTACAGCGTTTTGCTGGTGGTGTTTCACAAGTTAAATGAGCTGTGATGGTGACAATCATCTTCCTCTACCTCATTTTTTTTCAGCTGTATCTACTTGATTTCTCTTCTAAACTTAGAGTAACAAATCGGCAACAACACATAAATGATTTTTAGACTAGAAAGATTATTTTTCTAGGCGTGTTAGGATTTTTGAAACTAACTCTGGGTCTGCACAATCACATCCTTCAGAGAGTGAAAATCAGTACTGTTCTCTCTGGGAACACTGCTTTTGTCACCTGCATTTTCAATAGTCTGTATTAGACCTGTGAAAAAGATCTAATGAAGAGAACTGCCATAGAAAGAAACCCATGCTCTATGAACCCAGTTCAGGCTTGGTCTCCTACGTAACTGTTTCAAGAACTGCTAACAATGTTTGTGAATATAAATGACATACAATGATGTTAAAAACATGTATCTAAAAAATGCTTCTAATTTGTAATACACAATGTATTGTATACTTGCCCCTTTATGTTTTTGTCATTTCGTGCCTTCATGTTATCTTTCTTCCCCTTCTAACTCCTCGCCAGTCTCTTGATTTTTGCAATCACGGTCTGGGCTAAATTAGCTAGATTAGCAATAATGTTCTTTAAAAAAGTCATCCACAGGAGAACACAGTAGTGAGGTTTACTTGTACGAGTTCCTTGATTAACTGTGATTCTATTTTCTTTTTCTACTAACATGGAGAGACTCTTCCCTTGAGATTTGACATTTTAATTAATATATTCTTCACCTTCCTTCCACTTCTAAATCAAGAACAAACAGTCTAGCATGGAAGGTATGGCTAGAGCCGAATGCCGTTTTGACGTAATGATATGCTAATGATATACTACAGTCATTATTTAGTCTGTGGCAACAAACGGCTTACAGACTGATGGTTTTCATGGTTGTGATTTGGTTATGAAACTGTTAAGGTCTGGTGAGGGAGGGTTGCCTACTCCTCAGTATTCCCAAGAAGGCAGATCAGTCGATGCCAGACCCTATTCAGGGCCATCTTCAGTGTCACAGCCTTGTAAGGAGCTAGCAGGGAACACGAGGAGTACAAAAAAGCAGTTTAAACGTTTGACATCAAAACTATACTGTGAGGTGACTTTCCTTGAAAATAAGGAACCTATCTTCTTCAATGTGCTCAAAAAGTACAGAATTAAAAGGAGTTTGATGGAAAGTGGTCATCAACTACTAAGATTTCTTTTTCTGTTTTATTTCTTTGAAAATTATTCACCAAATATTTGGCATTCCTTAAGAATAAAAACAACAAAAAAAAAAAAAATCAATCAAGGAAGAATGTATTAATTGAGAAGACCAGAATGGTGAGCTGTGGAATACAATGTTCCACATACAACAAAGTAATAACTGAAAAACTTGTAATAATTTATGCTATTGTTTATGCTAAATCGGTGCTTAAGAACATTTCAGCCTCCACGCTTTTTAGAAAGAAAATTTGTTAAAACCAAAGAGAAATGGATTCCAATTATGGCTGGGGCCTTTGTTGCTAGCATGCCTTGATCACTAATGACATTTTATTAAGTCATTCAAAGTGAGTAAAGAAAAGCATCAAGGGAAACACGTGATGCATGTCTCCCTTTGTTGACTTTACTTTTACTTTCTGTGTATCTTAGCAGAAAAAATACTTTAGTAGAAAGAGCAACTACAATTCTTAAGAGTGCTGTCCTGCTCTGGAATTCTGGAAGTCAGGAAAGGTCAGTACTGCTGCTGTAAGTCCTCTGCCTTTTACTTGAGAGCCGTTATTTCTAACGAAACCCCTCTTGCCGCTGCTACCCACTTGTCTACGAACACTCTGGAAGCTGTAGGTTTGAGTTGCAATCCACAGGTGGAGGTTTGTTTTCAGATCTGCATCGAGAGCTGCCCTGCGAGGGCTCAAAATTGCTCTTCTGAGTCCTACCAGTGCCAGGCCTCATTCAGTAGCTAGCCATGCCCAGTGGCTAGTTCCCCCACACCTGCTATGCCGCCAGCAGGCAGACGCCGGTTTGAGCTCTGTAATTAGAAGACGTTAGCGATACACCGTGTACTTGGGCTAACAGCTCTGGGGAGACCATTTTACCTCATCCTGCTGCTCAGTGCTGGCTTGAAACACGCGTTTGCTTCCAGCCGCTCCCGCAGCAGCGGGCTGCGCGGCCCAGCCAGCTCGGCCTCTTGCTCAGCGGTTCCGGCCCAGCTTTTCTTACATCACCTCAGGACCGCAGCGGCCAGCGACAAAAATAAACGGAAAAAGAAGAAAACAAACCACCACCCACGGCCCGTTTCGTAAGCGGCAGCACGCACCTCAACCTACGAGCGGAGGGGAGAGGCCCTCCCTCCTCGGGCAGGGGGCCGGGGACGGTGGGCGGCGGGGGCCGCGCACAAACCGGCCCCCGGCGGAGGCCGGGCTCGCACACGCACACGCGTGGGTACGTAATACATTACTACGTAATGGGCGCCCTCGCCGCGGCCCCCGCGGGACGGGGTGCGGTGGGACGAGGTCGGCCTCACCGCGGGCGCGCGCAGGGCGCGATACATAACAGCTCCCCCCGCGCGCCCCCGCGGCGGCTCCCGCGCATGCGCGCAGGCGCCTCCCGACGGGCATCGGCGGCTGCCAGAGCCTCCTCCGAGCCCCGTGCTCATCCGGGTCCCGCCGCCCCGAGCCGGGGCGGGGAAAGGCGGGCGGGGGGGGGAGGGGGGCGCGGTCTCCGCCCCCGGCGTCCCTCCCCCGCCGCGGCCAGCCGCCTAGCGCGCCGTCCCGGTGGGTGGGATTCTTGCCGAGGTCGCGGGGTCCGCGCCGGGCGCCCGGCCCGGGGAGCGGGGCCGGTGGTGCCCTTCGCCTCCCCTCCCCACGCCGCCGCCCGCCCCCCCCGCCGGTAGTAAACACACTTCAGAAACGTGAGGGACGGCGGTCACGTGGCGAGGGGCCGGCCAATGGGCGGCGGGGGGCGGGGCGGGGCGGGGCGGCCGGCGCAGCCCCGGCGCAGAGTCACAGGGCGAGCGGCGAGGCGGAGGCCGCCGGCTGGCACGAGGCGCGCGCGGCCGGCAGCGACGGCCGCTTCCCGCGGGCAGGGGGGACACCGCCACCGACCCGGAGCCACCGCCGGATCCTGCTCGCCAGTCTTCCGCCTACTGCTCTCCCCGGCGCCGGGGCTCCGCGGGGTGATGCGTCCCCGCCGGGCGGCCGCCTCCGCCGGATCCTAGAGCCTCCCCCTCCCCGCCCCGAGGCGAGGCCCCGCGGACCCCGCGCCGCTCGGCCCCCTCTCCGCGCGGGGCGTCGGCGGCCGCCGTCGTTGCTCGCCCGGGCGCCGAGCGGCGGCGCCGCGCCATGAGCGGCCCCGCGGGCGGCGGCGGCGGCGGTGGTGGTGGTGGTTCCCGCTGAGCGCCCGCGTCCCCGGCCCGGCCCGGCCCGGCGGCATGGGGGTGAACGCCGTGCACTGGTTCCGCAAGGGGCTGCGGCTCCACGACAACCCGGCGCTGCGGGAGTGCATCCAGGGCGCCGACACGGTCCGCTGCGTCTACATCCTGGACCCGTGGTTCGCCGGTTCCTCCAACGTGGGCATCAACAGGTGGCGGTGAGTGCGGGGCGGCGGGGGCGGCCGGCGGGGGCCCCCTTAATCCCCGCGTTATGTATGCGGTCACGCTGCCTCCCCGCCATCCCCTCCCCTCGCCGCCCGATTGGGCCGCCACCGGCGCCGGCTCCCCTCGCCCGCCCTCCCCGCGGCGCCGCGGCGGTGTTGCGTGCCCAGCCCCGGGCCGGGCCGCGGCGGGGGAGGAGGGGGGAAGAGGCGGCGGGGGCTGTGGCGGAGCGCGGGCCCCGGGCGGGGCGGGGGGCCGTGGTTTCCCGGCGAAGCGGGGGTTCTGGAGCTGGGAGCGGGGCTGCGCCGCCGGCAGCCGCCCGCAAGCCCCCGGAGGAGCGGCCCCGGGGGGGCTTCGCCTCGGCACCTCTGGGCAGCCAGCGGCCCCGCGCCCCCGCAGGGTGACTCCCTGCTGGAAGAAACTTGGGCTGTTCGATTGGTGCAAAAGTAATTCCTCAGGATATCTTTCCTGCAGGGAAGGCTAGGCAGCGTCCTTTCCCAGAGCGTGCAGATGTGTTCCTACCCCTTCGAGCCAGCTGTGGTCCTGCCTCATTACAAAACCGAACTTTACTGTGGAGTTGGGCCTGACACTTCCATGCTAAACGTGTGCCATAATAAAGCAGAGGCTAGTGGGACTTCCGTGCACGCTTATCTTGTGAGATTACTTCAAACGTCACCAGGGATCTGAAAGTTGCTACCCTTTTGAACGGGCTGATAATGCGGTGGAGTTCTTGTATCATCTGTCCATCCAGTGTCAGGAACTTGAAATGCTCGTGAGTTTAGCCTGCCCAGGCTGCTATGCTGAGGAAGAGTTGCCTAATTATGGAACAAGCACAATGAAACTTGGCTTAATACCACGTCATGGAAGAATGACAAAGTTGAGATACTTTGGGTTTCAGTTCAGTCTACTTCTCTTCAGGGATTATTTCTTTCAGATTTAGTAATTTCTATCCCAGGCCATTAAATACTTTACCAGCAAAGTGACTTAACTTTGGAGGGTTCCTCCCCCCCCCAGGTTTTAAGAAGTTTTCCTCATGGTCGTATTTCTGATTTTCAGAAGATAGAGATACTAAAATGCTTTCTGTGAACTTTAACTTGATGGTTATTCCATTCACTGACAAAAATAATGTTCAAACCACTTAAGGGAAGTGTCTTAACTCTTATTATTCTTATCTGAGGTTCATGATGTACATTTCTTTTATAGAGGCTTTTTAACTTTTTTTGATTGTTTTGAAGGGGATACGTTTTTTTGAATAACAAATCCTGACTTTTATAAAGAAAGCTCAGAGGTCTTAGTTTTATGGATGAAGCATGGACAGCTACTGAAGTTTTAAAAGAACGTGGGCAATTGACAGAAGTCTCCAGTGTTCAGGAAATCATGTCTTAACAATACTTCATAGGTTTCTAATGTGTTTTGCAATTGAAATACTAAACAGTTTTTGGTTATATTCTCAGAGCTAGTGAATGATAGACAAATGTAAACTTTGATTCTAGCAAAAGGAGGTTCATGTCATCAGTGCTACTGCCCTGGTTCTTCAATGACTATCTAATATGATTGCTAGCTAATAGAGCCCTTGAGTACACTTGTGTGCGACACATTTGCTAGTTGGTTTACTTTAACAGTGTTCGCAGTGATCTAAAAGACAACTAGTCCCTGCACTGCATTTTGCATTTGAAGAAAACCATCTTTTTTTAGTTGCTGGTTAGAGGGGCTGAGTTTTTGGTGATGTGGGCTTATTTATTTATTTCAGTATTAGCTTATTTTTCTTTTAGTCCTTTGTTTTTGTGTGCTCCCCACCCCACCCGGAGATTTCCCAAAGAAGGGTAAATTATAACTCCCCTATCCAAAGCACTTCACACAGTCTCCTAGGACTTAAATACTCTCAAGGCACATGCTACATGTGGATTTGAGTAGGAAATCTCACTGCCTTCATAGGCTGGTTTTGTGAGATGATCATATTTTTTCAAGTTTAAAAGTACAGTAACTTTATAGAATAACTGGCTGCTAGACCTGTATTTTTATTAGTGATCTCAATAAATTCTTATTTAATGAACAGTTACTGGTTTGGAATGAATCCATTTTAGGTTCCAGTGGTTTTAATGAGTTACTTTTAACTGGTGGTAACACACACATTCACAGTATGCATACAGAAGAATTATAATGCCGTTTTTTGGTTTGCCAGTCTCATTTGGCACTTGCAATTAATAATCAAGCATTTGATCTCCATGGTCACTTGATGACCGTAAGCAAGATCCTTGCTTACATGCCTGTGGAGTAGGGTGTTGAATTAGTCAAAAATATTTTATTTGAGATTAGGAGCAGATGCTCTTCAGCATTTGGAACATGAGTCAAATTTAATCTTCTGGTGTGAATTTACAGTAGTCCTTCCTTAGTTTGAATTGATTGACACCGAGAGTTTATGTTCTGGTGAGTTTATGGTCCTGATGCCCTGGGCAAAACTCTTGTCTGTCAGAGTTCAAAGTGACTGACACAATGGATATGAGGAAAAATGGTGCAAGAATATGAGAAACCAGGATGTTTAGTTTCTTGTTAGAAGTAATATTGTCCCTCTGCAGAGTCACCAGTTACGTAAAAAACGTATTTTAAATCTGGCAAATAGCAGCCTTTAATACATAGGTGCTTTCTGATTAACTTTTCTCTTTAAACGGTCATGTAACACTCATGAACTAATATTTTTGTGTAATTCCACTATTGAGCAAGTCTAATTACTAAGCAGTCACATGGCCTTACTGACCTCCTTTCTCCTGGCATTCAGCCTACCTGTTCTAAAATCATGAATGCTACGTAACAAATGCCAGGGCCTTCTTCAGCTCACTTCTTTTTTTTTTTTTTTTTTTCCTGGTTCTGTTCTATTTCTTCTTAGTGTTCCTTCTTTCAAGCTGTCAAATAAATCAAGATGTGCTTCCATCGAGAGATGCTTTTTCTATATAATGAGTTTTGCAGTGTCGTTCACAGATCGAGGCTTGCAAGAGAGAGGTTATTTGGAGCAGTAAAAGGTGATAGAGAAATGGTGGAGGGAGATGCTGAATGGAAAATTGCTCTAACACTCTCTTAAAAGTTTTGTCAATTGCCCTTAAACTTTTGGCACCAGAATTAGCGTGCATCTAATTATGTCAACGGAGTAGACAAAGAATGTAACTTACGTACTCCAACAAGTAACCATTACCTACTTACGAAAAAATGTGTTTGTATGTGCTCACAGACTTTTCCATGTTAAGCAGAATGGGGTCTAACGTTTAGCAGTATCACTTGGGGAGGGTTTCATTTAGCCCTGGTTTTAGTAGAGTGGCAGTTGATCACAATGCAAACATTCCATTAGTTGCTGCCTAAGAATTTACTTTGGCTAATAATTTGCTTTTTTAGTTTGTCTTTTTGAGTGTGTATGTATGTTTTTGATATGCTAGTTAAGGGACTTGCTTGCAGCAATTGATTTAAATAGACGGATAGCCTAATCTTGCCAATACTTGTATTTCTTTTTTTACTCATTCCTGAAGAGAACAACTTTCACTTTTAAAATAAGAGTAATAAAATTTGTTATGTCTAGTAGATTTTGTGGAAATGTTGATGTGTTCAACGTCCTGCAAAGTTAGCTGCTGTTGTTACAGCAGATAGTCCTATTGATTTAGGAGAAAGAAAAGATGTGATTTTTTTTTTTTTTTTAACACTCATACCTCAAAGCGTATTAAAATTTTAAAACCTAAGGGGTGTGGGGGGGGGTAAGCTTCATTTCCAGGACAATCACTGCAATTCATAGAAATGGGAGCTTGTTTTAAAAAATTAATACTTGGACACCCTTCTGTAGCATCTGTTAAATTTTGCTATTCTGTGCATCTGGTTTTGAAAATACGCTTACAGTTTCAGGTTATGTAGGAAATGATTTGTCCTATAGAGACCTGTTTGTTGGATGTGGGATTGGTGAAGAAAGTTTGTCAATAGAATTATTTTATGAGTGATTTCGGTATTAAAGGATATCATATCTGTAAGTCAGGCAGGCAAAATTTGTGTATTATACTTTGTTAATTTTGGTGACATGCTTGGTATGTAAAAAGGAGTGTGCCAAAATAATTATGACTTCCCTGCTAAAAACATCCCTTTAAGTTTGTTTTCATGGTGTAGCCCTTAGGATGAAAATCTGTTTAATCTATGAAATATTTAACATGAAGCAAATCATCTAAAGTATAAACAGAGACTTGGCTTAGAGAATAGCTCTTGGTTTTTCATATACAAAGCTAGATGTACATCAGGTTTGGGAGTAACGTTAGTTTTGTATGTATTCTGTAGATATTTTGGGGTTTCTTTTACAGGGTAGGTAGCCTGTGCTGAACTGGGCTGCTATAGCCAGGGTGTAACAGGTCCGCAAGGGAAGTTCAGTATCCTGTGTTCTAGACATACCCGTCATACCGATTAATGAGTGGCTTCAACTCTAGCTCAGTGCGCAACTTGGAGCACTTTTGTCCAACCAGCCTACTAAATTGAGGGTGATTAATCTGTAAATTTCCAAATCTGTTATCAAAGAGCGGTAACTTGTTTTCAGAAGCCACGTGTTCAGATGGGAGTTCAGTGGTACCGGCAGTTAGATTGGAGAAACCCTCCAGTGCCACGCACCTAGGTTGCCCACCTGTCCTCTTTCACAGAAAGCCCTGGCCACCCCAAAAGCACCCACAGTTGAGCGATTCCCTGTATAGTTTGCGGTGTTACATGATCTAGTCCTATGATTTACAAAGTACGTCACTGAAACACGCTGACGTGCGTCCTCCCAGTTTTAATCCCGCAGAGCTGATGAAAGGGGTGGTTCCACCCTTTCGTGATAGCAGGCAGCCCTGTGGTGAGCCAGGTTAGCTCATCGGTCTGTCCGAAAGGGATGAGTTACCAGTTCTGGTGGGATTGGCTCTGTGGTAGATTGTGCCAGCAAAAAGGTCGCAGTAGCAGTAGCGAAGAGGCGACAGGGGGAAGGAAGGGCAGGTACCATTTCTTTCAGTGGCAGTATGGATTTGTTCCAGGTTAAAATGGCCATATAACTGTGGCCTGCATTGTTCATCTGTGTAGTAACCACCGTGTGTTTTTTGGAAGGTGATTATTGGTTTCTTCTGCGGCTTGCCATTTGTTGACACCCTTTGAAGTTACATCGTCAAAAATCCGTATTGGCCTTTTTACTGTGTTAGGGGAAAGGCCCGATTTATTTTTTGTCAGACTGTCAGAATATGAGAAATAACACTGCCAGCTGAGAAATTATGCTATGCTTGTTTGCTTATTTTGGTGAATGATTTTGTATCACCAGATTCTGTAATGTAACTATTATTAAATTGGACAAGAAGTCTGCACTGTTTGGTCTGGAGAGAGCATGCGGTACTGCAAATCCAATTTTATGCGAAGTGCTCAATAAGATGTTTTTTGCAAGTAGCAGTTACTATAGGCCAGAAAAATTTCAGTCAGCATTTATACAATTTGCTTGTTGACTGCAAAATTGATCTTGAAGGAATCTAATACCTCAGGTTAAGAGGTTTTGAGGTTTGAGAGACCTGGTTTTACATCACTGATCTCCAGGTTTGAGGATATCAAGAGAAGATCTGGGTAGAGTGTTCTTGATATGCAAGAGTAGAGTGTGGACTTTGAGAGAGTATCAAGGGACAAATGCAGTCTTGAAACAACTCTGTAGGACTACTTCAGTCTTCCTTCTCTTGGGACCAGAAATCTATTTTTGTTTTATTTTACCTAAGTATCAATAGATCGCATTCTTTATTTGAGCAGGGGAAGGTAATCTGTCTGCAACTTGTAGTGTTGCCTGCTCTGGTCATAAAAGGAGAGAGTGATAACCCCCAAGAAACACCATCTGTGGTGAATGCGAAAGCAGCTTTTTTTAGGCAATCAAGAATACAGATTTTTTTTTTTTTTTAACTGATCAGTATGTGGCAGTGTCAATGAATAAAGTATTTTTTCCTTCAGTTTGTGAAAATGCCTTTTTTCCTACAAATGGCAGATACTCTTGAAACGCATTTCATTATGCAAATGCTGCAGAAAAAACTGTTCGCCATTGTACCACCTGAACTCTTTGGTTTCTGACAGTTTATCTGCAGCATGGAAGCCTTTATTTTCAAGGGAAATGGTTCCTTTCCATACCCTCTCAATGCCTGGCAGGTTTTCAGGTTAGTTACATAACCCGTGATAGGAGGAAGGTCAAGCTGCCCGTGAAGTTGACCATTTTTTCAGTGTAAAAGTCACACTGAAGTCTGTGATGTATTAATTTGTGTATTGAAAGAAACCTCTTCGCTTTAGGGAATTTTGTGCCTTTCCCATAGTGACCTAAAAAGGCAAAAGTCAGCTTGAGCATGAAATAGTGTGGGAGTATGTGGCTTTGTGTTTTATAGGCTTAGTAATTTGCATATCACATGTTAGCAGATTTAATAGCTGTGCCTTTGCTTACCTCTAGGAAAGGATTGCATTTGATTACTGGGGTAAGAACTTTATGGCATTTTGGTGCAATACATTTTACTTAAATTTTCAGAACTCCCATTTAAATGTGGAGCAAGGTTAGTTTGTGTGCTTCTATATACTTCTGGCTTTCAAGTTCTTTGCAATCTAGGTCAACAGGTGAACTATAATTGCAATGTTCTTCTAACCCCAAAGCCTCCATATATTTTTCAGGTCACTGTTAAGCATTTGCTTTCACTGCTTTGGAGTTTTTTTATGCAGGAATAAATGCTTAGTGGAGGTGAAGGACAGACTGGAAAGGACTGGGGAAAAGAGGTCAATACTGCAATGTTCTGTTTCAAGTGTGTAAATGGAGGCAGCTGTGGCAAAAGTGCACATGTATATCTATACTTTTGGAACAGTTACGAATCTGAAAGCATACCAGTGACTGATGGAGAAATAATAAAAACTAACGCATGAGCTTTGTTAGCATTAGTTTAGACAGTAGCTGAGCTGCAGTGAACAGAGCTTCCTCAAATATGCATTTTTTTCATAAATTCTTTACTTTTTTATTAATTGCATTAGTATTTGGAAGGTCTGAAAGTCTATATTGGTAAACCTGGGTAGGAAATAAGAATTTTGTAATACTCAGGGTTTCAGAAGTAAATTCAGGTGTCAAATTATTGCTCATAATCTCTTTGAAAAGTGCTAACACAACAAGTTCCTTGCAATAGGATGGAACCTGTTCAGATTATCAGAGGCAGAAGGGATTTCTTCCAGCTGAACATTGGTCAGGATGTGTCCTGCAAGTCTAATTTCTGTGGTGACAGGCATGTAGTATCATGTACACCTGAGCTTTTGTGTTATGCATTGCTTCCTCCTGCAACTAAACTAGAGAAATTATCTGGGCCTGCTTTTGAAGCTTACTTTATCTCAGTGTTTCTTGATTTGTAGGAAAGCATTTCCTTTCCTGTTCAGTCACATGCATTCCTTTTTTGATATCTGCTAGTATGTTTGTGACTCTTGCACAGCTGTGAAAAGTAAAGGCTGCAAAATTCTTGTGCTGTAACTTTGATTCCTTTCAGAACACAAACTTCTGTCCTTTCAAAATGAAAACCAGAAATGTTGAAAAAAAAATCTGCTTAAGCTCAGATGGGGAAGATGTGAAGTATGAATACATGTTATTACTGATTCTTCAGTGATGGAGATGAAATATCTATAGCACAGGCTACTTAGAAAAATCCAAGTTTTCCTTACAGAAGTTGTTCCTATCTGTTACCTATCCAAAGTGTGGAATCCATGACCTAGGAAATGCTTTACTTTTTATAGTAAGGAACCTGTGGAGTTCAGCACTTGCAGGTGGTTTTTTCATTTTTCCTTAATGTCAATGCCATACTTACCTTGTAGGTAAAGGGTAAACTGTGCTGCAGTTTGGGGGGGGGCAAGAATAATGATTGAAAGAACAGAAACAGGAGGGCACCTTTCATCAGAAAGATGAGTAAATCAATAGGTAACTCGTTCATGTAGGTTGCTTGTTACTTCATGCTTTGTATAGTTCATAAAACATAATCATGGTCTGCATGGTTACAATTTTACTCTGCAGTAAAGATACAGAACACCATGGCAAGCTTTATCTCAGTTTTGCAATCTGTGCAGTTCTGAAGTACTGGAGAAGCGTATAGAGAATTGTGAGACTCCACTTTAGAGAGCAACTGGCGTTAAAAATAGTGCATGATTTGATTTCCAATACATTGGATTAATTGAAGAATGGAGTAAAATTTTTCTTTCTTATGTTCTCTTGTGAGTTTCCTCTCAGTTGAAATTTTCTGCCTGTAAATTCTATGGCATCAAGTGATTCCCCCCTCCCCCCTTCATATTTCACATTTTTGAGAATAAACAAACTCATTTTTTCCAGGAGTCTTAAAGTAGAAAAAGAGAACAATACAGCTTTTAGCAGAGATTGCCTACTGTTATGTTTTCCTTATTCCTCTCTCATGGGAGAAGCATGACTCTACATCTGTAAAACGGGCCTATGCATTTAAACTACAGAGTAATTTCTTCCATCCAGGTTTCAGAAGGGTATTTGATTGGGGAGGAGGTTATATTTTGGTTTTGTTCTTTGTTTTCCTAAGTCTTGCTAGTACTGAACTCAAGTTGAAACTATCCCAAGCCTTAACAAGGGTGATCAAGCAAATGATGTCATCTGAATTATTTGTTTTGTTTGGGTTGCCTAGGGATAATTTCTGTGACTTTCCATCATTATTTTTCAGTAGATGGCAGGCTTAATAAGATCTCATTTACTGGGCTTTATGTGTGTTTCTTTTTAGACAACATAGCTGTTTGCTGTTTACTCCTATTATGCAGTATATCCCAAATCCTGTAAATGCTTCTTTAAATTACTTTTTATAAGTGACTTTTTAATTTTTTTTTTCTCCAGCATACTCTTTAACTGGTATGACCTGGAAACCTCTACTAATGTGTAGTTTCGTCAGTTTATGACAAAGGAAAAAGTTTTAAATTGCTGTGATATTGATAGTTCAGTTTTCATTGTAGTATATTTTCCCCTTTTATTTCAAGGCTTTCATAATCTGAGGAGACCTGTATGAAGAGTAGTACTGATCACATAGTCCCAGTGGTTTTCAGTGAGCAGAGTTTTTTCATTTGATTGAAATTTCCTTTCTGTAAGCTAGTTGCCAATAAATTTACTGGTGAGAAGTGCTTTATTCTAGAGCTAGTGTGTTTTTCTTCCAAACCATGATGAAAATCATGGGTTTGTGGGGACAATGTGAATCTTCTTTTTCTTACATTTTAGATTTTGGCTTTCTGCTTTCTTTCAAATATAACTCCACCAACCTCTCCTTTTCAGTGCCAACTCTGAAACGTTGTGTTAGTTTGCCAAAGGAAAGTTCTTCAATGCTGCATTTACTGAAGTTTTACTCCAGTTCTTTACTACTTCCATATGAGACAGCACAACAGAGCTTGCATTTTTGGCACTGGAGGTCACGCTTTCAAACTGAGAAGTGTTACTAGTGATCAGATGTTGCTCTTGCAGCAGCAGCTTTTCTGGTTTTTTTTTTCATAATTCTATGATTTTTTTCTTCTACTTGTCCATCTTCCAGAATCCTACCTTTGCAGCTGCTGCTGCACAGCTTGTCAAGTGCCATGGTAAAGTAAAAATAATTTTTAGGGTGGTTTTTTTTCTGTTTGAGGAGTGTGAGATTTGGAAGAGTAATTATCTCATTATATATCCTTTGTTCCCAAGTGGAAGTGTGGGGGAAATTTCAAAAACTTTTCCACTGTCAGGTACCGTATTGTCATCAATTCCAGCATTTTTCCTGCTGAACTTACAAGTTTTAAGAAGACTTAAGGTAAAGTAAGCTTTGGAGAGCTTTGCTGTGTGTGCTTTGTTTTTCTGCTTTTGTAGTAGAGCTATATCTGTCAGAATCTTTCTGTTAACCGAAGTTTTAATTAGGATGTGCTATATGGTAATGCATAGCTTGCCTTTTGTTGGAATGAGGTGTCTTTCTCTTGGAAGTGTTAGTCTCCTGTGCTTGCCTCTTAAATTTTACCTTGAACAAAAGCTTTTGAACTTAGGGTTTGCATAAATTGATCAAAAAATACCTATACACAAGTCAGTGTGATTGATGTTTAAAGCTTCGTAGGCTTATTTCTACAGAGATAATCATGAGGTTAACATATAGTTCCATGAAAAGTTGCACTGGTAATCTTTTTTCCTTTGTCATAAGGTTAATGGTCATTAACAGTAACAGTAAACGGGAAATTAAGTAATTGTCAACGTGACTTCCTGGGTTTGTGCGGTACCTTTGTATGTCGCCACTCCACTGTCCATGCAGGGTTAAATAGGGTTTAAAAACGTGTTAGCTTTACCTGTCATTCACAAGGGTTTTCCTTTTATGTGGATTTAATGTTATTTAGACCTGTAATAAAGGATTACGTCCGCTAGCCTGTTCCTGGATGTAGCGCTGAAGCAGCGTGTTTGTGCTGACGCTTGCTGCCAGCTGTTGACTCGGGCAGGGGACGCGTTGTTCACCAGCTGCTGTTCGCTTTGACACCTTCCCCTTCTGTTTTTTTTTTTTTAATCAGTTCCTCCAGTTTTGAACACTGGCTTGGTACTTTTTGAACTCCGAGCACATATTAGGTTTCATTTAACCTTTAGCAGCCGACGCTTCTAGACATGACACAGAGGAGCTCTTGCTCTACCGACCCACTGCTTGTACCTGCTCGAAGCTTTTCTCTGTCCTGGTTAGGAATAAAGTTCGGCCGCGGTACAGGAATCCTCTCCCAGCGACTCCGAAGGGAAGGAGAAATTGGGCTCCTACTACAGTGGTTACATATTAACTGGAAAAGTAGGTCATTGTGGCAGGGAGTAGTCCAAACAGCTGCCGCGTTGCTGCAGCAACGACCTACTTTAGGAAACTATTTTTGTTGATTCATATTGAAGTGTTCTTTGTACAAATGATATAAGGAAATGATCAGGTTATGAGACATGTGGTAATGAAAGCTGCAGACTTTGTAGACTTCCCCCGCCCCCCCCGCTTTGGTCTTGCCCCTTGATGTTGGAGGTATGGGGGTTAAAGCAAATAAGGTTTGTTTTTCTTCATTTTGACCTCTAGCAGGGAAAGTCTCTTCTTCCTTGAAGGTTCTGCATAGCAATAATACTTAACCAATGGTGATTAAGTTTCCAGAGTTCAGAGCCTACAAATTCTCCCCTATCATTTTTGTCTATAGAAATAACTTTGGAGTTTAAAAAAAAAAAAAAAATCACCTTCTTTCTTAGGAGTATCTCTTTTCTGGAATGCTGACAGTTTGTCTTGATCTTCAACTGCTCTTACTTTAACCGCTTCATCTTCAACAAAGTTTATCCACCTTTAGGAAGGTGGGCTTGGTGCCTTCCTCTCCCCCCCCCCCCCTTTTTTTTTATTTTCCTTCCCCCCCCTTTAAATTAGCAGTGTTCCTGTCTGCATCTTGTGTTGCTATTAATTCTGATGCTGGCACAAGCAAACTGGAAAAAATAAAGTGATCCTGTGTAGGATGATGTCTTCCAGTTGCCTATCTTTATTCTTTCAACAATCAAAGTAATAAAAAAATCTGTGACTGGTGTTCAGGAGGTGAATTTTGGTAATCCATTGCCACCTTCTGAAAGGAATGGGTAGACAGGGAAGATGAGGAAAATAAAAAAAATACAGTTGTTCTAATAAAGAAGAACCTAATAAGGGTTTAATTCTTCATAAAATAATTCTTCATCTAAACTACTGTCAACTCTGCAGAGATGATTGAATATCACTTTTTAGTTATCAGAATGTTCCACTTAACTGTACTACGTAACTCTTCAAGATTACTTACTTACAAGATGAGTTACTTCAAGTGAGATACTTCCTGTTGGTCCCGACCTTCAATATTGCAGTGACCTGCTGTGGTTGTGGCAGATGAAGACAGCATGTTTATCTAGAGGTTATTTGAATTTTTTTCATCTATTATGTCTTGAGCTATATTTATATATATATTAGGACGAGAGGAAATGGGCTTAAGCTGCACCAGGGGAGGTTTAGGTTGGAAATTAGGAAAAATTTCTTTACGGAAAGGGTGGTCAAGAATTGGAACAGGCTGCCCAGAGAGGTGGTGGAGTCACCATCCCTGGAAGTGTTCAAAAAACGGGTAGATGTGGCACTTCGGGACATGGTTTAGTCTAGCCTACCCTTGATTGGCCCAGAGTAGACCTGGTAGTGTGGGTTAATGGTTGGACTGGATGATCTTAAAGGTCTTTTCCAACCTAAACGATTCTATGATTCTATGATTTCAGGGTTTTTTTACCGGGGCTTATGTTATTGATCTCCACGCATCTGTTTTGTCAGCTCTAGACTTTGAGATAGAAGGCCTCTGCAGCATGAACTGAACCATCACCTCCATTAGTTTACTTGTACACTAAGAAAGTTTGGGACAAAGTGGAATTTTTCTGGACTTAAGCAGCTTAATAAACAAAGCTGTGTTTCAGTTATTTGGGTTTTTTATGTTTTTTTTTTTTAAAAGTTGATTCTTTCGACATGATTATTACTAAAACCACTGAATACATTTTGTTCATGTTTGCCTTATATTCAGATACAAATGACTAATTTCAATTTTGAAAGACCAGTTCAGAAAATTTGGGCCTTTTTAGTTCATAAGCATAGCAGTGGGAAGTTAGGATAATGTGGAATATCTGACCACCATAAGCCAAGCACCATGGAGATGAAATCCACTCAGTTTTAATTAAGATTTTCAGGAATATCTTCAGGGTTTTTTTTCCTGTTTTCCAAACTTTCTACCAATTTCTGTGCTTGCTAGTACATTTCAGCTTTATCCTTAATTCTCTTCTATTAGTTGAATAGATTTTTCAACATGGAAGCCAGAGATGATGGAATTATACCTTAAGGACTTGCAATTTATACAGTGTAGTTGAGAAATACATTCATTTTACACAGTGTTTCATTTCTGGGAAACTTATAATTACTGCTAAGAAGATTTTGCACAATTTTAACCTTGAAAAGGTCACTTCAATGTAAGGAAAGTAAAAGGGCTTTGTTAAAGTAAATGAGGTGCAGTATAAAATTGGCCCTTCAGAATCAGATTGCAAGACTGTGTCTTGTTATAGTGCTCTTATCACGCTTGCTCTTCTGAAATGAGCCATAGCTGTTACTTTCTCATGGACAGCTTAGATTGCCGAAAATAACGTGGCTGAACTATTTTATTCAGTGGCAGGAAGAAAAAGCAGGCCATCTCTGGTTTAATTACATTGAGCCTTATGAGTAGCTCATTTAAATAAGAGAACTTGGGTGCATGACAGTAAGGAGGTTTAAATTTATTTAAATATGAGCATGTCTGTACTCTAACTTAGTCTTGTAATTTGCTTCTAGGTCCTATTTCCCCAGCTGTCCCCACGGCAAATACATCTCTTTGCTCTTGGGTTTTCCTTTATGGATCCAACTCGTTTGGAAAGAGTAGGCATAAGGAATTCAAGTCAAATAATAAGGACTTTGATTTATCAGATTGGAATTAGAGGGTTAGAGAAAAATAAACACAAAATAGATACATTAAAGAATGGAAGACACTGGGAGACAGATTTAAGAAGCTGTGAGCCTGTTAGTCTCATATCGCCAGCAGGCTGACCTTTGTAACAAGCAAGTAATTTGAGATGTTTGTTGCTAGTTACATGGGAGTAGTTTAGATGAATAATAGATGCCCTTTGAATGTGAAGTTGAGATCCAGATCTTGACAGAAGCTAAATACAGTGCTTGCTGTGACGTATGGTTGACAAAATAGGAGCCAAATAGAGACTGCTGTTTGGGAGATTATGAATGTCTTTTGAATAGGACAAAAATTGTGTGTTTCCTTCCTTTGGGGAATGCTAACCTTGAAAAGGTAGTTCAGTGGGAAATAAATTAATGAGGAATGGTATGTAAGGAAATGCTAGCTTTGTGTCCATTGTAAGCTAGGTTAGATTGAAATGATTTTATTGCTCTTAATAGAGCAGTAGTGCGTGCTGTAGTTGGTATTCTAGCCCCATTCCATATGTGAGATGGTCTTTACTACTTAGCTTCAAAGAAGATGCACCCAAAAGGACTCAGCTTGGAGAGATTAAATTTAAGTGCTGCTTTCTCTCAATTATTGTTCGAAACCCTTTCTTTCTTTCAAAGAGTTGAATTTGTTTTTTAAGAACCTCTTTTACAGCAATTATGAATATTTCAGCTGTACATGGGCTTGGGTGTATCTTGCCTTCTTCCTCCATCACCGCTCTGCTTTGGCTTGAAGATTATAACAGTAGTAAATATTAGAGGAAAAAAGCCAAGTGCCACACTTCATGGTCTGTTTGGTTTTGGTTTTGCATGTGGATCAGTTCTTACTAAGTTATGAAAGATACTGAAGTCCTGAGTTGCACTCTAAAGGAGCTGTTTTTTCTCCACTGACTATAGAGCAACCTTGCAGGAGATTAGTTAGCTCCCACAGCCGCTTCACTTAAGTATCTAGAGTTGAATAATGTAAACTTTTTTCTGCTCTTGTGTATAAGCTTAAAGGACAATACCTCTATGAAGCTTATTATTGTATACCTTTTTAGGATGTGGAAGTTGTATGCAGTATTTGCTGAAACAACGTAATATAATAAGGCATGCCTCTGTGACCTTGATTTGGTAATAGGAAAATATTACTATGGCTTGCTGCCAAAGGATGCTGTGGAGTGTACATAACACTTAAATCCTGTCTGAGCTTAATCTTCTTACAGTTTCATAAGAATATACTGCTCGCACTGAGACACATTGGTTGGCAGTCAGGCAGGAAAATATACTGATAAAATATTACATATTTGTATATAGCTATATCAACTTTGAGATACTTCTCAGTGTCTCTTACTCTGTTTCAGTATTAGATGAAATCCACCTTATGATTCCTGGAGAAGCTAGTATGAGGAATATATTTACTTAAATGATACTGGACTGTCATAATGACCTAACTGAACATATGGCAAAATAGCAGATACATATGAAAGAAAGGCTCTCTTTCTTTCCCTCTTCACATGAAGAGAAATAAATGTTGTATAACTTAATACAGTCAGGGTATAATGCTGTAAACTATATTCAAATAAAAAAATGTGGTTGATGTTATACAGTATGTAATACTCTTTCTTAAATCCAGCCCTACTAAACTCTGAAAGATGAGTATTTGATAGCAATGTTGAAAAGAATTTGAATGGGAAAATAAAACTAGTAGACGTTAGGCTGCTTAAGATAATTCTGATAGACAAAGTCTGGGTGGCGATCAAATACCCATAATGACATAGTCCCTTGTTTGACAGTGCTTTTCTTTCACTAGAGAGGTTGTAATCAATGGCTTGGCATGAGGACTAGTGAGTAGGTAGAAGGTATTTAAAAAGATTGGTTAAACAGAAGTTTGGATGGATTGCTGGAAGTTGACCAGTCATAGGTAAAAATGTTAAACTTAGGAATGAAACAAGTTTTAGCACTGTTCTTTTTCACTCAACTTTTTAAACTTCTTCCTCAGAATAAGGAAGCCTGACTAGGTTCCTTTCTTTTGTGTGGTACTGGCTGTGCAGTCTAACACTCCTGCCTTGCCTAACAGTTAGATTTGGAATTTGGATCAGTTCAGAAGAAAACTTAAGCTGAAGTTTCTTGATTCTTAATGGCTTAGTGCCACCATTTTCAGATGTGAATAACACCTGAAAAAGAAGTCATTGCATTTTATCTCCTCTCAATTCCTAGCAGCTGTCCTTATTCCATACTGGCAAGGATGGTTTTATGTGATTATGGTTTCTGGGTGTTTATTACTCCTAAAAATAACCCCAAACAAGACTTAAGGGTAGCTTTAAACAGTATGTCTATAAGTATCCTTCTTGCCAAGTCTCCTCCTAAATAAAAATGCTGCCTTTTTAACAAGTACTCCTGACTTCCTCCTTGGAGAAAATCTTTAGTCATGTTAATAGTGCAGAGCCAGGAAGGCTGCATGATGTACTGCTTAGTTTTGCTTATTTTGTTAATGGTTAACTGTGTTAACAATTAGTTATTTAACTTTTTGAATTTCTGCCTTGATGGTACCGGTTTATTTCAGCTGCATCATAGCTAAAATTATGATCTGTATTATGTGAACCGGTTTCTAGCAGTCACTAGTAAGATGTGCGGGCGGGGTAGAATGTTTAGTTTAGATTTCAGACCCCAAGCAGACTTTGCATGATTGGCAGCAGGGAAGATTGTGGAGTTTCCTGGAGTAAATAGCTAAGACTTTACGTGCATGTCTTGTAAAGAGCACGGTCATCAGAAACTTTCATGACAATTCTGAATATCATAATTAGATGACCCTGAGCAAAATGTGTGTAATGCCCTCTGTGTGAGCCAACACAGGCAGGATGCAGGAAAAACCACAAAACCACGGATGAAATGCAAAGAGTGAATTCATTTTTGTTACCTCATGAACTGGGAGATCACCGAAGCAGCACCTGGGCGGAGGCACACAAGCGGGGACGCAGGCGCCATGGAGCTCGGTCCTTGCTAGATGATCGCCGACCCTGTGGTTTTCACCTGTATATCAGGGATTCACGCAGGCGTAGTTTACCACTGTGCTTTGATCTTTCCTACAGCAGGGCAAGAATCTCAAGCATGTTCGATAGGGTGCCTCTCAGTCTATCACAGGCCTATGTTATCTAAACACAGATGGTCTACTTGTCAAGCACAAAAGACTAAACAATGATTAGTATGATACGTGTTTTTCTATGCCCCAGCTGCAAGTCACTTGAGGGTATTTACAATCCTTCTTGCCGATCTTCCGTTATTTTCCGACACCCTCTAAGAATGTTGCTTGAAGACAGGTATGCTTTGCATTGGCATCTTCCCTGTGTTACAATAAATAAGCCTCTTCTGCCTCCCTCGATCACCTCAGTCATGCATTTACCTCATACAGTTTGCTACTGTGAAATTAATGGTGAACTTTTCCTTCCTCTGGTTTGTCCAAGGGAAGTTGAAGACCAGATGCAGAAACCTGGGATGATGCTCTAATCTGATTTAAAAAAAAAAAAAAAATCTGTGCATCCTTCTTGTGTCTTTTTAATGATGAAGTCATGTCATGTAGTTTTTATATTTATTCAAAGTGCAAAAGAACGTGCTTTCCCATTGACTGTTGGGTTGAGAGGAAAAGGTTGGTTTAGATTGCAGACTCGGAAACATGACCTGTTACTGTAGGGAGAGATTTAAATAGCTCCTAATTGCCACACTTTGGTGTAAAGTATAGCAGAGTTCAAGCCTAGTAACACTTACTTCATAGCTGCTATGAAGACACTTTGCCTCAAGAGCTCATGTACTGAAAAGAAATTCTTTTTTATGAGATGGAGGTTTCATATTTGGTTGCAGTTCACAAACTAATTTACCATTCATTTTCATTTGTGTTATACTGTGAAAGGAGCATATTTGTGAGCATTTTGGCCTATCTCTTCAGAGAGAAAGCTCAGATAATTTTGCCTTGTCTGTTCTAGAATGCTGCTCTTAATTATGTTTAAATATCTGTACTGAGCAAAACACCTGCATGTTCCTGTGCTGCAGCAAGTGCGCTTGCATGGTGTTATTCGGAACTATTTTCACTTGCAAACAGGTGTTACCAGTCAAAATGATACCTTGGAAAACTAAAAACTCTCCTCTTTCAGATCCCGTAATAATTCACTATGACAGTGTGTTGAATGCTGAGAATTATTATTTTATTATTTTCCTATTAGTAAGCTTAATGTGTGTGGGGGTGTGCATGTTGTGGATATGTTATTATTCCTCCCTGACATACATGTGTATGTTATACATGAAACATTAATTTGCTAGGACAGGAGATAAATGCAATGCATTGTGATGCCATGCCAAAATTGGAGAAAGTGCAGGAATTAGAAGTTGTCCCCGAGAGCTGGTATAATTAAAACATTTCCTTTTGTGTAGGCCTATTCACACAAGCATCTGTTGACATATTAGATGAATGCAGGAGTTCTGAAAGGTAGAATTTTCCTTCCTTAAATTCAGATTAATTTGTATCTGGATATACCTAAAGCTAGATGTTAATTAGCATACATTTAACCACAGTAAAGATGCTGTGCTGCTTCTGCAAGTTTTAAAGGTACTCCTGAGAAAAAGAGGAGGTGAAAACTTTAGTTATGACAAGTAGTTAGTTCAACTGTTAAGTTTCTTGGTAGGGGTTGTATCTAAAAGCAATGATTTAAGAAGGTTCATTTTTAATTGAGCAAGGCTCATGGCAGGGGGGGTTGGACTAGATGACTGTTAAAGGTTCCTTCCAACCCAAACTATTCTATGATTCTGTAAATCTGTGTAAAGGCTCTTATGTTAGACAAATTTTATTAATGCTTTAATGCGAAAATGCCTTTAGATGTGGTATAGCACAAATACAGTTGGTGAAAACAAAATAGGTGATTAATTATTTGCAGTACGAACTGAAAGATTCAAATATGCTTAATAAACTGCATGCTTATTCTGAGTAACCCCTTGTAAATTGAATCTGTGTTCTGAAAGTCAAAAGCAGTATTTTTTTGCATTGCTGTTACTATAGATATTATAGGGTTGCTAGGGTTTAATTTGGTCTATTATTTTTGAACAATGTGCTTTCAGTGAGTCTTGCAACTCAAGCTGTGGTTTGGCTGTTTTTCATTTGTTCTGGTTTTGTTCAGATAGTGGAATGTGTGTGTACCCCCTGGCCACTCTCCTGCTCCGTTCCTACGTATATTTAACAATTTGAGTCTACACCATTATTTTTGTTAAACACATGAAAGAGTTTTATGGAGATTGAAATGCTGGAGTGTGGTAAGAGATAGTTGAGAGATAGTAGGGGGGATTTAGGGAACCAACAAAAGAGAGATTAAACAGTATTAAGGGCAAGTTTAGGGATCTTGGATGTGAATTGGAGACTGGGTTAGTGCATGTAATCTTCTTGAATAGGATTTTGTGCCAAGTCCAGACTAGAAGTTCTATGTTATGGCCAGTCAGGTAGGAAGAAAAGAGATTGAGAAATTAGAGGGAACTGAGATGCAAATAGGAAAAAAACCCTAACAATTTCCTGAAAGACAAATTTTTACTTTGAATACTTATAAGCATTTTATGTCACCAATTTCTCTTCACACTCTTTCCCTATATTCTGTGATACAAAGTTAAAAAAAAAAAAAAACAAACAAACAAAACCAAACCAAAACAAAAGCACACCAAAACCCCCACCACAACAACAAAACCCAACCAAACAAAAAAAATCCAACCTTTTACTGGACTGTTCCAAAGGCATCCAGCATGCTATTGCAGTTTGTTTTCGTAGCAATTTGTGAAGTATAAGTGAAGGCACATGGTGTTTGAAAGCAAGATTCAAGTGGATAAGGTTAGTGATAAAAGGTCTGTCATTCCAGGTTTCAAAAAACGTGATAAAATGAAGCTGTATTTTTCAGAGTCCATCTGGAAGTGACTTTGGCCTGGGAAACTGGGGCCCAAGTTCTCTCTGATAGAAGCATATGCAATTCTCATCTGATTGTTAAAATTACTCCTGTGTAGTTTCTAACTAAAGGAGTATACAGAAGTTTCTTTTTAGCTACAGCATATCCTTCATGATCTCGCTACTCTGGAGTTTTTTTTCAAAATACGGTTTAGCGAAGTGAGAGAATTAGACGTTTTTGGCTTGTTCCAGTCATTAAACACATAAGCATAGTTGCCAGCCAAGCAGCAGTTGTATTCTTGTACACTGGCTTCCTCTCAGACTTGCTTGCTTTCTGTTACCCTTTCAGGTTAAGTGAGCCATGCATTTTTGGCATTTAGTAGCAGCTAGGGGGTTTTCCTGCCAGCCTTCTATATGTTAATTTTTATAATTTTTTTTTCCATATAAAGTCGGAGGGAAAGGTGTGTTAGGTAGGCATCACTTCCATATTGCTAAATCCCTAGAAAATGTAAAAAAAAGTTGGTAGGTTTACAACAGTCACGTATGCAATACCCCTCCTAGAAGTTGCAGCATTTTCATGGTAAGGGGTTATTTTTTTAGGGTTCACCCTTAAAAACCTAGGTGTTTTACGAACTCCTGATTTTAGTAAACCTGGTTGCTCGGTGCCTTTAGCTCTGTGACGCTCTGGGTGCTTGCAGTTGTGCAGCCTGCCCTTGCCTGGTAGCTCCGCACCCTCTCACCCGGGCTGCGGGCACAGCGTCTGCAGGCCTCTGCGGCACCGCTTCCCCTGCCTTGGTCTCCGGAGCTTGCTCCTGTGGCGAGATCCTCGTGGCCTTGCATCCGCACATAGTGTCATTACAGCAGGTGCTCTCAGGAATAATGGCCTGCAGTGTGGGCATCTCCTCTTCTATTTTTTATTCCCTTCTGAAGAGGAGTCCCGGGGAAGGGCACTCATCTGGGGACCCCCAGCATCTCTCTTTCTGGCTGGCCGCAAGGGACAGTTTTCACTTTTCCTCTCTTTCCTTTTGTTTTTATTTCTTCCCCCAAACAATTTTCACCGGTGGAGTTATTTTTACTTGCTGTACCCACTAATAAATCTTTGCACGTGTCAACCTGTCTCAACATCCTTTGTGCAGCTACCTGTTTCTCGTGAAGACTTGCAGATTTGCAGCGCCCCATTCCTGCTCCCCCCCTCCCCCCCCCCCTTTTTTTTTTCCCCCTTCTGTGCTCATTAAATAATTCAGGTGAGGTTACAGCCAAGATGCATGAACCTGTTTGTTACATAGAGGGTTATTTTTATAAATGAAGGCCAAAGGGATAGTTATGAACACGTAGTCCCCTGGTATGCTCTTTTTAGTAACAGTTCAGGCTGCTGTGTTGTAAGAAGGACTTGGATTAAGTTTAGTAGCAGTATGCCAACAGCTGATTTTCTGCTTGTTTGTTGTTTGGTTTTTTTTTTTCCTGTGGTGTGCTTTTTTCTTTAGAGTGACAAGATACTTCTAGTTCTAGTTAAGACTTGAGCATGTTTTAGTCCATTCCAGAGTTGAGTAGTGTTGAGGTGAAAACTTAAGTGACAGCGCAGTTTGGTTTTCTGAATTATTTATTGCTGAATATATTATATGGTTTTGAACTACTGTAAGCTAAGTGTAATTAGGATGTGAACACGCATGCATCACCAAAATACGCACCAAATACTGAAGGTCTGATAATCTTTGTTGGATTGTTCCTCTTGGTTCCCATTTTCTATTGTAAAATTGTCTGGTTTGCCTCAGAAAATAAATGTTTCTTTACAATTCCTTGCAGATTCCTGCTTCAATGTCTTGAGGATCTTGATGCCAATCTACGGAAACTGAATTCACGTTTGTTTGTTATTCGTGGACAGCCAGCCGATGTTTTCCCCAGACTTTTTAAGGTAAATGCCACCTTGCAGTTGCTGTTTCTATCCATAAATATGACTGACAAACTAGTTTCAGCTAGGAATGTTTCTTGTACTATGTATTTCAGTGCAAGTTGTTATCCATGTAAATAGTTAACTATCCTTGCAGTTTCTCTTTAAGGTTGTTTTTGTTAGATTTGGGTTTTTTCCCTGTAATGTGCCTATCACCAACTGAACTGAGTTGCTTTTAGACTTTACAGTTTTTGGTTTCTTTCTTTCCAGAAATGGAACTGATTTCTAGTGGTTTGCTAAGTGTGGGTACTGTATATTACTAAATTTTCCTTTCCAGATTCCCTTTGAAATACTGAAATATAATTCTTTGCTTTTACAGGTCAGGCTTTGAACCTGGATTCATGTGCAATGTTTTATTTAGGCCAGATATCTGCTATCATTGCTTTTTGGCCATTGGAAGTGATTTAATAAGCTTTTTGCTGGTAGTAGGCTTGGTAAAAGCATAGTGCAGGTAAAAAGCAATTTCTCATTAAAGAAGCTTAAGGCTTTTGTGGGAAAGGGTCTTATTGAGCAAATCAAAGCTGTGAGGGATTGCTACTGATATTAATTTGTCTTCCATGGATAATAGTGTATTTAAGGTAACAATACTGTAATAGGATAGTAAAATGAACACTTTGCTGATTGAATTTAAAAGTTTTTATGGAATGACTGGATTGAGGTGACTGAGACAAGTGAGACTGGGGGAGGAGGGGGAATAAATATCTGTTTTGCCGAAGACGTCATCTGTTCAAAATTTTTATTCCCAAATCCTCAACACCAAGCTGAAAACTCAACCAAAACTCACATTTCCGTCTTCATTCTTGTGCTTTAGTTGTGAAATGCTAACTGGATGATACTCTGACTGGTCTTTTCTTGCTATTTTTTTTTTTTTTTTTTTTCCCCTTCAGTGAAGAATTTCCTGCAGGAGTACTGTGGCATTAGTTGCTGCTTGCAACCACCCAGATATTCAATCTTGTTATATCTGCCTGCCAAATTTGGTTTGATTGCATTTAAACAGGGGCAAAGATCTTGCTGTTGTATGTGTTGCGTTCTGGATTTGAGTGACCTGTGACAAGGTTTCTTAAATAATTTAATGGCTACTTTGACAAGTCCTGTTTCAGATCTTGCTATTAGGCTAATCTTTCTATGCCTAACAGCATTGGAGTGCCACATTTTCAGAATATTAATTTTAGTGCTGGGAAGGTAATGCAGATAACTTGTAATATAGTGTACAGCAATCAAAAAAGAACATTCACATCTGTCTGTTTTCTGGTTCTTCAAATTACCAAAAAGTCTCTTTACTGTATATTTGTTCACTGAGGGGCTTTTCAGGACATCATCTATCCTTGAACAAATAAGAGGTATTGTTGAAGCTTTTGAGGACTTCAGCTTTTGGCTGAAGACTACCTGGAACATGCATCTATCTTGTATCATTAATCTCACAGTCTCTTTTGCCAGAGCAGTAGCTGTAAATCAGGTGCTTGCAGTGCAGCGAAGGGCATGTAACACTGAACTAAGCTTTTCAGATCATCCTCATTAAATGTCTCAGAGGTGAGCGATGATCCTGACCCTGAAGAACACATGTAGATGTTTTTTGGCTGGGAAAAGACAACTTTAAATAATGGTTGGAGATAATGGAACTTATGTAGATCCTTGTGTCAGGAGCCCTATCACAGATGCCAGCATCTGTGGATTTCCTGGGGATGAATGTTGCAGAGCTGTTTCTTGGTAGGGCTCTCCTTTTCACAGGCTGAAGGGCAATTCCTTTAAAAGGCAGAGTACTGATCTATCTTTAGCCTTGCAAAAGGCTGTTGGTTAACTTAAACCAGTCAAGTTTTGGTTGGTTCTTGCCTCGTTCCTCGTTCTCTTCAATTTGTCCTGGTCTGCTCTGTATCTCTAGCTCTTTGGGACTGGCTTGATAAAGAAAATAGAATTGGAACAATCGCTAATTCTTTAAATGCGTCAGTGTTGCTAAAAGCATCCAGCAGTATGTGCAAAGCGATCTATGTCCATGCCTCTTCTAAGTGCCTAGCTCATGCTGATGTGATCTGGATGTATTCACATCACATAGCACTTGTCTCGGAGTTCCTTGGCTCCCTTGAGGATGTGGCTCTGGCTCTTGGACGCATTTTTTGTTTTTTTGTGGTTTTCTTTTCAATATGCTAGAAGAAAGAAGGATTTAGAAAAATATCTGCTGCAACTTGTCAGGCAGTGGTTTTACATTATGAAATGGGAAATAAATTTTATATGAGGGTGTAGGAGGTTGCTTGAGGATTCAGGGCCTGGTGGGTCAGTCTTGGAAGACTTAATGATGGAAGGAGCCAAGCCTTCTTTCAAAGAGCAAGCACTCCTTGGAATCTCCTATGCTCAGGGTTGTACCTGGGCCTCATCTAAGAGAGAGCTAGAGTTCAGAAGTGAAACAGCACCCTAGGTGCACAGTGGCCTGTGTCTCTTTGGTGAAAATCCAGTTCTCTGAAATAGTCTGGCTGGTGTATTTAAATGAACTGATTAAGATTCTGAGGGATTAGAAGGGTATTTCTCTGAGTTTGACTGGCAGGATGGCTTTCTAGGATCATTCTGTGCATACTTCACTTTTCCAATTTCCTACTGTTGCAGAAGCTGTAGCCATTAGTTGATCCCTTTCTTTGCTTTTTTTTCCCCCCACCTGCTACTGTTGGCCTTGTAACAGCATCTGTGACATAAAGGATATTAGACTTGAAGGCATCCTCTTCTTAGGAGATGGATTTTTTTTTTTAATTGAGAATTTGAAGATTGTCAATCCTGGTGGATGAGGGGTAGGGATCTGGAAAAGAGAAAGAAAGTGTGTGTGGTGTGTTGTTTGGCATGGTGGTGGGGCATTCTTTTGTAAACCCCTCCTTTCAGTTCTGCTGTTAAAGTTGACAGGCACATGTGAAAAGCTTTTCTGCAGAGCAAGATGCTGCTGCTGCTGAATGCCCAGAAGATGGCCTCTGTCATCTTTCCCTTCTCTTGTGTCTCTTAAGGTATATGGATCCTGAAGTTGGGCCTGAGTTTTCAAAATTCGTGCAGAAGGTGTCCTATTACTGTGTGCACCCACAGTAATGGGACAGTTAGAGGCTTTTTTTATGCCCGATTCCTACTTAGACGCCAAAACGTTGGACTTTATTTTTGTGAGTCTGGGTGTCTAAATGTATTTTGGGCCTTTGTGTATCTGACAACTATCCGCAGCTAATAGCTGGTGTTCTGTCTTGTCCCTGTCCCTCCAGTTCTCCTTTCCCTCATCCTCCATCAAGCAGCCGAGTTGCTGAAGGACCACACTTTTGTTTTGTGTTGCAGGAATGGAATATTGCAAAACTTTCTATTGAATATGATTCTGAACCATTTGGGAAGGAGAGAGATGCAGCAATTAAGAAGCTGGCTAGTGAAGCTGGAGTGGAGGTCATTGTTCGAATTTCCCATACATTATATGACCTAGACAAGTAAGTTACCATTACCTCTGATTTTAAAAAGAAATAAAAAGTATAAATTTTACGTAGTGTTTGGTTAGATACTGTGTGCTACTTTCTACACAGAGTACTTTATAGTTAGGAAGACGACAAATTTGTTTTCGGTTTCTCTTTTATCCATCCATCCAAATTTTATTACATACTGAGTAGAACTTTGCAACTCCAAAAAATGATGCATAACTGTATCTGAAATACAGTTTCAATTTGGGGTTCTTTTGAAAATAATGGCCCTGTAATTACCTGTCTTTCATAACGAAGTTACTCAAACATGCCTGTAACTTCTCCCAAATAAGATCTGTTGTTGTTTAGTTGTTTTGTTAGATTGTTTTGTCCTTATTTCACTTGCTGTACACAAGTTAGCTGTAAGTCCTATAATTTTCAGGAACTGTTTCCTATCAGTTATGTATCCAGTAAGTAATTGGGGATTGTTTGATATCCCTGTGTTGCCTTACTTAATGTCTTGTTTATATTTTGCTACAGATCTATTTAAATGGATTAGTATTAGCTCCCTATTATAGAAACATAATCCACAAACTAGTCAAAAGTATGACTTGGCTTCGCTTAATATTGAGTCATTTATTGTGGTAGATGCCCATTTTATTCTGTTACAAGCCAATGTATGAGGGGCAGCTAGACATATGGGAGGAAAGGGAAAAGGAATTATTTACTGTTTTGAAACCAATACCTGATTTTTTAATCCTAAATTGAAAATTTGTTTTCTTCCATCCCTGCCCAAGCCCCCCAAAATGAACAGTTGGTTCCATCTACCACTTTGTAAATTATTTCTTTGAAGTTTTCCCGTTTCTGAGATTTTATATATATTTAAGGTGACAATGCAAAATATAGAAACTGTGTGTTTTTACAACAGTCATTGTATATAAACTACACCTTAATTTTTCCCCATATTAAGAGAGTTGTAATATTGACTACGGCTCTCAATACCAGAATAGAAAAATAGGTTTTTTTAATGTAAATAGCATAGTCTTGTAGGTGACTTGGATTTATCTTCATGTAGCTATGGTCTCTCATGTGCTTTGCTGATCTGTATTTTTCTTTGCCTTGAGTTGTCCATATTACTTGTTCTTGAGGGACTTTCCTCAACCCAGGAATGAAGAATAATTGACTAGGTTGTAGTTAATTTATATGTCTCCCTAGTGGGGATAAAAGGATGGTAAAATTGAAGTTCAAACTGTCTGGGTTATCGTGTATATCTGTGATTTTTATATAACATGCTAGAGGCAGGTAAGAAGATATTTCTGTGTGTGTATAGATGGGTATATTTTATTAAAAAAATAATTGTTATGTACTATTCTCTGACATACTTCTTTTTTCTTTTCAATCCAGAATAATAGAATTAAATGGAGGACAGCCTCCTCTTACTTACAAACGATTCCAGACCCTAATTAGTAGGATGGAACCACTGGAGATGCCAGTGGAGACTATAACCCCAGAAGTAATGGAAAAATGTACAACTCCAGTTTCTGATGACCATGATGAGAAATATGGTGTCCCATCACTTGAAGAGCTAGGTATGTTCTAAGATTGCTTTGACATTGTGAAACAAATAAGATGTAATCTATCACTAAAAGCATAATACTTAAAATAACCATGAGAGAGGTTCTACATATGGTTGTTAAACTGATGCCAATTATGACATACAAAGAAGGATAATCAAGTCTGTAAATTTTAGTTGTTTTCTTTTAAATGGGAGGTCAGATAGATCAAACTACACTAAGTACTGTGTGGCTTCTTGTAATACAGCATAGCCATTTTCCCATGGTACCAAATAATCATTAAGCTACTAATAGTCTTTGATACTTCATTTTTTATTAAGTGCATTTGGTATCTTTGTGCTTCGGGTCATTAATCTGTCATTTTACAAGTTAATTTAAAAAACCTCTTGTCTTGCAATGCCAAAAAAAGGTAATAATAAGGCAAATAATAATTTTAGAAGCTTCTTAAAAGTATTACGTTTCTGTAAACTTAATTTTAAGAAATAGTATCAAGTTGTCCTGTGAATCCTCCCCTCTCTTTCCTGTTCCCCGTCCGCTCCACCCTGAAATACAAGCAAATGTGGTATGACCTCCAAATTACTAACAGAAGGATCAGGACAGATTTTGGCTAAGCTCTGGCTGCTCTGTGTAGTCTGTTTGAACTCTCATACAACAGACCATGCTTCTAAAGCCTTTTTGTGAAGATCTCGGTATACAGTGGTTAAACTATAGGCAGGCATGCTCTCAGGCACCTGGTGAACAACCTTGGGGGTGTGGAAGAAATCTTGTTACCTTCTTTTCATCTTTCTTTTGCAGCTAAAGTATGTGTTTATCAGCAAATTGACAATAATCCCTGTATGTTGTTTAAGCCAAGGTCAATGAAACCTAGGAATATTCTGAAGATAGCACTCATGCTTTTAAATTGATAGAAGAAGTTTTTAGACATTCTGTAAATTACAATAGCAATTGTTGCTTCTTAGTAGTAATTTAAAAAAAAAAAAAGCTGTGGTTTTGGGATAGCCCACATATTAGAGCTGAGAACTTGAAAATAATTTGAAAAATGATAGAAAGGTCACTTTGTGCAAAAAACAGAAATGGAATTGAAGTAAGACTATTCAGCATGTAAAACTTGAAAATTAATGTAAATATAAAAGTAAAAGTTGGATTTTGCTACAAGTTAAAGGTATTGAACATGCTTTGATAAGACTTGGTTGCATACTGTTTTAAAACTTGTACTTTGCCATGTGTCCAATTTAGAGTTATTCTCAAGATACAATAAAACATAGTCAAGTGTCAATATACTAGAATTTTGTTGCCCTACAGTATAAGCAAACAAGGAATTTCCTTGTTTCAATTTGTTTTTCAGGTTTTGACACAGATGGTCTGCCTTCTGCAGTATGGCCAGGGGGAGAAACAGAAGCGCTCACACGATTGGAAAGACATTTAGAACGGAAGGTATGTTTCAAGTATGACATATTTGGGAAATAGAGTTGCTCTTTGCAATGGAATGTAAAAGGAATTGGGCAAGTAGTTTTAAAAAACTCAGAACCGCAAACTTGAACTCAAGGCCTCGATATAATGGTATAAATCAAGTTGCTGTTTCTTAGTTTTAAAAGATGATAGCAGGTTGTCTTCTAATTTGAATTTTAGAGAAAGTCCGTTATACTATTTTCTACTCAAAAAATACTATTTTTTCTTTGGTGGTAATTTTACTTGAAACATACTTTTTATAACTTTGAAGGAGAATTCCTCTAAAAGTTAACGTATTGCTAGTCGTCCAGGTTTCCTCTGTATTTAAAAGAAAGGGATAGGTAGTTCTGGAAGACAGTTCATGCCTTCTGCATTGAGATGAATTACCTTCTAGAGATTCAGCTGATTCAAGAGGAACCCCTAGATACCGTAGGTAATGTGATCATCTGTCCAGTGTCTGGATTCAGTTACAGACAGTGTGTGATTTCTTCCTTTACGTTTACAAGTTGCTACCTAGTCTGTAGTCTGATATTGCTGTGTGGTTTTTGTTTTATTTGGTTTTTTTTGTTTTTTAAGGCTTGGGTAGCAAACTTTGAAAGACCACGAATGAATGCAAATTCCCTTCTGGCAAGCCCTACAGGGCTTAGTCCCTACCTCCGCTTTGGCTGTTTGTCCTGTCGTCTCTTTTATTTCAAGTTAACGGATCTGTACAAAAAGGTATGACTTCTGCGTAGTCAGCTACACATTCTTAGATGCCATGATTTTTTCCTGCTTCTCGTAATAAAATGTTTTCCTTGATCTTCAGGTAAAAAAGAACAGCTCCCCTCCCCTCTCCCTCTATGGCCAGCTGTTATGGCGTGAGTTTTTCTACACAGCGGCGACTAACAATCCACGGTTTGATAAAATGGAGGGGAATCCTATCTGTGTTCAAATTCCATGGGATAAGAATCCTGAGGCTTTGGCCAAGTGGGCAGAAGGCAGGACAGGTTTTCCCTGGATTGACGCAATTATGACGCAGCTTCGTCAAGAAGGTTGGATTCACCATTTAGCCCGGCATGCTGTAGCATGCTTTTTGACTCGAGGCGACCTCTGGATTAGCTGGGAAGAAGGAATGAAGGTATTGTTTCTTATTCTTGAATTTCTTAAATTGCCTGTTAAAGTTTCAGATAGTCATTCTAGAATTGTTGTTACTGCGTGGTGTAAGCTGAATTTTAAACCTTAAACTGTGGCCAAAATTAAATTGGTTCTGATAAACCAGTGGTGCTGAAGTTTTGCCTGTTGAATGCCCCCTTTTATGGGAATATTGGAGTGTTTCTTGCAGTCAGAATAGGTCTGCAAGCCTTTTAAATTTAAAAAAAAAAAAAAATTTCTTCCTAAATCTTGGCAAATAAACATGGATTGCTCTTGTAATTGAAATTTCTTTCCAGTCATACTGTGTGAACAGTTTCTGTTCACATCTCGTGTCCACTTCTCTGCGAAGGGAAAGCACCATGGGAATTAAAGGGAGAAAACTAAAAGCTGAGAATGTCCTTTCAGCAATTTCTGTCCCTTTGCCCAGTGTTAGAAGTGTGAGTATGGGCAACATGATTTGGCTGAAGTTTCAGTGCAATTAATATGTATGCAAGTATCCAAGAGATGCTGAAGTTCAAATCACAAACGCCAGTCTTTTGTAGAAGAGAGTGGAATAATTTAATCATAGAATCATTTAGGTTGGAAAAGACCTTTAAGATCATTCAGTCCAACCATTAACCTAACACTACCAAGTCCACCACTATACTAATTAAGGGTAGAGTAATAATTAATTTCATGTTTCCTGGCTTGGTGGCTGGATTATTTTTAATGAAAGTAAAACTAGAATAAAATTATTAAGGTTGGAAAGGACCTCTAAGATCATTAGTCCAACCGTCAACCCAACACCATCACGCCTACTAAACCATGTCCCAAAGTGCCACGTCTGCATGTTTTTTAAACACCTCCAATCTCAGCCTTTGAATCAGTTTTACATTTTTAGAAGGGTAGCACATCTTTTACTGAGCAATGATAATCAATTAAAAATAGCTTTTATTTTTGAAATCTAAAAAAGAATATACTTTTGTTTTGAGGATTGTGACCTCATATTTATGTATGTATATAATCTTACAAAAATTTCACCTTTCTTAACAAATCAGTTGTAAGCAAACATCTTTCATTTAAAAAAAAAATTCTCAGTTACACAACAACATAAGCTACTTTAGGAATTTTCCTTTTGCAGTTCATAGATAAAGACATCGAAGATGCACATGCATAGGTAACTCAGCCACATGATAAAGCTGTATATTACAGATAAACACCAACTTGTACTTACTTTTGAAATACAGATATATGGAGGGCCCAGACTTGTACAGTGGAAGGATGTTGAATTCATACATCTGTAGCTAGCAGAAGTTAATCTGGCCTTCCAAGGCCATGTTATTTCCAAAGTCTTATTATATGGCAGCATCTAGTGGAACAGTTGTGTGCTAACACTTAGTGTTCATTTAGAGATCTTGTTACATTATTAGTCACCTTCTATTTAAAATGTTTTTTAAAAATGTTCTAAGATAAATCTTACTTTTTCAAACCAAACCTTTTTCCAAATAGTTGCAGATATTTAGACAAAGATACTTTTGTAACACTTGTTCAGTGTATACTGTAGAATGAATGCCTTATTGAATATATGTAGAGAGAGATCCTTGTTTAACAGTTTTACCTTATTAGACTCTATATTGGAATAATATTAGTAGAAGTTGGGTGGCAGTAGTAAGATGTTAAGTTTTAGTGTCTTAGCGTGAAGAAAGATCATGGTTTATTTGGAACATTTGGAGATGATGCAATTTTGAAAGGAAAATCAGAACTTGCAAAAATATGTGTTAAATAAGTATTTGTTTTGAAAACTACTTCTCAGTGCACTATTTTTATAAAAAGGTACTTAAATGTTCTCCTTCAAAGAATAAGGCTTCTCTTTATTTCTTGTTAGCCTGTATTTTTAGTGACCTGACTGAGCAGAGAAATTCTTTGGTTTATGCTAATTAGTATTGTCTGTGTTAATTAAAAAACAGTCAATGTTGGAAACTTGAATGTTTCACAACTGTTGAGCTCCAGATTTAAAGTAAAACCCTCAAAAATCTTCAGCTGCCTCATGGGTTATTTTTAATATAATAGGGGTAGCAATTACCAGAGAAGACTTCTTTTTTTTTTTTTTCTTCAGACCAGAGTTCATTATCTGTCCCACCATTTTTCAGCATGCTTGGTGGTTCATATGCCTCCAGGAATTTAAGCGTGCATCCTCAAAACTGTGACTTACTAGATTAACTACTGGCCTTCAAGAATACAACTTCTGAATGTTTGTGCTACTCTGAAACTCTTGAATTCTGCTCTTGGGACTCTTGAAAGGTGCTGGGCAAGTTGAGGTATTCAGATGACAATTTGAGTTTGAAATGTGCTTTGTATGTTCACTGTTTCCTGGCAGTTCGCAAAGCTTACTCAGTTGTAATGTGATGAAGCAACTCTTCTGAAATCAAGAAATGCTACTTGCAAGCAGTCAGGCTCCAGCCATCCTTTGAGGATTTATTTTTTTAAGGATGTGTTTATGCAAGAATGTGTAACTCTTTGGTTGTAGCTTTCAGAGATGTCTACAAGGTTTTTTTACAGGATAAAAGCCAAACAGGCTTCACGCTTTTGTTATTGAGTTTGGCATTTAGGTAAGTATTTGCAGTTGCGTACTGAGCATTCTATGAATGTTGCCACGTAAGAAAGAGTGTTGCTACGTTGAAGAACCGTGTTTCCTCTGCTGAAACCAGAAACTCAGAACAATACCTGAAAAAGTAGGTGTCTCGAAGGAGTGCCATGTTCAGGCTAACTTGTTGCTCTAATTTCTTAAGGTCTTTGAAGAGCTCTTACTTGACGCAGATTGGAGTGTGAATGCTGGAAGCTGGATGTGGCTATCCTGTAGTTCCTTCTTTCAGCAGTTTTTTCACTGCTACTGTCCAGTGGGTTTTGGCAGAAGAACTGACCCAAATGGGGATTATATCAGGTAACTCACAATCCAGACATTGCAGTGATTCATGCATGTTGCTTAAACTGTCGAGTGGCTTTATACGTAAAATGACCTTTTTTCTTTTTTTTTTTTTTAAGACGTTATTTGCCAGTACTTAGAGGTTTCCCTGCAAAATACATCTATGATCCTTGGAATGCCCCAGAGAGTGTCCAGAAGGCTGCAAAATGTATTATAGGAGTTAATTATCCCAAACCAATGGTAAATCATGCAGAGGCAAGCCGTCTGAACATTGAGAGGATGAAACAAATCTACCAGCAGCTTTCACGATACAGAGGACTGGGTATGGTTATAGGCTATTGGCTTTATTTATTTGAAAACTTCTCTCACCTTCTAGCAATTAATAATTTTGTCCCATAGCAGTAGTAATCAGGTGTGAGCTCAGTGTGGTGACCAGGGTTGTGTATCCAAGTAAATTAAAATATTAGATGTAACCAAGAAAGGGAAGAAAGAGCTTGAGTGGAGTGCCTCTTTCCAAATCTTACCCAGAAATTTTCTTCTGTGGGTTTTTGGAAGTTTTTTTGGTTAAAGTGGGTCTTCCGTGCATTCTGATACTCTTGTACAGATAGGTTTTAATACCAGTGATTAGAGAATGAATGTGGTTCATAGCTTCAACCATGCAGTATTTGCATTTGCAAATGCTGATGCTCAAATAGAGACCAGTGCAAAATCTGGTAGCATCCTTCCTAGTTAGGAAAGACTGGCCCTTTGCTCCGAGAGGTAAACCACATGCACTTGCATTGCTCAGGAAGGTGTAAGCAGTCGGTGTGTTCAGATATTGGATATTGAATCAGGATGCGTCGCGCTTCAACGCAACATAGTGAATATGTGTACCTAATGAATATTGGAGAAGTTATGCAGAATATTATGTAGAAAAAGCCTGTTAAGTAATTGTGAACTAAAATTACTTGGCAAGATCCCAGAAGTAGGCAAGATGGAGAGATGTTCCTCTGTTATAAAGATAAACCACTCAGGGCGAGGATGGAGAATTTGCTATCATGAGGAAAAAGCATGCTACACTTAATCTTTTTCTGTTGTTGTTGTTGTTGTCTGTCTTTATGGCTATATATTTTATTTTGTTGTTTAGGTCTTCTTGCAACAGTGCCTTCTAATCCAAATGGAAATGGAAATGGTGGCCTAATGGGCTATTCACCAGGAGAAAGCATTTCTGGTTGTGGTGGTACAGGAGGTCAGTCAAAGTCTTTCAATACATAGAATTATTGGAACTGAACTGCACAAATGTCTTTTATAATGCCCTTGGCATTATGTATTACAAGAGCGAGCTGTTTTCACAAGACAGTTTTTAGTGCAAATCACAAACATTTTCAAATTTATTCACTAAGTTTGGTAGTATTTGTATGAAGACATCTTTAGATTTTTTTTTATCTCAAACATGTAAGAATTTTTTAACCTATGTTTTCCCCCTTGAAAATGACTTACTAACATGTATCAAACAGTTTGATTTCAAAAGCATTTGAATGTGACTTTCTTCTAGAAGTCTACAAGCATCCTGTTATTTGTAATAAGGACTGATTTGTGAATTTTCAAGTCAAAACTGTTAATTTGTAAAGTTTTCTAATGCTAGCATTAGATTGCTTACTGGAATTTAATTCTACCATAATGTCAACAGCAATATGGTGGACAGTGTCTGAAAGAACTTAATATAGAATTTACCATACAGTTTTGATGACAATTACTTGAGACTATTAACATTCTTATTGTAACATACAAAGACTATCATTAACTAGTTACTAAGAAAAATAAATAAAAAACCACAGTATTAACATTGTATAAATCCATGGTGCATCAACATCTTGAATACTATGTACACCTTGGACTCCTCATTGTAAAAGGACACAGCAGAAGTGGAAATTTACTGGCTTTGTGTTCTCCTTAGGCTTTAGTCAGGGTTAGAAGCAGACTGCGGAGGAAGATGGACCTTATTGTTTTCAGCCAGTACAGTTCCGCTCGAAGAATTAAAGTCTAGATTCCTTAAAGCTGGGTGCTTGAGCTTTTATTTCTAAGTTCAGAGATTTAGAAGACAGGAAGGGCTTAGTTTAAAAAAAATTAACATTACGTGCACTCTTTTCTCCTTAAAGTGTATACATATATACTTAAATGTATACATGTACTTACACTTTTCACATCAGAAACGTATCCATTTTGTGGGATGTTACTGTGTATTCATCTGAATTTGCAAGTGTGAATTTGGAAAGACAAAAGCATTAGAGCTTTGGAACTGTTCTGAGGGGGTTTAAAAAACACAAAAACCACCCACAATCAAAGTCTGCCTCTTGAAGAGGGGAAAAAATGCAAACATTTAAAATTCCAGAACTGGAATTGTATCTTCTGTTATGTTTAAGTCTTTTTTTTTTCCTGCCTCTCCAGGAGCTCAGCTGGGAACTGGTGATGGTCATACAGTTGTTCAGCCATGTGCACTGGGAGACTCTCATACAGGAGCAAGTGGAATTCAGCAGCAAGGTATTAGGGCACTGCCTGTCTGTACAGGATCTCCAAATCCTTGCAACTATGGAAAACCAGACAAAACATCACAATAACGTGGATAGATTTTTGGTGACAGCTGCTGTCTACAACTTGAACTGGCCTTGTTTTTGTTCTTGAAACACAAAAATTATTTCTTAGAGTGAACTTGCTTGTCTTGTCACTTTTATCTCTAAAATGCTCATCTAGAACAGTATTTGTATGTTTTGAGTGGGAGGGACCACAAGTGTGACTAAACAAAAATTAATAAACATTATCCTAGGTTACTTTAAATGAAAGGTACTGAAAGAAAGAAGTTCACTTTGTGTATTTGATAGCAAAATTTGCATGTTATCTTTTCCCTGATTTCACTACCACTCTTTCCGTATATAATAAATTTCCACAGTTTTGTATGGATATTCTCATATTGTGAAGGCAAATTTTTGTTACTTTATACAGAAACTCAAGCTGTGGTTTGCGATAGATCAAAGTTGCAATCAAATTTAGCACAACTGTTTCTTTCTTTGCAGTCTTAACAGAGGTTGTGTGTTTATTGATCATGAAAGACTGTAATCTGTGTTATGTTTAAGCATTCAGAACATAACCAGAACACCACGAGTGTTCAGAATAAGAAACCTTGCAACTGTTTTGCTAATTTGCCCTATTTATACAGAGGGCTCAGGGTCAAGGTTGCCGGTGGATAGGTTACATGAACCAGAAAATAGTTTGCATCTTTAAGTTACTTGCATTTTTTTTTTCCACAGCTTAGTTATGCTAAGGATTCATTAGTATTGCTATAAAAGAATAATAAAAAGGATAAGGAGACTTGGCAGAACCAATGTTAAAATTTATAACAACTTAGAGTTAAAGTGTTTGGATAGATAAACATTCTGCTTGTTGCAAATACAATACATAAATATGTACGCACTTAATATTGTTCACTGTGCATATGTAAGTGCATATATATTTAACTGCTGTAGACTGCCATGAGGCTTTTTTTGCATAAGAACTCTTCTACATTCAGGCTGGTTTCTGGCAGAATTTTTCTAGATGGTGAAAAATAAATTAATTGGCTCCTTTTTGTTGTTGTAAAGAATGTAATTGTACACTTGCTTGCAGTTCTGTGTTTTATTTATTATAATAAATATCTACTGTATCTGAACAGGTTACTGTCAAGCAAGTAGTATCTTACACTATGCTCATGGAGACAATCAGCAATCACACTTATTGCAAGCAGGTAATTTAAAGAACAACAAAAAAAATGAAACGCTTTTCCTGAATATGTAAAGGTGCAATAGAGTCTTAACGTAAATACTGGTTTTAAATTATCAGGAAGAACGGCCCTTGGTACTGGCATTAGTGCAGGGAAACGCCCAAATCCAGAAGAAGAAACTCAGAGCGTTGGACCAAAAGTCCAGCGACAGAGCACAAATTAAACTGGTAAGATCTGAGACACCTTAAAGTTATCCTGTTAATGAGTAAATTCCTGTACAGATTTTATGTCTATGATAACATTTATATCACTGCAATGCAAAGGATCCTAAATTATTGTTGTAAATATTTCAGTTCCAGGTACTGTACAAACAAACAATACAAAATCCTGGCTCTAGAGAATTTATGAAGTATGAGATAGGAAATAGTTATAAAAATAGAACCAGACCAAAGATTATCAGACACAGATCGAGGTGTCAGTGAAAGCGAGATGGATAAACTGTGGCTGCATATATATGAACAGAGCTGCGTATGTAGCTTCAGTTACACTCTGCTCCTGCATTTCACCTTAAGTTGTGCCAGCAGTACTGTTTGCATGAATGTATGGTGACCTGAATCAGAAGACTAATAGAACTTAAAAGGAAAGACTCAGGGCCTGGATTAGAGTTTTAAACATACAAGTGGACTAAGCAGAACATGTTTTAGAGAGAGACTGCAGAAAACCTGCAAAATGCTGATGTAGTTATTGCGTGCAAAGATGTAGGGACAAGAAAGATTTGAAGACTTGAGCATTTGTCATTGGTCTGTAACCTAAGCAGGATGCTCAGATTGCCAAAGTTTGTCAAGAAGAGCTGTGGTGAAAAGTACTTGAATTTGGAGAAGGAGGCATTGCTAGATAGATATACATGAACAGGTGTGAAAATGTGTAGAGAGCAGCAGTAAATTGGAGGAGTTTGATTTGTGCAAAATCAACATCGAGAAGACAACAGGATTTTGTGTTTTGGATAAAGTTACTTAGGAACAGCATAGAGAAAAGAGAGGCCAAAGATGTTATACCCCTTCCCGCAGTGAGCTTGATTTGGGAGGCATAAGGATGGTGACCTGAAAGACAAGTTAAAGAGTAATTGCTTAGGAGGAAAGCCAAAGAATGGAGGGCTGTCTGAAACAGGAGGGGACAAGATTTCAAGGCTAGGAGTGTGGCTGCATAGCTTAAGGGTGGTTGACATGTCATTCCATCCTTATCTTTTACCAAAAAAGAAAAAAGATTTGGTCATTATGGAGTTTGAAGAATAAGTAAGAATAGCACATAGGCGAGATAATAGCACACGGAGAGACTTTGGTGGAATTGGAAGATAGGGATTCCATACAGCAAGTAGAGAAGATGCATTCAGCATCTCTAGAGATAAAAAGGGAAATTCAGTCCACTTCATTTGGATTTGACAGCAAGATCTAATTTTGCTTGTTATGTGGTGTCAGCACTTTGACATTATTGCAGTGCATTATGAACAATTGTGTTGTACTGATTTGATTCAGTGAAGAATCACACCATTGTTTCCATAATGCCTGTCACTTGAAGTGAGCTGAGACCTTAGCGACTGGTCCATCTGCTATTTTCTCACATACTAGAAGCACTGTAAACTCTGCTTCTGTGTTCTCAAACTGATTTCTGGTACTTGGATGGGCCTGAGTGGAACATAATTCCAAGAGAGACCGTGTTTCAGTAGCCTGTCTAATCCTTAGTATGTGTAGATTCATTCAGCATCCATGTTTTGTATTGCAGAATTCCTTAGGTGCTCGTGTCTGTGTAGAAGAAGTGCCTGCAGAGCGAACGTCTGGTTCCTGTCTAAGCTCTTTTTCAATTCAGAGACAGGTTGGAGGGGTTTCTAGTTTGGCAGAGAAGACTGATTTTGCTAGGGGTGTTCAAAGCATGCTGCAAAAGCATTATAGTCAAATAAAAAAATCAGCAAGATCATACTCAAAACACTGCTGGCAAAAGGATGCGTGCCTTCTGAATAGCACTAAAATACAGAGGATGTTGGGTTTCTCTTTTTTTTTTTCTTTTTTTCCTTCCCCTTTTGGCCTCTAAGGAGTAAAATAAGAATTCTGAGTGTTTGGGCCAGTAGAAATGGGGACAGGGCTTCCTGCACTGAGAAGGGGGGAAAGAATATTGGTCCCTTGAATTATTTCTGCCTTCTTCACAGACTCAAGACAAACTGCTTAAGAATAATCTTTTTTCTTTTTTCTTGCAGCATCATTGGAAGAGAAGATTCCACTCCAAGAACACACAGGACAAAATTCCTGCTACTCTGTATTGGAACTAGAGTGTTGTGAGAGTACTTGTACTAAAATGACATGCTTTTTCATAAATTATTTTCAGTTGTTCTCAGCTGTTGTAAACAAGTCCAATTTTTGGAATGCATTTATTTCTAACTGGCATTTCTATGGTTTTTAACTTTTTAATGACTCTTTCACAAAGGGCAAATTGAGTTTTGTATATAAAGTATTTGGTGAAGAATTTGCTAACTTAATGTAAATATAAACATTCATGATTAGCAATAGACCCATCAATATATTTTTGATAATCTTTCATGTATATGGTAGTAGGAGAAGCTGTAGTGAGGTTATGTAAAATGGATGGACATAGAAGGTTTTAAAGTTTTTAAATTGTTGTTATTTTTAGATTCCAGAACTTGACCTCTGTGTGATCAACTTCATATTTTCATAATGTAGGTGCTTAGGACTGTGTTTAATCAAATACAGTAGAGTTGTAACCTTTACTAATCGCATCTGTATATAAGTCATATGCCAATTTTTTTGTTGAGTTGTAAAATTTTCATGTATATGCCCAGTCCTTGTATTTCCCAGTTGCCTTGTTCAGTAATGACATACGTTGTTAATAAAAGAAAATTGTGTATATATAGATGCTTAGGTCTGTATTTTGTGTATGCTATTGCTCCGGTACATATTTCCAAACAAAACTCTTTCAGGAAAAAAGAAGGGAAATATAATTTTTAGACTTAATCTGGAAGCCATGAACAGTGAACTATATTCCCTTTCACTTACCTTTCAGTTTCATGAAACTGAAGCAAAACACTATCCAAATTATTCAAGCCTTTTTGTTGAAATTCCATGCATATATGTATTCTTACCATTAAATGTTTTTCACCAATGTATTTATTAAGTGTTTCTTCAAAATCTAGGTTGGGGTATTTTTTTTGCTTTGTGATTTGCTTGAGAGCCCAGTAGTCTTTCCTGTACTGCAGCTAACTTGCTGCTCTTTGAGGATGTTGATTTCGAAAAACACATTGTGTTTGCTGACTACTCAGTCAATACTATCTCAAATGTTTAGAGAAGTTGTATCTAAATGTTTTCTCAGACCATTAAGGTTGCTAAAGAAGCAGTCTGAATTACTACTTTTTACATATAACTAGGTCAGTTACCTACTTGAGTGGGTGCACAAATTAATTCTCCTGTGGGAGGAGTTAATTATCTTGTTCTTAGTATCACATGGGTGACTTCCAGTCATGGGGCACTTCTGTGTGTCGGTTTAAAATTCAGACCAGATTTATGGGTTGACAACGTATCGAGGTACTTGCTACAGAATAAATTGCCATGGTTCTACCTGTTCCTAGATTTTAGATCATAATAGTTAATGTAAATATCTCTGCGTACTGATTTGGATACAATAGCAAAATCAAAAGTATTACTAAGAAAATACAGGCATGCTTACTGTCTTGAGGCAGAGAATCTTTGACTGATCTTGAAGGGGAAAAAAAAAAAAAAAAATCCCAACAGTGAGAATGGAGAAGCAGATGCTAAGTATTTTCCAGAGATCAGTCCAGGTAGAATGGAGATGTTTCCTAGGGACATACATAATCAGTAGAATAAACAATTCTTGTGTTCATTTAAGTAGTCTGGAAAAAAACCCCAAGACTCTAGGCCTACACTGTCTTAAAAAGTGTTTTATTCTGTCAAGACAAGATCATACTGGATTTTTTTTCTGCTGACATATCAAAAAGAAATCGCACCATCTAAATGAAATATTCCACCTAGCTTTTCTGAATGAATAGGCTACGAAAGTCGCACAGAGAAACTTCATCAAGGTAAGATACAGGCTTAAATATCGCCTTTGCCCCAACCAGCCTGGAAGTTCAGTAGGTGAAAGAAGAAATTTCCCAAGGAGTTAATTTCTATGGTGAGTTAATTCCCCCCTCCTTAAATGCTAAAAGGAGGATTCCTTTTCTTGGTGTAGGCAAGTCCTTAGATTAGCAAAGGAAAATCTGTGACGAAGATGCTGTTTTGCGTGCTGGCTCGAACGAGTCCTGGTGTCAGGACTGCAGTGGAAGAAACAGTCTGCAAGTAGGTTACTGTAAGAGAGGGGAGAAGTTGCCTTCTGAGTAGCAGTAGCTTCATAAAAGCCCTTTGCTTCATATTCTCCCCCCCCACCAGTACTTGCTGTGACCACAAAAATAAATAAAAAAGGCTGAGGCTTTGGCTTGCACAGAAAAATTGACCAAAAACTATTGTAACATGTGGAGGTTTTCTTCCCCTGCCCCCACTCCCCCCTTGTGCTTTTCAAGGAGGAGTTGGACATGGGTTATAAACCCAGTAGGGATAAGGGCCAGCATATTGTTTCTTATTAGACCTCTCCTCCAGAAATGGAGCTTAAAATATTCCTCAAGAAAGCTCTGTTCCCGAGGGATTTAGCTGGCCCTTCCCTGAGCTGGTAGGGGATGGGGAGAGGAGTGTTAGAGACTGACGATTTTTGGAAACCAAACCCGAGGAAAATGTACTCTGGAAGTGTGCAGGGACAACTGTAGCTGATACTTGTGATTGAAAAAAAAAAAAACCAAAACTTTCCAGTATCTTTAAGCCTTCAGAAACCGAGTGTTTTCAAGGGAACTTGTGTGGCCTGTCTGCTTACAGAGGTTTCTGAAAGGAGGAGAATGAGAGGAGTTAAATTGAGAGCAAACCTGTGAAAGCCCTGCAGAGTGGATCCTGGGCTAATTTGGATTGAGAAGCACCTGTCAGAAATCAGAAATGAGTTTTATGCTGGGCTTAGCAACATAGTTGACTAGTTTCTCTTGAAGAAAAGTGACATTCACATGAACCTTCCTGTAACTTAGAAATCCTGTCTGTACCAGGCAGGAGCACGGAGCGACGGCGAGCTGCAGCACACGCAAGCTTACCACTTGCCCACCTTGCCAGGAATCTGCAGTTTGGAAGCGAAGCCAGGTGCCCGCGCTGCTCCCCTGGGTTGGAAGCCTGGCTTCCGTCGCGGCGGGCCTTGCTGCAGCCATCTGCAAACGCCTGGAGAATTGTATCCCTGTATTGACAGGTAGTTTGGGCTACTGAAAGCGATGCACAGAGGTTTAAAAGAAAAAAAAAAAACCCCAAACCAAAAAAACACGTTCAAGTTTTTGATGCGTGTTTTAAGTAACGCTATTGTTGTTGCCTATTTATTAAAGCTCTGTGAGCTTTATTATTTTAAAATTATACTTTAAAATTTTGTGGTAAAGTGTTGTGCGCTGTGCATATACTTGAAGCAGTTTTTCCTACTTGCTGTATAAAGTCAGAGCAACTCGGTCACTTTTTTTAAAAACGAGACGGAAGGAAAAAAGGCATCATTTATGTAGGTTGCAAGCTATACAAGTAGAGGCATCAGGAGGGGCACAGTTGTTCCCCGTGTGTTGCGGCCTCAGCTCCTGCTTGTCCCTTGCAGCCGTGAGGGTGCGGTGTCACCTGCGTGTGACAGCCAAATCTGGGGGACACACACGCACACACCCCCCCAGCCTTCGCGGGCTTGCCCTTACAGTTTGGCCTCTCTTCGTGCGCGCCTGGGAGCAAATTGCAACCGGGGGGAGAGTATTTCCCCCTTCTCGGTTCCAATTTGCCGGCTCTGCTCGCTGCTTTTTTTGCTCTCGGTCTGTAGATGGTGCTGCGAGCGCTCGGCGCCCGGGGGAGGCGGGGGGGGGTGGCGGGAGCGGGTCCCGGGGCGAGCCCGCCGGGCCACCTCCCCGCAGGGAGCGGTAGCCACCGCCGCGGTGTGCGTGGCCTGCAGAGAAAGAAGGTGCGAGGTCATCTTCGCATGGAGATTTAAGACTGCCCTTGAGTGAGAACTTTGGTTTTGAGAAGGAAAAAAAAAAAAAAAAAACCCAACCCAACAGGTTTTAGTCATCCAAAATATTTAATGGTTGGACTGGATGATCTTAAAGGTCTTTTCCAACCTAAACGATTCTATGATTCTGCTAGCAGCTGGGGAAGGGGAAATACGTCGGAATGACAGCATGGCTGTATAGCTGCGATGGTAGCCACTGGGTTTTTCCAAATCGGAAACCAAATCTCTGACTCTAAAAGTTGCTTTTCAGGAACACTGACTGCCCTGTGTGCTTGACTGCATAAATGTATCTTCCCTTTTTAAATACACTTTTTGCCGAGAGATCACTTAAAAACTGGCTTTTGAAAACATCGTCAAGCTTTTACCTACCTGAAACATTTACTAGGCCGTCTCTGTCCCCTGGGGACCAGAGCATGGGGCCGGGACCCGTGAGATTTTGGTTCTTATCTCTGCTCTATCATGGACCTGCTAAGCAGCCTCAGGTGAGTCTCTGCCCATGCCTGAGGCCTGTGTGCACAGGCTCTTGCTGGTAGCCATGTTGTTCTGCTTTGATTAGATTAGATTGGATTGGATTAGATTAGAAGCCAGAGAGAAAGGGAACTTCCTCTCTCTTGTTTGTGCTCCTTATTTCCAATAGAAAAGTATTGTTTGGGCAAGAATCCCCTCCCTTAAAAGATCAAGCAAACAAAATTCTCACACTTTAGCCATTACCTCAGCTTTCAACTCGATTGTTTACTGCAATTTTTTGCCCCCAGAAATTCAAAATTCCAAAGGTGGTGAAAATTTCTGGGTAGAGGGGTAATTTACATTGATCCAAAAAGCACAGGGAAATCTTAAGCACACATAGAGAATTTTAATGTTGTTTTCAAGGGATCTAAGCTGCTGGTTTTGAATTGTGTGCACCGCAAATGCAAAATTAATTCGATATTTAATGTAAAAATGCAAATAGCATTGATTTCAGTGTTTTTTACAAAATCTCCCACAGAACAGAAAGATGGAAGATGCAGAAAAGAAAATGGAAAAGATACCCAAAAGCAGCTCCTCTCTTCAGGGTGTTGTTGCTTTGTTTGCTTGCAGTAGGTCTTATTTGAGTGCAAATTTCACAATCCAAAACTCTTACAAAAGAGCTGCAAAATGCCGAAGTGCAGCCAATGTGCAGGATCATGTCCGAAAACCTGCAGTTAGTAGAAGCTTGTGCACCTAATGCTAGAAGTAAATCACACTTTTCTCTGATTCTCTTATCTCTGCTAATTACACCTAGCACAAGAAGATAATCTTGTTAACTGCGATTATTCCGAGTGGTAGTAGCCGGTAAGCACATAAATAATTAATAAAAGAGCAATTTATAGTCAGCAATTAGGGAGAGGGAGGATTTTCTTCAGGTCTGTTTTGCTTTCTAGAGCTTCAAACCATGTGGTCATCGCACGGTCTTTAATTACCTGAGTTATATGTGTTTCTCAAGTGCCTTTTACCCCATCCACACTAGGGATATTTTTAAGCAAAGTCATCTTTATGTGGTGGTAGGTAGAAACAGAGCACTGCTCTGAGGAACAGCTTGCCCCAGCAAACTTCATTAATGTTGCATTCAGACCTCAGGGTGACTGCTACACACACAAGCAGGCGATTCCAAGGAGGCTCAGCGAATGGATGGAAGAAGGATGATGGAAGTAGGGAAGGATTTTACAGAAACCTTAGAGAGGGAAGAAGGAAAATTAAAGGGATGGTGTGAGGTAAGTAGCCAGCTGAAGGAAAGAAGCAAAAACTCAGCTAAGAAATGGAAGTGCATTGGCCGATGAGGGTGCATGGATAAATTTAGCATCCATTGTGTCTTGACTAACTGCATAATTAGCCCTTCTACAACATAAGCCTTTTCTGAGGGGGTTAGAAGGGGAAGAAATGATCCTTTGCAGTTATTTTAGCTGTTACACAACGTTATGATTTTCTGAAATACTTACAGTGCATATGGCTTTGGTTTCCAAGTAGTTGGGGATTTTGATGGTTTTGGTCCAGTTCTACTATCAGCCCCTCCAGGGAAGAGCATTATGAGGTAGAACACCCAGCTTCTCTCCCTTCTGTACCCGCCGGGAGCTTCAGCGTCCCCATTGTGCACTCTGCCAGCTCAGCAAAGCGTGGCTGGGCGCTTAGGAAGGTGGACCACCTCGTGCGAAGTATTTGCATGCGTGTATTTTTTTGTAATTAGCACAGTCAGGCCTTGATTTTATTTGTGACATCGAATGCTACTAATTACAGCGCTTACTGATGAGGGGACCCCTCCTCTGCCATGGCTCCTGTTGCTAGACTTCTGCCTCAGAAGCTGGAGCTCACAAGACGCTTTTTCTCTGTGCCGCACGCCTGTTGAGGCTGAACAAGCTGTGATTTTAGGTGCTTGCTGAGGCTGTGGCGTTAGGTGCTTACCCAGTGTTTTGGCAAAGTTCGATAGCTACGTCACCCAGCTGGGCTCCTGGGTAGCAAGGGGAGCATTGAGCAGAGGGGCTGCATAGCAAAAGCCATTCACGGGGCAGCAGACACCTTGCAGTCAAGCAGAGTAGCCTGGCCTGCACCGCTGTGGTCCGCGTCACCGTAGGGAGAATTAAGGACCATTCCTTAATTCCTTGTAGCTGCCTGGGCTTGAGCAAAGGGCTGGCTCACTGAGGGGCAGCTGCCATTAACAGGGCTCATTGTGGGCTCCAGCAAAGACTTAGAGCCTGTAAATGGTCACAGTTTGGAAAGCATTGGTTTAATCCTTTGGTTTAAGGACAAATGTGTTGAGCAGACATGTCAAAAAAAAAAAATCAACTTACAATTGGTAGCGGAAGAATTACCTTAGTGCGTGTTTGAAGGTAGTATCTGAAAGATTCATTACAGTTTTATGCTCCATACCATAAAATGTCACCCAAAGTAATGAAGTCTGTAGAGAGAAGAAAAATTGTTGAAATGTTATCTTTATGACTGTGTAGCATTTGCACTGCAAGGCATTTTGTCATGTGCTTACAGCCCTAATCAAACGTGTATTTGTGGATCCAAATAAAGAATAATGCAATTTTGAAACCACAACAGTACTGCTTGATGAACTCGCATTTAATTCACAGTTTACTACCACAGATGGAAAATCCTGGGCTGATTCTCAAGGCTGTGTGCGCACGTCCCTTGGAATCAGTGGGCACGTAGAGTATGCACTGGCGAGACAAGGTGCTCTCCTCTTTCTGCTCTCATTAACGTATGTGGAAAATCGTGACAAAAATGAAGCCCTGGGGGATGTTTTGTATGCCAAGACTTCCAAATTTGCATACCCAACCTCAGGATCTAAATCCGGATTTAGACGGTTTCTAAATAATTAATGACAGCAAAATGTAGTCAGAGTATCAGGTTTGACCAAATTAATTCTCATCTGAAACTGATATGATAACCTCTTTCCTACAGCTACCATGGGTCCGTAGCTCATGCCCAAATTCAAACTAGTACTCTCTCTACCTGGGCTTCAGCTGTTAGACGCACTGAGCACCTATAATCTCTCCAGAAATGAGCTAGCAACAAAATACGCAGGTGTGTGGGTTTATCTGTGTAGACTGTGTCCCAGGTTTAGGTCCTCCTCCCCGTGATCTGAGCAGAGCCTTGAGTCTTGCCTCCAGCCACCCTGGTGAATGCTCCAAGTCTAGACACAGTTCCCTGTGTGTAGAGCCAAGCCTCAATTTCTAGGCATTTTGCATTGTTTGGTGGGTCCTGTTACTAGTTAGTGTGATTTATGTTTTACTATCGCTCCTGCGAGGGCTGGCATCGTCGTATGGAGCATATTTACAATGGAAAGAGATTCCTGCGGCTTCACCGAGGTGGTGGTGGATTCCATTCCCCATGTATCTTAGCTATTTTTATCAGACGATCTGGGGTGAGTTTCTGTCTCTACAGCTATCATGACATGATGCATGTTAACGTGGCAGTGATTACGATCCGTACGTTTCTTTTGGCCTCCAGTGTCCCAAAAAGGAAACCCAGACACACACCCCCCCCATAGAAATCTTCCTTGTATGCAAGGGCACTCATTTCCAAACCGGTCTCTTCTCCCAGGACAAGTACAGATGAATGGGTCCTTTTTTCTCCGATGATAACTGCAGTCTGACAAGTGTGGCGTCTCCACTGGATGCTGGGGGCCAGACAGGGGTGGGATCTCTTCCCGCTGGAATCCCTGCTGTGCTGTGTGTTGCGACGAGAACCCGCTGGCAGAGTTTCCCTCCAATCTCCCTCTCTAATTTCTGTCCATAGTTCTTGTGCCCGTCTGTGCACAGCAGAGTAGGCTGTGCTGTTTCTAATTAAGAATTTTGAAATATCTCTTGAATCCTTGACCTTCAGGATTTCCTCAGATGACATCCCTGTGATCTAGGGAGAGCTCTCTCCCAAGTTGCCACTCTTCATGTGAAAATAGGTAGGGTGTAATTTGCAAACATTTATAAAGTTCTGTTCTGGCTAATTGAAACTGCTGTTAGTTGCTCATGATTTCAGTCCAGACAGCTGGTTTGTTTTTCTGCACCGCTCCCACAGGAGAAGTTGCATTACTTGGTGCCGCAAACCCCCAAAGGCCTGCTGGTTTGCATAGCATATTGTCTATCTACCGCATTTTCAGTAACACTTGACTGAGTAGTAAAGGCGACTGTGGGTTGTTCCAGGCATTGAGACGGAGAACAGACAATATGTAAAGCTCTTTGGCTTTGAAAATTTGGGAATGATTGCACTGGGAGCTGAATGAGCATGAAGAGGAGAGGAAGCAGAGCTGCCTGCTGGGGCTCTGAGTAACATGGCAGACCTCATTAGGAGGGTAGATGTTATAAAGCCTCTTAAACGGTAATCTGAGGTTAGTTAGACTTCAGCTTTGACTCAGACTTACTCTCCAAAGGTCAGGACGGATATACTTCACTGCTGAAGAGCACATTTCACCAGAAAACTATGCATGGGTGGGTAGATCCCACTGGACAGCTAACGAGCAGGAATGGCACAAGAAAGGGAACGACAGGAAAGCTGAGGGATATTATTCCTGAGAGACATCTATGAGAAGAGAGGGTGTTAGGAGCAACCAGGAAAATTCAAGCAGTTGCAACAGAAGAGGGGAGATCATTCGGGGCCCAATAAATCAATAAGGTAATCAACAGCCACGTAATTACAAGAATGTTACAAATGACTTAAACACAGCAAAGAACAAAAAGAAAGACAAAAGGAAAGGAATCTGCTGTATACACACATATGTGTGTATGTGTGTGAGTAGCCTTGTATATAATAAAAGGAATAGAGAATCAATAAAAGCAGCAGGGCTCTTGAAGGGAAAAGATTGATGAGTTGGATATTGCTGTGGAACCGAACGTCTCATTAAAGACAGTGAATGAAAAATGGTCTCTGAAAATGGGAAAAAAGAATAGAAGGAACTGAAGTGAAATCCAGGCAGCAGGGGATTCAAAGCACCTACATATAAGTAAAGACACTACTTCAGCTGCGTCTATGGGACCGTCTCGCACCCCAAAGAGATTTGTGCCGTTGCCTTCAGCTCACAGCACCGTGCAGGGGCCTCTGCCAGCCCCGTGACCCTCCCTGCGACAGCAGCCTCCTCCACGCAGCTGAGGCTTGGGCCCAGGGGAGACATCTGGGTTAGGCTGCAATGTAGGCGAACACGCGCGGTGGCATTCAGCAGGCAGGGCCTAGAAACCACGATGCTGCTGGCTCCGTCGCTTGCCCGTGGCTTCACTCCCGGACCCTCGCTGCTGTCTGTAGATCGGGCAGGATGAAGCTGGAGGCAGAGCCTGCTGGAGTCTTGTGGAGGGTAGTCAGTCATGCCTGGTTGACCTGATGAGTCGGTCGCCTTCCTTGGGCCTTGACATTAGGGCTTCGTTTTGCAGGCAGGGTGGGCCAGGGGGGCTCAGTTCCCCCCCTTCACACCAGGGCTTTACCAGCCCTGCCTGGCTGGCAAGCCTGGCAGCTCCCAGCCCTCAGCCAGCTGCAAGGACGCTCAGCTGTGTTGGCAACCAGGGCATGAGGAATAATTAGTTCAGACCAAGCGAAACCTAAGTAGTCTACAGCAGAAGCTAGTAGCGTGGGACCTCTCGGTCAGTTCGTGAGCGAAGGAATGAGTGTAAGTCAGATCCAAAGCCTCCTAATGGCAAGAGAAGATTCCCGGTGATTTGGGCTTTTGGCTATGCACTCTTCATGGCTGCACAAACTTCAGTGCATTGGGGTGTCTTAAGCACACACTAAACATGACATATGGGATTTAAGCTATTTTTTGTTTCTCCTGGGACTGCTAGTTTTGAGGTGCTTTTAGGAAAAACTCAGTAGGTTAAACTGAGAAAAAAATAGCCTGTCTCAGAACAGGGGCTTTGTCTAAAGGAAGCTGGGGAAAAAACAGTCAGATCAACAGAAGTGTTGGTAAGTTTTAATTGTAACACATAGAAAAACAATGGAATGAAAACGCTTTAGATGGAAAAGGGGTTTATTTGGATCATTCTTACTAATATCCACCCTATGCCTGTTTATATGTGATATATTATACAGGGTGAAATGTCCTTAAAAAATGGCTTCATGCACACAAATTGTACCATCCACCCTTTTTTGGGGGGAAAAAAAACACCCAACCCCCAAACCAAAAAAACCAGACTTTTGTAGCTAGCGGTTGTATTAATTTGGGAAGGATGGTGGGAGTCAGGGGAAGAATAAAATGCATACATCTGCTATGTATGAAAATCCTTGTATTGTCCATTCCTTATTTATTTCCATCTAACACTGTCTTTAATGGCAAATGCTAAAGACTGCACAACTACAGAAAATACCAAGGAGACAGAGTACATCCACTAAGACCCTCCGGCCAAACTGAAACTTCCCCGTAAGATCTCCATTAATTAAAATCTCTACAGATGGGTTCCCTTAATTGTAGAAAATGGAATACAATCCCTATAATTAACTCTTCACTCAAAGGCTTTTTCGCCCCCCAGCATCTGGAAAGAGCAGCAGTGATTGTTTGGCACCTCATTGCCGGAGGTCACTGCTGTCTCTCCAAAGCGACCTGCTGCCGAGGGCTCCATGCCAAAACCAGTCTCATCTCTTCACTCAGACTCCTCCAGCAACCCTGCCACGCTGCACTGAGATGTTTTTGTCTTCGCATGGATCACAATACCCGTATCCACTAGCGCAATGCCCATTTCTCTTTGCCGTGGAGGGAAATGTTTCTTCTCTAAGGTCATCTCTGCCTGGGCTGGAGGGTGAGCACCTCTTCTCCGCTGCAGCGCACGGAGAGATGCCCTGCTGTGGAGCTTATGGTATTGAGGAGTAACCAAAGAAAACTTGCTGTGCCCCTTGGAGCAGAGGTGGGTTTTGGGGCAGACCTTGTCCTATTTGTGAAGCATCTAGCAGTGCTGCACCAGCAGTCCATGAGGACTGCCAGCCAGTTTTGTCGGAATTTCTGCCTCTTACAGTTTCTTCCAGCACAGCTCTGATGTGCTGCCTTTTCTCTCTGCTCCTATAACTAAAAGCTTTCGACCAATCCCATGGCATTTCATGTCCTGGTTACTGCCTCTTTCTCCTCTTCCATCACACTGTCCCCTCTTGTTACGACCTTTCTTTGCACACTCCAAGTCCTATAATTGTCTCGGCCTCTCTTGCGCAGAGAGTCGTTTTCCCTCCATTAGCTGTATCCGCTATGCAGCACTGAATCCCATCTGCTGTCCTGCCTTTTCTTCTTCCATCTCATCAAGTCAGAGCCCCAGAGTGGGGCACAGCAGAGGAGACCAAAATGGCCTCCTCCCTGCAGCAGCTGTAAAACCACCGGTCTTTTTCTTCTTTTTTCCTTTCTGCTGCAGTGTGAGGCTCTGTGGCAGAGTGAAGAAAACTTCCTGAGAAAAGTAGTGCAGTGCCAGGCAAACCGAATATCATGTGCTCCAGCCCTAAGACAGAGCAGCTGGGGAAGGGCATCCCTGGTCTTCTGGGACAGCTTGTCTGCACTGCTGCAGGTGACACAAATGACCAAGGCATTGGCTATGGACAGGCCCTGATCTCTAAGGGTATGATAACTATTACCGGGAGCAGCTGCTACAGAGAGCACTTACATGCACTGCTTAGGTAAGGGTTAAGTCATCACCACTGGTCTTGAATGTCCTTGGGCTACGCCACAGGTGAACCACATGGATGAAAGAAGCAGTGGCACCTTGCACGTGGCGTATTTCAGCGCTGAAGCCTGACATATTTTTGACTGTGTACCAACTTGCCCACAGAGCTTTGCAGCTTTTTGTGAAAACCAGGGGACACCATCTGGAGAGAGGTCACATGGTAGGAGGGTTTCAGGGGAACCGTGGGCCTGGAAGTAAAGCGGACACCTGGGGTCACTCCACCAATTGCAGCCCTTCCTAATGTTGGCGTGGACCTTGGAAGATCCACAGCTTTTCATGCCTCCATGAACACAGGGCAGCTCTCCAGAGGGTGTGTGCCTCTTACAATTCCTGCCTGCTACAACCAACACGGGTCCTGGTATCTTGTCTTGGAGGAGCTTCTGTGGAGATCCTTGTTCTTGGGGCTCGCAGGCATGTTGGAGCCGTTCTCTGGGGAGCCATGGGGAGCGTGGGACCAGATGCAAGGCTGACGTGCACGGTGGCTGCAAAGGCTCCCCCAGAGAGTCGCATGAGGAGTGCTGAGTGCGGAGGGCTGCCTTCCTCCCCACCAAAACTGCGAAGATGAAGGTCTCTGCCGGCAGTTCAGACCACATCTAGCTCACAAATGCATGTGTCGCAGACAAACAGACCCAAGAGGAGACATGCTCATGCAGGAACCCGAGGTAGGGGCTACAAAGCCACATGGCATCTCGCCCATGGACTCAACTAAGAAAATGTACTTCAAGCAACATGGGCTCTCCGTGCCAGGCCTGACCAGGAACAGCACTTTCAAAAGGGAAGAATATGTACAGGGCAGGGGTAATATAAAAGAAAAAAAATCATCAGCTTTCCCTTTTTGCCACTCAGTATTTATTTTACTGCAGTATGTGGGTACCCACTCAGTACAAATCACTGTGTGCTTCTGCTGAAGGCATTTCCACGTTGCGCAGCACAGCACTGTACGAGGCAGATGTTTTACTGCTGCTTCCCACGCTTATCGGGAAGGAAAGCCAGTAACTGAAATAACAATCATTTAATTGCTCATACACTCTTGCTTTGTTCTGCAACAGCACTGTCAGAGTTTTCTATCTATGGCAGTTTTTTTCCCGATCTTTAGGATGACTTAGTTTTAGGAATGCAAATCTGCTTTTAATCAGTGTTTTAAAAAAGTAGTTTTTTCTAGAAATAACTCAAGCATTGGTGTCACTGGAGTTGCTTGCTCCTTGAGACAAGCTCTTGGCTGCTGTGAAATGCGAGGGACTGCTGGCTACTCTGCAAACAGTTTCAGACAGTAAAGAATGGCACATTTTGCTTCTTGTAGCCAAGCCAGGCACCCTTCAAACTGCAAATGTTTGCCTTCAGGATGGGCAGCAGCTGTCTGAGTGTGGAGTGGGATCCCTGTGCTTGTGTCCACGTAAGGCACCTGCATCTCAGGGAAGCTGTGTCTGGTTTCCCACATTCACATACTCGGAGCAAGTAATTTCACAAAAAATCTTCAGAAATTATGAAGGAAGCCTCAGACTACATCCTCAAAAAATACACAGCAGTGCCACACAGGGCCCCAAGATGCCCCTTTGTCACGCTCCTTGAAGAAGGTGCATCATCCCTTTTGCACTTGCATATAGCATCTACTTTCTGCTACGCTCTCAGCTCCTCTGAGGTGACTCCTCCTGATCCTTCTCTCTGAGAGCCCACAGGAGTAGCAGCCCAGTCCAAACTATTGCTTCTGAATCCAGTGCTCCTAACAAAAAGGGGTTCATTCACCTGGCAGAGGGATCCGTAGAGAAATGCAAAACAGCAAGTAGGTTCAGCAGCACACTCGAGGGTAGGATTTACTAGAGAGAAATTTAAGCGTGTGCTTAAGTGCACGGCTGAGTCCCTGCTCTAACCTCTCAGTCACCAACAGACATGCAGCTAGAGAGGCACCGGTCTTAGCTGCACACAATATAGGAGAAACAAGATGACACCCCCCCCATTTTTGGCTCACTAGCACTGGGCTGGCTGTAAGCTCAGCGTCCCACACCACTTCCCGCAGTCTGCAACAGACATAGTGCCGTAGCCTCCTATCCTCCGCATCGAGCCAGAATTGGTGTGGATACCCAGTTTACCTCCCTCCAGAGGGTAAACCCCGGTGTCACTGGAAGCCTTGTTCTCTGAAGGGCTTGAACTGCTCAGAGGGCAGGACTTGGGTCAGACTTGCTTCTCAGCAGCCTAAACAGAGCTTCTGCACATGCTTGAACTTGGGGCTGTGGCTAGGGAGGATTTTTCCTTATTCACTGCTAACAAGAAGACTGATTCAAATTTTAGAAATGCTTCTCCTTCTACCAAGGCTGTTTAATCTGCAGGGATACACCCGGCAAGTGATTTTTCTCTATCAAGTTTTGCTATGTATTTCAAGAGACTGCTTTGTGCAAATTGCTACCTCAATGAATGTGCCTTGCAAACCTATCTGATGACTTAATTCACTCCAGTAAACTCTCTTTAGCAGAAGCGGTTCCTACCTAAAGGCGAGGTACCCACTGTCACCCAATGAATTTTTAAATGCCTCTTTTTTTCCTTTCGCTTCAATGGTCTTTGTTGTTGAGCCAGCAGATACTATGATCAGAATACAGACGTGTTTCCCCACCGCATGTATAAGATTGTAAAAATACAAGCATTGATTCAATTGTACCTTCAGCTTGTAAGAGGCCGTCTAGTAGCCACAGTGAAGTTCTGCTTTTCTACTGCTTACCGAGTGAAAAGCAATTCTCTTTAGCTCTTCCTAGCCAGAAAGCATCCTGCTGGCTTTTCACACTACAGGCTTGTTCCCATGCCTCCAGAGTCAGTAGGGGTTTCGTCACTGATTTGATTTTTTATTTAACTCTTTATCTTGTAAGGTAGATTATAGGCAGTAAGATGATGTAGAGTCTGATCCTGCCTGTACTAAAGTCAATACACAATGCTTATGGATTTTGGTGGCACTGGATTAACTCATTAGTTGTAACTATGTTTGCAAGGAGGTGACCTGTGAAACATGCCTGGCTTGTATCTGCCCTGGGATAGACACAGATACAGAATCTAGTTTGACATCCGTAGCCATAATCGTATGGGAAATCACTAGATATTGACTCACCAACTCCATGAAACCAAAGCACAGCCTGGCAGATCTCATGATACTGGTCTTTCTAGGAGTAACCCATGCACGCCCAGGCGTCTCTGCTCAGAAAATAATTTCTTAGGTGTAAAACTGCAGGCTAAAACCATCCAGCATAAAAGAAAACATTGTGTCAAAACATGACAACCTTTGGACTAACTTATCTGATACTGGGGTTGATACCTGCCCTTTCCACTGATCTCTCAAGGGAAAGGAGACTATTGCTTTTGCTTTCCAGCTTTGGCCCATGCAGTACTGTAGTCAAAGGTAAATATAAGTTATCCAGATGTATTCACTTCTCATTTGAACAATGTCAACTTTAACTCCTTTTCATATACCAAACTAATTTTATAGTTTTAAACCTGCTTTCTGTTTTGCTTTCTACCATTGGCATGGTGCAGTAGGTATGAGCATGACAGAAATACAAAAACCAAAAGCCTCAGAGGGGCTGGTCCTTCCTGGCTAGTTTGATTTGTTGTTGCTGTTCTTCATCTTGATGGTATTGACTTGCCCTCCCCCTGGCAGTACCCAACATCTCTCACATGAGACTTGTTCCTTTTTGTATTCTTGTTAGGGAGAATTGTGTGCAATGGCATTTTTTTTTAGGAGGGCATGTTTATAAATGTTCATGTATACTAAATCAGCTGTTCTCAAACACAGGGCATTTGGTCTGAAAGGGGAGTTCGAGCTTGGGAAGAAGTGACAGGACCAGCAACACTGGACAACAGCAGTACTTGCCACTAGCTAAATGTAGTTGGGAAGAGAAAATGATCTCATGGAAATACTTCCACTGTTCTTACCTTTTTTCAGAACTTCTGGGGCCAAATTTGACCCAATAATATTTTTAATTTTGTGAACTTCCAATAGAAATATTGATGCACCGGGAAGGCATAGACTGACACTCAGTGACTCATCAGTCTTATTTTATGGACTGCCTCTGCCTCTCAGCTCTTCTGATTAAATATTCATCTCTTGGAAGTGCCCTCCCAGTGCATCCTTGCTGGTTAATTATAATCCCCTCACCTTGGCTCTGAAAACTCTCCTGCAGATCAAATGCAGCAAACTGCTGCTCCATACCTGGGCAAATCTTCCGCCAGCTCCCCAGGTTTGTGGAGGGTGACGTTGCGCCCCTGGGGTGCTGAGTACCAGGTCCTGCTCGCGTCCTCCAGGTCTGCTGTCAGCCGCAGGGAAGCCGTGGCAGCTTCTGCTTGGAGAGGACCCTCTGTCTTCATCAGCGCTCAGACTCTCAACCTGCAAACTCAGTGAAAACTGTTGAAATTAGAAGAGGACTTATCTCCTGCTGGTGTGAACTGCAGCAATGGCATTTAATTAAAAAAAAAACAACAAACCACCAAACAAAAAACAACCTACATGGCTTCTCCAGCTCCACTGATAACTTTCCATGTGGGTCTAGGTCAAATGTAACCAAGTCCACATAGACTAGATCTACCACTTTTCCCTGATCAAGACAAGCAGATATCCAAACAAGTTAGTCTGATGTGATCTGTCTTTCCTAAAATTATATTGCATTTTTGCCTCCATTCATTTCTGTGTCCTGATTATTGTTTACTCCTAATATCTGTTTTAAAAAGTTGTACATGAGGTCAATCTAATGAACTGTGCTTTCTAAGTTTTTTTTTTTTCCCCAGCTCAAGATCTGCCCCAAGTCTTTAAAACTCTTTCAGTCATTTAAGTGCCTGCACAATCTCCACTATTTCTTGTATGTTAACAACATTGCAGTACTCAGGGAAGATATGCATAACCTTGAACTGTCAGTATACACAGGTTCTCTGGCTGTTCAACATCAAATTAAGTTCTCAAAGAAATTGAACATGTTGCAGTTTAAGACTTTCTCTCTTGCCAGCCTTACATTTGTATATATCATGAAATAGCCTCTGCTCAGCACTGCCATCGTATCAATAGTTAACAAGTGTAGGCAAAAATGTTCATCTGTTTCATTTACTTAGTCTCTCAGATCAATAGAAAGAGTGTCTCTTTTTTTTTTACTTTCCTATGCAAAAATGTCATCAATTATTAATCAAAGCAGACTAGATTTCATTGAAGATCTGCCTTCCTGCAGAAAGATATGGTATCCTTAAATGTTAAAGGTGCATCTTTCTTAAAATGCTGCATTCTAGAGCAGCTTTTAATTGCAATATGAAATGGATCCAATGGTAAAGCCTAAATGAGTGTAAGCGTGAAATGTGGGCTGCAATGCTTTCACATGCAAAGAACTTTAATATGAGTACCGAAAAGTGTGCAGAACAGCATGCTACAGAAATGGTCCTGCAGGACTTCAACAGAAAGCCATCCGTTTCCCCATCCCTAAGGATTGCTCTGCACCTCTGGGGGACACAGTGGGGACATTCACCCCTGTGCAAAGGGCAAATAGGCCCCAAATCCAGATTGTCTTTGGAAGAAGAAGTGGCGGATGCCAAAAGCTGAATTTCAAGGCTGGGGGTTTCTTTCATGCACTGGTCTCTGGTGACCCTCACCCAAGCTAGCAAAGAGGTCTTGGGAATCCTCAGCCTGCCGGAGCCATGCCGGGGCCATACCAGGACCGGGGCTGCTGAGGGAAAGAGGGATGTTTGCTGGATTGGGACTTAGACCTTGCATCAACTTTCAGCAAGCAGCTTCCAGTATTTATTTTAAAGCTCTGTTGGCTCAGTTTAATCCATGCCTGTCGCGAGCATTATGTTCAAATGCAAGCTAAAATGACTTAAAAACACATTTAGAAGGACCGTGAACCCTGTCAGAATTGATAACCAAGGCCCCGCTTTCTTTATTATTTTCACATGCTCAATTTATTGAATATGTGCAGCGAACGAATTGAAAACAAAGTGCTGTATTTGCGTGACATATTTAAATTATGTATCAGTAGCCTGAGACACCGTGGTTAGCCATTAAATGAATCATCGCAAACAGACCAATTCAGAATGATCTATTTCTGTATTTACATTTGTGACCTAAGAGAGGAAATGGAAGCTTTTCACAGGGAAAAAACCCTCCATCCATCATGGGGTCCTCCAACTAATGTATCCAGTGCTAGTAAAAATGATATTTTAAAACATAGCATCAAATGGGTTTCGAGATTCTCCTAGGAGTGGAAGGCAGTTGAGTTTCTTTGCGTTACCTTTTTGGTTTTTATATGATGTATGTGTTCATTTTGAGAGAAATGTAAGAACAGTTTGTTGGCTGGGCTTTTTTTCAAAAGAAAATTGTTTTCCGTTAATTAAATTGGAATTCATCCCTTTGAAACTCACCTGCCACAGAGCTCAGCAGGCAGGAAAAGGCAGTCCTGCTGTCCCTGGAAACAGCAGCAATGCTCCAATTAATTGCAGTTGGACCAGAAAAAAATGGCACTTCTCACAATGGCCTCACAGATTCAATATGTGCGCTCAAGCATTTGTGCTTTTCTTTTTACGGCTGCAGCTCCTGGAGTCGTGAGATTCTTGTCGCATTTCAGTTGTCGTTTTCAGAAAAAAAAGAGGGGAAAAATTTCTACCTCTAATTGTGGATGAGATTGAAAAAAGGGACCCCTAGGGACTCAGGCATGAGAAGGTAAGTAAAGGCATCTCAGGCTGGCGTAGTAAACCCATCTCATGGGTGCTTTTTTGAGTTCTTGCCTGATGATTTTGAGAGACCAGACGCTGGTTATGCTGCAGCAGGATCAGGTCCTGTTGTTCAGAGCCATAAGGTCAATTTTGCAGGTGACTTACACAGGTGATGAGGACTTAAATGCACACCTGAAATGTATCATCCTCGAGAACATGGTTGACCTGGGAGCCAACTTCCTTGTAGTATCCTACTCCAGGGTCTGTTTGGGCAAAACATCATGTCTACCAGAACATCTCAATGTAAGTGAGACCTAAATTAGTAGAACTGAGGTATTTTTTGGGATCCTGCTGTGCTTTTCAGTAATTGCATTATTTATCTAATGTACATCTCAGATGGGTTAAGAAAAGTAAAACTCAAGTTTCACTTTCTTCTACAGACCTTCTGGTTAATTCAAGGTTCCCGTCTGCACCCTTTAGCACAGTGCTGTAACAGCAGCAGCAAGTGCTCTGAGAGAGTCCTTGCCTTTGGGGTTTACTTTTCTAGGGGAATATATACATAGAAGAAACATTTTTATTGCTTAAAGAAAAGGATCTTAACCTGCTGAATTCCCTCCAATTTTACATGCTGACCTCATTGTGTTTGATTTACGCTAGTGCCTAATCTCAAGCAATGAACCTCCTAGCCTTCGTGAGCTGAGCAGTCTCTTTTGGCATTCCTGATAGACCGTATACTATATAAAATGTGAGTGCTCAGAGGTACTATCTTTCTGTGATTGTGCATTTTTAACCCAAGAACAGTAAAAGCTTCCTGCATTTACATTTTGCTATCACAAAAAGCCCAGCCACAAAGGCATAGAAAAATCAACACTAAAAAAGCACCACAGGCTTGCTTATCCCTTTGTATAAATATGCTGACTTACATCAGCTGAGATCTGAACCCATGTGGGAAACCTGAGAAGCTTTATCTGAGTGTCAGGAATAGGTCCTCCTGTATTAATACCTTGTAAAAAGAGGAACAAACTGTTCTTTAGAAGGAAGAAAAATTGCACAGCTCTGTATGTGAATGATGGATCTATTACACTTGCACAATTTCACTAAAGATTCTCCTGGCAAGAAAAATGCTCTGGGAAAGTATCCCTAAAAAATCCAGAGCTGCCAATAGTGTCAGCCATGCAAACACCACCTCTGTGTATGTCACTGTTTAACTGAGTATTTCTGCTGTTCCCCTCTCACCCTGAGAGCTGTTTGCATTAGCAAACAAAGTCTAGTGTTTATGTACATAGTCACCCACTCTGTCTCCCTTGTCTCCCTCTTATGTACATAGTCACCCACTCTGTCTCCCTTGTCTCCCTCCATCATTTAGCTTTTATTCCAGAGAATTATTCTCTCCGGTGATGCAAGGCTGCTGTAATCACTCCACTGAGGGATCCTGCCTCTCAAAAGACAGCTGTACCAGTGGGGCCAGAAGATAAAAGCTGGGTCTGTGCACCTTAATTGACACCCAAAGTTCTTTTAATCAAAAGCCAAAGGCACTGCTACGGTCTCTCTGTGACTGGAAAAGACACGGACAAGGACAGAAAGCAGGCCTCTTACTCCGTCTAAAAGTTAACCCCGGGTAGAAGGAGAATTGCCTTTACAGGAGAGGGGAAAAAAAATACTGCAATTAAGCACTTAGCGTCCACGCAGTGCTGGTGACTGGAGAAGTCCACAGAGGCTCATGGAGGTGGGTACTGTGTTTGTTTCTGGGGGCGAAGCCATGGCACAGAGGTGAGAGGTTTCTTCAGGGCTGGAGAGATTCTGGTGTAGAAACAGGGAGAGAAAGGACATTTTGTGATGCCGCGCTCACGGCTCTGTCCCCTGGAACCTCACACGTGGTACCAAGGAAGCTGCGAGACACCGATTGAAGCTCCAACAATTTTCTCCCCTCTGTGGCTGGTAAGTGAGTACTGTTGTTAAAATAGACTCTTTCCAGTTGTCCTCCTCATTGCTCCTACAAACCACAATAGTAAAAGTGGCAGGAGTTGCCTTCCTCCACCTTTGAGTTACTAGGAGACTTTATCCGTTCCCTTAAATTACTGTCCAGTCTTTCGTTGCCTGTAAATTATTTTCCTTGAAGCCAAAGCGGGACACTTCACTGGGGCTGTAGTGTGCACCATGTATAGTCTCGTGCTCAAATGTTATAGTGATGGGCCATATTTTAAGACTCTTGGCAGACAGAAGGAGCCGGATATATATATACACATATATATGTGTGAGAAAACCTGCAGAATGTCTGCTGTTCCTAGCTGAGTTAGGGCCATTTGTGAGGGAGTGCTTCCCTGCTGTGGGAGGATGCACTTTGTGCTGAAGGACACAGGGCATGGGTGGGGGGTCATTCATCAGATTTTGTTAGGAAACACTTGCCTTGGTGTGGCTGGCCGTGAATGGATGACAAACCTGTCACAGAGACCTTCATGCAACCATCAGCAGGCAAGCCGTGAAGAGGAAAAAGCAGTCATTTGAGGACGGTACCCAACATGGGTCGGTGTCCGCACAGCCTTCAGTCCTGCCGTCCAGTCTGGATGCCGCAGGTGATGGGGAGCAGCCCGACGGCAGCTCAGGCTGTGGCAAGAGCAGTCTCGTCCCTAGGTGAGAAACCCACCAAGGCGAAGTCTCTGTGGGCACAAGCACGACTGGTTTTATGTGATGGGGGCCCCATGGGGTGGCAGGGCACTGGGGGAGGCAGCAAGGCAAGCGCGTGTGCCCGGCAGTGGAAAGCCAGCTCTGTGGAGCTAGGGAGTTTTGCTACTGATTTCAGCAGAGCTGATATTTCGGCGCTGGCGGTACCACACAAAGGAGCACGCTCCCGTCCTACATGAGCTCAGTTGCTCCCGGAGACGGGTGTCCTACCCCTGTTTGGAGTAAAAATTTGGGAACTGGAGATAGCAGACAAAGCACAGAGCTGTGGTGAAACAGGGCTCTGTTCTTCCATCTTTATACAAACAAAAGTCCTATTGAAAGCAGTAAGACATTGAGTCCTCTGATTGAAATATACATATATAAATACATATAAAAATTTGATGTATTACCGTTTCAGCTCTATGCTTTCCCTTGATTTTAATTTTCTCTGTGGACTTCAAATACAGAGCGTTCCTTCACAGCTTATTTTCAAAGCCTTTTTTCTGACTTTCATATTTAAACTCATTTAAGGCCCTTAGATTTTTCTCCCAGCTGTGGAAAGCAAAGACAGAGAGAGAGATAGGAAGGTCAAAGACTCTTTTACAATATTGGAACCTTAAAGAGCATCCATGAAATATAGAAAAAAACCCACAATAAATAATGCTTCAATTTTTTAAAGGAATTATCTTCTTGACTGAAGCCTTTTCCCATTTCAAGAGTATGAAATAATTAAAGTGCATGCATAGTTACACTTTGTCTCTACATCTGCAAGTATTGTGGGGGTTTTTTCTCACTTTTGCTCCTATTTTATCTCACTTACGTTATCAATCAGATACTGCTTCCCAAGCAGGTGGCCTTGGAAAGGAGAAATGCCTGAGCTTATGCCAGAATCACTGTCCTGGTTCTTCGGGAAAACCAGGTTTCTGACATGTGCCATGTGCAGCACATGCCCTGCCCAGGCAGGTGACTATCTCAGGGCTTTCGTCCAGCAAGGGTGGGTGTTGCTCTCTGGGGTTTTGTTTCCATCCTTCCCTCTAGCTGATGTGGCTGCTTCTAATTTTCTTTGCTTGTTGTGGGGAGAAAACAACCAGATTTGTGCATTCAAGCAGATTTGTGCAGAAACAAGTAGTGTGCGTTCAAGTGCCTCTCAAACATCTGAGCATCCCTGGATGACTGAAACTCTCATTAATGGGGCTGCAGCCCTGGTCTCAGCCCACCCCTCTGCGGGTCTGAGGAGCCCACGGTCCCTGGAGCACAGCTGGCAGAGGCAGCCTGCAGACACAGCAGCTTGCGCAGCACTTTTGGGGCTCTACTTTGAGATCTGAGACTGTGCGGGACTCCTGGGAGCCCTCTGAGGGCTGTGAGGTGTCGGCTGCAGTGGAGTAAGGACAGCAACCAGGGGCCATGACCAGTAGTGAGCTCTGGCAGCCTGGAGCTCATCTCCCGTCTGTAACATATACTGCTATAAAATGCTAATTCAGTGAAACTTTTTGCAGACATTTGCCTGTTTCAGTAACCATTTGCTTCAGAGTGCCCCCCTCCCAGTGCTCAGCCCTGACCTGTATCACGCAGACCATTATTTCACCCTCCAAACTCCATGCCCAGGTAAGGCTTTTGCTTGCTCTCCTGAATGCCTCAAGAACTTTGGATGGGCCTGACCTCACCCTGGGCAGGAATGGAGCAATGTCTGAAACTACACATTTCTTTTCCCTCCTCAGAAAGCAAAGTTTTATTTCTTTATTTTTCAAAGAAATAGAGTAAGTTGGAGAACCAAAGTGAGAATTTTTGTATTGCAAAACTTGATTCATTGTATCACATTTCCACCGTACTGTTCTTCCTCTTCCAAAGACCTCTTTCTCTGTAGCTCTTCAGAGGATTTGTTATATTAATATTGCTGTCTGTGCTGGATTTGGAAGCTCAGTGGCTAGCGAAGAAGGTGGGGAAAGAGGCTGTGCTTCCACAGAACACACACAAAGGAGGCTGGCATTGGGGACACCCCGCCTTACAAGGTGGACTCTCTCCTGAAATGCTTTTCAAATGCCAGCAGCTTTGTGCACTAGCTCTCATAGAAGCAGCTGGATGAACTTTTTCAGGAGTAAAGCAAGCTACTAGCAACCTCGGGAGGTGTCTCTTAAATATCAGGGTGCAGGGGTATCAATCAGAAAACCTAGGGAGCGTGAAGGTCATCCCAGAGGGCTGGCTTCGACACCGGTTATTCACAGTCCCTCCTCACTCTCGATAACAGGAAGATTTTCTTCCCATGGAGGAGGCCTCTCTAGCTGGAGCTGAGGAGGACAGCTTTCCACTTAGAAAGCTTGGAGCATCCCAGGGAGCTGCTTGGGGCCTCCTGCCAGCAGCTGCATAGCCTCCAGGTCATATGGGGGTGTCTTTCTTGGGTGTCTCTCCCGAAGCTTGGGGGCATTGCCAGGGATGCTGTGTTTGTAAAACACCCTGGTAGTACAGCTGGGGAGGGTGATGAGTTAATTTCTTCCTCCTTTATTTTCTCTGGATGAAGCATTTATTTGTGCAGCATAATTAGTAGGGGTGTGTGCAGGTCTCTGCCATCTGGAGCACACCCAATTAAGCCAGGAGACTGAAAAATTGTCTGGGATGCTCATGGAGAGCATGAGAGGGAAGGGTGTGCCGGCTGGGAATAGCACCCCAAAAAAGATCCCTGCTGCTACCCTGCTCACAGGCAGCCATCCCCTCAAAGGGGCTGTGGGGCACAGGGATGTAACTCTCAGCCTTGCCCAGAGACTTCCTTGCCTCACAGAAACACGCCACCGCAGCAGCGGTTTAACCCACTGCGTGGGGAGAGGTAGTGGAAGGAGACGAAGGGTGGTGGGCGCCACAGCAGAGAGGAGGAGTTTGTCCCCGCTCATGGAATGGACACCTTTTCCAGCCCCCTGTGTCAGGGCAGTGGGGCTTGGCTGCTTGTCACCACTATTAAATTTTTATCCCACTGGCTAAATCCAGCAGAGTTTGAGAGAAACGCAGAGTCTTGAAGTTAATTATATATTCTCAGCAGATTTATGAAGACACTCATTAAATCAAGGAGGTGGGCCCAGACAGGGGTCCACCAAGGGGACCATGCTCATAGGTTGATCCAGCTGATGCTGGTCCAGCATCTTGTCCATGCGTATGTCACCAAAAGCAGAGGGTAGGAGCTTGTTATTGCTGGGATGGTGAGGATTGTTGGGGAACGGAAGATGCAAATCTATAGAAACACAGGCTCCATTAGTTTCACTGTTTTGTAAGTGAGGGTGGGGAAGAAGGCAGAAGAGCAGTCATTACTAAAATGCTTGTGTTTATTAGGACAAATCCACTAGAGCTATGAGATTAATATGCTTAAGTGTGCTAAGTCTCTGGATGTTCTTATTCAGAAGTCACTTTTTTTGCTATCAGATCTTTTGTTAGATTGATAAAAAGTAATTACGAGGGCCCAGCTAGAGCTCAGGGTGGCCAACCATGTGAATAGGACTGCACATGAGCAGGAGCTCATCAGGTGAAAGCTGAAGTAGTAGAAGGAAAAATCTCAGGTCAAAAGAAAGCATTTCCAGACCCCGGGAAGGGAGAGAAGCTGAATGTTCTGCCTGTATATTAAATACATCTCTCCAGCTAGATTTTTCAGGAGGATTACTCTGAAGGGTCTGTTGTGACTTTATTTCTTAGGCATGTCAGAGAGCTCTTCTATGATAGTACTTACATTTCTGCTCCCTTTTGTGAGAGTTGCAGATTCTCAGCAATGCTTGTTATGAAGTCTTATTCTCAAGTGCATTAAAAAAAAAAAAAGTAGAGCCACGCTTAGCCATCTTTTCTATGGGGACTTGATAGATTTTCTGCATATGTTATGCAACTCTCAGCATCTCATGAGCAACTCAAGTATTTTCTATTTAAAAATGGCACAAAACCACTTCCTAAATCAGAGTTTGAGACATGCCATTGAAGGGGTCAATAAAATGTTTGTCCTTTACTTTTTTTAAACAAGTAAATGCGTCCTGCTCCTGCAAATGCAGGCCATTCAGCTCTGCCTAGCCTGTAGGCTGCAGAGCAGGATAGGGAACCCATTTGGCTCTTTGAGATGGGTATTGAGGTGCCTGGTTACCAGCAAGTGATGGTCCCAGCAGGATGAATGAGCGGCTGCTGGGCTCTGTGATCCTGTGGGAAGGCTGTTAGTGGTGCTCCAGCTAGCTCATACAGCTGCGAGCTGCAGTGTGGACTATCAGACACACAGTAGGTTTGAAGCAGAGGAGAGATCTGAGCTGTAGTTTTCCACCAGGGATGCAGGTCTTTCTCTGCATCACTTCAAGTTGGGATCATTCATAACCATTTGTGTAGCAGCACATGTGCGTTCCATTTGAAATTGGGCTCCCTTGGGTGCACTGTCACACAGCCTCATATTAAAGACACCCTCTGCCTTGAGAAACTTCTCCCATAAAAATGTAAGGCAAAGGATGAGTCGGGGGAAGGAACGGCCTGTCGCGTAGCCAGTGAGCCTCGGTACCAGAGGCAGGGATAGCAGCAGGGATCTCCCAAGTCCCAGCCCGACGCTGCCCTCCCACAGAGCCCGCTGTCTCGCTGTGGTTCAGCCGGCTGTGGCAGAGGCAGGAGCTCTTGCTCAGCTCCTCGCCGGTCGGAAGTTGTTCTTTCTGCAGCGCTTTGGTGCTTAGGCAGAAGGGGCTGACTTGCTAATTGGAGAGCTTCGCTTTTGCTGATGAATGTGCCTTGGGAGCTGCTCAGCTGATGGTGCTTGCTTCCCTCAGTCAATCCAAAGCAACATAAAATACTGTGCCAAACTCTGCCAAAACATTGCACGTCTGCCAGGCGTTATAATTAGCAGTAATCAGGCCCTGGAGGGGTTTTGCTGCCTGCAGCACAGCGTGCTGCAGAAGACACTGGTATCCAGGCCAGGTCCGCATTTGGGGCACTGCTATACTGCCAGTACAGCTGAAGTTAACCCTTGAGCGTAATGTTGTCCAGGCAGTGATATTGCTGTAGGGCTGCACAGGCTGCGCAAGCAGGCAGTGGCTCCAATCAGTTGTGTAGGTGCTGCCCGTGCTGCACTGGATTTGAAATCTTGCCGTAATGCCTGATGTGAGACTCCGCAGGCATGTTTTGGTGGGTGAAAGTAATGTGTATAGGAAGCATCACGGTCAATCCCAAAGGATTGAAAGCAGCAGCCCATGCGAGGCAGAGCAAACCTGTCACATTGGGAAAAGCTGTTTTGATATAAGGCCTTTTGGTGCTTCTGGTCCCATGTGCAGCAAGACTGTGGCTCCTGTGGTCTCTCTTGCAGGATAAGCATGTGCTGGCCTTGTTATGTGGCACCGTTGTGACTGCTGGCAGAGGTCTTGTTGGCTTTGATAAATGATGTACTGAAACCTGACTGCCATTCTTCCATGCATTTTCATGGTAAAAAGGTGTGATTTTCAATTCTTAGGCAGCTTTCTGATTCCACACAGGAAGAAAAAAACCTGGGAGCTGATTGTCCACAACTCCTGAAACAAATCAGGAGTCTTCCTCTTGTACAAAGTGTAGGAAACTCCCATGGTAAAAGTGCTGTAAGACAGAATACAGTCAGTGTCCCTTGGGCCTTACTTGGTAAGTGATGGGCTGGAGAAAACCCTCTGAGCCACCTATTGCCTCATGGCATAGGAAGGGGGGTTTAAATGGGGCTCATGAAAATGTCTCCTTTGCGCTTTTGGTTCCAAGCTGGTGCTCCCTGTCATGCTGGCTCAATCTCCTTACCTATTTGTTTCTTCTTTCCTTCATACCCATATCTCTGAAGATGGGTGGGCAGTTAGCTATTTGCTGTGATCCTTGGTCATTTTTCTTAAAACTGGGAAAGTTAGATACTTGCAAGTACTCATGCATTGCTCCTTCTCATCCTTTCCTTGCTCTGATGGCATTTCTTAGGTCTGTCTTACACTTAGACCCATCTGCTTCATAATACTGGAATACAGCTAATAAGTAGTATGATTTTTATCAAAAGTATTGTAAGACATTATTATTTATTTTTACTACTCCTACTATAATTTTTGAGCTAGTAGTCATGATGCTATAGTTATGAGTTCTAGTTTGTACATAAGCTGGGGTTCATAATTTTTTTGTATGAAAAATACAATTTGTCCTCTACAAACTTTGCAACATTTACTCGCTGAGTAGAAACAGGACTTTTTTGACAATTTGCAAGTATATCCTTTAATTAGGTTGGAGTTAAAATTAGTTATATGTTTGTCTCTTTAAGAAAGTTAGTACTTCTGTCAAATCTTTCACTGTGAGTACTCTTGATATCAGAGTAGCACAGATACTTCACACTCTCCATATAATAAAAATGAGACCTTGGGCCCAGGTGACACTGAAAAATATTAGGTTGTAAATATCCTAATTATTATCAATTACATTTAATTACTACAATTATAGCAGGTTAAAATATGGTCAAGTCAGGAGCTTAGGTAAGTCTTAGGTGAGGCCATTTGTGATGTCAAAACTAAAGTCACCTGCCACCATACAGCTAATTGGTGTGACATGATTCAAACATCTGTAATGAGGAAAATATACGGGTGAGCAGGGACCCGTGCACCCAGGGCTGTGTGGCAGATCATGTGAGGCAGCCCTGTTGCTCTGGGAAGCTTTGCAACTGCACACTGGCATGGGCATGGGGGCTTGCCCCCCAGCCCTGCATGTGCGTTGGTGCCCCATGGTCAGGGTTGCTGCAGCAGGGGCTGAGCAAAGCATTAGGTGCCTGAGGAGGGGTGCCCCAAAGCCCTGAACGGAGAGCTTGCAAGACAGCCCATCACATCATGCACAGACAGGGCCATGGGTTGGTAGTTGGGTACCCAACCAGGCTGCCAGAGGCACTTCTGCTTCAGGTTTGTAGCTTGTGGCTGGCATTGTGTTGGGCTTTCCTTGATGGTCATCCCTGAAGGTGCAATACTTGGGCTCTGTTTTCTCTTCCACCTCTGAGCAGCTGAATCCCCATCTCCCACTTCCAAGATGGGACTCTTCCTTACCCTGCTGAAGGCTAGTCCTCCAGCCAAACTTGTCTTGCATTACACAAATACTGCCGTATTCCCTGTGACCCACAGGAAAAAAAAAACAAGTTCCTAGTCTGAGGATTAAGATGCTTTTCCATCCAAGGCAAAGAGAGGTGGGGTTGTTGGTTTCAGTCCCCATTCCTGCAGATGGTTACATATTTCAAGTATTCATGGAAACAAGGGTTGAAGACTTATTTCTGCACTCTCACTGGCTTGGGGAATATGAAGGTTTTCCATGCCGAGGGGTGCAGCTTCAAGAGGTGATGGGGGAGCTCAGCCTGCTGGGAAGCTGTGTGCTCAGCTCCCAGGGGCTGGGGATGGCATCAAGACCACCCCCATCTAGCAAGGGTGTCCTCTGAAGGACAGCAGTGTCAGGTGAAAAGGGAAAGGCATTGCTGCTCTTGCCTTGGGGTCCACACAGCCTTCCCTTGGTGCCTGAGGGCTGCCGAAGATGAATGTGCAAACTGTTGCTGTAAGGTGGTTGGTATGAAATGTAAAAAGATTAGTAAAATTAGTTTGTAAGATAAATTAATGTTGATCTTTAAAATGATGGGTTGAAATCAGCAGCAAAAAGGCAAGGCTTGCCAGAGACTGATGTTGATTGGACAAAACCATCACAAGATAAATGAGGAATGATTTGGAGAGCCCATGCAATGCCTAAGCCAGAGATCACATTGTCATGTGGAGATGCTGCTGGCCAGAAAGGTGGTGGCTCTACCAATGGGCCACTTGCTGTGTCACTGAGCCACTCTGGTTTGCATTGTGTGCCTGCGTGTTGTCATTGTAGCTGTCAGGTGAGCTACTGTTTGTGTAAAATCATAATAATGTTAACATCAATAGTTGAGCTATTGTGCTATGTGATGAAGGGTGCATAACTCAATGATCCTTGTGTAGGTCATCATCTGATCCAGCCATAGGCCTCGCTGTAGAAATTGATCCATAAGTCTCAGACCTTTAGATGCTGCATGCTAAGATTTATTCTTGAGAAACATCCTAGTCCTGCAGCATGAGGAGGTGCCCAGCATGGCTGTGTGCAGAGGCGGCCTTGACATTGGGAGCAGGGGTGCTGACCTTGCTGTGTTAGGGAGGGAAAGAACCTCTGCTGTGGGCAGCGCTAGGAACAGCACAGTGGCCTTCTCTTCCCTGCCTTGTCTTTACTGGCTATGTGAACTCATTCAAATTGTTTTCCCAGTTAAACTGAAAACTAAGAATTAATATCAATAATAATAATAATCTAGAAGCATTCTAATTTCTTCTCCAGCTCTTCCTGGAAGCTAGGAGTCTTGCCAGCCATGTTTACCTCAAAGCATTCAGATTTCTTTTTTGCTCCCTAGTAAAAGTGCACAGACAACCATGTCTCTGTCCCGGCATGGCAACGCAATGAGAAAATTGTATCTTTAAATACCAACTTAATCTAATCTGGGACAAAAACAATAAAAGGCTTTAATCGTAATTGCATGGTGCTTGCAGGCTGTCACCAGAGGGCAGAGACAAGGTTGTTCATTGCCACGTGTGGATAGTTTAGAAATTAAATCCCCTTTTCGCAAAGGCAATAGATTCTGCTCTCGCTTGTGTCCTTTCCAAATACTTCAGCTCTGTAACCAGATAGCTCATTTCATCGGCATCTGTCAGAGACTTTCTCTTGCTTCTGTCAAGCTATGTACAAAGGGGCAAGGAGAAATGTCTTTATAATACTATACATGCCTGACTTTGTAACATCACAGCTTACATGAAATACTAGCTCTAAATATAAACAGGAGACTAACTTCTCCTTCACGGGGATTTTTCCACTGTTTTGTACTTGTAGTGCGCACACTCTGCAGATGCATCCCACCCTGGGTACCCACAGCGAGTACGGGGAGCGTCTAGTGGGAATGCATCTTTGATCAAGAACTGCTCTCATATGGTACCTGTGGAAAACTGCACTGTGGTTTCAACTTAGAATAATAAAGGTTTTAAAGCCCAAACCAGTAAGGTACAATTTGTATGATGCCTACCCTACGTAGGGAAGGCAGATTCTGAGAACTCCTCTATTTTCCATTTCCTAAGTTGGAAAGACAGCGAGGGTTTTGAGAGCGTCAGTGGCAGTCTATGAATTCATTTTTGTTTTGGTGAATATTGTGAGGTTTTCAGCAGCAGGAAACCAACTCGGTCTTAGACACTGAAGCAAGGCACATCAACCTTGAGAAACCCCACCCTGGCAGAGCCCTGGCACCAACTGGTAGTCATTGACTCAAAATAGCTGTCAGTGTTTCTGCTTAAGGACTAGCGTATGGAAAATCCTAGTACAAGGAGAATAGGCAGAAGTGCCACAAGCTGACTGTTTTAAAGAGAAATGCCCTCTGCCAAGGAACAGGCACTCTCTGGAACAAGAGGCAGAAGTAGGAGACCTGGAGTCCTTGGATTTCCTGCAAATACCAGGGACCTGTTGGCAGCACTGGTATCTTGGGGGAGGGAGGTGGGCTCAGGGGGTGTCTGCTTTTTCATGGCTGCATACCTCCTTGCTGTAACCTATAAGTGACTTGGTTTTGTTTAGGAAGAGGTTTTTAAAAGTCCTTGCAATCCTCCCTGGTTGTTTCCTGGATAGTTAAACTGCATAAAAACATCTAAGGACTTTGCACCTTGAGGAGGCTGAAGGTCCTGCATCAGGTGATGCCAGGCAGGAAACACGTACGAGAGACCAGGATTACATACAGGATCTGAACGATGCTCGTAGTCTTGGGAGGAACAAGGAAGGCTGACTCCTAAGGACAGCATGGGAGTAAAGAGGAAAGCATGAATCCTTGAGCACAGATTAAGTAAATATAATTTATTGTAATTTGTGTCTTAGCATAGAATTCTGAATTAAACACTCAGCTCTGTGTGTTTCCCTGTCTGAAGAGGGAAAAGCGATTGGAGAAGTCCATATGTTGGGAAGGATTTGTCCTATGTCTGAACTCCAGGGGTATAGCGATGCAGAAAGATGCTGGATGCTGTTTGCAGTGTACTAGGTTTGCAGTATTCCCAGATGTTAAAGTCCACTGTTCTGCACAATGAAAACAAAGAAGTTAAGCTGAAATTTGAGTGTCCTAAATGTGACATGGAGGCCTCGTAGGAGGCTAAGTGAGTACGCAGCAAGCAGATTCAGCATCAACCATGTTGTTACAGCTGTGTGATCAGTGGGTTTTGCCATCAAGTAGGAACTCGATGGAGCAAGAAGGATCTTGCTCCCATCTCCGGCAGGTTTGATGACGAGCAAATGCATCAGGAAGGACAGAAGCTCAGTGCATGTAGGAGTTTGGCTAGAAGGCACTGCAGCAAAAAGAGCAAGGGAGTTGTGGCTCTTTCAGCACATCTGGTTTTAAGGAGCTGCTGCTGCAGGATGCACTGAGGATTTGAGAAGAAACAGCATTACAAGCGCTCTTGCAGTTCAGGTACTGATGTTTCCCTCTCCTTCCTCTCCCCACACTGCTGCTGACCATGGCACTAATGGTCTCACCAGGGGATGTGTTTTCCCAAGGACACCTCTTTGCTACCAGCTTCCAGACAACTCCATGGAGGGGAGTAGCTCCTAAAGAAAAATGCAGTCTTGCTCTCTGCTTTCCACCTATTGTGTTGTTTAGATAGCTCATATGATGAGGGATCAGATACTTATATGTTTCTGATCTTAAATTTGTGATCAAGAATAGAAGAAAAGATATGAGGAAGCAGACTTGCTCTTTCACCCATCCCCTTTTTTGGTCTCCTAAGGACTTAATCAGAATCCAATTTCTCCCCACCTTGCACCAGGATATCTTATTCTTTAATTAGAAAAATATTTATACACTAGCTCAGGCAATAGAACAAGGGAAGGGGGAAGAGGCTTATCAAAGCCTGTTACAAATATATTGTAGGGTAATGTTATTTTGTCCTACCAGCTAATGTTCGGACTCTGCATTTATTGTTTTTACATCTTAAACCTTTAAATTTTTGTAAGATAATCAGACTATAACACTCTGGTCACACTTACACGCCTGTTTTACTTTCATAATCATGATATTGAATCACCTTAAAACAGACGCAAGATAGTTTGACTGCAGTAACTATTTATTTCCATGCTCAGCTGGGCTTGCATTATTTCTCAGTGCATCTTTCATTCTGAACGTCTAATGCTTAGATTTTGGATTATTGCAATGTCTGTAGTGTTTTACCCCAAAATGCTGTTTTGGACTGTCTCCCTTCAACTGTACCTTAGCACAGCTTTGGTTTGGGAAAAGCTATGTTACACAGAACAGCGCTGCCAGGCTGCATAATGAACTGCAAGAAGACTGAAAAATGCTGCTTGTTTTTCTCTGGGGTTGCTGCTTTGCTGCTTAATTTAGTAGAACTGAGCCCAGTTTTTCACCTCATGATTGTGGAGGCTGAATTTCTGACCGGGCTCGCTGCTCCCCCGCTCCCAGAACACCTGGTACTTCCAGAAAGTCTCTATCTGTCTTCAGAGGTGGATCCAGAGAGGTAGGCAGCAGACGGCTGCTGCCAGTGAAGTTGGTTTGTGCCATGTACCACTAAACAGCCCGGTTTGGTATCTATAAATGACCTGTTGGGTCTGCTGTTCATCACCTCAGTGCGATGGCTTAACTGGAGTTAAGCCTTCACTCAGCGAGTGAAGAAGGAAACGCTTTTAATCAGAAGCAGGAATCATTGGACCAGCTTGCCAAATCAGATTAGGAGCAGTTTATATGACCACTGTAAGGATTTATCATAAAGTGCCTGGACATGGGAGACATCAGTACGTAAATGAGATATCCCCTGATTTTTTAATTATTTTGGCCTGCAACAGTGAAAAGCATTTAAAAGGCCAGATCCTCTGTAGTACTGAATATCCTCAACTCCAGTTGCACCCCTTGAAATCCAACGTGCTTGGCGCCTTCCCAGGATATTCATCTGGTAACAGCCCCACGCTGCCCTCCCTCCCAGTGAGCTGCTCCCAGTGAGCAGCCACTACCACCCCAAGGATGGAAATTAAAAGAGCAACCTGACTCCATCGAGAACCGCAAAACATTCCTTGTATGTGAAATTACTTCATATTCAAGATTTCTACATAGCTGTGCTGCCACTTACAGAAACATGTTTTCACAGCTTAAATGCATTAACCCCTCGTGGACCTCGGGTCTCTGTGTAGGATTGATTTGATGTGTCTTCAGGAGATCTTCAGGACCCGCACAGGAATCTATGTGAACTAAGCACCAACAGGAAGAAAAAAAGCCACTCCTGGAAATTAAAAAAACCCTGAATTTAGATCAAACACTTAGGAAGTCTGGCTTTTGCCCTAAAAGGTTAATCACTATTTGGAATTTTTTGCCGTGGGAGATTCCTTGTGTAATATTGAAAGGCAAGATCAAAACCCAGCATCGTCTTTTGAGTGCCAGTGTCATGCCTGGATAAAAACAAGCTAGATCAGCCCTGATGATATTTGCTCCCAGACACGCTGCTGAATATCTGGCTATGTTTGGGATAGGAAGGAATTTCCTCATGTGGTGAATTGGCAAAGCCTTGGGGTTTGTCTTGTTCTTGTGCATTGCTCAAGGACCATTTTTTGGAGTCTTGTTTCACGTTCTTTGACTTTCTGCAGCCTTGTGATCAGAGCTGAACATTTGCCTTTTCCCATCACTGTGGCCCTGTTTTGTTTCTAAATATTTCCTCTGCTTTACCAAACAGGTATGGATGAATCTTATTTTTCTGCATTACAGAGATACTCTAGTAATCGCAAAAATAATCCAGGTTATTGCCCACCTGGAAATAAGATGCAGGGAAAGGAAGAGGGCAAAGGGAATAATAATCTGCTCGGTCAGTTACAGTCTTCAACTCCACTGTCTAGAAAACAAATGGATTGCAGGATGTTCCAGTTTGCAGAAGTATGGTTAAAGCACACCTTGTGTTGGGGCGGCACTACGTGTAAGGAGCAATCTCTCTGCTTTCGTGTGTGACTAGAGCATCGTCAGGCCTAGTATGAAACAAAAGAAGTAATTGCTAAACCTCACAGTTAATGACAAAATTCCTTTATCATTCCCTTGCTGTTATGTTTATGAAAATGGTCTGTAGGTCTGATAGATACTTACAGTGCGCTCGGTTACTCTTGTTATTTCAGGCACATTACTTCCAGATCTTTATGAACAGCCCCAGTGCTTGCATTTGGTGCTCTTTGTAACCTGTGTGTACTTCAGCCTTGCTTGAAGCCAACGGGATACTTTGCAATGGACTCACAGAGAGTGGGCTTTGACTTGGGTCGAGTAGAGCCAACAACTAGATCTAACAATAACTACTTGATCCGATGTTTCTCTAGCTGTTTTCTCTGTTCTGCAAAAGGTAAGCTTATTTTGAATAGTAGTCCCTGGCTTGGTATACACCTCTCTCGCGTTCAGCCCCCATGATTTAGAAACCCACCAAGACTAGACAGCTATGTAAAGGTTGTCTTGTGAGCATGTTGAAAATTGGAGCTCGAAGAGAAGAATAAATTGAATCATTCCTCCAAAAGCACATTGTAACTGTGTTTGCAGTTTAATACCTAATTCCTTTAGCTGGTCCACTCCAAGGGCCGCTGGGGGAGTTTTCCCAGATAGGGCGCTACTGTCCTTCCTTCCCTCTATTGCCTTGGCGGTGCACATCTGGTTTATTATCTTCCTCATTGTTCAAGGCCCGCCCCATGGATCAGAGGCTGCTGACGATGCTCGTGCAAGGCAATAGCCCCTGCGTGCATCGGGCAGGCGTGATGCCGACTATGCGACCAGCAAAGCGCTCATTGCTGCTGTCAGCTCCGCCACCACCCAGCGCACAAAGCTTAAAGGGCTCTTTGACAGGTCCCAGCCAATCGTACTGAAATCCCTTTCATGTAGCTCTGCTTTGCCCTTGTCCTGCTGCTGCTGAAGTCAATAGCAAAAGTCCTTTGACTTCAGCTGTGCTGGAGTATGTGTACTGTCTGGCCAAAAAAAGAGTCATCCGCTGTGATGGTCCATAAAAGGCAGGTGGAGAGGCAGGAGCTCCTGCTCCTTTCATTGTTATTTTATTATTCTCCATCATTTATCATAACTGTTGTTTCATTGTTAATTGCTGTTCATCTGAGGAACGCACACAGAGCACGCTTCCTATTTGGAACAGACAAAGAGGGAGCATCTCAAAAAATCCCTGAGGATTTTTGAGATCACAAACCTCAGAAAGAAAACAAAATTAGCGTGCATAATTCCCCTTGATTTTCTTTATGCCTGTTGACAAGGTTAGCAGCAACCCTTCTTTCTGAGAGCTTGTTTTGTCTCCTCTATCAAATAATCCGGATTTGTAAGTGTTAGGTCTGATTTATTATTGTATATCTTGTTTTTCTTATGCAAAGGGTGGTGAAATTAGAAACAAATTACGTGAAAACACCATAAATTATAAAGGCTGGATACTGAGAAAAATTAATAAAAACCAACTATTTTTTTTATTCATCATTAACTTAGTGTAACCTGAAGACTGTCCCTAACTGACTCCTGTTTAATACATCCCCCCTCTAACTTCAGTTGGAGGATGGCTTAAGCAGCTCTGTTGTGAGGTGAACGATGAAGCCGAAGCTTGGTGAAACTGCACAGTGCTTAGACTGAGTGTGGTCTGTAATATGGCTGTTGGTGGCTGAGCCAAGCTGTGTGTCCTCAGACGAGTTCCTCTTGAGTTACAGTAACTCAAACAATTCTGTCTCCTAGATGCCAGCTCTCAGCTATTCCTGGAATTAAACTCTAGGCTAGTAACATTCATTTTAATAAAAAAAATCTATTTGATCTCCAGTTTTTTCATTCTCATAAAGAAATGTTAATTTCTCTAATTTCTGTTGATTTTTCACATGCACCCCCTGCTTCTCCCGCACATTCTGGCTTGTGACAGAGGCACTTTTGTGATGCAAGAAAGTAGGAAGAGTTGTGATGAAAGAAAGTTCATGGGAAGAGGCAGGCACAGTCTGGATGCTTCAGAGGATCATCTTGTAAGGAGTTTGCCTTTATTGCCTCACGGTACGAACACGAGTCCCCATCCTTGTTAATCTGGTTGATTCAAGAGTTAGGAATGGTGTGCAATGATATCGATGGGTTATCCCTAGGGCTGAAGAATGAGAATACCCATTACTTATATTTGAAAATCTCAGTTACTTATGTTCTCAGCAAAAGCTCCTAATTTTCTCAGCTATTTTTGTATATTCAGCATAAAAGGATTGCAAAATGGGCCCAGTGACTCCCACAACTATTGTTTACAATCTGTCAGCTAATCCTTTCTGTGAGTCAGGCAGTGCCTACTGGGTTGGGCATTTGATTGGGATTAGAAACTCATTATTATGATGATGCATATTGCAGTGCTGCCTGGAGGCCTCAGTAGGATTATGGCCACATTGTGCTAGACAGTGTACAAACCTAGAGTTTGTAGCCTATTGTTAGAGCACCTTTGCTCTAATTCTGGATTTGACCCCATTTCTTCTCATGGCCCTTGGGTAAGACATCTAATCCTGTTCTGTTTCCATAACTTTTCAGGGGAGATGATAATTCGTTTCCTTCCATCAGTCAATGCCTGGAACCACCTGCTTTAGGAGGAGAATGCCAGGATGACGTCACCCAAAGGCCACAGGGAAATACTGCAGCGCAAGTGGGAAATAGCATTTCCTCTGTTTGGGTGCCTCTGCTCTTCAGTGAAGTAAGTTTTGCAACGGGAATTTGTGCCCTTTCCAGCAGTGCTGCTGCACCCAAAGAATATGCAAGGCGAAAAACGCAGGAAGTCCTGAGTTGGTGCCAACGCTGTTTGCAGCCATGGAGTGACTCGCTGAGCCAGGGGCACAGTAAGTGGCTTTAGAGTCTTCCGTCTCCCCTCTCTGTGCTGCACATGGCTCCCATCTTAATGCGGGGCCCGTGTGGGACAGCAGGCAGACTCTCCTCCTCCCTGTCCTTTCAGGCTCTAGGCGTTCCTGCTGCTGTTATTCCAGTTTCATGACAAATGAAAGCTTTCTGGGTCCAGCTACCATCACACCCTGTTTGTACTTCATCTCTGTGCTGCCATGGCCTTGCATTCGTGTCTGCAGTTAACCCCGAGCCTTGTCTACACCTGCCATTCACTCACTGGTAGCTACTGCCCTACGATATTGCTGAAGAGTGAACCTTGACAGGGACAAGGCATCTGTCTTTCCATACAGTTTCAGGTCAAGGTGAGCTTGACTGGATCTTATCTCCCCATAGAAACAGTACCTCTTCTTGTCTGTCCTGGATGCTTTACTGAGGTGGCCATACCAATAGCTTGGAAAAATGGAGCAGAGCCACGTACAGATGAGCCCTTTGCGCATTGCCTGCTGCCCCATTCCCCTTGTTACCAAGGAATTGCTGCTCAGTGGGGCCACTCTGCAAGATGCTCCTAAAGAAGAAGAAAGATGTCTGAGCCGTAAAGGTTACATGTATAGGAAAGACCATGCTCATCAAGGCCATAAGTCCATTGGGATACTGTGTGCTTGTTTTTATGCTGAGGACAAGTGGAGCAGAGCTTAAATTCAGTTTAAAAGTCTGGTCATCCTAATGCTGTATCCCGCATCCGTCAAAGACAGGAGCAAGGTGGTGCTTGCTGAGGAACTGATGAACAGCTTCAGCTTTGTCTCCCTCTTTTCTAAGCACAAGTCCCTTCTCTACAAGCTAATAACAATGTGCTGGCATCATCACAGCCACCACAGGCTGGAGCTGGCACAGACAGGGCTATCCTGTTTTGTGAACTTTTTTTGTCTCATGAGAGATTTGAGACTTAAACACTTGTTTTGTCTGTACCTCCTCATTTGAGACTGGCCAGTCTGAATCACTTTTGATAAACTATCAGTAGGAGTCTCAAACATGGGAAAGTTCCTATCACTTTAATTAAAGTAGCTCACTGGATAGAGATACCCTGTGAAATGCTCCCATGGGAGAAAGCTACACTGTGAGGGCTCCCCTGAGTTCGTCAGAGGCTGTTATCACATTGAAGAGCTTAGCTTGAAACTCAGACCTCAACACATGCCAAAGAACAGCTGAGATGAGTGACTAAGGACTAATCATGTCCACTATATTGTGAGAGTAACTGAAAAGTAATAGAGGAGCCACCATAAGATGGTATGAAACACAGGTCTGTAGGAAACGGGGCTTCATTAATTTTCTTGTACAAGAGACAGCCTGTTTGATATGGCCAATGTTTTCAACTACTACTTTTATGCTCTTATAGGCATAAGGTCAGTCAGTAAAAACATTGTTAATGTACGCAAAGTCATATTTAAAGCCTTTCTTTTCCTATTGCATTCTATCTCTGTCCTGCAGTAGCTTTCTAGGATGCAGTAGCATGTGAATGAGGCTGGATATGAGAAGCTGGAAAGAGACAATGGGGAGAAGAAACCATTTAGGGTCGGCATGGAGTTTACTTCATGCTTCTCCTACCCTGGTGAGTTACTGGTGCTGGCCATGGTGGTACGGACTATACCAGGTCACCTTTGAGACTCAAATGCATTTGACAGACGTATCTTCTATAGTTTTTTGTTGTGTCTTCACAAATCAGTGTTTGTAGAAGCTAACCACAGATTAGAGTAGTGCAATACTCCCATGGGATGCAGACTTTAGGGTTTAGGCAATGCTCTGTGGCTAACAAGAGCCAACAAGTTATACCTGAGTCATTCCCCTGGGTGAAACATGCCCTGGTCCGGTGATGACAGGAGCAAGCTGAACATCCTCCCAGGAGACACCAAGCATTGACACAAGGGCAGTCATCTCCCATCATGATTAACCAAGCAGAACTGGCAGTGGAAGAGCCATCAAGGCAATTGATCTTGCATTTGTCCTAGCAGTGATATCAGGCTGCCACCAAGATTAGAAAGACAACAATTAATGTAGTCTTTTGGTAGTGGGGCAAGATTTATATTCTTAGCGTAAGCTGCTTAGGAAAAGCTTCTTTTACTTAGCATTTATCACTTGTTACTGATGTCTTATTACATTGATAGCCATCCCAAGAAAATATTTTAAAGTCCCTACCTATTTCATACATAAGCATATTCCCTCCAACGCCAAACATATTTGAGAGAACAAGACTGGAGACAAACTGAGTTAGACCTACTTAGTTACGCTGATGTAAATTTAGTATAGGTCCCTTTTTGACCAACGAAACAGGCCTAATGTGCTTTCTGAGTCATGTTTCTTCCTACTGGCACTGATGGAAGCTGGATCCAGCATATGGTGACCACAGATCCGTGGACCTTACTCAAGGCAAGCTTAGAGTGAGCTTAGCAGGATCTCTGGCTTGACCAAGAAATACTAGATTTGATCCTGTAGGGTAAAACACGCTGCACTTCCTCAAACATCTGTTTGGTCCACTTCCACCCCCATCCCACACCCCCCTAGATGAGCCAAGCCAGACACTTTCCTTCTAGGTGAAATAATCGGGTTTTTTTTTTGTTTTTCACAAGCTTCTCAGGTATACAAAAGGGTAATGCAGTGTAGAGCATCATCACCTAACGGTGCCTGTAATGTGCACTATGCAGAAGAGTCCCAGGGTGTTGTACAATGAAATTCTACAATAGTCTTAGTAACAAAGAGCAATTAAGAGCAGCAGTTAACCTATATTTCTCTACACTACTTTAAGTGTCAACATACACCCAGGATTGCAAATACTAGTTGGAAGTGCATCGCACTGTCCAGAGGCATAATTACAGAAAGCTGTAGTTGTCTTTATCACAAAGTTTTAATTAGCAGGACACATTAAATAACTGGCTGATACAGATCTTAATGAATCATTTATAGGCCTACATCTAAGATAATTATATGTAGCTGGTCACACATAATCACTCACATATGCCTGGGCCAAACTGCTTGCGCCTGGACCATTGCTGACAAGGTTGTGCGGGGGAAATAAGAATAGCTGGCTTCAAAAGAAATCCACCTTGAGGAAAGGCAGGAGCTCTGGGCTCCTGAATTGTTGGCTGGTTTGGTTTTTTTGGCTTTTTAAATCAAGGTGGTTGTCCCAAGTGGGCACTTTATGCAGTGCTTCTCAGGAATGAAGAGAGGGCAGCTGCTCACCAGGGTCGAGGTTTCTGGGCTGAGCTGGGACTCTGGTGTCTGCAAGCCACAACACGCTGTCCTTTCTGCAGCTCCCTGGCAGCCTAGCAAGCCCTAGATCTGTCCCTCTTTTCTCCATCCACGCTGCCTGCCCTGGACCTCGGAGAGGCTGCTCCAGAGCAATGACCGCAGACTCTCGGCAGCCGGGTCTCTGCTCCACCTGGGAGTGCCCAGCTCTCTGGTTTCACCAGCTTTCTTGCTGCTTAGTATGTCTGGATGAAAAAGTGGGAAACATGCACAAACATCCAATTGCTCCAGGGCTACGTTTTGCTCTGTGTACTGTTTCAGGGCCAGATTTTCACATTTGTTTGTAACTGCTCCTTGATAGTAAAAAAGAAGTATACGTTGTAGTTTATCTGGCCAAGTGAAGGAGGCATGGGAGCAGCTGGCTGTGAAAGTGTATTTATTGTCACTGCTGATTTCTGTAGAGTTCAGTAAGCATATGCACACATCGTGGCTGAAAACATGTAAACAAATAAGCCGTGGTGTAAGAGGCGTAACGTGTGCCTCTTCCTCCCCTTTGCCTAGAAGACGCAGCTGGCTGTGGGCAGGCTGCTCTCATCGATCAGCTGTGGCGGCAGGACGGTCTGGCTGACGGAGCTTTGCTTGTGAAACTGGTTCTTAGGGGAAGTCTGCCAGGCTCCGGGATGCGTACGTCGGGCGCAGTGCCAGTCCCGTTTCTTTCAGCAGGTTTTTCCCTCCCACCTACTGCGCTGAGCTCCCTTGTGTACTTGCATCCCCGCTTCCTCTTCTCCCTGCCCCATGGGCTCCCTTGGTCACCATCTCGGGTCCTGTAGTTTAGCTGGTATAATTTTGAGCTATTTGGCTGCTTCTCCTGTTTTTTATCAAGTAATACTTCAGTGCCTGATTGTATGTAATACATTATGTCCAAAAAAAACCCCCCAACAAAACAAACCTCCTGCATCAGATAGATGTATTTGTCCATAATTTTTCTTGCAATGTCTGACTTGGCTTACCCTGCTGCCTGGAGCTCCAGGAGGAGCAGAGCCCATGTTTGCCTGACTGCAAGGCAAAAGCTAGAGATAAGATTAGGAGCAAAGTATTACCAACCCATGCAATATTGTAATCCAAGGTCCTTTAAAAGCAGCGTTGAATAATTTTCTCAATTATCCAGAGAGTCTGCTGTTAACAGGTTTCCCTGGTTCCCTAGCATCAGATGAACTCTGCTGATCTCTGCAAAACTTCCTTCAGTTTAAGTACAGAGTTCTCCTTAAAATTAGTGGGCTTTTCAGAGTTAATATGTTAATCTCCTGATGCACCACAGCAGGCATCTGGAATAGATCTTACTAGACTGTTTACACTGTGCTTCCTTTCAGGGTGGTTAGAGGCAAAGGAGCAGTTGTGGCAAGAACTGATGTGGTGTAGGGTTTGACAGCATCTTTCCACACCTAGTTGTTGCTTTTGTGGAGGAGGGACGAGCAGCTGCTCCCAGAATGGCTGCTCAGCTTCTTCCCACCATGGGGCTGTCGCAGAGCAGGGCGTGAGACCCTGCTCCGTCTCCCCCAGCATGCCCAGGGTGGCAGGGGTTTCCTTTGCTGCCTTCTCCTGGAAGCAAAGGAGAAACCTGGTAGAAGAGGCTTACTTTTTCTCTCCGAGGCAGAAAATAGTTTGTTCAACTCTGCAAGCCCGGAGGCACCTATGCCAGAGGAGCATGCCGTATGCTCCATCTGACAGGGCAGCCGCTGGGAATGCTCTCAGCACCATGTCTGATAGCAGCCTACATGCTAAAGCTGACAGTCTTGCTGGATGGATGATTGTAATAACTTTACACTTTGTGGCTGTCGCCATTTTTATCCTCCCAGCCCCCCGGGAGGTAAGAAAGTGCTGTTAGTCATTTTATGGGGAGAAACTGAGCCACGGTGTGATGAGGCCACACAGGGAGCCTGCGGCAGAGCCGCTGGGCTATCAGACCCTCCTTTCGTTCCTTATCAGCTCTGCCTGATAGGTGTGCGTAAGTGGGATATGGGGAAATGGCTCCTGAGTGACTGTGAAGAGTGGGAAGGAGCCAGGGAAACGGGAAGAGCAGTGCCTGCTCCTGACATCAAAACTGGGCTGCCTGGAAGCCGGTACACTGAATGACGACAGACTTGCTCCAGCACCATGTTTTCAGTGGAGCAGATTTTTTCCCAGTTCTCTTGTTAGACTCTCAGTCTTGGTTTTCCAGCCACCGCCAACACTGTCTGGGCACAGGTCCATGTTTACTCTAGCTCCACAGCCAGAAATATGGTGATCTCTGGTTTATGCTAGTGTGTGGTTGTGCTGAATGCATCAAAATGCGTCATCGAGAGTCACCAGCTACATAAAGCATGGAGCTGTGGCAGGGAAATCAGAGAGGATATAGCACAACACTGAGGAGAGTAACAGCACTGGAAGCCAGAAACTTGCTTAAAAGACTCTGAGGTTTAAAATCACTTTATCAGAAGGCCACTTCCTAAAGTAAAACGTTTCTTTCGGAGTGCTGTGTTTTGATTTCTGAGCTGGATCAGGAGTACAGTTTATTTTACAAGAGCCAGTGGTACCAATTACAGCCTGTGACTTTCAAAGCAGCACAGGGGACTCAACCACACATCTTCCATTAATTATCTCTTGGCCAAGTTAACTCTGCAATGATAGCACAAGTAATATGTCACAAGCTCATTTTCTGTCATTAAAATCAGCAGATATGACCCTGATCCTTGCTGGGAGCACATCTTCTCAGTAAGAAGATGCTATTTTATCGCAGGCGCTTTTCGAAGAACGTTGTTTTAATGCCAGCTTGTGCTGAAGCAGAGCCCAGCTCCTGCTTTCTCAGACCTCCTGCAGTAAGGAAGAACTAAGCCTGTACTAGCCCTCTTACTAGTGCAGAGCCTGGACTAAGTGTGTCTTTGCTGACCACCTTCTCCTTCTCTTGGTGCAACAAAGAAATGATCTTAGTTTCAAAAAGCTGACACGTAGGTACAGCTGGTAGGTATTAGCACTTCAGTTGTATATTGCTGGAATGCAAATAATTTGGCAGCTGTTGTTTTACTTGGTTGACTCCTTAGCGTATATGCTTAAAATGTCTTGGGAGCACGTGCCCTGGATTCCAAATCCAACATTTCGGGCTCCACAGTGAGGCAGCTTCACTCTGGGAGAGGGTGTCCTCTGCCCCTACGGCCATGGTCCGGGGCCAGAGTATTGAACCAGGTGTTGCCGCTGTTGTCCACCTTCAGAAATTGTTTCAGCATTCGATGCCCCTGTCCCCTCTCCCCTCCTTCCATACAAGCTTTGGGGGCCAAAAAGCATCTATTTCTGGGTGGTGTCCAGTACCTACCTCTATGCATTAAAACCTAGCAATGCATTAACCACTAGCAATGACAACTTATGCAGCAGCTTGCTCCACCAGCCAATTCAGTTTGTATCTGAGAACCAAAAAATGCTCAGTTTGGAATAACCCCATAACATGTGCGAGATTGCCATTTTAAAAAGAGAAAGCGGAAAAAACAGCCACTGGTATTGGCCATATCCTTCTCTTTCCCTTCATGAAAAGCAGTGCTGATGAATAGACGTGTCCATCTGGCTGTCCGGTGCCTCTGAGGATGGCAGCTGGGCTGAAAGTGGGAAGGAGGTAACCTGCTGAGCAAAGGTGTGCAGATAATAAATTAGCCCCCCAAAACCTAAAAACAAGAAAGAAACTGCACTGTCCAAAAATAGAAGTTAAAGGGGACAGGATTACACCATGTTAAGCAGCCTCTTCTGTTTGCAATTAGCACTAGGCGTCAGTAGCAATAGAGCAAGTTTTCTACCACCTCCTGGGAGGTGCTCAAGCAGGATGGACGTGGAGACTGCACAGCAGTGAGAAGCAGCTGAGCTTCAGCGTTCTAGAGGGGATTGTACCTGTGAGGGTTTGTCCTGGCGGACACCAGCTGGAGAAGGTGCCACGTGGCTCAGGTGGGGTCTGGGATCCTGTTAGGGTGCTGTGCTAATTCACAAAGTATTAATGGAAGGATGCGGTTTGACTTTCTTTCTATGAAAACCAATGGGGTGTTTGGTTTTGGGGGGGGGGGTTATTGTTATTATTATTAGAGAGTGAGTCTGCTCTGTCCTTTACAGCAGCTAGTCTAAGACTACCAGAAAGTCGACTTGGAAGATGCACTCCTCTGGGTGTGCAGGCACGGACAAGGACCTTACCCAAGAAGAGCTTCACGCAGACAGAGCCCAGCTGAAGTCGGAGTAGTTGTGTGAAAGCATGGAGTTTCTTCCTCTCCTGGAGTCACAGTAAGATCAGAGGTGGGACTGTGTGTCAGTGCCTGCAACTTAATTTCACTTGCAGGGTTATAAATGTGTCTTGGACCTTTACGTGTATCTGTGTGGTCCGAGGGCTCAGAAGCACCCCTCTGAATTGCTGTCACAGCTAGGAGGATCTCTATCCCCGCACTCATCCACAGCTACAGGCACAGAAATCAGTCAGTCTCTTGGACTGACAAAACTGCAGAAGCTAAAAGCTGTTTCAAGGCCATCAAGGAAAAATATTGCACTCTGTCCTCGGTGTGCTACAGAGTGTTTCCGAGAAGGGCTCTGTGACGTGCTGCAGCAGGATGCTGGGGCTGGTTTCCCACCCGATGCCACAGGCATGAATGTGACTGCAGGTGAGCAAAGGCTGGTACTTCTTAAGCAAACCAGCACGGATGAAGAAATAACCATTTGGCAGGAATGTCTTAAAGCAAAATGCACTAAAGATTGTGATGAGGTGAAAGACTATATAGCAGTGTGAACTGTACATGTTTGCAATGGGCTGTATCCAGTGAATGTTACAAGAAAGCCAAGGTTTCAGGAATGAGGAAACTGTTTTTAAGCTGATTTCTAATGAAACAAGGCTTACGCAGTCATGTTATCTGTCTCTCTCTGCCTGCTTATGCTCTCCCTCTTCTCCTTGATAACTTTTGCCTCCCTTAGGGTCACCGTCCACTATCAAGGACAGTGATGATCCCATCAGGTCTGTTCACACCAGCAATGCAGCTAGGGAGAGGCCTGGGGAAATGCTGCCCATGGACAGTCAGCACTCACACAGCTCCAGGCTCTGCTAGGGCCAGTGGCCATGGCCAACCTCCCTCCGGCTGCCCTGGCTGATGTAAGCTTCCCCTTTTCCCAGGGGAATGACTTCTGCTTTTCCCCACTTCCTTGTGATGCAAAGACTAATCTTCAAAGTCTACGACATAGGTTGGCTTCACAGATGACTTCCAGGCTTATTTTAGGGTCTGTTTTAAGCCAGGAGAAATACTGGCAGAGTCTGTGGCTGGCATGGTCTCGCCTGGCTCTCATGCTCTCGGGAAGCCAGTTATCAGAGAGAATTTTAATGGCTTTTACGGACTGTATGAAAGACTAGTGATATCAGAGGGAATTCTTAAACAGACTTGTTCCGACCTTTACGTGATGTCTTTTTTTTGCCTTGCTGCAGAAATGTAAGCCCTAGTTGCCTGCTGCAAACTGGTATGGCTGATGAGTGCTCTGGGGAGATGGTGCTTGGGAGAAGCTGCCTCCGTTGCTGGTTCTGCCTGAGGGGTGGGTTTGCATTTGCTGCCCGTGATGATAACCTGGCTCACAGGCTGCGCGCTTTTCCTGCGAAAGGGCTGCACGTCACGCCACCCCTTGTCCTCCTGAATGCAGCCATCTCTGGATTTATGGCTTAAAAGGTGAGTGCTGGCAAGGGGAGAGAGGAAGATCAATAATCCTCAATAAGGGGATAAGTAAGACAGTGGCTTAAGGGAAAGCTCCAGAGAGCTCATAGTTATCATTAGAAGGGACAAGCAGTGATGTCTTATTGGCATATCTCATTAGAAATTGCTGGGAGCTACTGGACTGGACAGTCGCTTCAAATGCCAGTAACCCCAGGGGAGCTGGATGTAAATGTTGTAATTGATATAAGGATGGAAGCTGCTCCACTACAAAGTGACATTTCAGATATTGTGGGAACGGATGATGTGAAACATCCTCAGTGAGATCTGTTTCCCTCAACTCTTTTGACTCCTGTCAGAGGTGCATGTTTGAGCTTTTCTCTGGGCAGATGGCTTCTGCAAATAGAACTGGCTTTGAAATACAAAGTTTTGCTGAATTCATTATACGCCTTCTGACTTCAAAGCTTTGCACTTTCCTCTTTAGTTTTAAATAGAGCCACTTGGCTGCTTTCAGGCCTGTTACTTTGAGACGGGTGCTGCAGTGGATGTCACCAGTGAAGCACAGCGGCGGTGGAAGAGTTATTTGGAGTGCACTGAGCAGCAGTGTGCCTGTTCAGGGCTGCGTCTCACCTCTGCCCACATCTGGCCAGGAGGGACACAGTCCCTACGGTTACATGGGTCTCAGGGTGCTTTTCCCATCCGGGACTTTCTTGATTTTCCTGTTCCTCAGCAAGGGGGATGGCTGCACTAGCCTGTCCCTGCACCCCCCAGCTCTCCCGGGCTGCAGGGTGCTGTGCAAGAAGGAGGATGGGACCGGGTGGGGATGGTGTTCGCAACAGGAGTTGTTCTGCCCAGCTCAGCATAAGTCCTCTTCATTGAGGACTTCACAACAGGAAGCTTCTTCCCTGGGAGGAAGAATCTATATGTTAATCTTTAGAGAGCTTTATGCTGAATTTACCTTCCTGAGCATGGTGGTTTTCTACCTCAGCTTAACAAGTGGATACCAGTAGTCAGAATTTACTGTAAGCATAAAGCTGTCTTCATGTCTTTACTTTGGCTATATGTACTTCACTTGGACTGAAGTGATGGGTTTTGAGTTTCACAACTCATTTTTACTTTTGAGGATGTGTTGGAGCCATTCACTCAAAGGGATACAAACTGGAGAGCTTTCTCTTTGTATCTGCTTGCTACACAGAGAGATGACATTTTGTTGGCCAAAAGTTTTCTTGGAAAGAAAATGTCACTTTGGAGACTGAAATGCCAGTTTAGTCAAATTGTTCATATGCACAAAAGGGGGGGAAACGAGTGCCCAAACTTCAAAGAGGCTGAACCATTCCTTTCAACATCTTCTGATTTGCCACAACTTTATTTCAAAATCCTTCAGGTTCAGTTTGGAAGTTTTAAAGGCTCAAAGACAAAATATTCAGACTGAACAAAATGTTTGCTTCACCCACAAACTATTTTTTATCTTTTTAGAACTGGCATCAAACTGAAAATGTATTACTTGCCCTGCTCTGGTTGCCTACAGCATCTGGGTAAGTTGGAGGCAGAACTTGATAAACTGAAAAGCATTTAGGCAGAAGTTCTTCATTTTACCTCAGCTCTCAGCAGCTGGATCCTTTATGGACGCTCTAAAAGAGCGGTGTATCGTGACTTTCAGCATTCATCTGTATAACTCTTGAACTGAGAAGCTTTTGTGGGATTTTTGTCTTATCAGCAGTACATTATAAAAATGTCCACTCTTTCCAAACCTTTATCATTTCATTGGAAAGAGTATTCTTAATTTCAGCCCTGGAGTTGGTTTATATGTGGCTTATCTGTTCCTCCTTTCATACAGATGCTATCAACATGGGCAGCAGAGCAGCCCTGTCACACAGGATTAATGGCAGTGTGTGGTGTCACTTGTGGAAGCAAAGTAAGTAAAGGTGAACAGTAATGTCATACCATATGAATAAACACCAAAACTGGAATAATTTTTCTAAATGTTTCAGCATTATAAGTACAAAGTAATAACACTGTCAGGAACAATATTCACTGCTCCTGCATCTGGCTGTGATGGAATTAGTGGCAGCCTCCTGGGCAGAACGCAGGTATGTCAAGTGGTGGAAACCCAGCGTGCGGTTGTGTTAAAGCGAAAAGCAAACAAGTCCCTTGCTCACAGTATGGGGGGAGAATCCTAATACTACTTGGAAAATAAGCTCTGCTTTGAATATGGCATTTATTTTAGTTTCCTCATGGGAAGGATAATGCAAAAATAGGCTATACATGTATGTGTGTGTGTGTGTATGTGTTTGTATATCAGACAAAACATAGAATATAGTAGAAGATGAAAATAGTCTGTGAAAATGAGTCTGTGAAACTTAGAATTAGGACAGGAAGATATCAAACAGTGGACAATGAGGAAAGACTTACTGAGTACTCTCTGCCTTAATACAAAAGCAAGGAGGGGCAAAGCCTCAATGAAGGATGAGACCTAGAAATATTCCAGTTCACCTCACAAAAATAGAAATAGTCTCTGGCATTCATAGAATTGTTTAGGTTGGAAAAGACCTTTAAGATCATCCAGTCCAATTACCACGGTGGGGGGAGGTTACTCAGCCATTTTTCAAATTTATTAAACTATTTGCCTCTAGGTTTCCATGTGCATTCTTTTTTAGAGGCGCCAGCCAAAAGATGTTTGATGCTGAGAAAATTGTAAAAAAATCTAGCTCTTCCTAGCTGCCCCAAGGTCAGTGCTTAGAGCGTTTAAATTTTGGAAATGTCAGGTGGAGGCACTTGCATAGGAAAAACAGATGCGCAATTACACTGTTTATCCTATCTACTCACAACCATGTTGAGCCCTAGTAGTCTTTAAAATAAAATCTTCCTCCACAACATATTGCTGCCCAGTAGCATGTGTCATGGAGCATATTTAAGATTTCTTCGGTAGAAGCCAAGATCAGCTACTGCCAGAAATCAGATATTCAATTAAATGCTCTCATGCTTCAAGCCAGTATAGCAAGGGTACCTCTTCATGAAAAAATTGCTGCTGTGGGAACAGCTGGGATTAAGTGATTACAGAGAGAGAGAATTTTTACATCAGCAACGTGGTTCCTTGCATGTACGTAATGGTAGGATCTGAAGAGGATGGCCACAAAGCTCAGTGCATGTCTGATGTTGCCCATGAGCACTCTTTTCCAGTCTCCAACCATGATCTAGCCTGACCCTGGAAAATCACAGGAGAGACAACAAGTGGCTGTACTGATACGATGGCTTTGGAAGAAGCAGTTGTACTCCGGCTATGGCTTTGCAAGAAGCAGTTGTACTCCAGCTATGGCTTTGCAAGAAGTGGCTGTGCTGGAGCTATGGCTTTGAACGTTGTTTATGACCACATAGATTTGTGCCTTTTGTGCCTTCACTGCTTCTCCACCCTTCTCCTAGGCTGGCCATGTCCACGCGTAGGGCTGTCCCAGCTCTGAACTGTGTCACAAGAGCAGAGCTCACATCCCCCCGCTTGCCCTTTTGCTTTCTCCACATTATTTTTCCCACCAGCTCAGCTCCCTGCTCCCATTTGCGGCCCAGCCAGTGCCAGGCACAGCTGGAGATTACCAGGCTGGGGCAGGGACTCTCCCAAGGGGACAGAAGATTTTCTGTGCCTGTGGGTGGATGTGTGAAGCATGGGCTATTTTATTTGCCTTTGGATCTAACTTTCTTGTTTTAGGTATTGTCAAACAACTGAAAGGACTGACATTAGCCGCCTGGTTCCCATTAGCAAAGCCGCTTTAAAATCTTGTTGCAATCACTTTGTTTTCTAACATGTAACTAAAGACCTTTTTACCCCTCCTTTACATGACGGCTGCTTTCTACAGTCTGAGCCTTGCAAACAGAAATCAGCCACATGCATCTTGCTGATACAGGTATTTTGAAACCCTTTCCAAATACTTTTTCCAATGACTGTAGAAAAGCTTTTATATCAGGAAGAATGTGTATATTGGGCTTTCTTCCAGAAGCTGTGAGAGGGGCACAATATGTGCCGCCGGACTATTTTACCAACTGAATAAATGTCATCTCTTTTTCAAATAAGAAACTTGGACTATGGCAGAAGAAGTATTTCATTGTATAAATGAGTTCTACACATCTTGAGGGGGAAATTTGGTGCCTTCACTGGGCAGAGATGCTTGGATACATGCAGACAAAGCACCCCAATATTTTTATATTTTTTGGCAGATTTTAACTGTCCAGTACTGCACGTGGGTTTTTTCTGCCCCTTGAAGGAACTGGCTTTTTAAAGCAGCAGCTGAGACCAAGGGGAATATGTGAGACCTGAGGAGGAAAAGAAATCTTTAACAAAATCTCAGGCTGGGCCTCTGACTTTGGGCCACATGATTGAAAATGTGAATCCTGGATTTTTACTCCCTACACACCCTATTTCTCTGGGGGATGACTGGGCTATATGCTGTTTTGTAAAAGGCAATGGGTTATTGCAGTCAAAAGTCTCACTGAGATACATAATCCTTCCATCTGCTGGTATGTTGTTGGGGTATTTTTCCTTTGCAGGATGAGAATGTATCAGGAAGCCACAGGTCTCCTCAAGAAATGCATCATGAGGTTTAAACAGTGTAGAACTAAGGAAGGTATCATGTTAAAATGAAGCCTTCTGTTTCTAATTAGGAGATTAGTCAGGTGCTGTGCTCTGCAGCTCTGGAAAAGTTGTACACGGCAGCTGAAATGCCTGGGAAGGACTGTAATAGCCACCTTGGTACTTAGGAACCAGCCTGTGGCAAGCTGTGTGTCTTCCCTGAAGTGAAATGTCGCATGACCCCTGTTGAGCTTGTCCTTGAAGACAACTACCATGCCGACCTTGCTGTGCTCAGTGAGGCTACCACAGATTTACTGTACAGATGGTGACCCCAGGGAGTCCATCTCCTAAATGCTCATCCGGATGCCCGAGCCAGCGACGCTGTGTAGTGAATGCAGCGTCCTGTGACCGCAGAGGCTGTGGAGGCAGCTTCTCCACTGGTCTCTTTTTAGAAGAAAATGTCTGTATCAACTTGTTCCTCTCCTTCCTCGCTGTAGGATTTTGGAAAAGGCAGAGTAGCGCCTACCATCCTGCAGCTCTGTGCCTGCTGAATTGGGATTTGGGCAATGTGGGGCCACCGCCGATGCTGGTACCCATGGCAGATGCTGCTACCCACCACCCGGGGCAAGCCTGCAGCGTGCAACTGCTCTCTGCTCACCAGCGGGTAAGGCGCCTCTGTCACACGCCCTTGTTAAAAATGCACAGGTTGTGGCATTGTAAGGAAGAAATCAATGCATTTCTGTTTGAGTATGGTCAGTGTCTTTTGCTTTTCTGGGTAACTCTTCTAATGCTTTAATTGGCACTGACTGGTGATGACTGGGATGTAGAGGGAGAGCCGGAAGCAGACGGTTTCTCAACCACAGAGTAGCAAGTGGCTTTGGGCTGGCTTTTAGTGCAGCATAGAATTAAGCTGGTTTCTTCTGAAACTTTCCTAGAAAAACCTTGAAAGCGTTCTCCAGTTTGCCTCTTTGCTAGATGGAGTATAGGAGATGTTAATTTGAGCTTGCATGGAGGTTAGGTTGGGATTTTTCTTTCCCATTGTTAGCAAATGGGACAGTGCTTTTGTTCCCAGACAGTTTTTAATTTTTAAAGCTGATGACTGCCTCACTTTGACATAGTGTTAAACATTTAAATGCACCGGTAGGGTGCCTTCTTCATATCAAACTCAGATGGCTCATCTGCAAAAATAACCCCCAAAACAAACTGAAAACAATTCTTTTCATATGCAGAAAACTCAGCCAAAAAAACTTTCTTCCTTCTGTGATCAAAGCAGGAACTATGTAGTTTGGTTTGTGCAATGGGGTTAGATTTTTCTTCCTCCCTGTAACATAGCTTCAGTCAGTTGTCAGCCAAGAGATATGTTTGGATTTTTCATCCCCATGTGGATTTGTGGGAACATGCACTAGGAGACCAGATCAACACTGTAATAGTGCCTGCATTGATCTAACACAGTGTTTATGTGGACTCCAGCCATCGTTAATTTCTTCTCCAGCATCCAGAGGCTATAATGGATTATTTTATACAATAATCATGATAGTACTTAGCTGCTGTCAAGCATTTGCAAGGCATTTTATGAAGCAGGTCAATATAATTATCTCCATTTTACAGCTGGAAAATAAAGGCACAGAGACATGAAGTGATTTGTCCAAGTTCATGAGTACCACAGCAGTGATGGGACTAGGGAGAAGATCCGGGCCCCTGGAGGCCCAGAGCAGGGCTCTGGCTGGTGTCTCCTGGCCGTGCTGCTAAAATGAGCCCTCTCTTTTCCACTCGGGTAGGACTGTGCAGGGTCAGCCCCCTGCCACGCTGGTATCAGGGCCCACACCGGAGACCCATGGCCTAGAAGGGGGTATGTCCCCAGGTATGTCCCCAAGAGCACACGGCTGCTGAAGGATGCAGACCATGTGGTTTTCCAAAAAAACAATTGCTCTTTCCTTTGGTCACTGGAACTACGTGGAGGTGGGTGCAAAAGGGAAGCATCTGTATCTTCCCTCCCCCAGTTGTCTTTTCTCTTTGGGAAATCCCCTCACTGAGATTTGACTGGAGCCTTACTGGTGTCTGGGATGTCTGCCCTGGCAGCTCCTTTCTCCACTGACTCGCTGCATCTTCACCTCTCCTGCAGCCGCTTCCTCCGCTAGCCCAAGGAAACAGGTCCTGTCCTTCCTCACCCCCTCTCTCATCAAGTCCAAGGGGGTTTGGGAGCCCAGCACCGCCACCTCTGACAACTCCATCGCTCCCAGCCCATCCGCAGCTCCCTGACGAGGTGCGAGAATTACAGGCGTTTCCTAACATTAAGCTGAAATAAAGATCTGAACCCAGCCGAAGGCAGTGGGCTGTCACCATCACTGCAGAGCTTCTGTGCTTGGGGGTAACAGGCTTTGCCCATTCAGAGTCTGCAGAGAGCTTGTCTTACTGCCTTAAACTCAGTTAAAAAAAAAAAAAAAATCAGAAAATTAGTCTTTAATAGGGCCTAAACCATCTGTGCTGACAAACTGAGCCCCACCTAGCTTGTGCTGTGTTTGCAGTGTATGTTTAACAGCGACTTATGGGCACTTGCCAGCACAGCACGCAAGCCCTGCCCGCAGGGGACAGCAGCCCGGGCTAAGTGTGTCATTAGGACTTCCCTTCCACAGTCCTTGTAACTACAGGATAAAACTCTGTGTGTGCTTAACCCACACCTCCTCCCAGGCCCGGGGTGGACTTCTGTCCTGTATTTACAATCTCCTTCAGCATCCAGCGGCTGTCAAGTGCGAGCCCTTTCCAGCCCCTGCTTCCAGTACTGGAATTGTTATTTTCCCTTTGCAGCTGACATCAGCGTGTGCCTGGCATCAAGGTATATCAAGATATCCAACAGGGGACTCGGAAAGGAGAAAAAGTTGTTTGTTTGGAAAGGTGTTTTGGCAGGTTTCTAAAAGAGATACAGGTCATTTGAGAGTTTGTGATGTGAAGCAGAAATGGCTCCCAGCCCTTCCCCCTGCTTCTGCAGTGCTTGCTTCCCGAGCCTTTAGGCATCTGCAAATGCAAGAAATACTCGAAATTACAAAAAATTGGAAGACGCAGTTTGGTAGCTCATGTTTCTTAAAGTACAAGAAACTCCGGTAGGTCGCTGGCTGGATAAAGTGGATAAAGCATGATCCCTGTGCAGACCATAAATAGTTTGTCTACTCCCAGCGATGGGAGGGAAAGAGGGGGACAGGGTGGAGAAAGTGGGGATTATAGGTTGATTAGGGGGAGAGATCAAGTATTTTACGATTTGCTCACACCTTCACCATGTGTGACATCAGGCGTCTGTAATAACTTTCCAATTCCTGAAAACACAGTTACTCAATTCAGAAGCCACAGCGGGTTTGCAGGAGATGTCTGCTCCCGCCTGGAGCCCACGGCCCTCGCGGGGCGGGTCCTCGATTTTATTAAACTGCTCATAACCTCACGCAACCGCACTCCCCAAAGCGGATAGCTGGCCTTTCCCTTCCCATCCTGCTGTACCCTCCACCTCCGAGTCACCAGGGTATCTATGCTGGACTGCGCTGTGCCACACCGGGGCCCCACGGGATGATGAAACAGGTGATGAAATGCACCTCGTGATGGAGTTGGAAATGTCAGTTCTCATCACCCGGTGCTCTCTACTGTTAATCTTAAAAAAATTACTATTAATCTTCCAATTTGTATTATACGTTGCTACATTTACAACTTTTTTTTTTTTTTTAACGTAAACTTCTAGCAACAATGCTCCCTTGTCTCTGCCATGTATCAAGACATAGTTTGTTGTTGAACATGGTAGACTGCAGTGATGTAATATCTCTCTGCAAGGCAAAGCGCTGACAGCAATATGAGTTTTTCCGGAGCTAGTTCTTATTAGGTTTGAGGTGAGTTGGGGTTTGGTTTTTTTTTGCTAATTTATTTATGGGCATTTCAGCAATACTTTTGGTCAGGCAAGGAATGAACAGAATGCTGTAATGTAACAAAAAAAAGGAGCTTTGATCAGTTTTTGAAGGGAACTGGAAGGAAAACATGCAAAAGAAATTGTAAGTGCTAGGACAAAGGAAAAGGAATGGCACAATACTGCTCAGTTCCTTAAATGTTATCATACGCCAAAATGCCTAGCTTTTGTTTTCTTATTTTTAAGGGAAGAAAAAAAACCTCTTCATATTAAAATGACTTTTTCTGTGTGCTTTTCTTGGGATTTGCCTACAGATAAAAAGTTCTCACTTCATATCAGGGAATTGTATTAGTCTCTTATCTTAATTGTGCTTTGTAATTGTGTAGGCCTGTGGCTCACTAATGCCTGCCACAATTACTGGGGGGGGGGGAATCCTCATCTGCTTAAATAAGAAAGGAGTGAGGTTGGAACCTGTGTGCAAAGCTCCTTCTCCTGGAACTGGGCTAGAAGGTGGTGGTGGAAGAGCTGCTCCCTGCCGAGACAGCGCCGGCTGACCCGCAGCGTGGGGCTCCTCGTTTCGCTGCCCACCCACGCACCCACCCATCCACCCATGAGTTGGTGTGGTGCCGAGGAGATGCAGGGAGCAGGACTTCAGCTGTGGCGGAGTGCATGGTGGGGATGGGAGCTTGTGGTGCAGAAGAGAGCCCCTATGCGGATGGCAGGGTTGTTTGTCTATCTGCAAATGCCCCCTTAAAAAAAAAATAAAGCATTAGATAGAGAAATTGAGAATGTCTTTACCTGGGACTTTCCTTCATCAAATAGCACCGTCTGGGAATAGGCTTAACTGACATCATGCTTTTTTAATAGCAGAAACATAGGTCAGTCCTAAGTACTGGCAAGGGGCAGAGGTGTGAATGGAGTTTAAGATAACCATCTGCAGTCCATTTTCCCCCTCTCTCTTCTAAAACAAATCCCCAGAGTGGGGAAAGTGGAGAGCACACTCACGTCCTTCTCTCACCCTTCCCTTTGAACGTTTGCCAGAGAGAAAGGTCACATTGTAGAATTGCACTTAAGACTATGTGTGGACTACAGTACCATGAAGAATTGTATTTAAAACACTCAAAAAAGACTTATTTTCTTTTTAAATCAGGATTGACTCTTGAATTGCAAACAAGGACTACTGAATACACCCCGCCAGGAGAGAGCAGATGCACTGTGTGGCACACCGGGCTCCAAGCGAGCGCCAGACCCAGCTTGTCAACTCCTCACAGCATCAGGATGCAGCAAGCATGGTTGCCTAACTGTGGGGCTGAGTCCTTGAGCACTCCGCTCCTCAAGGAGACAAAACGGTCATTCCTGAACTACCAATTATGAAGACGATTTCAGTGGTGATGGACAAGACAGGGAGGAGCAATTACTTAAAGTGGTAGAGTAAGATAAACCATCTCTATGCTGGATGTCCTCTCAAGCAAAGAGTAAAGGGCCAGCTACTCAACAGTCACTGCTGATCTCAAGCATGTTTGTCACTTTAGATTTCACCTTTAAGTTGTTTTCTCATATAGCCATGCATACATCCCTTACACAGGTTTGTCGTGCCTTGGTTGGGAATGGAAATCATTACTGGCTGAACAGAGTCTTTCCTTGTGTCCATCCTCCGGGAAGCCTGCTATTCCTGTTTCTTCTAGTTCTGATCAAAACGTAGTATGTATGTATAATCTTATTGCACATAAAGCATGCAAAGACTGTTATGCTTTTTGGAGTGGTATAGCAAATTGTGAGAAGCACCTACACCTCCTGGCTGGGGTATAATGACACATACATTCTGCTTGGCTGTATAAGCTTTTAGTACTGCCTAAGATAAAATGAAACAGAGATGCCAGCCCAGTCCACTAACAAAGTATGGGAGCATCTTTTTATTCTTTACATTTGTAGCAAAGAAAAAGTTAGGTTAGATGTTAGGAAGGCTGTTTCGAGCAGTAAGATTATTTGGACTCAGAAACAGACCATCCAGGGAAGTTGCAGAGTTTTCATCACGGATGGTTTTAAGAACAGAAGAGATTAAAACCTGTCAGGATTCATGTAGATGTTGTAGTCGACCCATCCTTAGAACAAAGGGCAAGATCCAACATCTTGTAAAGACAGTAAGTGCTGCTGCATTGGCTGTGCAGACCTCTGAACCAAGCTGCACTTTGTGGATGGGTGGTGATGCCCTTGGCTGCTGTGGGGGTAAAGGCTTAAACCAAAGGACTGCCTTGGGGGCTCTGGTCCTGTTTCTGCAGAGCAGTCTTTTGTCTCTCACAGCTGCCAATGACAGACCCATGAGGAATCGAGTGATTACGAAGTGCTCCTTCCCCTGGCACGACCTCCCCATTTCTGGCAAACAGCTGTTGAGAAACTTTCTGAGATGAAGATTGCATGTGCATCATTGTGTTTAATAGTTACCAGTGGTCTGAGCCTCCAGGAATTTGTCAGATCTCTTTCAGAACTCATTTATGCTTCTGGCCTCCAAAAAGTACCATGGCCATAGGCTCCACAGCTTCGTTCTATGTGGTGAGATTTAGTTTTGGCTGGTGGTTTCTCTGAGTGTCCCCAGTTACCGGCTTCTGAGAAATCTGGAGTAATTGCTCCCCTCCATGCCAGGTACGAGTCCACACATCTCTAATTGACCTCCACTCTGAGCGTGCGGGGGCATGGGGACTGCGGGAAGAAAGCTGGGAAGGGTTTGGAGCTCAGTGGGAGGTAGGAGCTGCTGTCTCTGCACGGCAGAGGAGAACAGCCGGGTGGCTGCCCCTGGCTAAGCAATAGCCAGTGGAAAATCAGGGGCAGCCCTTTTCCTTAGTGTCTGCAAAGAAGAGCCGCTGTTGAGCTGAACCTTGCCTCTCTGTGGGGCAATAGCTCCTGCTGAGCCCTTGCCAGGGGTCCTAATGCAGCTAGTTGCTGAAATCAGCAGAATAGGGCTGATGAGGGAAAAAGCGGATGGTACAGCATCGGGCCACCGCGTGTCCTTCCCTCCCACTCACACCCGAGGCACCACCAGTGCCTCCCCTCCAGCTAGCAAGCTGGTGGCCTCATTGTGTCACTCATCCCCGCTCCTTTCGGTATTGTACGCGTCTGAGGAGCAACTCCAGAGTCATCTCCCTGAGCCTGCTTGTCTAAACAGTTGGCAGCAGTTGCCCAGTGGCCCTGCAGGGACGATGCTACCTGATGCCAGCGCTGGGTTCCTTCTTTGATGGGCGGTCTCTTCGCAGCAGACTGTACACAGGCTGCAGCCCCAAAGGCTCCTCTGCCAGGGATGTGCATTTCACACCTGCTTTACAGGTACAGGATTACAGCCTTGCTTTGTAAATTAACCCCCTGTGATTAGAAACATTAGCACTCCAACTTCCCCAGCAATATAAGCAAGGCCCTCATAAGCCTCGCTGCTTGTTCCTAGCAGTCGGAGATAGCACTGGGAGATCCTGCGAATGCTGCTTTTGATCTGAGCTGTTATTGCAGTGCAGCACATTGAATTTTGAATACAGAAATTGCATGGAGTGGCCTGATCCTAGGTACATTCCTGTTCTGTCTGGCAACCTGTTTACTGTCATGCTTTTCCCTACAGCTCTGAAGAAGATGCCATTTGCAGGCAGTTGACTGGGTGGGGAAGGACAAGATTGTGCACTTACTGCTCTTCCCAAACAAACTCCAACTTCCCATTCACTTAAATTTGCCCTGAGCACCTTTTTAAAATGTGGTTCAATTTCCTTCTTTCAGAGGTTTTTTTTTTTTTCAGAGTACCATTTCATCCTGGAATGGTACTTAGTCAGTCCCTGTCTGAATTCTCTGTAAGGATAATTGATGTCCCTGTCTCCAACAAGCTGAAAATTGTTTCCCCCCCAGCCTTTGACATATAAAGGGACTTTGTTTTCTTCAGTGGATGTTTCTGTCTAATAGGCAAATGACCCCAGCTGTAAGGCTTGCGGAGTGGGGTACAGCTGCAGACACCTGACTTTCAGCCCAGGGCAGGAGAGGTGTGGTGCCCTTTCTGGATTAAAGCTGAGGACTGCCTCCAGAGCTCACCCCGTACAGGCACCGGACTTGTTGCAGGGGTGTGTTTCCCTCCAAACAGTTTGATCCCATCTTTTCCCAGGGCGGTTTCAAGAACGAAGTCACCCTGTCTCAGGAGCACTTTCAGATGTCTTTCCAAATCATGCTGAAGCTCACTCCAGGATGCAGCAGCTGGGGTGTCAGCACCTGGGCAGGCGAGATCCTTTAGGCGCTGAAGATCATCAGAGATCCAGAATGGCCACTCTGCACTGATCCAAATTTCCAGCCCTTTCAATGAGGAGGTAATCAGTCTTCTGAAGAAATGAGTCAGAAGCTCTCACTGCTCCTTTCGACAGTTTCAACCAGCCCGGTGCTGCTGACGTGCCTTTGCTGCATCCAAGTGTGGCAACATCTTCTGAACTGGTAGCGTGACCGGGAATCAAACCGCCATGTGTGAGGTGATGCACATCTTGCTGTGACTACAAAATCTCGTGTCTCGGTGAAGCCCAACAAACCGTTTGCTACAAAACTTCCGAAACTCGGACTTTCCCCGCGTTTTGACCTGCTGTCACGTGCATTCAGCGCGAGCAGTTGCAGCACTTTGTGAAAGTGTAGGGACAGAGTCAAGTGAATGGAGTTTGTTAGAAAAATAAATATCCTGGGGGGGGGGGGGCGGTCCTGGTGGTGCTCCTCTCCTCCTACCAAATGGAAACATGAATTTTGAACAGCCACTGCACTGAAGTGCTGAAGACACCAGAGGGCTCTACTGCAAGACATACAGCCGGATCGCCACAAAGTCCATTGGATTTTACTCTGAAGGCATGCTCTCATTTTTTATGATCCTCCCCGCCCCTCCCCCCCAAGACTAGCTGCTGCTGGCAGTGTGGGCCTCAACTTCTCACTTGCAGCATGACAGCGGCTCTAGTTCAGGTTGCTCCTGTCCTCAGCTCTGCTATTTTTTATCAGGATACGGTGGCGTTTAGGATTTCTCCGGAAACCTATTGTGCATAGCGCATCTTGTGGAAGGACCAAGGCTATGCTGAGAAAGCAGTTTCTGACAGCACTTGACTTCATTTGGAAGGCAACCCCCTCTCGGTGTTTTCGGTGGTGTCATAGTTTTCCCCAACCTGTTTGACAAATGAGCCTACCTGTAGTTGCGTTCGTGCCTTTCCTGTAGGAAGTTTATGTTGAAGGATCGCCAGGCTTTGCTCACTTGGACAGGGAAATCTCTTACATGACTTGCCTTGTCTGCTCAAGAATTTTGGCCGCCTCTGTTGGCATGATAAAGAAATGTGTTTGCTAGGCTTTTATCCTTAAAGGGATAGAATTTCACTGGTATTTTACACTTAAAAGGATATATAATTTCTTCAAAACCAGAACGCACGACCATATACGTTCTCAGTCTCTTGCCTGGGATATTAGCCAGGCAACTCCTAATAACACTAAAGCCCAGCAATGTAAGATTAAAATACATTAGTTGGGGATAAATTGTCCATATATTGCACAAGAAATCTTAATGCGCATAGGAAACACACCCTAAGCCCAACACAAATCTTACTTGTCAAACCCTTCGGGATACTTAGGGGGTTAATTTCAAGAATGTCTAAGGGCTTTATTGTACTTAATTATTTGGAAATCACTCTTCCTGACTCGAGTGATGCCTGGTATTCTTACGTGGCAGTTTTCCGCTCGGTTTCAAAACATCTCGCCTGCCTCATGCTATTTGTGTGTGCGCGCCTGTGCTGCCTTTCATTTGTTTAGAGCAGCATCAGGAAACCGCTGGTGTGAAAAACCCAGGGAGGGCTGGAGCCGGACTCCGGTTTCTGTGCCTGAGGAACGCTGGTGGTGGCTGTAAGAGAGACGGGCACCACACCTGGCTGTTCCCAGCCGGGAGGGACAGAGGACGCGGTGCGTGGGGACACGGTAGGCCGCACCCCCCCCCCCCCCCGAGCCTCGCCACGCAGCCGGCCGCCAGCGGTGCCGCTGGGCCGCCGCGTCCTTTTGCGGCAGCGCGCAAAGCCCCCGCCTTCGGGACTGGACCGCGGGGGTCCTGCTCGCGCGGAGGCTGCACGCCCGGGCGGGGGCAGGGTGCTGCGGCCCCCGGGGGGTGCAGGCGGGACCGGGACACGCCGGGGACAGCGGCGCAGCGGCGCCCGTCGGGGCCGCGCCCCCCTCCCGCCCCTCGCTGCGCGGTGCGGCGCGCCGCGGCTCCGCGCCCCGCGGAGGCGAGGGGAGGCGCCGCCAGGCGCAGGGCGCCGCCCCATTGGCCGCCGGGCGCGGCGCTTTGCATGGCACCGCCCCCCCCGCGCCGCCCCATTGGCCGCGAGCCGGAGGCGCTTTGCATGGCCCCGCCCCCCCCCCCCGCGCCGCCTGGCCGGCGCTGCGCTGCGGTGCGGTGTCGGGCCGGCGGCGCGGCGCAGTGCAGGAGCCGGAGCCGGAGCGGGGCCGGGAGCGGAGCGGGGCCGCGGCCGGCAGCAGGGCGCGGGCAGCACCGCCGCTTCGCTGGCGTCTGGCGGAGCCGAGCGGGCAGCAGGCTGCGGCCGGCGGGTCTCGCCGCGCCCCCTCGCTGTTCTCTCCCCCCCCCTCCGCTTTCTTGTGAGCCGCTCCCCGCCCGGGTCCCGCGGGTGCAGCATGAAGTGCAGCGATGGCCCGCAGAGGTAAGACGGCGGTGAGGACGCTGGAAGACCTGACGCTGGACTCCGGGTATGGTGGCGCGGCGGACTCGGTGCGCTCCTCCAACTTGTCGCTGTGCTGCTCGGATTCGCACCCCGCGTACCCCTATGGAGGAAGCTGCTGGCCGCACCTAACTGACTCCATGCACAGTCGGCACAACAGCTTCGACACCGTCAACACCGTCCTAGCGGAAGACTCCGAGGTGCTGGACTGCGCGGGGCAGCAGTGCTCCCGGCTCCTGCCCGACCTTGAGGAGGTCCCCTGGAGCCTGGAGGAGGTGGAGGCGCTGCTGCTGCCGCCGCCGCGCCGGGAGCCGCGGGCGCCGGGCGCCGCCGCCAGCCCCGGGAGCCGGGATGCGGCGGCGCGGCTCTCGACGCTGGTGAGCCGGGCGCTGGTGCGCATCGCCCGGGAGGCGCAGCGGCTCAGCCTGCGCTTCGCCAAGTGCACCAAGCACGAGGTGCGGAGCGCCATGGAGATCGTCCTGGGCTGGACGCTGGCGGCCCGCTGCACGGCGGCCGCCCTCGGCGCCCTCTCCCTCTACAACATGAGCGGCAGCGGCGGCGACCGCTTCAGCCGCGGCAAGTCGGCGCGCTGCGGGCTGGCCTTCTCCGTGGGCAAGTTCTACCGCTGGATGGTGGACAGCCGCGTGGCCCTGCGCATCCACGAGCACGCCGCCATCTACCTCACCGCCGGCACCGAGAGCCTCTTCCGCGACATCCACGCCCGGGTGCTGGCCGGCCCCGCCGCCCCGCTCCCGCCGCCCGGCCGCCCCCCGGCCGCCGCCGCCGCCCCGGCCGAGAAGGAGAAGGAGAGCGGCGAGGCGCCGCGGTTCACCCTGGAGGCGCTGGAGCAGACGGTCAACAACGACCCCGAGCTCTGGGGCTTGCTGCAGCCCTACCAGCACCTCATCTGCGGCAAGAACGCCAGCGGTGAGTGCGGCCGCGGGGCGGGACCGGGCTCCGCCGGACACCTGTTGCGCCGGGGCGGGGGGACACCCCCCCCCCCCAACCCGGCGGGCTCCCGTCCGGCCCCCCGGGCGCGGTGCGGGCCGCTGCACCGGCCCCCGGGGCCGGGGTGGCCGGGGGAAGGAGGAGGAGGCAGCGCGGCGGGTTTGCCCCCTTCCCGGCCGTGCCCGGCCCGGAGCGCCGGGAGGGAGGTGCCGAGCATCCCCGGCCGGCTCCGGCGGGGCTGCCTGCCTGCCTGCGGGGGTGTGTGTGTTTAGGGGCAGCTGGCAGGGGTGTCGGCGAGGGCTGGGTGAAGGCTGACAGCGCTCAGAGCTTCGGTTTTCCACAGGAAATGGCAGAAGCGCAGCTGAGCGCTCGCAAGCGAGATCAAACTTTGTTACATATGCAGTGGTTTGGCCAGAGATTGCGTGGTTGGCGCTGAAATGCAGTCTTTCTGGACAGATTTCATTCATGTTGCTGCTTGTTTACCCAGAGCTTGACACAGATGCAACACGGTGATGCATCAACTTCCTGGGTTGGGGTTTTTTTTTTATTTATTTTTTTTCTTCTATTTAAACGAAGAGTCCAATATTGTTAATGAGTTACCGTTCGGTAGAGCAGGATCCCAAAGTTGACGTTTCTTATTTCAGCTCCCTCTGTTTGTCAGGGAAAGGAAAATGGAACGAGCCGCGTCTCGGGGAATCCGAGTTAAAATCGGGTGGTTTTCTCCTACCGTCTCCTGAGCGTGCACAGGCACATGCAAACACTTCTATTAAGCTTAAATACAGAATAGCTGTCAAGCTGAGATGCAAATATCGGGGCAAAAAGGAAACTGGGAGAACAAGGATAACTGGAAGTCTAGATCGGGTCTACAGATAACAACTTAACAGGGCTTATAGCCACAGAGGATGCGTTACAGCTAATTATCTATTGTGTTAAGACACCTTCCCTCCTGTAAGAGGCCCAAAGGAGGATGCCGAGCAGGAGCAAAAGAAAGGGGCAAATCCTCCTCCCCGGTGTAAATGGATGCAGCTCCCTTGTATTCCTCCGGCGGATTTACTCCAGCCGTGGATGTCCTCCCCAGAGGCTCCGCTGAACCTCCCCTCGAAATACATCTGCTGCCGGGCGCATGTGTTGCAGGACCCTTGCGCTTTATTCTAGCGCTGTTGCAGGCAGGCATGGCTTCCCCAGGAGTGCCACCCTTGTTTTTTTCCTCGAGTCCTGGTACTGTGCCGGTAGGTTTCAGATGGCACTGTGTTGCGTTTCTGACATTGCAGCACACTGGCTGTGCAGGCTCCTACTGAGCCTTTCATTTTGTTTTGCGGCTCGCTCTTAACTCCCTCTGTATCAGCTTCGTAGATTTAAATGAACTTCATTCTGACCCTCATTTATCTCCCTTCCAGGGACCCGATCTGGAGTTTTCGTCTCCATTTTGTCGTAGTTTTACCTGGCACAAATCTCCTTGGTAGCTCGGTCCTGACTCGAGCAAATGGCATTTTTCTAAGATGTTTGAATCAGACCCAAGCAAGTTGTCCATTTTGTTTTACCTCTCTCCCTGTGTCGTTATGTTTTCTATGTAAATGACTGTAATGTTGGTTTGCTTTTTAGCATCTGAGAACATGTAGTTTGACATCCTGTTATATACGTTTAGAGTTACAGGTGCAAACAAGAGTCAGGCCTTCTTGTAATAAAAGCCGTTTTTTATTGCTGTTTACGTTTATTTAGATTTAATCCAAGGATGTGTTGCATACTCTTAAGTACTTTCATGGCAACTACACCGGCCATTATAAACCATTAAACACATCAGTCTGTTTCTTCACCAGTGAGATATATATCTGTTTATATAGTCCTTACCATTTTGATGTTTAAGTGCTCCATGGTTGGTTGCAAATGTTTCCTTCTCAGGCACTTAAAAGGTGAAGAAATTTGATGTGAGAGATTATTTGACCTGCTCGAAACTATTTGGGCAATCTGTGGTAGGAGGCTAGGACTGCTGGAAGCTACATCTCTGTATAGCAGCATAACCACAAGTTCATCCTTCCTCTGTACTCAGTACGTGAAACACCATGATAAAGCAACTTAATAGGTAACAAACTCTTCCTCCTCTCTCTGCACCACTCCAGGAGAAGAGACAGGTCTTGTACTCTGGAGGTTTGACAAATCTGGGTGCCACTCCCCAGCTGGGTGGCATGTGGACGCACAGGCATCAAAATCGGTGGATTTGGTCCATCAGATGTGGATGAGAAGTGGCGGCAGGGTGCTTTCTGGAGGTACCATAGCCAGTATGATTTGAGTGAAGGCGGGGGGAGAAAAGCGGTGCAAAAGCAGACCCCCTAGCAGTACCTTGTCTGCAGGCAGTTTTTTGGGGGAAGAGTCACTGTCCCTCTGGCAAGCAAATGTCAAACCTTTAAAAATTTTCCAGGCTAAATTCAACAGCTTAAATTCCACCTGGACAGTGAAACAGGCAACCCGTGAAGACCACGGGATGCAGATATGTGAGGACCATGAGTTTGTGCATGATGTAGTCCGAGATTGCTCTAATATACTTTGTGAACACGAGTGTTGGGGAAGATGGTCTGAGGATCTGCAAGACACAAACCAGCCTTTTAGAGCTTCCCCGTCAGCTATGCAGAACGCTTAGTGGTTTCAGCTGAGGTTTTTTAGCCTGGTGTCATACCCAGTCTCTTGGAAGCTGCTGAATAAGATCAGGATTGCAAGATAACCTTCTCCTTCCTATAAATGATGGTCACGCGCCTTCAGACAGAGAAGCTGTTTGAGCCGGTTCTTTCGGTGGGTGCTTCAGCCTGCTGGGGTTGTCTTGGGTCCATCTGGCCTGAGCTCGGACACCTTTCTCTACAGGAGCCCTGCTCTCCAACAGGCGCCTGCTCATTTCTCGTGCAGGGTTGAAGGCACGTGGATGAAGGTGGTGACACTCCTTCCTGCGTTGCAGCAGGCCACATCTCCTTGATAAGCCTCTTGACAACCTCTTCTGTGGTGTGGGAGTAGGGATGATAAAGGAGAAGCAGGCAGCGGAGTCGGGAGCAAGCTGCTGGAGCATGCCAGCACCTGCTGGCATCTTGGCTGAGCTTATCCCGGTTACTATATCGGAAAGAGTAGACCTTAAAAGCACTCTGAGGTAGTAATTTTTTTTTCCCCCTGCGCAACCAGAATTTTAATGTCACGGTTGAATGAAAATTAAAAACTTTACGTTTGGGATTTCATTGGCACTCAAATGTTTCAATTACGAGCTCTGTCTGAACAGCACAGTACACATTTTACATCCTTTAACAGTCGCGCGGAGTGTTATTTCCCTTTAAATAGTGGGAGCAAAATATTATGTACTCAATGAAAAGCAGTAAAAGCTGGCACCTCTGTGGTTTAAGCTATATTATTTTCATTTCTTTATTGCTCATCAAACCCCTACTTTTAGGCCAGATCTGAGAGCTGCTTTGAGGTGACTGTGAAGTTTCCTAAGGTTTTGGATCCAGCGCAAACTGTAGGAGTCAGTCCACGTATTTCATTTTTACAGGGGATGCTTGGATGGCAGGTCCAAGTGGCTTAAAGTCACCTACACTGTATTATGGAGGTCCTCTTTTACCAGGCGGAGGAGTGGTGTTAGACAACGCTTAGATTAATATAGAGTTTAGAAGACAGGTGGTTTTCATTTCAGTCTTGGGGGTCGTCTTGTCTTGTGTTGCAGGACTCGTGGTGGGAAGGGCAGAGGCTGTGAGGGAGACAGCCAGGGAGCCGGGGATCGCGGGGAGGAGGTTTTTGCGGAGCAGCCGGTGTGCACAACTCGGCCTTGTCTGTTTGTGTACAGCTACCAAAACCAGCGATTTGGAACCCAACTGCATCCCTGTGGTTTCTTCCTATTCTTCATATTATTTAGAGAGGAAGACACAACTACTAGGAAGAAGCCCAGGATTAGGTCAGGCTTGGCTGACACATGTCAGCTAACCTCAGTTTAACCTCAGCCTCTTCTCCTAATCCAGGTGAACTAGAGGGACTCCAAGCAAATGAGCAATCCCAATATATTAGCACAGCTCAACCAAATCAGTTAATGCTTTTAAGTTCTGATACATATGTATACATACGTGTGTGTACATAGAGACCATTCCCTTCCCTTACTGGTGAGCATACTGTGACCTGTTTTTTGCTTCTCTGCTTTCTATTGTAATTGAACCATTCAAGATGCTATTATGGCTTTAGGGGTGATGTAAAAATCAATCTAAAACTTATTTCAGCTAGGATGATAGAGGAATATTTGGGCACAAAATAGAATTTCATGCCTTTTTCCTGGGCTTTTTTTTAACCGCAGTTTTAAGAACATCCTTTTTCCCCCCATTATATTTCACTCTTATTTTTGCTAGTAAAAAAAAATCGGAATACAGTTTGAAGTTTCTTATATGCGCCTGTATGTTACACTTAGGGGTCTTCGCTGTTGTGTTTTTCCCATCTGCTTCTGGGCACTTGAGTCCCTTGCCCAGAGGTTGACATCTGTAGCAGTGCAACAGATGATGTGTATTTTTGCTCAATTCTCTTACCTGCCAATGTCCCAAGCAAACTTCCACGGCCTCTCTAAACAAGTTGTGCTTTTGTACCCTCTCCGGTTGGGAGAGAGAGTCACCTGCCCAAAAGGCAGAAGGTTGTGCCTGGTTGTGGCTTGCAGCTACTGATGCTGGTGGGAGCTGGGATGGCAGTGGGGAAACCGTGCTCATTCCCTGGAATGGGGTGGGTTGCTTGAGCACCCGGTGTTGGCAGGAGCAGGACAGACGGATGCTCAGCGTGTGTGCACTCGTCGCAGACCTCCATTGCCTTGTGAGGGCTGAGGAGCAATGATGGGACTGGGAAGTAGAGACCCAGTGGGAGGTTGCTTTTTGACTGACTGGCTGATGAAAGTTTGTCTCCCTCTGGACATTTTTATTCATATAATTTGTTTCAGTTATGAGTATAACGTAAAAAAAAAAAAAAAAATCCCAGAAATGGTTATACCAGAAACACCCAGAGTAATCATAAAGATGATGTATGCCAATGTGATTATTCCCTTTATCACATTGGAAAGTACCTTAATAGCAGTTACAGCCATGGCCACGCTAGGGAGTTTTAGGGCTGCAGCTATACCACTTAGTTTCTGATGTAAATGAGGCTTTGGACTTACTGATTGGGAACTATGACTATATACAAGGAGCATGTCGGGGGAATAACAGTGTAATTTTAGCAGTATGTTGGGGTCCTGTTTTTTTCTTGCTTGAACAGCAACAGGCTTCCCGAAGTCTTTCAGCCCTCCTGGGAGCTGGTGACACAAGGTGCAGGTGAGCGTTAGGGACAACTTTGCACCTTTCCCTAATGCTACTGCAAACGCTCCCGGTTCTGTAGCTGTTTGAAGTTACTTTGAGTAATCACGTTTAGTGTGTCGGCCTTCGTGCAGTGCATATTGAACCAAGCTGTCAGTTATCTGTCAGAAGTCTTCCACGTTGTCCAGAGTAAATACCCAGTGGTGTTCCAGCTGGGGACTTGTGATGCCGGAGCCTTTTTTCCCTTGTCCTGGGCAGGGACCTGGTTCTCCTCTCTCAGAAGTTAGAGGAAAGCTTTATGGTCTTCCACTCACCATACCCCCAATGAAGGTGTGAAAAGAGAAAGCCGCGCTCGATTAGATGACACCAGAGGAGAAGAGAGCTGTTTCCTGGAGCGCGTGGGCGTCGGGAATTAAATCCTCTGTCTGCAGTAATTTCCTCTGGCCAATGTGTAGTGCAAAAAGAGTGGGGGCTCCTTTCAGACGGCTTGCCGAAACTAGCAGCTTCCGCCCAAAATAGCTCTGTTGCCGGCCCAGTAGAGACTGTACAGAAAAAGCAAGGAGGGGGTGGATGGGGGAGTTTGTCACCAGGATCATAGATGTGCTGTCTTGCGGGGATCATGAGCAGCAGGGCTGCCAGCGTTTGCGTCCCCGAGCGGGTTGGCCTGAGACGGCTGCTTGGAGCCCGGCAGACTGCTCCTGTTATCTCCTTTAACACCAAGCGTTAGCATTAACTGCTGGGCGGCGAAATGAGCAGCTGCTCCGTGTTGTGGGCTGAGTTTTCCAGTGCTGTTGCCTCCCAAATCTCCTGTATGATCTTCACAGCGTGCATCAGTGCCTGCTCACTTTCCCAGTCTCCTCCCAGTTTTGGCGCTTTGCTGGTGCGTCTCTCGGTCTCCCAGGCTGGGCTGTCGTGTCCAGCCCTGGCAGTGGTGCCGTCCTGCCAGTCCCTCCGTCCCAGCACTCCCACCCGTGGCTCTGTCTGCAGGGTGTTTTCCTTTGCCCTGGGCATAGGAAGTTTCAGCAGGGTGTAAGGAAAAAGTAAGGGCTTTTTTATTTCCTTTGCTCTTCTTGTTTTCTTCCTCACCGAAAGCAGCTTACTGGACCATCTCCATGTAAATCTGTAATTATAATTGTTATGCACCCGATAAGCATTTTAAAGATTTTAAAAGACATACAGGTGGAGTCAAAGTTACCCCAGAGTTTGTGCAATCAGCTTAACCTGTAGTTACTTTGCCAGAGGTGTTTGATGGGGACAGCCTGAAAAAACCCACAGACTATGCCAGCCAAAGCCTCAAATGCAGCTCTCAATCTGTCCTTGCTCTCAGGGATTTCCTACAACAAAGAGTTCCTATCAGTGGGCTCAGTGTGGCCGCATTTGTCTGTCAGCGCGTAAGCTTCCCATTTTCCCAGAAGGTAATCCAGCAATCCTGCTGTTATAGGCTGTGAGGAGATATAATCTGGTGATCAGTCACTCCTTTTGCTTTCCATAAAGCTACATCTCTCCTGTAAAAACAGAAGAGAGGTGGCCACTGATCAGGTGAAATGAGTCAGTGAGAAGGCAGCTGTAGGCTCGTTTTGATCGCAGGAGTGAGGAGTATGATGGCTCCTTGCTCTTCAGCTGCTCCCAGAAACATCCGTGTGGATCAGTTCAGCAGCACGGATGGGTGACAGGCACTTATGCTGATAGCTTGCTGAGGCTGCAGAGGCTTGTCTTGGGTATTTTAATTAATTTAACCTGTTACACTGAACCGATGCTTTTGAATCATCACACTCCCTTACCGTGGCAGTTTGTGGGTGAGGAGGAAGTTGCATAGCGTGGCTTATGGGGCGCAACTATTTTCTTGGGCTCTGTTCAAGCGGTGCCTGTCATCTTGATGGTATTTTATTCTCTTTCTTGATTCCTATGCTCAGTTCATAGTAAGCAGTATCTTTTTTTGGTGTAATTATTCCTGGAAACAACCCAGGAGGTTTTATAATATGGTGCTGTGAAAGGGCTGTTGGCATCCTGCAGTAAATACATGGACCAGCTTGGGGGCTGAGAAGGTGCTTGGAATGCTTGGAGTTTCCCGCGGGGATTCTCTTGGCTCATGACTGATATGGAAAATAAATTGGCTTTGATTTGATTTAGAGTTAAATGATACTGGATTGATAGTAAGGAACAGGAAGAAAATTACACCACTTGTACCAACAGGCGATCGTGCCCCTGCTGAGCCAAGCTGGCAGAGGTGGGTAAGGGAGGAAGGACTTGTTGACCCGAGTTGGTTCCAGGCCATTTACAAACACTGTGTTAAATGGCATCCTACGCACTAAAAAATTTTGGGCCAGATTCTGGTGCTTGGTGGGAACTTCACTGGTGTGATGCTTCGGGACTGGGCTCTTCCTACTGTTGTGCTTAAGGCAGTAATGGATGTTGATACTGGGATCTTTCGGAAGATCCCCGTACATGGAAGCACAGGAGACAGGTACAAGTTCTCTTTCCCTGGTGTTGTAAGGCAGCTGAAAGCGAAAGTTCGGGGAGGGAGGGATCAGTGCTGCAGGATGTGTGGGAGGCGGGATGCTCACCAGGAGATAGGAGCGCACGGAGGTGTTGCAGCCAAGCCAGGAGGGACGGGTAATACCTTTGGGTCAGCAGATTCGCAACCCGCTCCCAAAGCCCTTCCGTGCATAGATCTCGCTCATGTGAATGGCACGTGGACTTCACACAGGCATAAAGGTCTCGGGACAGGCTCATAAGCGAGCAGGCAAACAGGAACCCGCCAGCAGATTAGAGAAGAGGCCTCTTCAAGGACTGGATTTCTGTCCTTGAGTGCTGTGGAGTAGCACCTGGACCTGCGAGAGTCTGAGGCTTTAAAATTAATAAAAACACCCTGCTTTTAAATTGCACTGCTATGAAATATTGCTCCCAGGTGGGGGAAGTGAACAGGGCCGGGGCTGCAGCAGAGGTATGGTGAATGCATTTGCATTTTCAAGGTGGTCAAATAATTGGAGGAAACTTTGCATCCTGCAGTGTTTCGCAGTTTCTCTGGCCCCATGGTAGTCTTGGATAAACACTGCTGGGCTCTAGTGCCTTTGCTAATATATTGTGTTTGGCTGTGAACAAGGAGCTGAAGTCGGGGAAGGTTGGCTTTTCCTTGCAGAGGGCTGAACAAGCCTTGCAAACCCCTCTCCTGGGATGTTATCCAGCAGGGATTTGTTAAAATGGAGGTTGTGGGGCATATCCAGTTTCCAGGCTGCAGGTCCTCCACCCTAGGTGAAGCATCTTCGCTTCTCCATCACCTCAAAGCAGAGGAGGTGGCCGGTAGCAAGGCAAGCTGCCACTGGCGAGGCGGGCCAGGTGCCCTGGCACTGGTGCTGAACTCCCAGCCTTTCGGTGGGAAGAGCTGCCAACCAGGAAGGAGAGAAGTTTCAGAGGTTGGAGTCATTTTGGGTACCCGCTGAGATGCTTCTTGTGGAGGATGCTAAGAAGATGTTTTTGTAATACAAGGGCATGTTTTTGCATGCTGGCATATCACAGACATTAGTTTCACTGAATCATTCACTGTAAGTCTGGGTAGGTAGATTATTTTGCTCTGGGTTGCAGTATCGTATACAAAACTGCTAGGGGCAGGTGCCTCCCATGCTATTACTTCCCCTGATGCTTGTAAAATAAGGGTCACAAAACTCGATACTTCAGAAGAATTGTCCTTGTGCTACTGGTGTTATTTCACTTCTCTAGCGTACATTTTGTGTGGAGCCATGTATGATACAAGATGTTCCAAAGGTATTGCTAAACCCAATCCTGTAGTCCTTGCCTGGGCAACATTCCTACTGATTTTGGTGGTGAGGGCAGCCCCTCAAACACCAGGACGAGCTCTTGCATTTGGTAACAAGTTGAAGAAACTCTTGAGTCAAAGCTGTAGGCTCAGATTTAGTTTCACTAAAAATAAGCTTTTTCAAAACTGAAGACCAATATTAGTACCTCACTGCAGATAGTTATTCCTAATTTGAAAGGAAAATGGTTTTTGTTTTGGTGGGTGGTTTTTTTTTTTTTTCATGGTTTTACTCATTCGCCATGTTCAGCTTAAAGAGTGCTTGGTGCAGCCTGTAAGCCCTTGCGCTAACTGGCTAGCCTATTTCCACTGGCCCACATAAGAAAAATCCTAAAAATAGTCCAGCAGCATATGTTTTCAAAAGTAAATTAGATTTTAAAAATAAGAGCTTCAGTTTAATTATCTGGCATGCTTTCAGTGAGGAGGAGGGTTTTCAAAATACACAATTCCTTTAATATGGAAAAAAACCCCAAACCCCAAGCCCTGCCCCTCAGCAGTTAGGACCTGCTGTTGTGCTTTACCTATTAGCTAGCTCTTCATTATACCACTGTGCTCATAAAAAATTGCCTTGTGCATCAAATGGTTTTGGAGAGTGAAAACAGTTTTGCAAGCTGAGTGAATGCAGGGGCAGACACCAGCAACGTGGAGACTATTTTTAATGAAAAATTCCTGCCTGTGTGAATGCATATGATGCCTTGCCTTCCGTCTTAAAGAGCATGTTTGGTGAACCACACGTAAGACAAGCAGGAGTAATTTCAACTATTTTACTGGTTTAAATGTAGGAATGAGATAAACACCTACACCTATCTAGTGCAAAGGTTGCTGAACTTACGTGGCAATGTTCTTGCAGCCAAAAGCTGGGAGCCAAGGTAAAGTTGGTGACGCTGTCTGTCTGACATACATGAGCAGTTAAACTGTGGTGGCTGAATGCTTCTAAAGCACGATTAAATATGACAAGAGAAAAATACCCTAGCTAAAGCTTTCCCCCGTAAGCATACAGATAGTCTAATTGATTTTCAGGAAGGATATGGGCTGTCACCTCTCTTCGGCACATAGAAACCGCGTATGCGTGGGATAATTGGCGGGTTTTATAAGGAGACCTGCGGTGATGAGAGCCATCAAACTGCCAGCGCAGATGGGGATGCTGATGTCTGCCGGCTCTGCCTCCTCTCCACTGACCAGGGTTGTCATGGGGAGAGAAGGGCTCGAGATGGAGCTTGAGGATGTGGAGAGACTTAGCAGTTATCAGATGGGTGGGAAAACACCGCCTTATCGGGGCTGGTGAGGTTCTATTGAGACACCTTTAATTACAGACTGTGTCAGTGTGAGGCAGGAGCTGGTGAGTCACAAAGTGTTTTCTAAGGTTTTGGGCTGGCCCTGGGTGCTCAGGCGTCAGCCGCTATCACAGGTGATTTCTCTTTCATTCAGAGTGAGGAGGCACGGCAATGGCAAGGTTTTCCTTTGGAAGGGACCCTGCCACCCTTACCCCCACCTCTGTCACCTTGAGATTAGATGGCGCTGGTTTGCCCAACCTAGGGCTATGCTTTGAGATTCCCTGGGAGTTCACCTGGAATGCTGCTGCCTGCTTAATAGCTGCTTCTCATGCAAACAGTGCAAACACACCCAAACTGCAAAACTGGCTACAAAGCTAGTTGCTGAGCAGAGTTAGACCTGTACTGTCGAAAGGAGCTGCAAGGCTCAGGGGTGGCTTGTGCAATCCATGTTGCATTCTCCCGACAGTGCTGCCGAGACATCCCCGGCTGGAGTGAGAAGGTGCTGTGGGCACACTGGGGTCTTTATGGTTGGGATTCACACCTTTTGTGGTCTGGTAGGGTCTGAATTGGATGAGCCCCTGGGAAAACATCCATTTTGGGGGTAAGGACAATGTTTAAGGGAAGAGGGGTTGAGAAAATGAGGACTTGCTAGTTTACTTCTCCCTTCGACTGTGGCTTGAGGAGCATCACAGGGACGGGTTCTGATCTTGTTCCCCATGAAGGTTTGTAGTGCTGCTGGCATTGCACTGCTACAGTGAAATAGTTGTCAATATTTAAACACACGAGTGTTGGCCGTGTCATAAGGAAAAATGAGAACAATTCAGCACGACCATAAAACATCCTCTGAGCCTGGAGTAATTAGTTCAGTTCAGTAGCCTCATTTCCAGAAAGAATAGAGCAAACAGCAGAAAAGATAATGAAAGTCGGGGGGCCCAAGGGGAATATTTCGGTATGGCGATAGTCAACTGGAGTGGCGTTATTTGGTCCAGAAGGAAGGCACTTAGAGGAAGCTGTGATTGCACCGTGCAAGAGAGTGAGTGGCGAAGTGGGAACTGATCAGCTGCATAATTTTTTGCAGAGAGCCAGGATGCAAGAAGATTAAATGAAACTGAAAGAGTAAATTTAAAGTAACTCTAAAGAGCCCTCTTCTTTTCGCAACATACTGGGGGTTTGTGGAGCTGAATACTGCAGGGAGTGACTGGGAAACAATGTGCTGGGGTTATGCACATGAAGGAGGCTGTTTCTAAAGATTATATTAATGCTCTGTCATATTAATAATTGCAGAGGAAGTACTGTTTCATGTTTTAGTCCAAGCTTCACTTGGACAGCCTTCCCAGGCATTGCGCAAGACATGGCGGGCGTTCCTGGCCTTCCTCTGCACTGCAGAACTATTTGCTGCTGACTGGGTGCTGTGCAAACAGAGGCTCCTTCCTGCAGTATTGTTCACACGAATAAACTTTATTCCTTCCAGTAGTCCTGTGAATGAGTAAGAGCCTGAATGTTCTACTGTTCTGAGCTTCTTTCATGAGAACTTCTCTAGGTTTTCTTCTGCAATTCTGACACGGGCAAATCTTCCTTCCCTGGCTTTCATATGTGCTCTCTGTGTTAGGAGTGGTGACCCTCTAGATATAGCTGCTCCCCCCTCCCTTAACTTCAAAGAAGTTCAGTATTTACGTAAGCAGCTTGCTAATTTACTGCATTCTGGGTTAATCTCTCTCGAATGCCTTTCTGAAAATAGTCTGTCCAGATGAGGTAAAAATATTCACTGTTGAAGTAGAGTATTTAGAAATAGCTGTAATTTTGAGTTGTATCAAATAGAAACCCAAGCATTTGCATTTGATTAAGGACAGGTGTTTAACTTTTTGCACAGCTGTTTTTTAGGTTGTTAACTGGAATTTTTGACCTACTGGAGAAAAAACCCTTGCTAAATGTGGCGTGGGTGCTATAGCGCCATGAACTTGGTGTTCAGTAGGAGGAAGGGTGCAAAGCACCGCTTCATCACACTGGACTATTGCATCAATAATGTAGCAATGTAGTGTCCTGGAGGGAAAATAATGGGCTCTAATGGTGTAACCAGTGTGCTTACTGATACCATAGCACAATCAATTGTGGCTTTCTTGGAATTAAGTGCTGTGAACGATTTCTCTTAGAAGTGGATGCAGGGCATTTGAGCTTAACCTTCTCCCTGCAAGGAGGCCAGTAGCCTTACCCTGTTCCCTTGGGACAATCCGCAGAAAAATAAAAATGTGGCTCATTAATTGAAAATGATGGGAGTGGGTTTCTCCATTCATTATCTAGTGGCGTGCAAGAGGCCGGTGCTCTGCTTTCTCAGTCCTGTGTTTTGTGTCTCCCCGATAACTGCGGGGACTGACTGGGGGTAGGAGTGCCATTAAGGGACTGTGGACTTCAAGGCTTGGCCCCCGTGTCTTCCCCTGTGGGACTGTGAATAACAGGACTGAGTCTTGGTGAAGGTCTGTCATCTTTCTAACAGCACTGGATTTGTCCAAGAGGCTGGTGGTGCTTGCCTGAGCGCTCTACCCTCCGGGAAGGGTTTGATCTCACTGAGAAAGGCAGCTGGCTCACAGTGGCCCCTTGTGCGGTACCCAAGCATGGTGTGGGGAGGAAACCCTGGGGAGGGCTGAGCAAGCTGTGAGGCAGGATGGGCTGCCGAGACAGCGAGTAGGCTCCATGCTTTATTCAATTGTTGAGTTATTTGTTATTGCGGCCAAAACCTAGGGGTGGGGGGATGAGGAAGGCTTCGTGCTTGGGTTGGGTTGATGAAAACTTTTTCATCTTTGCGTCATTCAGCATACTCCTGTGTCACTTCCCCAATGCCCGACAAAGGTTCAGCTTGCCACCAGCCTTCCCCTCCCGGGGGGAAAATGGTATAGTCTCTCCTAGATCTTTTGCTTCCATAACGCTTGCAGAAAAGCAGTTGTCGGTGGCCATCGCTTGTGCCGTAGTCCTTGGCCAGAGTTAGCTGAAATCTGCCTGTGAGCTGGAAGGTTGCTGGGGGCGGTGGAGGGACTGGCAGGCATGTGCAACCATGTCGATCTCATTTTCTTAGAAACGAGGTAAGAAATGCAACTTCCCATTTTGCAAGGATTTTGAGAAATGGGCTTCATGTGTTCATTCATATTTCTTGTAAACTCACTTAAGTCATACTTGTGTCATGTACAGAAGACAGAGACTTACAGGAACTGCAGCTCGGGCTCCAAACATGGTGGTTTATAGGCACCACCAAGGATCCTGATGTCTTTGGCAGGCAAAGCTCTCACTGGTTTTGTATCAGTGGGCTCCAAGATGTGTCCTGCTTTCTTTGCCACAGGGGGCATGCAGAATAGGAGGGAATAAATTTCTTAAAGCACTTTATAATGCACCTTTATCCCCCACTTTGAAACTGAACAGGATGTTTATGAAGGGATTTTAAGTGACAGTGTCTGTTAGAAGATTTCTTTCCTGTTACGAAATGAAAGAATTCTTCAGTTTTATCTTTTAATTTGTTATAAAACAGCCAAAACGATACATTCAATCATTTCATAACCACACGCTTTCAAAACTGTATTTATCTGATCTTTTTGCCTCAGAGGATAATTGGTTTATACAAAACTTAGTATTTTCTGGTAGCGGGTTACTTGCTTTTTCACATGTATGTAGCAGCTTTGTTTTAAAAAGACTGTGCCAGGGAGAGGTCGTAACTTCGGTTCACAGAAGAGACAGTGTGCATTTAAAAAGTGGGACACTTTATGTAGCATAGAGAAGCAGTCATAGGTATCCGTGTGATGTGAACTTGGGACTGGGACTTACTAGGAAGATTCGCCATTTAATTACCTGGGAAGAGGAGCTTGCCCTTTCACGGGAATTTGGTGGAATTTTGCTGGTAGTGCTTTCTGTTAATAAACATTTACCTCATTACCTGAAGATGCTATGTATAGACAGATGTTTAGTGTATTGTAGACTACCTGTAGCCATAAGCCCCCAAGGGCATAGCCAACTAATGGCAGTGGTGGAGCTTCCTCCCTGGGAACAAGGGGGAGCTTCTCATGTGCTTGGGCCACAGGCCAGGCTTATTTTTTCTTGCATTCGCTACATGAATTTGGTGTCAGCTTTCTTCCAAAGAATACAAAATCATAATTTATTTTATTTATAGAGCTGTGCGATTTATACCCCTGAGATATGTCTCGGTTGTTTCAAATTACAGAGAAGCATGGAAATAGTGGCTGATTTTTCCCTTACCCAGTCCATAGCTTCTGAGCTGCAGGTCCAAGCCTAAAACTTAGCAGCTGGTAATGAAAGCAGAATTTACTTTCATGGCCTCAAGGCTTGCTGTAAACCTTTCTGAAATTTCTGCTTCCTAATATCTGATGAGGATGTTCTGCAATGATCTTCCTTAGGCTTATCGTTATTCTGAGAGAAAGTGACTTCAGTTCCATTTAGGTCAAATATATTATCAGGCAGATCTAGTGGTTGAAGAATGGAGAAGTTCCACTGAAGTCAATATAGCTGTGTTTAGGGGGGGGAAAAAAAAAAAAGAAAAAAAACAACCCACCAAATGAGTCTGTGACCTGGTATCTTCTCAAGTTATTGAGAGTTGACCTAGAAAAGATACAGGCATCCTTCTGTTAATCACCGTGTTTTACTGTGGTTTCTATTCCTGGAGCGTGCTTGTCGGAGAAAAACATCTCTTATATTTGAACTTCATATAGCGCTTCCCTCCTTAGACAATTTGCAGTGATACCAGCCTCTTGTGTTTGAAGCTCCGCTGTTGATGGAAGCTGTCCTTACAGCACACATGCTTGATATACCTCAAAATGAATGACTGATGGGGACATTAGCATGTAGTATGTCGTGGCTTTGGCACGCTACCCATTTGCGAGGGCAGCTTAAGGGGTGCTCTCCAGATCTAGCCAACATGCCACAGCCTGTTGCCATCAGGTTGCCCGATGCCTTCTCCTGGTGAACGCGCGTGATTCTCCAACAGGGAGCCATTTCAGGCAGTCTCGCTGCCTCCGGGTGCTGGGTAAGCTGTCAGCTAGTTGACAACTTGCCTCTGTTTTACATGTGTACATGCAGCGTTGGGAAGCACCACCTGCCTTGGGCATGCACAAACCAACTTTGTACTTGCGCACGTATTTTAGTCTGGGGATGTTGAGGTTTGCCGTCACCTCACTGCTCGTGCAGGAGAGCACCAGCGGGTAGGTGCAGCTGTAGCTGCTTATGGCGGCAGTCAGTTTGATGCCTCTCATCTTGGTGCGGCATCAGCTGCCTGACTGTGGGAGCTGTTCTCCCTGACTCTTGGGAGGCTGGAAGGGATGTAAAGCAGGGGTGGGTACTGCCTTCACATATGGAAATGGCACGTCTCCTCGCACGCCCGGCCTGGCTCAGCGCCCTGCTCCAGCCCTGGGCTCTGCCAGGTGGAAACCATGCAGGGCTTCTGGGTAGCTGGGGTCTCTGTGCTCCCCTTTTTCTTAATTGTGAGTCTGTCTGGGGAGGCTGGTGGGCCTGTACGGAGATGCTCTGGTGGGTGTCTAGCTTTCTGTCTTTGTTAGCAGGACACCAGCTGTAATGTCTTCAAGGACACTATCTTGGAAGCCTAGTAGAAAGCAAAAGCTTAAGTGCTTTGACTTCTTGATCTTCCTTGCAGAGACAGACTACTCCTTTCAGCCCCATGCATGACAGTCACTTCTGAAGCCTAGTTGTTGCCAAAGACCCGGAGCCAGAGGAGGGTCTCTGAAAGCCTTTCTGCTCAGGGGTGATCTTCACTGCCAGCACTGGCTCCTGCCTCGGCAGTGCCGGGAGGCTGGAGCAATCCTGCGGGAGTCTCCATCGGGAGGTACGTGAACTCTGAATTTTTTCCGAGACTGCAGCAGGGCCTTTGCACAGCAGCTGATCGCATTCAGAAACTCTGCACCTTTTTATGGCAGCAGAGGGAACCAGAAGGCTTAACGAGTGCTGTTGGCTCCTCCAGAAAAGGAAGGAGGGATTTATGTTGTTCTGTAGGCCTTTAAATAAAAATAATAAAAAGCCAAATGTGTTTTCTGACTTGAGCAAAGTGAATGTCTAAACTCGGTGGAAACTGAGGGAAGATTTATGCATCATCTGCTGTCCTGCACGTACCTGAGTAATTCCATGAGAGAAAGTAAGGGTTAAGGAAAGTGGCAAAGAAGGGCAGATCCCCACAGGAGTAGCAATTACCGTGCTGTGGGAACAGGGGACATTGCCCCTTCTGTTCTTGCACACATGCACTGAACCTCTCAAGACACCTGGAATCAGTATAACATTTCAGGCCAAGACATCTATCCAGGAAAAAAAGACAGAGACAAGGGGGAATAACTTTGCTTTCCTGAGAAGATGCCATTTGGGTGTTGGGATCAATACCTGTTCCTGAAGCAAAACAAACAAACAAACTGACTCTTCGCTTGCAGTGAATCACTAAGTTGCTGGGAAGTGTGTGTGCTTGTATGACAGTATGTATGTTTGCATTGCATGGATCTGAATTTGCCTGAGATTTAAATGTCTGCATTTGTATTTGATTGCTTGCTGTCTACTGTGAGGCCAAGCGGCTGGAATCGTGCTTGCATGTGGAAGAGAAAATGCATCTAGCCAGGAGCATTGTGGAAATTAAGAGATCTGATTGACCAACTACATTTCAGTTTTGGTTGCTCAGGAACACTGCAGTGAGTAGCTTCCATACCTGCTCAGCTCAGCACCCCCTCAAAATCCGGGGAGCATATGTCTTAGATTATGTCTTCAGTGGGGCCAGCTGTTGATATGCCTTGAGGAAAAGCACTCAGTTGTTAGTTGTATGGTTTTGGCTAATGATACTGTGCTGCCCACATTTGAAAGCCTGGCTCAGAATCTGCCTCCATGGTTTGCAAGGTGTTGATGGTACCTGAGGCACGGTGCTGCTCCACCGCCTTGCAGGGTGTGTGCTGGTACGGCTTCAACAGAACAGAGTCAGGCCTGTAGCAAATACAATCGTCAGCAAGCGGTGAGGGTGTACCATGAATCCAGAGTAATTCTGGATTCCTTGCAGTAGTTCAGTGGCGTGCCCATAATTGCTTCTTTAGTCATTGTAGATGTCTGTTGGGTTTGTGATCTGTAAAAAGGAGGAAAAAAAAAAAAAAAAAAAGAGAAGCAGGAAGGAGTGAATAATGTTCCTGTGACAAAAGAGCTCACTGAATTCATGTGTGGAGTGAGCTCTGGAGACTTCTTCCAGTCCTCTTCTGTAACACTGTACTGACTGAGCTCCATGGGAATTAAAGTTTCCCTCTGTGTTGCTCCTCAAGTAGTGGCTGTATCTTGAGTCTGATAGTCCCATGTTTCTTGTTAGGATGATGCTGTGCCAACTACAAGTCTCTGCAACTGCATTTACAATGGGTTATAAGCTAGTAGGTGCTGCCCTCTGCCACATTCACTCTCCCTCATCCTCATCAGTAAAGTCATGGCTAGGTTGATTTTGAGACTGAAACAGAACGGAGGTGGGGGGGACACCCTTCTGCCCCTATCTAATGCAGTATCCCTAGAGCAGTGCAGTTAGAAACCACAGAATATCCACAGCGCGGCTCTCCTCCCACTCCTTTCAGGGGTGTTTGGAAGGAAGGATGGGCTTTGTGTGGTGCCCAGGAAGGTTGCAGCAAATCTGTTCAGTGTTTGAGAGCCTCACCAGCTATCGAGGCCAGTTGCCTATTTTTACCCATGCATATGCTGCAGGAAAAGAAGAAGGGTGGGTTCTTAAAAAGCAGGCATTTCTGACTGAATTGTCTTCCCAGCACCTCTCTTTTTCTTCAACATGTAAACAGTGGAGGTGAAAGCAGTAGCAAAGCTAACGGTGGGTGAAGATGATACATAAAAGTGCTCTCTACTGCTTGACAGTAATGGGAGCTGCCTTGCATTTGACTGGAAGAGATAGTGCCAGCTCTCTCCTAATGCACCTGTAGCAGTGTCCCTTCTGCCGTCATTCCTCCGAGGCATGCTGTGCGCGGTCTTTTGCCTGCATTGGTGCTAGACACCTTCCTGACGATGTCCAAGGCAGCACTCCCAGGCTTTCCCAGTGAGTGGCTTCTTCACAAGGTTTCTGTTTTACTTCTAAAATTTGGATCGTGAGGTTTCATTTAAAATCCACAGGCTGCGGGAAGTAGTGGGGCTCATTTGGGGTTTTTGCCTGAGATGTTACATCCAGCTCGGATGTTCCTCGGCCGTCACTGTGATGCATCCTTCAAATAAATTCTTGAAACTAAAACCGCGTGTTGGGTTGGGAGGTCTAACCTCGTTCCTCTTTCACCAAATGGGAGGTTGCTGGAGTGACAGTGTCACATACCACGCGTGGTGCAGCATGTTACTAATTATTGCGCATGGGTGCATGCAGCCCCATTCCATACATTCTCATTTCCATTTGTTACTAATTAGGAGGAGTCATGCTGCTGGTGGTCTCTGGTGCTCCCCATGTATTGTCCTTAGAATAGGGATCTGCCAGAAGGTGGTGTTTACTTTGAATTAGAGCTAAGCAGCCATTTCTCCCCTCCTGCTATTCCCCCAAAGTTTCAGACTTACCTGGCTTTAAAAATATGAAATACTGACCAGTATAGCTGTGGAGAGTTACAGGTAGCCACTTCTGCTGTGAATCATAACCTGATGCAAAGGAAAGTTGGGAACACCAGGCTGTGCAGTACAATCCTATCAAGAGTTAAAGGATGGTTAGGAAATTGAAAGCAAGTATGGATATAGATGGTGAATTCTTGAAGGTGACCTGTAAAGTGCTTTAAAAATGGAGTTGTCCCTTTAACAATACGCCAACAGCAACAAGGAAGGGAGCATTTAGTCACATACTTTTTTTTGTTGTTGTTCGGTTTTTTTTTTCTTAAAAAAACCCCTCTGAAGTTCTCCGAAACTGCAGCAGCAGGCTGTCCCTGCTGTGCTGCGGTGCCCCAGCATGCTCTGATGTCCCTGGTACCCTGCTGGGCAATTGATCTACCCCATACAGGTTCTGCGCGGTGGTGATTGCGTATTATGAGATGGCACAGTTTAGCATGGCCTATGATCATACTATTTTATATCCTTTTGAGATAATATATATTTAAACATTTTAAAAGATTGTGAAAAACTGTTGCTCTTTTTAAGCAGTGTTTTTCCGTCCTTCTTTCCAAATCTGTCCTTTTTCCAGTGAGCAGAGAGGTGAAATGTGTGGAGATAATTGCCTCGGCCATATGGGTCGGCAAACCAAGTGGATGTGCTCATAGTCTGGTATTTTAATTTCCAAGTTCCTATCAGTGCTGCTGGAAATAGTTTGTTCTTTAGATGCTCTTGGTTCTGCTTCTTTGGGATGGCATGAAGTGTGTCCGTAGCATTTTACAGCTTTTAGCCATTGGAAGCCAAACTGCAAAAGCTGAGTTGCCTCAATTTTCTCTCGATCTCTCTTCTGTCTCACCCTTTAGCTGGGCTGAAACTTGTGTTGTGCAGGGACGGTGGAGGAGCCACAAAAGTTCTTTCCGAACTGGGGCCACAAATCTTATTCTGGTAAATTGGATCTGCTGAGCATGGTCATATGGGTTAGATGCAAACTTTTAATGTGTATAGCATCTGACTAGCTTGGGAGGTTAAGGGACAGAGCAAATCAGCACCACATCGCCAGTGGGCGAGATGCAAACAGTCTAGCATGAGTGTTTCTGTCTCCTCTTCTACTTACTTCTGCGCTTCATAATTGGTTGCCGAATATCTGTCATGCACCAAGTTACTTCAAAACATCATTGCACTGTGCAGCTGGTTAAAAGGGAAGTGCACAGTGACCATCTTGAATAAGTTCATGTACTGTCACTGGAAGATACATGCTGATACAGGCCCAAAATTATTAAAACCATATTTCCAAAGACTTTCCCTTCCTCTTAGTGCTCTGCTTTCCCAGCCCCGTGGCCTACCAGAGCACTGGAAAATTGCAAAGACGACACATCAAGGCCAATGGGAAGGGGGTGCCCTCCACCTGCAGCTCATTTGGTGACACTGCTGGTAGGACACCTGGCGCCAAGGCTCATTGCCACCGAAAGCCCAGTCTTTCGGTGGCAATGTTGCGCAGTGATTTCTTAAGCGCATGGGGCCAGTGTCTCCTGATGCATCACCTGGCATCGTCTCTAGGCCCGCATCGCCTGGCTTTGCGGGAAGGACGCTTGATGTTTGCTTTCAGAGAAGCAGATGGGGTCCCAGGAACTTCACTGAGAGCGGAGAGAGGCAGCTAAAAAGAGACATGAGGAGCAGCCCAGCTTTTGATAATCCCTGACTAAGCCACCTGGCACCAGGCTTATCCCCTGAGTTGCTGATACAACAGTTGGAAATAGCCTCTCCACAAGGCCCGGGACTTCTGTGAAGTCAGGTTAAGGGTAGATGTCCTGCAAATCCACCCCTCAGCCTTTGCTCGGGAAATGCCTGTCGTCTCTGAGCGCAAGAGGTGGGGGAAGAAAAAGGTATTTTCACGAGGGCCGTGAACTCTACGAAAGAATGGACGAGCCTGAATAAACTTGTTTTCCTGTTCCTGTCTCGACAAGATAAGCCACCTTTAAAAAACACAAAGTGCACAACAGGCACTTGCAGGTGGTACTCCAAGAAACAGAAGTGACTGTGTTGTGGGCCTTGTGATTGACAGCTGCTGTGGCCGCCCTGGTACCCCTATAGCTTGCCAGAGCTATTGAGCAGGTTGCGCAGAAGCCGTGGCAAACGTCGGGTGTTGGACTCGCAGTCAGTGCATCCCTTCAAAGCCAAGGGCACGACGGTGTGGATCCTAGTTCCCTCCTGTGCGTTAGGCACTGGCTGGGAGGCAGAGGGATGAGTTGGGCACGATGCGGCGTTCCCTGAAGGGAACAACTTACGATGTTGCAGGGAGCTGTTGCTTGCTGGTGTGTTATTAGGGATGGTTTATTTACAAAGTATCCCCACAGGCAGGGCAGATAATGTCAAATAAAAAGCAATTTTGAGGTGCGGTGCCAGTGGAGGAGCTGTTTGGGTAAGCGCCGGGAAGCCTGCACCCTGGCAGCTTGGTCTGATACTGGTTTACTGTAACCTATAGAAATCTTTCTTTCCAGCTGCTTATGACTTTTCATCTATGGTATGTTATCCATCCCCTTGCTGCTATATATTGCTGTTTTTCAATTACGTGTAAATTGTCACCGCTTCCTCTTCTCTCCCTGAACTATAAACAAATTTCCTCAAAGCCCCTGTACCTCCTAAACCCGCTGATCCTCTTGGTGGCATCTCCCCAGTTGTGCCTCTCTCCCCCTGACGTGCCCACAGCCTTGGCATTGACCATCTTAACTGTCCTGAGTTTATGGTTCTCCATTGCCTGGTGACCTCCTCTGCGCTTATCAAAGCCAAATGGGTTTTCTTACTAGGTTGTAGGAGGAGGGCTGGAGCAGATGTGCATCAGCCCTCTTCCTGTCATCACGTGCTGGTCAGTACATTTCATAAATGTGATTTGATCATGAAATTTGCTTGATATTTCTGGTCTTTAAGTAATTTTTTGTAAAAACACTGATACAGTGTTCTTCACATGGATAGCATCTGGAGATCTAGTGGTTCTGCGTAAAGGTTGTGGGTGCTATAGGAATTTCTTCCTTTTCTACCAATAATGTAAATAGGCAAAATTTGCATTAAAATATTGTGGAAAAACATATACATTTATGTACAGACACACATTTATTCTAAAATGCCAGCTGTCTAGTTTACCCACATTTCTGATACATCTGTGTTATTTAAGCTCACGGTAAGCACACTAACTGAAGATGCAGGTCTGTGGTTTGCAAAATGTGAAAATCTCCAGGCACATTCCCACTGGTAATGCTGGTCTCCAGTGGGAGAGAGTCAGCAATCTGAATTCGGTTTTAAGTTCATCTGAATCAGTCTTCATAACCAGCTTCTCTGTCCGGCAGCCTGAGGTCTGACTGCGCTCAGTGATTTATTTATGGTGCCTCCGGCGTGAGCGGCAGTGTGCAGGAGCATGCTGTGCAGCTTTGCTTTCCAAGATGAGCTGAGAACATCGTTATCCCTTAGTGCTAAGTTAGCACCTTCCCTAAGAGTATTAGTTCACACTATGAAGGTATTGCATCTGAGGCTGGTCCAGCCTCGACTTCTAGCTCCACTAAGCTAAATCTGTAGCAGCCAGTGAATGTTGCCCAGATTTACACCAGCGTAGATGAGCATAGACTATGACCTAGGACTTTCCCATTCTCTCTGGTTTTGTGGGGTTATGGTTGAAAGCATACTCTTTTGTGTATGCTTGTAATCCCATAGGAATAAGTAGTAAAGACTGCTTAAATTAATTTAGGATTCATTCCCTCCAAGACACTTGCATGTTTGGAAGACATTCAGGTTTCTCTGGGCAGAATCATTCTTTATTGAACCTTTCTTTTACTCATCATGCTGTTTTATGTTGTGTATTTTATTTCTTCTAATAAAGCAGTTGATTGGAATTTCCTAACTCTATGTCTTACCCCATCCTCATGTTGTACCTCTTTTCTACAAACTGTTTATCTCTAGACTGCTCATATCTTGCTAGTTCCATATGAGCTTCAAGACTGCTCAACAGCAGTTTTATGGTCTCAGTGTATATTTGGTTTCTTTAGATCCCTTCTGTGCATGTCATTTGTTCTTATTGAGTTATAAAATGTAGGCTAAATTTATCCCTTGTTTAACTCCATTGACTTCAGTAGATGTTTGCTATAGAAAGAATTTGGCACATTGATTAAATGGATATACTTTCACATTTCTTCTTCATTTTTTTTTTTCCAGGCTTATCTAGATAATGAGTTTTATCTCCTGCTTAATACTTCCGTGTCCTTTGTACAGAACACATAGGGAAATAACTACTGAGTGCTTCATCCATCTGGATTCTTGTTATGTGAACCCCTGCCTTGTTCAACAATAGACCCATTCTCTCCCCTGTATTTTCCTTGGTTATGTTTATAAAATCATACACTTGTTTCCCATTACTCTTTCAAGCTAAAAGCAAAACAAAAACCCCACTGTTTGTCCCCTTAACTTTATGCCTTATAATATTTTACCTCCAGCGTATATTCAGACTTCATAACTTCTTTTCTGTTTCCTCTCTCATTTCTTTTCTCATTTAAGAAATGAGCTTGCTTCATGCCAAGAGCCAGAGGAGCCATTTATTTTGACCCACTTGTTTCTCTCTGGCAATGGAATTGCTTTCACATGTATTTCTTCCAGGTTAGCCTTTAGGATATCCCATCCTTTGCATTTTGAAATGCAGGTTACTGTTTGCTCAATTTTTTAAAGTTGAAATTTTTTTTTTTTCTTAAAGAGAAATTTTAAGTCCCTTCCTTAGTACTTGGTTCATGCAGAAGTGCCACCAAGATTTTTCTTCAAGGTTTTTAGTAAACACCTCCCTGCTAGCACCAAATGTAGCATTACCTCATGTCTCATTGCATTCCCTGTTGAAACGTGTTATCGTTACCTCCACAGTTCACAAAGTCCTCTGACCTATATATTACAGAATGGCAGGTCTTTCCCAAGAGCTAGCTCAGCAATTAAAATTTCCCACTGGCACAGATGGTTATGATAATAGGACATCATATATTTATATATAGAGAAAGTGAGAGAGAAGGGGGGAGAGAGAGCGCACGCCTACATTTTTCAAAGCAGTGTACAAACATTAGCTAATTAACCCTAATAACAGCTCTGCAAGGAAATTAGATGTGATTATTCCCATTTTATAGAAGGAAAAGCTCAGGAAAGCAGACTAAGTGACATGCCAGAGGCCAGCACAAGATGTCATTATTGAGGGGTGGGATGAGATTTGAGGACAAGAGCCATCCTGGCATAGCCGCTGCTCAGTCCAGCAGGCTGCTGAATGCCAGGTGAGATCTTTCCTGAAATCAGCTGGTTTAGACCTTTTGTACAGTTTTGAATTGTCCCTGGTATGCTGGTTTATTGAAGAGAGAGTTAAATTGTTATTTTCATAGCTCGTCCTTCTTTGCATGGCTTGCTTTTGTCACTACCCTGAAGCCAGAAGAGGTGCTTGGTGCTGGAAGTTTATTTTCTATCCACATTTATTGGCAATGAAAGCAAGCAGGTTTGCGTTGTAGGTGCACCGAGGGCATCCACCTGGTTTCAGTGCAGGGAGCTCCAGCACCATTTTCTGCACGTGGCTGCAGTTGGACTTGAAATACAATTACTGAGGCTCTTGTCAGAGGCTCTGACCTGCTGAAAAAAATGTTTAAGTAGTTGACTAGTGAACTGTTTAGTTTAAGTGACTTTTTTTTGGTCATCTTATCCTCTTCACCCACTGTGGGGGGTGTGCGTGTGTCGCAGTCTGTGAGTGGAAATTGTGCTTCAGTGGGCGCAGCGCTCGCCCCATAGCAGCGAGGGGGCCGTACCCTGTTCTCCTGCTCGCAGCACCGCATCGAAGCAGTGTGGCAGCAACGTCCTTGCTCTTGGAGGCATGAACAAGGGGCTCAACTCATTTAACACCTACTGGTTACCAGCCCTGCCTGTGCCTTAACTTGTCCACAGCTTAACAGAGCAGCAGATTAGTAACCCTTTGAGTCTCGCAGCTTTTTTGGAAGCCCCTTTATGCAGGGGGAGTTTGGGGCAAGGTCCATGTCAGATTCAAGTGGGCAATGCCCTGAGGCTGTGCTGATGGTTTGGCATTTGGATGGTTACTAGGATTTGAATGTAAGATTTGGATTTGGTCTTTCTAATGAAATAAAATGTGAAATCCAGTTGCACTTTCTTAATCTTTTCTCACCTTGCCTGCACTTCTGGTATTTGAGAACAGGGCAAAAGTGTTGTATCATGTTACCAGCTGCTATTTTTAACCCATGCAAGCAGCACCGTAGATAACCTGCACACTTTGCAACCATTCCTGGAATGTAAGTCTTTCAAATAACCTTCGTCTCAAAGAGCACGTGCAAAATCAGATGCAGGGGTTGCAAGCATTTTGGAAAAAGATGGTGGAGTTTTGAATGTTGTTTGCTTTTTATTTTCAGGTAACCACCTGGCTGAACACCTGAAAGTGGGGTAGTATGGTGTTTATTCTTTCATTATCGGTTGCCGGCAATAGTAAAACTTCTCCCTGGGGAGTTGTCCTGGTGAGGGCACAGCGGAGCATTTGAATTGAAAATGGTTGTGCTATCTGAATTTTTCTGTCCCTAATGGAAACTACATCAGGGAACTCGAGGAAACAAACCCCATTTCTTTTTGTGCGATGTCACTATCATAACTTATAATGTAATGAAGCCCAGTTTATCTCTAGTTGGCCTTCCACCCAGAAAACAGGGAAGCAGTGCAAAGCCATGCTGGGTGATGAAGGGCTCTTACTCACCGTCCCACCCCTCTGCACAATAGAAATGCTTTCTCAGCAGCAGGCATCTGCAAAACCTGAAATCCCTCCTGAAGCGAGCGCTGTCCCCGTGCCCAGGAGCTGAACCTGTGCGTGGGACACGTCCAGGGGCTTCCCTGCTGCTGGGGGGAACCCATCTTGCCTCCTTGCCATCGCCCTGTGAGCCGGTGAAGCTTTGTTATTGCCATGCTACGGAAGGAGGGGAATGTTTTTGGGGAGCCAGGGGAGGAGTAGGACATAGGTGGATGCCCTGGGAGGCCGTGATGCCCATGAGCTTGGAAGAGGGCCGGGGACTGGAGCTGCTGTCTGGGAGAGTTGCCCTGAGCCCTGGCCAGCCCCTGGGCAGCTGCAGCAACCAGGGGAGGACGGAGAAAGCGGGTAGCTGCTGAACTTTAAGGGTTCGTGCCGCAGACCGGGCCTCTCTGAAGCAAGGAGAGGTGGGGATGCACCGCAGATTCCCCCAAGTAATCGTAGCCTCGTCCCTCCATGGGTGCTGGCAGGGAGGGGGATCCCAGTGCGGGGGCTGCCGTCCTGGAGCAGTGATCTCTGCCTTCACCGGCCCCGGGGCTTAACGCCTCGGAGAGGCAACTCCACATTGTGTTAATTATCCTTGGTTTGTGCTGGGCTTCATTGTTTAAATGGGTCATTCGGCACAGGGGTAGCATTGGACTCAGTGAGGGCTAATGTGATTTGGTTTATGAAGGAACATAAATCTAGCAGTGCTGCTTTCGGAGGAGCCTCTTTTGGAAAGCGACTTCACGCCATCAGGCTGAATGTTTTAGTTAATTTGCTTTATTCTTTCTCAAAATCCATTATCTGTGAAGTTATTTCCATACCTTAGGAACTATACTCGCAAATGTCTGCTGGCTGGTGGCAAGGTCCTGGAGCGACGCTGCCCGCCTAGGCGAGCCCCATCTGGTGAGCTGGGCTTGTGAGATGGGTACGTCACCTGAGCCGAGGTTTTTAGTCGTCTTCTAAGAGCAGTATCATGTGCTGCTGCCCTAAATCCCTGCTTTACCTACGGTTTTGGCATGTGCCCTAAAGCTTCCCTATGTGCCTGATCCTGGGGGAGCTGAATGCCTGGCTGGGGTTGTTTTCAGCGTGCTGCGGCAAATGGATGAGCAAAGGGTATGAAAGAGCAATGTGTTACGAAGTGGCATCACAAGAATACGTGGGATTAGAAATGGTCCCTGGAGTTGCTGTTTATATTCCGAGTTAAATTAAGGTTTCTGAAATTTGGAGTCAATGGGGAAAGGGGTTTACTGGGAGGTATAGCTCACAAAAGCTCATTACAGAGGCCTGGGTAAAAAGGCCCTTAGGAATCTGATGGAGTGGTTATGTGAAATACTGAGGAAAACCAGACTGTGTTCCCAATTTTGCCCTTAAATATACTTTCCTGTCTTCATTAAAGGCAGTGGCAACCTTGCATATACATCTGAGGTCAGTGTTTCGCATATTAAAAGAGGCAGGCTTAGGGTGTTTATTGTTGGTGCACAGATTGGCTCTGCAGGGGATGAATGCAGTTTATTTTCATATGGTGTAGTGTAAGAATGCTTCAAGAAATTGCAGGCACCAGCGGGGGTTTAAAGCAAAATCTGGAAAAATACTCACATACTTACAAAATTAAAGTACAAATCATAATTTTATTTGAAGCTTAGCATTATGATATTTTTCATTCTGCAGAAAAATAAGATTAAAAAATTGATTTTCATATGGCACTAATGGATTGGTTACATAGTTTGAGCAGAATTATGCTCAAGCTATGAAGAATCTTGAGATGTGGCTGTATAGTGTGAAAGAATATTGATGCTGTCTCTGTGAACTTTTCTATGCATTAACAAGTGGCCTGGATGAAGTAGGAGTAAGGTGTTCAGTTATCTGAAGATGGCAAATTGGGCATGCTTTTCACATAGTGGCAGCAGCTGTGAGACAATGTGTAGAAAGACCAGGTGAGTGAAGAAGAACAGGCAGCTGCTTGTGGTGTTGGAATTAGCATAGGTGTGTGGAAATACTAATACACTTGGGGTGAAAATACTATCAGCCAGAAATTAAAAAGAGATTATTAAAATGCAGAGGAGCAGAGAAAGCCTGAGGATACCTCACATAACTAGCTAATCTAATGCAAGTATTCAGTTTGATGTATTGCAGAAAGCAAATGTTACTTGCCTTCCAGGACTACAAGAGAATATGTCCAAGAGCAAATAATGTATTCTTAAGTGGACCTGCTTAGCATTCCTGTGCGCTGGGGTAAAATAAGCTGGTTTGTACTTGTGGCAGCATGAGAAAGGACCTGGATTTCTTTCTTGATGTTGGTTATGCTACTGGGAGCTAGCTCTGGCTGGAAGTCACGCTTAAACTTACTGTACATTCTTCTGTCATGCAAGCAGCTTAAAACTGAAATCGCTTTGGCAATGGTATTTTTTCTTCATTTTATGTCATTTTTCAAAGGTTCTGGGAAAGCGGAAAAGGAAATGATGTTAGATGTTTTGTTTCTTGTCTGAGGGGGCACCCTGCTGATCCATTGCTTTGGTGCTTGGGTGTGCTCCCAGCCTTAACAGACCCCTCTCAACCTGTTTGCACCACTCCTATGGGTTAATTCTTGCTGCCTGCATTGCATGAGTGGCCCGACAAGGGAAGCTTTGCTGCTTTTTTTCCCCCTGTTATGCTCACATGGCAAAAAACCAGAAGGTCCTCTGTGCTCATCAACAGCATTAAGAGACAAGTGCTAAGCACACAGAAGGTAGGGCTTTTGAGGGCTGTGGCCAGGGTGTCAGCAAAGACTTGGTATTCTCTTTTCAAACTACCTTACATTTCAGGTGCATTTGCTGATAATGTGTGCCCTATGGCCCCTTCAGTCATTCCTGTGTGCTTGTATCCTGTAAAGGTTGCATCCCCTGTTTCTGGGAGTTCACAGCTGGTGAAGATTAAGTGATGAGTGAGTTGTTCCTGGGAAAGAGTTAACCCAAGCCCAGTTGGTCATTTCCAGCAGGGTAACTCAAGATAAGCATGGATTAACAGAGTTTGTAGGCTTCCGATTTGGACCTGGTAGCATCGACCTGCTCGCGTGTGCTGAACAGGTAGGTTTACCCTGGTTTTATTCACGCTGTAAGTCCAGTCCCTGGAGTGCTGGTTCATGGCTTCTAGAAACTAGAAGCCTAGTTTTCTTCATGGAAACTAGAAGCCAGCCTTGCTTCTAAGAGGCTCCCATAAATACAGGCTGATTGTGTGGGGGGTTTTTTTCCCATTTCTCTGTGATATTGCAAAATGCTTTATGTGAATCTCAGTGAAGGTATTAGTAAATACCTGTGATACTGTTGCTTTGTTGTTTTGCAAGAGCAAACTCCCTGGCTGGAAGGTGGTACTTGACTCAAAAAGCAGTTTGATGAATGTGTATAGATGAATAGTGAGCAAGCAAGACGTGATCAGCTATTTGACTTGTATTTTTCTCTGTGATCAGCCCATCTCGCCAGCAGTGCCCTCCATGAGCGCTGGCTAGCCTGTGAGCTGTGATACTGGGGAATTTGCTGGTGCATAGGGGCAGGGAGGACCATTGCTTTCTCCCTGGTAGTACCACTAGGTACAGCTTCACCCTCAACTGTGTGAGACAACTAGTACTGGTTCCCTTTCCTTGTGCCTCCTAAACTGAACACCCTGGCTGGGATGTGCTCAAAGCGGCCTATGCAATATGTACACCCAGTCCTTGTGTCCTCAAGATGGCCAAAATACCTCCAGTGTGCTGCACTGCCTGGTGAAGCACGGCTGCTGCTGGTGGGATGGGTGATTGCTCACCGGTGGAGATGGATGGACACAGTATTTGCAGTGGTGTAGAAGAGTCAGGGCAAACCTGCATATGGGGGAGAGTGGTCTTTGTAGAAATAGGGAACGTCATCTTCCTGATGAGAGGTAGTCTACACCGAGGGTAAATAACATGTGGGCATAGCAATCCTAAGATGTGATATTTTTTTTTCCTTTGTCTTTTCTCTCTCTCAACCAGCTACTGAGAATGTCTTTTTGCTTAGTCTCCTTTAACACACACCCACACCCCCCCCCCCCCAGAACAAAACAAACAAACAAAAAAAACCCAGCAACAGAACTTATTTCTTCAAACCACATGTGGTTTTTTTTTTTTTTTTCCACTGCAAGATGGACTTTCTTGCTGGGCAGCTTTTGTCCAGCATCTTGAAACTGTTTCAGGTTAGCTTGATGCTGGGGTCTGTGCTCCTTCAGCCACAGTCTCCACCTTACATTGCTTCCCATGCATTTTCTCCAGTTGCAATGAATATTTCTATCTCTTATCATCTTTCTGAGCTCCTTGATCTTGTCTTCAAGGCAGGCTTGGGATGTGGCAGCCCAACTAGACCGAAGGTTTTTGTAGCACCCAAACATGAGGACTTTTCTACGATACCGATGCCTGACTCTAGTCAAAGAGCACTCTTGGTGGCTTGAGCTATAGAGACCAGACTTGGTAACCACATCTTGCAGGACATTGCAGTGATGGAGCAACTACCTTGAGTTCCTCAGGGCCCAAATACTGTCCATTGGAAATGACATTTTATTTTCCTCGTGGTGGGGTGCTTCCCTCCTTCCTCCCGCAGCCCTGACTTCAAATCCTGCCCTCTGAGTCTGCTGCAGTGGCAGCAGCTGAAACATAATGAATGAATATTTATTCATTCAGAGAGCCCTTCAGGGATGTAGAAAAACATTTAGGGTGACTCTCTTCAATAATTGTGCGTGAGTGTTTCCACATATATTGAGGAATTCGCTCTGCAAGAGGTTGAAACCGCTGCTAACAGCTCTATCCTCTGTATTCTAATGCGGTGTTCAGATAACTCCCTCCACTCGAACCAGATTGCATCCTGAGAGAAAATCTCTTCGGGAATAAAGTCGGGCAGCTTGACTGTATCATTTTATATTGTCATTTGAAAGAATCATTTCTCTGCAGCTGGGACTGTTCCTCTGAAAGAAGTGAAGGTTATAATTTGCTTAGCTCCAGCAGGGCAGGGGATGCTACACACAGTCTTATTGTTTTCACAGCATTGAGCAGCACCATCTTCTCAAACTCGGAGCCTAGGGTTTAATACAGCTTACGAGAAATGGCAGCTTTTGCAAGAAAACAGAGTAAAAGTGTTAATGTGTATGCCTTTGTTATTCCCACATGAAGAGAAAATTAGCCTCCTTCCACTTTGCAGAACAAAATTTATCAAGAGGGGATCTGAAGAAAAGGTTGTTTTATTTTTACTTAATAAGCTACGTTACATTTACCTGCTCGTTATCAGTAACTGAAACCAAACTGCAGTTGTCAAAATAGGCAAAGCAGATTTTGCATACGTATAGAAGGGTGTCTGCATATTGAGTTAGTGCTTGGTCCTGGATGGTCGTGACTGATGACCAAATGTCCACCTATTCCTCCAGCCTCTTGGGACAGTGTTCGTGGTCACTTGTGGCCTGAGCCAGCTCCTGGGTATGTCACTGGAAAAGCTCTTGTTGACTTTATTTGGAGCTGGCTTGGGCCCCACGCTTCAAGATGCTGCAGGGTTGCTTGGATGCAGAGAGGGACAGGACCTAATACTCCACGCTGAAATGAACTATTTCAGCTTGACATCCAAAGCCATGCTGCACGCTTCATTCTTGAGGGTGATGGGAAGTGTTTTCTCGCCAGCAGTGGGCTGGGGCCGGGAAGACATTCCTGCCCTTCGTGCAACAACTGGTGGAGGAAAGCACCTGCTGGGGATCCCATTGCCTGGTGTGCTGTTACTTTGCTTTAGTCTGTCAGCTGTTCTAACAGGAGTTACATTTACTGGCTGCTGATGCCGTGGAGTGGGGATCAGGTTGCTTCTTATGGGCTGGAAGACTTGAATGCATTGGTAGATGCTCCCATATATAGTGCCCTCTCCGCTTGATAGAAAAGTGTCCCGGCAAGGTTACCAAAATAGCGCAAGAGCAGAAGGTACGCAACCAACTGCTCTCTCCATCCCAATGTGAAATGTGATGGCTCCGGAGTGCAGCTATCCCCCATTGGAAAAGTCAATTAGAGGTCAACAGAGAAGGACCCAGGTATGAAGAGTCGAGAGTATATGCCTCATTTCCAAAAAATGAATTGTATACAGGTTTACATTCAACAGGCTGACATGCTTGAAATCTGATTATAAACAAAATTTTTTTGCACTGAAAGATGAGGCTGTTGTGATTTGATTTTTTTTCTTTTTTTTTTTTTTTTTTTTTATTTGGCACAAGTTGGCTTTTGTATGAGATGACGGGGGGCATTGCAAGGGTTCTGAAAATGCAGGTATGGGTAGACATAGGCATCCCTAACTTTCTTACATAAAGATACAGTAAACACTCATGCATGCATACAGATGTTTGTAGAAGCACATATATTTGTGTAAATTTAGCAAATTGTGACAGTAAATTCTATGCATTATTAAAAATTATTACATGTTATTTCCAGTCCAAAAGTACGAATGCAGGGTTAGTTTTTCTGGCTGGACTGCTCTGGAAACTTAAGTCCAATATTTACACACATTGCTCGTGCTAGAAATGATATAATCCTATTTCAGAGCAGTTCAGTCATTGATACCAGTGTAGGTTCACAGAGGTTAGATGATGCAAATATAAATCAGCAGAAGCTGGGTTCCAGTGAGAGTTTAAGTTTTCAGAGCCCTGCAAGGCACTGGCAGTCATCTTAATGTGGAAAACTAATACACAGACCATAAATATGCTGAGTGCAGTGCTTTTCGCGGCCATGAGCAAAGCGCATAAATTTTTTTTTTAAAAAGAGCTATTTGGGTATGTGCAGCATTTTATGTTGTCACTGCCAATCTAGCTTCCCTCTGTCCCCTTTCTCAGCCATCATAAAGAAATCCACCTCTCTGCTCCCCCATCCTCCCCCTTACTCTTTTTGGGGAACCCAAATATCATTGTATTATGCTTAGCAGAGGTAAATACCTCTTGGAAAATGAAGCAGCAGCTTAGGAGTTGTGGTGTTCTGCTGCAGCGTGTACCACGTACTCGCATGTTCTTCTGAGCCTGGTTTTGCCCCACCTATCCAGCTGGCTTCCCCCTCCCATGGTTTCACAGCCCTTTGGCAGCAGTGGGAAACAGTTACACATATCCCAAGTAACCATAAATGATTTCTCCACTTTTTTTCCTGTCCTTTCCGGTTGTAGTACATTTTCGTATGTAGATTTTTGGGTTTCAGCCTCTTAGTCTTGTGAGGGTAGGCTTGTTCCTGTTGTCCTAAATTAAGTAAGCTCAACCGATGCTGTCGTTGATACTCTCTCAAATCAAACCTTGTAGTCTCTTCATAAGCTGTCTTTTGGCCAGATCATGAAGTTTGCACTGAAGATGAAATCAATAGGCATTTGCCTGAATAAAAACCTTACGGTAAGGTTTTTGCAGGGTGAGCTCATTATGTATGTGAATTTAACTCTTCCCTTTAAGACAGTGGTCATCCTTTGAACCAAGTGTTTGTCCTTGCCTCCTAGTGCTTTCTTTTTTCTATCACAAAGGCTTTTGGTTGGATCCTGACTGCTGCTCTTGTATGTGACCATAAGGGTCTTTATTGGTGCCTCCCCTGGGTACCTAATGTCTTATCTGTCCAATATCTTTAATTCAGGACTTAAGACGTTGCATTTATCTGGCTTAGCCTTTGACTACTGAAGCAGCAGACCCTCCTCTTAAAAAATGGAAAGAGGACAGCTTCTATATAAAAGTGTTACGCTGTGAGGTAAATCATCACTACTTCTATGCCACGGTGCTCCAATCCATGTAAGAGCACAGATACATGTCGGGGCAGAAACTGGGCTCTGTGTTGTAAACCTGTGTTTTGGAGACAGCCTTGTTAGGTCAGCAATCATACTTTTCTCTCTCCTGTTTTTTTTTTTTTTTTTGTTCTTGAAAGCTGTCAAAGTAGCAGTGTGGCTGTAGGTCTTCTAAAATACTTGTACTTACGAGCCAAGAGAAAAGAAGATGTCGTGTGTTATGGTAATAAGTAGCTCCGAAAGAAGGATGTAATTGTGCCGGGGCTTCTGGTGACCTCACGAACCACATGAGCGGGCTTGGGGTGGCATCTCACCACATGCCCCAGATGGGAGGCGCTTTGATTGCACGGTTGTATTTGAAAATTAAACCAGTTGTACTTTGATCGCTTCAGCTCACTTTCCATACTTCTCCTTACTTGCGGTCATCTCAAACCCTCCCCTTCTTCCATCCAAGAGTGACTTCAACGTGTGCTGTGTTTCAGTATCAGGAGCCAAACCTGCACAGTGTGGGTCTTCAGCTACTGTCTTGGCATAGCGTTTTCTGCCGTGATGGCCACTCTCGGCTTCCTCGCCAAGCCCTCAGTCTGTCCTCTCTGTGCTTCCAGTTAAACACCTTCCCATTGCTCACCTCCGACAGCTCCTGCCTGCCCTTTGGCCTTCACCCTCCTCGCTTTCCTCTTCCCAAAATGCTGATTTTTGTTTTGGCTGGGAGTTTGTGAACATATTTTATCTACATGCAAAATATGTCACTAGCTAGTGGTGCAAATTACCCAATCTGTGTTTGGTGATGACCTTGCGAAATCCGACATCTGGTGCAGCAGTACTCGAGCGTACACGCTCTTGTGTCACGGCGCACGGGTATTAAGGGACACGCAGCTCTTGGTGCCACACACGGAGGAGAGCGTGAGCAGCGGCTGCCAGCAAGGACACAGGGCTGTCACTGGATCCCGTGGTAGAGAGGTCCATTTATTTCAGAGCGATTGTTGAGGTGCTATGTTGTAACTTAGCTCAAAGCAGGGTGACATCCCAGATGCAGAAAACAGCTGGAGAAGCATTGCAGCTGGCACTGGTGGTCTTCATCTGTGCAAGCTTCAGGACGGCAGTGGGGTTGGTTGGTGAGACCCTGCAGCAGTTTGCTGCTTGGTGTCTCTTCCTTCAGTAGGTTTTCTTCTCACGCCCTGTCAGACCTCGTTTGCATCCCAAATTGCTGCAGAGAGGGCCAGGAGAAGGGAACGCGCCACCTTCTCCTGAGAGCCTGGTGTGCTGCTCTTGGCCAGGTGTGCCGTGCAACTGGGGCAGCCTTCCCACGCCCCATGTCGCCCTTCCTTCCTCTGCCCTGTTCCTTGGGCAGCCCTGGGGCTCTGTGGCCACCATGTGCAGTGCTGGGGGCAGCTGTCATGTCCCCGGACCACCACAGGCCTCCAAGAAACCTCTCTCCTTGCTGAACACAGCCAGAAGCCCTGCTTGCCCCAGCCTCTGCACTGTCACCGAGTTGTCCCCTAGCTCAGGGTGCCTGGCTCTCAGCCTGCAGCCACTGCGGGCATCTCTGCCGCTGTGCACCCAAATTGCTCTGCCAGCATCCTTTGACCCGATATGGCTTGTGGGTGACAAATAAGTTGAATTTTCTTCTTTGACTTTTGGGAGAGCCGATGAATGGTGTTGTTTGCTGCCATTGAGAGAAAAAGAGATGGTGGTGCGAACCTGCATGACGGAGCTAATCAGTGGGATCCCTTTCTGTAGGCTGCCAGGTGCCAGAAATGTGGTTTTATGCTCCTCTTGCATATTCAGCCTCCGCTGTGACCTGCAGGCTGGGTGTGTTGGTATAGCAGTAGCTCAGCTGGAAGCAGCCCCGTACGTGGGACTTCCCCAGGTCCAGGGTTGGGCTGGTGGGCTTCTGCATGGGGTTTCCACCAAGGTCAGCAGAATTGCTTGGATGCAGGGGTGGGAGCTGGTCCTACCCCAAGTTACATGCATTTAACTGAAAGTGTGACTTCAAACCAGTTAAATTTGCATGTAAGTGTTCCTGGGCTGACTGAGGGCTGCCCAGACCAGGAGATTTGCATCAGCCAAGCTAGGGTGGTTCCTTTTACTGGTTTCTTTGAATTTGGACGCAAATGACGTATAAACCTTGCGATGGGAACGCACATGAGAGATTAGGGTCCAGGGTGCTGATTTCCACGGGACTTCCACTGAGCTCAGTTTGCCGAGCAATAGGTTGGGCACTGCTTTCGTATGGTACCTAACAGTACCGATAACATTGATTGCCTTCACTTTTTTTGGTAAAGAGTGCCTGTTTAGAGGGAGGTACGGCAACTATGAGCTGATACATACAGCTTTGCTCAGTAAATGGCACCTTAGCAAACACTGGTCTGCACATGATCTGGGCTTTGTTCCTTGCTTGAAAATTTCCATTTTTCTTCCCAAAGTCTACTGATTTGTAATGCTAGGTGTGAGACCCTTGCTGTAAGGCTGCCTCCCTGTCAGGAAAAAAACCCTGGTAAGCAGATGACTGCTGCGCTCAGCTCCACCAGCTGTTGTGCAGGCCGACAGCTAAAGAGCCATGTTTTGCATCTTCCGTGGGGAGTGTTTCATGTTAGCGAGTAATTAGCATTGATAATAATTGATGTTGGATAGAGATGGTTTGTACCTCTACAGTGCATTTATTTTGAGAACCTCAAAATGCATGTAGTTGCGGGCTGGCAGCCTGGAATGGGTCTTGATGTAGTTGGGGGGTGGGGGAAGAGTTTAGCAAATGGCTTGATGGCTTTAACCCTGCTGTCCCTAATGAAAAGTGTGGGAAAGCTGGGAAGAAGAGCTTGATGACTCTGCTCCTCATCACTTCTGGGTAGCACCCCTCCTATACCCACACAGGGCCACTTGTTTTGTATGTGATTTTTACATGTATGTTTTATATATAGCTCTTGCGAGCATCAGCAGACATTCATTATGCTCCCCGCAGAGCAAAGTGTAAACGGGAGACGATTGCAGCCCTGCGCAGCCCCGCTCCGCAGAAGCAGCGTGCGGCTGTCCTGGTGTGCCCCTGCCAGCAGCCGGTGCCGGCACCCCGCTTGCGAATGCCTGCCAGGTGCCTGCAGAAGTCGGGCGCTGTTCGGTGGGATGGCAGCGAGAGGGACGGAAGCGAACGGGGCACGATGGCGGGGGCAGCTTGGGAAGCTTGGGAAGCTGGCGGTGGAGGTGGCGATCGAGCCCGGCGCTGCCTGCCGCAGCGGGGACGAAGCCAGTGCGCTCAGCTGCACACGCCTGCCACAGGCTGCGGGTTGTCAGCTCGGTGGAGACTATCTGGAGCAAAGCGGAGCTGTCAGAACCTTGTTTTATTTAATGAGCAAAGCCTTGCGAAGGCATGGGTTCGTTTACTGGATGGGGAGGGCTGTGCTGGCTTCTAAATCTGTTCCCCGTGTTTTTTCTTAGCACTTAGCTGTGCTTTACATGTCACTTGGAAGGCTGAAAAGCAGGATCATGTCTATTTATTAATCTTTGCCTAATAAAGATGACTACCAGATATGTTCTTTGGCCTTAACAAAGAGGTATAATTAGTGATGAGATTAGACATGACCCAAGAGGAGGTGCTTTGCTTAGGAAAATATTCAGCAGTGGCATATAATACAGTCTGTCTGAGGCACTGCATCCTCCCTGGAGGCCTTGTCTCAAACTGAGCAGTGACCCTTCCCAGCACTTCGGTGCCGTAGGAAACCCAGGAAGAATATTAATGATAAAGGGATACACAGAGCAAGCTTTGCCTCAGTCAAACAATGCACCGCCAACCTAAAATTATTCAGCAGAAGTTTAGTTGGCGAAGTTAATAATTTATGGTTCTGGTTGATAGCACCCCATGCAATAGCAGTGTGTTCAGCAGCCCCAGAGCTGATTAAATATGCATGGACTCATTGGATACAATTTCAGTGCAATTAGTGTATGAAGGCAGAAGGAGCTGTATCATTTCTGGAATTGTACTAAAAGGCTCTGGTAGTTCTTCCATTGTAACGTTTTACAGGATAGTAATTGTTACAGGATTGTTTACAGGATAGTAATTGTTCCACATCAGCTGTATTTAAGTACACTGTTTTAAGGAGCGGGCTGCCTGCTGTGTTATGTGTGATATGAGAAGACAAGTACTCTGCGTGTCACTAGGCACAGAGGCTTAAACTAGTGCAGGACTAGAGAAAACTTGTTGCAGTAGATCTAGCCTCATGTGTGCCGGATTTGTATGCGCCGGCAGCGATGAGTGCAGCCTGAGGGAAAGGTTAGACCAGAGATGATCATCAATCTTGTTTGTTTTTTTCTTTCCTTGCTGTAAAAACTTGTGTATTGTGCTCATCGCTGAGACTTCTGAACGCTGGGTGCAGGAGCTTAAATACTTGTAGGTGCATTTTAAATAAGAATGGGGAAGAAATGGTATTGGATGTTCCACAGTCAGCGTTGTCGGCGTCTGGGTGCGTGTCCTGGCAAAACACCAGTCGCTCCAGCGGCTTTCCTTCCTAGAGCCGCATCACCGACGGTTGTGTTTCATCCATCCCCAGCACAGCCAGCTCTGCAGATGGAGACGAGTCTGACCAGTTTGCACCAGTTGACAATCTGGCTTATTCTGTTTAGTGACCAAGGAAAATCCTCGCTCTTCTCTGCAGCTTCGTTCTCTTCTCTTCTCTCTCCTTTTGTCTCCTTGTTGTCCCCCCTTCTCTGCACGGGCTCCTTTTGCCCTCCTCCTAGCTGTACGCTCTTCAGTCTGCTGCCTGCTTGTGAGCCATGTTGCCTGAAGCTACTTCAGCTCCCTGGGTTTGTGGTGCGTGTGCTTTTGTTCTCCATAATACATCATTTTACTAGCTTTTCACCTAATGGTGTTTTAAGACAATCCTCAGGAGGGTTGGGTTGCCTTCAGCTGTGGATCCCTCAGTGCAGAGTCACCTGAACAAGTGGTTCCGTGTAGCAGCTTAAGGGGAACACAGGCTCAGCAGCTCAAGACCAGAAAGGAGCACGAAGGGAGGAGCGGGCTGTGGATGGGTGCATGGTTTGTAGCATTGCACTCTGAGCCTTACCAATTACCGGCACCAAAAACGTCCCAGTGCTGTAGTGGAGGGAGTCAGGGGCGAACTGGGGTTGGAGCAGACTGCTGGAGCGCATCTAGTCCAACACCTGGCTGGAGGCAAGACTAACTTCAAATTTAGATTGCTTTGCTCAAGGGCTGTCTGGTCGAGGGTGTTAAACAGAAAGAATGAGAAAAAGAACCTGTGTTCCTGCTCAGCAAATAAATGTGCAATTCACCTGTTTTGGCTGGTGTAGGTGAATTGTTCGGGCCATGGGAAGAGCTTTCATATTCTTGCTTTGGTTAAAATCCTGAAGATGTGCAACCTGTATTTACTGGTATGAGTTCATACAGGTGTCTGCTCACCTGATTGTTTGATCTCAGTGTGTTGTTGCGTCTGTCCTGTGGAGGCCTGTGTTCGTGTTATTTTGTGATGGTGTGAAGAGGGGATAGCTGCATGGTCCTGAGCACAAGGCTGAGATTGGGGGCTTCTCATTCAGAAGTTTGGTCCTTGTATCCCTCTGAGGACATCTCCAGCATTGGGGTTTTCAAAGGAGCCTAAGGGTGGGAATTGGACATCGAGGACCATGTTGATGCTTAATTTCACCTAGGTGCCTGTGGCTGCCCTGCCCTTCATTCACCCCTTCTCAGCTGCTCCCCAGAAACCTCCCGGGCCATTGGTGTCTAGGTACAGGAATCTGGGAATTTAGGGCAGTTGCATGCCGCCCTTAATGCCTCACGGTCCCCTTGAATATTCAAGCCTCCAACTCCCTCCCTTGGCTTCCCAGCCAGTAATTTGGGGATAACAGAGGTGTCTGCTTCTCAGAAGTGCTGGCAGGATTAATGGGGCAAGTGTTTGGGAAGCGCTTTGAAGAGGAATGACTGAGTGGTGGTGGTGTTGCAAGGTAGCAGCTGGGATTTGCTCAGCGCATGCGGAGGAGAGGACAGCTTGAGCCACCTCTGGCCAAAATCTACTTTAAATTACAGTCCATGGAATAGCACTCCTCATGCAAGGTTGCTCAGCAGAGCTCTGCTGACATGAGTGCCTCCTCTGCCTGCGATGGCCTTCTGCTGGGTTGCAGGCACCAGGAGTGAGTTCAGAGGTACGTGTGCTGCACAGTTGAATGGGTACTGTGTTTCATTTGTGGAGCCCAGGGAAAGGTAGTGTCCATGCAGTAGTGCTGGAGTTTAACGTATGATGTCTAGTGAGTTGTCACACCTGCAAAACCCCAAGAAGTCAGACAGCTCCATGTTGATGGTGCTTTGGAGGAAGGTCATGCAAATAGCTCATTTCATGTTGACCTTTATCAAGCACTTCATGCTTTTCATCATGGAAGGTGTCACTTTCAGCTGCAAAACAACCTTTTGAGGGAGGGAGATGTTGTTAGGATGTGCTGTACAGATGCAGAGCTTGGGCACTAGGCGGTCTCTTGGGTATCGCATAGGAAGCCTGCAGGTGGGCAGCGCTTGAAGCTCATCCTTCCATGTGGCTGCCTGCTGGGCTTGTCTTCATTTCCCCCTTCGCCCTCTTGCTTCGTTGAGAGGCAGAAGACTTAAGAGGGATAGCTTGACTCTGCCCCATTTGGTTGTCAACTTTCAAGATACGATGATGGAGTCGCAACAAGTGGCTGATGATACAGTGAGGACAGATCGAAGAAGTTTGGAGCACAAAGAGTACTCCCCAGGGATGCGGGAAGGCAGGCCAAAGAAAGGGAAAAAGGAAGAGGGGATGATGGTGGACAACTGAATGTCTTCTTTCTCATTTATGTCAAGAGTGACCCATATAAATCCATGTGGAAGGACGTTGGCTGCCACTTTCGTGTTAGCTCTGTGAGGTGTGTCTCAGGCAAGGAGGTAGAAGGAAAACTATGGCCTGATGAGGAGAAAGAATAAGAGAATTTGTCAGAAAGCCAAAAAAAAATGAGGTATCTTGGGCTAGACAGTTTGTAGCTCACGGGAAATTTTAATTTAAGCATCTAATTTCTTTTTTTAAATTTGTAATAATTGCTTTTGCTACCTTTAAAAATGTAATTTGTATTCAATGTTTTCTACTACACGTGTATTTTGTTCACATGCTGAAAAAAAATTTAAAACCGTACAGTAGGAAAGTCAGCTAGATTCAGCTTTACACCTGTCTGTCAGTTATTTATTTTTTTATTCTCCTTTAAGAAAGGATTTCCCATACTTTATTGTTCCATGCCACTACTTCTGGAGGACCTGTTCTTTTCCAAAAATTAGCTATTGCATATCTGGCTGTCAGTAGCACTTGTGTCGTTCTTGGGTTCTTCCCCAACACAGGAATTTCCTTGGGTTGTAACCTAATAAGGATCAGTGAGTTTTGTGCATAAAGCTGCTTTACTGATCTTGAATATTCTATTTTTTGTTTTTCCTCTAAAACATTACTTCAGGATATTTTTACATTTTCAGAAAGGTCCTTCCTTGAAGGAGAAATCATAAATAATGAGGTTTTCATGGATATCGAATGGATGGAGACTTTTGAAGTAAGGAGAATCCTGTATAGAATTCCCTGTTTTACCTTCTGCAAGAATAGTTTGCTTTCTTTTGTGTAAAGGTTGTGGAGGTTACAGAAATACATTGCCCAAAGGGGTGGGCAAGCAGTTAGCCACCGCAATGCTTTACAAACCATTTAGTAGCAATTTGGAAAGCTGAATGGTATTTCTCTTCACAGCATTTGTATGTGGCAAGTGTAATGGCAAAATTCTCTGATTAAAAATGGCCTGAGAGTTTTCCAGAATATTTTTATAAAAATTATTCATTAGGAGAGGCATTCAGTAACAGAATGAAGTATGCATGTGGGGAACAGATTATTGCCTTTAAGGCAAAGATACATTCATATTAAGTGTTGCATAAACTTAAATTGATATATAATCAAGTAGACCAGTTCTAGTGAGGTTCTGCATATTCAGCAGCTCTGAAAGAGGGGTTGGTTCATATCTTCCACCAGTCTTCAACAATGGAAGCATGTAATTTAAGTTAGAGTTGCAACATTATTAATCTGATTACTCAGAACGACTTTTCTCAGAAACAAGGATAAACAAAGGAGCTAATAGTTAAATACTTGCCTTCAAAAACAAAACAAAAAAAGCAGAATTTTTCAGTGGAAAGCATTGGTTCGTTGGGGCCATGGGCCACTTTATTTAATGATGTAACCTTTAATATAGTGGTGTTTAAAAAGAATTGGGTGGGAAGGATTTAAATACTTCTTTTATTTCTAGAATATCAGCTGATAACTTGAATGTAAACAGGAAAATGCAAGTTCTTCATCCACCCAAAGCAGGGTGATACCATCATGTAACTAAAGTAGGGTTATTGTGTATTGCAAGCAGGAATGCTAGATTCATAAAAAAAAAAATGCTGTTAGCATTTTTTTTTATCCCAAACCACAGGGTGTTTTTGATTAACCGGTTATTCCTGGCCTCTCGAGGGAGAGTTTGGAAATTCAGAGTAAAAAGAAATAGCAAGACAAATAGGAAGGTTTGACATTGTTCTGGTTCAGATCAGCTCGGATGGTGTCGGGGACAGAACCAGTGTGACTGAAAACGTGACCACAAAAATCTGACTTTGACTGTGGATTTTAAACCTGCTTTCTTCCGTGGCAGAAGAAAGCAGCATTGAAAGCATGCTGCTGTTGGTATATAACCTACAGATTTTTTTCCTTTTTCAATGCTATGTGGCGATGATGATTGTAGACCTCCAGTTTACCGAGGTCCGGACGCTGGTGCTTTTGTGCATCTCAAATAGCGACACGATTGCCAGCTGCTGTGATTTTTTTATTGCTAGTGTTTCAGGGACTGTTTCCTTACTCCCTGTAAACCCCCAGCTACTACAGTGGGATTTCAGAAGAATTGCTGCGTTTGTTTAATTTTCCTCCTTCCCTCAAAATCCACCCCCACTGCACACATCTCAGTTTTTACATGCCGTGGCTGTGCAAAGGAGCTCAAAAATAGGAAGCATGTGTGCTCCAGAGGTTCAGAAACCTGACAGCAAATAAAATGAATTATGGTTTGAATATATATACATTAGGCTTTTTAAGCCAGTCACACATTGGGGGGGGAAGAGGGTGGCTGGCAGATGAAGTTTAAACCTTTGTGGTCGGCTGATCTGAGCTCCTGACCCCAGGTACTGGTTATGCATGTCAAAGGAGCTTTGGCCAGGCGAGTACAGCACATTGGGAAAGTGTTGGAGAACATATTAAACTTGAACTTCACATTTTTGCTATAAATGCAGTTCAAACAGTCTTATTTAAATAATCAGCCTTAGCATTCCAATGCTGTTGCCACAGTTGCCCCTAAAACATAAAGCTTTGCCCGAGGATTAACTGATCAAAGATGTACTGGAGTATCATCTAGTTTATTCAAGCATGTCCTCCAGGTCATGGAGAAAATATATGAAGGGATATGGCAGGGCTTTTCTGCTCGTGCTGTGACTGCTGAGTAGTTTTTAGGTTGGTCTCAGCCTGGGGAGGCTGTTGAGACCTGGCTGACTTGGGCGGGCTCAGGACCAGACCCCTGCAGAAGCTTTCTTTCACCACATCACCCGACGATGGGGGTCCCTATTACCCCCTCCTACACCAGCGATAAATGGATGCTTGCGGAGACAGCTGATGGTAGGATTCATGTACCATTTAAACTCTTATTTGAAATATGAAAACACAGCTTGATGTTCTTGGTGTATGTGGGTGCATTTGTAATGGACTCCGTCTTTCTCCCAAATCCTTATTAGGTAGGAAGCAGCCGTAGCTGGTAATCAAAGACATGAAATACATTTATTATCTGAAGACTAACAACCTGCTGTACAAAACAATATCTTGAGTCTGCAAATACAGGAATCGCACGAGACGCCAGGTTACCGTACAGCACTATAATTAAGTGCTTTTACCTGGGGCTTGTCCTTATTTAAAACAAACAAGACCGTTGGCAGTAAAAGTGACGGAGACAAGTCTGCCAAAGGAGGTGAGCGTTTTCTACCTGTCTAACTTGATAGTTAAAAATGTACAAAGTAAGTTGTGACGAAAGTACGTTTCAGGCAATAAAGGTTCTGTAGAAAATTGTAGTTTATCCACAGTGTTCATTTAAGGGGGAGACTCTGTGAGCAGCAATTTGGAAAATGTACCCTAATAAGCCTTTCTGGACTGCAGTTCTGTTAGGCGTCTTGAATATTCAGAGCAAACTTTGGCACTTTCAGTTTGCAAGTCGCACGGTTGCTCCAAGATGGCGTTGGCATTGCCTGCCGTGTCTGGGTCAGGCTGTTCTCCATCTTATGTCTGAGCATAATGTCATAATAGTGTTGTGATGGCAGCGACCCTAAGTGTTGGGGCTTCCAAGCTCGGCTGGCAACCTGGTGGGATTAGCCAGCAGAAGCACCACTTCTTGGGATTTATGGATTGATGGTGGATATGGTGGCATTGGCTTGGGGGAGGCATATGAATGTGACTTTTTGGCTGAGACTGTGTGCAGTAGCCATTGGCAGGGACTCATTTGAGTGGACAAAGAGGTCCTACCTCCTGTTGGCACAGAGGGGCTCCCTAGTACTTGTGGTTCAAAGTTTTGCGTAGCGTTGGGGTCCTCCAGAAACTCACTGCAGTAGTAGGTCTGTGTGGTACGCGTACAGCATCCCTTGATTTACTCCAAGAGAATGTGGTTCTTAGCATGATGCTTTCTGTTTTGGAAGTATATATTATCCATAGTGTGTGTTGCAATTTTGGAGATGTGCTGGTGCTTCTTAGTAGGCGTGTTTCTTTGCCTCGTGGCTACAGGGAAAAGGTACTGGTTTTGGCCTTTCTGTCTTTCTGGAAGGCTCTTTGCTGCCCATCCCACTGTGACATTCTTCTGTCAACACTAGTGAGGGGTCACTTTAAATTCAGATTTTCCAGGATGTGTCCCTTTTTTCTGGATTCCTGCTGGATTTGAGAACTGTAAACTTGTCGTCGTTCCTGACGCTCCTGGGCATGTCCTGATGCTTGGAAATGTCTGTTGTGCATGCTGAGACCATCTCTGTAGTGCGTGCAGAGAAGTTACAGTGGATACATACAATATACAGTGCGTGTGTGTTGTACTGCGTGTCTGTGGACTTTGGATGTCCAGCTCAAGTGTGGACCACTCGGAGCTGTGGGCATACGGCATGATCAGAGCTTCCCAGGAGTGTGGGACTTGCTGTGCTTGTGCGGTGCAGTGTGCCTGCAGTACTACTTCTGCAGGGATGCACAATTTGGTGAAGGTAGGTGATGGAGATGGGAATATTTCATTTCCTCTCAAAGAGACTGACCTGTGGAAAAAAACCCACAACAGGTCATTTTTGCTTCAATTTTGGTTTAATTTTACTGGTAGTTAGGAGCTCTGGTTATAAGTCAAATAAAGAGCAAAGGGATAGATTTCCCCTCCCCGTTTATTGGGTTGTGTATTGGCTTGCCAGCTTGTCCATACCATGCTCAGTAAGGGCAAGGGAGTCCTTGAACTTCAAACTGGAGAAAACCTAAATTGAATAGGGATGGACTTAAGTCCATGCAACATTGTGATTTATCTCTGGGTTACGTGGGCAGCCCTGGAAGGGGCCTGTATGCTACAAAATGTGTTTTATAAATTAAAAAGATGCTTGTTGGTTTTGTTTAAAATGAAGTCTGTTACAGAGTGATAGGACAAATGGCTTAAAGCTGATGAAAAAAGCATGAGCAAAGACACAGCATGATTCAGGCAGAAAGGAATATTTAAATATACGGACTATAAAGGCATGTTAAGTACAGTTAGTGGCCCAGAGAAGAGTCAGGGGCTCAGGATGGGTTGCCTGAGCGTTCCTGCAGTGTGGTCCTTGGAGAGGACTGAGGTCTGAACCTCCATCTCCAGCTGTGGGAAGTCTGCTTAAAATAACCAGCTGGGGCTTGGGGTTTTTTTTGTTTTTATTTCAGAAGTGATCCTTGATACTGGGTACTGCTTGTGGAAAAAAAACCAAAACCCCTTGTACTTCAAAGAGGTGATGTATTGTGCTTTTTGAAAGCCAAGGCTCTCCCAGTCCCTGGGAGTTGGCATCCAAAGTCACTGGTTGCTAGTGAGTAGGGGGCACATCAGATGCAAAGCAGGGTAATTTGTTGTGCTCTGCTGCCATTACTGCTTCCTGTGCTGTATTTACTTCTGGCTACCATTGTTAATCTAAATAGAAATACTAGAAAATGGTCTGAGGGGATCAAGAAAAAATAACAAAAAAGAAAAGATTTGGAAGCAGAAGGCTTGTAATAGAAAAGGCTAAGGATGAGCCTTAGCCTCAGGATGTGCAAAGAGACACAGTATCTATAAATACATAAAAAAACAGTTTCAGAGCAGGCAGGGATCAATTATTTGCAGTCAGTTGGGACATAAATAGTGATGAATGCGGCAGCAGGGGAAGAATAGGTGGAATTAATGGGAAAAAGATGAAGATCACTTCGGGAAGGGCCATGGGACCTCCAGTGTAGATGCTGCGGGCTTCTGGCAGCAGAGACTGCCTTTTGTGGGGTGATCGTGCCCTCCTGGGCACAGCCAGTGGGGACCATCATGGGTGGTTCAGCGGCCAGAAATGATTTTAAGCCCAGGTCCCAGTATCGAGGAAACAGCTGAGCACCTGCTGGGTTTGAGGTGCGTGCTGGAGTCCCCGTGGTAGCAGCAGGAGCTCAGTGCCTGCTTTCCTGAGTCATGGCCCAAGTGATGTTCCTCCAAAAATGTAACTCTTTGACTTTTGTAAGTTTAGATCATTTCAAAGTGAGATTTTAAATGGTAAAGTGAACCCAGAGCACTGAAGGAGACGTTTCCAGTGGCAGCTGGAGCTTGAGGCATTAATTCCAGGTCAGGAGCTGTGTCTTTAAAGACCCTCAAGCTGGGGTGACCTGGTTGTCAGTGCAGCAGTGTGGGTTGTTTGCAAGGGGTTGGAAGTTGTTTCTGATGGGGTTGGAAGTTATTTCTGATGTCTCTGGAATGAATCCTTGGGTGCCGTGGGTGTAAATAAATAGTTACTAAGACGTTGACTTGGTCGGTGGTGAGTAAAATGCTAGTGACAGAGAGAAATTAATGGTTCCATTTATACTTTTTGAGTGTTTCTTTTTCTTCTGTAAGCGTGGCTCCCACAGACATGCCATCATCTGAAAGACCTAAAGAGGTCTTTGTGGGCTTGGAACCAGAAGTAGGAGCCATGCTCTGTGCAAACACACGCACAGATTTTTTTTGGTGTTATTTTTTTTGGAAGTGCGGTCTACTTATAGAAATGAATGTTGCTCCCTCAGAAACCTGTCCACCAGCTCTTGCCACAGGGCTCTTGCCTCTTTGTTGAGGAAATGCAAGCACCTTTAATGCTGCTACACTAAAGTTGCCAACACGGTAGGTGTTGACTTCACTTGAAGCTGGATGCACTCAGCTCTGGTAAGGTCAGGCCTTTGGTAAGGACAGTTTTTTAGTAGACATCAGACTTGAAAAGGTGTTAGCTAACATCCTAAACACGAATCTGCTTGTTGAGGTAGACTTTTTATTGTGTTGGTACGTGCCACGCTAAAAGCCAAGTCTGCTCCTGGAAGAGTTGTGAGCTTGTCCTGTGCCGTGGGGTGAATTTGGAGCTTTCATGGGGAGCATGTCTTTAGGTGCTCCAGCGTGAATGCATAGCCATGTGTGTTTGAACAAACCAGCCCTGCTCAGACAAAGGTGTCCTCCTGCACACTGCTTCTTCTGAGGAGGGAAAGAACGGGTGAGAGATGGTAGTAATTCAGCTTCAGCAAACAGGAGAGCAGAGTGCCTCGTGTCAGAAACTGTATAGATTTGTGTGTTTATCAGTATTGACCCAGTAGATTCACAGCTACACCCAGACTTCTTACCTGTGGCAATTACCATCCATCTCGCCTTTCTCTTTGGTTTCATTGTAAGCTACAAAGAACCAAGACTCAATTACCTGCATGTTGCACGCAATGCAAATACCGCTGCTGTAGAAGGCCAAGCTTGAAGCTTGTAATCTTTAGCATTTCTCATCCAAATGCAGTTATTCCGATTGCCACATTTCAAGCTTTTCTACAGACGTTAACCCTCTCCTACTGTCTTTTTTTTCCTCCTCTGCGGAGCCTTTAAATCCCCATCAGCTGCTGTGGCATCATGGGAGATCTCATGGTCCTATGATTGTCCTTTGACTTTTATTTTTTTCCTCTGAAAGGAGGCCCTGGGCTGAGTTAAGGTCCTTGGGGGTCTTGAGCTGTTCAAATTTAGCATTTAAGCATGTGCTTTTGTCCCACTGACTTCAGTATGACTTAAAATCATGTATGTGGGCACCCAGGAAGACCCAGTCGTTCCCTTTGTGAAGACATGGGAAGACAAAGCCACAGCCTAGAGGTGGTATAGCTCAGGAAAATGGAAATTTTAGCATCCACGTTGCTTTCATTCCTTTTCTTCTGCGCCTATTTTTCCTTGGCGCTAAAAATACTCAAAACTTCATTATCTTAGAAACAAAACTAAAGCAACCTTTTCTTTATTCATGAACTGATGTCTGTTTTGAAATCTCATCAGGAGAGGGGGAGAAAAAAAACCAACCACATCAATTTATTTGCTTGCTGGGTTTTTTATCTCCACTGGGTGCTGCTGGTAGAAGTCCCGCAATAGGCGCTGCAAGGCAAAACGCATTTCAGGAGACTTCCCAATTTAGCACTGCGATTCAGTGGGGTCCTAGAGCAGAAGCCTTGGTGCTTGGTGTGGAGTTAGGAGCTAAAATCGGTCAGGAGAAAAAACAGCAGAGCCTCAGGTGGAAAGCGGGTAATTTGTGACTAGCTGTTAAAAGCAGCTTTCTCAATGGATTTGTGTATGCCTGTGTCACCCAAGCACGGAAATCCTGAATCTCTCCTTGCCAAGCCCCCCGTGCCCCCTGTTTGTCCCCAGGCTCCTTCCAGCCCCCTCCCATCCTCCCTGGCTGCGGGCGGGCGAGAGGCAGCACGCCTGCTGGCTCCTTCTGACCCTGTGTCTCGTTGTCAATTTTCATTCATTTTGGAGAGACTCAACATTTCAGAAACCTCGTTCCCTCCCTCAAACGGGGCTGAGGGTGGCCATGGGTTCAAAAGGGACCCCAGGGGACCCGGGAGGCATGAGCATCCCTGCCCTGGGAGAGCAGGCTGCCGCAGAGGGGCACAGCCTGGGTGAACAAGGGGAAAGGCTTTTGGGAAATTCCTGTTTGGAGGGAGAGGCAATGATTAAGCTAATGCAGTCAGCTAACCATATTGCCTTTCTGAAAAAAAAATGGAAAAATGAAAAAAAAACAAACAAACAAACAAAAAACCAAAAAAAACCCCAAACCCCTGAGCTTTTCTGTTCTGTATTGCAAAATGTGGTACAGATTTATAGACAGTAAAATTTCACATGTGAAGGAACATCTAAGAGTGGGAGATTTGGCTTATCAACGCTGATATTTTTTTTCATTTTTCTATTCTCCTGAAATGATGTCTAATAACACTTTTAATTACCTTTTCAATATTGTTCTTTATTGTAATCGGTTTACTTTTGAGGCCATTCTGTGTTTTCCACTTAAAAACTAATCTTTTCCTTAAATTTTCTCTCTTCCCTCATGCTTCTTAAAAGCCGTTGAGTCAAGTATCAAAATGTGGGGTGGTTTTTTTTTTGCTTTTGGGTTTGGTGTTGTGTGGTGTGGTGGTTTTTTTTTTTTAGGGATTATATAATTTTATGTCAGATACTCTGTTATGCATATGAAAATAGAGCTAAACAAATTTCATGCTTCAGGATATAACTGTTTCTCCAGAGATGAGGAGAGATGGTTTGCCACATTGCACAGTCGCCTGGGTGCCTTGGTCCTGCAGGTGGCTGAGGAAGCGGTGAGCATCTTTGGGCACCCTGCGAAGGCTGGGCACCCAGCACCTTACAGGATTGCTCAGAACCTGGCAACACTGAAGCCTGAAGACTTTCACCTTTTGCTGTAGTGTCAGGTATTGCTCGCTGCTGGAGGCAGGAACGTCAGCCTGGTAATCTGTTATGTTAAAGCGAAGCACATACTTCTCTGTAGCTGCTAAACAGCTCTTACATGTTTACAGTGGGGATCCTGTCCCTGCTTTCTGTAGTTTTAAAATGTCTGTGTAATGTGCAATGCAGGTAATCTCTGCAAATCAAGTCTCTTAACTGACTTCTTGCTCTTTGGGACTTTACTGGCTGTTTGTTGTGTTGCCAAATTGTAAATCCCTGTGCTGAAATTTCCCAAGAAGGTCAGCAAAACTGATGCTTTTACGTATTTTATTTTAATTTTGGAGTGAGAAGGAATTTCTCAGAATAGGTCAGGTATTTCCAAGAGTGAGATTAAGGGGAAATATTTGTGTGGCCCAGGTGAGATATTTTGGGAGTGGGGATTTGGGGTCTGGCAGAGAAGCTGCCCGGTGGCAGGCATGCTTTCTCCCCGTCCTCGCAAGGATCTCCACAAAGTAGGTGAAGTGCAAAGCCATGGAAAGATGTCACGTTGGGAAAAGACCAGATTTGGCAGCTGGCTTCTCCCCCCCATCAGCATCCCCCTTTCCTCCCCTCTGCTGCATGGTGGCCATTCCCGCCGGAGCAGCCCTTGCTGCCGGGCTCCTGGTCGCCAGGGCAGGCAGGTGCCCTCGCCTCGCTCCCTCGGCTCCTGGCGCCGGTGTCGCGGCGTTGCTTGGCCGGTGTCGCGGCGTTGCTTGGCCGGTGTCGCGGCTGTGGTGGAGCTGCCCCTGATGGGGTTATCGGGCTGCTGTGTTGCGCTCCCGTTCTCCCTGAACTCCAGCCTCTGGGCTCTTACAGTTTAACAGGTGCATGAAGTAAGGCGCAGGTGATTTTGCGCGCTTTTTTTGAGACGAATTACTCCTTTCTTAGATAATCTGGGAAGCTGTTATTTATATCCACAACCCGTTCATGCATTTCCTCGCCTCAGTGCATTTCTCAGTTCAGAGCTTTCATTGGGCTCAGGTGCCTGGGGTCTCCCTCTGGCTGCCACAGGCCTGGCCAGCGGGTCCGGGAGCTTCTCGTCCCATCCCTGAGCAGCTCTGCCTTTGGTGGGGCTCACGATCAAACAGCAATTTTGCCTGCTAAGAAGGATGTTTTCTCTTTGCAGCCTCCTTGTGCAGCCTGCTCTCATACCTGGCCTATAGTCTCCGAGCGGAGTGTGATCAGCAAATTGCTCAGCCCCCTGCCAGGACTGTGCCATTCCCAGCTACCGCAGATCCCATCACAGCGGCAGCTCTGCTGGATTAGTTTTCTCCCTTCAAGAGAGATTTTTGATGGGTGTCTGCTGCTGTTTCACGGTCCTGTTCTCTCGTCCTTCAGTTCAGAAGTGCAGGTTTTTTGCTTCTGCAGTTTTCCAATAACTGAGCAATAGTTGACGTTTGCTCCACAGTAAATTTAATTTTCAGTGTACCGGCCTAGTTATATAAGTGATCCGAATCCCTCTGGATCTTTCTTGTGGTTGCTTTGTATTTACTACTCCCTTCAGTTTTATGTCATCAGCAATGTAGCAATTTTACAGCTGGTTTCTCCAAGTAATTTATAGACATTATCAACAGGGTGGAATAGATACTGAAAATTTGCTGCATAGATCCTACTGACTTTAAATGAACTACTTCTGCAGGAGCAAGAGTAGTTGATGGGCGGTGGTGGCAAGTATTCATATCTCAGGCGGGCAACATGTGCACGCCGATGATCGGGAGGTAGTCTGGCCATAAATTTTAGTGCCAGTGTTAGGGAGCTTGGGATCAATGCTTCTGAATGTTTCCAGCTGGGTACCCGCCCTGATATATATATATAAGCTATTGCAGCCGCATTAACGGCAGCCACTGTTGTCAGCATCACCTTGAAGGATGCGCGCAGTGAGATGCTGGCTTAATTCCTTCCCCTGGGAGATACAGGTATTTCTTCTGTGGCTCCTTTGGAAGGAGCGCTTAGGGCAAGGATGCTAAATCTCCGTGCTCTCCACAAAATTAGAACAGGAGAAGAGATTCTAAGAACGATCATGTAGCTGAAAAAGCCTTCAGCTTGGCAGCGTGAGGAGTTAAAAAACAGGTGGAGGGACATCTGTGCAGAACTGCTTGGACATTACTCCAGCAGCCACAGCCCCAGGGAGCAGAAACTGTGCGGGACTAGGCTGCCCTTCCATAGGGTGCCATAGCTGCTGGCCCCTTAGAGAGTATATAGCAGGAGCAGGCTTCACCCCCCAGGAAAGTCCAACCCCGTGGTGTTTTGCGTCGTTGCGTGTAAAATCCGCGGCATTGCTGACCTCAAGGCTGTGACAGTGGATGTGAAACTGGGCAGATGACTCGCTACATCTGGTAATTCAGGCTGAAAGCTGGTGTTCCCTAACCTTTCTTTGACATTTAAGAGGTGTCCCCCTTCCCCTCTGAAGAAGAGTAAACTCGGAGTGCCCCAGCCAGTCTCACTATTGCTATGTCGTGTCGAGGACTTTCTTTACAACTGCAGGCGCCGAGGACTGAGTTAAAACAGTAAAATTAAAGCTGACAGTGGAAAACAGTGGGAAGGGCAGGTCCCCACCCCAGCTGGCTCGCTCTTCCTCTTCGGGGGGGTGGGGGGTGTGTGCGGGGGTGTGACCTGCACTTAGAGAGATGTTACCGCAAACATTCATTCTGAAGGGCAACAAAACACATCTGTTCTCATAGGGAATATTAAATGTTGACCTTTAGCAATAATTTAATGGGTGTTAGAAATTTTTAGTGAATAATACATGGGCTTCCCCAAGAAGCCTCAGATTATCTAGCAGGGGGGGAAAAAAAAAATCTCTCACCTCTTCTCTGGGTGAGAGGGGTATGCATTGTGGGTGCCACCTGCGTCGGTAGGGACCCGCTGGGTACGTGCCGATGGAGAGCAACCTGCCCTCCGTTTCCAGTGGGGAGGTGTTACGAACATCACAAAAACTTGTTTTGAATGTTGGCAAAATTTGTCTCGGCCCTCTCACCATTTTAAAAAAAAAAAAAAAAAAAAAAAAAATCAAACAAACCAGCCCTTTGAAAGTGGTTGGGATGTTAGATAGTTCTAATTGCTTTTCTCTGCAATGTGTGAAAACAGTCCCTTCCCTGCCAAACACCTGTTATCACTGGTATTTTCTTTTTGCTTATCTGTGCATAACTGTGCTGTATTTTCATGGTGACATTTCATACCTGGTTTTGATACTCTTTGTTTCGCTGCTTTTGCTTTGCTTCTCAAAAGGGGTGAGAAAAAGCACAAATAAGCCTCTTACCGTCATAGTATCGAAAGAGTGATTAAGGGAGAATTTCAGGTCATTTTTCTGGTTGATTTTCAGGTCCTTTTCCAGTTTTACATTTGCCTAAGTAATTCCTTGATCCCCGGAGTTGACTCTTGATTTCTCAATTGATTGGAGTACTGCTGAAGCAAAGAGCAAGACTGGCAAAATTGGTCTCTGGAAAAGCACCCCAGTAATTTAATAAATAGCAGAGAGTGGGTGTTATTTAAAACCCACCACACATTCGGTTCCTTCAAACAGCCATATCAGTGGTGGTTTCTGTAGTTTAGTCCCTGAAATTCAGGCACAGTCAGCGGTAGCGGTGAGGGTAATGTCTGTAAATGTATAAAAACACGTTTACGTACCGTTCCCACTACTTTTGACACAGCAAAAGTCTAATTTCTGAGGTTTCTCTTCGAAGTGCGGGCTCAATAGCCTGCCTTGCTGGGTGTGCACTGACTTACTTGCCCTATATTCATTACCGCATCCTGCTAGTCGTTAATGGGTCGCATCGGAGGTGCTGGAATGTCCTGTCTGAAGACCATTAGTGAGGTGCACACATGCCTCGCGGCCCCACGCACCTACTCCTGCCCGAAACCTGCCCTGCAGCAACGCTCCCTGCACGCACTGCCCGCCAGCCGTCAAGCGCTAACATGGGACTTATTAGCATATAAAGCCTGCACCTCTATGGGACTTATTAGCATATAAAACCTGCACCTCTCGTAGGGTTACCCTGCTCCCCCCCCCCAGTTTTACATGACCCAGGGGAGGCTGAATGCAAACAGGACCAGACCTGCCATGGGTCAAAGGAACGAGGCAATCAAGAAGGCAGAGTTTTCCCAAGGGAAGATGGACTTGCTGGCTGAGGGCCAGGATAATGAAACTGCTCAGGAGAAATGTCAGCTTAAATCAGTATGTGCAAAAAGCTGGTTATTGCAGCAGGACTAGCGGGCTGTGGCAGTTTGCAGGACAACGTGCTGGTTTGGTCTCACCAATGGTTAGTTTGTAATGGTTACAAGGGTGACTGCTTGCCAATGTAAATAGTTGGGTAAACGAATGTATAGGAGAGCAAATGTGGATGTGAATAAGCTACTCTTGATTTAGAGGATGTGAGAAGACATGTAGCTCTAATCAGATTTGCTGGGGAAGTGACTGCGGAGGAGATTCGGGTGTGATGAGGAAATGGAAATGTTTGCCTGGAGAAGAGCAGCCGAGCACCGTGGCAGAGACCCGGGGGCAAGAGACCCTGCCAGAGGGTACTGACTCTGTCCGTGGGTCCTCTCCATCGGTGGTGGCGAAGGGCTTTGAGGGCAGTTGTCCCCACGCCGCTTCCAGGACTGAGGCTCTAGGGGCAGAACAGCAGTTTTTGTGGCTGCAAGCAGTCCTGGGGACCCGGCTGGCGGACAAGGGGAGCGTTGAGGTTTTTTTGGTTTGTTTCCTTCCCCTGGGGGCTTGGTCAGCCTCCGTGACAAGCTACCGGGGTTGCATGGAGCCTCCTCCCATTGCCCTCCGCACTGCTCGCCTACAGGGGTGGCGTGGGGTGAAGCATCCTTCCTCTGTCGTGTTGGGATGCTTCTCTGCAGGCTGGGTGGAAATCAAGGGCAGGCTGAAGCTCAGTAGAAAACTTTGCAGTTCTGTGCTAAATATGTAGCCACTTGGACTAAGGATGCTTTAATTCAGTGAGTCATCACTTGTTCTTATTAAAGAGACAGTGGGGACAGCTTTTCTGGCCCACATGGTGGGGTTGAGGTGCAAAGGGGAGCTGCTGTGGTGCATAGCCAAAGAACCGGTCCTGAAGCCATTATCCCAGCTGGAGTCACTTGGAAAGGTGTTTTCTTGCAGGAAGCAATTGATAGCCCGGGACCAAACAAGAGAGACCTGGTCAGGAGTGACGGTCCTTAGCTAAGGAGGGTCCTGCCCACAGGCTGGTGCAGGGAACAGAGCCGTCCTGGCTGTGGGTACCCCGTGCAGGAGCTGGGGTGCCCCGGATGTGGGAACACAGGCAGGATGGATGTGCCAATGGGGCTGGGAGAGTTGAGTGGAGAAGCGCATCTTTCTCTTTCAGTTTCCCTTGCTAAAAGAGGAAAATACAGTATTTCAAATCAGAGCATGCTTTCCACTCATCTTTCCTGCCCTGCCACCCCACCCCCTGGCAAGCAGAAACTTGCAGTTTATCTTCTAGAGTCGATGCCTAAGTGTGTATAAATAGATGATGTCTGAAGGGAAGAGCTTTAGAGAACGGTGGTGTTAGCTGTGCTTTTCAAGAAGTTAGCTACTGTTGAAGTACCTGGCAATATTTTATTGCAGTTGAAGGCTTTGAGGATGGATGGTATTCTCCAGACCGCACAAGTAGCAGTAAGATGTGCCGTGGGTCATGTTACTAGTCTCTCGCTGCTGCTGGTGGTGGTTTAGTGTGCAGCATTGCAGAGAAGCAATGTTGAAGTTGAGGTGCAGTTCCACAAGGTCCAGTGCAGGTGTAATTCAAAACACAGACCTTCTCCAAATAGCCTATGCTGTTGATTTAATCAAGGACAGTAATGATTCTGTTTTGACCTGCTTTTGGGTTTGCAGCTACTTAATAGAAAACCTGTTGCATAGTTATCATTTGGTAGAGTCTGAAATCTTCTTGTCCGTGTTTGGGGTGGTATTTTTGGTTTTGAGAGGATGGTCAAGAAAATCACTGAGCAAAACCCTTGAAAAATTGGTGCCATCTAGCTCTAACCTGTATTTTAGCTGACCTACTTCAGGTCTAGAGGTTTGGTATGAGACATCTTCAAATGGACAGTTAACATGAATAATTAGAAATAATCTTAACTTTCGTTGCATTCAGAATAAGCAAATAGTTGCATGAGCACTCAGTAATGCTGTATTAGATGAGTAAAAAGCAAGGTCCAGTGCCACACAAGGCAATCAAAAAGAGGCATTCATATAGACTATCTCTTTATCCAGTAACACTTTGCATGAAAATTAATTATACGTAAGTACATAAAAAGTTGAACTGATATTCACCTAATCTTCATTGCTAATTGGAACTCCACACAGCTGTATTATGTTTGATAACAGATTGATTGACCTGAGCAAAGCTTGTGTATCTCTAGGATGGCGACAATTGAATTATCATTCAGAAAAATGCCAAGATGATTGTATCATATCCCGTGGTTCATAGATGCTTTCTTCAGTAGTATTGCCTTTTAGTTTTCAATAGGTAGCAAGCAGTAGGCTCAGTATTAATGTTGCCATGATTATAATATGGAATAGGAATAGGTTCAGGAAGCACCACATCCTCCAAGTCAGATTTGGAGACCTGATCCCATCCATCAGAGCGGGTGATGAAAACTTAAACTAAATTACCTGTCAGCTTTTTTTTTTTTTTTTTTTTTAAATGTTGAGTTGATGTCCAAAACCAGCACATATAACAGCAGCGTCCTTAAGAAGATGAGCAAGAATGATGGAAAACACAAACTTGCCCATAAATTTCTTGGCGTCAGTGTATACTTGCAACTGAGAGGAAGCATTAGGCCACAGGGCACAAAGTACCACAACTTTGTAGGTGGTCCAGAGCTGCAGTTTTCAGACAGGCACTCGGGTGCTTTTTGTTATTCATTTTCCTTTAGAAAAAAGTTTTAAGATCTCAGGTACACAGGGTAAAGAGCTCTGGAAGTTCCTCAGCAGAGGCATCTGCAAGAGGATAATAGGACTGAATCTAACTGGAATATTTTTAGCACTTTTATTCTAAATAATTAACAGTGCTGTTTTGCTGAAGCTGGGCCATTTTGCGAGATGTTTAATTTCAGGAGGGTTTTACTAGATTCTGAGACTCAGGATAGACCCCTGTATCATCTACCACCCCGTCATTTGCGAGGAGGTGGTAAGAGGCATGTTGGGGTGCCGAAGGGAGGGTAAGGGGATAGAAGTAGAAAATCTGTCCTGTTCAGTGTGTTGTGTCCTATGTTGAGTTTCCCTGCTACTAGTTGTGCCTGTAAAGCTTCCAACTTACCAGGCACAGAGAGATCCCAAAACGGTAAACTAAATTTAATTCTCGGCTCAAAAAAGTTTTCTGTCCTGGGAAAAGAATCTCTAATGAGCAGCTGCTCCTTCTTAGGCAGCTCGGAAGCTTTGGGGCCTGCCCTGAAGAATAGTATTGATGTCTCCATATTCAGAGGTTTGACAGGAAAATGTCTTTTACCACGTTGGCAGGAGCAATCCCTTGGGTAGGAAGAGCTGATGTTAATATCTAAGGGAAATCCATGTTTCATGGCTATGTTGTACTGAATGCAGCACGTGGTAAAATCTTACTAGGCTGGAGGAGGTTTTAGATAAAATACGTTGTCAGACTACTCCAGCAGCTAAAATAGGTAGGCAAATAACAGCTCTGTGGGCAATCTAGTGATTGAAATGTATTGCAGATGTCTTCAGATGGCTAGTCTGAAGACATAGCATGCATGCTTATAAGGTAAGACATCAGAGGCTAAATCTCCAGGGATAAGAACACGGCTGTGATCTGTCCTCGTTTGAGAGCCTGCTGCTGAAGGGTGGTGCCAAGGAACAGCACGTGAAGGCTGAATGCCTGCAAGGATGGTGGTCACGTTGCATGCAGGGACTTGGATGGAGTGGCTGGATGAGTGTTCATTGGTGGGCGGCAGGACCCCAAGAACTGGGATAACAAAGGCACTCAATGTGCCTGTTGGGTGCATTGGGCGCTTTGGTTATCCCGGTTCTTGGGGTCCTGCTGAAATGTGTGTTCAAAGTCGTGTAGGAAAGTGGTACCCAGCGTGAGCAAGTGACGTCTTCCAGGAAAAGCCTGGAACTGAGTATTGTTGCACAAGACATGCATTGTGTGCTAAGTCTTTGTCCCTTTGACAAATGAAATATATTGGTTTGGTGTTTCTTCAGCACAGTATAAATAAAGTTTCTGGTGTCAGGGCTCATGCCTTTGGAGTCATCTGAAAAGTCCTCATGAGCAGGAGGCCGTGGCTGGCAGTGAGTGACCCTGGCTACTTATGGTGACTGGCTTTCGAAAGGTCTTTTTCTAAAGTGTTGCTAGTGTGCAGCAAGTGATTTTTTTTTTTTTTTTGTGTGTGTGTGTGTCCAACATATGTCATAAACTTGGAAATGAGACTTGAGGAGTAAATTTCCCTTTTGACTGCTGTCAGAGAGTTTCAATAGTTTGTTTATCGAATCTGTACCAGCTCTTCAGTGAGCTTGAGAAATGATGGTTTGGGGTGTTATCTCCTTTCCCAAGCCTCCGTTTGCACTGGCGCATATTGTCTTGTTCGCTGGGGACAGCAAACATGCGAGCAAGTGCTTGGAGCAGATGCTACTGCAGAGGTAACTCTGCTGTCATTCCTTTCAGCTGGAAGTGTACTTGTAATTTTAGGATTAGATTTGGGTGGTAATGTTACTTGACTTGTTTATAAATACACCCGCATGGTGAATTCTTCCCCCCCCCCCCCCCCCCCCCCCCTTTTTTAATTAAAATTAAATGTCTTCTAATACAAAACAGAGGGCAGACAGAGGTGGCTGAAATATTGCTCACATCCTGGGTTCCCATGTTCATCAGTGGTAGAATTCTAGTCTTCTAAACCTTCATTTTTAGTGGAAAAACCCAAGACACAGACATATGGATCTGGAAGCTGACGCAGTTCCAGAGCCTGCCGAGCTCCTGGCAGCTGCCTCAGGTCTTCTGTCAGATGATTTCAGACCCATTTTTTCACCCAGTGACTTGCTTCTCAATCCTCTAAGTCCCTGCCATTCTTCAGTTTAGGGAAGATGCTCTGCGACCTCAGGTAGTCATCAAGAAGTCAGTGGATTTATATCAGCTGGAAGTCTCACGGCAGTTAAAATAGTGCTGGGAGGATGGGAAGATTGTGAACGCTTTGTCTGGGGTGTCCATACCTCCTGTTACCATGACCCAGCTGCAGGCAGAAAACCAAGCTCTGTCTGCCTCGCGTCTCTGTGTAAAGTGGGGATGACAGCACCCACAGTGGGAGTCTGGTTGAAGGGCTTTGAGGTCCTGAGACAGAAGGATCTATACGTTGTTGTCTGTGTATTTGTCAAAACCGTGTTTGTGTTCTTTCACCTCTAATATAGCTGTGTCTAGCACTAAACAAGCAATGCATGTATTGTGGATAACCATTTGTGTAATAACGGAGTCATTAGTTTACCATCTTCAGCCTGAGCAATACCAGCCAACGCGTTTTGAAAGCAAATGGTGCCCTTCGACCCTTCAGTCAGCATTGTCCTTCCTCCTGTCCTCAGCCACAAACGGGAGGAACTCGTAATCTCTGTTCTTGATAATGGCATTTACCATCTCCAGGAATGGAAGAATCCAGTCCAGGAATCTGTCATACGCTCATAAGAACAGCTCTGGGAATTACTTCAGAGTCCACCCCCTTACACCCAGTAGGATATCTTCACCATTTTTGGCAGAGCTTGCCTATTCAGTTTGTAAAAAGTCTTCACCGTGGGTAATTCCCCAGGCTCCCTCAGCAAACCTGCCCACGCTTATCATTACAACTGGAGAAAAGCCTTCTCTAATGCCTAAATTAGATCTTCCTTGCTGCAGTTTGAGCCCATAAGTTCCTGTTCTATGCACTGTCATTGCGGAGAACAAATCAGTTTGTTTCTATTTGCAGCAACCTTTGGTGTGTTTGCTGACCTCAGAGCAAATCTGATCACTCTTCTCTCACAGGTCCAGACCTTTGATTATTCTTGTCCTAGTCAAAGTATTTCCTTCAGTTATCTGAATTTTTTGTTCCAAGTGCAGATGGCACAGATTTGGGGTTTTTTTTGGTAACACTAGTTTGTTAAATATAGAAGTTCAACTAAGGAGCATGTTTGGTTGACTGAAGTAGAATGAGTCTTGAAAACTTTGTTTTACAGACTTGGTACTATCAGTCAAGTTGCCATCCTATTAATTTCTTATGTCCTTATTTCACAGTCTTGCAGCCCTAAGAAATCAAGTTCTTATTTTTGAAGGTCGAGGCTTCTAGTAATATTGGTGATCACTTGTTTTGTTTCCTTTTGAGATAAATGCTTTGTTTTCTTTCCAGTTTCAGATGATGGCAGGTCATCAGCAAGGGCATAACAGAATACATGCATAGAAATTGTGGGTACGGGGGGGAAAAGAGTCTAAATGTCAACAAATCACACAATCCAGTAAACTCTGGATTCTCCTTTAATGTCCGTGGTAGTCAGACATTATCTGACCTGTCCCCCATGGGATTTGCTTGTATGGCTGCTTTGCCTCCCAGCCCTTTTGTACAGTAATTTTCAATCTCTATTTGGCAGTTTACAATGGATTACCTATGAGGTCTCTGCAGAAATAACTCTAAAAAAAGCAAGCTTGTTGGCATTGAACTGAACTCTGCATCTGCGGTGCCACTGGAAAGCTTTTAGGAACTGAAGAGTGAAGAAGGGGTAAAACCACCCCTCCTGTTGCCCCAAAAGTCCCTCCCTTTTCTAAAGTAAATAAATGCTGTTCATATTCCGTAGCTAACCTCTAAGCCCCTTTCTTGGAGAAGCACTTCTCTTCATCCTCAGAGTTTCAGCAGAAAAAAAACAGTTTTAGATATTTTGATTGTGATCCGTCAATTGGGATAATTACTGTTATTTAAGTTCTTCAATGTTCAAAATGGACAAGATCTGGTAACCCCTATTGTTAGCTGTTTATTAAATGGGGTAATAAAACGAAGAATATTTTGTAGGATAAGATTTTTTTCGAGAGCAGATGTAGCCACGATTACGAATAATCTTTTTTTTTTTTTCCCCCTGCATTTTTTTGCTTTTCTGAAAGTGGAGGATGTTTTAACAACAAGCATACATTTTAAATAATAGCACGTGAAGAACACTAATATGCGTGTGGAGTTGCACTTAAGTCATTTACCAGACTATGCAGGTTGTAAATGACTCCCTGTCACTTTGAAAAGCTGCTTTTCTACATCCTACAATAAAATAATTCACAAGGTCACAGAACGTTTGCAAATATTCACAGGGTACCATTCATGCAGAATGGCAGGTGAAGAAGGAGTCATAAATAATTACAGAGTCTTTTCGGTGAGCTTGGGATCGGGTCACGGTAACTAGATGGCAAGTGAAAACTGCGCTAAAAATATTTGCATAAACAATTTGTTTCATGGCCACGAATGCTGAATATGCTGGGAACCTTTACAGCCTCTTTGAAGATCATTTGAAGCATATAAGGGTAAGTTATTTAGGTAAATAATGTGCAGCTAGCCATTTCACAAGATTTAGGTTTCACTGCTCTAAAAGGCAAGTGCTTAAATATCTTTGTAATGTGCAGATGAAAAATCTTGGCTGACTTACCGTACAAACTTTGAAAGAGTGAGAAGGTCTGCTGAGCCTGTAGGAAGTCTTGTAAATCTCCTGTAATAGGGGGCTTGCCATGACACTAATAAAAAGACAGCGACAGATCCAGGTGCATTTATAGAGTGCTTTTATAAGGACCGAGTTCTCAGTTGACAGGAATGAGGGGAAATTTGCTTGGGCACAGGAGGCCCGGTGGTTTCCTTGTTCTCTCTGATGTCTGTCTGATGTCAGAGGTGACAGCTGAGTAAGCTTAGGGATATTCAAAACCTAGTTGCATTCTCCTAATTTACTTGCCTAATTTAGCTACAAATAGTGGTATTTTGGTGCAAGCACGGGAGAGGTGGGGCCTCCCAGACGCACCCAGGTTCCCACCCCACCCTTGGAGGCACAGGTAAATTTTAAGCACGAGGGAGGTGCCTTGCTGAATACCAGGGTCTTGATTCCTGGCTGTCCTGGCATATGGGGAGGTGACTTGGAAAGAGCTCTTGTAGCAGTGCTGAAAAGCAGTGCTTGCTGTTTAGCAGTCAGCATTTATTTGCAAACCCTGCAAAACTCTGTTATTTATTCTGATTTTTCTTATTTTGAATCCTGCTCTTGGTAGCCTGATGGCTTTCAAGAGTGGTCAATAATAGATGCATTGGTTAGAGGGGTGTTTTCTTTAATGTTTTTTAGGAGTGATGGGAGTAAACAGATGGATATGAAGAAAGTTGTCTATAGAGACACTTCAAAGTTTTGCTTAGTCTGTAGGAAGTGAATCTGCAAATTGGAGCTGGAATTAGGCATTATTTTGTGCAGTTCTCGTAAGCAAACTGTTGCTGGCATGCAACAATGGCTTTGGTATTCTTTTGGGATAATTTTTTTTGTTGTTGTTTGGGAATTAAAGCTGCTGTACCTGTAACTCATTTCTAAATATGTAATTTCAAAGAATACCATAAATTTCTTCGCCTGTTGGTATCGCAGGCTTGAAGAACGATTGAACGTGAAGTTTTATTAACTGTAGCCCTAGCAATTTCAAAGATACTGGTTGTGCTGCAAGCTTTTCTGACAGGTTTTATTCATAATGGCCTGAATGTGTCTAAGACAGCATGATCTATAGCTTTTAATCAGCTAATGGATTGAACCTCACAGTGAAATTTGGCTGTATTCAGGCAGGTTAGAACAGAAAGGATTTTGCAATTTTAGAATTTTCAGACTGGGGCAGGTTTCTGAGGCAAGCAGCAGCATCGTTCCTGGCCACTGGTGAATGACAAAGCAATGTTATAACACAGAATAAAAGGTTGCGTTTAGCTCAGCTTCACCGAAGCCTTTGTAATGGCCTTTGCCCGTGTCCTGTTTTAGGATCTTGGATCTTACTGTGGTTGTGTTTTGGTCCAGCAAAGGGTAAGAGCAAGTAAGGCAGAGCAGAGGGAGATTACCACAATTCAGGGATGGATTTCCACTGTAAAGCTTTATAATATGTCCTTTTCCCCTGGATTGCAAGTTCAAATAGGTAAAAAGGGCTGTGCAGAGAAATAAGCAGTGGTCAGGGTTGCCACCTTTTGTCCCGGTTGTTGCTGCAGCGCCGGGGGGGATGTGCTGTCGGGGAGGTCCAGTGGTGGGAGAAGCAGGGAGGCATGGCCAGGAACGGCACCTTCGAGTTCAAATCCAGGAATGTGGGGCTTGTGCCCCCAAGACCATTCAGGAGGATATATGTATGCATATACATAGGATGTCTGAAGCAATATACAGGAGTTTGTATGAGTTCCCTTATCAGGATTTCTTCGTGTCTGAGAGCTCTTCATTTTAATTAATGAGGTTCCACATTTCCATTTTTAGTTCTTCTGTCAACCGTTTCCTTTTGTCTTTTAGTCCAAACTTCCAAGACTGGGGAAAAGAAAAAGAAGAAAAGAAAAATCAAGACAGGTTGATTTAGGTTTTGGGGAGTAGGAGTTGCTAAGGGATAGAGAGGAGGAGTCACTCTGCTTTGAGCAGAGTAAGACAACAAAAATTGCCCTGTAAATACAAATTCACCAACTTCAACCTGTGTGTGATGAAGGCCTCAAGCTCTGTGCCTGTAGTCACAAGGTAAGGTGATACTTTCTTTTTTGTTTGGGTTCTCCACTGCTACCCACACACCCCACTCCCCCCCCCCCCCACCCCCGAAAAGAAAAAAAAAAGAGATAAGTGGTGCTGCATTGGCCAGCACCACTGCAGGTGATGCTGTTCGCAGCCACGCTTACTCTGGTGTAGGCTGGAGCTGGCTTGCCTGCCCTTCCGAATTCTGTGCCTGTAGGGTAAAACAGACTGTCTTCCCTTTAAACAGTCTCAGATTCCTAAATGTTAAATGTGATATTCACACCTGGCATTGCACAATGAAGGCACTATATTTTTTGTTTAAAAAAAAAAAAAAAAAAAGCAAGAGAGGAAAAAGCTCTATTCCTTGGTAATACTCTTTTTTTTTTTTTTTTTTTTTTGAAGGGGGGTGTGTGTGTGATTTATTTTTATCTTTTTTTAGAAGAGGTTTATGAGTCCCTGCAGAGCTGTCAGGCACCCAGACATCCCATTTAAGTCACGGGGAGCAGTGCGGTGTCACTGGTGGGGCTGGGAGCATCCTGACCGGCTCCCCTTCCTGCCAGGAGCAAGGCAGCTCTGTGCAGCAGCTTTTTGGGGGGGTGTCCTGCTCCCCACCCATCCCTATGTGCAGAGCAGGGCTGAAGCTACCAGCAGGGCTGTGGCAGGGGTGAAGGAAGAGGAGAGGGTTCCCGAGGTCTCCCCGCTACCCGGGGAAGGCCGTGGCAGTGCAGGGCGGCCCCTGGGGTGAAACACACAGCGGCGGGTGCATGGGGACAGGGCTGACCCCCTGCCCGCCCCCAGCCCTGCTCCACACACCCCTGCGTCTCGGCAGGGCGATGCAAGAGAAGGGGTCGGTGGTGGGGAGCCGTGGGGGTGCGGAGCCTCCCTTTCCCCATCCCACTGCTGCACTGGGGTAGGTACCATGAGCAGGTGTTTAAAGGGATTATTTTACACGCTGTTACAAGGCAAGCTGGAACACGATTCAGCCCTTCATTAAAATGCCATAGTTAGGAGCTGTCTGCATTCAAGCAGTGCCATTTTCCCACATGCAAAGGGCTCGTACTTCAGCTTTGCAGGAAGACTGCCGAGAAAGACCGATTTTAAAGTGTCGTTGAGAAACTTCTCTTTGCAGAGCATCATCTGCGAGCAAAGGTAATCTGTGCTTGAGGGCTGGCCCTGCCGGCAGCAGAGCTATACTGGGCCTTGCATCTTATACTGGAAGTTTTTTTTGCAATGATGGGTGGAGGAGGAAAAAGAGGAGAAATAAAGTCTTGTTCCACATGGGACAGGGGTGATTCACAGCCCATCTTTGTTATTGCTATGAATTAGCTTTTGCCTTGCCCAGGAGGTATGTCACGCTTGGTTTGCCACATGCAGACACCAAGTGAAGTCACTACGTTGTATCAAGCTTCAGATCAAACAGGAAGGGCAGGAAACTGGTGGGTGGTAGGGAGAAGGTGGTATCTCATGGGGTTGCAACTGTGAGACCTGTGACCAGCAAGTGTACTGGTATCACACCCCACATCTGCAGTGGATCCGACATGAATCCTCTCTGCCTTCTGCAAAACTTGTCTGTAGAAGAGAAGTTGTGTTTGAGGAAGTGGCTCTCTGATTTTGAATGAGAGTGAGGGAGAGATATTTTATGGAGAAGTTTGAGTTGCCCAGTATCAAATTCTCCTGAGTGGAACGGGTGTATGGCTCATTTTGATGAGCTTTCATGAGAATAAGCCTTTGCTCCATTGCTGTTGGTGTAGTTAGCGGTCATTACAGATCTCAAACTTGATATGGCACAGGGTGGGGTGACTTGTTCATGTCCCTTCTACTGGAAGAACTAGTATTCTTGGGCTGGCTAGCCACCATTTTGGTGGTAAACCCTATGAAGAAAAAGTCTTGAATGTGTTTTGATTTTGGCTTATTGCTTGTATCAGAAAAAACGTACACCAGAAGCTCCGCAGAGTTTGGCGGTGACTGTGTTAGGGTGGCCCTGTGCCTGGGGGGCCTCAGGTGATGGGGAGGCAGTCGAGGACCAGCTCACACCTTGGGTCCAAGGAAGCCCTGGTGCCCCCGCAGTGGTGGGGTGCCCACGTTGGGGCCATGCACTGCCACGGGCTGAGCCCAGCCTGCACGTTGGCCTGCGGGTTAGAGTGCAGCAGGTTTGGGTAGGAGCGAGCCTACTAAAACCCTGCATCATGCAGCCGTTGTAGCATGAGTGCCTGGCCGGGCACGCAGCTGCTCCCAGCACCCAGGCTCATCTCCGTGTTCGTAGTTAGGTTTCCCAAACCCTCCCTTGCCGGATCCTCTCCAGCTCTGTGCACTTCCCGGTGAGGAAGTAAATTTCTTGGTGAACTGGGGAGCAACTGAGTGGGATGGAAGGCTGCCAAAAAGCTGCATGGGTGCAGGCTGAGCCTAGCAGATATGCTTGCGGCCCTTCGACCATGTGAGGAGAAAAAGCCTACTTTTCTATCAGAAGGAGCAGGTGAGCAGATACCAGCTGTGGCTGCTGAGGCGGGTGCGGGGAGGGATGGATTTGGGGAATCCAGGGCTGTGCTTTGGGCCCTGGTGAATCGAAAGCCCTGTTGTCGTAAGCAGCCCTCCTAGGCTGCTCCTTGAATTTCTCCTAAAAACTCTCTTAAACACATCAATTGAGTAGCTCTTAGCATTGGTGGAAGCCGGAGCTGTGTACAGTAAAACCTTTCCCAAACACAAGATGAAAAAAATAAAGAAGCAGAGCACCTACCAGAGCCACCATGTGCTGGCACTGCAGGGAGGTGTGGTACAGCCCTGCCTGTGCAGCCTGTCTGTCTTCCGTCCCAGTGCCGCAGGCAGACGGACAATGAACCTCCATCCCTGAAGCATAGCAGTTCTGTCATTGTACACGCCATCTATGAGAGACTGCACGGGCAGTCGGATAAGTCTTGAATATTTACTCTTTGTGGGAAAGGGCAGTTTGGTTTATTTCCCCCCCTAATGTGTCTGTCAAAGGGATTGCTCCTTTATATGCTGTTTCCACAAGGGGAAATTTCAGCAGACCCTCTTCTGTTGGCTCCAGCTGTCTGCCGGCAGTTTGCTTCAAGGAACAGTGTGCTGGGGAGGTGATGGGAAACTCATTGCCATAGGAAATTGGGGGGGGGGGGGGGGGGGGGGGGCGGGAATGATGAGTGCCAGGGCCATAGGAGGGTTGGCCTCTTACTTGCCACTCCCAAAATGCACTTAACACCAGCTGCTTTCCCTCATCAAGATAAATGAGATGGAAAGATAGTTTTCCTAGCTCTATTTTTTGCAAATAAGGGCCTCATTATTATTCTTGAGTGGCTGTGGGTACGTATTTGCACGTGTGTGGCATGCAGACCATCTGCCAGCATGGCTGGTTTCATGGCTACTAGGACCAGTTTTTAGGCAGGCTTTTGTGATCGGGTCCTAAACTAATGTAAGCATTTAACACCCCAGTGCCTATAATAGGAGCTTGGTGCCTGAAATAATCTGGGCGCAAACTGAGCTGTGGGTTGGCGGGCACTGGGGAAGCCTCCGGGGAGTCGCAGGGAAGCACTATGGATGAGCAGAGTCAGATGGCAGGTTCCTTTGGATAAGGGATAGCGTTGGGCTTGAGTAGATGGCTGTGGGCTCATCCAAAGCTGCCTGCGCGATCTTTGGCTCAAATGTCAAGATTTGTCCCGTTTAAGTTCAGGCACCTGACCAAAGCTTTGGAAGGAGGAAGTAAAGTTCCTACCACGGGCTCTGCGAGAAGCAGCGAGGACTCCCAGGTCTCTTCCCCTGGATTTCAGGGAGAAGAGCATGTGGAAAACAAGCATGGTCTTCCAGCTGTTGTCCTGCTTGGGACGCAGCTGAAGATGCTCAGAAAGACGCTGTCCAGGAGAGGTGGGGCTGTAGTGGAGCTGACACCTTGGGGCTTTGCCCGCGGGTGGGAGGGGGGTTTCGGTGGACGTGTTTTCGGTTAGCCCACCCTCCCCGGGGGCTTGGGAGGAAGATAGCCTGAGCCTGACAGAGGGAGGAGGAACAATTATTGGATTATTAGAAGTACAGTTAATCTTTCTTTAATTAGAAGACATGCTAAAGTAAAAGGCCCAGGAGTGATCCCACAGATGTCAGTTTACTGAGAGATAATAATTGGTGGGAGAGTCTAATGTTTTGCTAAGCTTTGTATCTGCATTTGGTAGTATTGTTACACTTCTACATACTTTGTTTAAACTGAGAGAAACTGGACCCAAATAGAGCTCAAGCTTTGTGTTCTGTCTTCTGCAGGACTGGCATTGAACAGGTTTACTTAATAATGATGATGATAATAATCTATTGTCTATAATCTCAGAGAAAATAGCAGCTAGCTTTAGAAACCTTTGGAGAACAAATCTCTTTCTGATGGCAACTGTGGACTTAAACTTCTCATGGCAGCACCTCGCTTTGGGCTTCAGGCAGCAGAGATGCCCTGGCTCTGCTCAGCGGCAGGCAGGAAAATTTGCTGTGTCCTTTTTGAAGTATGGCAAGAAGTTTTTTCTCATTTTATTCCAGGGTATTTTAAAAAATTCCTCTCCTGCTTTGGGGGGTGGGGGCTGTCTGTTAAACTCAGGCTTTGTCAAATCCTCTGTCAGTTCTGCAGGGTGATCCACTGCCGCAGTCCCCATCCGAGTGCCCCTCCACGTCCCTCGCTGCAGCACCCTGGCATGGCTCTGAGTTTATCCGAGCGCGGCGTGGGGCATCCTCCGTGAGCGCACAGCAAAAGGCAACCGTCAGATCCTGGCATCGGGACTTGCCTTTCATATTTAAAATTTAACCCACTTTTTTTTTTTTTAATTTTTTGAGTGTGGCAAAGGATCTGTACTTTCCTTACAGCTAGTAGGAAACATCAGCTCTTGCTTTATGCACCTTAAGCAGAAAAAAATCCTCTTTCATGCGCAAGGGGAGAGTCTTACAGAAAATAGGAGAAGCACTTCCACTTCTGTTGAGGGAGGAGCATGAGGGTGGGGAAGATGATAGCGTTCATGCCTGAGGATTGCTCAGGGTGCTGGATACGTTACAGCTGGCGACACCTCCAGCCTGATTATTCTGCAGAAATAAAGCTTGTGGCACATGAGAAGGAAGCTTGTGGATTTTCACAGACCTTTGGATTTTGACTTGAAAGCACTTCCCATTACAGTCTGAACCTGAGCAATGGCATTAGAACAAATAAAGATAATCATGGCAATTTTATTGATGTAGACGTAGTTACAAGGAAATAAAGACTGTTCTTTTGAAACCTGCTTTCCAGTACAGTAACACAGTCAACGCAGCGCTTTTCTGACTTAAACCAATTTTATACTAATGTTTACATCAACTGTGATGGAATTATTCACAGTTTACAGCGGTGAGAGGAAAATCAATTGCAACGTATTGACCTCGAAACGCACTAATTACGTGCTGCGCGGAGCTGGGTGCAGCAAAGAGCCGCTCTCCGTGTCCCACAGGGCTCGCATGGCTCTCCTCCTTCCCCCAGGCTCCCTGCAGTGGTCGCGGACACCTCGACAGTCAGCAAAGTTTTCCTGCCCCTTCAAATAAGTTTGGTGAGGTGTGGTGTTGGGGTTTTTTTTGGGTTTTTTTTGGGTTTTTTTTTTTTTTTTTTTTTTTTTTTTTTTTTGGAATATCCTGACTCTGGAGCCCTTCCTTCAGCAGTCAGCACTGTGGCAGAGGAAGGGCAGGCTCTGCTTTCACAGGCTTGAAAGGTCCCGTGGCCAGGTCCCACGTCCCCTGGGAATGTGGAAAGTCCAGGAGATGCTGTTGGCATCTTCTGTTCACCGTGTAGAACCAACGGCCCGGAAACGAAGGGGGATGCTCGGAGGTGCAGCACTGGAGAGGAGACTGCTGGGGGAGCCTAGAGCTGGGGCTGGAGGGCGGTGAGCGGGGCGGGCTGGTCCTGTCCCCTGGTCACCGCAGAGTGGCAGCGGAAAACCGGGAGGCTCCCAGGGCCTCATCCTGACCTCAGAAACACCAACCCATCGTGAAGCTCCGGCCAGCGTACGCATGTCCCTCGCCTTCCCCTCGCCTCCAGCTTTTTTATTTTTCCCAGAGAGAGGCAGAATATCTAACAGTTTGGGGTTATTTTTTTAGAGTTGCTCTGAACGTCACTCAAGTGTGAATTGAAACCTGAGGTTGTACCCAATGTTACATAAATAGTTAACCCTTTTCTCACATGCCTGTTTCTGTGCGGGGCATATCTTCAAGTTGCAGGAGGGTGCTTTTTCTCTCCGCACTCAAGGGCTTATGGTCTGGCTCAGACGTTGGATTAGGTACAAGTAAAGAGAGATCAAGACCTCGATTCAGCAACGCGCTGGCATTTAATCCTGTGCCTCCCCTTAACAACAACAGTAATACTTGTAGTGTGACTATAATGACTATTTACCATTTGAAATTTGTGGGTACTTTTGTGCTTGGCTGAATCAGCGCCCAGTTTTATAGGTATGTTGTGGAAGGGGAGAGGAGTGCTGGCTGAAGAGCAAATACTACAGGTGCTCTCTTATCTCACCAAGACCTTTAGATCCGTGTGCTTGCACCGACTTGGGCACGCCTGCCTTACACCCACGTGGCCAGGTGGCTCCTTCTGCAGCTCTGACAGCAGCCCATCATCCGGCTGAGGGTCGGGGGCTGGTTTTGGGATGCTCTGCTGGGTGGTGGGAATCATGCATCTCGCCGAGGTGGTTGCCCATTCCCAGAGGGCACCTTCTGTGCTTGTCGAAGTGGTTTGCTTTTGCATTGGGACATGGTGCGGTGACAGATCTGAGGAGCGAAGCAAAAGCATTCTGGCAAATGAAAGGCAGTATTTTTTTTTTTTTATTTTAAAGCCTTAAAGAAAAACTGTTATCGGTAACCATACAGCCTCTAAAACGAGAGCTGCGTTCACCTTGTATTCATAGCAAAGGCTGCTCCACTATCTGGAAGGTATGTGTTCCCTTTTCAGTTCAAACGCAAGGAAGTCCTTTTTTGTGTGGCAGTTGAGAAAGAAAACCACAGAAGTTTCCTCTTCTTTCAATGCACTCTGCCCAAAACACGCTTTCAGGAAATACTTGTTCCTGCCTTAGAAAGGAGAGTGCTGGAAGCTCTGCAGTTCATAGCCATGGTGCAAAAAGCATGACGCTAGATAGTTTTGCAAACTGTCCTAGTGTAACAGTCCTAAAATCAAGGAAATTAGAGGGCTAAATAATGTCTAATAGTTGATAATAGTAATTTAAAGATGACATGCCAATAAGCAAGTTTTTCTCTAAAAAACCTCATGAAAATATGTTCATTCCGCTACTTTTAGGAATGCCAGCCTGCAACCATGGCTCCTTTGTACAGCTGTGTTGTATTGATTTAACACATTTGTTACCTAGTGAAAAATGTTCATGTTCATAGCTTTTTCTCTCATGCTCTTCCTTGGGAGAAGAGTGCAGGTTTTCTGCTTGAGTAGAACAAACTTTTCAGGTTTTCAGGTGTTTAGGGAGGCAGTCACTGGCTTTCACCAGCAGCACTGAATAAAAGAATTAACGGGTAAATTAATCTTTTTTTTTTCTAGTGGGCAAAGGCCGTTTATCTGACTTTTGACTAGAGCACTGACTCTCCGTCAGTTTTATTTTAAAGTCTTTCAGCATTTTGCATTCAGTGAAAAGTCCAGTGTTAAATGGCATAAACCCGACATCTCCTTTTCCAGTCAGCCATGCGATTCGATTGATTGTTTGTATAAGTTTTGTGCAAATGTCAACGTTACGAATTGATGGTGCTTGGCTTGTCCGTGACTGATGATGATTGATGTGTTTTGGCATGCCGTATTTGTTCATAATTCATGAACTTGCCTTTCTGCCTGGGTTCATACGTGGCCGCAGTTTACAGCTGTGTAAATCAAGGCGGCACTTGAGCAGTCACTGTCCCCGCTGACCTGAAACTCTTTTTTGTTAAAGATGAGTTAAGATTGTCTCATCTCATTTTCAGATGTGATGTTTGCATCGCCGTGGGGCAGCGAAAAGGTGCTGGTGGTGGAGACGTGGTTTGTGATTGCTAACCTCCTTGCATTTGACTTTGTACCCAGCCCAGCTGGCAGAGCAGTTGAAGGCAGGGTCGGACACGGATGTGAATAGACAGCATGCTGCCGGCCGCTGCTTTCAGACAGGCAGATCTGCAGCATGTTTTATACATAGGCTGTACACAAGGAGGCTTGGTGGGGAAAGAAATAAATGTTTCAGCGTCGCAGAGCCCATTTCTGCTCTCATTCTCATTGCAGGTTCTACGCTCATGGTGAACTCTGGTTTTAGCAGGGCTTTCTTGCTTTTGACCTAGCTAGTGACCTTCAAAGTGCCCTAACCCACACAGTACGATCTCTGGGTAATATTCTAGCCAAATTACTCATCACAGCGGTACAGTCCCCAAAAGGCTTTAAATGATGCATTAAGCAATGCAGCAGCATCTGCCACATATGGTTCCTCCTCTCGGGGATGTTTGCACGCGGGCAGCTCTTTGTTTTGCTCTGTGCTTTGGAAGGACAGGGACACGCGTGTGCACGTGAGCAAGAGAGAAGCGCACATTGCTTGTGTTTGCATGGGTGGTGGTAAAGAGGTGTACCTGGGGTCAGAATGGAAGCGTTGACCCAGCAAAGCCTTTAAGCTTATAAGGTGTGAATAGCGTCGGAGAGTTCAAGGAGACGCCTTGAGCGCCTTCTTGGATGAGAGCCCGATTACTCAGCACCTTTCGGGTCTGAACCCCAGGAGCGGAGGTGAGGAGATCTGTAGGTGCTGAAAGCAGCGGAGGTGAAGCATCGTTTCCTGTGCGGTCTCTAGCAAGCAGTAAACACGACGAAGGGTTGGTGGGGTTGGCGGACGTTTGTGTCTTCTTAGCAAGGGCTCTATCCTGTAGATGTTTAACACTGCAGGCAGCCCCACTGGAGCCTGTCGGGCTGCTCGTTGGATGGGACCAGGGCAGGAGGAGCCTGCAGTGGAGGGGGAGTGCAGCCCCCGTGCCCCCCATGCCTGCCCGCTTGCCCGTGCACCTGGCTGTGCAGCACCGTCCTGCAGCACCGCAGCCTGGCTCCCACGTCTGGTGTGTGGCAGAGCTGGGAAGGGGAGAGTAAAGCTGCTGAAACCATTTCAGCTGGGGTGAGCTTTTGCACCGGTGACACGCCGGAGCGTTGCTGTGACAGGGGTGGCGTGCGTTACCCTCTCCAGGTTCACCGTCGAGGTGGTGGGGTGACCTCCCTGTCACATTGTGAAGGCTGAACTAATATTGCTGCTGACTGCGTGGAGGGCTGCACAGTGCCTGGGGGGATGCGAGTGCCGCGCTGCTCAGTGTAACAGCTACACGCGTGTGCAGACAACTTGGTGTAAATACATAGTTTTGTCTGCAAACACGTCTTTAAGCACTATTATCCTTAATCAGCCAGGAGGTTAACAGCACTGAAGGTGCTTGGCCTTAAAGAAGAGGAAGGTACAGTCTTCTGTACATTGGTAAATTCATGCAAAGATTACTGCAGAATTTAAATATGTCCTTAGTGACAGAGATATATTTGTGAAAAGGAAGATTTGCCTTAGCAAATTCACAGCCAGAGCACAGGTGGATTTTACTTGAGCCATCAGCATTTGGGATGCTGGGATAAGCTGTTGTGGTTTTGCCTTGTACCTGGGGTATAATACTGAAAATAGCCCATCTACCAATTGAACCTAGGTGCTATCATCACTATCACTGATTTTATTGTATTATGATCCAGAAGGTCCTGCTGCTGCTGGTTGCGTTATGGTAGGTGTGGGTTTTTTTTTCCTTGCATTGGGAAAGACTAGCTTCTTTCCCTGCAACCCCAGTGTCTTGTGGGCAGATGAGGGCCAGGAGAAGACTGGAGGTTCACACAGATGCCGTGTCCAGGGCCCCTGGAGCAGTTTGTAGAAGTGGACCCCAGTCTTCCCCATTTCAGTCTAGTGCCTGAATACCGAGATGGACTTTGTTAATGACAAAGCAAAACATAATGACTCAGGGAAAAGCATGATGTCTCTAACACTGACAGATGCAATGAACTGGTTGTCAGGATCCAGGGCTTGATATTTCCTAAAGTATAAAGAACCTGTGTGGGTTCCTTCCTGAGATTAACATCTCCGAATCAACCTGGTGTACAGCAGGAAAAAATACACAGATTGTCTCCATTCTAGAATAATTGGCAATATTTCAAATCCCATTTGGATTTGGAACAGTATCCAAATAATTAGTGGAGTGTTTCTGGGTCTCTGCATCCCTCCTGGAGAGTGAGGAATAGCAAAACAGCCCTCTGTCAAGGTTCAAGGTGGTACAAACCTTGATGCCGACATCGGTGGGTTTGGCTGGTGGAAACCTCAGTTCAGCCCGTTGTCTCTCCAGTTGCTGCAGTTCCAGAGTGGTGGATATGAGGAACACCTGTGGGATATGCCATGATGCAGAAATGTCTAGTGGGGAGGGGGGAAATAAGAGCTATATCCTTTCTTTTTTAGCTAAGGGAGATGGAAATACTTTAACAAGGTTATGCCACTTTTCTCAGTATTTTGAGTTTCAAAAATTGTTACCGTCTTGGAAGAAAACTCAAGGTAGCTCCATCACGAGCTGGGAAATTAGGAGACCAAAGGAAAATTTTGACTATCTAGTAATTCTTCATACAAGGACCATCAGGATGACCTGTTTCCCTCCTTTATCTTGGTGGGGCAGCTTCCTTGAGCGCAGGTGATGTTACCGCTAAACCGCCTTCTCAGTATGTGTTCCTTTGCATTATCCTAATCTTGGGGGGGAAAAAAAAAAGAAAAAAAAACTAGAAGAAAAAAAAATGAGGACGACGAGGCAAAAAATGCCAGCTAATCCAGTCACAGTTAATGCACCACCATGGAATTTGTGTCAACAAACTGACTGATTCTGAGGTTACGTTGTACTCCGTTGTGGAGATATTTAAAACCTCGTCGGTGGTAATGCTGGGAGAAATAAAGGGTTTAGAAAACAGAATATAGCTTCATTTGGCACGGAGTAGGTGCGAGCCATATGGAGTCCAGATGTTCCTTCGGTGCCTTCCGAAAAGGTAACAAATCCAGAGTCACTGAAGGAGGAATTTCAGACTAAACAAATGAGAAAAATGTGTGGCCGAACACAACAGAGCTTTTCAGCACAGCAGTGTCTCCTGCCTCTCTCACCTTCTTGCCATCGCCCCGTTTCGGTGCCTTCTGTGGGAATTTTTTAATATAAAGTAGTGAAAACTACATCTTGATAGGCAGAATAGTGTCTCAGCATCTGTATGCAGTTTGAAGTTGGCAAACAAGGCGAGGTGCTCCATTTTGAGGCATAATAAATAGAAAAATGTTTAATAGGTGGAAATAAATAGAATAAATCAAAAATGTAAAACATCTTTAAAAAAATCCGTAATTTTTCCGCTCCTTTCTTTCGGTATAGGCCTCAATATTTTCTCTTTAAATCCTCTGTGCTGAATTGTAACTTCTTATCAATAGTACATAATTCGCATTTGCAGCACATTACCTCATTTGCATTTTACTTGTCAAGCAACTTGAATACAAAGAGGTGGAGGCCCCAGCTCTGCAAACATCTACACGTATGAGTAACAGTTCAATTAAGCAAAGATATACATATGCATATGTTTGCAGGGCGGAAGCCTGTGTGTTCCTCCTGAGGTAATTTTTGAAGTTTTAGGGTTGATTCAAGTTGAGAATAGAGTCCATGTCTCTTGATAGCCAGAGTACTCTGAAAGCCATTCTTCATTAAATGAGTGAATCTGCCTTGTTGTTTGCATGGAAAACAGGTTTCCTGGTAATTTAACTTGCTTTTCTGTACGTGAAGAAGAAACAAGGGATGATGGAAACTTGTGACAGGTAGCACTTAGACATTCAGGACCATATTCCTCAAAACCCTGCACCACTGTTGCCTAGTCTGTCTTGTGCTGGCTGCATTTGTAAGCTAAATTTGCCAGATCCTTAAACTTTGTTTTACCTCTGGCTGGGATATCTGTGCCAACAGAAGCCCCGTGTCTAAGTGCGGACGTAAAGGCAAATTATGTCTGTCAGGGTAATTATTTTGCTTAAGGTGGACAAGGGGGAAAAAAAAGAGAGGCAGAACTGTAAAACTGCTCTTTAGTTTAAGCAGTTGAGATTGAGTATTCAGAAAAGCCCCCTTCTGTAAGCTGCTCGTCCTAGCAAGATGCTCCCAGCGCACACCTGCTCTAGGAGCGTGTCTGGTGTGGGATCGTGCCTCGCCGCACACCTCGTTTTTCCCTGACCTTAATTTGAGGGATGGATATACCTAATCCACAGAAAAAAGGGTGAGGCCTGCTGGGGTGGGCTACTTTTGAAAGAGGAGCCCCAAGTTTGAAGCCGGCAGCCTCCATCTGCCCTGAGTTTGTATGACAGAGTAAGTATAACTGCAGTATCTTATTGTCAGGTTCACCTTGTCCAAATTAAGCGAGGAAATTGGTTTTCTTGAGGCACGCTCCCAGCATTTACCCTCATTAAGACTTCCTGCTAATGTGAGTACTCAGCAGTATTTTGCCTTTGCAGATTACAAAGCTAATGGGTGAAGGCGGCAGCTAACGAATGGCCTCCTCAGTCTTCCCTGAGCCGAGAAAAACACCACTCAACTTGGAGGATTTTGCCTGGCTCGCAACATTTTGCGCTTCTGGATAGCTCTCACGTTGGATGCTCACGAAGCGCGGGTACCACGGGCCAGCTGCATCCCTGGGGTAATGCCGTGTGCGGTCAGGGGGACACGGCACCGAGCCTTGGACCCGTGAATGCAGGCGGTCATGGCCAGCACGGTGGCTACCACGGAGAGGGTCAAGCCGTCAGCGGAGGTCCTTTCCTTCCCTGCAGCACCAGCTGCGCTGGTGCTTTCACAACACCTTGCCAAAAAATGACAGCGCCCTGCGGAGCTACCAAGCGCCCTGCTTGCCTGCCCGCTCCAGTTGCAGAGCCCGGCCATTTGTGCGGCTGGGCGACTCCGTCGGGTTCGGCGGGCAGCCCGCGGGGGGTCCCCGTCTCCAGCCGGGGAGCTGCCATGAGCAGATGGAGGCAGGCTGGCGCGGTCGCGTTGTCGGGGGCACAGCTGGAGCCGGGAGAGGGTGCGCGTCTCGCTGGTCTCAGCCGGAGGGAGGGATGGAAAACATCTGGGGCGTTGGCTCTTGCACACCGCCAAAGGTGCAAGAGGACCAGCGGTGTGGGTAATTCTCTCCACCTCTGAGCCACTCATGTTCCTTTTTGTTCTCCCCGAATGAAATAGAAAACAGCAAAAGAAATTAAGGTGTCGTAAAACACGAGGGTCAAAGTGCATCTTCTCAAAAACAAAATAAGAGTTTTCAAAGAGGCGCTTTGTAAGGTTGAAAACATTTTGCTTTTTCATGTGTGCGCGCTGCTTCATTAAGATGCTTTGAATCTCAAGCTGGAATTTAAGTTATGCTTCCTTGTCTGTTTAAGCAAGGTGTCGTTTTGTTCCTAGTTTCAAAGCTGTAGGTGTCAGGTTTGGGTTTTTTGATGTCCTGATCGAAGTGTGCTGGCTTTGCAGCAGCATCCTGCTGCTATCCTGCCGGGAAACCTCACGCTCTTTTTACTCCAGGCCTTAAATGGACAGTTTTTCTGACATTTAGGCTGTTTGTTGACTACATGCATGCTCCAAAAACATCCGTAAGGGTCTGTTGTGGTATAAGCAGTCTTGAAACTACCTCGTTTTGGTCTGGAAGCATTTACCATCGTAAGGTTGTGAAGCCTTAAATTTTTACTCAGTCTGTTTTTGGTATTAGCTGAGAGTGCCTGAGCTTGCAACTACACATGGAAATATGTGGAAGATGATCAGAAGGGCAGTTTAGTATCTGTTGCCTTTGGGACTACAAGCAGGCCCTGTTTTCTGTGTTAGTGGCATTCAGGGAAAGAAATTGCATTTGGACATTTTGTTTCTTGTCTTGCAGCTTCTCAGATTTTCTTGATTTGTTCATCAGTTGTTTCACCGAGGTGAAGTTTATGCTACTGATCATGTAGGAAGGTCAGAGAGGATCATTAAATGACCGAAGAATTGCCGTTGAGGACACAAACGCCAGTCTAGATTCAGTCACCCCTGCTTCTGACCTCAAATAAATAGATCTGGGATGTATGGACCTGCAGGTGGTTCTTTAGGTGTTTAAAAAAATGACAGCAGCAGTGCTGTAATGCTTATCACCCTATGCTGTTGGTGCACCTCGCCCTTGAAACGCGTACTCTTTGTGCTTTGTAAAAGTCCTCTTAAATAACTTCTAATAATGCAAACGTTTTTACCTGGAGTTAGGAGGAATCGGCAAGCTCCTCCAGAGGATTTTAGCAGTAGAGCTGGGACAGGTGATTCAAGGCACTGAATTCATAGTCACCAGGAAGTGCTAATGATGGTGATAATGAAAGACAGCGCTTTCCCTTGGAGACTTATTGATGGAGAGAACAAACTGAAGGCTCCCAACCTTCTTGCCATCAGGGACCTTAGAGACGCCAGGCAAATCTTTGCTCAGCGCAGCAAAGAAAAAGCTCTTGGACATCAACTGTCCCTGAGTTCTCCGGGGTTTTGTGCTGCCTGTTAGAGCAGAGAACCTGCACGATAACCCAGATGGGCTATTTAATGAGATGTCCTCTAATGAGAGGTTATAATTTTAAAGCCGAGCTAATAAAGGGTGAGATGTAGTTCCAGATGCTTCCTTTTTGGGGTTTTACTGCGTGTTCTACTGTCCTACTTAAGGTGAATGAAACTCTGGTATTGCAGAGCAGTATTTCACAAAAGCAGATTTGTCCTGCGTTTCCATATTCCCTGGAATATTACCTGTTACAGATGGAAAATCTGTGGGTTTTTTTCCTCCCAGGAGAAGGCACTGCTCTGTAGATGTTCAGCCAGAGAAAAGGTGGCTAGCTGTACATTGGAAACACATCAATGTGAGGCCATCCATCTCAGTGATGTGAGGATGAGGAAACGCAGCGGGTGCTTGTGTTTCTTTTTCTTCCTTTGTTATTGTTTTTCTCTAGAATCAGGGACTAATCACTATAATCTTCTGTTATTTCTGCTTTCCTTCCAACTTTCCAGTAGTTTTTGCAGGTCTCTTGTCAGTTTTGTGAAAAAACTAGCAGTGGAATAAAACTATGAGTGGTAGTGCGCATGCACAAGAGAATGAAATTACGATTGCAGTAGTAAATTTAATCTGGCAATTTCAAATTTTAGAATACTTGACTTTGTGACTTTAACTTTCCTTTGGTGTGGTTTGGGCATACAGTTAACTAAGTTGTTCCAAAAAATTACGTTTTCTGGTTGAGTCGTGTGTGGAATATGTTGTAACTTAAGTGAATTATCAACCCAAAAGTATTAATTTGTGTCTGTATTTTGTTATCTATATATTGATGAGTATGATCCTTTTCCTGCATGTGTGTGGGTTTTTTGAGTTTTTAGGATTCTTTGGTGCATATGTTAAAATATGTGCAGTTTTTGTCAGCCGTGTAATACTGGGCTGTGAAGTGTAATTTTAGTCTGGGTCATGCTCACACTGGTCACTTAAACGCTAGTGGATTGCTAGTAGATGCAGTATATTATAAGGAATAGACTGCCTTTGCCATTTGGGGGGATTTACATTGCTTTAAATATTCACTCTTCTTAAAATTAGCGTTCACAGTTTACAACCTTACAATAAAGACAGATACTGTGTGTACGTAAAACATTTATAGAAACATTAAAATTGTAAGAACAGAAAGAAGGAATCCCTTCACGTCACATCTCATTTCTAGTTGGTAAGCTCCTTGTCTCTTAAGCCATGGCTTTTAAGCATCCCTCAGTTTTGTAGCACAGCTCTATAAAATCTCTAGTTGAGTGAAGGTCAGCTATACGAGGGGACAGATTTATTGCTATTCCCCCGTGTGCTTGCTTGTGGGCAGTTTTGCTGTGAATTATCGTTTTCAAGGGTGCAGGATGGGGCCGTATTTTCGCACGTGCGAGAGCGCAGCGGCAGCCCGCAATGCTGGGGACGAGGCGTAGCGCAGGCTGAAGCCGTGTTGGTGCTGCTGAGTCCTGCTGGCGTGGCTCTCAGCGAAGAGTGACCGCCTCCAGCTGGCAAAGCCTGACCGGCAAAAAGCCCAGAGTCTAGATCCCGTTATATGAGCAAAATTACTGCTTTGTGGTGCCTGTATTGCTTCGGCCAGGATCTAATGATGTAGCTCTTTATCTGCCTGTGTGGCTGAAGACAAGGAGGAACTACTCCAGGAAGCCCACCTGTGCTTGCAAAACTTCCAGTGTCATTTCCACTTTTTCCAGGTTTTTTTTCCCCTACCACCTTCTGTTTAAGTTGCATCCCTACCAAACTTGCTAAATGCTTCCACTCCCTTTTCCAGGTAACCGTACAGGTAAGAGACAGCCTTGGAGTAAATCCTTGCATCGCTTATCAATTAATTTTATGCTACACCCAGGATTTTCGGATACATCTGCTTCTAACAGCATTTGTCTGTCTGTATCCTTCATGGATTTACAGCTTTCTTGTCCATATATCAAGGCAAGAATAACATTTTTAGTTGAAGACGTGTAGTTTTCAAGAGTTTGAGCCGTAGATAATTTTTTAAATGGGTGAATCCTATTTAAGATGCTAAGCACAAATACCCTCTTTTCAGTTGGTGAAATTATCCCAGTCGACTATGAATTATGGCCAATTACTCTATAAACTGCATCACTTCTTAGAAGAAGTTGTGTTTTAATTACATTTTTTCCTCTGTAGCAGGCTGCTAACCCTACCTTCCTTCAGTGTTGGATCCAAATGTTGGCCTTTATCAGTCTTGCATGTTGGGTAGGATACACTTGGAAGACTTGGGGGCATCAGCAATGGCTGGAATTTGAAGGGGACTGTTGTTAAACTGCATAGTGTTACATTTATGTTTGTTTTCCCAGTGAAATCGATTGCAATGCCCAGCTACAGAAGTGAGCGAATTCTTGCTGATCTGACACCAGCCTTTATGTTGAACCCTGTACTTAAATCTGCATTTGCTTTAAGTATTCAAGCTGCAGCTTGGTATAAAGGCTTGATGATGTAATTATTTTTGTTGGCAAGCCTAACACTTCAAGATGTTCCAGAGTGAATAGTGATGGAGTCTGTCAAGTGCTTTCTTGAAATCTCTGAAGTTTATGATGAGTGAATTTTGCCATTCAGTGCTTTCTTCAGTGATTAGTCTTACAGTGAAAATGTGGTCAACACATGAGCTTTCAGGTCAAATTATTCATCCCCTTCCTCTTTTTCAGATTTTCATGAATATTTTTCTTTCATGTTTTTTACGAAAGTGAGTTCCTTGCGTTCACTAAACAAAAGTTTACTGAACTTGATGTAAAGTTTACATAAAATGACAGAGAAAAGCATCTCTGAAAAAATTACCAGCAAACTGTGTGAAAGCTTGCCGTAGAAAATGTTGCCAGCCTCTGTTTCCTGTTATCGGGAGTGCCCGTCACTGAAGCTGCAGGGGCTGGGTATGGCTGCCAAATGTTGTTTCCAGCAAAGACTAACAAACCCCACGACGAATTTTAGGTTAAATTACTTGTAAATGCTTGTCATCCGCATGTGTTTTCAGCTGGGATGGTTAAACAAAGGCTTTGCAGAGATAAGTGTGTTCTGCCATCGAGCAAGAGGTCTTGTTTGGATGGGTTGCGCGCCTTCCGGACGGCTCCCTTGGCATCCGCCGCTTCCCATTGGGATTGTGGAAGTGAGCGATTAGCAAGCTGCTGATGAGATCTAGTTATACCCAAAAAAGAAAGAGAGAGGGGACCAGATTTCCCTGAGTGTTTTGCTCAGCGGTTGTCTCAGTGACTCTTGGCATTATTCCTCATTTTTCACTGTAGTGATGGAGAGCTTGATCTGGTACATTATTTTTATGGTGGGATTAAAAAAAAAAAAAAAACAACAAAAAGCAGATCAGTTGGCAACTAAAAAAGTCCTGCCATCTTTGATCTTTATTGTGCTGACAATAAAATTGGTATGAGTTTTGCCTTGTCTGAAACCTGTTTCCTATGGGCTTCATCTGGTTAAGAATATTCTGCTAAATCAGTAGTCGAGTTAAAGTCATTTATCACTGTCCCTTGGTGTTTTCATTAAACTTTCTCTTAAGAATGAGAAGGTGGTACTTCTACATCTTTAGAAAAAGCTGAAACCAAGGAAATGCTATGACATCCAAGCCCAAATTTTCATATTGCAATGCTGTATATTAAATTTAAAATCACCATGTTTTACACAATCATTAATTTCTATTAAGTTCCTTGTGGCATATTTGCATTCAAAGCATGACTTTGATAGGGGTTACTTCATTCTGCAAAATACTTGGGCTCGCCAGTCCCACCAGCCAGCTCCAGCAGTGAGGGGTGGTGGATCCATGCTCCAGCCCTTGGCCCGCAGCCCCGGTGGCTGTGCCTCCATCCCCAAGCCTGCAGGCGTTTCTCTTGTGTTAATACCGGCAAAGCTCAAAGTGTTGGAGCAACTTAAGAAATAATAATAAGGTCACAAGGACAGCTTACAAAAAAAGGATATCTTGCCCTGGGACTGTTGCATGAATTATATTTGTATTACTTCATATTTTTATCAAATCTATCAATATGGATTCTTTTTCCTAGCACCAAATGATTTTCACTGTCTTCCCTTACCCTGGGAAACACCACGAGCTTTTCTTCGGCATTCTTTATAATTTTATTTTTTTTCCCACAGAAGATGAAAGAAAAGCAGACGGCTTTGATAGATTTATTGCCTGTAAATCTATGAAAGGTGCTACTAAAAATCTCAGACTGAATGGCTGAGATACCGGTGAGGATCCAGTTAAGAACCATGGCTGATGTAGTCAGTAAAGGTCTCTGCCTGTTTGATGGTTTTCCTAAAGCCCCAGCTCTTGGGATGCTGGGTTTTCTCGAGAACTTTTCCTCTGACATGCAGCAAAATGTAATTTCTGTTTTTCTTGTTTGAAGAGATAAGTTTGACAACATGACTAGAGCAGAGCGTGTGCTGAAACTTGTGGAAATAAAGCAGCAAATGAAAGAACTCCAGTTTTACTCATAAAAATGTATTTATTTTTAAGCCAATTTCAGGATTTTTTGACATTTGGATTTCCCGATAATGAAATGTTTCACAGTATCTTTGAGACTCTTAAACAGTTCTACTAAGCTACTTCATAACATTTCGCTGCCCTTGAATATTTGTTCTGTATGATTTGAAATGTCTGTACTTTGTATTTTTTTTTTTTTTCCCCCCTTTGACTCTCCCAGGTAGGCTGTGCAGTTCAGTGAGCTCTTTAATGAATATGAAGCATGCTTTCCTCCTTGCATTTTTCTTTTGACTTTTTTTTTTCTTCCACAAGGCACGGTTTTAAGAATTGAAATATTAGACATCTGGATTTATTAACAGTCCACAATGTTGGGTGAGGGCAGTATTTTTTTTTAAGAGCACTTCATTTTCATCTCTGCATAGCGGAGTTGTCTTTGAAATGCACCCAAGGAGCAGAGCATGCGCCCTTCGGCTGCCAAGGCCAATTGTCCGCCTGCGTTTAAATAAGCCACCGTGAAGCTCCCATTTTCACTGTTTCTTTTGAGAGTTGGTTTATTGATAAACGTGCCGGGGGGCTGTTCATGTAGCACAGGACTTTTCAAGGTGCTTTCCAAACATTCTTGAAACAAGCCATCATCACGGCATCATCAGTTTTGCAGAGGGTAAACTGGGGCATGTGAAGGTCGGTGGGGTTGGTGGAGGCCAGGCAGGCATCCATGGCAGACTGCAACTGGAGGTGGGAGTCCTGGCTCCCAGCTCATTATGGAGGTGTGTTATGGGGGGCTTGCGCTTGTAGAAGATCCTGAGACCTGGACAAGGTGTACGTTCACCCTGGGAACAAAGCTCCTCTTCTGCCCTGCAGTGCCTGTGCAGCATGCTCCTGGATATCCCTGGTTCTTCATCATGATGAGAGTTTGGGGCTGATTTGGGACCATCAGTGCTGTAAATAAGGGGCAGTGCCCCCAGCGTCAGTGTGCATGCACTTGGGTGAAGCTCCTCTGCGTGGCATCGAGGTGGAGCATTGCTTCTTTAAGGAACCTTCATTGGATCTACGTGTTAAAACGTTCACTGGGTGCATAGTTCATGCTGCGTGCTCTTGGTGGTTGTGGTGGTGAGCCTTGTGTTGCTGGCTTCTCCCAGGGAGTGCCTTGCACCCGGCTTTACCCTGCTGCTGACTCTTTCACTTCTTACAGAGAAGGGGGGTTGGGCTGGTGCATTAAGACCTCTGATTCGTGTAAACTAAGAGAGGCCTAACCTTACCTGCCTGCATCACAGAGGTCTGAGGAAAATTAATGCCCTAATATTAGTTAATTGCTTTCAAGATATATAGTGAAAATAAAGTTCTAAGTATCTGGGTAACTATTGTTTCCTTTATTATAGTAATGTATCTCATTTTATGGGAGTCATCTGCAGTAGCATTTAGTCTGCGGTGATAAAGCAAACCCAGCAATGTGCTTCTTTACAAACCCCCACCAGCACAGGGCTGGTTTGCATTGATGGCTCTTCAAAGCCAGAGGACGCTCACCGGCATGCACGGCTACATGAGCGTGCCCAGGCAGCCCTCGCCTGTCCACTGTGAAAAAACGAGCATGTTTCCGTGCCTGTCTGCTTGCAACCACAGCCTGCAAACCACAGCACCTGAAGACGTCACATGCATCCCTTGGCGCGATGAAGGAGGTCGCTCCGTTCTCACAGGCTGTGGTCGCTGCAACGCCCTCCCGAAGCTACGAGGAGCCAGCCCAGCTCGGTCGCGGTGCTGGTTTCCCTGCTCTCGGGCCAGCAGCGGTGCGGCTGTGCTATCAACCCACGTGCTGTGTCCCTACCGCCCTTGCAGATTCCCGGCTGTGGGCTACAGCATGTGGAGATTTGGTCAGTGGCCAAAATAAACCAACGGAGGGAACTGAATAAAGAGCGGGTGTTGGCACATGCACAGACGTACTGGCGGGGAGCTGTCGCTGGAACAGGATTTCCACGGGCGGCCAGCTCATTGGTGTTTGCCACCAGCCGAGCCCCAGCGCAGCAGGCATTTTGCATGCCTACGGGAGTCACCTTCCCCATTCAAACACCCCTGGTCCGCTCGGCTTAGCGGCAGCTTTTCCAGTGTGTCCCATGGGCCTTTGGTTTTGATATCCAAACAGGATATTAGCTAAATAAATAGTTATTATTAGTCAAGTACCTTGCACCTGGACTGCCAGGTGGTGGGACACCATGGGGCTGTTAGTTCTGGGGGAAGTGTGGTGGCTTAGGCACTTGCAGGAGCCTGCGTGGCTGAGATGTGCTGCACGACTTGGGGCTTGCCAGGGCCTGAAGGCTTCATGAACAATAGATGAACTGCCCTTATCCAGCTGAGAGGTGACAAAAAATGTGTTTGTTTCCAGCTAGTCTAGGTTCATCTCTAATGATACATTTCTTGTCTTTGGACAAGACATTATCTTGCTTGTTGTCCTGAACGTTGTCGTCTTTGGATGAAGACCTGCATGTTCTAGCTCCCCCCAAGATGCATAATCTTTCTCTGCGTTAGTATTACATATTTTGAATGTCTCTCCTTGCTTTGCTTCAGAGTCATTTCTTTGTCAGTCTGCTTTTGAAGCACCTAAATTAAGGTTTGCTATACAGTTAAAATCAAGTGTAAACTGGTGTTTGCTTCAGCAGAGCTGTCCTCACATGTTGCTGCCATGCACACCAGTCAGTTACTATTAACTTGTAAAAAGTAAGAGGATGGTAGATCGCATGAATGTTATCGGACACTCAGCTGTCAGTTCATTCCCCAAAAGCATGCAGAGTGGCTTAGTGCGAGGATTATTTTCCATTGTTTATGCTTTTATTGTTTTCTTTCTCTATAGCTGCTTGCATTAATCTTGTATGTCCTATCGATAAACCACAGTTCACAAGCTTCTGATCTCTCTTGTCTACATCATATTGCTCTGTGCTAACTCTTGAGTTACGTATCTAAGGACATTTTAATCATACTTCCACTTGCACATGAAAGCCATTGCTTCGTCCTGCATATTTCCCATGATTCTGATGTTATCCCAAAGATATTTTACTATTTTTCTCCTTAGAGTTGCGAGCACTGTCTCTAGCAGTCATATTTTTCTCTCCCCCTACTGGGATGTAGAGACCCCAGAATGTATTTTTTTGCTGTACAAACAATTCAAATTGGAAAGATTCAAAAGTATGTGATGAAGATCAAGGCTATGGATCCTGAGAAACCAGTGTAGGGCAGTCTTGACTGCATCTGCATCTTGTTTCCCTATCTCAGCGCGTGTTGGGGAAAGCCATGCTGCTAGACTTGCTCTTTCTGAATCAGAACACTTCTGGAACATTTCTTGTGCAAAAACTCTGGTGGATAGACTTTGCAAGTGGCAGCCTTATGATCGGTCCATAACCAAAACTGAAGGATGGTTTCCAGTTCCTCTTTCCAGCTCTGTCTGAAGAAGAAAATCTTGTCTCAAAATTTCCAGTTGTCCCCTTCATTTCATGATCAGGGCAAAGTCAAGGCTACTTGGGGATCCTGAAGTGTGAACTGGTAGAATTTGCAATGTGTATGGGTTTGAATGTAGGGTAGAACCTGAATTCCCAATGTTTGTAATTTTGAGAACTGGTCTCAAAGGCTTTTGGATTGTCGCATCATCGTTGGTTTTGCCATGGTTGTTATACTCATCCCTTTAAATCATTTGAGTTGGAGACTTTTTTTTGTCAGTTGACACTAAAAATGGTCGGGAATTCAAAGCTGGATGTAATGGCTGTTTAAGCAGAGGTGGGGAAAGCACCTGTGATCATATGATAAATCTGTACCAGTGACGTGTACACACACAATTGATTTCGGAAACTAAATAAAAATTTTTCAAATTCCCTAGCTATGTTTAGTGGACAAAGAAAACCACCTGAGCACTGAACAAAGATGAAACTGTCTGAGGAAGGTACTTAACAGATATATTAAATGAAAAAGTTTCAGTGCTTTGCTGTGCTCTGGAAATACCAAGAATAACAGTTTCCACTGACAACAAAAAAGAAGCTCACCTCTTTTGTCAAAACTCCTTTTCATTAAATGTGGTCTTTCAGTTGTCATACTGAAGGCTTTGCCCACTGCAGTCATGTTCATGGTCACTTGCGTATTTTGGAATATTGCTGTTACTGTACTGTACCCTTCCACATGGATGGGGAGAAGGGAGGTTGCTTCCACCTCTGCCAGGGTAAGAAGCAACTTTCTTACTCAACAAACTATTTTGAGCATCCACTAAATCCATCATTAGTCACCTAGAAACACAAGGAATTTGGGCCAGAACTATCTTTCTTCATTACACAAACCTCATGTCAGAAAAGAAGACCCACGTGCAACATGTCATTCAAGTGTTGTGTCTGTGTAACTTACATATATAATGGTGCAAGAGAAAATGATAGTTTCCCATTTAAATGAACAGTTTAGCTCTGCCTATGAATAGTCTGTAGTTAGACAGTGTATTTTTGTCCCTGAGTGCACTAAAACTCAGTTTAAAAGACCACAGCAATGAGAGAAATTGCATCGATTTACTTAATTACGGTACTTTCTTGCTGATGGGTTGGTGTTCTATGCGTTATGTTCAGGAGCTGTCAGATGTCTGTATGGCAGCATCCTCAGCACTGTGCTGTGGCTTAGCCCTCACACAGTAACAGGTGCTTTTAGGAGAAGACTTGGATCCTATTACGTGTTAACTCTTGAGGTGAAAGGAATGCATAGATAAAGAGTGGACAGGCATTGTAACTCATTTTTTGCATGTTGTCTGTTGGCTCCACCAAGCATCGACCAAGAGGGGTAAACGTGGAGGTGGCCCTGCAAGCATTTCTCTGCACAGCCAAGTCCAACGCATATTCAAACTCTTAGCAGCAAGTTAAGAATTACTTTCTTGATTACATCTTTCTGGGCAAACGAGCTCAAAGTAAGTGACAGTTCTCCAGCAGAGTGTATTCTTTGGGAAGTCTGGTGCATGCAGATGCCTACTTTAATTTCACATTGTGTGTGTGTGTATATATATATATGAACTCTATTTAATTTCTTAACAAAGCTCATAGATCACTCTTGGCCTGCTGTAGTTGTCCCTGTGGCTAGGGTCAATGGTAGTGTGTTGTCCGCTCATGGCTGGAGGCCACGAGTCTACAAATGGATTTAAATTGCAGAGTTCTGCCTTTTCACTAGAATATAATTAAAATAATTAATTACAAATTTATTTTATTTTCAAACTAGAAATTTAGTCTATTTTTGTTCGTTTTCCTCATGACGTGCCGCTGAGATGATGAAAACTTGCTTCTAATTCCTGTAGGTCTTGCAGTGCTGTGCATTGCAATTAACATTTCATGGCAGGCTTTTATGCTACAAAATAGTAGTTCTTATGGAATCCGTGTCTTTTCCAAATATTATGATCCTCATAATTCTATAACTTTTATAATTCCCTGTGGTTCATACCATTGTTAATATTAAGAAATACGAACCAAGGAGTGTTTTGTTGTGCTTATCCACAGAGGATGTGATTGAAATAAGTACAGCTTTACTTAGTTTAGTAGCTGTAACCACCTCCAGTGAGGACTTCCAGGCTGAACCATGGGGCTGGTTTGTTGCAGTTATAAGATGATGCTCACAGTAAAAGGACTGGGCATCTCTGTGTTGTAGCCCTGGAAAGATGCTGGGGAATAGGTCCTAGGGATGCTGAGAGCAGGGTAGCTGTCATGAGCACAGCTGGTGAAAAATGAAGTGGAGGTCTGTATGCAAGTGAAATGAGGGAAGAAATGGCGTTGTGAACAGGCAGCTATTCAGGGGCTGTGCCTGAGTGATGGAAATGGAGTTTATTTGACTGTTCGGAAAATGGAGTATGAAGAAGAGTTTACTTTGTACTGGTTTATTATTTGGGGGTTCTTTTCTATCTGGGGTTTTGACTTGAATCAATTTCCAAGATTTATATTTGATTTCTGTGTGCTTCATAGCATATATTGCTCCTTAGTCAGCTTATCAGTTATGTAATGCTGACCCGCTGAAGCCGTGTCTGGAAGTTTCCAAATACCATTTGGTTTCTTTCAGTCTGCTTAAAAGAGAAAAGGCTAAATAAAATCAGCAGATGAGATGCAGCTGGTGAGGCAGTTAGCGTGGCCTACTGTTACGGCTACCTGCTGATGAACACTATTATGTCCCCTATTTCAGTTGCTTCTGATATGTTCCAAGTGCCTTTAGCTTTTTCTAGGGCAGTCACTTCCCCCCAAATGATTTAAAAATACTTTTTCTTTAAATTTCAGCTGAGTTGACTCACCCATTTCCAAGACCAAGGCTGGGCAGGGGGGAAACTGCTCTGTGGTTTATTCCCCGCCCTAGTTTTGGGGAAGGGCTGGTGAAGCAGTGCTGTGTGGTGGCCAAGGCACCACTGGGGATGTGGTTCTGTCCTTGCGAGGGCACCCGTGGGAAGAGGCGACCCATGGGGAATGGCATTGTGCTTTACTCGAAGCAGAGGATGGATAAGGTGCGGTCACGTCAAAGTCGTGCCAAAGACCACACTGAACGAGAAGGATAAAACAGCGAGCATCTGTTTCTTCATTAACTCCTGTCTGTTCAGTGCTCTGAAGAAGGGTCTGCTGTAGAAATGATCCTGTCCCTTTCCTCTAGGGTTTTTTGGTGTTTGTGGATCTGTGTGTGAATGTCTAGGTGAAAAAGTGGAGGAAATTAATAACGCAGAGGTTCAAATGTGAAGATTATGCATAAATGAAAACTGGGTTTGACCTTTAACCGCTCTGAGAATAAATGTGCAGCCTTTTCTGTCTGGGAAAAGTAATAGAGGGCATCATTTTCAAAAAATGAATGAGATATTTTAGGAAGAAAACTGTGTATCTTGATATCATAAAATTCAGAATGTACAAATGGATACTCTGCAGGAAACAGAAAAAAAAAAGTATTAAACCTCTGTAAAGTAGTTTTTAAAAGTCTTTTTTCAGTTAAACTGGTAGCCATGTAATGACCTGATGCATCTGAACACAGTTAGTTTGTATTATAGTTGGGTGGGGAAGAAGGTGCCCATCAGCTCTGTAAAACCTGAATGATTTGAAATGGGTTCAGCCAGCTAATCTGTAGGGCAAGCAGTCATAAAAGTATGCTAGCGACATAGTCTAACGTCTCTTGTAAATTTTTTTCATTGTCTATAATGATTTTACCATATATATATATGTATACAGGTTAACCTTTACTGATCAGAGCTGATTTATTGTTGTAGGTGTCTATATCAAAGGTCTGGATGGTGAAATACATGCTATTAACAAACCGTTTCTATTTAGTAAGCCAAGTGGAATTTTTGAAGAACGTAAAGGTTACTTTTACAAAGGATTGTCATCTGGCTGGCATCCAGGGTTTCCAGTCAGTGGAATTTTAGGTGAATATTTGGCTTTAATAAATACATGGCCAAACCCCCATTGAAGCACATGCTGAAGGCAGAGGGTTATTCCTTTGCTGAAGGTGGGGGCTGGGTACCTTGGTCCCACATAGGTCACAGCTGTCAGTACCTGAGCTCAGGTGTTTGCAGGTAAGAACATCTTGCCTGCTAGGGATACCCCAAATGATGCAGCAAACCTGGGTTTGGTGTGAGGAGGGGGGAAATGCAGGGGGCTGTAGGGCATGTCCTGTGCTGGGGTTGTCGACCGCTCAGGGGATCGTTGTAGTCTTGTACCGTATGCCTTCAAGGGCAGGTGTTTGTTTTTTTTTTCCTGCTGTGCTCAGTGTCATCCTTAGCAGGGTGGGAGGGAGCGTAGTAAATGCTTGGGGTGATGGGATACTGCCCTAAAGCCAGTAAATAAAAGCGTGTGTTTCTAAAACATCTTATTCTTTACTTTCATTGAGCGTGGGCTTTCATGGTGAGGGTGGAGTGGCTAATCTGATATTCATCTGTGCAAGCATTTCAAAGGAAATTCTAATTACTTAACCTTTACTGTGGGCTCCGCATGCTCTGGTTTACCCAAAACTCATTGCTCTGGGGTAAAATCCTGACCCTTACAAAGTCAGTAAGAGTTCTGCCAGAGCCTCCTGCATTTCCCTACTGAAGCACGGCAACGTGTGGCGGCAGGGCAATTTTGTTCGCCTGTGTCCTGTAGTTCCAGGGGCTTCATTGCAGCCGCTACATGTTCTGTGTTTTCAGCTTTATGCCCTGCCACCTGCAGATTTTACTCATTTTATTTATGTTATTCAATCACATACCCTAGCGCCCTCCCAGAAACCTTTGGGGCTGATGATTGAGTCGTTCAAAATTGAAGGACGGTGATGGCCCTAGCTGCTTTTTGCTATTAGGTCAGCATTCCCTGGGACAAAGCCCAAGGCTTTGGAGTTTGTGGAAGGTGACTTACAGAGCAAACAGCAAACACCCAGCTCTGCAGGAAGGGGTGTTATTCTCCCATCAACTGGTGACCCCACCCTTTTCAGGTGAGCTGTTTCACCAGTTTGAATTGCAAACCATCCTTATTCCCTTACATATGGTTTGCACAAGCTCTTGCATACATAACTAGCTCCCAAGTGCAAGGCAGTGATTGCTCCGTGGACCACAGATGCCTCGTCCTGCTCCCCTCAATCCCGTTTCCAGCTGCTGCCGCTGTGTCCACCTGTGAAATGCGAAGGCTACAGTTGGTAACTGTGATAGATAGGAATGCCCCGTGCTCAGTCTGAGCACAGAGTGTCTGATCCTCTATGTATTATTCATGGAGTTTGTACAAGCTGACGATGCTCCAAAGCAGAAGGAGGAATTTTGGCAAACAGTTCCTTCTCCTGTAAAAAACATACTAATCTTTACAAATATTGAAGCAAATGGAGGGAGGTGTTTTTTAAGATACTTGAAATATTCTTGCCAAGTGTATTGTATAGTACTCAGTGCAACTGCTCAGAAATTGTAAGAACATCGGTGTTTTTGAAATGATCGATCCAGCCCTTGAAGGCATTCGACGAATGGCGCCTATGCCAAAGGAATGGTGGCACACAAAGAGCAGCGGAAAAAATGCTCTTTTGGATTAAGCATTTTGTACTGCTTTACTATACCTGCGGTACCTGGTACAGGAGCCTGTTTGGATAGTAGGCCTTAAAAAATGGAGGATTATGTGCTTGCATGGGGTTACTCATTTGCAGTTTGCAGTCTTTCTTCTCAAGAAGTCCAAAACAGTATCATTACAAGAAACTCACAGCTCATAAAAAAGAGACTTGAGCATATAACTGTCTGATGATGCTTAATTACCTGCTGGTGTTTTGTTTATCAAATGCCGGAGGGGACCAGACTGGGTTAGGAGAGATGCCATGTCAGCACTGTTGGGCTTTTGGGCCGTGCCTGCAGAACAGTTGCTGAAGGGGAAGTCGTTCGTCGCGGCTGGGCATTTCGGGGGGCTGACGGTAATGAATGAAGGAAATTACAGGCTCTGGGAAAGCATATTAAGCTATGAATCACCAAATCCTCTTTTTCTGCTGTTATCAGCTGACAGGCCCTTTTCTGTCAAATAAAACCCATTAAATTGTTCTTTGTCATTTTCAGCTCGGACCTTCTGCAAACTCCCGGTCTAATAGGGGACTGTGCCTGGTTTTAGCCAAATCCATTTTTGCATGAGTTAGTACTCCTGTGCGTTCCCAGAGTCCAGGTTTATACCAGTGCACATCTTTCCTCCTTGAGTATGTGTCTGCCATCTTGAGTTATTGCTGGTAGCTGGAAGACGCGTCTTGCGGCTAGACCGGGTACCATCAAATCCACATTTCTCCAAGCTTCCTCAGTATCCAGCACTGCCAACATGTTCATCGTGCTCTTTTCTTTCTGAAAATTCCCTACCATCTATCAACTTCTTGCTTGTATCAAGATACTGATGGCTGCATGTATTATATTTATTTGCATGTAGCAGAGAAGGAAGATATCTGTATTTTTAAATTTTATTTTCTGTATCTGGATGCCTCCTGTCAAAGAGTGCGATAAAAAACCTTTCTTCTCCATATCACTAGTTCCAGGGCAGCATAGCTTAGTTCAGGGTAATCTCGAGCTGATGGGTACTCGGCATGAAATAAATGTACTATGTCAGCTCGAACATCTGTGCCAAAAAAATCACAACTCGCACTGAAACTTTTATGGTCGCTGTGACAGAGGAATAGTGTGGCTGAGCACAGTGTGCTGCTGAGCAATTTTCCTGTTGTGAAGTCGATAAAATGCCCCTTCGTGGTCAACAGGGAGAGAGGTGGTGAAAATCCCAGGTAGGTGAAGGTGTGTGGCTGCACATCAGTGCCCTTGCTAGGGAAAGGGAGGGGGATACAGCCATCGCGGCAGCCGCAGCTCGCTGTGCCGTCAGCACACGTGTTGTCTGTCCTGTTGTCTGGATGCAGGCTGGTAAGCAGCATCTGCTGCTTCTTGCCTGGCAGCAGTACCACAAAGACCGCTTTAGGAAACTGGGAAAGACCGTGGGACAAGCATGAGGAGATGGATCTCTGTTTCTTCTCTTGCTTGTGGACTGGCTTGCTTCACTGTTTTTGGGTTTTTTTTCCTTGGTGGTGGTTTTGAGGATTTTGAAGTTTTGCAGTTGATTTTTGGCAGGACCGAGATTTTGTTTTCTCTATATCCTTATAAAAATAAATGTAAAGTTGTAGCTGGTGATTTGAGAGCTTAGTTTCTATGTTTAGTGGGATCTAATCTTCTGATTCTTCTTTGTTTTGTAATATATAGCCTAAACAATCAAATCCATCCTGCGTTCCACTTGGTTGTGCACCACTTAACTTCTTGGTACTAGCAGAATCTATCCTAATTTAGTTGAATTGTTGTTACTTCTATGCCATTTTAAGCAGCAGTGATTGCCACTCATTATCATTAGGCTAAAATGATTGCTTTAGAAGGATCCTAATAAGGAGGACATCCCAATTAAGTAGAATGTGTTTTGTTAAGAAACTCCTTACAAGAAAAGATGTCACAGTCACGTGTTGTAATATAATTCTATTATCTAGTCTTCCTATAACATCTGCTCTAATATCTCACAGAGGTACTCTGCTTTGGATGATGATCATCTGTTCTGGCTTTTGATGAAATCAAATCCAACTCAGCTGGGATACTGCCCTGAAAACGATCACACATCTTTGGAAAAAACTGCTCTGCAGATATACAGTTAGTAAAATTTCCAGTTGCAAGGAGCCAGAGACAAAACTGCTCAGACAAAACCTCCAAACTTGGCCAGATGAAATAAAAAAGTTGCCCTTGCGTAGTTCAAGAGGGTCGTTCTTCGCAGTGGTTCTGGAAGTGAAGTTCCTGCTGGTGAGAACCCAAAATCTGCAGAGTTTGTACAACTTCTGTTTGTCGTTTATCAGTGGTTGCTGCCATTGATCATTTTTTGGCAGATTTTGTTAGGCCCTCAGTTCTTTCATTTTTAACCATTATTCATTTGCTCTTCTGCTGATTTTTCCAGGAGAGAAAGGGTGATCTCTTGTGGTTAAACTGCATAACTAGAGGCCTTATGCTCTTTTCCTGGTTTTCTCTGACATTTCTTATTTCACCTTGAATTAGTTACTAAGCTCCTCTAGTCCTTTACTTTCACTTCATCTATAAATTGGACATGAATATTGCCTTACCTGCTTAACGCCAGTGTCTTGAGGCTACATGTAAAACTGGTAATGCTTATTAATGTCTTTGGGTAGTAGGTGTTAAAGACACACAAAGTAGTGTCCCTTTCGTCTCTTGCATCTGATTCCTGTGCCTGTTCCACCCTTCCTCATTTGGGCTGCTCTGCCCACTCTAAGACTCCAATTCTGGAAACTTTATATCACCACCTACCTCTCCCAAGCGCTTTGCATTTTCTCCATGCAAAGCCACTCCCCGTTATTTAACCAGGCTGGAATGTGTGGAAAGAAGACACTTTGCACTCCTTGCCTTGAATGCTTTCCAGGTCTTCCGTTAACTGAAAGCACTGGCTGATACAATTAGCATTGAGGTTTTCCCCGTAGTCTCATTTCTGTTAGAAGTCAAGATGTTTTCCATCTGCGTTGCTGGTCAGGTTGACAGGCTGAACTAAGGAGTCAAAGCGCAGGTTTCTTCAAACAACAGAGGCCATAGGGTTTCTTCACGAGTTTGGGCTTCTATGTGGTGGCTTTTGTTACTTTATATTCACCAGCTCCTGCGCGTTGGTGTCAGGATGCTGAGCTCATGGTGCTGGTGTTCCCACGCTGTGCTTCGAAATCTGGTGCGTACCTGGATGGTGCATCGTCCTCACATACTCATGGTTGCCACGATTACCAAATGTGGTGTCAGGAGAGTTTTTCTGCATGTCAGAATACCAACCGTGTGGGGTTTACACCTAGTGAACTATACTGCTATTGCAAAGGCAGCTGGCAATACTTTTGTCCCTTTTATTTTTTTCCCATAGGCCTTTATGCTGTAGATCTCAAGAACGCTTCTCTGGTGCTGGGAAATATTTTGGTACGTGAGCTTGTGGAATAAAAGGGATTTTCTTAATTGGATGTTTTGTGAGCTCTTGAACTTCACATGATTCTTTATGAGAGCAGGAGATTGGACTCAATGACCTTACAGTCCCATGTTCCTGTGTAAAAAAAACAAACAAAAAACCCAAAACAAAACCAAACCGAAACAAAAAGGTATGATGGTTGAGTGGATTTCCTACTCCTAAACATAGTCCTCCTACGTAAGATCAGCATTTTCTTGAGCAACATGCAGCACCACGTTTTGGGGACTGTGCAGGATTCACTACCATTTTCAGGCTCATTTTGCAGGGCAATTTGCCTGATACCTATCCTGCACACTTAATTTCTATAAACTTTTAGTAGGATCCAACTATTCCTTGTAGTGGGAGTGTAAGCTGTTTTCCAGATATGTATGTTTGCTTAAGATGCAATAGATATATAAAGAGGGAGGTCAAAGATACTTTGAATTATTTTCTCTTGAAAGTATGAGCCCTTAATTAAAGAAAAATAACAAGAGCAGCAAACCTTCATGCTTCTATCCAGACTCTAAATTAATATACAGAGAGAAGTCTGGCACTCTTTCCAAAGGAACGAATGGCAGTACTGAAATGTGCAAAAAATGTTTTATAGTATTTACAGTGCTTATATTTTTAGTCAAAACAAACGCGTTTGTGTTGGGTTTCTGCTAGATGCCTCCGCACAGATCATTTGAGTCTCATTGTCCAGTGGGCATTTTTATTAATTTAGTGCCATTGGAAATTTGTTTTGGTTTAGACCATGGAATTCGAATACTAAAGGAGAGAGAGGAAGCAAACAATTCAAAATGTGAGTGACATTGGGTATTGCAGACCTATGAACGTAAGCAGTGGAGACTTTTCGTTGCTTGCCTTGGTCTGTCACTTTGTGTGTGTGTGTATACATAAATTGAATTCAGTGATACTTGAGATATAATTTGGTCTTGGTGAATTTGCTGTATGCTCAAGCAATAGCTTGAGCAAATGTCTTCAAATTCCTTGAAATACAAATAAAAGCTTCAAATATAGGAGGTGTGTGGTACTGAAGTATGTTTACAGTAGGTGAGAAGAGGAAGGTTGGAGCAGTAACTTTGGACCTGCACTAACTGGAACTGCAAGTTTAAGTTCTATATTTCTCTCATTCTCTTTTTTCTGAGATGGACTCACTGTTGAAAATGCTGCTTTAGGTGGCAAAGCTGGTTTGAGACCGAACTATGGGATGTTTGAGGGTGCAACACAGCCTTGCCCAGAACTGCACTGCCCATTCCAATAAGAAGACTTGCCGTTTTATTGCTTTCCGCATTGTGTAGTCATTCATGCTGGTATACAAAAGATTGCTTGTCTTATTTTTTGCTGTTTTGCCCTTTGATCTGCCTTTGCACGATGCAAATAGCTGTGTGTTGCCAACAGCAATACATGGTCCATGGAAAGCCAGGAGCCTCCTATGCCTGAGAGAAAGTAAAGTCCAACTGCTGGTCCTGGAGTATGGGCACCATAGGTGCCAGCACTTCAGCAATCAAATGTTTTGCAACAGCTGGTATATAAATAAATGCAGATACCTGTCTAAATAGAGGAACAGTGGAGGGGGCTGAGATTTTTTTAATGATTCCTCTGTATTTAGGTGAGATTTGGGCTACAAGCCCTGTATTTCTCCTGCCTGGAAAGCCAAAGAGGTCACACAACGGCTGCCGTGTCTGGTGTTGGAGTTGCTCTTGGCCATCAGGTCCTTCAGGCTGTTTTGCTGGGGAGGCACTGAGTAGCAGGGACGAGCCCTGCCGTGGCTGCTGCTGAGCGCTGAGTTTGGGATGTTTGTGTGAGGCATGCACGGTTCTTCTGTCACACTAAAAGGACAGCACAGGCAGCTCTGTGGCTAGCTCTGAAGTGAGTATGCCGGAATGTATGTATATCTGTGCCAAAATCTGCCTTGCAATGGAGGGTTGTGCATCAACCAAGCCCAAGAGGTGGGAATGTGCATGGGGAAACTGGAATAGAGTTACCAGGTACCCCTGGCTTTGGATGAGCTTGCATGAAGTTTTAAAATAACTGTTTCTTTTATAAGTTTGAGCATCTTCAGTCTTCACTTTCTCATTTTGTGCAATACTCCTTTGGTTTGGGATTTTTAAGTCCTTGGGGATTGAGCTCTGGCTTGTGTTTAAGCTGAGCCCAGAGGGCAGGAAGAATGTGGAGTGTATTAATTATACATCGGATTTGCCCCATGATGTTGTTTTTTCTCTAGAGATTTGGGAGGAGGAGCATTAGGAGCTTGTCACTGCGATTTTTTTCTGGCATCCTGCTGATTTTAAAATGTGTTTTCTGCATTTCTCTTCAGTCTTTCACCTACAGACTGCAGGGCACCCTGAGGCCAAGGGCAAAGTGAATAAAGCAATTTTGGGTATGGCCCATTCTGGATATGTCTCCTTGTAGATCCTAGAGAGATCCCTGCCCCAAGGAGGGTACAAAAAAGGGAAAACACCGAAAGAGGTGACGAAGTCCAAATGCAGTTGAGAGCTTTGGTTATCTCGCCTTGCTCCAGTGGTTCACATCAGTCACAGATGCAACGTACGGCTGCGATACATTGCCGGGTGGCACAGAGCAGCCAGGGGTGTACTGCATGAGTCTGGCCCCATATTCATTCAGCAACAACTGACTGCTTAATTTCCACTCTAGTGAATCGGAGGGAAGAAGAGAGATAAAATAATGGGCAAAGAAGTGCGCAGGGTTGAGTAACCGTGCAGAAAGGAAGTATGTGGAACAGTGCCGGTTGAGAGAAAAGACAGATACTGCCGTTCATTTCTGAAGATACTGCACAGAAATATTTAGTATGGAATGACAGATAGCATTTGCCTCAACAGCCAGAAAAGCAACAGAAAAACAGTCCCATTTTTCAGGCCATTGGAAACTTGAGGTCCTCACCTGTTTGTCAAGTTCAGCACAGTACAGCTGAAGACACAGCTGAAAAAGCAAGCAGATAATACCAATCCGCAGAGAGTTAAAATAAGGAAGTTGAACTGTAGCCAAACCAGTAAAAGCTGGTGGTGGCTATTTGAATGTTTCTATTTATAAAAAAAGATACTTATAATCACAAAGTTTTTCCCTTTTTTGTCCTCCCTTGGTGTGCTCTCTTCTTGACGGGGAGCAATTCCCTGCCATAGTCTTTCAACAGTGAGTTTGAGCTTTACATCAAATGCTGATAAAAAGAGAGTGGTTTGTTCTTCTAAAAGGCATTTTATTCACTTTTCTTTAATCGTTTTTGGGGAAAACAGTTGAAGTTAGAAAATTGGCAGAGTTGCATGCCGGAGCCATAGAATTCCCTTTCTCCATACTGGCAAAAACCAGATCTGATACAGCAAGATTATGAGAGTTACAAACAATCTTCCATCACCCTACTGGTCACCCACTGTGGTCAATTATAGTTTTGAAGCTGGCATATAAATATCAGATGTTTGGTTATTGCATGCCTTTACTAATCTCCAACCCAACTAAACCCCTTGGCGTGACATATCCTATAATTTGCTAAGTTTTCGAACAATGGCGCATTTTGCATTTCATTCGCGCTTTTCATCCAAGAACCTAAGAATACACTCCCTTCGCTAAAGAACAGAGTAATTAATCATCAGGGCTGTTTTCAAGGAAAAAGCCCGGCTGTGGGAACAGAGGCATAGGCAAAGTAGAGAATAAAATGTCTACATCCCACTGCTTTAATCACTTGGATAAATATCTCTTCTACAAATTATGATTTTAAACCATTTGAATCTTATTTGTTAAAGGTATCTTAAACCAGTATTTTTTTCCACACTTAAGGTGTGTTTTCACTGAAAAAGATTTTCTTGTTGGATATTCATTCTTTTAAAGATGCCATAAAGCTGTTTGGGCTCTGTTTCTTGTTTTTAGAAATCTCTTTGAGTATTAGATCAGTTATACATCTGTTTTCTGCAGGGAAGACACTTCCAATTTTGCCTTAATTTCTATCCATTAAAATTATAAAGAATAATCTAAATAAATGAGAAAGATTTCCAAGAGAGGATACTTATTAAAATATGCAGGCAAGTCTGCATTTTAAATCCAGGTGTTGTACTTCTTGAGCTCCATACATCCCCAGAATATAAATGTTGATCAGTGTGCCAAGTATTTATGCAAGTCAGCCACTGAGCAATGGCAGGAGAATTTGGAGAGCTTGTTTGATAAGCTGTTGTCGCTTTTTATCCCTTACCTCTCTGCTTTTAGTTGGTTTCTCCCTGTTGCTGTGTCAGATGTCCTGCTCTTTCTCTCCAGGGCTCTTCCTCGTGAGTCTGTTCCTTGCTCATGACCTTCCACACGTGCATGCGGTTTTACTGTGGTTGTTACAACCCTGGGACCGGAGCCAGGGCTGGGATTACGGCTGCTCCTGCTCCTCTATCTCCCGCGTTCAAACAGGCTATTAGGAACTTGTTCTGGTGTTGCTGTTGCATGCAGAGGGCGATCCTGGTGTAGGTTGCTCTCTTACAGCAATGGTGGACAAGACCTTTGGTCCCGATATTCCCAACATATACCCCCGCTTTTTGTTTTGAATGTGCTCACTGAACCTGCGTCGCCTCTCTTCTCCCAGGGTGGGATGTTTTTAGGTCTGTGCTTTTAATCTAAAAGTCTAATACAACTTTTAGACTAAACTGTTTGCAGGGAGAAGATGGATGTGAGGAGGGAATCCAAAGCAGTTTGGTGGAGCTAACAAGGTGGCTGAGAAACGTCCCCTCTCAGGCACGTTGCCTGGTCTTGTAGTGCTCCAAAGCAGTGACATCTGTGGGGTGTGTTTTATAACTGAAGTAAAGAGGGGTTAAGGTAGACATTCTGCCCAGGACCTGCCATGTTATACCTGTTGGCAGAATTATTGATCGGTAGAGTTAGATGCCATATGTTTACTGAGCTGGGAGATGAAGTAAGTTCTTCCCCCTGAAGAAAAACGCTGAATATGTACCTCTTACTTAATGTGTTTGTAAAGTCTGCTTGGCCCATAAGGGCAGAACCTCTCCCCTTTGCTTAAAAGGAAGGAACAGTAAAAGCTAATGAAAAAAATATATTTCCTGCTCTGGCTTCTTTTCAAAGGTAATTGTTGCATATCACACAATCTGAGATAAGATGAAATTTGGTCATCATAAAGAGGTACAGTTCCACTGCCTCCAGTGGGTCTCCACCTGTGTGTGTCTCAGCAGGATTGGGAAGGTGATGCCCTGGAGAGCATGGCCATAGCTGGCTGTTTATAGACCACAGGAAGGGAGAGGACCTTGCTCTCCAAGCTGGACTTCCATGCATCTGTTACCCAGGGATGGTAATGCAGCGTTTGGTCTTGTGAGCAAGTTCTGTTTTTCAGCATGGCAGTGATTTTGATGAATAAACGTGTGCCTTCTATCTACTTCTGAGCGTTCAGATGTCATGGCAGAAAGTGACACTTGTGCCTGAATGAATGTGTATGTAAGTTATTTTATGTCAGTAGCTTTACTTATGCCCTGCCCCACAAAAATTCACAGCTGTAAGGGCTTCTGCATAATGGGCTTTTGAAGCCCAAACAGTTCCATTGCCAGGAGTTGTATTTACAAAAGAAATTCAATAAGCCCATCAATGACACCGCGAGCATCTTGATGCTGTCCATTATTTTGGCAATTGTCAGTGGAGTTCCCCTTACAGGAAAATCCTGTAAATGTATCATCTCACTCATATATCATTTTAAATCCAATCTTTAAGAATTCTGTTGCTGAGATGCCATTTTCTAATAAATTTGTACGATTTTGGAGTAGTTTCCAGGAGGCTTCTTTGGAACCCTCTTGACCTCCTCCTTGGGCAAGTCTCTAGGATTTTCTGTAAGAATTATCCCTAAGTGACATCGTAAGTGACTTGAGGATATTCAGAAGAGTTAACGGGGGCCACTTCTGAGAGCATGAGTCATCTGTGACATTGAGTTATAGGTATTGATTGTCTTTGAGCTCTGCACACACAGGCTGCGTCTTGGAATGTCCCCTAAATGATGTGGTGGTGGCAGCAAAGTCATCCATACTGGCTGAAATTACATTGGACTTCTCCTTTCTTTTTATCCACTGTAGGTGTTCTCTGCCTGCCGGACAGCTTGAACCTTCACAAAGACCAGCAAAGGTCAAACAAGCCTGGGGAAGTGCAGATGTTCAGCCAGTCAGAGCTGAGGACCATCGAGCAGTCTTTACTTGCTACGCGCGTGGGGAGCATTGCTGAACTCAGTAAGTACAAGGCTGTTGATAATGATTGGGTTTCTTTCCTCAAAGTATAGCAAAGCCAATCGCACTGCCTGGTTGTGCAGAGGAGGCATGAGGGGACGTGTGTGATGTTGAAGGAGAGGTCGGGGCAGATCTAGCCATGTTTATGCCCCATGGCCAGTCCAGAAGCTGAAGCCATAGGAGGAGAGAAGTCTCCTGCAGTCTCATAGCCATACCTATGACTTGATTGGATATGCTGCTCTCATTTTTCATAGTGAAACATGCTTTATTTCATCTTCCCTATGTTGTGTTTGAGAGCACCTCAGAGCTTGGCCAGACTTGCAAATGGCTGTCATATTGGTATCCTGTCTCATTTCACTGGGATGCCTGTTTTGAGATTGGCAAGCAAAAAGCTGAAGGCTGCAATAAGTGAAGGAAATATTGTCACAAATTTAAAGCAGAGCTAGTTCTACCTGTGTTTAGAGAGGGTCCTTTACCCTGCCTTTACTTCTTCAGTTCCAGCAGAGGAAAGAACCACAACTCAAACCTGCACCAGAGGAATTTGTGCCTGGAAGATAAATTATTTGCTATTAATCAAAACACTTTTTGGGAAATGTGAGAACCTATGATACCTGTCAAAATCTGAATGCTTTGGTTTCAGCACAGATAAACTGTAGGAGGCAAATGCCATGTGAATCCTCATGTGACGTGGAGATAAAGTTACCACAAGTGCCTTTTAAAATTTTTTTTTTAATTGAGAGAAGCCTTCCAATCACATTTATGGTGTAGTTAGAGATATGAAGCTATGGGGGGGGAAACAGGGAAACAGAAATGCTCAGTCAACAAAGGGGTTTTTTTCTGAGGTCTGTTAGAAATACTGTCAAGTATTTTATTTCCTGAGGTCTGTTACGAAGTTTTGAGGAGAAATTGAAAAGACTCAAATCTATGAAGATACACGCAGCCCATCTTACTGTTGTTCTTACTACTGAATTCTGGGTTGTAAAGAACATGAATAGGGATCTCCTGTTCATTTTCCTGGCTTTCTCTGTAGCAATGGGAGTCTCCTCTGTAGCTTCACCATATCATCAGGGCTTAGTTTACGTGCCGTTCATGAGCCATGTGAACGCACCATGGATGTTTGTCTGCAAACCACAAAATGAATTTCTGTTTTCAGCTTGCTAATTTTTCTCTGCTCTGGTGAAACGTCAACAAGCCAAGAGCACTTACATGCCTTAGCGTGAAGTGTTGCTCCGTCTCTGGAATCAGGTGTTTGGTGTTATTCAAATTAAGTATTTTATGCTTATTTATTTCACGCACATGAAACACACAACAGTACTGTCTGTGTGCCAACTAAATTATGTATGAGACAGCTCTCTTCCTTAAAGTACATATGGTTGTGTTTTAATAAATAATCTGTGGATATTTCAGGGTTTGTTTTTTCATTCTTGATTTTTTGGAACCTCTGTACGCAACCCAAAAAGCCAGACTCCTTAATTAGCCCCTGCCCAGCCCTTTTTAAATTTGATTTCCAGAAATCTACCATCTCTGAGTAGCCCTACCTCAGATTCAAATGCTTGGTTGATAGGGTTTCGTCTCTATATGTCTGTTGACTGCAAACACAGGCAAAACACTCTTCAGGGTGGCCAACTCAAAGAAAAGTGTGCATCAGTGGGAGTTAGATGCAGCTGTCAGAGAGAGGTTGGCACCTCCAGCACGCTGGTAGCCCTCCAGAAAGCCCTCTGGACAACCATCGAGGGTACCTCCGCAGCCGCTGCAAGCAGATACATGTCGGGGAAGAAGCAGTAGGAGGAGTGGTAGTTGGCAAGGCTTGCAAGGCTTGATGCTCAGTTGGGTAGAAATCATTGCCATAGAGCACTGCTGGTGCGGAGTTAAAAACTGAATTGTGAAACGTGGAGGGAGGCATGGTGTGTTGGTGGGTAGAACCCTATGGATTTGGGGGAAAATCCTAAAATGGAAGGAAGACGGAGGGGTGGGAGGTACAAGGGGGTTTGCTCTTTGTTCAGTGCTTCTGTATCTGTCTCTGGCATCAGCAGAGGCTGTGACCTGGAGGTTACAGCAGAGCTTCTGCCGCAGAGGGAAGCTGGGGAACCTCAGTGTGGGGGCAGAAACACTGAGCGGCGGGGAGAAGCCAGGGGGGAACACCTGGGGATCAGGGTGCGTTGGTGGGGAGGGAGTAGGTGAAGGAGGATTTATCATTGCCTTGGTGGTGTGAGTGGGATGGAGAGCTTTAGAAGTGGTGTTGTGGAGAGGGAAGAGGATATGGAGAAAGTGGGATATGAGGAAAAGGTTAGGTACGTGAAAGCCCTTGCTTTTTGTCGGGATTAATAAAGGTGGTGGGGGAGACTTTCTGATTAGGAGGGCATTAAGAGGATAGCACTTGTGAAGGGAGGAGGAGGAGATGGCAACCAGGAATGAGTGGCAAAGACAAAAGCTTGACCATCAGAGTGGGCAGTCCCTAAGCATGTGTCCACAATGTCCCACTCACTTGCAATATCCCAGGAGCCAGGTCTTCATTTCTGTGTTCTTCATAAGAGCGCAAAAGACAAGGGCAAAGAGGGATCTTGCAATAAAGTGATTTAATTTTATCTCAGAGGGAAATAAAAAAGCAATTCTAATTGAATGAGATTTCCTGTAGTTTATCAACATTAATAATTAAAGTATTGCAAATATGCAGAATAACTAGAATTAAAGAACGCCTGCTTACAGAGGAGAGGTTTCTCCTGCTCTCGGTTCTGCCCAGCATCCTTGCACGCAGCGACATGGCCAGCTGCCGAGCTGCTGGAGGCTTTGAGATGGGAAATCGAATCTGTCCTGTGGAAGATGACAGCTGGCAAACGGGACCCGTTTGCTGCCCAGTGCCTGTATTTCAGCTCAAATCTTCTTAGTTTCTTCACGGTCTTTGTGTCTGTCCCAGGTGGAAAAGAGATTCCCAAGGTGAAAAGCCTCACGTCTTGTGGTACATTCACCTTTCCCTACACGTGATGCCCTCGTTCGTCTGCCCCCTTAATTTGTTCACGAATGCTGTCAGTGTATTAGAAAAGAGAGTTTGGGCAAGCTGTGTCTCCCCGGGGGGTGAAAGAAGTGAGAGAAGATTGGGGAAAAGTGGGATGGTGGGCACAACCGTAGAGGGAGGGCAGCACCCTCTGGGGGTGCTGCAGAAGAGGAGGTCGGCCTGGGCTGCCTTTGAGGGGTCCTCGTGACTGGGCAGGTGCAACCGGACTCGCAGGTGCTGCTCCAGTCCCCCCGAAACCCTGCTTTGCCTCATGCTTCTGCTCTCATCTCCCCGGCTTAGCAGGCAGCAGGTGCTGGTCGTCGCTGGGATGGCCCTGCCCTGCCTGGCGGCAGCAGCGCAAAGTAGTGCCACTGGCCCTGGGGTACTCTCCCGAAAATAGGAAGAGGAGGAGGTGTTGCTGACTTAAGGGAAAAATCAAAGCAAGGTTTTGTCTCCAGGACTTAGGAGGAGAATGTAAATAGAGACCTAATTCTGCAACGCAATTACAGCAGTAATGCGCGATTCCAAGGAAAAGGCTTGAAAAAATTAATGTGAAACCTTATTCATTAAAATATAATGAACATGGCACAAAGTTAAGGAACAACAATAAATTTGGCCTATGTTATATTGGCATTTAGTATTCAGGAATTGTAATTGCCTACTACAGTGTGTTTTAAAATAATGTAATTTCATTTGAAATGCTTATTATATAGAGAACATTGGGAAGAACTGAAGCACAGCAAAAAATAATAGGATTTTAAACAGTAACCTGGCAGTATTTCTCTGTTTAATCTTAGAGAAAATAGTTCACAAGACTTCTTTGGGGTTGTTGTTTTGGGATTTTTTCCAGTTTTTCCTAAAGTTTCCAGACCAGAGGAGACCAGACCTAGAGGAGAAGGGGAATAGGTCTGTTTATTTTTTTTTCAGAAAGTTTGGGGAATTTTCTAGATTTCTAGTTCTTCTCTTTTACTTCCTCCCCCCTTCAGACAGGGAAAAATAAGTAGACTGAATAAAAGAAGAGAGGAATATTAGGGAGAGCTGTTGAGAGATCCCATGATACTGCATTTTGATCTTTGAATATTTTTCCTAACTTCTTTATATGCATGTTTGCAATCCACAAACGTTTATGTTATATTTAACTGCATAACACCCCAACACACCTATTCATCACCCATCTAAAAATACCACTGCCAGCTTGGAGACCAGATGCAGAAGGGATGAGACTCACAACTTGAGGTCGCTGGTGTTTTTGGTGGATCAAGGAGGACCCTCTTCCTGTTGCGTTTGCGCATAGGTGGTGACAAGGAAGAGCAGAGCCTTAGGATGTACTGGGCACCAATCCTGGCACCAAAAAATATTCCTCCCTCGCTGCCTTGGGGTGAAGACTGTAAAGTGTTAGTGTATGGCTGAGCTGGGATGACCACTCCATGTTGAGGCGCACACGTAGGGCTGCAGAATTGTTGTGTCTCTTGAACCGCACAGAGGGGTAAACTGTGGCTTAGGATGTCATCCAAACCATGTCTTCACGCGTGTCTTCAGGTTAGAGCAGAAAACTGTTTGGAGCTTGATTTGAGTCCAAAGATGGCTGGTCTGCTATAGCTTTCCTGGGTGAGAAGCTGGCCACCCAGTCTTGTGCAAACCACGGTGACCAGCGGTGGTCGTATTACTCTGAGCGTTAACCACAATGAGTAGTCATTTTTATTTTAAACTGGGATAATCTAAAGATATGGATGCGACTTAACACTGCTGATCTCAGAGCTTTTTAGCCTTTGAATGGCATTTAACTTAGAGCAGCTCCCTGATTTATGTTCAGGCCGGTATTTCCTCCATGTCACCGCTCAGGTCTCAGCAAGGTTTTCCTTTCTGCCACTGGAAAAATGCCACCCTTCCCTATCATCCTCTCTTTGCCTCCGCAGTGCTGAATGTATGTATTTCCAAAATAACAGCCTCCCAGTAGATCTTGGCACACTTTTAGGGATGAAAGGAAAGGTTACTGCTCAAGTGTAAGTAGGAATGTGATTGCACATACCAATACTGTTTTTCATTTCTCCTCACAGCCCCAGCTGAGGAGATGATGAAAGTCGGCATCCCCTCCCTTGCCTTTTCATCTAGTCTCAATCCTCTGCAACCAACAGGAAGGAGCACCGCAGGAGCCATACAAATTGATTCATGCTCTGTAAATAAGAGGTTAAACCTAGGCTTAGAAGCAAATGCCAGAGTAAAGGTGCTTGCTGAAAGGGTGGCATCTGAAGGAGGGTTGTTGTAAGTGCTCTGCTTATTTACTGCCAGGACAAAAGCTCTAGTTGTCAGGTATTTTTCTCAGACTAAGCAGCACTGTAGAGAAAGGCCAAAGCTTATTCCCTGTGAACGGTTTGGTTCATGCAGTGCAGTGCTGAGCTAAGTGGAGGTACTAGCCAAAACCTGCAATTCAGATGGTAGTGCTTCCTTCAGTGTAGGGTTTGGCCGTAGCCTGCCAGCCTGTGTGGGCACTCTCCAGATGTGGTGATACTTTTCCTAGTTTTGGAGGGCCCTCCGCTGGGTTATTGCACAAGATCTCTATGTCCTCACTCTCCCACCACTTTCTGGGCCTCTTTTTCCTCCTCACTGTGATCCACACGTCATCTACTCCATGTGTAAAAGTTAAAAAGAGAAGTTGTTGAGGTACCCCTTCACCCCCCAGCAGAGAACAAAAGACAGATTAATGCAGTGCTTAAATGCTAGGTAGTTTCTTGCCCCCATTAAGTGCTAGCTGGTTGCAGGCTCCCCTAGCTGCTACTGTTCCCCTTGCAGCCCCCTCCGAGTGATGGACCTGAGCCTTCATTCTCTGTCTGCATCTGTGCACAAGAAGGGTTATGGGTTACTTAATAGCCCCAAACGGACTCCTGCTTTTCTTCCATTCCTCCTGAGATACCATTATCATAAACCATAAAGCAACACATTTATTTATCAGTGGAAACAAAGCGGGAGGGAGGATAATTTGAAAATAGCACTCTAGACCCTGCTGAGGCTTTACTTTCCCTTTCACTGCCCTGCTGACCAGGGGTGTGGATTTCTATCTTGGGTTACAGGGGCTGAACAGAGGCAGCTATTGCTTGTCTGGGTCCCAGTCTGCTGTCAGTGCCCCTTCAGGGACTCCCTTCACCTTCCTGCGGGCTAAGCCGGGGTCCGTCCCCACACAGGTGGTTTTGTTCCTCCAGGGCTTCTGCCTTGTCCATTTAAGCCCACTCAGGTTTAATGGTTTAAAGGCAAAAGGCATCACCTTGGTGGGTGGGGGATGCTGGAGCTCCAACCCTCCACTGCCTTTCCACAATACACTAATGTATCGGCTCAGGACTCCCTTGCCTACATCGCCCTTGAGGCGCAGACTCCTGTTCACCCCTGAACTCAGGTGCATCACAGCACGCTTGGGGTTAAAAGAGCATTTTTCTTTCCTTAGGTTTGCAGTCCTCCATCCCTGCTGTGCAGAGCAGAGGCAATCAGTCAGGCCAGGGTGAGCACTATTCAGCTGGCCTGCTCAGCCATGGGGGGCTCTTAAATTCAGAGTTTGAGGATCTATGGGTCTACGTCAGGCCAAAGAAAATCCAGGAAAAGTGGTCCATAAGGCAGTGGCAGTCCGCAGAGGGAAGGCTCTGCATTAAGTCGGCAGAAGAATAGCTCATCCGAGTCAAAGCTTGTTTTGTTTGGAGTTGACGTGGTTTAAGGAGAATCAAACACAAACATCACGCTTGCCATGTTGGATTGGAGATTTTGAAGGTGATAGTGTTTTTATAATAGGTATGTGAACTTGAGAAGATTTAATTATTATTGTGGCTTTTTTATGGGATATATCCAAACCCTAATTTCTCAGTCTTCAAAGGCTTTGCAAACACTAAATCGCACACAAACACGTATACTCTGTAATATAAATAGAAGCTTCTTGTGATGGTGGGATAAGTGAAGATAAAAGGTTAAACGATCTGTGGGAGGCCACAGGGAAGCCACTGTCAGGAAATGGGCTGCTTGTATCCCAGTCCTGTCTTTTGGTGCTACATTCAGAGTATGGGACCAGAGCTGCTTCGTTTGCTCTTCTGTGGGAGAGATGAGTAGCTGTTAGGAGAAGAAAAGGCTGCCTGGGTTAGCAAATTCGCATAGGGGCACGACGTGGGCAAGTGGAGATGGCAGAGATTGGGGAGGTTTCTGCAAGGTGAGCTTGATGGTAAATCTGTTGCACGTGGGATGCTCCACTGACTGTGGGTTATGGCACCCCAAGCGCACCCGCAGCCCGAGGCAGCTGGCTCTTGGATCTGGAATATACTGTGTGCCAAGAATAGCATAGCTTTATGTTTGAAGATACTTTATGCTAAGAGCACGTGCACAGTGAAATACATACTAAACACTTTCTAGTGTGCACCCACCCTAGCTCTCTGCACACTCTGTTCCTGTTATAGATGGGACATCTTGAGTTAACGATAGAAAGACCTCCAATAAATCATTTGAGGAAAGATTTCGCTCGAGCAGTTTTTGCTCAGCTGACTTTTGAAACACAAGAGATTGATGCAACACCAGAGGCAGAGCAAACATGGAGGAGCAGCGCAGCTGAAATCAAGAGTGTAGGGATGGCTCAGGCAGCTGACTGAGCAGATAGCTGGAGGCGGTCTGCGATGGTACAGGAGACACAGTTCAACTACTCATATTCACCCACATTCATGTGCTTACAGGCCTACGCCGGGGTGAGCTGTAGCAATACATCACTTCAGCGCAGAAACTGGAGAGGCAACAGGGAGGGAGAAGGGGAGAGAGACTTAGCTACGGTATGGGAAGGATGCAGGATGGCCATGGCTACCAGGTAGCAGTCTGATTGAATAGACCTTGGTTTATTATCAGGGTTATAATTCATGTGTTCAATATGGTCTCCCCGGAGCTGGTCCTGAACAAAAGCTGTAGATCCAAGACTTTTACACTGAGGTGTGAAATGAATCTAGGTCAAGAAAGTGAGTTTTGCACCTGGCTCATGTGCTCGTAAGGGGGCAAACTTTGGAAACTACCAGCCATGCCATGGAAGTTGGCATCTGGAGTGCAGCTCCCTGGCCAACACTTCTCCTGTTGATGGTCTGGACAGGACACAGGAGGATGTTAAGGGCTCTGAAGGACAGACACGACTCTAGCCTGTGGCTTTGGCCCACTCGGTGCAGGAGAAAATGTTCATCCAGGTAGCAAAGCGAAGCTGGCAACATGCCCCCACCGCAGGGCATGACTCCTGAGAGCAGGCTATGCACACTGGAGTCACGGACAGCTGGAGGGATGGTCAGACCGGCATTGTCAAACCGATGCGTGCTGCCTGCAGGATGCTGTCATGCTAGAAGCACGGCCTGCTGCTGCTTCGCACAGTGCCCGAACGGGGCGTCACGTGGGGAGAGGGCTGCGGTGACAACAGATCCTCCTCCCTCCCCTGGGCTTTGAAGGAAAGACACAGGGCCAAAGAACTGCGTGGCTTGTTATCAGTGTGCAAAAATACCGTCATGAAGTTGTTCTTGTGGTTTTAGGTCATGTTTTTGGAAGAAAAACTTGAGGTTGGTGTCATAGGGAGCGGCCGTGTAAGGATTGGTCCAGTGTCATTCACCTCTGGGTCGTGGCTGTGCAAACACACACTCAGCTGAATGTTTCAGGCTGTGGAATTTTATCCCTCTAAAAGCAGCAAGCCTGCTCCTAGGAAGGCATGTTTACAAGATCAGGCCCATCATGACAGACCGTAAAATCCCTCAGAAAGCTTCTCAGAAGTGGGCATTCGGCATCTCTCTTATTCTCTTTCTTACTCCTCTTCCTTTTGCTTTTCTACTTTTTTTCCCCCCTCCTCTGTTACCAAATTGGAAACGGATGTGTTAATTTTTTAAACTTTGGGCTCTAAAATAGTAAGAGCAGTGATAATAGTTTTTACCAAAGCCAAACACAGTGTAAAAGAATGCTTAGTTGGTCACTGTGGAGAGGGCTTGAGCTGTCCAGTTGAGTGCTGTATGTTGCTGAATGTAACAGACTGGCGCAGCTTAACTTTCCTTGTCACATCACATCTTTGGCTTGAAGTCAGTGAAACTGTTCCTTAAGTATTTAGTATTGCCTTAAACCAGGCCCATGTCACAGCATGTGCGTTACATAATGTTTTTAATCTTTAAATCAAATGTATGTGGACCTTGCGTTCATAAACCGTGCTGAACTGACAGCAGCAGCGATGGGCAAGTCCTCTATTTGTGGAAAGGATGAAATGCTGGTAGCTACAGTGGCAGCTCTCCACGCACTGTGGTGTGGTGATGGTTTCATGGGTCCTTTGCTAGCTGGTGTGCGAGGCATGGTGTTTCTCCTCTGGGCTGACAAGCTCTGGTGTGGAGCCTCGTCCATGGAGCTTTTCCCCATCCCGACCCAGGGCTGCAAGGCACTGCCACCACCTTTGCTGCCCTCTGGGAACCTGCCCTCCAGTTCTGGCTTCCCAGCTTCGGCAACAGAAATATCCTCAAATATCCCCCCACCTCGCTGTTCATTTTTTTTTTGTGTGTGTCTACCCCGCACAACGTGATGTCTTCCTCTCCCTGGCTCTGCCAGCAGAGCATTTTGTGCGTTGGCTCACTTGGCTTACGTTGCATAAATTGTGGAAGTGTTTATTTGGTTTAAATTAAAAACAAAATAAAATTGGCAAGGTTTTTTGTCAGGCAGAACGGCTCCCTAGGCTGCTCCTCAGATGGGTTGCAGGCGGTGGTACAGGGGCGAGAATGAGTGCAGGGGACAGCGAGGCAGGGGTCCCCGCCGAGCCCGTTGTGTCGTGACGCCACAGCCCTCGGGAGCCACGTCCCTGCAGTTACAAGATCGACTCAACTGCTGCGATTTTTAGTTTTTATGTTTTTTTTGGAAATGATGCACTCGGGAATTTATTGGCCTTCCAGATGCACTCAGTTGATACATGAGAAACATGTTTTCAGGGCCAAAAAAGATGCAGAAGAGCCAGCAGTGCTGCGAGCAGGTAATGTCACCTTGCAGAGCGTTGCCGTAGCTGAACACGGCTCTGAGGAGCAGAGATGGCTAACACAAAGTAGTGAAGGGGGCTTCCCTCTCTATGCTTGGCTACAAATTCAAGGTTACCCTCAGTTTTCAGATGTACTGTGGCTTTTACAGCTGGCAAAGAGAGGTTGAGTTTCCCAGATGAGACTTGAATTGGCTGACTGCTGGAGACCAGACCGGTGAGCCCCATCATGGAGCAGATTCCATGTCCATGGGCTTTGGAGTGCCCTGGCCAGGATCAAAGAGAATTTCAACTTTTTGTATATCCTTTAAAAGAAAATGGAGAAGCAAAAGCATATTAGCAAGGAAGAATAGGAGCAGCAAAATGTGGTAGGGATTGGAACAACACACGTGCATCTTGAACCAGATGTTACAGTACGCTACATTTTACAGCGTGTGCATAAGTACTACCATACAGTGTGTGCGTGCGCCTGTCGCCTCCCTCCTCCCTTGTCAGCACTGATTCTGGTGCACAGATATGCTGAGACACAGTCTCTGCCCTGAAGAATTTGCACCGTAACTGGATGCAGCTGGAGGAGGAAAAGGGCACCAGGGCATGCAGTGACTTGTCCAAGGTTACGCTGTGGAATGGAATAGAGAGCAGAGAGCAGAGATTCCTGTCCTGCCTCCAGAGCTCTGCCTGTTGGGTACCAAGATCATAATGCAGGTTTTTTTGCTGACTTACTGTCCTCTGTGAAGCTCGATGCTTTAAAGGTATTGATTATTTAAGCCTTGAGTTGTCTCTGATAGAGGAATGTTACAATAATTGTTAATATAGAAATTATTTGAAATGTAACCAGAGATAACATAGCAAAGGCAAAAGCAAGATCTAAGCCGATCGATTCTTGGTATAATGTAATTAAATGAGGCTTAAGCATAAAAAAATGTTAATTCGTTCTTAATGGCATGAATTGGCTTGAGTTTCTTAAGAAACAGTTGAGGAAATACAGAATAAACCGGTGAACTCCTGGTCATATTGAAATGGATGGGAGCTTTGCCATTGATTTCAGTGAGGCTCAAGTTCCTCCAGCCTTGCATCAGCAGCGATGCTGGGCTGCCCACCCTGCCTACGTCATTCTTGCTGCTGCTTTCCCTCCGTACGCACCATGCAGCTGCTTCTGGCACTGGATGTGTCATTGAAGTTGCATCGCCCCAGTGCTCGGGGAGGAGTGGGGATGAAGTAATGCTGCTGCCAGAATCCGGGCCTAAATTGCATCCTGATTTTTATTTATCGTTCGGTACAGAAGTCAGAGGCATTCTCTGGTGCCTGCTGTCTCAATCCACTGAAATAAGACTAATCATGTGCTTAACTTTAACCACATGCTTTAGTGCCGTAGTGGCTTGGGTCTGAAAAGGCTGAATCTAGTGCAACTCCTTTTTCTCTGCTTTTGCTCTTATTGTTAAAGCTGGATGTTGCAGCCAGCATTTCTATGCATTTTTTTCTTTTGCCTTTCGGAGAAAGAGAGTAGTTTACTTTTGCTTTCAGCAAGGTTGCTAGCAGTTAAATTGGCCTGTGCTAAGCTTGGCAGTGCACGTCTGCTGTGACAGAGTGGGCTGAGTGAAGGGGGTCTCAAACTTTCCTGCTGCTTCTGTTTTGTGCAGGACTGGGCAGTCATCTCAGAGGCACATCTATTTCTGCTGTAGACCTGGTCCTGCAGACTTTGTGCATGCACAGCTTCTCCTGGAAATTATGAGCATGCAGGGCTGCAAGGTTGGTCCTATCATGACAATTTCCTGGCAGAGGGAAAAGACAGAAACTATTTTTAAATGAAAGCTTTGAATCAGAGGAATATTGCAGAGTGCAGCAAAAAATTGTGTCAAAACCCTGAAATCATGGACTCGGCAGTTTTCTCATGCCAGCGGTTTTCTTCTCTTCATGGTTTTAAGGCTGTGTTTTTGGAGGACTGGGCTGAGCATTTTTCAGCGAGACGTTTCTATTCTCCCTGGTGCACATTATCGCAGCAGCAGCAGCATCATTTTCTGTGCGAGTCAGGCTGGAGAGAGGTGATGTGCTGTGATGTGTTCACAGGGGTGAGACTGCAAAACGTCTCTGTACTCTGCCTTGCACACAGTCAAAATGGTTCTCCTTTAAGTTTGCCTGGGAGTTCATTATTCAGGCCCCCGCCCCCCCCCACCACCAGTATGTTCCTACCTTGGTATGCATTTCTAGCTTTTCCTTCCAAGTTTCGGTGCTCAGTGGTCGCTTGGGAAAAGCAAATAAGAGAAAGTGTGTGACTTCTTAACACTGGAAAATTATGTTCTCTTTTCCCCATTACTCGCTTTTGTATAGCTTAAGAATGACCCAAAGGGCTCTTGCTCAGATTTTCATTTAAAACAAACCATCTGATTTGATCCAAGATCATTATTTCCCCCGAAAGCAGCCTCAGAGTGATTTGAACATGTGAAAACAGGCAGTTTATAACCACAATTGTTTCCCTGCCTTTGATAGAGCGGTCACTAGTCAACAAACATAAAATTCACTGCCTCGGAGGGAGATGCTTTAGTTAATTAGTTACAATCAGTACTGTGTTAAGAGACTCACTGCTGCTTGTCCATATATTTTTGCCTGCTAATCTTGCTTGCTGGCTTTGCTGGTCCTGGTCCGCATATTGCGGCTGGTTTCCCATACCCACCCTGCGAGGAAGAGCCCAGAACCATGTCGTCGCAGGGGAGAGGATGAGCATCCTCCTCTAGGGCCATTTTCTGTGCTCTGGAAACCTGAAGGACTGGGTGAGCCTACTTCACAGGTTTTGCTCTTCTGCTAACATGAAGTTTTCCCAGGCCCAGCCTGGGCTTACAAATTGTGATTTTGGTTGCACATTTCTGATACGGTCTTTTAGCAATTTTTTCCCCCCTTTTTTCTTCACCTGTGTGTCCCTTCGCACGCTCCCACAGTGCTCTCTACGTTGTCTGACTGCCTCCTTCCTCGTTGCAAGGGGCTGCCTTTCCCTGCCGCTCTCCACCCAGGAGCATGTGGCTGTTGGTGCCACTCTTGGTGGTCTCAGCAATTGTCTCTGCTGGTCATTTTGGGGACTATGGGGTTTTGGCAGCCTCCAAGGATTGCCTGTACATAGCTGTGACCCCAGCCCTGGTATACTGGCTCTTCTGGTGGTGCTGAGATGGGCCAGCCTGACGCTGCCCACACACCATATTTGCAGAAAACCATGCCCCCCAGGCCTTCGGGGGCTTGTCCGCAGCCCAGGTATGTCATGCTGCACTGCATAAACCACCAGGCAAAGCCCGACCTGGTGATGAGCGGTGCACAGGATCCTGTCCTACCCTTCACTGTTTGCATATGTGAGGTTAAATGGAAGGGAAAACCAACCTGGCATGCCTTTTGGTTGGAAAACTTCGGGAAGAGGCAGCTGAAAAGCCTGGAGTTCACCCAGCTTTTGCTTTTTTCCAGGCGACCTGGTGTCTCGAGCCATGCACCACCTCCAGCCCCTCAACGCCAAGCAGCACGGGAACGGGACGCCAATGCACCAGAAGCAGGGATCGCTCTACTGGGAGCCAGAGGCTCTGTACACCCTGTGCTACTTCATGCACTGTCCGCAGATGGAGTGGGAAAACCCCAACGTGGAGCCGTCAAAAGTCACGCTGCAGACTGAGAGGTAAGAGCCACTGCACGGTGCTTAATGTCGTGGCGAAGACGTTTTGTTAATAAATCAGCCTGGCTGGCTAATTGCTAATTACAGCTTGCGAGTGAGAGGCTGCAGAGCAGTCTGGTTTGGTTTAGGATCACCTCTTTGAAATCCGTTTCTCTCGCCGAAGCGCTGCGTGGCTGACCCAATATATATCAAAAGTGACACCCAGTGGCTACATACAGCAAATTGGTTCCAGATGTGCACTCGGGAGAGATTTCCTTTTCCTTTCGTTGTTGCTCAGCTATTCTGTGTTTTGGAAAAGAAAATGAGAACTTCTATTTCTGGCCTAGCAGGTTTGGGTTTAAATGTGTTTTTTCTACGCGTTAATAGGGCTCGACAGCTGCGATTGGGGAAGTGGAAAATGAATAGAGTAGTGTGTGGAAAGGAGAGGTCATTAAAGATGCTGGGCTCCAGCCGTGCCGAGTACCCGGGTGCAGGAGTAACCTTGGGGCTGCCGTGGCTGGGGTTGTGGCAGACTCCGGCTGTGCTGCTGTTGTCCCCTCTCCGGGGATGGCTGGGGCAGGGGAGGCACGCCTGAGGCCCTGTCCTGACTCAGGCTTTGCCCTAAGGTGAGAAGGAGACCCCACTGAAGCTGGTGAGGGGGTTACCAAATGCTGGCAGGCAGGCAGGGTGCCCAGCGCAGGGCAGCTCTGCACCCGGGTGCTGCAGAAAGCAACCGGGACAGCTTGCTGGCCAAAAAAATAAAGCCATCTCCTGTCAAAAGCCCAGCAAACCCTCTACTAACAGAAGCCTCCACTTGTGTGCTAAGGCACGCTGTGCTGTTTCCCTGCCATGCTTCTCACCAGCCCTAAAACAGGCTTCCCCAGTAATGGAGACGAGAGGAGCAGCTGGTGCTTGGAAAGTGCTGGGCATTCATTTTTAGGATGGGTGGTGCAAATGCAAGCTGCTTTTTCAAGCTGGGCTCCACATTTACATCCTGATGCACATATTGTGCTGTACGTGTGAGGCAAACTCTGATCTGCACGTGTGCCCCGAGAGCCGCACATACGGGGCTTGGTTATTGTTTCAGTATGAGGTCTGCATCTCAGAAACAGCATTTGAGAATCTCATTGTGTGGGTAATCTTAAATGGTATACAAGATGATGTCTTCATTGAAATACTTTTGTATTGATTCACAGAAAAGCATACAAGATGAAACTCTGGCATTAATGATGTTACTGGGAATTTTGCCATTTGCCTTTGGATGGCATTTTGTTTCTTTTCAAGTTTGGGTCGCTGTGTGAGCATGTTTGTCGCTTTTTGCTCTATTGTTTCCAAAGTATTAAAAAAAAAAAAAAAAAAGAAAAAGAAAATGACAAGAATCCAGAATTTTCTTGTTTTTCTAAATTATTTTTAATTTCATGATTTGTCATCTAGCCTTGTTATTGTGGAAGGCCTAACTCATGTCCAAGAGTGATTAGTATGCACAAAAAATAACCAAATTAGAAAATACCCTCACCTGATCTGTAGTCCCCATCTGTGGGAGTAGTGCCACTGGAACCAGTGGGAATATAAAGGTGAATAATGCTGAGGCTCTGGTTTTGTAAGATTTCTGCAGAGTTCCCTGTGGAAAGTGAAAAGGGGAGGAATATTTGAAAAATCACTTTTAGCATTTGCTTTAATAGGTTTTCCTTTCTCTGAGGTTGCCTTAATACATGTTCTCTTTGTTAGAGCACTTGAAACACTGATTATTTAAAGCGATTGTTCTTCTTCGCTTTATTTTGAATACTCCGTCTGGCAAGACGTCTTCCTTTGGCAGGCCAGTTTAACAACTGCGGTGTGCGGCTAGGGCCAGAGCAAGTACTTGGTGTTATTGCCAAGAGCTTGTGGTCACTTTTGGAAGGAGCAGATACTCCTCCTGTTGCCTAATCAAACATGCATTAGTACTTAGCACTGGAGTGGGAGTGATGCAGGGTTAAGCCTGAGCCTGGATATTTCCATGGGGTTGTGCTCTGAAGCTTCATCAGCTGGACGCAACCATCCTGTGCTGCCTGGAGAAGAGACTGGTAAAGCTGACTTCTCCTTGGTGCTCTGAGGAGCCTTTCTACCTATTTCCTGTCCTTTCTTTATATGCCAGCATGCTTTGAGGTCCGTGACTTATTTCTGGTGGTTTCGGTTTCCATGATCGGTTTTTGTGCGTTGCGGGGGAGTGGGTTTGTTAAATGTGACGTTTTTCTATGCAGAATATTTGCAGGCTTTGTGCCATATCTACGTGCCGTATTCCCTGTCTTCTCCAGCTGCGACAGTTGCTTTTATGTTGGAAGAAGCCCAGAAGGAAGCAAGGAGGTCCAGGTGTCTTTCCCCATCCTTGGCCTCTCTGTGTCCCTGCTGGTGCAGAGAAGCCAGGACTGCATGGATCTGGCTGTAGGCAGTGTTTCCATGAAACAGGGGTTATCCTTGGCTCACATGAAGACAACTTGGCTACCGTCTTGGCCTCCTCCTCCCTGACCATGCATGCCCAGGGTGGAAGGGGTTGCGGGATGTGGCCAGAGAGCTCCCCCAGCGCTTGCAGGGCTCGGTGGCCCCCTGAGAGCAGCTCCCATCCTTCCCACCCATCTCTAGCCCACCTGGATTTCGGCTCTGAACCAAGTTGAATTAGGGAGCCGCAAAGGCTTTCTGTGTCCTTCTGTGGAGGTTGGATACAGGAGGGAAGCCAGTATGGTGACAGTCCTGCCTGGCTTAGCACTTTCTAGCACAGAAAGCGGTACCTCCCTCAAAGTCTTGGGGGATGCGTGAAATGGGATGTTTACCTTCGAATAAATCCGGCGCTTTGTTTCTAGGGAGTATTTTTTAGGGAGTGTTTCTCTGTGTTTGCTCTTTGTGGAGGTAAAGAAATGAGAATGCGGTGTGTTTTTAATAGTGTTTGTCTTTACATAAAATAAAAGAGGAAAATGATTATACAGCAAGGCTCTTGCAGGGCGGCTACTTTCACAGGAGGGGGAGGAGGTGGAAAGTGGCCAGGATTGCTCAGAAAACCTGGAAAAGATTCCCCACTTCCTAATGCCAACAAGCCCAACCATAAGATGGATGCATGACCCCCTCCCACCCCAAATTCATATTGTTCTTTCAATCTGGTCACTTTGGAAGAAACCCTCTGATATTTTGACTGTGGTGTTGGCACCAACACAAGCCAGTCCTGCTGGGGTGGGTTATCTAATGGCCCTGGGTACTGTGTAGACAGCTATTTTGGTAGGTGTGGAGGTACAGGAGGGGGTTTGGACCTGTTTGTGGGGTCCCCCTTCCATAATGCACCCAGCCAGGATGCGATGGAGACATCTGTCTTGTGCCAGGTGTTGGCTATGAAAGCAGTGCTTCTCTGGTGTCTCCAACTGCGGGCGGCTGCAGATTATTTAGGTTTGTTAATTTTTTTGCTTTCCCGGGAATTAAAAAAAAGAAGAAATTGTAGATGAGACCACTGTTACCAAGATTTCTTTCTTGCTTGCCGCTTCTGGTTTAATAAAAGGATCTGTCCCGTGGTTGTGTTTTGCTTCTCAGCCTCTATAACACTTCCAAAATTATTGCAAGTAATTTCTTAAGCACCGGAAAGCACAGAATCTGTAGTTGCAGATTTGTGCGATGGTTTTTTCCTTAAGTGGTTCCTTACCCACTTTTATCCACAGCTGTATTGACAAAGTCCTCATTACTTCCTAACTCTCCATGTTCCCCATTAACAACTCATTGAGAAGCAGTGGCTCAGCAGCTCAGCCGGTCCAGATCCACCCATTAATTCTGCTCACATGGCAGCAAAGTTCCTTCTCCAGCGTTTCCTCTGCCGCTCTGTCTTGGAGGAGCATTAAGTCCCTGTACCGCGCAGCAGCCTTCAGCTTCTCCCCTCGAGTCTTAATTGAGTTGATGGATACGTGTCTGGTTTTAACCTTCTTTTCACTTTCCTTCACTATGTTTTCCTGTATGCAGAGCAATCCCCTAGGAAACTCCCATGGGCTATTGCTTTTTATTTTATCTGCCTGCCTTGTGCCCGCGTGCACCCCCCCCCACATGTGCACTCGTGCAAATTGTAGCCTGTAGTCACTTGTGATTAACAGGAAGGGTTTGGGTTATCATCTGAATTTTGTTTCATGTTTTGGATAGTTATTAGTGTACCTGGCTAATTAATATGATACAACCCTGTTAATGACAGGAATGTTCCACTGCTATGAAATAACCTGAACTCATCCAAAGTACCTTCATAACTGGTACAGCCATGTCCGTACAGATTATACCCGTAGAACAATTTCAGTAAGAAGATAACTAGGGAAATGTCACTGATTGAAATTATTACATGGTACAAACCCCATGGGTAGGACAGTCTCCAGCAAAGGCCAGCAGAGAGTGGAGGGAATGATGGGGAATGCTGATGAAGAACAGGTAAAGCGCTACCACTGGGAATGTGGAACTCCTGCTATGAAACCTATTCACCTTGCAACGTATATCTGAAGAAGTCATTACACATGCTTGATGTATCAGTATGGCGTAGCCCTATGTAACCCTGTATAGTTTTATCCACTACTTAATTGAAAACTTCAGATGGTAAAACTGTGGCCTCACTGAACTCAAAGTTAACACCAGGGTTGATTTTGCTGGGAGCCACTGAAAAGAAATCCCAAATCCATCCTTACATAAATCCTCTAGATTTGCATCCTAAATATCAAACTTCCCACTTTTTAAAATCCCTTCAGAAATGGTATTGGCAGCTGCCTGCAGCGTGTGAGATTGCACATGTTACAAGAAATAGTTCAGGCAGTATTCATAGCTCAGCTGTCAGACGGTATGTCCTTGCTGGGCTGGGGCTGCATTCTACATCTAATTTATCAAGCTAGACTTACGCTGTCCATGGGATTGCTATAGGACTTTTTTAAATAGAGAAAATTGCGTTACCGGGGCCGTTCTGCGCTGCGCTCCCAACACTGGCGTCTCTTCAGGGATTTATGCCACAGCCAATCGTGTCAATTCTGATGTCAAAGCTGCCTGTGAAGTATTTCCCTGTTGTGATTGCTGGCCGACTCATCACTTTGACTCAGTTGTGTTTCAAGTCTCAGCCATTAATGTTTTTAACACAGGAGAGGCAATGGGGATGGCGCATTTGAACACTGGATGCAAGTTCAAAAAACGTGACTTGCAGATACCCTTGTGCAGACTCTGGAGCACTGATGTCTTGGTACCCGAAAGCCTGAGGGTAAATCCTCCCTCTGCCTAGGCCAGCCTCACTGAGGCTTGTGTGAGAGCAAGGAGAATTGATCCTTCAGCCTGAACAAAATACAGAATTGGCTTTTTCAGAGGCTTGGTTACTTGGGTCACCCTTAGCTGGGCTTCTGAGGTGGCGGAGGAGGCGTGGGACAGCTGCGTGGACTCGCGTGGTGCATCAGTCGGCGCTGCTGGGTCCCTGGGCAGGAGCGGGGCTGGCAGCTTTCTGAAGGCATCAGAAGGTATTTCCTCACCAGGAAGACAAGTAGCTTATGGTGTAAATGTCAAATACTAGTTTTGCAGCCCAGAAACCCATCTGAAATGTATGCTAAACACTGGAAAAAACATGCTTCTCTAGCCTCCAGTAATGCTAAAAACGGACTAGCATTGCATATATGGTTTCATCATATGTTCTAAACGAAAACTGTCGGAACTGAGAATGCTTTTCAATTTGTATGCTGTGATTTTCTTTAGAAAACACCCATGAAAACATAAACATAAAACCATACAAATGAAAGGACCTTTTCATAATGTTAAAGTTGCTGACTCATATATCCAAGCAGAAACATCTCCCTGCCTTTGTCTAGATAGTCTTTTCCTTGCAAAAGTACAGCCTTCTGCTTCTCGGAAGCACTGTTAACTCTAAAATTGCAAAAGCAATCGGTAAAACAGCGGTGACCTGTGTGGAGCACTGCGGCTGCCATTGCCATGTGGGGTTTGCAGTCATCACTCCTTGGCTGGAGTGAAGAAACTCAACACCTACCACAACAGCATCCTCCTCAGCAGCTAAAGGATCCTGCAAACAGAAATCATCCAAAGCAATTGCAATAACTGAACCATACAGAAGGTGTTTAAGCTAACGCAAGGTCAGGTCTATACAGCTGTGTATACTTCACAGCTGGTGAAACTGAGGGAGGGGCATGAGGGGGCTGTGGGAATTCACATCCGAATAGGATTAGCCCTCAGGAATTTCTCTGTTCCCATTGTGATGCAGACCATCAAGCCAGACCTCTCTTTAATATATACAGCCAGCGTGTGAGTGTCTGAAGAAGAGCAATGTGAAGTGCCCCTGGAAATAGAGAGGCTGCTGTGTTGCACTTGAAACGACGATTTTTTCTTTGAGCACTGATTATTTGGGGAAATCTCTTGCGCACGCTTGATGAGCTCCTGGAATTGGAGTGTGCTGCAGGCTCTGCTGTGAGCAAGGGGCTGGTGTCCTGTCTGGGGTTCGTGGGCCGTGGCAGTGGAGGAGGACTGAGCCTGGGTGAGGAGCATTCAAGGGTGATGAGCATGCCATCAGGAAGGCAGTGTAAGTCCGCACACCAGAGAAGGTGACAAGCAAGTGTCCTGGTTTCAGCTGGGATAGAGTTAATTTTCTTCCTAGTAGCAGGCATAGTGCTGTGTTTTGGATTTAGAATGAGAAGAATGTTGATAACACACTGATGTTTTAGTTGTTGCTGAGTACTGCTTATGCTAGTCAAGGACTTTTCAGCTTCCCATGCTCTGCCAGGGGCACAAGAAACTGGGAGGGGGCACAGCCAGAATAGTTGATCCAAACTGACCAAAGGGCTATTCCATACCATATGGTGTCATGCTCAGTATATAAACTGGGGGGGTTGGCCGCGGAGCAGCGAGTGCTGCTCGGAAACTGTCTGGGTATGGGTCGGCGGGTGGTGAGCAATTGCATTGTGCATCACTTGCTTTGCATATTATTATTATTATTATTATTATTATTATTATTATTATTATTATTATTATTATCATCATCATCATTATCATTATCATTATTATTATTATTTTGTTATTATTATCATTACTATTTTACTTTATTTCAATTATTAGACTGTTCTTATCTCAACCCAGGAGTGTTTCTCACTCTTACTCCTCCGATTCTCTCCCCCATCCCCCCGGGGCAGGGGGAGTGAGCGAGCGGCTGCGTGGTGCTTAGTCGCTGGCTGGGGCTAAACCACAACAGCAAGAATCCCTCATTTTGGACTCTAGTTGCCTGGCAAAAATTATTAGGGAGTCATCCACTGGAGGGGAGCTCTGAAGGAGTCACCCCAACAGTGGGAACAGCAGGGTGGACCTTGAAGTCATGGTCAGTGGACAGCAGGGAGTCTGCGCCCTGCAAAGATGATAGGGACAGGGAAAAAATGGGGCCAGGGGTTATTGGGTGCTGTGATTTGTAGGATCGCTGGCCCTAGTGCTTTGCAAGTCCGGCATTGCAGCAGGCAGTGTCCAAAAAAGAGCTTCATCGGTCTCCTCGCATACACATGCAAAAATAATGAAGCATCCTATTGCATTTTACAGTGTGCATTTCTTATGCTTTTCCATTCCATGATTCCTCCTGTTTATATACAGGTATACTGCCACTGATGATGATGATAATAATGAAAAAGCCTGAGCTATCGCATATGCATGATGGGACTTTTAATATCTCCCTCTGCCAGCAAGCCAAGGAGGGAAACGGTGGGCAGTCCAGGACTGCTGTGTGTGTCTTAGGAGGAGTACGGGTTTTAGGCAACCCCTCATGCAGTTAAGATGGCGTGATTGGAGTGGGTTATGCCTTATGTTTAGGTCCACCACTGTAACATCTGCTTTCCTGGTGAGCCATTTTGTAATTTGAAGTGCCCCAGAGACATCAGCCCCGCAAAAACTGAGATAGGTTTGAGGTCCCATCAGATGCGGAGGGGTCATCTGCCCTGCTCCAGAGGGGAGCATTCCGGGGAGAGGTGCGGGCGGGTGCCGGCAGGGAGCTGCCACATCTGAGGGTGATGCGGAGAAGGACGTGTGATATCTGGGATGGGAGAGGAAGGCAAGCGGTCATCCCTTGCAGGGTGGGTGCCAGCTGGGTATTGCCTGCAGATGTCTGCAAGGTACAGGAAATTGTGGGTCCCCAAGTGGTCCCAAAATAGATGTGAGAGGGGCGCTGGGCGGCAGGCAGGAACAGGGAGGGATGCTGTGTGGAGGGAGGAACCAGCCATGTGAGGGTTTGTGGGGCACTCATAATTCCTTTTTCTGTTCAAACAGGGACCCGGGGAGGGCATGCTCCAAAAGGAGCTGGCTGTCCCCTTGCCAAGGACTGGGGAGACAGTGCCCAGAAGGGTCCAACCCTTTGGGATCTGCTTTTTGTTGGCCTCCCCCATCCCTCCCCCACCTCCCAGCTCTTTTGCGTGGGATGGGGATTGCTCTCTGCAGAGACCTCTCCCTGCATCCCCATCTGGCACATTTTTCCCATTAAATGACAGCTCAGGAAAATAAAGGCTCGTGCCAAAATCCATCCTTTATTTGGGACATTACTTAAGCTCATGCTTAACTTTGACCTGCAGTGAATTAAAGAGGATGGGAGCATGCATTTAAAGTTAAGCACAGGTACAAAGATGGGCTGGAGGAGGAGATCAGAGTGCTTGCTGACCCACACCCCTGTAAGGTGCTTCTGCAGCAATTGAGTTGCTCCTGACTTTACACATCGTTCAGGCAGAGTCAAGCCCAGCACATTCCTGCCATGGTTAGATTAATTTCATTAAGGCGTGCACTTCCAAAATGCATAACTAGGTGACTTATCTGCTACGTGTCTGCTCTGGAATGCGAAAGTACCAAACTCTCCTGGTTGTTACCTGCCTTTGTACAGCAGAGATAAATCAATGTATACACCAGTGATGTGATGCATTTGCCTAACCCGTTTTTGCACTGTGTCATTTGAAAACTGAAATATGTCTTGCTGATGTCACGTTGTCTTCTTGTGGGTTGTCACCTCCCTGTAACTTTGTGTTCCTCTTTCTCCTTTGGCACACAAACAGCATTTAAAAAAAATCCCCTTCACGTGGTGCATAGACTCTTGAGGGTATTTTTAACCTATTACATTGAACCATATTTGGTTCTCTTCTCAAAATACAAATTCCCTGACATGGTCAGATAAGCAGTGATGGTTTGGGGTTTTTTTTCCCTCAGAAAAAGGAACATAATATATTCTGAGTGAACTACATGTCCTCATCTATGGACTGAAATTGGCCTTTAGAGAAAATCCCTCCACTTCCACTGAACACCGATTCTCTTCCTTTTGGTATTTATTGCACCAAACAGCCATGTTCATTTCTATTTCTCTGTTGAAGTTTGCAAGACCAGGAAAGAAAAAGCCTGCAATTTTATAGTGCAGTTATCACAGTTCCTGTAAATAATTTTATTTGCTCTGCTCCTTACTGTGGTGGGACAGATCTTCTGCTGGGTCAGTTTCTGCCCTGCACGAGAGAGGGGCAGAAAGCATGAACCCTCAAGTCCCTTGTTCAGGCATGGCCCTCTGCTCTTCTGTTTGCCAAGCAGATGTTATAGGAAGGCTCTGTACAAGCCTGTCTTCATTTCTGTGATCCGGACGGCGTTCACTCATGCAAACCATAACCTAGAACTGAGTTTCCCTTTAATTGTTTTCCTGGCACCAAGTTCTGTGGGTAACTATATGCATTTTTACACTTCCAGTGTGATTTGCAGCTCCCTTTCCGCTGTTTGCTCAGCAAGTGATGAAAACAACTCCCACCGATCACTTGTTCCCAGCTCCTTAACGCCACGAGAGAGAGTCCCTTCTGCTCTGAGGACACATAAAGCAGGTGACCTGCTTCCCAGGTCACCTTCCAGGAGCAGATACACCCCTGCTTCTCCCCTCCATCGCTCCTCTGACCGCCGCCACCGTCATGACAGATGAGTTGGGCTACGGAAATCGTTTTGCGGGAGCTGTGGGAGAAGGTGTTCTGTCTTTATCTGCCTTCTCATGTGGCTGCGGCAGGTCTGGGGAAAGCAAAAAGCCTTGGAAACAAACACAGCCTGGTCTTGAGGTGACGGAGGTGTGTTTGAATAGAATAATGATGAAAGTGGCAAGTCAGCCAAAGATGTCATATTTCAAAAGGAGGTTGTTCATTTAAGCGCCGGTGAGATTTGGGAGCCCAGCATCCCAGGGAAAATTAGTGGCCTCAGGGCTTCTCTGTCCTTCGGCGCTTTTGAAATACACCGTCCTTACTTAAGAGTATTAATATCAGAGCTATGTAAAGTCAAGTCTTCAAAAGAGAAATAAATGGCATAAAGAGCTATAAATAGGAAAAGGATATTCCAGAATCAACATACTCTTAAATAATTTTTCTCAGGGTAGATCCTTTTGGGGTAACGTTATATATTTTAAAATGTAAAATATTTGCCTATTGGGCACCTAATCCAGACTTCACTTTTTTTTTTTTTGTTCTTTTCCTTCCGAGAAAAGGGACCACATAAGGGAAGGCAAGTAAGGGAAAGCAATATCAAATGAAAAGGAGCAGGAAAAGCGAAGGGAGCAAAAGTAGGGGATGATGCTGCACTAAAAGGAACATTTCCAGTATTAGGATGATATACCAAGCTCATAAACAGAGGGAATATGGGAACATACAGTTAAAGAGGAGGGGAAAGGGAGCCACATAAGAAATGAGACAGAAGAAAAAGGTTCAGAAGAAGAAAGTAAGAGCACGTTAATTACAGCTATTCCTTTAGGACAATAGTAATTTACAAATTTTATCTCTTCTTTTTTTGTGTGTGTGTGTTTTTTAATATTATAGCAATCTCTGTTAACATCCCTTAGCCATGGTATCTACTTCACAGTGTGGCTGAAAGAGTTTCACTCTGTCTAGTTTCCAGCAGTCCTGACTAAAACCAGAACTTTCAGTATAGTTTTCAGGTACCTCTTGGACAGATTTATTATTTTTTAATGATCTTAAAATGTTTAAATTTTGTAGTATATTTTTATAAAGAGGGATATCTTCTACCCTTCCTCATCCCTTCCCCACACAGTCTTTGCCTCCTGTCTATGGCCGTGGAGGAGATACCCATTTTGGACACCCCAGCTAGGAGATGAAGAAGGCACGAAAACTTATTGGGGAAGGCAGTTGCTGCAGCCTGCATTGCACTGGGGATTTTGTCCACCTTGACCTAACAGGCAGCAACCTTCCAAGATGTTCAGCTGCAGATATTTTATTATTTTTATCTCCAAACTAGGACTTGAAGCTATGGTTCTCAGTTAAGGCTTGGCATTTTTCTCTTGGTCCCCAAATAATTTTTAGGGTAGATGGGGCAAACTGTACGCTATGTGCTTCACCTAAGGCTTGGGCAGCTCTTGGTAGGACATGGGGCTGTCCAGGTCTTGTGGTGTGAAGGCCCATGTCTCTGATAGTGTCCACGCTTTGCTCAATTTGGGGCTGTGGCCCAGAGTCCCACCATCCACTTTGGGGGATGGTTTTGTGTATTTTTGCTCAAGTGGCAGAAGAGCTGGTACCCAAAGGTGTAGTGGTTTGATACCACTAAAAGGGAAACAAAACAGTCTGATTTCTGATGCTGCTCACAGATAACCTCAATAAAACAGTGGGATCAGCTGCAAAGGTCCCTACTTTCAGTGCTGAGCATGAGGGGCGCATCGCATCAGTAGGAGATGCTGGAGACTTCCTCACGCATCACCTCTCCATCCCTGGCATCCTGGGGTGGGGGCATCCCCTCTCTCTGCCCTGGTTTGTTCTCCTGTCCCTATTGCAAAGTAGCTGGGGAGCGTACCCAGCCCGGCACATCAACCAGAGCAGGACATACGTGGTCCTGTGCCAGGCTCCTGCCCTCTTTTTGGGATACACTGTGCAAAGGATGGGGGGGCGGGGGGGAGGGCTTGCAGGTGGGTGCACTGACCTCACAGGAGCCCCATAAATGAGCGTGGCCCGTAAATCTCACTCTTCAAGTAATCCTGCTCTGGAGACAGGGTGAGACATCTTGATTTAGAACGGCTTGAAATTTGCTGAGCCAGTTTGCTCTCCCGTGCTTTCATTTTGCTTGTTTCCTTCTCTCTCTGTATATATATTCTCACACATATATACACATGCACCCCCCCCCCCCCCCCCGCCCTCTCTCTCTGTATACCTGTTATTTTGCTGCTAGTCTACTGTAGCATTCATGCCTGTGTGCTTTCCCAGGCCGTTCATTGTGCTGCCTCCCCTGATGGAGTGGATACGGGTTGCCGTGGCTCACGCGGGACACCGTCGCAGTTTCTCCGTGGACAGCGATGACGTACGGCAGGCAGCGAGGCTCTTACTGCCGGGAGTTGACTGCGAACCTCGACAGTTAAAGTAAGTCCACAAAAAAAAAAAAAATCGGCTGCTTTGTGCAAAATGTGGCTCTCTTTCCTAGTGACAGCGAGTGAGCAGGCAGGCAGAGGGCTCTGTTACTGCCTTGAGAGGTGCATGGATGCTCGGGCTCGTCGCTGTGTGCATTGCAAAATCGGCTCCCGGTATTTGCTCACATCCGTGGATAAGCTGGTTGCATGGTAATGGGTGCCTGAATATCTCACAGCTGGGTCGAGCCCGTAATCTGCTCGTCAGAGCTCATGTGCTGTTTTTTTTTTTTTCCTCCTACTATTAGGTTCTGCTTGCTAATGAGGGGCTGAAATCTTCTGCTAATTGTCTGCTTCATGTTGCTTTGCTGTAAAATACTGAGATGTAATTGGCAGGGCTGCAGATATTTTTCAGTGCTTTGTTTTCAGCATTAATGCTTAAAGGGCACATTTAAACTTATAGGTAAGACTACCTCTTGCAGTAAAATTGTATTTTTCATGCTAATGTCGGTTCAAATTAGTTGGAAATGTCAGCCTGGATAATTTGACTTTTTCGTGTATGAGATGTGACCTTTTGGTTTTCTAATGAAGTCTTAAAGTATTTATTGCCAGGATATGTTTTTAGTGTCTGTTTTGCCTTATTATTATATATGTGTATAAAAGCATGATCTAGGGCTGCTCTGGAGTCAAGATATATTTGGTTTTGATTTTCATATGAGAAGGCATTCTGAATCTGCCAAAGTAGAAATTACTCGCTGCTATTGCTTCACAAATTTGTACGTAAACCCCAATTTTCAGCAGTTTGCCTCTTCATACAGCAGTAGGTACATTCTTTCCTGCAACACAGAGGGATGATCTACATGATTAGCTGGGACAACCTGCATCGGAGCAGCTGCCTTCTGTTGACTCTGGCCTTGACATGTTCTTTTACCAGAGAGTGTAATACTTTACTTCAAGATCTGCATAGGCTTTTTATAGTTGCAGCTATTCAATGTTTGATTGAAGAAATATGTTGAATTTTGAAAGCGAAATCTTAAGCGTTTCAGATTTCAAATCTTGGCTATAATTGCTTCCCTTTGGTGTGACTGTCTTGGCCCTCATTTCCAGAAGTGCAGCATTTTGCGTCCCTACTGAAATATCAGGACTTATAGGTACTATGTACTTTCTGAAGACCTAGCACTTGGTTTTGAAAAGGCACAATTAATTTAATACCTGTTCCAGTATTGAAGTAGGATTGCAAATAAGGATTGCAAATATGGCAATAATGTTTCTACTCTACATCCTCTGTCTTAAAAATGAAGGTAGATACAGTTAAATATTTGTGGATTAAAAAAACCCCACACTATACCATTCTTAAAGTTATATTTTGCCAGTGTGTATATGCCGTCAACTGTTAGACAGTTTTCCAGGAGTTTCAAAATCATTTGAAGCTGTGGGTGAGTTATATTATGCTGCATAAGAATTTATTAATAATGAGGAACAAATCAGCATTTAATTTAAAGCTGCCATCAAGAATTAATTTCATAAAGAATATATGTGGTAGCTGTTGTCCTGCTCATCTTGCCAGGGAGAGCAAGTCTGAAGAGTGCAGACTGGGATTAATCAGGTTGGAATGAAAAGAGAAATCATTCCTGAGACAAATTCTGGATTTTAGAGACCAGACTTTGTGATGTGCCCTTATTTGACTGCAGGAGCCTGATTCACCCCCTGATGTCCCAAAATTAAAATCTTGCTCTACTGCACTGGCAGAGGTCTACAAACGAGTGTCCGCGTACTTTGGGTTTTATTTTAAGGTCTGTGCCTACTGCCAGCTTAGTGCATCAGGTTCTTTGCGTAGCTGCGATTCAGGGCCCGTCTGCCTGTAATCCTGAGATCAAAGGAAGGACTGAGCTTTTCTGAAGAATAATGTGAAGCATCAGGATGTTAATTTGAAACCTTGCAGCTTGTAATTTTTTATTTGTATTCAGTGCAGACCCTCAGCATTCTCATTTTCCACTAAGCTGAGTGCCAACCTTTCATGCCTCCCCATTAGGGAGGGAGCGTTTCCAACTATCAACTCCTCAGCAAGCATCAATTCCATAAATGCAAACACTGGGGGGGGGGGGGCGGGAAGCACAACAACTTTGCAGGGGATGGCTTTTCAAATAAGCGGTGTGACGGATGACAGCTGGAGGATTTTAAATGCAGTTAGCTTGATATATTTTGTGACTTTTATAGAAATGGCTTAATAACCTTGAAACTGGTTCAATTTCTAGGCTTTTCTTAGCAGTCGTCTTTAGTCCCTAAAATACAGAGACCTGAACCCAAAAGTTCTCGTGGTCCCGTGTGATATTGCATCATTCCATGGTGTTGATTCATGACCTGTCATTGCAAATGCATAAAGCAAAATCAGCTTCCATGCTGGAAAAACACGCGTATAGGGGGAGAGGGAGATAGATTGGCAGAATCTCAAAGGCTATGAAGTTCAGGATCAGTTCGGATAAAAAACAAATGTTCGGTTTCTTATCTGATCTACAGCACGGAGGTCTCACAACAGATTCGTGTGACACTTCCCAGCACAATCGCATACTCCAGCAGTGAGGTTCCCAATATGTGGCCTTGTAAATCATCTCTGTTTTCTTCCTGCCTTTCATTCCAATACTTCGTCTCTGTCTCCTCTCTTCTGATCTTTTTTTAAAAATCCTTCGCCTTAATTTCTTGCAATGTTTTCATCTCATGAAAGAGGAGCTGCTCTTGCTCTAGGTAGAGGAGTGAGGGAAGCTGGAATCAGGCAGGAGCTGCCTGTCTCCTTCCTAATCTCTCTTCATTTTACAGCAGCAGACGTACCAGAAAGTTTCTTCCCTTTCTCCAGCCTTGGGAGATGAGCAGGGATAAAATGTTCCCCTTCCCCCAGGAGTGGAAGCTTTAAATAGAGTTGTTGTCTCTACCTTTTGCAAGAGGTAGGTTTTTCACAGATGGATTGACTGCTGGATGCACGACAGCTAGCTGAGACAGAAGTCCATATTGTGGCCAGAATATTCTTTGTCGTAGTGGGAGACCAGACTTGAATAAAGCCCTGCCTGTACCCAGGCCCTGTTGGGCCACCTGAGGCAGCTGGATGTAGTCAGTAGAGAACTGTGTGCGCAGTAGCTCTCTGCTGGCATAAATCTGGTGGAGGTGCGTGCTCTACTCCCTGCTCTAGACCTTTTATTAATGAAGGCATCAGGGATGAAGGTACTTTGTTGCTGAAAAGGGACATGGTAGTAAAAACTGTTGACCTGCCTTTCTGCTGCAATAAGGTAGCATCAGTTCTCAGTCTGCACTGGGTCTGGCTGGCTGTGAACAGATGCCTGGTTTTGGCTGCTCCTCATTGTCGCATCTGCAAGGGGTACCTTTCCACTTGGTCCGCCTAAACACAAGAAGCTCTTTGCTTGTCTTTCCTTCCTTCATTCTGTGGGAAGTTTGTTTAAAAAAAAAAAATTCTGTTAGACGTGCTGGGGAGGACTGCTAATGGGTGACTACATCTGGGGACTGGAGGCTGATGGCAGAGAAACAGAGCAAGGGAGGAGCATCCTGTATTGCTCAGCACGACGGCTGCTGTGCTTTTTATCAGGGTCAGTAGCTTCCTTTCTGGTTGCAATATATCATGGCAATCCTGGAGGATGTAAAGGTGCTGGAACAAAGTGAACTGAGAGATGTGGTAATGTCATGCTGGGGACTGTTACATGGTCACTTCTGCACCTGACTGGATAAAGGGCTATTTTCTGGCCAGGCAGAGGTCAAAAGAAGGATATAGTCTGGGGTGCCAATGTGTGTGCAGGCACGCATGTTCATTCTTATATCCAGCAGCAGCAAAAATTGAAGAAAAATCCACTTTGGGGCAGTCTTGGAGATCTGAATGCAATTCCCCTACACCAAGGAGAATCCCCATGTGTTATTTGAAATAGTCTCTTCTACCCTCAGCATTCCCTCAGACCTCTTAGATTCCAAGTCATCCCCTTTCTGGCCTCTCTGGAAAAAGCTGCTTTTCCTGGGTGTTTCTGGGCCTGGCAAGCAGCCCCCTCACCCCCAAGAAGGGCTCTGTCCTCTGCTGAAGGGAATCAGGTGGGCAGTGTCTTCACTCCTGGTACTTCTAGCAGTGTGGGAGGAGGCATTTCAGGAGATCCCAGCTTGCACTATCTGAGGGTGGGGTTCTGGCTCCTGAACCCTGAACGTCCCAGCTGGACATCTGACGCCCAGCTTGGCTGGGGAAGGAATGGCCTGTGGGGTTGCTGACCTAGCCCATGTCACGTCCAAGGGACCTTCCTGGCATCTGAATGAAGAGGAACATGGAATGTGGCCTCATGGCACTGAGATCCTCCAGAAGCATTGCCTGTGAGGCTGGGCATTTCTCTGCAGCCAGAGCCCTCTGATGGTCATTAGACCCCATCCCCTTGCCCAGCAGGCTGCAAAGCTCCTGGCTGAGATTTGGAGGAGAAGCAGAGTTTAGTCATCTTGAGGAGTGGTTTCTTCTTAGCCATAGATGAAAAGGGTCGTGCAAGGTTCTCTTGCACACTGGAGAAGTGAGATAGCTCCCTGCGGCATTCATTACCATCCACCACAGGCCGTAGCCGCCTCAGTGGAGGCAGGTGTTGCAAGAGGAGCCCTGGACAATAATGTGAAGAGGTCTGAAGTCCTTTCTGTCAGCTGTACCCAAAGGGCAGCGATGGGAAATGAATGGCATTTTTGCCGTCAGGCTCCTCATGGGTGGAGTCCCACAGGGATCTGTTTTCTTCTTGCCCCATCCCATATTGATGTGCAGCCCGTGGAGACCCCTCAGGCTCTGGTACCACCAAGGTGCATCGTAGTCCCTTGTTTGCAGTCCCTGGTCGTTGGGGTTGTTCTCCAGAGGATGGAGCTAGACAGCGGGGTTTGCATGCCGACCCTGCTGGTGCGGTCAGTTCCAGCATTATTATTTGTCTTACGTTCCAGTCAAATTTAGTTGGAGGTGGCAGCATTGCTGCTGGTGGAGGCAGAGCTGGTGAGAGCGGGAGCCAGCACGACAGGGCTTGTGCCTGTGCACAGATGGAGAGCCATAGCTCGATCCCCTTTTACTGCTTGCTCATACACCTCGGCAGCATTTCTGAGTTATGGCTGGGTTCCCCACGGGTGCTGGGCTCACCCTTTGGGCAGCAAATATCCCTTTTCTTCTCTGGCTGGCTGTGAGTCTGGGTCCTATCTCTGCTCCTGACCATGGACATAACACATTTTTGTCCTCTCTTCCAGGAGTACAGAGGTGAAATTGGTATGTATAAGTCCTGGCCTTGAGGGAGGCACCTGTGAGAGGTGTGCATCAGTGCCAACAGAGGCCATCACCCAAGAACTTAAAGTGAATACTTTGCCTCTGGTTTTGGGAAGAAAATCCTTGGAGGAAAAGGAAAAATAAATAAAAGCAACAAGGTTATGAAAATGGAAAACCAGTAATCAAACAGAGAGCAAATTATGTGGCTTAATGCACTCAAATCAGGGTGACCAGATAACCTCTATCCCAGCAATGCGAAAAAGCTGCCTCACAAAATCAGAGGGTCAGAGGGAAATATTTTTAACAAAGCCCGGAGTGATGCTATAACTCTAAGGATTAATAATAGTAATGCCCAACGTTTGAAAAGGATGAAAAATGATCTAAGGAAAATTCCAGGCTGTTAGTGCAAGGCCTTCGAATGTTTTTTCAAGCAAAGACTGATTAAAGACATGTTGAGGGGAAAAATGGGATAAAATGTGACACAGATTTTCTAAAGATAGATCTTGCCAGACTAATCTAATAACTTCTTGATAAGATAACTGATTTTCTACCCTAAGGAAATTCAGTAGATTTCTTCTGTTTGGACTTGAGAGAACAATTTGATGCAGTCCATGAAGGGAGCTATTAGCTAAACCAGAGAAGATAGGGATTAGTAAAGGAATTGGAAAGTGGGCAGGGGCTGGCTTCAAGTGAGGTGGCAAGGGCTGGGTTGGCTGCAGTGGAATTACAAGCAGAGATCTTCAGCTCTCCCTCTTAAAAACTGGTCTTTTTTAATTTTCAGAAAGGGGTTTGGCACAAATCTTAGCAGTGTGCTCATGAAGTTAAAATTTGCTGATGCCACGATGTTGAGAGGCATTGTCCTGACAGAGGATGTTTGGGAAATCATCCAGGAAAAAGTGGATGACCTTGAGGGCTGGGACAAAAGAAATGGGGTGAAATGCAGTTTTTTTCCACAAATGGAAGGCAAACACGTGGAGATTAATTAGAAAAATAAATAACTGCGGTGCATATGTAGCATATGCACTATATATACAGTATAATATATACTGTATTGGGAGCTGCGTATTGGAAAGGTGGTGTATTTCATCTAAGGTGGCAGTATTTCATCTAAGAATGATTGGGAACCACAAAAGTGGCTTTTTCCTTAGCCATGAAAAAAGCAAATGCGTTTTGAGGATGCGTCAAGAGAGGTATTCCCAGTAGAAGCGGGGAAATACTGGTGCCTCTGTACATGGAAGTGGTAGGAAGTGACGCGGAATCGCAAATCATGTGTCCGGGTCAAGAAAATACTCACATTGGAGCAAGTACAGAGAAATGGGCTGGGGTGACTTGAATTTTGACAAAATGTTCTCGTGAAGGAAGACTAGAAGAAAGGGGCTCATTCAGCTGAGCGAAGTGGGTGCTCTTCTCTAGAAATACATCAGGAGTAAACACTACAGAAGGAAAAATTTGCTCTATTTAAAGGGCAGCGCAGACACAGGAATGTGTGGGTATTAATGGGTCATGAGTAAGTTCAAACTGAAAGTGTAGATGGATCCAAGCCTTGCTGCAGCATAGGACTGGGTTTATTAACCCTCCAGTCCCATATGCTCTCGCAGCCGCTGCCCCGTCGCAGCCCCACCCAGGGCTCTGAGTTGCATTTACAGCTCCGATCCAGAAAGGTCTCTGGGCAAGTGCAGCGTCTGAGTGCCTTTGAAAACCTCTCTGTAATTGAAAATCAGTCCTAATTTCCAATTAGCCTTGGTCTGAGAATACCTAAGTCTGCTTTTCCGTCTGGGACCATCCCTCTTAATGAAGGCTCCCTAGGAAAACAGGGTTATGGACCTCAAGAGTGAATCTTATTTAACATGGGAGTGTCCTTGGCTCATTCTAGAGAGTTTTCTTAAGACTGTGGAAAGGGAAAAATATAGCAACGTGAAGGGAAGATGTGCTATTTTGTTCTTTCCGAGCAGTCTATACCATTTGTCGTGCCATCTTAATACTATACCACGCATAAGCAGTTCTAACTTGAAAGTGAAAGAGGAAGAGTTACATTTAATGTTTTATTTATGGAAATCCTGTGCTTGTGCTAGAGTACGAAAATATAAATAGACTTTAAGAAATAGAGATTTGAAAGCAGAAAAATATTTCCACTGCTCTTTGCTCCCCCTTAAAATGCGCTGGGTAAGGGGCTGAGTTTCTGGAGGGGGAGAGAGAGTAGAAAAATGCTAAGAGATTCTGCTATTTAATTAGATACAGCCACTTTTAAGTAGGGACGGTTGGTGTTTGCCTAGCTCCTTGAACGTCCTTGTTCTTCCCACAAATTTTCACTAATCCTTTAACACTGGCCGTGGCAATTGTCATAATTAGACACAAAAATGCCAAACCAGCAAGCAGTAGCAAACAAGCTACTTGACAAAATCCACCAGTCCCTTGGGGCAGATGGTGCCAGTGGATGAAGGAGATTTTATTACTTAAAAGGTAGAGCATGGGTTTCCTGAGGTGAATCTCAACCTCTCCTGCCAACCAGCTGCTTGAAGACAACCGTAATAAAAAAAATTATTGAAGGGGAGGACCTTGCCCTTATGTTCTCCTTCACTTCAGGACAGCACACACTTGTATTTTTACAGACTTTGGGATCCAGCCTTCTTGGGTTTTTTCCATTGCAAGCAAGTTCATCGGTGTTTCATATGCTCTGTCTCTATATACAGTCCTGAATACAATAATCAGGATACAGGTAATGTATTGGCTTCCACTCATTAGTGAAGACTTGTGCTATTTATTTATATAAAAGATGAATCTGTACCCAAATTTTCCTATAATATGTTGGTCTTGTTCAAAATCTGAAGTCAGATTCAATTCTGAACATGGTTCCTGGCCTATATACATGGGACTGTAATATTAAGAGTGTTTTGAAATATAGATTTGGGTCTTGATTTGTTAGTCATATTGCTTTTTTAATGTATTTTCCAGTATCTGTAACCAATTTATTCTCAGGCCTTTGATGAGAATAAGAAGTTGGCTAATAAATATTGGGAGTATTCTTACTTTCTTCTCTTAATTTAGCTCCTGATTAAAGTAAATGGAGATATTTTATGCCTGTGTTAAAAAGCAGTGCTCTTCATCACTTTGATCAACATGTTTGTGCTTAAGTTTCCCTCTCTCCAAAACTGAAAAAGCAAATAATGGTCTCAATGTAGTATTTATACTGCAGTCCTATTAATATCAGCATTATAGTCCCTTTTAAAGCACCACGTTGGAAAAAAGAATGCTCACAAATTTAAATCAAATCGTCTGCCGCTCCTGCTATTGCCATTTGTGTCTGTAGTCTCACTGAAGAGCCCCAGGCAAGGAACAGGACCCTTTTGTGCTACGGGCTGTGCATACCCAGATCAAAACTGTGATCCCTGACCCCAAGAAATTCAGCATTGCAAATGCATGTATATTGCTGGCTAAAATATGACTCCTTCCAGACTTCCAACCAGCTGAACTATAATTTCTGACTCGAGACCTCATTCATATTTAGGACAGAGACAGACTGAATAAACTCCACAGAGGTAAAAAGATGGATTTAATTAATAGATTATCATTCTTTTAATTGAAAGGGCTGGCAATCGAGTCCCAGGTGGGCAAACAAGATTTTGGTGCTTGGCTATCAGGACAATGATCTGTTCCTTTCAGTGGAGAGGAGCGTTTATCCTGCTCCTCATCATAGTCTGCACTCCATTTATTTTAAATCAACTATTAATGTGCTATGCCGGCGCGTAGAACTTAGAACATGATTAGGGTAGTCTTACTTTTTTTTGGTAACATTTACAGAGCATTGTTTCTTTTTTTTTTTATTTTTTAAAAATTGTCTACTACTGACTATAGCAATAATCCCCTCCCAAAGAACAAATAATCAAAAAGCTATGTAAGAAGAGAGCTGCTGTGTCTACCAGTTACGATGGAAACACTTTGCCTTTGAATCATCCGTTTTCCCAAATGTATTCAATCCATGAGTAATTTATTAAAGATCCACACAGACCCTATCTTAGGCAGTCCAAGTGAAAATGAAAAAAAAAAAACCAAAACCCCTTGCATTTAAACCATTGCTGTAGAAGTGGTGCATTATGTTTTCATAATGTGAGTTTGGGAAAAGATAAAAATAATTTGCTGTACTGCTAGGACCCATTATAAATGAAGAAGATTATCTTTGACTCCTTTCAGAGGTTTGAGTATTTTGGAGTATGATAGAGTGTCATGGTCACCATGCAGCATTTGACAGTGACCATTTGCAAATAATTAATGTTACCATGGCATCCCCCATATAAAGCCACAGTAAAGTTAATTATGTGCAGCGGCAACACTGTAATGATCTTGAAGATAACTGCTGTAGAAGCAATATCTGTGAGGAATTAAAAGAGGACTTGGAGAAAATTGTATTGTGTTGTAAGTTAAAAAATGTGGTCACAGCTTTGCTACAAATATAAAATCAAGAATATTTCACCTGTTTCTAATTTTCCTTTTACTTATAAAGGCAATTGTTTGCTTGATTGAAGGTAGGGAGGGACCAGTTAGGGATCTTACAGGCTCTGTGACTGAACCTCTGAATTAGAGGGGTGGATTTGCTGTTGAGCGTGAGGACTATGATCAGTGTATGTTATTAATTCAAGCATATTATTTCTCAGTTCTGGGAGTGGGACCATGTCTACAGCAGTGGTGCTGCCAAGGAGCCTGCCCAGCCCCACAGGTTGCTAAATAGGGGAATCCAGAATGGGGTCAATCTTTTGAGAGAGGCTATCACCCTTGAAGGATACTGGCCAGTCCTACCTTTGTCACTGTATCACCTCTTAGGGACCTCAAAATTCACCTGACCCAGCTAGCATGTGGGGACGTGATGTCCTGCCATCGTGAGACTGTCCCCAGGGAGAGGAGGGGGAGAAGAGCATTGGCCCCCCTGTGGTCTTCTGCTCCTCCCATCAGCCTTCCCTGCCCCTTTGATCAAAAAGTGCCTTTTCTGCAGGGTGAGGTCTTGAAGAAAGGACGACCCTTGTGGGTGCTGGCAGCTGGCAGAATGCGGCAACAAACCGAGGTGGCCTTGGAGGGGACGTCCCACCGTCAGGCCAGCGTCGGCCTCCTGTGTGATTGGAAAGATCACAAAGACTTTTTGGCAAAAGGGCCGTGAACTGACTGGGTAGCTGGGGAGGTTTCCAGCTCTGTTTGCACTTACGCTGGCTTCCCTTGCTTTGCAGGCACAGTTTCACTACTCTAAAAAGTGACCCTATGTATTTAGCTGACTTAACCGTTCCTCGTCAACCTTATTTTTCAAGCTTCTTCCCATCTCTTTCCCACCTCTTCATAGCTTGTCAGCGTATTTGATGCGGTACAAAGTTTAAGAAGTCTTGAGTCAGTCAAGCCCGGGTGCCTATTCCCTTCCTCCTTTTTTTATCTTGCATCCTTTAATGTTTGTGATTCTGCATGGTGTCTGTGAGGGAGCAGCATCCCCTTATAGTGTAATATGGACTGGAGACTCTCTGCTCCTGTTGGAATCCTCAGATCCTGTTGGAGCAGCGGAGGGAACTGGGGTTGTTTAGCCTGGAGAAAAGGAGGCTCAGGGGAGACCTTATCGCTGTCTACAATTACCTGAAAGGAGGTTGTAGTGAGGTGGGTGTCCGTCTCTTTTCCCAAGTAACGAACGATAGGACAAGAGGAAATGGCCTCAAGTTGTGCCAGAGGAGGTTTAGATTGGATATTAGGAAAAAATTTCTTCGCCGAAAGGGTTGTCAACCATTGGAACAGGCTGCCCAGGGAAGTGGTTGAGTCCCCATCCATGGAGGTAGTTAAAAGACATGTAGATGTGGTGCTAAGGGACATGGTTTGGTGGTGGACTTGGTAGTGCTAGGTTAATGGTTGGACTTGATCTTAAAGGTCTTCTCCAACTGAAATGATTCTATGAATCAACATTTATGCAGTTATTGGTATGAAAGAGGACTTGCAAGCAAATGCAGTGCTGTGGTGGCTTAGGGTTAATTTTTGATGGATTTGGGTTTTTTTCTTATTTTTTGTTTTTCAGTTTTCATTTTAAAATGCGATTGCTCAGTCTGTCTGCTGTACTAGCTTCCCAGTTGGCTTTCTCCAGTGTTAAAAGTGATGCTGTATTCTCCTATTCTGTACTTTTAGTTCCTGATCACTTTTGATCTGTCTCTTCACTGCTTTTTATCTGTACATGTTAAATCTCCTTTTCCTTAACTCATTCATCGCTCTGTTTTTTCAAGATGTTGCTATGCTTTCTCTTCTGAAGCATCCTCCATTCCTTTCCCTTGTGTCTTACTCTTGTTTTATTAAAGTCCCCAGTTTGATCATTATCCATTTTATTAGTCAACATATGACAGTGGTGGCACCAGCAATGATCTATGTCAAATTTTGCTATATAGTTTCCTTTGCTATGCCCCATAATGGTTTAATGGTTGGACTGGATGATCTTAAAGGTCTTTTCCAACCTAAACAATTCTATGATTCTATAAATCAGGGCTGTAACTCACTCATGATTGGTCCTTTTTGGGGTATAAAAAGGCAGTGGGCCACTGGTAATGGCACTGAGCTGCGGTTTCTTGCTTTGTTGTACTTGGTCTAGATCACGTTTCTTCAGTGCAGCCCAGCAGCTGTGCAGCTCAGGCACTGCTCTGCATCCGTGTTGTTGTTGCAGTGTTTGTACAGCTGTAGCATCCTGGAACCCTTGGACCAAGACCCTTATCCCCCAGATTGATTGAGGAGTACTTATTTGCTCATACCTACTATCAGCAGTAATTAATGAGTCCCCTTCCTTGGCTATAAGCAGATGAACTGATGTGCTTTTAGGGGACCAGAGCCAACTCGTGGAGGAGTTACTTAAGGAGAAGTAAGTCATTTCTGAACCTATGCCAGAGTAGAGACCTGGGCAGCCCATACAGGATAGGTGAGGTAGGTCCTTGTTCCTCCTTCCTCCCTTGTGTGGGTGTGCAACCCAGGTCAAAATCTTGGGTTTTTTTAAAAGGAGATTGTCAACTAGTGTTTTGCATGCACTGAGCTGGGCTGACGTCAATGAAACTCTGCCTGTTTCTGCCAGCACTGAATTTGACCCATTTTATTCAGAGTGTATGTTATATACCTCAGTACAAATGATGAAGCAGTGACTTAACACAGGCAGTGATTCATAGTGGCAGACACCTCTGCAGTCCTCAGAGAATGTCTGGATCTTTCCATAGCTGTACTTTGCTGAGGAACCACCTCGTTTTCAGACCAGAGTCATCTGGAAATGGCCAGCTGGAGCAGGGTGGTCCAGACTCTTTCTCTCTGTGCACAAAAACCCCCACCATCTACTTCTGAGCATGCTTTATCTATGCCGTATGTTAAAGGAGGGCACAGATGATCTCTAGCATCTCATGCTATGGGGGTAACAAGTACTAAATGTTGCTGTGGTTCTTGTGTCAGAAATGTGCTATACGGTGTGAACGTGTTAAAGCTGCAATTGCTCCTGTGGATCTTGGTGTGATTGAGCTCAGCCCTGCATATCTGTGCTGGTTTTGCTTTTTCCTTAAACTCGCTCAAAAACTACTGCAGAAAACCCAGCCTTGCTATGTGTTGCTTTCTTCATCTCTGTTGTAGGCATATTACTGGCGCAGAATCTGTTATTGCTGTTACGGTGTATTTATTGTGAGTGAGTGTTGTGCATTAATCTTGCAGCATACTGTTGTCATGAAGCGCCATCCTTGTTCCCCTGAGTAATGACACTCCAGGCATACCTTGTTTACATTCTTAGGACATCAACTTTTTAGCAGTCAAAACCCAAACTGAACACGTAGAATGAACATCAACAAAATATCCGTTGTCTTCCAGACTGGTCGTGGCCCAGCACAGCAGAGAGCAAGCTTGAGCTCAGATGCCAGTTTCAGTACTAAGTCCTGCAGAAGCTTTGATCGAAATACTTTGTATTTTCCATCTCACTTTCTTTCCTCTGTTGAAAGAGGAAGAGTGGTAGCTCTTACTTAATACATACCACTGCTTCTATGTAAACAGCATATTCGTTGCGTATTGCTGTTAAATATTAAGCGGTGTTATATATTTTATAAAGCTCTGATAAAGCATCTTGAAGTAGAAATTTAAATGATAATGATGTGCTATTTATATTTTTCTTCTGGTTTGCTGCATTTTTTAACATGTGAAATAGACACCAAATATTTGATGTATGTTTGACTTTTTCACTTTTGATCTTTATTTTGGTTTTCATTCATAAGTAGCCCCTCATTTTCTGACCTAGCATTTTTGGACAATGAAAGCGATATTTTTCGAAACAGTCCTTTATCCAAGTTCACACCAAAAGCGCTGTGGATTTGGACTCCACCCTCTGCCCCAGACACTCCTCAGCATGAAAGAAAAGCAAATCTGTCTTTTAATAAGATGAAACCGAGTTGGATAAACATCAGATTGGAATTGCCTGGCTCTCTCTGGAGCTGTAAATTCACATCTTGGCTAAATAACTCCTGGCCCTTCTTCCATTTGAAATGGATATCTTGAGCAGTTTACAGTTTGGGGATCTTTTGAATAAGACCTTAAAAGAATGACATCCCATCTGCTATGCACAGCCAGCAAGGACTTGTGGTGTTTTGCCATGATTAGCTGGCAAGATTGCCTTCTCCTCCCTGATCACATGGTGCCCTGCTTGTCTGCAGCTGACCCTGCTTGAGCAGGAGGGTTGGACCAGATGACCTCCAGAGGTCCCTTCCAACCTCAGCCAGTCTGTGATTTTGTGACTTGCACTTTCTGCTCCAAAAAGGCTTCCCTGTTACTGGGGCTGAGCTGGTAAGATCCTTGAAGGCATGTGGAGTGACATTATCTTCTCTTTGTTGTGTTGTCAATGATTATACATCCATTTGATATAAGTTCAAAGCTTAGCGAAGCCACTGAAAATTTTCAGAGAGCAGGGGGACTGGATCACCTTGCCCTGCAGAGAGACAACTTGGGGTGACAATGTGTTGTGCATTGTTTAAACAGGGAAACAAAATCAAGTGAAAGCTGTGCTTTTTTGCCCAATTTTTTATAAAATGTATAACTTGTCCCGTGAAAGATAGACCAAGGGCAATCTCCATTAGCTTGCATTAGCATTTCCCATTCAGCTCTTCCCTTGAAACATACAGGTCAAAGGAGAATGAGTATGTGCATGACCTACATCCTTCAAAGATAGGGCAAAGTATTATTTTCCGAGGGACAGTGAGGTCTGTCCTCTGCTTGTCCTCTGAGGGAGCTTATTTCTCACATCCACAGAATCGACGACTGTTTTTGTGCATCTCGGAAACTGGATGCAGTTGCCACTGAAGCGAAGTTCAAGCAGGACCTGGGTTTCCGGATGCTCAACTGTGGCCGAACGGACCTGGTTAAACAAGCCATATCCTTGCTGGGGCCAGATGGGATTAACAGCATGAGTGAACAGGTAATAAGATAGAAATATGAAGAAGCAACTGTGAAATGTGAGAGTTTTGCCTGCTTATCACATAAAACTAGCTCAAGCTTTCAGCTAAACATAGACAGGACCTTAATGCTTTCCCTGCATTACTTTGCATTGAGTTAAAGCACCACCAGGTGAACATCTACGTTAAGTTTTGGTCTTTTTGAGTTGTATTGATTTGTTGGTAGAGGTAACTCAGCATGAGAGCGAATGCATCCCCTTAAGTCTTCTCAACAGTGAACTGAGTAGGCTGACACCAGAAGGAGATCCCAAGAGAGCGTAGTGTTGATCTGAATACTTAAAACTGCTTCAGTGCCATGAAGAGTGTTGTGGGGCAGGGCTTTGTAGGGTGAACATCCTTCCACTGAACACGGGTCTGCAGTGCATGTCACGGGCACCACCAGACCCCGGCAGGAAACAGTTAATCGATTGCTGGCGGTCTTTAATTGAGTTGAGCCCAGTTTGAACTGACCTTCCAGCCGTGAAAGCCTCTCTGCAATGTTACCACTCCATTAGTCACTGTGGCTGACATCCACCAAGTGAGGAGTCTAAATTTCTCTGGAGTTACATCTCCACAAGGCTGGTGGTTGTGTCCAGGGATAAACCCACGTCCGTGGCTGCCTACCAGTAGCAGTCTGTTGGACTGTGGTGCTCACCGAGGTGGGTCCCCCTTCCTAGAGGGAAACGGAGAAATGATGGCCATGGATATTATCCTTTTGAAATAGAGTTCCCTAAATTTTCTGATGCCCTGATGAAAGTGTCACTGCATGTTCCCAGAGCTGTGATGTCCCCTTTGGCAAGAGGCAGGCGGCTTCCACCCCTGAGGTGGTCACCTGGGGCAAGAGCTGGGTTGTAAGTGGGTGTAGGTCCTCTGAGATGAAAGCTGCTCTGGGAATGTGAGTTATGTTGCTGCTCAGGAGCTTCAGTCTGAGTCAATATTATGGATTAGTTTGAGAAGAGAGCAGTACTCCTCCCCAAAAAATTGTATTGGAGAGCTCGTTCCAAGGTTCATACACGATACTTTTTAAAATTACTATTATTTTAAGTTAGTCTGAACCTGGAAACTTCACAGCGTATTTCCTCTGTCCTCCAGGCTGAAACCTGGGAGCATTCTGGCTTGATTCATCAAAGTACCTAATCATATGGTTAACTCTGAACACATGCTTACATCCTATTTGAGTGAAAGTTAAGCCTGTGCTTAAATGCTTCGCTGGATCAAACATCCCACATCTTGCAAGACAGAGCCCTAAATGATGCAAGGCTGAAAGAAAAAGAGCCATTTTTTATTTTGCCAAAAGCCAAGTGCCTTTACTGTTGATTGTACATGTTGTTACTGTGTTCCTGTGTGTGTGTCAAACACTAATGATGGGCTCATTAAAAATCCATTCCTCCCACATGCAAAGAGAGCGGGCTGAGTTGAGTGGTGCTGCAGCACAAGGCTGGGGGACCGGCAGAGGCAAAAGCAGCAAGGACAGCAGTGCAAGGGGAGGGGAAGTTAGAAACCTGATGAACTCTTTAAAGCCCCGATACTGCAGCATGACATTCTGGGCCCCTTTTAGTCAGTGGTAAGTCCTTGAGCTTCAGCAGGGCCAGAATATCCCATGTGGTCCCCAGGCAGATCCTTTGTTCCGGGCATTGCTGCGGGATTCTTTGCCGCGGCTGCCCATGTGCTGCATCTTGCAGGAGGGAGCCCCAGCATGGGGCTTTCAAATTCTTTTCTTCAGATCTGATGAGACCCCTTGTGCTAAACACTTGATTTAATAATCAAATGACACCACTTACAGAAATTGCAATAATAGTTGAAGGAGCATGTATTTAATTTTAAGCTGCCATCCTGTCCCTGTCTTTCAAGGCCCAAGCACATTTTTTTGTAATTCTCATGGTCCTGCTTGTTCCTGTAGTGTTTATTGACTGCCAAAGGAAATGTTTTGCCACTGACTGTAGCTGAAGTAGTTTCAAATTCTCTTTGCAAGTAACTTCAAGTCACCCAAGCACTATCCTTGCCTGGGGTGAACTTGTTTTTTCCTACTAATGGCATGAAGCACCAAATGCCTATTCCCTTACTCTGTATCTCCATAAGTACACTGCAGATTTGATCCTGTGAAATGCTCAGTGTGTTTCAAGGGGGCTCTAAGTACCTTGCAGGGACAAACCTTAATTTGTATTTTCTCTACAAGGGCAGCCCTTCCATACCTATGCACCCACTACCTTTAGCCCTACATGCAAACAGGAAAAATGGGGTAGTTCAGCGAAAATAGTGATGCTGGGCTCACGCTAGGAAGAGCAGTGTCATGGCTCTGTGTCTGGCTGTGCTGGGCACCTCCAGTTTCTCTGAAAATAATTTCACTTCATGACAGCACTCAGGTTAAACAGCAAACAAGCTATCGTCTGACAGCAAATTTACCAGGGGACCTCAAGGTAGACTATAAACATGCATCAGAGGTAGCTGTATGCTGCGGTAGATTTACTGCAAAACAACTGGTGGCTGTTGATCAACACCCCCTACTGTATTTAATAAGCAGCTTTTTCTGTTATAATTTACGGTAGATTTAATGATTTTTTTTCATGATTTCATCTGGACTCATTACCACAGCCACAGTAATACTTATCTTAAGGGAAATGGTGATCAGCCACAGCAGGTATTTCAGATCAATACAAGTTGCATTGTGGTGGTTCTGTAGTGAAGGGTCACTTAATCTACTTTTCCTCCAAACAGGGTCATGTTTTCCTAGAGCCAGCAACTTGCAACAATGCTGTCTTTCATTTAAAATTAAGTCCTTGTTTGCTAGGGAGTACTATACAAAGCCTTTGCATTTCCAGCCCCTTATGGTATCTGTGTTGAAAAAGCTGTGCCCAAGTCTAACCTGTCTTAAGAGGAGCTTGGGATGTTTTTAAAGGCTCTTTTGGTAATTAAAAAGTTAGATTTTATGAAACTGTGATCATAGAAAAGAGAATAGAATTATTGTTTTTTTAGAATACCAGTGGTAATACAGTTGCTTTGCTAAAAACATTTCTCTTCTGGGGCCCCACAGGCAAAAATGCTTAGTTTAGTTATATGAACATGGAGGTGAGGCTGACAACCCTAGTTTCACTGACCATGCTGAGGATAACATGAAAAAAAAACAGTCAACACCAATCAACCCAAGTGACAACAAAAATGGAGATTTTACAAAAATGGTTGGCTTTTGCTAGTCTGAGGGGCATGTCTGTAACAGAGGTAATGGCTTTCTTTAAATACATACTGTTAGTCTTGATGATATATACTTAAATAATTGTTTAAAAAATCAAAGAGAGTTCTGTGTTAAATTTGTCAATTCCTTTGTTTTTTAACTCCAAAAAATGACTAGGGCATGACTCCACTGATGTATGCTTGTGTCAGGGGTGATGAGGCTATGGTGCAGATGCTGCTAGATGCTGGAGCAGATCTGAATGCTGAGGTGAGGACTTTTTGTTGGTTGTATCTTTGTTCTGTTATTTGTTTACATCTTAAACTATCTCCTGAAACTGTAGCAGAGGGAAATTCCCAAGAATTCAAAAGAAAATAAATTTGTCTTATCCTGGACGGCACCACTTGAAATGAATAGTGAAATAAAACTGCATTAGGTTAACATTGGGATTCACTGCACAGAAGGGGTCATCGGACTTACCCCACAGGTAATATTGATTTCGTTGTGTTTGCACACTGCAAATGAATGCAGACATTAGCAGTAGCACAGAGCACAGCTCTACTGATATTGGAAGGACTCCCTGAATCTCAACTGAGTTAAAATGAAGAGGGTAAAAGAAATACCCGTCTGATAACCTGCCAAAGCTCGAGCATTTCTATGCATTGGGATGTTCCAGCTAAGCATCCTGAGCACACAAGTGCAATGTAGGTTCCACTGTTTTGTTTACAAAGTGCCTTGGGCTAAAAACTGTTGGATGAGGAGCTTGAAGCTTCCAGAATATGTCTCTTTGATGAATGCACATCACAAACTTACACAATCTGTCCACCAAGCAGATTGTGGTCTGACTCTGTGCAATGCAGGTATGTACATTTTTAAAGAGCCGCTTGAAAATCCACGGAAGAATTATTTGTTAATGATTCCAGTTTCAGTTTGTTGAGGTCATGAGTAAATTAAGCTGTTTGCTTCACTTATCTGTGTTCCATCTGTTCTGTTTGGACTTGAGCGAGCTGATAAATTGTAGTCACTGCTTTCAGCCAGACGTTTTGCACTTTAAAAAAAATCTAATTTAAAAGTAGAAATGGATGTCACCTGTAAGAGACTGATAGTCATTACTATCTGATTGCTGTTCGGTGGCTTATGTGAAATCAGCTGATGATTTCAGTTCCACTCTCACCTCTTCCCAAATTCAAGCACGACGCCCTCAAGAGCTGTCAATAATTGACTACTTGAACCCTTGTTAGCACTCTCAGTAGGCACACCAAAGACGGGATGGGCATGGAGACTAATGTCTCCTATTACCCTGCCTGTGGCTCAGAAGTCAGATGGCATTATTTGGTTCCTAGAACAAGTTTTCATTAGGAGCAGTCCTCCCAGTTGCTCCAGTAATCTTCCAGACTTGAACCAAATGCAAATTTAAACAGTTTTGTCTTCCTGAAACTGCTGACATCTGAGAGAACAGCTCCAGTGAGGAATGTGAACCTCCCTGATTCATTTCTGTCAAGTGTTTGCTCTGAAATCAAATGAAAACACTTTGGGACAAGAACTGTGAATAATTATGGTGTGCAATTATAAGATGATTTGTGCACACCACAACCAACTGTGCAAATTGGGCAATTATGGCAAAAAAAAAGGGCAAATCAACCATGAACAAAAATAAATACTCTGTCAGGTGCCTGCATCATTTTCCCCCTTTCACTTTGCACATCAGTTATATATATATATATATGTTTCCAAAAGTAGCCTCAAATGCTGGGTGCCTCCCTTTTTGATTGCCCATCTTTAGCGAAAATGGACTCATTTCCAGATGTGCTGAGAAGCTGCAATTCGCTGTGGTGTCAATGGGACCTGTAGCTGCTCAGCAAATCTCAACAGAGGCCTTAAAAGCCCGGTCACCCGTAGGTCTTTTGCAAACGCTGTTGGCTGGAAAGAACTCTCAACAAAAAAAAGGAGCAAAGGAGTTAAAATGACTTCATTTTCTTTGCCGCTTGCCATGGGCTGCCCCGAACAGTGGTGGGAAGCCATGCTGGAGGAGGAGCTGGATGCATTCACTGATCCGTGACCCTGCCCGTCCTCACCCTCCGCTGCTCTTGCTCCCCAGCCTAAACCCCAAGGCTCAAGCTGCTCAGTCCTCTTCCTTCTGAGAAATCCCAGACCCAAAGAAGCCCCATGCCTGTGCTCAGACACTGGCACACTTCTCCTGTTGGCACTTTGAGCTCTCTTTTTGGCAAATCTGGGCGATAACAGCCAGGTGCTGGTGCAGATCCGCCCCTCTGGCAAGCTGCGGGATCTGCATGAGCTCTTCAGATTTTGCCCTCATCCCTGTCCTTGGGACTAAGGGCCTGGTCGTGTGCTTCTAGCAAAACACTGCATGTGACGCTTGGAAATGCGAGCTGCTAATGCAACCGAGCATTTAATAACTGGCTCTGCTCCCCTACATGGATAAAAGTACTTCAGACAAGGTAGTGAAAGCATAGCTGGATGATGAGACAGAGAGGTGGTGCATCTTTTACTCTGATTTTAGTCCTCCTCTGAAGATCAATAATAAGATTTTGAATTTTAGTGTCACACTCCATCCGAGTGTGCAGTCTCGGATTGCAAACGTTCATTAGATTTTACCATCTCTGTGAACCTCATCAATATTAATACCCCCATCTTTAAGACAGGGAAACTGAAGCAAAGAGTGGTTATTCATCTTCCCCAATGTCTACATTAGAGGCACCAGGCACTAAGGCATAGAAAATGGAAGGAGCAATGTGAAAAATACCATTTTGTTTTCTAAAGATATAGTTTGCGTCTCTTTTAACTGTCACCACCCTGCTCTTTTAACTAAACTCAGACAGGAGACAGCGGTAAAACGGAGTTTTCGTAAAACATCTCTGAAATGCCACTCTGCCCCATCACTTCTCAGCTGTCTTTTTTTCTTCCTGTGGGAGAGGAGGAGCCTGGAAGCACATCTGTGAACTCTAGCGTAGGGCTTGTGATCTGTCTTTCATGACAGCAGTGACAAAAGTCGTACTGATTTATGCAGAAAGAATTTCTTTGGGCCTGGAGCAATCCCAAGACCTGGGTCTGTTGATACACGGTCTGGAGAAGTCAGTGGGAGTGGTCCTCAGCTGTGGAGCGTCCTGATCTGTCCCTGCTTCCCTAGTGTGTGCTGCTGTAACCAGCTGTGGATGTTTTGACCTTGTGCAAAAGTATCTGGTGGACAGTGGTTTAGATGGAGCTACAGTAGTTGGTAAAAAGACTTCATTTGGTATGAACTCTATTCAAGCTGTCAAATCAGCATGAACAGTTTTAATATTGAGAAAATTTTTGCAGGATAAAAATGAAGCCAATCATTTTATAAAGCACCTTTCCCAGGTTTTCTATTTCACTTACTCCCTCACATGCCTGGCTTTCAGGCAGGTTGAATTTTATTACGTATAGCTCTTTAAAAAAAATAACTTTAATTTGTTTGTAGGTTGTCAGTACTGCTCATAAATACCCATCCGTCCACCCTGAGACCCGCCATTGGACAGCTCTGACATTTGCTGTGTTGCATGGACATATTCCTGTAGTTCAGGTATTATTGTATTTCCCTACCTGCATCTCATTCTTTTGTTTCTCCTCTTCAGTTCTAATTACATCCATCTCAAACCAGTATCCTCTTGTCATACTCATATTGGTTACTTCTGCTTCTTCTAGAGTGTACTGATATATAATAGACCTATTATATAACGAATATGGTGTTGAAACCTTAACCAATATGAGGTTTAAATAGGACAATTTTAAAGCAAAGTTGCACCAAAGAAAGTCTGACAACTCCTTGTGCTCCTTCCTGACCACTTGTTTTATATGTTTGTTTATTCATTCATTACACTTTCTTACACTATAATATTCTAGCAAACACAAAACCGCTGCCTTGGTGGGGGAGAGGTGGACAACAGCCCTTGTGCTGCTCCAAAGGGGGAGAAGCACTCGCTCTCCTTACCCCAGCGAGGTGTCGTGTGGGATATGCTGGTTCTGTGCTTTGGCATCTCAAAAGTTGAGCAGGTTCATTCTTCAAAACAGCTGTGTCTATGGCACACTTAATGAAGCGCCAGAACTGTGAAGGCCTCGAGACAGAAATGGCCAAGAGGGGGCTGGAGCGCATGCTCCGTCCTGCTCTCCTTGGCCACTTTTGTTTTCAGCGTTGTTGTTATTTACGTGTAAGTGTCCCCGATGGAGATCACAGCTTTTGACTGCAATTGGTTGTTAAGAATTGCCTTTCTTTTGGCCATGTCTTTATATAAAAGATGGAGGCAATTGAAATCTGATTCGTTTTAGGATGGTGCTGGGCTTCTAGAAGACCATGAAGGAAGGATGCTTGTCGGGCTAATTTTCAGTACTTCCATCTTCAGCGCATCACTTCCTAACACTGATCTTACCCCATTTCCCATTCAGAAACACTGGGTTACACTTTTTTGGCTCTGAAGTTGGACACTAGTGCTCCTGGTGTCTGGCAGCATAAAATGAGCGAAAAAAGGAATCAGTTTGCCTCTGTGAAACAATGGGCAGAATTTGCATGTCACTTGTTTCCATTGTATCTGGTTTGCAGATAACAAGAAGCATTAGACTCTCATTCGTCACTGTTCATGAACTCCGAATGCTGTGATACCCCCAGTTGCTCTAAATGGTGAATTTTCTTTCTAGCTGTTGCTGGATGCTGGAGCAAAGGTAGAAGGTTCCTTGGAGCATGGAGAGGAAAATTACTCTGAAACTCCTTTACAGTTGGCAGCAGCTGCTGGTAAGGACTTTCTCCTCCCACCATAATAAACTCTTCAGTCGGGATCTGTGGTTTAGGTGAGCAAATACTGGATTTTAGAAGAAGTAAAAATGCATCTCTTGACTTGCAGGAAATTTTGAACTGGTCAGTTTGCTGTTGGAGCGAGGAGCTGACCCCATGATAGGTACAATGTACAGGAACGGCATTTCCATGACTCCACAAGGTGACATGAACTCTTTCAGTCAGGCTGCTGCACATGGACACAGGTAGAGTGGGAACAAGTCTAGTGGCATCCTTCAAGTGCTTATTTTTTGCCTGGGCGTCCGGTTTGAGCAGATGGGTGAAAGTTCTGCATGAACAATTGAACATGCCACCAACTGAGCAGAGATGTAAGGCTTTTTGCTAGCATGTGAATTTAACCAGTTGGTGGTACAAGCTGCTTTTTTGATAGCTGACTTAAAAAAAAAAAAAGGGAGGGGACTCCTCACGGTGTGCTGCAATGCGATGTTTGTTAAATGGTAGCTGATGTGACGGCAGAAAGGAATGCCAAAGACATTCCTTCTGAATTTCTTGCTGACGTATTTCTCAGGTTTGGGGCGGATTGTGTCTGTACTGCTGCAGTCTTAATTGTCGTTGGACAGAGTTTCTGCATCTGTGTTTACTGTAAAGTCCCGTGTGCCTTAATGTTGTACGTATGCTGCAAATTTAAAAAAAAAAAAAAAAGTAATGAAATGAGCACCTGGCATGCATGATCTTGCAACGCTCAGGAGTTGACTGCAGTGTAATGGATTAGTATTACGATCTTCACGTTCCTGCTTTTCTGATTGTAGCCATCCAGAGGAACATAGATACAGGTTAGAGACAGTACCTACCGTCTGTTTGCTTAGAGACGAGCTGCCAGTCTAACAACATGCTAACGGCATGTCAGGGCGGGTTCGCACAACGCTGCCCATCTGGAGCCTGCGAGGGATCCCTGGGACAGGGAGGACAGTTTGGTTATTGGAGTCTTACATTTGCTGCTCTGGCCTTGCTGCCAGCTGGCGTGAGTGGGAGCTGTGCGCCCGAGGAGGACCTGGGGCTCTCCTCGGCTCGGCTGCTGGCTGTGCATGTCGCAGGTCCTGGCTCTTACTTTCCTACCTGTACAACGCTCACGCACACTCTCTCCTCCCTCCCTCTCTGCCCCGAATTTGTTTGGGACACGCCATGCCCCGCTGCCACCCCACGCCGGGGTCTGAGCAGGTGCAGGGAGGACGTCAGTGCGAGGGAGGTGGGATGGAAGGCAGCCTGGTTTCTCTTCTCACAGCTGCAGAAACTGAGAGCGACTCTGTTGAGATCGATGAGGTTACGCTGGTACGAACCTGAGGGCACCCAGTCTCTTGAGTTTGGGCTTTACTATTTGATGGCCCAGCCAGATCAGTGGCTTTGCAGAGTAGTCCCAGATGTGCTCGAACCTGCCCTGACTAGCCTTGTTGAATGTCTCGCTGCTCCAGCTTTCCCAGACTGCTTTGAGTGTTAATCGAGTGGTGGTGCTTTCGGTAGCTCCAGCCAGCTCCCTTCTCAAGTGGCCTCCATGGTGAAAGTCCTGAGAGCTTGTCCAGAGGCACCTCGGCCTTCCCTGGTTATGGGAAGAAGCCTTGAGTCACGTTTAGCTCGTGGGTCTCCGTTCCCACGAGATGCCGCCACTCGTGCGACATCTGTACGGTTCCTGTCACGAGAGCAGCGTCTTGCAGACGTGGCCCAGGCAGTGCAGGTGGGCTAGCAGGAGCGGTGACTGCCTCAGGTCTGCTCTCAGCTGGTCCTACCGTTAATTGGAGTAATTTCCTGGATAGGTGCCCTAACTTGCCACATAGCAGCAAGTATCCCAGTCGCAACGAAAGCCTAGCCGCTCATTCTGCTCTCCCACCCTCTCTTTCCCTCTCTTCCTCTCTCTGTCGTGCCGTGATTGACAGGAACGTCTTTCGTAAGCTGCTTGCTCAGCCAGAGAAGGAGAAGAGTGATATTCTGTCGCTGGAGGAGATCCTGGCGGAGGGGACGGACTTGCCCGACTCGGCGGCGGCTCCGCTCTGCGCCAGCCGCAACAGCAAGGCCAAGCTGAAAGCCCTGAAGGAGGCCATGTACCACAGCGCCGAGCACGGCTACGTGGATGTGACCATTGACATACGGAGCATAGGTCAGTCCCGGCGCCCTCTCCTCTCCCTCTGGGGAGGGACCGCTGTAAAAAACGCATCTCTCTTGACGGACTGTTGCTTGAACCAACTACAGTTGCATCTTCCTCAGCTCCTGTGGAAGCAGAAGGTGATGGGGGATCTGGCAGGTTCCCAGTCTGTTTTGGCTCCACAGCGTACCCCAGTCGGGGCCACTGGCACTTTCCTGCAGGACGGAGTGGTTTCCACCAGCAGCCATCTTCACTGCTGCTTGGCAGAGCATTAGCTAAGGCGCTGGGGGAGTGTTCAGCTCACACAGGCCACCTCCAACAGATCCTCTTTTGCACTCCACCACAAAGCACTCCACCATTAAAACATATTTATTTTCTGAGGTTTGTGAGCCTTGGAGAGCAAGAGCAGGGAACTGGCTTTTTGGTGTGCTAACTGTGCCAATGTGGGGCTTGAACATCATACCAGCCTGTTGGGAAACCACTTCTGCCTGTGGGGAGAGTGGCTGGGTAGCATGGAGGGGAATCAATCTGGACTTTGTGTTTACCATCCCCGCTAATTTGTGTTCAGAGAGACCTGGGTGCCCAGCGTGCCTCTGCCTGGAGAGGTGCACCTCTCCAGCCCTGGAGACATCTGGCGTGGGTCAGGACGTGTGGTGGTCTGAGTGGTGGCGCACCGGGTGGGCTGAGCAGGCAAAGCACTGGGCTATGAGGGAGAGCGATGGGGCTGCTCTCCAGGCACTGGACGTTTGCTGAAGTGGAAGGAAAAACCTTTCGTAGCCAAACGCCAGGCTTGCGTTTCCTCCCACTCCGTTCTGCAAAAGCAGAAACTAGGTCACCTCCAGCCTAGTGCCTGCAGAGGTACATTAGCTCTGTGTGCTTTCTCGCTCAGTGCATAGGAGCAGTTCCCTTTAAGTTCCTGGAGAGTGGTTCTGCCACGACAAACTACTTGAAAAGGCTGATCTGCTTAACTTGCCCAGTGCTGTTTAGGGAAAACAGTAATGATCAGGAGAGGACATGGGGTAGCACTTAAAGAAAATTTTAATCTGAAGACCACCAGTTTGAATCCAGGTGGGCAGTGACCAAAATCTGGGTTTTTTTAGCATTTAATGGCTCTCCAGGGCCACATTCAAACAAATGAGCTAGTGTAAATCTAGTTTCCAAAAGGCTTTTGCATCACAGAGCACCACAGCAATTACCACAAATTGGCAGTCTCAGCAGAGAAGCTGGAGGCTAGATGAGCAGAGAGACCACAGTCTTCTCTTAGCGTTTGGAGGAAAGCCTCTATGCATTAGGTCTGGGATATCCTGATAACCAACAGCCTTCTCAATTGGGGATAAATAGAAATTTGATTTCTAGGGTTATTTGGCAGCTTTTGCTTAAGATCTTAACATAACTAAAGGTAAGAAAGCAGAAGGGCACATCCTTCTCTGAAGCTGGGAATGAGCTCTCTCCTCTGTCTGTAGGTGTTCCCTGGACGCTGCACACATGGCTGGAGTCCTTGCGCACATCCTTCCAGCAGCACCGACGACCCCTCATCCAGTGCTTGCTAAAGGAATTCAAGTCCATTCAGGAAGAAGAGTACACAGAGGAGCTCATCACACAAGGCTTGCCTCTGATGTTTGAGATACTGAAAGCCAGCAAGGTAGGATAAATTACGTGTTTTAAAGAAATCAGCCTCATTCCCATCCCGTAAGACACAAAGCTTGCAATATTGTTTTTGCACAGCTGTCTCAAAGCTTGGTTAGACTGTATAGGATTATTAATATTTGTATGATGTATCTCAGTTTTTTTTTCACTGTGGAATCATGGGTTAAAAACACACAAGCTAATCACATCTCCTGCTAGAACAGCTTAATACTGATGTTAACAATAAGCTGGAGAGACAACAGAAGCTGATGCATAGTGGTGAAATGAAAGTCAAAAGGGTCACTGCAGTAGTGCAAGAGATGTTGATAAGCAAACCAACCCAAAGAGTAACTTTACCGGCTTGTTTTACAGGACTGTACAACAAAGCTAATATTCATGTTTGCTTTGGATTTCTTTAACCTCTCACATGACTTTCTCCTCCCTTCATGTGGTATTTGGACTCTTAAACTTGTGGAGAGACTGGTTTCTACAAGCACACAACAGGATAATTTTTAAAATCTTCTGTGTGAGTGTTTGTACTTGCAGCCTCCCCAGTTTTATTCCTTCAGATGGCATTTTCTTAGCGAGATGAATCAGACTAACAAAACCTTTTGAGGGAGGTACCACTGGGTATGCAAGTATAATAGCAAAGGGGATGATCATAGCCAGGCAAGGAAAGGAAAATGTCTTACCTAGTGGAGGCTGGATACTTCCTTTTAAAACTTGTTATAACCAACAGTATCTTCCCTACTGGTCCCCCTGACAGTCAGTTGCTCCCAAGGAATGCCCAGTCAACTTTACTGTTACCAGGAAATCATTTTGGTGATGAAAAGCATCAAAAGGATTTTGATTGCTGTTCTTTTTATCATGCACCACAATATATGTTGGCATGGTCTTCTAATTGTTTAACTGGGAAGTAACATTTCTCACCCAACTGTATGTGTAACGGCAAGGAGCAAATAATTTTTAGCACCTGCAACAATAACCTAAATAATGCAAAAAGGGAAGAAGTTCTGGTGCTCAATACTAAAAGGTTCCAGACTTAGTACAGCTAGGGAAAGCCTACATGGATTTATTTCTTGTATCCTGCTGCAAAAGAGGGCTTGGACTACAGTCCCAAGCAAATCCTGAATGTTTGTTCCAGCAATTGTTCTGATTTTTGCTCCCACGAGCCTTCCCTTTGGGATTAGTTTGTATTACATGGGTATTTATGGAGAATGTTTGAGCTGGCTTCTAGGAAATCATTCCAAATCCTAGGATTTTTAGATTCCTTGTTCTGAACTCACTTGGCTTAATGTATGTTCATCCAGAAACTACCAGCAAGGTGCTGTTCGGTTTGAAAGCTGCTATAAAACTAATCATATTGAAAACTTAATGGAGATTGAGGTTAGGCCTTGTAATCTAGGATGAGGGGTGGCTTTAATTGCTCTTCTCCAGGGTGGCTGAAGCCAAAGCCAATGATTGTCATAAAAATAAGTTATTTACATAGGATTATACCTTTGGGAGATGGTAGACTGGGTCTTCCAGAGTGTCTTGCAGGAGACACGGAAACAAATAAGACTGCTACCTTCTGCTTTGGGTTCACTTAAAACCTAAAATGTGGAGGGGTGAAACAACTGAAATACCACAAAAAACCCTACACAACAAAGAAGAAATCCGTGCTGATCTTTATTCCTGCCTCTGGGCCTAGGGGAGCTGCCTGTCTTCACTCTTCATGAGCATGCATATTCACAATCACACACACATACACTGCTTCATATTCTTAGAAAAATAATGAATCATTCTGGGACACTGTAAGGGTTTACAAATTGTCTGCAAATGGCATGAATTATTGCGGCGGTCTTGTCCAAATGGCCTCTCACAAAGCTCTCCCAGACAGAAATGAGGACAGACTCTATGCAACCCTTTGGAAGGAATCAAAATAAATTCATTTGTAGGAGAACGAGCCAATAAAAGTTCTCCCTGGTCACTCCATAGAAGGCAGCTGAGGAAAGCTGAGATTCAAAGGGTCTTCTGTTCCCCTTCTCTGGAAGGGCTGAGAGCAGAGAATGTTCTTTATATATACCCACAGAATGGAAATCTCTTCTAAGAGGTGCAGAACGGCCATAACTGTGGTTCACATCCCTCTCTTTTGACAGCAAATTGTAAAGCTCTGCATTTTGTAGAGCTGTCGGGAGAGGAGTTTGATTTGCTCACATGGACATCCTTTTCCCTGTGGGCTGGGAACTTCGAGAGAGATTACGGCTCTTGCTAAACATCACAACCTGGCCCAGTACATTTCCTTAATGAGTTTTTCAGGGCAAAAAGAATAAAATAAGCAACTAGGAAGCACAGAGCCACTTAGCATTTCTTGGCTGATGTAAAACAAGATGTCCCATTTGCTACATATTGTGATGTTCAGTATATTTTAATTGCGTGGCAACTTGCACCTAATAGAAATGGCATTTTACATTCCTATAAATAGTTCCAACTATCCCATAATCTCAGAACAATTTACAAATATTAATGAGTTGAGACATGGAAGAAGATCTTATCCTCCCTTTGCGAACAGGGAAACTGAGGTAATTAAACAGGCAGATTTTCATCACCTCGTAGAGTGATGGTCTCAGCCTCAGAAGCTGTGACAACCTCGATAAGCCAGACGGCAATTTGTAATTTGACTAACGTGGCCAGAGATACTCTCCAAAACTCACATAGAAACATAGGGTAGGTCTCAGAGTAGGAAGCATGCCTTCTGCCTCCACTTTCTACTTTGCGCCCTCGGACAAAACGTTCTTGCAGGTTACCAGGCCGTGCAAAAAGGCCAGATACTACAAAAATTAAAAGATTGAAGAAAAAATAACCAATACCTACAAGAACACCATCAGATATATGGAATCCCTTTTGTCTTATAGATATTTTTTGAAATGCCTGTTCCTAGAGAGTCCAGATGTGAGGATTTATGTGGGAGCTCTGCCACCAGCCAGCACTGATACTGGTGTCCTACAGGGTGGCACTCAGCTCCCATTTATGTGCCAGGACGCTGAAAATAGAAATAAAGTTTGCAGAAGTCCTGATGCTGGAACACAGAACGGCAACAAAAATTGGCAAATCAGGCAAAACGGGCTGAGCTGAAATCCCTAGTTTTATTGCCTCTCTTCAAGCTGTGAAATAAGCGGGGGAGAACAGTGAATAGATTGCACATTGGTTGTTCGCTGCTGCACTGGAGGAAGACTTCCAAAAGCACAAATGAAGGTTCGATACCCAGCTCCTGGTGGCTTCCAGTGGGATGGAGTGCTTTCATTTCCTTTAAATGTCTTTATCAGCTGCACCATTGAGAATTGGATGGAGAGTGGAGAAGTGGCAGTATTTCCATGTTGGCGAGGCAGAGCTGTGAGAACAGGCAGAGAATTGCTCTGCGCTCGCTCCCCCTGCAGTTCCTGCTGTCGTGCAGTGAGTTTGGGTCATTACCAAACCAAAGACCAGAGACGAGGTACTCTGGAGAAAGCAGCATCAGTGGAAAGGACACAGAGAGCTTGGTTTGAGGCACTTTCCTAAGACCAAGCAAATCTCAAATCAGGAAAGCTCTGACACTAAAACTGTCAATGAGTTGGTGGTGGTGGATTGTGGCCACCAGATGAGGAGGAAAGGTGCTGCCATTTTTGGATGGATTGAATCTCTTTGGCGGATAATCACATGAGCATAGCCTGCTAGAAGTGGTTTGGAAAGGGCTGCTTGAGATGAAAGTCGGAGAGACACTTTTGGGAGTGAGTAGCCCTGAGCTAAACTTTAGCTGCTGCAGAGAGCAGGTTTGAGTCCCTCAAAGCTAAAGTGACCCTGGAGATCTTGTTACAGAAGAAGGATAGGAAGATGCAGCCAAATTCCTGCCTGTTGGTATCTCTGTTGTGCTCTTCGTAGCCCAAACTTCTCACTGGAAGCTCTCCTTTGCCTCCAGCCGAGGTTGACGTTTGCTTCGCCTGAGCTTGGCTCTGAGCTGGATTGCCCTCCTGCCCTGCGTTGGAAGACCGTATTTGCCTGAGGAGTGGATGTGCTTGAGGGCTGGCCACGGCTGGAGATTGCCCCCCCCTCCCTCCCCCCAATAGAGGCATTTAAAAGAGCTGTGTGGATGCTGCACCCAGATCTGTGGGCTTGTAGTGCCTGAGGTGGGGCTTGCAGGTCAGCTCTTCCGTGCTTGCAGGGAGGTTCTCTTGAGGATAACGTGCTGAACGTGCGGGATGCTTCTCTGTCCCCCGTCTACAAAAATCCTGGAGCTGTTTCAGTGTGATCTTGACATTTCCACAACCTGAAAAGAGAGAGACTCAAAACCACAACCTTGGAAGTTAAACACATCTGGCCTTTGGAGGAGGTTGGTTTTATATTTCCACTCCAGAGCTCAGCGTGAGCTTGAATTGTCATTAAAATCACCCAGCTCCGTCCACGCAGACGAGGCAGCACCGTTGCCAGTAGTACGAGGTTATGAGCCAGTTTCATCCACTGCTTTTTCTGTGTACGGCAATTTAGATCAGATTGTCCTTGGCCTAGTTTTTTGAGAAAAAATACAATCTTTTAATTCCAAATAATCTCTCTTATAACTTTCTCCCTTCCCCCTGTAGTATGGGCAAGGAGTTGCTGGTTGCTGTTACTTTGGATGCTTTGTGGGCATGCATTGCTGAAGCGTGTGTGTTAGTCGCTATGTGCATGGAGCGCACGTGCTGAAGTGTTGTCTGAAGCTCCACCTGGCACTGGAGGTGCTTCACACCAGGAAAACTTGGCTAAGGGCTACGAGTATTCCTGCTAGTGTATTGTCCAAGACAAAATCAGCTTGAGAAGTCATGGGAGGGGTCCTTCACTGCACTTCCTCACTTGCGTTCTGCAGCTTTCTCTTCATCCTTTCCATCGGTTACAAGGTAGTTTTATTTAAAATTTAGCCCATCAGCAAGGTATTTATCACACTGTGCAGCCATGCTTGTTGAAAGATGCAGGAAAGTACTTTGCAAAGGTGTTTCCTCAGAATTTAAGATTCCTGCAGCGTTTCACAAACACTACAAATTGCATTGTTGCCTGTAGGCAGCTGAGGAAAGCTGCAGGGGTGCACAGACTCTTTTGGAAGGCTGAGCTGTTTGAATAGCAGCCATCAGTCTGGTGTTGACAGTTACTGAGAACAAATAACAATTCAAAACAATAACCAGTTTTTAAAATTCCAAAAGGATTCAGGCTTGTGGGTATCTTGAGAAACCTGGCCTATATAATTTAAAAGCTAGAGTACTCTTTCAGCAGTGACTTAGCTACTTAGAATCCAAAAACTCTTAGAAGGTAAAGTTTGGGGGTTTTTTTAATATATCTTTTCAGAAATAGCAGCATGTAGCCTCTGTCACAGATGCAGTTAACTACTGAAAAAAATTTTTCACGTTTCCAACAAACAGAAAGCAGCACAAAAGGCTGAAGCACCTGCCTGCTCTGTTGCAGCAGAAAGTTCAGAAGCTGAAGCTTGAGATGGGCATCCTGTTTCTTTATTGCTATGGTCTTTCTGGATTTAATTCCTCTAAAACAAGTGTCGGGAGAGGTTCCTCAGAAAATGTCAGCAGACTCAGCTCGTGCATCTGTCCTACAAAGTCCAGGCATGGTGGTCAGCAAACATCAGCTATCCCCCCTAGGTCTGCACGTGACCTAAAAAGAGACACTGGGAGATGAAGGTGCTAGAAAATTCCCCTTTTTGTCCCTTGCTTCATGATGGGCTGAAATGAATATTTAAGATGGGCTTGGGTGAACCTGTGTTTTGCTGTATGAAGCCAGACTACCCTGTTCTGCAGGAAGAGCTTAGGTTAGAGGGGAGAGGTGAACCCTGTACGGCACACGAGCAGGCACTGGCTCATGCTTGGCTCCTAGGGGAAAGCCCTCCCTTGGGAGAGTGCTGTGCATGTTTCTCCTGCCTGGAGACAGATCAGGAAAGACCCCTCTGTGCTGGGTGAAATTTTACTTCCTTGTTTAAACTGCTTTTCCAAAGAAAATTGAGGTTTTACTATAATGACACGTTTCATTAGAATATTTGTTCTCCACATAATATTTTACCTTTCTTGAAAAACCTAACACCTGAAACCGGAATATTTTGGCTGACAACTGAAATACTTTAACTGAAGAAAAATGTGGACTTTCTGCAGAGGAGACAGACACACCAAAACCTGCATAAAAATAACCCTGAAGACATCCTAGGATGCTAAAGTGCCTGCTTACGGGTTTCATGGAGTGGCTAATGCCCTTCTGCCTGCCAGCTAGTGCCCAGCCTGCACTCGGTGATTGATCTTTTGTCTGGGACTTTGAGTGATTTCTTAAGGCAGGTTTCACTGTTCTCAAGTAATTGCAGCGATCTGTAACATTGCCTGTTGTCATTTGTAGTACTTCTGTGTTTAAACAGTTCAGAGTAACCAGGACGCAAGTTATCCACACATGTACGTCGTGCATTCTCCGTGTGAGATGCGAACGCCAGGTACTGAGTGGCATGTTAATAACAGACTGTTAACCCCGTCTCATGTTTTCATAACACAGATTCAGCTTCTTACTAACACAGGTTTGAATTTTTTCCTACCCTCTGTCTGCCTTCTAAAATGTTTCCCTGCCAGAGGCAGGAGCCGTTTCTTCATTTACAATAAATAAATGCCATGGATGTGACACCTGCCCTTTTCTGGGCTCTCACCCAGGGATTAGACTGTGCCCGGGGATCTGAGCTTTTTACATACAATGCACAGCTGTGATATAAAGAGCCTTTTGAAAGGGAGGCTTGGCAGCTTTCCCAGAAGCTAACTGAAGGGTCCATTTGTGCCTTACCTGTGATTAATTCTTTTCCGTTTGTATTTGCAGTGGAAGGACTTGAGCACGGCACTAACAAAACCCATTTTGTTACTCAGTTCGCTGCCTTTAACTGTATCTCCAACCTCTGGGGCTTCCCTACCTTTGCAACTGTTGACTAATATTAATTATGTGTATGCTGCTTAATAATCTAGGAGTGACCCTCTAAAGTGGCATTTAATCAGTTTTGAGGCAGCTGGCAAAAGTGAATTATGCGAGAGGACCGTAGCGGAAACACCTAGGCAAGGATGGAAAAGGTTCAGAGAGACGGCGAAGAAAGTCTCATAGAGTTTGAGTGCTCAGGGCTGGGGGTCTACGAAAAGCCCTCTGCATTGCTTCACTCTTTATCGGCTCTTTCTGGGAAGAGGGGAGCATAAACAGAGGAATAATTCAAGGGTGTCCCAGTGTGTCGTGGAAGGAAATTCATCCATGAGTCCTCAATGGGCTTGGGGTATCCTGAGGCTGTGCCACTACTGGAACAGCTGGTGGGGACCACATGTGAAATGGGTTACTGGAAACAGTGCTTCTGCCACTCTGCATTTAGCAGAGAGCTGGGTCCCCCCAGCATCCTCAGGACCAGGGAGAGAAAAGATACCTTTGCCAGTGCCCCTGTTCCCTGAGCAGCATGGTTTCTCTGCTTGCTGGGGAGACAGGTAGACACCGAGCCCAGAAGAATAACTGTTCTTTTCTGCCTAACGTGGTGAGCTTTTGTTTTTGGGGCTTTGTGGTAGAGGAATTTGAGGGCCTGGTACACTTAGGTTAAAACGGCATTAATGGGGCTGAGCTGGTGAGGGTGACATCAATAGAAGGAAAACCCAAAGTACTGCTTGGGATTTCAGAGGCAAAGAAAAGCAGCCTAGCTTGTTACCACTGTAGAAGGCAGCCACGTGGAGGTGGTGGGATATCTATAGGCCAGTAAGGAGAACTGAGCAGTCCAGAGCAATGTGGTGTGGGAATGGGGGAGCCTATGAAGAAGAGGCAGCTGAAGCAAAATGTGGTCAGAGAAGAGCAAAACCTTAGCCTAACTGCTGAATCCAACCTGAGTTTTCCCCTTGAGAGTTTGGAGTATAGCCACCAAGATGACATGTATCTTCCGCAGGTACTGGAGAAAACTGGCTATGTATTTCCCAGCTGTGTCCAGTACCTTGTAGGACCACATCCCAGAATGGCTGGGCTGGGTTGAACTGGGTAAGCTGGAATGGAGCAAGCTCTCCCAGGGTATGTGCCAAGGTCTGGAGGAGCCTTTCCTGAGTCCTGCCACAGACCTTCATCAGTTGGACATTCAGGAAAAAATACCCCTGCATTCCCCACCCAGGTCTTCACCTCTTTTCAGATCAATCAACTAGTCATCTATGCTCCAGCAACTTGAAAACCTTCAGCTTTGCTTCAAAAGAATTTATGAATTCCCCTTGCAGTTCAAGTGCATTCACCAGGAGTGGGGAATTCCTTTAGATCTCTGCTGAAGAACGCTTTTAAGTCAGGAGACCGCTTGTATCTACAAAGCAAAGTTGCTTGCTCACCGACCAACTCTCTGCTGGAAGCACCGTCTCCCTCAGAAGATTCACTGTTGTTCCCTGTTCCCTCTTGCCTATCTGTAAACTACCCCATGGCTAGGTAAATATTTTTATTGTATCCTATGCCAAGCCTTCTTCCCCCTCCCACAGCAGAAGATGCACATCATCTCCCTTTGACTGCGAATGAACACCCATGTCTGAGAGGAAGCTGGCCTTGCTCCAGATCTCAGCCTCGCACATCCTGGCACAATGTTTTCCAACATCAAACTGTAGCAAGAAAACAAACTTCAGTTTGCTCCTCCAGTGTTAATATCACCGCCCACAACTGCTGCAACGAGCTCTTACAGCTGTTCTTTCACAGTCAGCTGGTTGGGTGGTAGGATAAACAGAGAAGAATTATCCAGCTTGGTGCTTAAATGGGATGGACATGGTAACCAGGGAGGCTTCTGAGCTTCCTGGCGCGGGCACTTTGCGAAGGGGAAGGCTGAATGGGCTAGACATGTCCTCCTCTCTGCCAGAGCAATGCTGGTGCCCCAGGTCGTGGGACTCTTGCAGTTATTCCCAGTTAATTCACTGGCAGCCCAGCTCAGCCTGCTCCAGGAGCAGGATTTGGCTTTAAAAAAGCCAATTTCTTTCCACAGCCATCCAGTCACACACAAAAGCATCCCTTTTCTCTCTCTTCTTTGCTGCCTCTTTCTGCCTCGTTTATTGGGAAAGCCAGCAGAGGCTCTGCAGGGAGCAGATCCAGGGCCACATCCCTGCGAGCTTGGCTGCGTGCAGGGTGGTGTGGGAAGCGAGCTTGCGCTGCTGTAATAGCTCACTGCTCCCCTCCCTGTGTCTCGGGGGGAAAACTTGCTGCTGTTTGTTAGCGATGACTCTGAGCACATGCTTCAGCCTTCTAGCCGAGCAGATTTTTTGGTCTTTCAGTGGTATGCGTTGTAAGTATTTAATGTTATCGACAGAAGCCAAAGGTCTCCAGCCTCCTGTCTGCCAAATGAGAGCAGTGTCCTGTTTTGGAGCTCTGAAACTCTGCAATGCATCGAGCCACTGTTTGTTTGATGGCCCTGCTTTCTTTGATGCACCGATCCTAAGGTCTCTTTTCTCTTTGTCCCATTTCTGTTCTGTGTCTTCGGGTTTTTAAGCATCTCCCATGAATGTATCACATCTTGAGCTAATTAGAGCTTAGTTTACACCAGGTTTTTCACAGGCTTGTGGGCAGTGAGTGGCAGGGTGGCTTTACACTATGCTTGTATCTGCACACCACAGGGTTTCTGCCCCATTGGTGACCCAGGGAGTTGGTAGCACCTTGCCTATGTAGGCAGGCTCCCATGGGGTTGTCCACATGCACAACCTGTTCATCGTGCTGGTTGGAGTTATGAGCAGGGATCCTGTTCTCGCACCTGCGTGACTGGGGTTGGCCTGTTCTTCCCTGGTCTCAGTGCACCTGGATGTCTTGGTACACGGTGCTGTGGCTTGGACCGGTGAGTGAGACCTCCAGCTCCTCATGAGGTTCTGAGGGGTCGATACGCAGACTTTCCATTGGTGCATTCCCATGGGCATCCCTGGAAGAAGGAGATGCGTTGTCTTTATTGACTTATATGTGTGTTTTTATAAAGCTATTGCCCAGGCACAGCTGTGGCTGGGACTGGTGAGTTCATGGACCCACTAAAACCACAGCAGCACAGACAGGAGCTGTGCACCCTGGCAGATTTGAGAGGGAGCTGCCAGTAGCTATCCGCTTTAGTGCAGTTACTCTGCTTTTATTCACTGCGGGTAAAGGTGAGTGTTGCTCTTCCAATTATGCCTCTCCTCTCCAGAAGCTTCCCTCCACTCTGAACCGCAGAATTAACTCCATCCTCCATTGTATTTACTGACTTCTTAGCATCTGTCGGATCCAACTGGGAGCTGCCCTGCTGGTAATCAGCATCCCCCCGGACGCGCTCCTCCCTGGCTGACTCAGTCGGCCGCAGCGCTTCAGCACAGCCCTTCCGAGCAGAGAAGCAATTGCTCTTTCTGCCCTGTCTGTCTAGAGCTCTCCCCCCCAGCCCTCCCGGTGGCTGAGTCACTTCCTTCTTTAAATCTGGCCTTAAATCTTCCTTTTCTCTTCACCCTGTGATTCACCCCCTTTGTGAAGCGCTTTGCAGAGCTCCGGCTGGAAGATGCTGAACAGAGAGATGCTCCCAGTGCGAGACATCCTCCTTGTCTCAGAGCCACAGCAGTGAGCCCCTCTCCGAGGGCTGGTCCCTGTGCCGTGCTAAATGGTGTCTCTTAGTATCAGTATTTCTCTTATCTTAGCATTTCTTTTAATGCTACATCTGACGTAGTAATAGGAGCCAACTCCTGCCTGCGGGCGAGCGCGTGTAATTTCCTTTGACATCAGCGTGTGCCTGTGAGGGCACAGCTCTACCCTTTCCCACCCCATTTGATTAGATGCAGTAAGGGAGTCATTACAGGATCTCTGCCACTCCTCCTCATCACTCATGGGATTTAAGGAGCACCACTGTTAGAACTGAATTGAAATGTGCTCAGAGAAAGGAAGGCTTCAATTTCTACTCTGTAAGCCTGGAGATATTTTTAGTACATCTACACTCCTCAAATTTTTATATTAAGGTTATTTTTCTCCCTTACCTGCTTATTTCCTTGGCCTTGGACTCTCTCGTATCTAAGTGCCTCGCCTTTTCACAGTTTCCTGGTGTGGAAGGGAATTGCCACCCAACAGGGTAGTTAAAAGGCATCATCATGGATTAGCCGCGTGGCACCATTGAACTTGGCTAGACCTGCTCCGGTTACCAGCAAAGAGTGGAATAGAATTTGCCAAAGCTTTTAAATCCTGCTTTTGGCTGTGACTTAGGTAGTTAAGCAGTAAATCCATTTCACTATCGTTGCAGCTTAGGCATACGAATACTCAAGCTGCTTAGGCACTCAGGCAAATACTGTGTGGGCAGGTGCCTTGCCCCTGGAGTCTGGGCAGAAATGGGTAAGGCCAGGGAGCAGACCTGGCTCTGTGAAGGTCTGGTGGCTTCCTCAGGACAGTGCTCAGGCCGGTGCCCGTGGTATAAGGACACATTAATGAAACATTTGGGATTGAATGAGGAGATTCAGGGACAGGCCGTGATGCTTCTGTCACTCTGCAAGGGAGGGTCTGTTTGTGAGACTCCTGTGCTTAGGTAATGCACGCAGGCTGTGCAGCTCTATCTGTTCGGTAGCTCTGGGTTTCTAAAACATGACCAATGACCATTTTCTAAAGAGCAACAAAAAGTTGTTTTCCAGTACAGTAAGATTGAAAATGAAATGAAATTACTATTGTAAAGGAGCTTTGTTTCTATGGAGGGGACAGCTATGGCCTTTGTTGGGAAAAGACGGCCTCTGATCTAAGGAGAGGACTTTTCATTTTAACTGATTCCTATGGGAGACGTAGCAATCGAGTAAATGAGAATTGCAGTTTCTAACAAATACTGATAATCCTAAGCTCTGTTTTTTTAATAAAGCTTCAGCAATCACATTCTTCAGCTTCAAAACAGACAACTCCTGAGAACAACATAACATCTCCTTTGCATACTGATCTTACTTTGCGTACTAAGCTTACATTGCATATATGTGTTTTCTTTTGCTTAGAACGAAGTGATCAGCCAGCAGCTCTCTGTCATTTTCACTCATTGCTATGGACCCTACCCTATTCCAAAGCTCGTTGAAATTAAGCGCAAGCAGACCTCTCGCTTAGGTAAGTGTGACTTGAAGATACTCATTGGTTCTCCAAGGAGAGCTGTGGGAAGTCTGTGTTGCTGGCTGGGTGCTTGGGGTGGGCATGAGTCAGAGAAAAACCTGAATTTGAAAGGCAGAACTAGAAAAACTAAGGGCCCCAAACTTAGCCTGACCTGAAACTCCGGCTGAAATCAGGAGGGTCATCAGGTGCGTTAGAGTGGGACCGTAAATCTACAAAAATTTGTCTGTGTTGCTAATTAGGCTGGGATCCGAGCCTGGGGGCCGGAGCCGAACATCTTCCCACATCTCAGACTGCCGTGGCTGGCTGCGGGTGGTGCCGCGGTGGCACAGCCCTCCCAGCCCTGCTGACAGAGCTCGGGTTGTTTTCATGTGACCGAGAGAAGACCCGAGCAATTTCCAGGACCTTCTTCCCCTTGGCACGAAGACTTTCCGGCACAAGGAGAGGGGCGTGATAGGGTATAAATGAGCGTAGGGCCCTCCAGCATCCGTTCAGCTGCAGTTTGCTTTGGGTGGCAGAGCTGGGAGGCTGTGCCAGCTCCACATGGCAGGGACGGCTGGCTGTCATCTCAGCAAAGGTCCTCACGGACTTCAAAGCTTTGAATTCCCTTCGTCTGAACTCCATGTGGCTGTCTGGGGGGCTTCTGTCTCCGGCTGTCCAAAATAGCTTTATGAGCTTTAGTTATTAAAAACAATATCCTTTTACGCTATCCTCTTCTTTTGTCAAAACAGGAAAATACTCTACGTTCATGACCTCTTCCAAACTAAGGTTATTGGCTTTTTTTTTTTTTTCTTCTTCTTTTTGTGATTCTAGATCCTCATTTTCTTAACAACAAAGAGATGTCAGATGTTACATTTCTGGTGGAAGGAAGACCATTTTATGCACATAGAGTGTTGCTATTTACTGCATCACCAAGGTAAAATATAGAGACATTTCTGGTTTTTAACAAAAATAGAATTTAATTTTGTGGGTTTGATCCCCACCCGCCCACCCCTCCCCCCCACCGTTAAGATTCTTTGAGGACTAATGGCCCAGTCTTAGCTTTTCTTAAGCAGAACATCTCAACAGCTTGTTTCTGGTTGATCTGCAGGACATTTAACAAGTGTTCCCATCACTAGATTCCCACCCAGTAAATGATCCATGCTTCTGGCCATGCATCTGACTTCATTCCACTGAGGCGCATTTGCATGGAGCTCGTTGCTGCACCCAGCTCTTAATCATAGAGAAGTCTTAATATTTTGATTCTTAATAATCATTTATCCTGTGAGTGGCTAGATCCTGCCTCGCATCAGTGTAGGCAGTCTCCAGAAAAAACAAGCTACTATCACACAGTTCATGGACAGCATTTGACATTTTTAAAGTAGAATTAAATAACTACAGAGCATATTATACTGTATCCAAAGACAGTATTTATAGTCTGTTCCCTGTGCTCAGAAGGTTGGACATGGGTTACCCAGCTCAACCAAACCTTGAAGTTGCTTACAAACCTTAGTTGTACACAGCTTTATAATTAAAGGCGTGCTTTTAAACAAATTTAGCTGGCCCTCCATAAGGACTTATTTCAAGATGTGGCAAGGACAAGCCACTGAGTTTAGGTCGTTTGAGCAATGTGGGAATTGATGCTAGACATGCTGCCAACCCAGAGAACGGAGTTAAGAGATTTGCATAAAGCGACTGCAGTGTCTGACCCTGACTTCAATTAAGGAATGGGTATTTTGGTTTAGAGCGTGGTAGAAGTACAAACACATTCCAAACTTCAGCTTTAAACCTATTAAATTGTGTTCATAGTAGAGTTTGACACTAGTAAAAGCAAATCAATCATTATCCATATTTTATTTAACAAGATGCAGTCATGATATGGAAAAGGTCACCATCCAGCAAATGCTGGTCTTGATAGATAAGCCAAGCTTTGCACTACCACTAGAAAGTCAAATGAATTATCAAAAAGAGGAAGTACAAGGGCAGATGTTTGTGGCAGCACATTTCCCATTTTCACCTTCTGATCAAATGGGAATATTTAGTTTTGAGAAATAGATTGCTACCTATGTATGTGTCTCACATAAATCTGCAATTATTAACTTAAAATGTGGTTTTTTTCCTGAAACTTGTGTCTGAATTTCAGGTTTTGATAATCAGAGAACAGCAACCTGTCCAGTTTTCTCTCCTGCCTCTTCTTACACAATTGTATTGAGCCTGCATAGAAGCATCAAAAGTCTTAGTGTAGTTGTTTTAATGTTGTGCTCCAGAACATTTTTTTTAAAGCATCATAATGGACATAGGCCAAAATTTATCTCCTTTAAAAAAGAAGGTGTGCAGTTTTTGAATGTTGCAAGTCTTCCTAAAGGATCATGTTGCCTCCAAGAAAAAAAAAAATTGGTTTTGTAACATTCATCATTAGAATATGTGAATTTCCTTTGTACATTTTATTCTATTGTGACATTAGATGTATTTTTCCAAAATTTGAAATTGAAATCTCCTAAAAGAGAGGCTTCTTCCTTTTGGTTTGAACTTTATTTTATGTCAGTGTCTAAATCTTGATGCTTTTCAGTGACAAATCCATTCATTTCAGTGTACTGTTTTTGCAAGAGCTGATGCCATCCTTCCACTTTGCTGTACTTTTCCACAAAGATAATTGGGCTGGTATTTCAATCTTGCTCCTTTTTATTTAGGTTTAAAGCATTGCTGTCTAGCAAGCCCTCATCTGATAGTACTTGTATTGAGATCAACTATGTGAAGTACCCCATCTTTCAGGTAAAGCCAGTTCTCACTTTGAATTTGAATGGAACATGTAATAGGAACATCGTACATGCCCTGTCCAAATTAGTACGTATGTATTTGATAAACACATAGCTCAGAGTAGTGGTTTCATGAGCACAGGCTTCATCTTCGTTTATACACTAAGCTGCAGAGTGCTATTGACTGTAAATGTCATGCCCGACCAGATACAATAGTATGCATTTCACTTATATGGGGTTTGCAGGCAAAGCAGTGCATGTCAAGGTAAAGCACTTGATTCTTTTTTCTCTTGTTGGCTCTTTCTGTATTTAATGGACAGGCTTGGAAGAGACACAGTTCATTCCCTTCCTTAGCAGTATTGTTCAAGCAATTTTTTGCCATGAAAATACAGAGCTTGCTTTCTGTATCTGTAGCGTACACATGCTACAGATATGTATGCTTCCCTTTATTTGAGTCAGAGCTCAGACAGTTCCACGTATCGACTGTTGCCGCTGCAGATAATTCCCAGCTGCCTACAATAACTTCAGGCTTGTGGGAAGCTCACTGCAGAGGGATCTTAGCTGGCTTGTATTACAGTGCAAAGCCTCCCCCACTCTTTCTCTCATCACCCATTGCATGCCCACACACAGCTGGGTGAAGGTGGGGGTTCCATTGTCAGGGAAAGAGTAAGGGAATAACCATTATATATGCTATATTATCCTGAATCAATGAGGTACTTAACATACTGGGAAATACCTTGAAAATTCAGAATTAATTAATCAGCTCCCTGCAAACTGTTTGGAGCTAACCAGAAAGTCTGGACAATGTGGCCGGTGAGGGTTGAGACGTTAGACTACCTGTGAGAAGGAAACACTGAACTGTGCAGAGAGAGAGAGCAACTAAATATATCTTGAAATTGGGAGGTTTGGGCCAGTTTTATCTACAAATCCTTGGTGGTGCTGGAGAGCGTCAGGTATTGCCTGCAATCTTTACAACACCCCCTGTTCCCTGATGTCTTGAATTGCTTTTTATAAACACTCCCTTTGTTTTGTTACAGCTGGTTATGCAGTATCTTTATTATGGAGGTGCAGAGTCACTCCTGATTAAAAATAATGAAATTATGGAGGTAAGAGACATTTATCTTAATTGCAGTGGGAGCAATGCTAAGTGATCTGTGTACCGTTCACCCAAGGGCATGTGGCCATTGGGCAAGACATGAGCACTCCTGTAAGAGCCAGCAGTGCCTCACCTGGAGTGCCCAGGCTGTCCACAGTCCTGCGGGAGACGCTCAGTCTCCTTCTCTGGCAGTTGCCCGTTATGGTAACTTTTGCCAGTATGAAGTTGACTGTCAGAGAAGAAAGAGTAGACAAATGATGATCATCAAGCAAAAAAAGTATCTGAAATAAAAATATCTAGTTAGGTGCTTTGAGAGGCTCTTTCAAGGAAATGCAAAGCTGGTGTTACCAAAATCTGGAAGCAACTCCCGGCAGCATAGTATACCATCCTCTCTGTCTCTCAGCCTGATAGGTGAGGTGCTCTGCTCCAGCTGGGCCGGTCAGCTTCTCTCTGCCACACTCTTACTTTTGGTTTATTAGCTCAGGCTTACATGTCCAGACCTATTTCAGCAGTGTAAAAGCATCCAGTTTGGTTCCTCACTCAGGAGAATTCTTGGACATATACCTGGCTTTAACCATGGGAGAAATCCCACTGGAGTCACAGTTCAGTTCAATTTCAAGCATGTGACTGTCACATTTTCTGGATAAAACCTTAAGCTGCTCCCTGAGATACAGAGACTTCTTTGCCCCTTTCTCACTGGACACAAAACATCCAGTGCCATTGTGCCCATTTGCAAAAGCCAAACCAAGCCAACTGGAGCTGACTGAGCCATCAGTGTAGCCACACATCCACAACCTGTATGGATGTTAAGTCATCCTCTTCCGAATACTGTGTGCTGTCATTGCCAGCTACAATCAGCCTAACGACTCCAACTATGTAGAACTTAAGAGATATTTGAGCAAATTCTTGATAGTCATTCAGGAACTTTTCCTGTCACCAAATTGTGGCGGCCAAAAAGAATACAGGAGAGTAAATACTAAAGTCAGAGCTACTTAAACAGCTGATAAGCATCAGCGTACAGATTATAGTCTGCCACCATGATGTGTTATTGTTACCTACATTAGTTAGTCTGTCCTTATGACACTACTGTCTGGGGCATCCACGTGAGGCTTGACTTTTACCAAAGTACTGCTAATCAGAAAATGGGAGCGACACTTCTTTGAGGTATGAGTAGCCAGGGTGAATCAATTCTGACAGGTATAGGGACATCTGTACCAACCCTGCTGGCAGCCAGAGGATGGTACTAGTCCGGGCTGAAATTATCCCTGTCCACTGCAGGTGGTGTATATTTAACTAAGCATACCCACATTGACTTTCTGAGCTTTATAGAAAAAGGTCACTGATTCTGAAATAAGGAGTCTCAGACTAGGCAGTGCAATGGCTTTATAGGGATGCGTGTGTTATCACCTAGGCTGTTAAAAAGCTTGTGCTGCAGTTCAGCTGGCTGCTTGCTCTACTTCCGTGACATCTCAAAACTTCTGTGACTCAAGAATGTATGACTGATTGATTGATCTGTTGATAACAGATCTGGCCACGGTTCCTCACAGTTTAAAGTAATTACAAACCAGCACGTGACTGCTTGAGCCACAGAGACAGCTGGAATAGGATTTGGCTTTATCTTTCAAAACTGCATTTAGCAACTTGCCTTATTACAAATATGATAACAAGAAGCACCAGAAATACTCCACAGAAATCTTTGCTGCAATTCATAATTGGGGCCAGCTGGCTGCTATCACATCAGCACTGCAGATTTCCAGCACTTGGATTTATTTATGGGATTAAAGCAGAGCTTGAGCAGACTGCATAGGAGAAGTCAGAATAATGTCATGGAAGTTTCAGGGCTTTGCTCCCCAGCGCTCCTACCTAGCGTCATGAGAGCTTCTGGGATTCACAGGATAGCTTTTTGTCATGCAGTTCTAGATGATAAGGGCCGTAGAAATGCCTAAGTACCTGAACACCATGGCCTAAGAGACCTGGCTGGGCTAGAGCAAAGTGTCAAGCAATGAAGAATCCCAATGTGCTTCCTAAGCCAGAGCAGAGAGCCAGAGACGATTACCTACCATGGAAAGACAGAAAATGAAATTCCTTTCCCCGCTGTAAAAGGACAGAAACGGTGGAATAGGAGAAATCTTAACACTACTGAAATAAATTGGAGAACACAAAATTTAAGCCATTTTCACCCCACAGGCTTCAGGTCATGCCCACAGCGCACAGTGGCGTGCAGAGATCCCTAAGGCAGCGGCAGTCCATATCCATGGGGTGGATGCAGCACCAAAGAGGGAGGTCAGCTTGAGTCCTGATGACAGGAGCGCTGTGGTAGCGCAGCGATGCAGCTGCATGACGCCAACAGGAGTGTTAGCTGGGCAGTGCCTCGCACCAAGCTGGCTCCCACCTTTGCACCGTATCTCGCTCTGCACCCACTCCTTGGAGCCAGGTGGAGCCAGACGATGTTTCAGTGCCTGTGGCCCAGGCAGGACCTTACCGCTGGTCATGAGCTAGAGCAAGGAATATATGGAGACCTGACTCCAGTTCCTTGAGCCTGCTGAGGTGACAGACTTGAGGTTTATCGCCTCTCTAGATTTTTAAGACTGTCCAGTGTGGTTATTATCATCTAGTTTGAATTCTTCTATACTCTTGATCCTGGCCCTTCTGCTGACATCCCCACATCCAGCCCAGGTGCTCTGTTTCAGCCAGAGCTTGGGGAACGGTTGAACCGGAACCTTTTTTCCCTGGACTGTAATTGCAGATCCCTCCTTGCAGAGTCATGTTTGCAAAGTGACCAAAGACTCTCCAAGCTGCCATTTCCTTTTCTCTCCTTTCCGTTTCTCTCTCACGCACCACATTCCCCCATCCCAAAGTCAGCACGTGGACCTGAGCAGCCTGCGGTGGTCTCTCCATGTAGAGCTTCCCACAGTGTGATGATCTAAGGGGACTGCAATGGGTTGAAGCAACCAAGCAGCCTTCTCACTCTGACTGTCAGTACTTCCATGAAAACTGAAGCAGGGGCAGAGAAAAAAACACAATGAAACAGTAAAGAAGCAAGCTCCAATTCTGTGTCACTCAGCAGTTTTGACTATTTTTTTCCTTGCTTTTTTTTTTTAGCTTCTCTCTGCTGCTAAATTTTTCCAGCTTGAAGCTTTACAACGACACTGTGAGATCATTTGCGCAAAAAGCATTAATACAGAAAACTGCGTGGATATTTATAATCATGCCAAGGTAAAAATAGCCACATATGCTTGCATGTTATGTGTCTGTCGTCATACTCGTAGGTCAGTTTGATGATAAGTAGTGATAGTTTGTTACTTATTTAAGATTTCTTATTTACTGGGACTAAGAGTCTAATAGGTACCTAGTATAGTGACAGTCCTAAATCATGTCGTGTAAGAGCACCTGTAGCAACTGCTCACCCCCTTCTCTAAGTGCTTCAAACTGAATTTGAGTGTACCACCATGTGGCAGACCTATCCCTTATCATGGCAACCCAAACTGCTGAGTTATCCAACAGGAATCACCTAACTGAATAAGAGACCTCTCTTTCACCTTCCAAGCTGCTTTTTCCCTTTACAATTTCCTGTTTCCTCCTGCCTGAAGCCCACTGGGGTGATAACACTCAATGCTGGTGACAGCTTGTCAATATGTAAAAATGCCGTGTTGTCAAAGTGCAATGTCTCCGAGCCGTGCAAGCATGGTAATGAGACTTTTATGTCTTGGAGAGGTGAGACTCGCAGCTTCTTATTGGAATCAAATTATTTACTTAGCTTGTGAGGGGGCCTAAGTCATTAGGCATAAAAGCATGGCATTTTTTGACCTAGAAAACCTATTTTTGCTCATTGATGGAGGTGGTTTCCACATTGATTAGTTTCAGTTTTTCTCCTCCTCTTGTGTGCTTAGTAGTTAGACTTTCACTTGGAAGGTGGAAATGATACATGAGTAGTTGCAATGAAGTATTTTTAAAGCATTCCTTAGATGATTTTTTTTCCCATAACTTACATGGTCTGTACAAAAGATGACATGGTGCAGTGTGACATGGAGGTTTTATTGAACAGAGTAATCCTGCAGATTGCTCCAAACCCCTGCAGATCTGACCTCCATTGCCGTCATCAGGTATTTCCTACAGAGAGTAGTTATGTTAGGTCTTGATGTACAGATAACATGCAATCAGTATTTGAAACAGCGTAAAGTTCCACCTATGAAATGAATAAGAAATGAGGTATATCTGCAGGTCTATTTATTGTAATAGGAAAAAAAGAAACCAGCAGTGCAGGAATCTTTTGAAAAATATTTGATTTATCTTTAGCTTACGTGAGAACTTCTCGATTTGTATTACTGTTACTAAAAGTAAAATTAATAATACTGTTTTAAAATCACGCGTTTTCTTCAAATTGTGAAATGCGGCTGTTATTTACATCCTTACTGAAGAATGTTCTTACACCGAGCTTTAGACCTGTATGAGGAACTTGTACACTGCCAATACTGGGACTGAACCAACCCAGTGGCTAAATCCAGCTCCTTGTTTGCCTGCCAGGGCCCCAGCCTGCAAGTTTTCTGTGCCTGCATCTCCCAGCGGAGTCAGTGGAAACAGTGTACTTGAGAGGCTTTTACAGCCAGGGCCATGTTTGCACTGACGTGGGTAGCGCATTGCAGAGATAGCCAAGCTAGCTGCGAATGTAATCTTGAGTTGCGGAATTAGTTAAGCCACATCACACTAGAGCTCTGCCTGGCCTAATTTACCCTGCTTCCAGTAAATTACCAGAGCTAAGTTTCGTACTGCTGTAGCTAGGTCCTGGAAAGGACCTGAACGAGCATATTTAAAGCTAGTTCAGATACCTCTCTGTTACGCTGTCTGCCGAGCAGAGAAGCCACTCCATCTTTTGGCTGCTGGTCTGTGTGATGTGCAGGTGATTAATCTGAGCACAGATCGTTCTGCCCAGGGTGCTCCCGTCACACAGCAGCTTCATTTGTTTGTTACGTGAATACGAGATAACGGTATGTGGTGGAAGGGGCCAGATGGTCCTGATGAGCCAGGGGAGCTCACAGGCAGTTCGAGCACAGCTTGCCAGCTAACCGTCTGCCTTTCCATGTTGCTCTCTGAAGTGTGGAAGAAGCTCGTGTTAGACTGCAGCGAGGATGGGAATATGATCAGGCACTGAAGCCAGGAACCACCACTTCAGCCAGGAGCAGGTTTTGAGTAACTTGCTCCTGTTGTAGGTACCATTTCTAGCCCTTGCTACTTTGCAAGCTCAGCTGCACCTGCAGGAACTCAGGCAATGCTGAGTCCTGCTTTTCCAGATGGGGATGTACAAGCAGGTTAGCGCAGAGAGACACAGACCACGGTCTTTGTCATCATGATTGAGAGAAAGATACGATTTGGTGGAAGCATAGCATGAAGTGAGCACAGATTTGGAAAGCTGCCTGTGGTGGGAGCCTAGGTTGTAGAACAGTGTTTTAGCAGGGTGGTGAGCTGTGTAAAAGGAGCTGTAGGAACAAGAGATTGAGACCCTGTGTTAAAGAGGTGAAGTACTGGTAGGAAGGTGAGACTGGATTTGGTCACATTTACAATTTAAAAGCTGAATCAAGTGTATTAAAACCATCTGTGGGCTTCCCATTCTTAAAATTGCAACATCTGCAAAGGCAGTCATTTGATTAGTATCGCTTTAAGGGTTTCATTTTTCAAAACCTTTGTCACTGTCCTTTACTTCCAGAAAGAAATGAAGTAACTGGGCAAACGGAATTTATAGTGGTGATTGATTAGTTACCACTAATCATGTGTTTTACATGAATGCCTTCAAATTCCCAACAAAATCATTTGGAGTTTCAAATACATGCCTAAAACACTCGGCACTTGCACAGATTGCAATCTGAGCCTCAGAACAAATCTGAAAAAGAAAAGAAAAGTACATTATTTCCTCAACGTCGTGAATATATTGAAATAATGAATGGGGATGAATGGTGTTTCAGAGAAGAATACAGATTCACACATATGCTCTCACATCCAGCTGCAAAATAATGCACTCATAATTTGATGAAAACTTGCATGGTTTGAAATAGAGTTAAATTCATTCATTTTCCCTGAGAAGACAGATCCTACCTAGCCCTAATCTGTTTTGGGGTTTTTTAAAATTTTATTTATTTATTTATTTAGTGTTTTCTATTCTTAGTTCCAAATGTGATGTTAAACTGGTGGTGGGCAACACTGCTGTGTAGTTGTTCCGGTCTAGACCCAAAGCTATGCAATGCCCCAGCAGTTCTGGCCCTTCTGGCTGCACCTTGCACCCAAAGGTTCCCACTTTACTCAGTCCTTGGACCCAGCAGGAGCTTACCTGGGCAGGAGGGTAGGCTGAGTGCTGCTCTCTACACTTGCATGGCTTATAGGTACACCTATAGTGGAATATCATGGCTATACTCCGTGTATGACCACAGGATCTAGCCAGTGGATGATGACCAGTACAGGTCACCCATCAAATGACCAGTATGGGTCATTTAAGGTCTGCTCATACATTTTTGCTCGTACAGTTAAGGTTTCCTCGCACATTACAGTATCACTGCCTATCCCCCAGATGTGGTTCAGCATAAGGGGATACTGACAGCCCCAAACCACATGCTCTGCAAAACTCCATTTCTCCTCCAAAGATTCCTTGAAGCATGAAACTTTGCACAACCCATCCTTGCTAAGGATGGTGCTCATTAAACTTGGCCTGTAGTAAGTTGTCCCAAACCTATAGTTTTAGGGTGTAACTTCTAGCATGAAATCACGGGTCTAGTGAACTCTGTGGTAAAACTCCCACTAATTTCCAAGGGAGCAAAGCTTCAGCCCTGAAGTTTTTTTTCCTTAACAGCCATGGCCTTATAACATGGAATTGCAACCAGAATCATCAGTGCAAAATACTGTTTGATTACTCCTTCCCCTCCTGCATATGTATCTGTAAGTGCTGTCTCAAGTGCCTGTCTCAAAGGCTTAGTTTGTGTATTTCTTTGTGTGCATCTCTTATGCACTGTATTTCTCGAGTGGATTTTATCAGAATGGTTATCTTTCTCTAATTTCACTTCTTGTAGTTTCTCGGAGTCACAGAACTATCCTCCTACTGTGAAGGCTACTTTCTAAAAAATATGATGGTCCTCATTGAAAACGAAGCTTTCAAACAGCTGTTGTATGACAAGAACGGAGAAACGTCTGGTCAAAATGTACTACAGGACTTACAGAGGACGTTGGCCACAAGGATTCAGTCAATTCATTTGTCTTCTTCAAAGGGCTCCATTGTATAAAGCTGAGGAAGACAGTAACCCTCTAATAAAGACCCTGCAAGTTAAGTCTGCTGTTGCAGTTGCTTAAACCCGTTGCAGTTGCTTGAACGACTACAAAAACAAAATATTAAAAAATTCTACTTCGCATCCAAATAGTTCTGTGTTGGCCAAAGGTGCTGTGCTGGGGCTGTGGCCCCGTTTGGATGAGGGAATACAGAAAACAAAGCTCCTCCATGGTTTTGAGCAAACGGGGTACAAGAGTATCCAGTGAATCGCTGTTGTACTCAAATTCTGAACACACACGTGTGGTCGTGGAACTCGATGCCAACAAAAGCCAGAACTCACATCAGTGAACAGCAGAAGCCCCTGCCTGAGTGGTGGTGCCAGGGAACACCCAGATCGACCGATTAATCATTTAAGGCGGTTTTTTTCCGGTGTTACACGTTTAAGAACTATATCTGTCCTGGAGTCCATTATCTCGTGCATTTAAGAAATGTAAGAACTGTTATTGCTGTCGAGCAAAGATCAACTGTATTAGAGAGTGGGTAAGACTGTTACAGCGGAGGAAATATACTGGCAGATTTTTAGGGGTGGGAACTTTTTAAATTGTTCATAAAAAAATAATGGGGTGGCCTTGTAGTTTAAAAACTATTTCTTAAGCTTAAAATTTCATTTTCGACAGAGCTGTGTTTGAGAATCTATGTAACATGTTTTGTTTTTTTAAATGGTAAAATGTACATTGTGTAAACATACATATGATCAAGTTTTGCTTGTATTCTTTCCTAGGGTGGTATAATCTTGCCTAACAGGCTATGGTTACACCAAAGAGGTACATTACCCAGACTATCTCTAATACAGTAGTTGCGGGGGGAGGGGGGCAGGAGAACTGCATGCTACTCGTGATTTGGCGTTAAAAACAATGACAAACTCAACATGCATTTGCATGGTAACTGTACCTGTGAAATGTTACGTTCGTGCTTCATTTCGCCAAAGACAAATGCAATGTTACTCCTTGTCAAACTTCATTTGTGAAATTAGCATATTTTTTATTTGGTGCGATTGGTTGTGATATGATACCCCCGGAGACCCTTCTTGAGATGCTGATTTCTGTTTGTTACAGTGAAGGGATAATAACAGAACTTTACTTCAGTAATGTGTCAATACTTTGCTACTGGCCAGAGATTGTGTCCGAGTTAGACTTTTTTAAATTATAATTAAATATGTACTATAGAATGATTTCTCACTGTATCCTGAGAATGTATAGGTTATCTACAATGCAGGGTTTGGGTAGGGTGGGATGGGGGGGTGTGATTTAATGTCAAAGCTTCATTTATTTTACAGCGTATTGTTAGCAAGACAAATCTGCTACGTGCCACAACATTCCTGATGCTCTATCTCTGAAAATGACAGCAAGAAGTAGGCAAAGATGTTGCCTTCTCCATGGCAAAGTGACATTAATATATTTATTTTCTAGCATGCCGTTCAGTAACTGTGCCCAGTTCATAGACTTTAGAAGTTTTATTTTGACAGTGCATGTTAACCTCTTGTTCTTTTGTTGAAGTATCTATGTCAGGTGCTCTTCCATGTTGATAGCTTTTGGCATGCTCAGAGAACACAGTTTTGGCTTTAGTTATCAACATGGCAGGAAGCTGTTTTATGACTGAGGTGTAAATCCTCCTGTGTGCTTGGTCTTTTAAAGCCTCTACAGTTTCTGCAACAAATAACAAAAACTGCCATTTAGGTCGCAGAGACACAGCAGGTCAGTCAATGAGACTTTTTTTGTTCTTCATAGTAGACGTTCACACAAGATGTTGTCTGGAACATTTAGGTAATGGCAACTTCTGTGTGAATGTTACGAGCTTAGAGAAGTGAGACCATGGCTGATGCAACAGCAACATGCAGGGGTGCTTGTTGTCGTTTTGGTGTGCCTCCTCATCCATGGAAACCCATCCTTCCATGCCAATGATAACTAGATAGGAGAAGACCTCACCCCGCAGCTTCATGGTTTAAAATAGCAAAGTTTTTCAGACAACAATCATGCTATTAAAATTCTTCCCTTGGGTACATGCGTAGTGCCCAACGAAGTCATCGGGAGTTGCATATGCATATATCCGTAGGCAAAATAGCTTTTTCTGTGAAACATGCTCACAGGTATACCTGTGGATAGGCAGTCTGGTGTCTAATGCTATAATGATAGCCACAAGTGTTGTGCCCCTGTTTCTAGCTCAAATACTAACTGCTTTGGTAAGGGGATGTAGAGTCCTGTGTGTACAGGCTGCCCCTGGAAGGTGATGTCTTTTGAGCATTTGTAGGAACCTGCCTGGGACTCATTAGGAAGGGAACACTGATAACTCTGTGCTAGTCGTTCTTCTGAGCTGAGACTATCTGGTAACGTTTACTGGTTTTCTTTCAGAGATAAAGGGCTTAATATGTCCTTTGATGGCTGTATGTGAACTGAGCGGTCACCGTGTTTGGGCACTCAAAAGCAAACGCGAGCCAAAGGCTCTGGCGACAAGAGTGCAGCTGCCTCCAAACACACGCTGTGCACGTCTGCTGGCAGAGCTGCGTCAGCCCACGCACTTGTGTGCCCCGTTGCTCCTTCAGGGCCTTGTGAATCTGGATGGCCGAGGACGACAGAAAGCGTGGCACCCACTGCTGCCGCAAGATCTGCTTTGCTGGTGGCTAGCAAATAGTAGGAGAGAACAAGCCCCAAGAAGCTATTGTTCAAAGCTGTTACAGGAAGGGATTGCGGCTATTTACTTATAAGGGAATAACTTTTGCCCTTCAAAACGTTGGTAATCCCAAAGTCATAGATTTATAGCTGAAAGGAACCTTAAAAAAAAAAAAAAAAAAAAAGACTTTTAGTTCTTTTTTGACCTGTGACCCCCATCACTTTTGCCAGCAGAAGAGCCAGCCCCTATGTAACCCTGGCGATTCATTTCTCCTAGGAGTAGTCAGCGGACCTTTGTGGGTCCACAGACCACAGTTTGAAAAGTGCAATTTGAGTCCACCTCTCCTGCCATGAGGCTGGGTGAGGTCTAGCTGAACCACACCAGACAACATGCAGCTTGCTGGCTTTTGAAACGCCCAGTGACAGGGGTCCATGGTCTTCACTATCCTCATAATCGGAAGGTTTTCCTAAGAGACTGTTTGGAATTTCTTTACAGCAAAGCCACTTCTCCTTCAAGCCCTGATTGACAGGAAGAACAGATGATCTTACAAGATCTTCTTACAAGATTATTCTGCATATCAGAGGAATTACCCTACTTTCCTCACTAGTATAAGTCTTTCCTAGTCGCTTTGCTAGTATTTTCTAGGTCTCTGATTTTTGCTGTCATTCCCCAGTTTCCCCAAAATGCAGTACTCCAGCAGGGGTTTTGTGCAGTAACGAGCGAAGCAGAGTAACTGTCTCCTGAGGTTTTATGTACAGCGTATCAGAAAATATATCCCGGAGTATTTTCTACGAGAACATCCTATGGCTGACTTTGATCTAGTCTTGTCTTCTAATTCCTGGGCGATTCATTGCTGCTTTCCTAGGAGTTCCCGTTTTTATTTGTGCGTTTGTTTACTACACCTTCCGAGGTATAACACTTTTAACTTGTCTTTATTAAGTTTGTTCTGCTTTAATTGGGGTGATTTCCCCACTTCATCAAGATCAATTGCAATTCTGATCCTGTCTTCTAGCCTGTTTCATATTCTCCAAGCTTTATTATACGTGGCTTCATGCATGGATTCTTCATTCCATTAATCTGGGGGGGAAGGGCTGTTGTCAATTTAATCTAAAAAGCAGTGTGAGTTTCAGTGGGTGCCCATGAATACGATCCCTATCAGATAAGGCTCTTTCCAACAGAGCATTTTATTAGCATTTTTTAGAGAGATGGTGTTATCATCTTAGAAAATAAAAAGCCTTCTGCTTCTTTAGTCTTTGTATGAGTTGCAATAATTTACAAATTTTGAGGAAAAATACTGCCTCCATCCTAGGTGAAATGGAAAAAAATACAACATCCTTAGAAAAACTTGTGATTTTCTCTTTTTTTTTTTTTTTAAAAAAAAATCATAACTTTCCAGCCTGTAATGAGTGAAGGGCTGTTTTGGTTCCTTTCTATCTGTCTTTTTTGTACTAATCCACTGCTGTAATATTTGAGGACTTACAGGCATCCTGCTCCTGCCTCACTGCACATCTTTCGTTCTGCCTCTCTGCAAGGTCCTCCCTTAGTTTCCAGAATTTCCTCACATTTCCACTTTGCCTCACATGCTGCCAGTTTCCACACTTCCCGTTTTTTTACTCTAGAGCCTTGCTCTGGAGTGTGCCTTTTTACTGGAGTAAAATGTAAAAATCCCTTTTTACTGGAGTAAAAATACTGGAGTATTTTACTCTGGATCCCTTCCCAAGCCCAGAAAGGATATCTGTGTTCTCCTAAATGAGCGATTTTCCAATAATTGGCTTGAGAGCTGGGAAGAGAAAAGGATGGGGAATGTAGGAGGGCAAAGGTTTTGGACATCAGAGAGGAAGGCTGGTATTCTTTTCACGACAAATTTCAGCACTGTCTACTTGTTTCTCAGATTTTCCCCTGATCTGTTCCTTACACGTGCTGTCCTCTAAACACAGCTGGTGGCCAGATGCTCTCCGTTCTGGAAAAGGGCCAGCTTTGTGACTACTAAGACTTTTTTTCCCCACCTAAAACTTTGCCTGCTTGGGCTCAGCTTCGGAGTAGATTTGTGCAAATGTCTGTTAAAGACAGAGGAAACGTCTTTAAAGAGGTGTGAAGGCTTAGTAGCCAGGCCTCCTATGGCCACTAATGAGAGCTGCTTGCTGAATCCTTCACACACTGCTTTTGACACTGAGCCTTTTTGTATCGACTATCCACTGGCCACTGGCTTCATACCAAACATTGCACAAGCCCGGGATGGGCTGCAGCGTGTGGTGTGCTGGGGTCTTTTGGAAATTCTAGTTTTGTTTCAGAGCGTAGCATGATGTGCTGTTCTTTGAAGATTAAAAGAAAAAGGGAAATCCTCAGTTTATACTGAAATAAACTGCTCTGAGCTGGTGTGGTGAGAAAAAAGAAAAGGCATCTTTTCCCCTACCCATACCTGTCCAAAATCAGAAGAGGGTTCTGTTACAGCATGCAATGCAGCAAGGTCTGTGGGACTCTGGTATGCAGGACCCTGTTCAAATGGGGTTTTTTATGTTCAAGAAAAATACAGGTGGTGTTAAAGTTCACGCATCCACATACTCAAGGCAAGACTCAAGCCATCCTAGAGAACATGCCATTCCTAGTACTGTTGTCAATGGGTTAAATCCTAGGAGAAGCTGAGAACCTGCAGAAATTGTCAAAGTCAGTTGCAAGTATTCAGTGTCCCTCAGGAGCTGGCTCTGTCTTAAAAATATTGCTGAAAGATGACATCCTGAAGCCTGCATTCACTAAAGCTGCCTCTGAAGTCAGTGGATGATTTTTTTTTTTTTTTTTTTGATGAACAGGAGTTATCTGAAGTCAAAGACTTGAAGTTACTTTGTTTGACAAAGTGTCTTTCATGTGAGGCTCTGCAAGTGCTTTACAGAATCGAAGGGCCTGATACTGCTTTTGTCCCCTGGCCCAGAGATGTTGAAATATATGAGCATTAAAAAAGCTGCTTAGGATTTACCCTAATGTTTAATAAACTAGCTTGCAGAAAGCTAGCCTTGAAATAGCACTCAAATAATATCTGAAACCCCATACATGAAAACATCACTAATTTTAGATGTCTGCCTATAAGCACATTGATATCTCTAACTCACAGCACTTCCAATCACATCTTCCATACATTTATAACAACATTAATGTTTTGTTATTTTTTAACTTGTTTTTTTTTTTTTTTAGGTAAGGTCCATTATCTTCACTGGGTGAAAACTGAGGTTGCCCGCTCTGACCAGATTATCCCATTTCAGTAGAATTGCACTTGACCTACCATTTATAACTGGCCTCCAAGGGCAAAAAATAGCGAAGCCAAGTCTTCAGCTGTGAGTCAATGATCCGTGAGTTCAATGAGACCGCTGCTGAAAACGTTATGAATGCGGTGCCCAGAGCAGAAGGAAAACCTGGAAACCCATAGAAGCTAATGGGCATTTGTCAGCTGCTTTCAGTGAGCCTAAGAACTGGGGAAGCAAGCTCAGTCTGGATAGGAGGGGGTATTCAGTTTCTTTTTGTTGCCATTAAATTGTCATTCTTTCAGCTTGTTTCAAGGCTTCTTGCATGGAACAGTCATGGATGACGTAGCGTGTATTTATCTTAGACACATGCAGAGGGTTCAAATGTGGTATCTCACGTTCTCCTCAAGTTAGTGTAGTCTCAGTAGACCGTGCTTTTTGTGCTTTGCTTGGACTGCTTGTCACTAAAACACCTGGAGACACAGCAGCAACTTACTAGAGAGGTTGCATTGGCTAGGCAGATTAAATTCTACAAACATCTTGTGGTTTGTAAGCTATGCTGTTTAGCTGGCTAAATCTGTCCACCTGATTGTACATGATGTACCAGAACAGCATTTTGGTGTTTGCTTTCCTTTGGAAAGGAATTTTTCATACTTCTTTGGGCTTACAGTTTTACTCTTTTTTTTTTTTTTTTTTTTTTTCCTTGCAGAGGTGATGGCACTGTGTGAACGAGCATGCATAGAGTAGGCACAGGTTTCTGTCTGTGTTGGACGGTACACTGACGAAGAGGTCTTGCTAAGGGAAAATGATTAGCTACAAGAATTTGAATGTCTCACACCAGATCTTTGCCTTGGATTTCAGAGGTATAGTGTTCCCTATTTCCTGCTTCATTTTTTCCAACTCAGGAGTTTCCATGAAGTCAAAGGGGAGGGGAGGGCAGAAGACAGGGCAGGAAGAGAGGAGGAAGCAGCCCCATCTTCCACCCCTTGCTCGGCATCCCCAGCCAGCCCATTTGGCTCTGGTCTCTTCGGTGCTCACACAGAGGGTTTGCTCGGTCCCATTGCTCAATATGACCGTGGAGGTCTAGGAATTGGTAGCTTTTCTTTGTCCTTATAAATATCTCCACCACCGCAGCTGCAAGAGCGAATTTGCCTGAACCCCTTTGTGTGTGGTTAAGTTTGGTCTTTCTGCTTCCCATCATCTTTGCTGCTGTGTTTTCATTAAAACTTCCATTACTCGGCTTTGCCCAGCGCAGTGAGAGGCAATCTTGTTTCTTATTGCCTTTCTAAAGCAAACAAAGGCAGGGGAAAAAACTCTCTGAAATACCCAATCAGAAATCATTCATGGTTTAAAATAAGCCACATAAGAAAATGGAGATGCTCAGACACAGACACAAAAAAAAAAAAAAAAAAAAAAAAGACAGCCACCTGCATTAGGAGGTCATTTTAATTAATTAAGGTCAAAGCCTTAACACTTCGTGTGTTCTGGCAGGGACGGATTAACATGGTTCAAAACACCTGGTCTTGTTCAAGCCACAGGTTCAAGAGAGTCCAGCCTTACCCTTTCCCCTTCCCAGCAGTGGATAAATTGACTATCCTACAGCTTACTGGGTGAGAGGCTTTCGAATAAGCCTTTCAAAAGTCTGGTTCTCTCTGTTCTGTGTAGCTTTTAAAGAGCCCATAGCACATCTGCGCGCTGAGATTTGCTCCCTGAGCATGGTGGAAGGCCCTCTGCGCCCCAGAACTGGCTGTGCCTCGCTGGGGCAGAAAGTAGGAGTACAGGAAGCCCCTGGAGTCTCATCAGAGTGAAAGCTGCTTCCCCAGTGTCAAAGCGTTCACTTGATCAAATATCCTGCTTAACCTGGTCGAGCCTGGGTACCCCACTGATAGGCAAATTTGGGACAGTCAGTTCAATAGCTTGGGAACTGATTTTTGCCTTGCCATTACTGAGCCAGTGACTAATTGTGCCATTTGGGGATGTGGTAAAATGTGCGGTCTTCCCTGAGTTGTGAGTTCATGTTTATCCATTGAAGAATACAAGGACTAAAGGAAAGTATCTGAGAGCTTTTAGACCTCATGTTCCTGGCTAAATTCCAATTAATACTAGAAAAACTTGACCTATTTAAATCCCATCAGTACATTTTGACCAGTATGCTGCTTCCTGTCCATATTTCTCTGAGTGTTGCAGCTGCTGTACAGCCGTGCGTGCTGCACCAGTGGGGAATAGAGGTGCCCAAGCATTATGCATAGAATAAATAAGTAAATCCCATTCTCTGCAATGCAGGATATTCCTTCCACTGATCTGTTCAGCATTATGTGGCAGGTTGGATAATGCATCTCTGCTGTTAACAGCCCCAAGATAAGGTGAATGCTCTTTTTCCCCACTCTCTCTTCACTCTGCCAAGTACCTCACAGCGGAGGGGTCTGGATCCTGCATTTTTTGAATCATAATATAATGAAGAGCAGCAGAAAAAACCCACAGGAAATAAAGCATTCTCCCTCCCCTCCCCCCCTAGTAACAGGTGGGTTAGTACAGCATCCTTCAGTCCTGCTCATCTGAAAGCTTGTTGTAATACCATTTGTGCATTAGTTACCCTCAGAGCAGGCTGTTGATTAACGTTTGAAGTCTCGAAAGCATCTTAAGCCACTCAGGACAGAAGTGACATTGTAAAATACTTTGTTCTATATTGTCCAAGTTGTGCATTTTCTGCTTCTTTGTGATTTTTTGTTTTGTGTTGGTTGGGGTTTTTTTATTGGGAAGAAAAGGTTAAGCATATGAAATGCTTTGGATTTTCTGTCCATAGTTATCTTTGTGTGTTGGTATGTTCAAGAGAGAGAGATGGACAGTAAATAGATCTACGGGATATGTTATGAGGCGTGAAATCATGTTTGTAATGAGATTTCTTGTTAATGGCAGTCAGCCTTCCTTGATGCTAAGCATTAATGCAATATCCATTAGTGCAGCTAAACCTCCCTCTGCTCTGCTTTCCCAAACGGGTTTCACTTTGTACCTAGTTTAGCATTTATAAATATTTGATACAAGGTTCAAGAAGTAATCTACATATTAAATGAAGGATATATGAATGTTCCAAGAAAAATACAAGTTAAGATTGTACTAGAGCATCATTCACAAACCAAACATGAAAGCATGATGAAATTTGCCCCATTAAAATTGCTGGAAGCCTTTTCACTGATTTTTTCTAGTCTGTGGATTAGGTCTGTTTTCCATCTCTCTTTCATACTGTGTCACCTTCGAAGTCTTTGTACATCTCACTTTCCAAGCCAAATGCATATCTGTAATTAGAAGGCACAATCTTGATCCTTACATGAGGAAGAGTTCCTTCCTCTGTCATCCACTTCTGAAGGGCTGGGTTTGTAGCTTTATGTTTGCCATTGAAAACAACAGCTGAATGGGGAAATCCCAGGGCAAGCATCCTGAAAAAAACAGAAGAGCTAGCACTGTCTGTGGGACAACTATTTCCTTCCTTCCTCCCTCTTCACGTCCGCTCCCACTTGTCGCTGAGGTGTCTTTGAAGTTAAAGCTAGAAGAGAAAAATGGAAACAAGAGGGAAGGATGTGCTAGAAATAAGATGGTTTCTAGAATGGTGCAGAACCATCAAGATAATCTTGATTTTTTGCAGCATTCAGGCAGACTCCTAATTGGTGAAATATAAACCCAGGAATGGTTATGATTGTTTTGCATTTGTTACGATTGTTATGAGTTTGTTGGGGGGCTTTCCTAGCAGAGTAGTTTTGTTTGCTGCCTCCATTGTTGGGGTTTTATGGGAAGGTTTCACTTCACTTTTTATTGAGAAACAAATGAAAGATCACAAAACCCAACAGTAATCATCAACAAACACAGAGATATGTTCTCCATCCCACAGATGTAGCTTAAATACTGGCTTGTGGCTTCACAGGCATGTTTGAGGTCATCTACAATTGACAACACAGGTGAAACGTTCTTCCCCTTTGCTTATCCGTTTATGAATGTTCAACCCCTAAAATAGCAGAGAGAGTATAGACAATAGGATGGCAGACATTTTTCAATAGAGAAAAAGTATAGCTAAGAAAAACAAATGTTTCTGGAACCAAATATTTTTCCTCAAAAAGACAGATAGGCATCTGTAGCTCATTCAAGTCTGTCAGATGCTTTTGAAAATTGCCTGTTTGTGCTGTTAGTGTTCCAGGGCAAAGCGTTCCACTGAAGACACTAACAGAGGGCACTCTGAAACGAGGCAGAAGGGAATGTATTAAAAACAGAGGGGCTCAGCCATAATTTGAAGCGGCAGCTTTTGTCCACTGTGTCCACAACTGACACATTATTTTAAAATGTGTGTTTGTATTTAATTTCCTTTGATTTTTTAAATTATTGTTTTTAAAAAGAACATAATTTTCCCTTGAGTATAACTTATTCAGTCAGCAAGATCAGAAAGCTTTACGTGTTCTGTCACATAACCAGGTCTTTAGCATAAATGTTGGGAAGACTCTGAAAGCAAGTTCTCCGAGTGCACCTTAGGTTGTCTTAAAACCCGTTCTGTCTGATGCCAATCCTTTTAAAATCTCCAGTGAGATTATGATTCATTTGTCATTGCTAGATGTCATTTTGTTAACGGTGTACAAATGCAGGGCAGCATGTGAAACCAGCAAACTGGTTTTTTATTATTGTATTACTCTGAAAAAGAGAAAAATTGACCAGATCTTTGTTCCTGGTGTGAAATACTCCCCTTAGCTTGAGAAGGACATGTGCAAAGCCTCTGCTCTGAACGCCTCATTATAATCAAGTTACAAAATGGAGGAAAATGGTATTAGAGAAAGATTTTTGAAAAAACTTAACTCCAGTGGTGGAGAATGTGCACTTGTTAAAGTCTGCTCTCGCTCTCTCTCATGAAGTCAGTGGGAATCTTTAATGGGAGTTACTGCAACGCTGTATGGTTTTTTAATGCACTAGCAGATATAATTTCCCATCCAGTCATCTGCACAGTTGTGGCTGGTACACCATAAAGGCTGAAGGCCAAATCCTGCTGTCATTGCGCACAGCAGCCCAACTTCACAAGGGATCATAAACATGTACTTATGTTACATGAGTTAGTTGCACAATTTTGAGGTTTTTGCTGAAGAGAAATGGGAGAGGGTAGACTTTCCTTCTGCTCGTTGATCACAGCCTTTGCATTTCCAATGACTTTATTAGAAGCATCATATATTTACATGCTGCAGAATGAGGCCTGCGTGGGGTGGGAAAGGTTTTTATGAATTTAGACCTGCCCAAGAAAACATCAACCATTCTAATTTTAGACAAGTTGCATTCCATATCCATCTGTTTAGTGGATCAGTCTGATGTTTACTGTTTAGTAAATTACATTTGGTCTTTTTTTTTTTTTAAAGTTTCTTTGAGGGCATTGCCTGCCATCAGCTAGTGTAAAATACTGCCAAGGACTTCCAGACTACCCTTAGGGCCAAACTGTGCTAGCATTGCATACTACAGTCCCATCAAAAGCAAGGAAAGATGGACTGGGCACATGAACTGCACCCCCCCAATGTCCAGTTACGTGTCCTGCTTCATTTCATAGATTGATGACTTCCTGGGAAAAAAAACCCACGCGGTGCCAATTCACCCCAGTTAAAAATGTATTGAAGTAAAGGAAATTATATTAGACATGACTGTAGTCTACCAAATCCATTCCTCTACATAGGCAGAACTCCAAGGGAAAGTAACGGGAGTTTCTGTTACGGAGCTTGCAGAACAAAGCCTACGTAATGAACTATGACAAAATGTCAACTTTGTGTAAACTCTCCTGGTGGGTCTGTATAAAGGTTTTTAAGAAATCTTCATTGGAACACACCAGAGAATAAACAACTTGCACCTTGATAGAATAGCTTTATTTGTATATACTCTATGTAAATGTTAAACCAGAGGATAGGTGTCATTCCTTGTACATATCTGACTAGAACGGTGGTAGTGCTGTGCACTGCTGTTTAGGAGATCCAGGTTCTCCAGTCTTGGGTTTCCAACTGTGAAGGCTACAGGAGACTGCTTGGGACCAGCCAAAACATAGGATGGATAGATGCTCACCACCCACTGCTTGTAAATGAAGGAGCAGGAATTGCAACAGATGTTGGCTATGGAGAAGATTGCTTGCCTCCACTCCTGGCTAAAGGACAAGTGCCTCCTTCGCTGTCATCTCCAACAGAAGTGATTTGTGGTCAAACGATGTGGAGAACATTCAGAGCCCTATTTGGATCAGTCTTTCATAGGAACCTGAGCTTACAAGGAACCCGCACTCCTGGTGTAACATGGAAAGGTCCACGGAAAAGCAGTGTGTACATACATCTACCTGTCTGTCTGTTATCTAATATCCCAGTGTTTCTGTATTGAATGGTTTCAGTAACCTGTAAACAAGTGATTGCTCCTGTTGTGTTACTGCTTTGAACTTCTTTGCATGCACTCTGGCATATAATTCTTTAAGAAAAGAAATTATACATATTATATATTTATATATATATATTGTGGCTTGCAAAATATTCATGTTGAAGAGCCATGTTTTGTGCAAATTGTACATTTATGTTGTGAGCAATATTGCAATATGAACTTTTATTAGTTGTTGGCATTAAAACATGTTTTTATTGATAGTAAATTTGTCACATTATTTTTGAGCTTATGTATGTATCCCAAGCTTTCACACTCAGGCATTAGATCAGCTACTGAAGGATACTTTTTCTGTGCAGTAGAAATAGCACAGGCTTTCAGCAGAGAGGCAGGTATACAAGTCCCATTCTGTTCAATGCAAGTTGCGAGGCTGATTCTTCATGCAGTTTGTCAGGCCAATATTTCTCTTTTGTCAGTGCTGGAATTTGTGTTTGGTATGAGGACGCTGTTGCCCTCATCTATAACAGAACTCAAAACCCAACCTTGCAAAACAAAGTGCTTAACTCCTACTGCCCTCTGTCTCTGCAGGTGCTTCAATACAAACACAATGAGGACTTGAGAAATTTCCTGCTGGATAGCCAATGTTATATTTTCAAATGTTCATGCTACATAGTTTTCAATTTAGGGGCTAGATAAAAGCGTAATACCACTATGGCTTTAGGAAAGCTACAGTGTTTGGAGCTTGACCTTGAAACTTTTACCTGATTTCTGAACATCATTGGTGGCTTTGTTTGCTTAATGTTTACCTCTGAGAAATGTATGCTATTGATTTAAATGTTTAATATATTGACTGCCTTTTTTTGTATATTTGTTATCATAAAGGTTTGGTTTAAATGCTAACAATTGTGGTCTATTTTCAGACTTTAAATAACATATGGTTCTGTATTTGGAAGGCAAAGTTATTAATGAATATAGCAATTTGGTATTTTATTCCTATTTTATACAGCTGCCCCCATAGGTTATTATCAGATGGCAATGAATATTGCTGAACAGCAGGTGGAACTCCTTTGAGCGTGTTTATGAGCCATCTCTGTTCAATAAAAATTCCATTGTTTTCTAGCCTAGGAAATGGCTGCTGTGAGTGTTTTTGTTGTTTCTTCTCCTCTTCAGGTGTTTCTCAATGTACTTCAGACAGGAGCAGGACTGGGGTTCTCCCAAGAACCATCTCCCAGAACCACACGTATTCAGTGTTTTGCATCTGGAAGTCCTGGTGCTGTTTTTCCCCATACGCTGCTCTCAGTAAGGTTGCTATGCGTGTGAAGAAGTGACACGGAGGCTGTTCACAAACTCTCCTCTAAGCTCTGGCAAAAAAAATGGGTACGTAAGACCCAGAAATGGAGCTCTGTGGTGCTTAAAATTAAGCATCTGCAAATGCATCATAGCCAGACAGTTTGGACGCATGAAGACCCGAAAGGCTGGAAGCTTGCTTCATTATACAACATTATTGCAAGTGCATACAAATAAGTATCTCAAGAAGTCAGAAGTAAATAGAGGGAACTGATTAACTTTGGTGTGAGCGTAAAAAACAGGCTTTGAAAAATATTTTTATTTTAGTAATTTTTTTACTTTTTTTTTTTTAATTAATTTACAATGTTTTCTGTCTTGTATGTTTTAGTGGGTTTGGAGTCAAGTCCTTTCTTCATAATGTACCAGATTATTAAGAAACAGGTTGGTCCAGGAGGCAAAAGGTGGTAATAACCTTTCAAGTACAGCCTGTATGTAAGTCGTGGGAGTGAGACACCGCTCACACCAGACTGGGTGACTGTCCAGGCCAGGATCGTGGCTCTGTCGGGTGCCTGTGGGCTCTGCAAGCTCAGCTGTCCAGGAGCAGAGTTTGAAAAGCAGCTCATAGGGAACCCTACAGCTGTCAAAATTTTGTAAGAGATGTAGCCCCCCTTGCCTGCCTCCCCAGTATCTGGAAAAAAACAAAGCGAGCTTCACATGTAGCAAACTGGAATGATGTGTCTCCTTACCCAACCAGTGATACCGGAACAATTTAAAAACTTTATTTCGGGACATCTGAGTTAACTCTTCACTGAGAAAAATAGGGAATTTCAGCTGTAATTGTTAACTTTGTAATTGTTCCTCTGCGTTCTCTGTAAACTCATCTGTGCTTTTGCTACATTCAGTTCATATTTTTTGAGGTTTTTCTGGACGATCTTAACATGTGGAGACTGAGGGCTATGGCACACATTCACTAAGCTAATTATTAACATTTAGGACAATTTTGCCCACTGCTGTGTTTTCTCCTCTGCAGGGCAGAAATGGGCAGCAATGTCTAAACCACCACTGATGCACACTAGGGCTCACCTAGAGGAGCCTCAGGTTTTGTTCTCAGGCAAAAGCACTGTCAGAAGTGCTTGATGTGGGTCTACTGATGGAATCAGTAGCAGAGGCATCTGTGTAACATAAAAAAGATAATTGTAAGTCTCAGTTTGACCACTTAGAAAGTAACAGTAACATTTAGACCACTCAGAAAGAATACTTTTTTTTAGATCTGCATATACAGGCGTATTTCTAGGTGTGTAGCAGTATCAGCTAAATTTTTCCATGTCAACAGAGCCTTATATTTTAATGAACATTCTGCAGTGGCTTTGCTTTTGTCTAATGAATGTTTCAAGGAAAATGTTCCAGAGTAGCCGTGTGGGATGGCTATCTCTAAGCTTTGCTATGAAGATGTAAGACTACAAGGTAAATGATGTCTGAAAACCTGTGCACATATCCTTGCAGGCTGGGAGGCTGACATACCCAGTACAACCCTACTGCCTGGCTACCCTCCTAGAGCGTATCAGCCCCTCTGCTCTATAAGCCTGTGGCTTGTGTAAGAAGTCGGAGTCTCTTCCTGGAATAATGAATACTTGAAGCAACCAGTATTGAGCAATATACTTAGACATGGAGGAAATAAAGATGTGCCACCATTGAGACAAATATTGGCCCTAATGTCTCCCATTGTTCCCATGGTGCTGGAGGGGTGAAAGTCTTCAGGTGTTTTGATGTGTCCATCTGCCCTCTGAGGCGTGATGTAGCTCTGCCACACGTGCACGTGCCACTTGTCCCAGTGCTCACCCAAGCTTACGCTGACACTGCGGACCTCTGGTTGGCAAAGCCTGGAGCTGGAGGCTGTAGTGATGTCTGGGGAACGCACGCAGCCCCACTTCCTGCCTGCTGTGAGAACAAGTGTTACAGGGCAGAACTCACATAACTTGGCTGAGTCCCAGCATGTGGAGCACTGCCAGTTGTTTTTTTCCCATACCCATATGCGTACTGACTTTCCTTTACTAGTAAATCCTTAGTGCGTTGTATCGTTCTACATGTCTTTTCGAACTCCCTCATTTTCTCTGTGTAAGTTGGCCAAGAACGGCTTGCTAGGTCCTCAACTGTGTCCTACCTTCATGTGCACCTTGGTTCTTCCTCTCCCACACGCCTCTTTTCCTCTCAGCTCTCTACTCCTGGATCCTGATAGACAAATGCATTTAAAGTTATTTTTCTCTATTGGCTGTGTGGCAAACGTGACTATTCTCCATATCCAGCCATCTTTTCTCCAGCTTGCTGAGAGGGCACTGACAATATTTCTTTCCCTTCCTCTATGTTGGTTCCAGGATTATCTGACAGCACTCATTGCAGGGAGGATGGGATTCTCACTCCCAAGCTCTCAGCACACATTTTGGGGAAGCAGATGCTCCATAAGCACGCCTCTCTGCCCTGATAATACATTCACTGTATCCCAACAAGCATTTAATGCCTTTAATGTGTATCTGGTTCACATTGAGATCACACTTATTACTAGACATAGTTAAAAGATGACAGACCTAGTTTTTTCCATAAAGTTGAGCAAAGAGCACCAAAAGCAATACATAAGATATGGGAGAATAAGCCTTAGAGCAAGGATGTTTTATCTTTTAAAATGAGGAGGTTGGTGCTCTCCCAGAGAACTCCTTAAGGAGATCATGGATGAAAGAAAACCAAAGCAGCCTTTTTTCAACTACCTGAAAACTTACTTTATGCCTAGCTAGCAGTTCAAGAGTTCTTCCCTCCAGGCTATGCTGCTCTGTGCAAACAGGGTATGTAGTCTCCCTTGACAAGATGCTGCCCTGCTGAGATCGGAACTTCCTTTGGTTTTCTCCCACTATTCATGCTCTGTATTTCACAGAAACACACAGGGAATGCAAATAGAGAATCAAAAGGGAACCTTGAGGAATTTTACAGCTGCCCTTGGTGTTTCAAAGCCACTCTTAAGTACTCCTTTCTTTCTTTCCTAAGTTAGAGGATTTCTTGATGTTGTGACTTTGCTTTTAGCTCTTCAGCATCTCTGGGACTGCAACACTAATATTTTGCAGCTCATTTGAGAAAACAGAAAAAATTTTTTTAGTGAGATGCCATGCTAGCGTATCAATCCCTTTCCCCTCTTCTCATCTGAAGAGGTCAGCTGAAGCACAGCCATAAGCCTACAGCATAACTTTCCTCAAAACATAAAATTCCCTTTGTTTTCCTGCTTACAGCCTGTATGATTTGCAGTATGAACCTTTTCATGGCCTTGTAGTACCTTCCAGCTGTCATATAAGAAATGTTTACAGTGTCTCTGACAGTTTCATGATTGAAGGTATATCAAGGTACCTGCAGAGCCTTGGACGCTGGAGCTCTTCAAGTTTTCAAACAGTTATTGGAGAGCCTGCTGGCACCAGCTGCTTCAAAATCACTCCTTCATCAACCAGCTCTCTTGTCTCTTCCACCCTTACTTAGTGTGAAGAGGAATACCATAGCTCTCTGGGCACCTTGACACATCCCCTAAAAAAGAAGTTGGACCATCCCTTTGGAGGAGCTATTGACTTTTCCCACTGACCCCGCTTTTCTTGACCTGGTAAATCCTCACCAGATCAAAAGTTTGCTCTGCTTAGCTAGGTAACTTCATCCAGCTGAACTTTTCTGGATGTTTATGATGACACCTTGAACAAGATACAGGCACACACTTCCTGTTGATGTGGACTATCCGGCACTTGCATCCTCAGGTGAAAAGCAGTAGGTAGGGATGGGTCAAATGCGGATCCAGAATTAGGGACAATGTTTCAGTGCTTTTCACTTGAGGCAGGCAAAAGTTTCTGACACCAGAATTGGTGGCTAAACTGAAGCAGTGAAAATCACTACTATCAATCTTGCCTTACTTTGCTGCGGTCTCCCAGGAGAAAAAGAAACTCAGCTCTGCTCATCAGAGGATAAGAAATGGGTCTAAGAGGCACAAACCATCTCTGGAGGAGAAATACTGCTGTATCTGACTGATCTCTGATGGGGGGGGGGAGAAGCCTTCAAGTTTTAGAAGCTTGGATTTAGAAAAGGACCAAGGCCAGTCCAGAACAGGCTTTGGCATGAGAATGCTTGATGACCATTTTTCTGGTCAGAGACCTTTTATTTCCACAGGATCTGAAGTTGGCCCTTGCACCCTTCCTGAGACAGCCATTCGAGTCCTTGTCTCCTGTTGCACGTATCTTTCTTCATGGCCATTTCTTCCACCTAGCAGAGATTCAGAGAGACTTATGTCAGCTATACAGCCTTGTTCCCGACTAGGACAGCTCCTTGGGTTCATCCCAAAATTCCTTGAATGGTTGTGTCAGAACTCCATCCAAATTAGGAAATGAACATCTGCTCTTTCCCAAGCCTCACACCTCTGTGGTTGAGTCATCTTTGGACACTAAATACTAAGGAGACCACTTTTTTACTGGTGTGTTATGACCTATGAGTTGTCCTGGCTGGTTCCTTGGGGTGAGTGGGCTGTACTGCACTATAGCTCAGTTACTATCAATTACTATCATCTCAGGTGTCTGCAAGGAGCTTCACGCCTGGGGCACCACTCTTTCAACCCCATCTCTGTAATTTCCAAGGCACCATGGAACAGTAATAAATTTAATAGAACAGTCCTTCTTTTCTTAAGAAGACCCTGAGACCCAGCTCCACATCTGCAGCAAGTGTATGTTGGAAAGAAGTATTGGGGTCACCCAGCATTTATGGCCTGGCTCTCAAAAGAGAAATTATTAATAGCAACTATAGTTCTCTAAGCTATTAATACCCATATGCACAATTGATACCTATTTTGCTTCTTCCTTCTCCAAGTCTCTTTTTTTGTTACTTCTGTTGTTGAGCCTCACCACAGTACACTGCTATTCTGTGATTATGTACTCGGTGGGAGGGAAGATAGAGCATGTGTGCCCCCTCTGGGTATTGCTTCGGTAAAAACAAGTCTGGCTCAAGTGTTTGTTGTGCAAACCTCCACACTGTAAATGTATATCTGCAAAAAACCATATGCAATAACCACAGTCACTGGAAAGTAACCTCGCTTTCCTCCTCTTTGCTGCATAACACTCCCCTCTGCCTGTCCTTTGGGAATAGCATCCGCTTACACAAAACTTCCCTCAGAATCTGGAGGAAGACTGACAGTCAAACTGCAGCCAACTCGTGCGTGGGAGGACAAGAAGGATTTCTTGAACGGTGTAAGAGGTGACCAGCAAAGCAAATAACAACAGCCCAGGAGATAAGTAAGCATACCAAAACACAAGACTGGTAATTATCTAGACCCCAGGTAGGACCAGGATGCCCGTGCTACAGGGTACCACAAGGAATAGCTAGAAAGATACAGCTTTTGCCTTGATATGTTTGTGTCTACCTTAAGACAAAATGCAGCAAATGGGTGAAATGAACAGGGGGCATAAGAGGTAGTAATATTTTGATAGATATTTATTTCTCTCTCATGCCAGAACCACAGAAGGATAAGGATAAAATAACAAAAATGCTACAGTGGCGCTGTCTAGTGACATGTGGATGAAATAATGTAGCCATCCTATCTGCCAAGCTGAAGTTTGGTTGCCAAGTCCTTGAGCTTTACCACAAGAAATGCTCCTTCCCCTAACCGCAGCTTCCCATCCATGTAATTTGCAGTTATCCCCTGAATTAAGATTTCAGTGATGGAAACAGCAGTGATTTCTGCATGTCAGTGAGACTAGCTTCCTATATATTCCAGCTGACATTTTAACCATTTTCTCTGATTTAATGAGTTAGCTAGTATAGGACGCAGACATTTGGGAGGACCAAAAGCAGCACCTCCCGTGAAGACGCCAGTCTCCCACAACTTCCTGCAACTCCCTCTCACAGTTGACTCTGTACACTGATTTCTTTTCCTTGGATAAATTTTAGAGATCAGTAACCAAAAGGTTTTTCTAAACCTTTAATTTTGGTGGATCGCTGCTGGGTTATTTCAGAGCCAACGAGGAAGCGAACATCGACGGGCCAGGTCTCTCCCTGCAAGCAGAGGAAGCTGTGATCCAGTGTGGGAAGCTAAGAAATTGGAAGAGCCTGGAGATGGGGCAACACGTTGCTTCACTGGAGCACCCAGGAGGAGTGGTTGCACGAGGACCTTTTATGTGGCAAAGCGTTAATTTCTGTTACTAACCGGGTCTTGGAGGTCTAGCTGGCCCCAGCCCCGGCTAGATGGCAGGGGTACCAAGTATGACAGCCTGGGCTAATTAAGAGAAGCAACTAAGCACCCTTCCGCAATTTGATTTTACGAAAACCAGAGCAACTGCTGCTGAAGGCAAGGCGTCTCCCAGCACGCTCAGTCAGAAACCGAGCGTTTGTCAGCCCTTGGCCCAGGGCTGCAAACAGCCCGGGCAGCCCGGCGGGGCCGTGAGGCGATAACGGTCACCCGCTCGCCCGCCGGCCCGCCTGCCCTTAACGGCCGCGCAGGCCCCGCCCCGCTGAAGGCCAACCGCCTCCCCCCGCCCCCCGTAGCCACGCCCCTCCCCTCCCTCGGGGCTTTGCCGGCGCTCGGAGATGACCTCACGCGGGTCCGTCTCCGCCCCTTCCGTTTTTCCCCGCCGTTGCAGGCGGAGCCCACGCCAGGCACGTCACTCGCGGCGCGCCGGAGCCGCTCGCACGTGCCGTACCGCTGGTTCCGCAGCGCACCGCACCGCACCGCACCGCACCGCAGCGCACCGCACCGCACCGCACCGCACCGCCCGCGTGCCGCCGCCATGAGCTGCCCCGTGACGTGCACGGCCTGGGTGCGCTGCGGCGTTGCCAAGGAAACGCCGGACAAGGTGGGTGCGAGGGCCGGGCTGAGGGGAGACCCGCCGCCCCCTCCCGCCCTCCGCCGCCCCCCCCACCTCCGCCGCCGCCCTCACCCCTCTCTGTGTCCGCCCCGCAGGTGCAGCTCGGCGAGGAGGAGCTGAAGCGTCTCATCGAGCAGGCCCAGGACAGGCTGGGGTGAGCCGGGGGAGCGGGGCGGGGGCGGCCGGGCCGGGCGCGGTGCGTCTCCCGGGCTCTGCCGGAGACGGGGTTGGAGCCCCCCGAGCCTCGCCGCTGATAGAGCTGTGGAGGGGAGGGGGCGGCCCCGGGCACGGGGAGAGCTCGGGCACCAGCCCGCCCCGCAGCCCGGCGGGGTTCGCTGAAGGCCCGGCTTGGGGAGCAGCAGCGAGCGGTGGAGATCGGCGCCAGCCAGCACGAGTGCCTCCTGAAGCGACTGTGTCAAGTGAGCCTGACGTCCCGGGAGGGTCATTTGTCCGGAGAGTTCAAAGAGAAACGTCGGATGGAGTATATTTGGCCTCCGTCACGGATACGACAGCATGGGTTGTGTTCCCATGCAGTTCTTCAGTTGTCAGCCGTGTGCTGTCAGACTAGCTGAGCATTTCAGGTGAAGTCTGGTGAGACCTGCTCGGGGCCCGGTCCTCGCTGGAGTTGGCATTCCCACCTAGAATGAGGAAATAAGAAGTTGGGTTTGTAACCATGGGTGCTTTGGAAATGTGGCAAACCGAGATGGAAGTCCCAAACTGACTGTGAAAAAGTGGATGCTGAGGGTGAGACGTTACAATCTAAGTGAGACAGGAGGCCACAGTGGAGCTCAGAACGACTTGGTATTTATGCTTTGGCAAAAAAGGCAAAACATCACTCGGGTGTATTTATGGTTCACATATGAAATGGGACACATCACGACTCTCCACTCAGCACTAGAAGTCCTTAGTTGCGTGGTTGTGTTTTGTCTCTGCTTTTAAGAAAAAGGTAAATAAACTTAGGAAAAAAATAATAGAAGTGACAGATTTAGGAAACATAATCTATGATAGACTATATAAAGAAATGGCTCTCTTGTCTAGAAAAAGATGAGGTATTGAGGTCTTAACTCCATTTTCTGGCCTTTTTCAGTTAGATCTGTTCATGGATTTAGGGTTCTGATTCTGTTTCAGCTATGTAGGGTGGGTGTGTGGTTGTACCACAGTATGAATGACTGAACAGGTGCAACAGGTAGCAGTAAAAGCTTTTATAATTGGGTCAATATTATCCACCCGATTTCTATTAGATGGATCTGTGACTTTGTTGCTGAACAGAGTGTTTTGTCCCAGAATGTGCTTTGTTCTGGGTTTGGGTTTTTTTTCTCTAGTGGTTCCAAAATCATCTTAAACAGTTTGGAAGATTCTTACTTTATGTCAATTTTTTAACCATTTATGTTTAACATTTCTATTATCTGTGGTGTTACTTGTTTCTCCTTGATGCATGTGAACTTTTGGGTTTTTGAGTGGGTTCCTTTTTCTTGCAATTTCAAGAACATGGAAAGATTTAAGGTGCTGTTTGTTAGTGATTATGCATTCTGTTAAACTTCAGCATGGAAATTTAAAGACCATCCGTAACAACCAAAGGGGTTATGATCTCTTTATAACATCTGGTACTTTGTAGAATTTGTTACAACATCAGTCACTTTTTCTCCTGTGCAAAGATCAGAAATCAGACTCAGATTTAGAATCTCTAATTATTTTGTTACCAGTTTTTACACTAGGAAAAACTGGTAATATGAAGTGTTTATTTTACCAAGCAGATTGCAAAAATAGGTGGCTGATACTTACTTTAGAACATATTTATGAGAACTGTCTTGGCTCATTGTTGCCTGGGAATTTTGGCTGCAGAAGGACAGAAATATGGTGTATTCAGTAGGGATGAGTTCCTATGGAGCATGCTCCGTGGAGGCATCCGAGATGTCTGTTAGGTCCTCAGCCAATGTTTAATGTACACTTCCTTCTGAATTCTTGCATACAGAATTGTTGCCAGGAAAGTTCTCAGTTTTCTAGATGTTGCACAGTTTACCCTGTAAGAAGTAATCCAGAACAAGTCCCTACCTAATGAATTTTATGGGGTTTTTTTCTTCTAATGTAAGTATGGGAAGTATGAGGAAATAAAGTCTTAAAAATCTTGAAGAAATGCAAGAGTCATCACACATGACAGGGCCTGTGGATGGGAAGAAAAAAGGAAGGAATGAATTCGACACATGTGAACACGCAAAAGTGAGGTTGAGAGCATTGTATCCACAAAAAAAAGGGTAAGAGAAAGGGATTTAGACACACATTTTGGCTCTGTTGAGCAAAATTTATGCCACATTTCATCATGAAAACTTTCAAGGAAAAACTTGATCTGGAAGCCTGAGAATAAGGGTGCCTTGCATTTTGGGAAAAGATAGGAAAGGATTGAATAGATTTCCAAATTATTGGCGTAAAGACTTGAAACCCATGTGAACAGCCAGGACTGTGTACTGAAGTCTTGTTAGCAGTCCCCTAAGCAATTACGTGGAAGCATTCTAAATGTCACAGGTTCTCAGGGTTGTGTATCTTTAAACAGGGATGGCGCTGATGGTGGCGATGAAGGCCAGATGGCATGTGGCACAGATGAAGCCATTCCTGGCAAAGCTAAGTCTCCTCATAAAAATGAAGACCTGTCTGATGATGAACTGGGTGAATATGATTTGGAAAATTATGATGAAGAGGAATACACAGGTGAGATAAATGTCAGGTATGCAGTGTAAGTGAAGAACCTTTTCACTTCTTGTTGTATTTAAGACATTAATATCCTAAAACTACACAGTGCTATGTTTCAAATGCTGGAAAGTCACATTTTTAATTATTTGCTTGTCCCAGTTTCCAAAGTCATTTAGTGAGGGAAACAATTCAGTGTCCCCATCCCTGACGCTAGAACCAGGAGCAGTGTTGGAAAGACTGTCACTCCTACTGCTGTAGTGCTGGAGCAGAGCAGCAGAAGTCCCTGAAAGCCCCAAGCAATTTAGTTTACTGAGGTTCTTATGTTTCAGTCTTGGAAGTTCATTTAGCCCACTCCTGATATTTTGCAATACAGGTAATACAGGTATTGCTACGGGAGTTTCTAACTTCACCCATCATTGACATGTATAAAAATGTTCTGAAATTCCCATCTAGGTGATATGAAACTTGGAGACTCTTTGGCTACTCTGACAGTATATGGGAGTAATGATCATGATCCTTACATCACTCTAAAAACCACTGTAAGTACTAGAAAAATGTTATATATCTTAAACAGCATAAACTTTAAAATCAGTTAAATTTTCCACACTGCCTTAGGGTGTGTAAGTGCTTGCAGTCCTTTTCCAAAGGTGTGCCAGATTTTTGTTCAGACAGAACTCTTTTAAAGTTTCTTTCTGCGGTCCCCTCTATGTGTGCTTTTTACATTTAAGTCAGATGTTAAGGCGAACTGGCTCATTATTTAAGCCACATGTTTCTGTATGTGGAGGTGGTGTGTCACGCATCTACTAGGACACAGAAAACCCTTGAAGAAATAACAGATCTCAGTATCTGAGGCCACTAACGACTCAAATTAGAAAACTTACCAGATTGCAAGGCTCTTCCACCTCCTACCAGTTTGTGGAAGAAACCGAGCTGAGGTGGACTCAGGCTACGTGTCAAATTAGGGGTATGGCATGAAGAAGTATGCCCCTGTTCATTAAGCGTATATGTACAGCATACTGTGTAGTTGACTGTTTCTCCCTCTATTAGTTTCCACCAAGTATCAGATGGGGAACATCTTTGCAGGAGCTGGCTTTGTAGGAGCTCTGCAGGGGGTGAAGAAGTCTCTGGCTGCAGTCTAACACAAGCTCACTGTGTCAACAGCGCTGTCTTGTTATGCAGCCTGTTGGTCTTTTCCTGGTGAACAGGGATGCAGCATGCAAGACATGAGATAATCCTATTCAACATCAGTATTGCTTTAGCTAGAATACTGGGTGCCTCTTCAGAAAAGATATGGAGAGATTCCAGAGAATATTATGCAGTTTAGTTCAGAAGGATAGATTGCAACTTTTAATTGACTTAATTTACATGGAGAGATTACAGAAATCAGTTACAGGGTGAGGTTGCATGAGAAGAGACAATGTAATCTAGAGAGCAACTAGGAGAGACTGATCATCTGGGGCAGGGTGATGGAGTAGGTGAGGTTTTGGGACCTAAGGATAGAGATTCTGAGATTTTCCTGGGTGCTGTCCTTTCTATAGTATTTTGGATTCTTTACAAAGCTAGTAAGAGTGGAATAATAGGCTTCTACCATGATGGCTAGTTTGTGTGTTGGCGGACATTGTCAAACATGCGTGGTCTCAGACGAGGAGTTGTTATGGTGACTTCACGTGCTATAACAGAGCTCAAGGAGGAAGGCATATGTCTTATGTTTAAAACGTGTTCACTTGCTATGTGCACTTTGGGGCACTGTGTGTTCCACTGACTGGTTGATGATTTTTCTTGCTCCTGTGTACCGGTAGAGGAGAGAAATGCTTTAAAAGTGATCTTTATGGTCAAAGAGGTATTTGCACAGGGATTCAGGGAGAATATGAGCTGCATTTATTGTGTGTCAGAAAAGCTAATTTTCTTCCAGACACAGAAAAAGCGAACACCTTTTTCTCAGGCCTTTCTTCCTACACTCAAGCCCTTTCCTCGAATTCTGAAGGAGAATACTTTTTAGTGCTTCAACATACATTTTATGTTGTCTTCTGGTATTTACTACTAGTACTGTTGAAGACTAGGTACTGTGCAGCATTAAGTTGATTAATTCAACGAATTGCAGTACTTGATAGAATTCAAATACTGAAAAGATGCTTGAAGTGAATAAAAAAGAAATTAAAAGCTTACAAGAAGTCCAGAAAGCCTTGTATGTGTTGTATATTTGAAAGATGGTACTCTGTTTGTGTAAGACTATTGACTTTTATGTACGGTTCTTAGTTTTCCACTAACAGAAATTCCCTGGATGCCTTCCATTCCTCAGTAACAATGAAAATTAGATGAGAGGTTACATCTGTTCTGGTACAGCTGAATGCCCAGTATAGCTGTAGGCAGTACTTCTCTGGAAATATTTTCCAGAAAGTAGACAATGCTTTAATGCTCTTGGAATTGCTTCCTGGATGTGAGGAGCAGTTACAATATGCTTATTGTGTAAAAAGTTGTTAAACTACATAAATGCCCAAGGCATGAGAGCACAAGGGAAGTAAGGTATGTATGTGGGCTCCTGGTAGTGATTCTCTTTTTGGCAACGGGCTGCATCACGGTAGCCTCAAAAGATGATTTCATATTTGGTGATTAAACATCTCTCTAAATCCACCTAGGTCCACATAAACAGTCCTTTGGTCTATACAGTAACTTTTCAATCTCCCCATGATCGAGACTGGTTCCCGTCTTTCTCTGTTTACCGCCATAAGATGGTTTTAGGCGGGTGGACAGCAGGGTGTTGGGTTTTGAGTGTTTTCAGTTAAGGTTAAAAGTTATTATTGATTCAGAATGTGTGTGGTTTTGTCCGTGTATGTGCTTTGCTTAACATCCGTTGTCCTCACCTTTTTGCTGTTCAGGATCAATATGAACAGGAGGACTTTTTGATTAAGCCCAGTGACAATCTGGTCCTTTGTGGCAAAGCTGATAAAGACTACTGTAGTTTGGAGGTCCATGGTAAGTAACATAGGATTTGTTCCTTACAGTGAACTTAGGGAATATGTCTTGCCTATCCTGTTCCATATATCTGTGTAGAAGGGGGGGAGGTGTTTTTTTGAATTTTTTTTACTCCCCATCTGCCCTGTGTGTTTTGTCCTCTTTCCTACATCGTGGTGCTTTAGCCACTTTCCAGAACTAGAGTATTTAATGTAGAGTTACTGTTATTTAGAGGATAGTGTGCCTTTATCAGGCTGTATAGCATTTCCTTTCCTTATTTCATTCCTCATGACACTTAGACAATACTATGGCATTTTTACTCTCTGAACATACGAGCTTTCTTCCAAACAGTCTTACTTTCCATATCATGCAAGCTTCCTCTAGTAGTTTGTTGTTGAGTTTTTTTCCTTGCTTTCTCCTTGCTTCTTTAAATGTGTTTTCCACTGCTAGGAGTAGAAGACTCAGCACCTTTATCATCTTACTTCTAGAAGAGATGATCCTTAATAAGGTCTGAATACCACTTGTTCTAGAAATGGGTTTAGTTTTACTGTGTAAAAGATTTTTCTCTTGCAGCAAGGAGCACTACTGAGTGTGCTGAAGTTACCATCTTTTCTTACGGTGGTTCTTTGGGGGAATGTTTCTGGCTACTTCTGCCATGGTACATGTTTCTGCAAGCAAAGTATTCTCTTTTAAGAAAACAGCAAGACCAAAGTGTTTGAAGGCATCTATTCAGATACCAGCATCTGGCATTTTCTGTATCTGGAGGTGTTTACAAATTTTATTAACCGTGTTATTTTCCCTGTATAAACTTACGAAACAATAGCACAGGCTTCTGCAGTTTATAACATTGTGTAGCCCTGTCTTAGTTAATTACTAAGACTACTTAGTTAACTGAAGACGTTAGTTATTATCTGAACATCTGTCATGCACACTTAAAACCAGCACAGTGATTTTGTGTGTGTGATGATACCATTTTACTAAAATAATTAATGGGTTTTATCTGCTATCCAGTTAGTAAATTCTTTATTATAAGGAGAAAAATAGCTGGCTAAAGGGAATGCTGTATTTAGTATATGGTTGCTTTACTAAAACTCTTCCTATATCTCAGTTACAACCTGCTAAAGGGAACTTCATCTGACTTCTTCACCTTCTTCTAATATGAAAACTGTCTTTTACCTTCATTTCCCCCTCGACTGCATCTGGATTTTTTTTTTTTTTTTTTGTTAAATTGCTGATTCTGTAAAATGAATGATTAAACCTTCATTAATGTATCCTGATGTAGAAAGTGGTGGTGGTAGGTACGGAGCATCTATTTTGAAGTGATCTTACAAAAAAAGTAGCATAGTATGCTAGGAATAAAGTGTCTAAGCTTTGCTGAACTTGTCACTTCTTTATCTAAAGTACTCAGGAGTACGTTTTGTGTAATTCTGTGAGCCATAACATTAGTACTTAGAGGCTCTGGCCTCTACACTAAAACTCTGAACAAACCAAATTCACATTCTAGATCTCCTTGACAATTTAGTGTTTGCCACGTCTGCCTTTTGCGGAAGCAAACTGTTTATAAGTTGCTTGCTTTTCCTCTTCACTGATGTCTTGTATATCTTTAATTCTTTTTCAGTTTATAATCATGAAGAGAACTCATTTTATGTACATCATGATATCATCTTGCCTGCTTACCCTCTAAGTCTGGAGTGGTTGAATTTTGATCCTAGTCCTGATGAATCACTAGGTAAATTACAAAGGATACCATAAATGTCCAGTTAAATAATTTTTTCTTGAAAAGTATATAATTGTAATGTTGTTGCTAAATAATTTCAGCCAGTGGTATGAACAGAAATAAAATCAGATTTTAAGACAGAAAAACTGAATATCATTTTTTTTTGGTTTGGTGATACAGTCATCTTAGTGATGCTGCCATAACAAATGATTTGACTAAAACACTGGTTTTATTACAAATAATTAAGTTATTGTCAATTAGCAGACCAGAGCAAGCTCTTCTTTAATCTGCTTTATTTTCCATTTGCAAATGAAAGGTTGCTTTTGTTCAAAATCATTATGGCCAATGCACTTGATTAACTGTAAAACACAGCAACATTTATGTATATTTATGTATGTAGTAACCTTTTTCCTGTGTTTTACAGATTTTTTTTTTTTTTTTCCCATAGCACGGGGAATGTGTTTTTGATTTTTTTTCCTTAAAAAAACCCAAACAAAATATGGAACTTTATACAGCTTCTTCGAACAGTTACTTGTACTCAAGGAGAAGTGTATTGGAGAGCAAGTAAATTTTTTTTCTGGCAACATCTGTTGTCAGTTGATATTTTTAAATTGCTCCTTGTCAGTTATAATCATCAAGGATGTTCAAATAGAAGATTCTGGCACATAAGTATAAGATTTACTTAATCAAAGAAACAAGCAACAGCTGGATTGCCAAATATGCTGTTTCATAACCCTAAATAAATGTGGTTGCATTTGGGTTTCTGCTTGTAGGAAATTATGTTGCAGTGGGTAATATGACCCCAGTTATTGACGTTTGGGACCTCGATATAGTAGAATCCTTAGAGCCAGTCTTTTCTCTTGGAGGCAAAAAAGAGAAAAAGAAGAAAAAGAAAGGAAACAAAGTAAGTGTTGCAGAATGGTTTATCTGGTTGGACGGAACAAACTTAGAGCAAGGATAATGTTGTTATTCCTTTTTTTCCTACACTGAAAATATCATAGATAATCTGGTTTAATTCTGTCTGTCATAGATAGTGTTTAGACAGGTTACAGAAGATAATGTCACAGTCGTCTGCAATAGGTTAAAATTAGTATTTTCCTGTGATTCAGTGTTGAAAAGGCATTGAGCAATAAAGGACAAGGTTGACACTAATAAAATACAATTACTGAGGATTCACCTCTGTTAGCTTTATCATTCTAAAATTTAAGCATATTTTAAGCTGGTTATCGAGACTGTATAAGGTGAACGCATAGAGACACCCCCAAAGAATGGCTGAGTTTCTTTTAGTGGACTGCAGAGAAAACCTTAACTACCAAAGAGGAAGACTGAGGTTTAGACTGGATGCTAAGTTATGTGAGATGAATCTGACCCTCATTGTATGCCTGTTATGTGGTGTTATGATTTGTCCAAATTCTTTGGTATGTAAAACAAGTATGGAAGATAACATAACTTAAATCTTCTAGATTTTGCTTATAGTAGATGCTTCAGGAAGTGCTTAGAGTAAATAGGAAAGGTGAACACTGGGTATATAGCTAATCTGGGTTTCCCAAACGAAGGAGCACTGCAGTGATAGTCAGCTAAAGAACCACTCAGTGTAATTGTGAAGGGTGTTTACTTCCTGAGCTCTCAGACCTTCTAGTTTTAAAAACAATAGAAAAAATACCCTTGGAAGGGGAATTTGTTCTGTGAAACTTGCTTCGGAAAATCACTGAGTTATCAGAATTGCTGTTGAAAATACCATTCATAAATGTTACCTCAATTTGAAATGCTAATTATTCTCTGTATGGCTAATTAAAGCCTGGAATTAAGAACAGAAAAGGAATGGTGTGGCTTATGGGTGGTTTCCAGTTGCTGTCCTGGTAAACTTTGAAGCTTAACCATTTTAAATTAGAATTTGTAGGAGCTGGTAGTTACAAGGACCTAAAGCTCAGTTAATTAGGAGGAGGGAGAAGAAACCGCCAGGAGAGAAAGAAAGAAGCTGAAGAAGCTGCACATAAGCTGGAGACAATGAAATTTCTTCTGCTAGCCAGAAGGGAGTAACCAGTTCTGTAAGCCCACCAGCTGTGAACGGAGCAATCTGAGATCTGGGGTAGGAGGCGAGGGACAAGTACTGCAGAGACAGTTCTATCAAAAGCCTTGTTGCAGCAAGGGAGAATAATTTAAAACATGAAGTTGTTTGTGGAGGCATTAAGGAGTTCATACTAACATGTTGTAATGCTTGATTTCCATTGAAGCTGTAATTTTCAAAAGTATGTTTTATCTGCATACACAGAGTTTATCTTCGGAAGGGACAGTGGAAGGACATACTGATGCTGTGCTTGACCTTTCGTGGAATAAACAAAGCAGGTAAAAGAATACTTGAATAACAATGGATGATTATAAATTTATGTACTTAATTAGGCATACATTTTTCACACAAACCCAAAATCTTACGTAGTATAACATCGAACTTGAAAGCAGTGCTGAAATGAATCAATTCTCAAAAATACTCCCCCCCTTTTTTTTTTAACTAGAAGTCTTGATTTATTTTTTTAAAAACCTATATATTGCTGCGTATCACTACTTTGCAAGTTGTCCAGATGAGGGCAGGGCTAAGGTGGGTCTAAGCCATTTGATATATTGGCTACGTTTAAGTCAGATGCACAAACTGGAGAAGCAGAAGGGCTGCCCTGGTCTGTGCCGATCTGCCAATGACCTAAAACACCATTTCAACAGATAGAAGTAGATTTATAGAAGGAAGTCCTTGCTGTGCTGGTTTTTTTTTCCTCTGGCTTTTGCCCCAGAGCTGTGAACAGAAAAGAGAGTGTAAAAGGCCTAAGAACACAGCTATGGAAATGCCTCTGACCTTTGGGTTATCCTAGGCAGAGAGAATTCCCTGTTGCGTGAATGAACTAGCAATGAAGTGCTGCTATTGAAGCAACACAAAGCTGGCCCATCTTGGGGGAGAGGTCAAGGACAATGTGCTGACTGAAATAAAGATGCTGCTGTTTTTTATCGCTTAGGTGTTTTTTAACAGCTCGGCTGTCAGAGGATGCTCAGCATGGGCCTTGAAACTGTTCCAGTCGGACACAGGCTGATTTTTTTTTTTTTTTTTTTTTCCCCGCCTGCTGTCATAAATGTCTCTGAAGATACGCATAGTCAACTCCGCATACTCCTGACAAGCAGGTGTAAGCCTTCACTTAAAATGTTCTGTTATCTAGGTACGGAAGAAGGAAACACGCACATAGACATGCAGTAAATGTACATAAATTGCACTCTTAATTTACAGTGTGTTTTCTGTTGTTCTTAAATTATTCATATGCACAGAGTGTGATAGTAATCATTCTGTCAGTGTTACAAAAGAGTAGCTTTCATGTACCTAGAAACGGTTGTCTGGTGATAATATAGAGACAAGTTGCAAAAATTACGGTTACAATAGTTACGTGTCTGGAATGCATAATTCTGTAATGTGCTGAGTTACAAACTTATTGATACTGGTCAGTCTCTCAGGAAATAAAAACAGCCTTGAAGTGGGAAACTTAGGGGCAAAACAAGGAGCTCCTTGGAGCAGCTATGTTTAAATGTTTTATTGTTCTTTTTTATTAAGCAAAACATACAGTGACAGCTCTCTATAAATACCTTTCTGCCTGTAGGTCATAATGATGTTGCTGTAAAATGTTCACATAGCCTTCACTATGCATTTTCTTAACTTTCCCTTGTAACATTGTTTGGGAGAACAGCGTTTCCAGGAGAATGTTAGCTCTTTCAGTCAGAAACGCTTGGTTAGTATTAATTAAAAAAAAAAAAAAAAAAAAAAAAAGGTGTGGGGGAGCAGTTTCAATCAGAAACAGCATGTTGAGGTAATAGATCTGGTTTTAAGAGCAGTGGTAGCAATTGTACTGTGTATTTGACAGCCCTTTGGGAATGTTTTGAGTTTTTTTCTGATTAAACTTCTAAACTGTGTGTTTATTGCTTTAACACAATTGGTCAAATTTAAGTTAAAATTGACCTGGGGGGGTCTGTAAACTAACCAAAATGCTAGCTACATTCCTTTCAGCATTCTATGAAGGATGTACAGTGTTGGGTCTTCAGTAGTTATATAAACACTCAGATATTGGAGAGCAAAATATTTTAAAAACAGGTTTGTCTGGCTCTTGGCTGTATGTGTATGCAAATAAAACTAAGTTGCATAGGTAATGTTTAGAAATACTATCTTAATGTCAAAGGAAAGGAAATGCTTAAAAGTCTTTCTTGCTTTGTTTTGTTCAAGAAGTCTTCCAGTAAATGATATTTTAAGTGGGGTGTGTGGGGAAATACAAGTAAAACTGTCGTTTATTATTATAAGTGTTGTATTAATATAATGTAATATAGCCTGTTTGTAGTCTTGTAACTTAGAAATACCTTCAGGGAGTTATCCCTCAGGCTTGAGATATGTAGTCTATAGACCAGAGTGTACTTAATCTCAGAATCAGGATCTTTATTTTTGACCATTATTTGTTTGTATCTGTGTAAAGGTTTTTAAAACTTTTTTTTTTATCAATTATCAGGAATGTTTTAGCCAGTGCGTCTGCTGACAATACTGTGATTCTGTGGGATATGTCTGTGGGTAAGCCAGCAGCCAGCCTGATGCTACATACAGACAAGGTATGTAATAATTGTTGTTTCTTCCACTGTAAAATAAACAGAAAAAATAACTGCAGTTTTTCATTAGCTGCTTAGTAGTGAACCCTTAGAACAATAATTCTGTAATTTTCTAACTGTGCAGAATTCTTTAAGTCTCTGAATTAGTGAATTAGGCAAACACCACCATATTTGCTTTTAAACATGTTATTTAACTTATCCTTTAGAAAGTTTGCAAAGATTTACAGCAGTCTTTAAAATGCCTTTTGTGTGAAAGTCCTGATGGTTGGGAATCTTACAATGCTGGTATCAGCTACAAAAAACAGATCTCTGAGCATAGGTCAAACTGTAACTCTTTCTTAAAGGAAACAGTGTCAGTTACAGTTTTTTCTAGGTAAGAGAGGTTTAAAATAAATGATACTAAAATACCATAGTGATGGGTACTTCAGAAATGAATTAATCTCATGGTAATTAAAATGTGAAAGTTAGTTATTAATAGCTATAACCTTATTTTGCTGTTAACAAAGTCACTGCCCTTGGCAAACTCCTGATTTTCATTTTTTGCTAACAGCTGCATTTTTCCCCAAAGTGGAAGCAGCTATTCTTTTACCTTCTCCAGCTTATTTTTTTTTTAATATCTAGGGCAGAAAGGCGGCATGTGGTTCTGTTCAGTTAAATTATATTGGAAAATATCTTGTTACCACTGGGTGGGGGTGTTTGAAAGAAAAATAATGTGCATCTCTTGCACTGTTTTATGAGAAATCTGAGTATCAACAAGCTTAATAGGAGGGTTTTTTGGGGGGAAATGTGCTGGTTTGGGGGGGGGGGCTGTGCTCTGTTTGTTCAAAGAAAGTTTCTGTATATGTGTGTTATATCTCAATGCTTATTTTTTAAAATAAAATCTTCTGTTATCTAGGTCCAGACACTGCAATTTCATCCATTTGAAACTCAGACCCTTATTTCTGGATCTTATGATAAGTATGTCAGGGTAATATTTTCAAATGTTAGATGTAGGAAGGGTATTAGTATTGAATTAAGCCCATTAAGTTGCCTCATGTTTTCTTTTGCTTATAACACTGCCAAATTTAAGTAATGATTTTATTTTTTCCAGTAAGGTAGCCAGGTTTGTATGTGGCCAAAACGTAGTTTTCCTTACCTCTTTCTCAGGACTAGCCAAATCCTTTAACCATCTGGACTGCCATTTTCTGTGCCAGGTGTCTGTTCCAAACTGAATTTATTTCTTAATTTGGCCTTATGGCATTTTCTGCATTGGGAATGTGTCACTGGTCCTTCCAGTGAAAACTTGGCAAGGTTTTGCCAAACTGTAGGACCAGGGTGGGGGCATGAGAGACCAAAATCCCAGTCCGCTCCCTACAGCCTTTATTGATAGGTGTGCCATAGCCAAAGTTTAGCAGGCTGTCACCTGTGATTGCAGCTTGGAGATGCTGTGGAACAGACTAGCTCTGTAACTGCTAGTTTTTATAAGGCCTGCCAGCCAAAAAAGTTCCCTTCTGTTCGCCCATCTCCTAGGGGTAACTTTTTAATTGTGTTCTATAACCATGATTTTTTTATATCAATTTTTTTATTCTGCTTTTAAGACTTTGTCCTTGTGTTAAAGTATTTAAAGACTTGTCAGTCTTTAGCCAAACCTTTATGTTCTCTGGCTTGTATTATGCTCATGCTACATCTGCTTAAGTAAAAGTGCTGGAGAAAAACCCTTTACTGTTGTTAGGAACCCGCTTCTGTCCACTTTCCTCACCCTCAACTTCTTTCTGTAAAAATAAGAAAAAAGTCCAAACGCTGAGACCAGCTTCTCAATCCCTTTTTAGCTAGCCCTTTGATCCCACGGACATCTATAAACCAGTGTACTATCTATGAACTGGTACACTGCCTTTGTCGATTTTTCCTGTAAAGCTTCCCAGGACCACAGGCTATTCAATGAATATTGGCAGATGCCTTCATAACCTGAAAGTCAGGCCGTTAAAAATTGCGTATGTACTAAAACCATTGTTGTAAAATGCCTGGTAAAAGAGCTGAGAAATCTAGATCGCATTTCTTTGGCTTTAATTATAGGATAGAGTGGGAGTGGGTTACGCTGTGGATGTAAATTGTGGTGATATGTTGTGAGAGTGACATCATCGCTCCTTTCTTGTATTTGCATCCAGGAGCATTTTGAGTTGGGACGGGTTCTGCCGCCACTGGGCTGAGCACAAGCCTGTAAAGAATCCCAGAGGACCCACTAACTCCCATCTGCTCTTTCTCCTTTTTGGAGTAGCATTCCCCTAGCCACTTGTAAAGGTCAAATTTTTTTATTAAAGCATACTTGAAAATGTATGTGTATCGCAAATTGATTTCCTAATTACTGCATTATTTTGAACAGTCATTACTTGACCTCACTGAAGTCTGTTCATAATTCAGTGATGTATTTGCATAATTATGGTCTCCTGTATGATAAGTATCTTATGTACTGAGCAAATTCGAGCTCTGTTTGCTTAAATAGAACCGCTGTTTGTAACCAAGATGAAACTTTGAAGCATATCGAAAAAGCTTGTGCTTATCTGAGAAGTTTTCATCTGTTATTGGGTTGGAAGACTAAATAGTGAAGTTGTTTCCATTTTAATTTTTGAATTGTAGTTTACATGGACCTTCTGTAGATGCCAGTGGTAAAACAAACTTCATAAATTACTCTGCCATGATTTTATTTTTTTTTCCTTAATTTCCTGTCACTTTTTCTCATAGATCAGCTGTGCTGTATGATTGCAGAAGCCCACAAGATAACCATCGAATGTGGCGGTTTAGTGGTCAGGTTGAAAGAGTAACCTGGAATCATTTTTCACCTTGTAATTTCTTAGTGAGTACATGCTCTTCTATTCTTGGTCTGTTGACTGTTGCCATTTCATTTAACCTGTGTTTTTGTGTGCATAATGTTTCTGAATCATATAATGGACCCGACGGACAGTTGAACTGTTGGTGTTGCTTATTTTAAAAATGCAGTGTGTGGGAGGATGGTTTTAAGTAGTTTTTTCAAAAAGCATATCGAGACCAGCTACTTATTTGGTATCTTCATTATGACAGTAGAAAAGCAATTTATGCTGATGCGTTTTTACTCCAGAGGTGGCTTCTTTGCCATGTTGTTATAGCGTTCAGTGGCTGGGATATATTTTTCCTTTGCATAGTTGCTGTTGTGTTTCATGTAATGAGGCAATTGCAGCTGAGAAATAGCTAATTAGAAGTAACATCCTGAATATTAATTCAGTGTTTCAAGTCAGTGCTAGAGGGCACTGTCCGTCTAGCTGGTATAGAGTAAAAATACTTTGGTTTTGCTGGGATTTTTATAATAAAACTTTTAAACAGAACTGAAAAACAAATCTGTTTTATTATCTCCGTGGCTGTCTAGTTCTCTGTTGCTTTGTGTATGCAGCCAGCAAAAGCAGTTGCTCAGTTCTGTTGGGTTTATGATGTAGATCTCTCTCAGTATAATCACACTTAGCTTGCACAGGGCTATTATGCAGCCACAGGAAGGCTCCAGAAAGTTTGAACTGACAGTTAAGAGACTAAAGGCTCTGTATTTCATTGCCTAATGAGAAAGCCAAGCATAGTAGTGCAACCATCTTCACAATACAATTTAAGAAATTTGTATAGGATTAAGACTTCCATGTAAGTCCCTGCAGCATAGTTAGGTACGTAGAATAGCTTGGGCACCAGCTGGATGGAGTCTGGCTTTGGGGATGCAGAACTGTGTACACTGTGTAATATGCCCTACCGAGAAGTAGTGTACGTCTGTCTTAAATTACAGGGATTTAATAGAGGGTGGGTATTATTTCACAGGAGCTTTTTTTCAAATGAGTGACTACGGCTGTTTGTTTTTAAAATGTTGTGGTTTCCTTAGGCAAGCACAGAGGATGGCTTTGTCTACTGTCTGGATGCTCGTTCTGATAAGCCACTGTTTACTCTGAAAGCTCACGATGAAGAGGTGTCAGGTAAATTGTGCCTGTGTTGTGTTTGTCCCTAGTGGCGAGGCACATCTGGAAGATGTCTTTAACTGACTCGACTGAGGTGGTAATGATTCCTTGCTTAACAAATAAGAGTTGTGCACACTAATCATGGGGAGCTGGTGCATGAAACATATCTTTATGAGAAGCCATTGTAAGCGAAGTATTTGAACATCAGTGAATATCATGAATAAGCATGTCAAAACAGATCTATTCACCTGGGACACACTCCCTGTGTTTTTTGGCTAAGGAAGAAGAAAAACTGCAGTCTGGTCCAGGATATGAACTATAACATTTACCTCCTCTGGCCGTAATTATTTTATACTGATGTTCAGTCTGGAGATGATTTAGGTATGGCACATGGGAAGGTTTTCACACTGCCTCCTTTAGGCTACTTTAATTATTTGATCAATGTAGGAGCTTCTAAATAGCAACCTGAAGCACCTGATTAGGTGTCTAAAATGAGATCATATGAATATGCCCCGTCATCTTGGATAGCAAAAGAGATCATTGGCAAATGAATGAAGAAAACTACCTGGGGAAGCCAGATTACGTGAAGTAAGAAGCAGAACAATAGCATCTCTGCTGGTACTGTTGTGGGACTGAGAGACAAAATAGGCCTACCTGAAGTCAGTTTGCTCTCACTACAGGGAGCAGTGGCAGCATGAAACTTTCATTAACTTTTTGCTCCTTTGTGCTGGAACAGAGTTTAGCCTGAGGAGATATTAGGTTTGTTCTCATGACTTCACTTCAAAATGTATCCTCATCTCTGTGAAACAGCGGTTACCTGGTGTGCTCATGCTGCTGCACTCTTAATCTTCCAGGGCTACAACTAAGCAGTCAGATCAAGGGGTGCCTTGTGACATCATCTGCTGACAAATACGTGAAAATTTGGGATATCCTGGGAGACAGACCAAGTTTAATCCATTCCAGGAATATGAAAATGGTAGAGTAATACTCATTTCTTGATTCCAAGAAGGTTTATATATAAACTATGTCTGCTTAATCTTTTTTGTCTAACTTGCATCTTGTTTTGCATAACGTAACATCTTTTAGGGGAAAAAAAAAAAAATCACATCTGTGTATTCTGGGTAAATCATGCTCATCACAGTGTAGTATTCAATTCAACATGTAATTGGGAGACTCCTTCAAGGCCTCAGACCTGAATACCAGATACAAGGTTCCAAATAGAACTATAGAACAATGTGTATCTGCCAGGTTCAAGACAAAGATGTGGTTTACTGTTTGTAATTCGCAGCTCTTGACTTTAATTTTGTGTCTTTACAAAATAAGTTTCAGGAAACTTACAGAGCTTACGTTTGTTAAAACTTGCTTGGTGAAAATATTTTCAGATGACAAATTCATTTTAGGATGATATTTTTAAAAATAATCCTCCTCGTCCTGCCTCCCTCCCAGGGTGTTCTCTTCTGTGCGGCTTGCTGCCCTGACTTCCCGTTTGTTTTTGCCTTTGGAGGAGAGCGAGAAGGGCTGCGTGTTTGGGATATAAGCAAGATTTCTGCAGGTAACATTCTCATTTCTTTGAATCTGTGGTTCTCCCCTTGCCCCCAGGGTGTATTTGTATATTCGGTAATGCATTGCGGCTCTGAGAGAAACTAGGTTAATATTTTTAAATACCCCAAGACTGCATATGTATTCATGTTTTCAGCTTCAAAAAATGTGGGTTTTTTCTAACTTGGGGAACTGTGTTTGCCACACGATTTATTTTCTTGTAGCTGAAGTATAATACCTGATTTCTTGTAATACCTATGTTTTACTTTTTTCTTAATGTTCCTGGTGTAATCAAGTATCATATTCTTGAGTACCTGTAGGAATAAAAGTGAGGACTAGTTTTGATCGGTTGTCATAGCTACATGTAACTAAATGGCATGAGTTTTTGGAGCAGCCTTTTAAGAGCTTGGTGGAAACCAGAGAGACTAAAACCAGAAATGAATTATTTAAACTTAATGTTTTACTCTACAAAACTCATCCATTTCACAGTACTTAGGTACAGGAATTATGCACAGGGAAAGCTCTAGAGATGCTCTGGGGGAGAAATAACAGGACGTGTAATTTAAGTATCATATGTGAGAGATTGTTCTGACATGCAAGCTTCAACTCCCTACTCAGGCTAAGGGGGAGAGCTTTAAAACTGCACCAGGTTAGGATTTCAGTTCTGTGGTGTTCGCCGTGCTATACCTGCTGTACTGCTCTTGCCTCTGGAACAGTAACGTGTAAGCAATCCCCCGATCTGTGTTGCAGTGAATGAAGTTTTTGGAAACAGAGAGAGACTTGTTCTGGCTTCTGCCAACTCTGTGGCTTGCAGCTCTGTGGCCGGCAGTAGCAGCAACGATTCGGAGACGGCAATGGAATCGTGATGGACCAAACATCACAAAATCAAAGTAATTAACGGGACTACGACTCATGTGCATTCTACAAATCCCCCTGTTTGGTGACAGTTCATAGAAATGACTTTAGTGTCTTGCAATCTGCAGGCTGCTTCATCTCAAAGAAACATGGTGATGTGGTTAAGCTCTCAGTCAGCAGTTCTGAGTTCCTGCCTCTGTTACCGGCTTTGAAAGATTAAATCACTTGCTTTGGCCTGAGGTTAAGATCCCTGGCACAGGGGCTACTATATGTAAAGTTGATACATAAAATTAGTCACTAGAAAAATGTCCTGCTGGTACCAGAAGCTTGCTGAATACTGCAAAGAAGGTAAATATCTTCTAAAAGCATAAGGAAGAATACTTCAGACAACAGTTGTGTAGTAAATAAACAAAAGCTGAATGAAATTACAAGTGTAAATAGGTAATTTATCCTTAATTTAAGGCTAGATTTGCAGATTTCTAACACAGATTTTAAAAGTTCTTCTATGTAACTTTTTTAAGTCTTAAGAGTATTTCTTGGGCAGTAAGTTGGAGTCCCCGAGTAGAATCTTGAAATGTATCTGTAACACCTCAGATCACCAATATCAAACCAGAAATATCCCAGCTGTATCCCATCAGGATCAAGGGTTTCTTTTCCTGGGTTCCACAGCACCTGAAGCTTATTGACGTTGCCTGTGTATTGGGTTTTTCTTCAAGCTCCGAATGTAACATATATAAAGAGAATTTGAACTGAAGTAAGGAGCTCAGAAGAGGAGGAGAGACTGTCAGGACACAAAGCGAGGGCAGGGATCTCAGCTGGTCACTCACTGCTGAAAGCTGTCCATGTTACCTACTCATGTTCTTAAGCCCTCCCAGGCATTTCTGCCTGAAACCTGAAGGCACAGAGGAACATTTTGAGTATCAGCCTAACCACTGATGTAAACACTTCGTTTATAGCATCAGGAACTTAGTCAAGGAATGTGACTCGAACAGTTTCCTCACATTTAAAATGGACACCCAAGTGCCTTATCCGAGGCCAGAAGTTAAATGATACTCTCATCCTCCTGTGAAGTGCTCTTCCGCATATTGGAAGGTGTCTGTTAAAGTCCTGCTGCTGCAAAAATGCCCTGGTATTAAAGCAGCCATAGTGTCAGTGCATGGAGTGGGCTAATCGTACCACTGCTTTCCACCCTAGCTCATTGTAACTCATTCTGATGAGGTAAAGCAGATAAATTATATCATCAGCACAAACTACAAATGGGGAAAAGGCAGGGCTGCAGGTTTCCTTCCCATCCCTTGAAGTTAAGTGGCTGCGTCTACATCGAATTTAGCTGTTTCTAGTTCGGTGACAGGTGTTTAGCATGGCTCTGCAGGAACCAAGAATATTTTGGATGTGTTGGGATTCCTGCCTCAGTCCTTTGTCTGCCAAGCAACAGCAAACACTGTGTGGACAACCTGAACAACGTTTTGTGAAGCTTAAGAAGGTGAAAGCACCAGAACCACCTCTGTTCAAGTGCTCTCCACTGAAAAACTGCAAGTTTTTTCAAAGCTTTCATTTGAAATAAATGCTTCATGTTAAGCTCTTTGAGGGTGGTAATTTCTGTTATCATCTCTGGTATTAATTGACACTGTAGAAGTTGCTTTTTGTTTTAGGAAGAAATGGCATTACTGCAAGCAACGCATCTTCCCCTAGACTAAAGAAAATCCCATAACCTGTCTTTCTGGAGCTTTTTATTCGCATACTGATCTCAGAGGGCAAGCATTACGCATTTTCAGGTTTGAAGAACCCTGGGAGCTCTCTAGGAAATACAGTGTACAGGGAGCGGTACAGCTGAACTTAGGCCATTTAGGGCGAGAACTGGAGCCTCTTTCACTCCAGCTACCTCATCAGAGAACAGAGCTCAGCTTACTCTTCTTTTACAGCACAGCCAGAGGAGCTACACAGCAAATCTACAAGGTTTAAAGAGAAGTTCTTATCTGCGCCTGGTCATGGAGGTGCTCCTACCCACACCTTGTCCTGGGAAAGCTTGGGAGAGGCAGATGATGAAAAAGTGGTATTTCTCTTAGCATCATTATCAGAAATAGAAAACATTTTTTCAGAATGTGTAAATACTCAAAAAAAACATTAGAAAAGAGCCACATTTTTAATTTTTTTAAAAGAAAACAAAACAGTGAAATACATCTTCATTCCATAAATAATATTAGCAGCAAACCCTCCCGTCACTCTAGGTGGTAAAAGGTTTACAGCACAAGAAGTAATATATACTGTAAACGCTGTCTGAGCAACTGTAAGCCTCTTCCTTACTGATTCTATACAGCCTTTACCTCTTCACCTGCTTACATGTTCTAGTGAACTAGAATGAGAAGAGGCAGTAACGTCTCCAAAAGCCAATTTTTGATTTTCTGTAGCAGGGTAATTGCTTTGTCTGCAAATGCTGATTTCACTGGTGCTTTTTTTTTTTACCCAAAGATTTTTATTTTTAGATGGAAACCTGAGCATTGAGTCTTTGCTCTGTCCCAAACTACATCCTTGTTAGAAAGTATTAAAAAGAAAAATGCATCAGCTGCCACCACCATTTTGTTTGTTTGTTTTTCTTATTGTCATGGCTTTGGCAGTTAAGGACAGGTGGCTTACAGGTCACTGCACTCACTTCACTACATTTCTGGTTTGTGGCTCTTTTACTCAAAGGACTATGCAAGGTGTGTCATGTATCCCAGCAGTGGATGGATTAATCTGAGTGATTTGGAAAAGAAGTATGCACAGTGTGTGTGAAAAAAAAAAAATATCTCCTTGCCTCCTATTTCCTTCTTAGCAACTGTACACTTGTATGTCCATGATCCATTCTCATTCAGTGTTTTGGCTACAGAGTTTATTAAGCGGTGGTAGTGCGGAGACCAAAACGGAAGGAAAACTCCTCATTTGACATACACTGTTGACTGGGGAAACAAGGATGAGGGGTTGGGGTTTTGGGTTTTTTTTTTTTCCCTTCCCCAGTTTTAACATCCAAGAATTTTTTCCCTCTCTCTTCTCTTCATTTGTGTCCAGAGAGGGCATCCCCTGTTGAATAGACCCCGTTGTTAATCCTACAGTCTTCAGTCCTCATGGAGTCTATTAATTCCTCCTCTGAATCCTCTTCCTCTTCTTCCTCTGGGGCTGACAGGCTGGATGTGGGGCCTTTACATATTTTTAAGTGGCGAGTGAGGTGATATTTGGTTAGATAAGCCTTGGTGCATTTTTCACAGACATAGTCCCTCTTTCCTTCATGTGAATTGAGATGCTTCTTCAGGTGATTTGTCCTCAGAAACAGCTTGTCACACTTGGGGCACTTGATCTGACGTTCTCTGCAAGACAAGAAAAAGTTACAGTTTGCTCCTGCCGCAAGGCAGCTGATACTGTATTAAATAGTGGAGTGGCGGTGACAGGAAGGGTGAAAGGGTCAGTCTTACGCCTAAAGCTTACTTTTAATATACTTGAAGGAGAAGCAGACACGAAATAACAGCACTACTGCAGCACTAAAGTGTAAATACTGCTCAGTTTTTCTCTTGCCCAGTATGTACACAAAGCCCCTCTTCTCTGCACAACCCACCCCACCCCTCAACATCACTGGCAAAAGTCAGGCTTTTTGGATTAACTGCTAGCTTGCAACCAACTGTGGTTTTTCCCTGATGATAAATTAAAGAAGAAAGAATTCTACAAGAGTTTGGTTTGTATGTTTATTTTTTTGAGTAGGACCAAACTCTGGTTAAGCTCCGTGTTTTGGCAAGGGCAGAGAGCAAGAGTGTTAACAACCCTCAGCCTGTAAATGCTAAGCAGAGGCTTACCAGACTGCAACAGTCAAATTCTGTAGATGACTGTGCAAAACACCTCCCAGCAGTAGTGCTCCTGGCTCTGGCTGTAAGAACAAGCAGCAAAGCAAGTCTGTCTGTCTGCCTTGCTCATGCTAGCTGCACTATGCCGTCTCCTAGGCAGCGTGACAGAAGCTGCAATTGATTCTAAGTGAGTACAAGAACCAGATGCTGAAAACAAAATAAGCAGAGGGACTTGGCTTCAGGCAAGCAGCCTTTACGGGAGGACCTTGGATTGGGAGTAACTGAACAGGATGGAGAGATTCTCACAGCAAAAGGAAAGATCTGGCGTGGCAGAGAGCTGAGGGGGAGGACCTGGGGTGGGGATCTGCTCTGGGGGTGGGGATCACCCTGCAGGAGGAGCAGGAGACCAAGTGCATGAGTGAGACCCGGGGGGGTGGGGGGAGGCAAGAGCTGGGAATGGCTGCACCCCACCCCTGGTGCAAACAGAGAGGGAGACATCACTAACAAGCTACTCTGAGAGAATAGCATTGAGGAGTTTAGGAATTTCATGGTCATGCTGGGATGTGGGAACAGTTCTCAGCCAAGAACTAAATGTGAATCAGCTAACCCCCTTGCTCTTCAAAATGATGAACACTCCAGAATGCCATTTCACAAGACAAGGTGCGTGCCTGGAATTTACTGTGTCATTAAAATACTGCAAACACTACAATAGGACAACTCAGCCAGTAACAAGGAATTTGTCCAGATTGGCCTAAGGAGTATAGGTTCATCCTCTAAAATGATGGAGAAGTCAAACTACTTGCAAACTGGAGATTTTTCTCAGGCTGTTCAGCTTCATTATTTATTGCACTCCAACACGTCCCGTGAGATCACTTACTGCGTGTGAGTGAGTACATGCTGCTTGAGGTCCTGCCTCCGCATGAATAGCTTTTCACAGTAATCGCACTTCAGATTCTTCTCCCCTGTGTGGATGACCATGTGTGACTCTAGGTGAGCCTTCTGGGTGAATGATTTGTCGCAGAGGGTACAGCGATAATTCTTCTGACCTAGGATTACGTACGTACACCCACAAATTGACAGTCAGTGTCCCAAGAAACACAGTAAGCAAACAAGCCTGACCACTTCTGAAAAAATAGAGTTTTACCCTGAAGAAAGGCAGGTTCTTTGTGAACAGGACATGTTTCCTCCTGCAGTTCCTTCAGACTCAGCATAAAGGCCTACCTAGTTACAGTCTCAATTTAGCTATGCAAAAAGCAGGCATCTGACTTCATTTCACCATTCCTAAAGCTTTTCATCCCCTGCCCCATACCCCCAAGCCAAAAAAATCCACTGCATGCTACTGTTTCGAACCACTGAGCCCTTCATGTGACGCACAGTTCTGCACTTTATCCTTCTAAACACCATTGACTCCTCTTCCTCCAGTGCTTGTGGTCAGTCAGCCTTTCCTCTAAGACACTTTCTGTTTCTTGTCTACACCAGCTGTGCCTCCCTGATATGTTCTGCATATCAAAATGTCACCAGTAGACATGTAAATTTTCCAGCAAAGAGATTCAGGCAAATATTTAACAAGACGAGGCTTATCCAAGATGAATTCTTGAGTAAAAATAATGGTAGCCTCCTTTTCAGTAGTAACCATGGTAGCCATCTAGTTACTGTACATTATGTACATCCCCATCTCCACTTATTTCCCACAGGAGCTGTATCTATCTCATGCCTTGCCAGAGCCCAACTACATCTGATGCACTGCACTGCCTTTGTCTAGAAAAATAAGTTCTCTTACCTAACAAACACACAGCTACAAAGCTCACTGGCTCTTTGCTAACTTCTAGGTTTTATCCCATTTTTCCACTTATCTGTAGTTCTTCCATTATTCTTTGCCAGAAATAGTTAGAAACCCCTGCACGCCACCGAATTCAGACTGAGTTTGAATACCACTTGAATCCCTACCCCACTGAGTATTCTGTGGCTGTGTATACCACATTTGCGCTTAATCAGTTTATTAAAACTCCTCACTACTGAGCCCACAGCTTCCTATGCTTGACTCAGGTGCACTGAACTCCCAGTTTTATTCCCTTTCCAGCTTTGTGATTTGCGCTCTGCGATTCCCAATAGCTATTTCAACCTTACTGAAAAAAAAGAGGCAAAAATATTCACACTGTCTATTGCTGGCCTGTACTTGTCCTTCATCTTCTTCCCTATCCTCACGCTATGTTAAATCCATGCCTTTTCGTATTTCCTCTCTTCTTACGCAGCTGAAAAAATCTTTCACTATTTTGTTTTCTTCTTTTAGCACTCGTTCACTGATCTGCTGGCAGTTCTCCCTTTATCCCCAAAGCCTCTAGTGATACCCAAATGCCCACAGAAGTCAACAGCATGTTCAGACTTAAGTTTTGATGAGTGACAGAGCTGAGCCTTATCCACATCAGTCTGACCCCACTTTTTACCAAGGCCTGTAGTGACAGGACAAAGCGCAACGGTTTTAAACTGAAAGAAGATAGATCTAGATTGGACATAAAGAAATTTTTTTACAACGAGGGTGGTGAGACACTAGCACAGGTTGCCCAGAGAAGTTGTGGATGCCCCACCACTGGAAATGTTCAAGGTCAGATTGGATGGAGCTCTGCGTGACCTGATCTAGTCAAAGGTGTCCCTGCCCACGGCAGGGGGGTTGGAGTAGATAATTTTTAAAGGTCCCTTCCAACCCAAAACATTCTATGATTCTATGTTTCTAAGAGCTTAGATTTATGGACATAAGCTATGCCCTGCCAACTGGTCAAGGAATCAGAGAGACCAGGTCCTGCCCCGTCGTTTTACTAGCTCAGGCATCTCTATATAAAGTCCCGAACCCTTACCTGTGTGTATCTTGAGGTGTGTCCGTAAGTTGCTAGGATCACTGAAAGCTTTGCTACAGAAATCGCACTTGTGCGGCTTCATGCCCATGTGCCCCATGAAGTGGACGTGGAGCTTGGAAGGGGAGATGAAAGCCTGGGGGCACATGGAGCACTTCCACTTCCTTTCCTTGCCGTGGCCTGGCCCATGGCTGCTGCTGTGCCCCTGACTGGGGAGGTGGTTGTGAATATGGCTGCTCAAATGGGCCTTGAAGTCCGCATAGGAAGCGCATTCCTTTCCGCAGTGGCAGATGTGCACGTCTGGATGTTCGGGGACGCCTTTGGGCACAAAAGCATCACTTTTAATGAGGCACAGCAAGGCCTAACAGAGCGTGAGTGTGATCCATGTTAACACTTCGTGTGTGGTAGCGAAGCTAGCTGCAGAGATTTTCACCCCTGTTCCTTTCCGCTCCAGTGCTTGCTTTTCAGCTCTTTTAGGTAGGCCATTTCAAATGTTTTGGGGGGCCAAACTTTGGAATGGTTTTGAGCACAGCTCCACCAAACCTAAATTATCACAACGAAAGGTGTGGGGGGTGACAGGAACATCTTCAGCTAGAAAAACTCCCTTAGCACCAAATGGATCAACAGAAGAAAACCAACCCTTTTTCTCTGAAACTGCGATCTTTTACTCCTGATCAGTGGAATTAGATAGTGAAACATTTCTTTTAAACGATGGTACTTCTGTGGTCATGAAATGTAAAAGGAAACTATGATGTGCATGACTAGGAACTGAGAAGGAACATAATGCATTCCCAAGTCACAGTGCCCAGAGACGGCACTAAAAGGGAATTCAAGCTGAGCACTCCCTGCAAAGCCAACAAAGATGAGTGCTTACTTACCAAGCTGTCGTGCATAGTCCCGACTGTAATAAAAGAGAAGCTCGTGTTCAGGTGGGATGTCCCGAGAGGTACAAAAGTACATTTTTCCATCGTGAGGATAAGCTACCAGATTCTGCTCTTCCCGGTTCCTACAGCAATAATGAGAGTTATGAAGAAAAGCCCTCTAGAAATAATGACTTTTTGAGAAAGAAAAAAAAAAAAGAAGGATATTCCTATAAATAGGTAATAAGAGAACCTCAATGCTTGTCAACACATTATAAAAACTTTCATGTCTGTCACTTCTGTCCTTGTTTGTTAAAGGAAAGCAAAGGAAAACTGGACTTTGAGAGCCAATCTGCTCCACCAAATGATATATTTTTCACACCACTGCGTTATCTTGCTGAGAAAATTATTAATAGACATTGAAGTGGGCTGAGAGAAGAGAGTTTATGATCTCTTAAGAAACTACAAAAATACATATATTTTTCTTATTAACCCCCTTAAGAAATAGAGAACACATGAGGGAGAAATAAGTATCAGTAAAGTCTTAAAGCAAAATTATCTTAAAAAAAAAACTCTTGAAAGGCATTGCCAAGATGTAATAATTAATCTTCTGAAGCTGTATCTTGCACATGTTTGTTCCCAGTATCTGAAACGAGAAGCTCTGCCCCACTGCAGTGGAAGATCAAGCATTAACTTCTTGACTCCTGCACATGGGAGCAATGAAATGAATTGCAGGGGAAACCTACTTTCTGTCACAGAGCAATAGGAAAGGTTCAGGCTTCTCAGTGGACCATGTATGGAGCAACACTGAAGCCAGTCTGGACAGTTTTCATCACAGGCTCCAGAAAGACTGAAAAGGACAGCTCTTGTGAGCAGGCCAAAAGAACCCAGGGACATTTTGCTAATAAAGTATTAAAATCAAAAAGACAATCAATGTCATCTTCACAGATGTATCCAAAAGGAATGGGACAGAGGGAAGGCAACAACAAGCTAATACACAGTAAGCTAATATAAAAAGGACATGGTTTGAAGTTTTAGAACAAGGGAAACAAAGTATGTGGGCAGATTTGGGGCTGTTTTACTACAGCATGTGTACTGGTTTCCCTGTGACATTCTCCACTGGCTGCTCTGTTTCATTCTTCACACCAGTCCAAGATGCCTAGATAATTCCTGAAGGTCCCTTGGTCCCGAGCTCATTACCCATCTGGGCAGTCAGTGCTGCAGTGCACATTCTCCAGCACAGCCTCCTTTGAGCCCGCAGCTAAGACTCCAAGCTACTTAGCACAGTACAGGTGGTTCTCACCTGGCTTTGCGCACAAACATCATCCAGTTACATTCATTTTCATCAGTTGTAATGATGCAGAACTCCAGGACGCCATTGTGATAGATCTACCAGGAAAAACAAATGCAATCTTAGGACAAAACACGGTAGCAAACACAGTGAAAGCCAGCTTCTTGCTTTAAGAGAGGATGTGTTTACCTAAAACAAGCCAGGAGGTCTCCGTTGCCATTGCCAAGACCACAGCCCTGTTCCTACTCCTTACTTTCCCCTTCACACGGGAATCTTGACCTCTCTGCTACCCAGGAGGCTAACTGTTTATCAGCATCTTTCCCACACAGCACCTTTAGCTCCCATCAGAAATGCATTTGGCTGCTTTTCTTACAAGCTAAGTCTTGTGAATAATAATAAATAATAATATCTGGGCAAGCAGTACCTGGTTTATTTATATAGATCAATTTTTCTTTCTGAACATGATGTGAAAAAGAAAGCTTTAAAGCAGCTTTCCTTAAACAAATCATTCATCACCTCGGGGAACTTTCAATAAACAACAATACAAAACAAACAAACAACTGCTGCCTAGTAATTCATATACAATCTCTGCTGCAGTTCCACACAAATATGGGAAACCACATACAGCCCTTTGAAAGTAAAGGCATTAAAGGACTTCATTGTACTTCAGGATTGATTACCAGCATATTACATGGTATACAGCTCTGCTATGCTGATATTAAGTATTAAACAATCAAACTGCATTAATTTTTATTTTTGGCAAGGATGGTAATGTTAAAGCTGCTGTGTTATGCGGTGGCTTTCGCCAGATAAAGGCATGCCTGCAGACTCTGTGAGCCATAACGTCCACTGACCTTCCAGATGTGACTAGCTGCTTTGTCTGTCCAGTCAGCCACCTCCAGAGAATGGCTCTGCTGCCCAATCAAAGGTCCAAAACAAGTCCTTACAGGAATGGTTTCTCGTGTCCACACACCTATCAGTAGAAGACCAAAATCTGCAGAAATCAATTACTTAAACAACTAATCATGCATAACAAAGAGGTGGGAAGTTTATGAGATAATGCTCCAGGGGTAGTATCTAGGCAAAAGATCATCAAAGCTTCTACTTCACGTGTAAAACACACCTAAGGCAGAGACAAGAACCACCACCACCACATGACACTATTGGGAGCCGCTTTGTTTTAATTACAAATATTTATTTTGTTTGTCAAAAGCAAGTAATTTACTTTTTAGTAAGCTATAAAACTAAGATCCTAGCCACTTGTACCAATTAAAGTTTTCATGGCACTTTCTGCAGAAGCAGAAAATACTAGTTTCAGTAACTACATTTCGCCTACCTAATCCCCAGGGATTTCCAGAATTGTTGCTGGGCTTCTCCCCAGAGGCAGCTGTATTTCTGTCATGGGCAGAGGGATTCCTGCGTGTATATTATTTATTATTAAACATTTTTATATATATATAGGTCTACATGAACACACTGAATAGCTTTTAGGAATAAAATGGAAACTAGTGCAGCTTGAAAAGAACAGATGTAATCTACTCTCAACAAGCAGCATCGCTAAGCAAGCCGATAATCACATTCTTCTCTAGCCTTCAGATCCTTAGGGTATTGCACTGTACTCTTCGATTTCCAGGTGACAATGGTGTGAAATACAGTAACAAGGTCCACATCCAATGACAGGGTCACAGTCTACATGACAAATGTAAATGGGGGGGGGAAGAGACACTCATGATCAATTCTCCAATCAGAGTATCCAGAAGACCCACAGGCAGCAAATCAAGCTGATGAACAAGCAGACAGAAATCTCCTCCGTTATTTCTAATTGTTATCTTCCCCCAAACTCCAATTGCTGTAACGTTTCCATATCAAAGCTGTGCCTGGGTTGTTTAGCACACAATAAAATTAAACACCATACCTTGCTTGTGCTTGACCTTATCAAGAGTTTCAGTCATGCTCTGTGGCAGCACCCCTAGAGTCTAGCTGAAGTATAAGCAGTAACCAGAGTACAAAAAGCTCTTCCACAGCGTAAGTCAGGGTGATTACAGAAGAGGGAACCACCTCTCTATTGCAGTGTTTCTTTCCCACATTAAATTCCCTGCGGTTTTTGATTCCAAGCAATGAGTGTATTTTAAACTGCCGCATAGAAATCTGTAGTAATCTGATTCTTACCTGCTTCAGCTCCCATGATAGACTGCCGGAGGACAAGCTGCTTAGGGAGAGAAAGCCTGGCTCGGCTCTCTATTGGGGTGTCAGGGACAAAGGTGACGGGCCCGTGATCTGGGCAGTCTGATGGATATGCCTTGTCACACAGTGTGCACCCTGCAGAGAGGGGAAGGGACAACAGGGATTAAAAAGATGCAACAGCCCCCAAGGTGCAATCAGCTCCCTACCAATGTTTCAGCTCAGCTCCTGGCAAAGGCTGCTTCCATCCAATTTAACTCGTCCACTTTACTAGCTTTCACTCAGAAGAATAAGAACCACACAGTCAGACTGGCACCAATGTACATGTCACTGTTCCTATCCAATTTAGATCAAATATGAGGATCTCCACCTGCCTTCCTGATGGTAACTTAATAGTTCAGACTCTAGACTATCCCTACAGGGGCAATCTGTCAATGGGACAGAGTTCATTCTTCATCACAACAGCTGCAAAACTGATGGTAAGTCTCCCCAGAGCTGGCAGTAATGCTGATGATGGAAGAGCCATTTTCTCTCTGATCACAAGTGAAATGACCTTTATTGGCAGAAAGATCCAAGCCATGCCAAACCAAACACTTGCTAACTGGTTATGTTTTTGGAATTTACCAGGAACACAAGAGTTTTCTTGCATATAGAACCTCAAGGATATTTATGCAAAGGAACAGTAAGGTCGTCTTTCTAAATTTTTTCTAATTTGAATCCACAAATCCCCTCATCTTCATTTAAATTCAGACAATATGCAAATCTTCATGGCAGCAAAAACCTGACCTCACTGCTGCTTTTGAAGGACCTACTGCAATAAACTCATGCAGTACACCTCTATGGGATGCCACTGAATGGAACAAAAACAAAAGCCCAAGAAGAATCAGTAGCATCACTTTCCCAATCTGTCATTCAGCATAAGTACTGCTGAAAAATAAACCACTGAAAGTCTTCCGTCTAATAAAATCAAGAAAAAGTACAGCATAAAATGCTCTCATCTAGAAAAACTACATCATTTTAATTTTCCATGATTGGAGCAACCAACACCTACTCAGCAACCACCCTCCTGATAAATCGTTCTTGATGCTCAGCTAATTAAGCAGAATCTCCACAAAGACCTTCTTTGGCCTCTTGATGGCCCAACTCCAGTATAAAAGACCTATCACAGAAGTAGTCTTCAGCAGGCATAAACAGCAGCTCCTTACTATTTGTTTGAAGAGATTTTTGGGACACTCCTTTCATACATCAGGGTACCAGAATCTGACCCCATAGAAAATACAGTTTAAGCAACTACCCAATTACAGATAGGAAGGTACTCAAGAATGGCTTCATGTGCACAGATGACATGTACGAGTACAGCAAGGACAACAACCAGACCTGAGTAATGAGAAACACTATTTTAGAACAGTTGTTTTTAAGCATTGCCTAGCACACACCACTACAGGTCTGCAGACTAGCCCCAAGGAGAGGCAAAGAGGAAGAAAAGGAAATTCTAGGCATGTGACACTACCACATGGAAAGGTTTAGGGACTCATACATTTTTAAGAAGTTGAAAAAAAAAATCCTGCATTCTACAGGAGGTGAAATATACCATTTCCTTTCCATTTCTGTCCTTGCCAAATAATGGGGGGAGGGGGGCAAAAAATCACAACGCTTACTTCTCTGATTTGGGTACCCAGAACTGTAAGCAAAGATGATCAAAAAAAGGGCTACTTAAAAGTTTCACAAACATGTAGGACTGTAGCAAAGGCACACTTTTTTCTTCCTGCTTAGGAACAGCATAAAACATTTTCTGAAAAAGATCCCGATTCCTGCCTTCTCTGTGAGGAAAAACCACCAAGAGGCTCTAAAACAACCCCTCCTCCTTGCTGTCACCTGTCTGGAGAAAAATTCATGTTTTATTCAGGAGAAGTTTAAAAACAACAACAAAAAGTTAAAATTCAAACCTTCCCAAGTCAAAGATCTATTTTGCAAATCACATGAAAGCACTAGGCATACAATAGCCTTTATAACATCCTACCTATGGGGAACATCACCTGAGAAACAGCTTAGGACTATTTTAAATATAGTGACAATAAACGGGCACATCAAATCTCACTTAGGTGAATAAGAGAAGTGATTTCACCATGAGCATGTTGGATACCATAGTATTTTGATCATTATTTGTTCAACATGCAACAGATGCTTGTAAGAACTTCTGAGTGCATCAACTGCAAAACTCTTCCTCTAGGAGTTGTAAATTCATCATAGTTCTACACCCACCTGATTTTAAGTTATATTTTATCCCACAGAATAAAAGTTTCAATTCAAACATCTGACTAGACACTTTGCACTAAACTGCACCTCTCCCATTGCTAACCAAGGCACTATTTCTTTCCATTTCTTAAAAAATGTTCTTCAGGCAAAGGTTGTTGTAAGGCTCTGGCAGTTGTAGGGCCAGACTGCGTGCAAGAGCAGCACTCAGCAATGCTACCACAACTAATAAAACTGAATATAAAAGCTGGCCTTACACTTCAGTGGCAAGAAGCCAGACATGCTGCAGGCGGAAGTTCAAATCTCTGTCCCAGCAAACGAGAACTTCACAGTTCTCAAACACCACTCCTTGAACAATGATGACAGGACTGAGAGGGTGCAACGTCCAGTGCTCCTCTCTTCCTAGGAGATCAACTAACCTCTGGACCGCAATCCTTTGATGAGAATAATCAGAAATATTAAAAACTTCCCTCCCTCTCTGCTGTTTTTTCCAGCAGGTCCTGTTGAGAACATCACTTTCATGACGATTTGTTCATGGTTTAATAAAAATTTTGCAAAATCATATAACGTCATACTCAACAACTATACCTACTTGATGAAATGTATGGCTTGTGGTGGTGTTTGTTGTTGGTTTGGTTTTTTTCAATGGAGCAAGAAGAGTCATTTGTGATGAGGCTTTGAAAAACAAAAGTCTCATTGCAAAGGATGATACCAGCATATCCACAAAAGGTAAGAGGTTCATAAAGAACTCAGCTGCCAACCTCAAGGCAACATGGGAGATGGATACAAAGAGAACGATGCTAAAACATCCTATTATGTCTACTTCCAAAGAGCATCATTTCAGTGAGGTTAATCTGCCACTGCAGATGTTCCAACTTCCGTGGACTTGTTAAGTAACTAAGTTTCTTGCACCAGAAATCTGTAAGACTAGCAACAAGAGTCCTGTCATCCCACCAGACAACAGCTATACAACAAACCCTACCCCAAGAAAGCAGGAAATGCCCACTCACATATGGTAAACAAGGTTGCCATGTTCTCCTTGTTCGAATTGGAGTCTTCCATTTGCAGAGAGGATGGTACAAAGGCAAGATTGTCTGCAGACACATCCACGTGACTTGGCCCCATGGCTACTTCCTGATTTATGGAAGACACTGCCACTGGCTCGAGGCTGAGGCCCACTTCGTGCAAGGCTACTGAGTCCAGGGAAGCTAGGTTGTGTGAGGTAGAGAGCGCCACACTCACGGAGTTGGTGCTCATGGCCACAGTATGAATGGAGTCATTTAGTGTGCTGTCCGATATTCCTGTCACCCGCCCGGCAATGTGGTCGGGCTCCATGACGACAGGGAGTTCCAAAGTGCTACCGTGAATGGGAATGACACCACCGTGTCCCACAGCGTCTGACGTCAAGTTACTCCCCACCGTGTCTACGGCTAAAGGTTCGTGGCTCCGGGAGCCATTCGGGATCTGTGAATGATCCCCGGCTACGTCATCCATCGTAAGCTCCTCTGTCATCCCATCTGTAGAGATGGGGCTGGTTACCCTCGAAACGCTCTCCATAGTGATTGTAGTATCCAGCGCGACCTCGTGGCTGTCACTAGGATGCAGATTTTGAGCACCATGCGTGTTCACTGTGCGGGAGTCCATGGAGACAATCCCTGGTTCCAGCCCCACGGTTCCACTGGGCTGGTAGGGATCTAGGGCCGATGGATTGCTGGAGACGGACAATGCCGGATTGCTATCAACATTTATAGTGTTGGGATGGATGTACTGCGGTGGAGGTCTGTCAGCCAAGTAAGATAAGATACCTGATAGAATGACAGGGAGAAAGAGAAGAGAGTGAGATGACATCAGTTTTCAAATCTTGAGCAAAAATACCCCATCATCACAGCATAGTATATTAAGACCTAGATCCTTGAAGACATGCTCTTTACATTCTGTCCACTTAAAAAACACTGATTCTAAAACATGGCTCACAAACATAGTTGACCGAACACTCTTGTCAAAGTATCATTTGACAACAAATACAGAGCTTCCATCCAACAGAGCAAGTCTCTAGTTATTTGTCTAGAACTCTGAACAGCCAAGTTTCTGGCAGTATCTAACCTAAGCTCCTTTAACCTGAATCAGAAAGAGGTTCTTCACATTTTAGGCATAATTTTTCATTCTCAAGAACTAGCTCATGAAGGACTGCCAGTGGAATCTAACATTTGATAACCCCTCGTTCATCTTTGCTAGGAGAAGTAGAAACAGTTCTCCATGATGTACCCTTTTGCTTCGGTATTTTAGTTTTAACAATGATTACTTCCTTCCTCTAAGAGTAAGTGACACAGCTGTCCATCTCTCAGGTCATCAACTGCAATTCTGAAGGACCAAGATAAGGTCTCTCAAAGGTATCATGAGTCATCTGCTCTCCTTCCTTACATGAAAAGTATGTTATTTCTCCTAAAACAATAGCCTAGTTAAATTTAAATCAGAAACCCTAACATCTTTTCTGGTAGTTCTGGAAAGATCCTTGATGTCAAACAACCTTGGAACTTAAGATACAAAGAAACACTAACCTGTATTTACATACTATCAACTTCTCTTGTTGGACAAAGCTAAAAAAAAAAATCTTTGGAGGAAATACATCAGCACATTCAAGTAAACAGTATTTCCAGCAGAGACAGATTTTGCAGATTCTGCAAGATCTGAGTCAGCATGTTTCTTTTTGGCCTTGAACCCTATAAGCCATTTGTACTGTAACAGTTTCCCATTCAAACATGTCCGTTATTACAAGCATGCAAGCATGGATACTCTTTCTGCAGCATAACCCCATTAAAAATGGCTAAGCCGAGAAATGGACAGTTTAATTTAATCAGCTGCATCCAACATTTCTGCATGCTATGCTGCCCTGTGGCTTGAACAAGGAGGATCCTTGAAGGCAGTAAGATGACGGACAGAAGAGTCCTATGAAACATGAGGCTAAACATCAAGCAGACTAGAAAGAAAAAACACATTTCTGCATAACTTATTCCAGCTCAGAAGAATGGCAAATACCTTCAGTCCTCAAATGCACTGTCTCCTCCTCTACTCTTTGCCCACAAAATGGGCAGGCATGTAATGCAGTAGGAACTCCTAAGCAGCTAGCAAGTTCAGCCACTAGTCACTGGGTAGTTGACGAGATCCAGGCTGCTATATTTCTTTTCCTAACCTAGGCTGAACCAACAACACTCACTGGGTGACCTCAAAGACGTTTATCTACCCCCTTCCACCCTGTCAATCTTAGCTACAAAACAAAACAAGGACTACATTTAAAGCTCAAATTTCTGTGTCTTCATATACTAATGTGTAAAATTCTATACTGATACTCTAAAACGCATGTGAGAGAGGAATCCAGCTAGAAATCAGTATGTTAGGCCTTTGGAAACCAACCTTGAACAAAAACGAAGAAAACCTATGCCATGGGCTAAAGAGATGGGAAAGAGCCCAAACTCCTGAGCATCTGATGGCTTGTTCTTTCTGAGCGTCTAAGTACTGTAACCTACCATCATGCATATATCAAGTATTGCTTCAGACTACAGGAGAAAAAAAAGCAGCAGTTTTTGAACTAGGACGATTTGAGATAGAAAGCAGGCATGCTTTGTTTTCTGTTAATCTTAAAAACAAACCAGCAGAAGGAGTGACCAGAGGTTCGGTTTAAGTAGAAAATACCCTGCAATTCTCTTCATATACATACACAGAAGCAGAGACCTGAAAATAAAGGTGTGTAAATGACACCACAGACTTCAGACAAACTCCAGGGATTTACAGCTCTGCAAAATAGTCTTGCCTGCTTCAGGACAGAAACAGGTGGCCCTTAAAACAATTTCTCTCTCTGTTCCCATCCATCAGCACCAGACCACTTACCAGGTAGAATGTGTCTGAAATAGCTGCTCTCCAGGTGAGGGTATGGTGGTGGAGGTAGGGTGTAGTTTCTCTCTGGTATACCACACATCACTCCTCGATCCCCAATACCCATTGGGAGCATCAGAGACAGAGCAGAAGGCAAGGAACTCAAGGAGGGGCCCAAGTTTGGAATTGCAACAGGCAAGCCTGCAAAAGAAAATGCCCATTTAAATTCAATGGAACTACTTGAGCTCATGAACACACAAGCTAACAAAGAGGTTACTAATTAGTAACTAATTCTACTAATTCCTCAGGAGCTCCCTATGGAAGTACAGTATGGTACTGTCAAAAAAGGTGGCAAGCTTCAAAGAAAGGATCACAGTTATCACAGCACTGAGAAGCATGCCTGAATGTGGCTACATCTTTTTTGGATACATTATGTAGGGCCCACTTCTACCTTACAATTGTAATGGACTTTTGTCTGTGTAGCCCCCTGAAAAAAAAAGCTAGGAAAAGAGTGTTGCTTTACAGGTGAAAAATCATTATTTTCACCTGAGTGAAGACAGACATAGATGGAGACAGATTTGCAGCTACAGTTCGTATTTCAAAGGAGTCTGCTACCACCCACCCACCCACAGTGCAAACCACCCCATTAGAGCAAAATGAGACTCCCATTAAGGCATAAGCCTGGTAAGCACACATGCCTTTTGCCTTGCCCACGTAAGCAATGGTTTATGGTCTACCCTTCCGCAATTCTACATCATTTCATTACCTGCTAAGGTCATGACTTGCTATCAGAGCAAGCACCACTACCCAGTTACGAACAATCCCGTGACAGTAAAACACAGAGCATGAGCTGCAATACCCTTTGTGGGATCTTTCCCCATTACCTGGTGCTGGTATGGCGTTGTGAGTGGGTGATGCTGCCAACCCCAAGTGACTCCCTGAGACTGGCAGGGCATTGCTCACAGAGGCTGAGGTCAGCTGGTCCATCCCTACAGGACTCAAGTTCATTTCATTCATTCTGGGAAGCAGGGAACAGATTGGGCAGGGGAAAAAGAAAGAGAAAGAGAAGCAAGAGCATTCCTGATTACTGACTGTACTCTAGTGAGAAAGGGCTGAGCAAACAACTCAAAATCTGATACTGACACATAAAAGTTCTGCCTTAGAAAGCTAAGCATAAAGCACATCAACCACTCACACTGTGATCACATCATGATCAATACATATTGATCATATTAGATAGGAATAACCAGGATTAAAAAGCCAGTTCAAAGAGACAAATCAGACCATAGCTTTTTCCTTGCCATCCAGGAAATAGTCTCACTCCTTGCAGTGAAAGCCACTGTGATTAAAGTATTGTGAACACAGATCAATCTGCAAGCTGAATGTCACAATTACTCGGACAATGGCATCTGATTTATATTTCATGACTTCTGGACACCACATTCATGTTCAAAAATCTAAGTCAGGGGAGAAGAGGGGGAAAGATCACTCAAAACTGGTAATGGACACAAAATGTTTAATTCACCATCAGTTTGAACCAGGCCAATAGTGACAAGAATCACCTCTGCAGAACAGCCATTGCATAGAGTTTTAACAGGCTGCCTCAGTCTGGTTCTGCAGACACGGCACATGCTCCTACCACATTAAAAGCTGGCATGGTGGGTGACGTTATTTCAGAGCGATCAACCAGTGGCTCTTGAGTACCTGCACCTCTCAAGCTATTCAAGTGGGCACACACCACACGAGTGGCCGTAGAGCTGTAGAAACTGCCAGGCTGTCAAACAACCCAAAACCCCAGTCTTGGGAAGAAACATGCCAGCTCAGGGCACACCCATCCTCTGGAGTCTCAAGCTGCACAAGCAGCCCGAACTAGTCCACGGGGATGGGGACACCAAGGACACATGGTCACTTCCCACTTGTCAACAACTTTGCAAGCTCTGTCTGACCTTAGCTCTGCCCACCCTGGCACTCCTGCCCACGCACCAGCTCTAATCAGTGGTTCGTAGGGCCAGAAAGACCGGCTGCCCCCCCAGCGGTCACAACCCCGGCAACAAGACTGAACAGCCTCCATGCTGACCTGAGCCTCTCACATGCCCTTTGCAAGCAGCAGGCCCGAGCTTTGCGGTACCGATGGACAGCTGGAGCTTGGATTGCCACTCCAGCAAGGAAAGGTACCGCTCACCCTGGAAAAACGGCCAAATACGCCGAACTCACGCAAGTTAACCCGAAGGTGCGCGCTGCACAAACGGAGTCGCCGACTTTCATCTCGCTTCTGCCCAGTTTTCACGCTGCACGCTCTCCTGCCCTTATCAACCGCCCCGCTTGCCTTTGCGGGGACGCTGCCGAGGGGTCCGGCTACCCGGCGGGGTAGGGGATATCCCCCGCTCTGCTCCGGCCCAAACGGCCGACGAGGCTGGCGATGCCCCAGGGAGGGACCCACCGCCCTCGCCCCGGGACCGAGGGGCGGCGAAGCACCGGGGCCAAGCCTCGGGGCCTGCGGGAGGCGCTGAAGGCTTCAGGGACCCCCTCCCCGCCTCGCCCCCCGTCCCGGGTGCGCGCCGCTGTCGCAAGGCCCGAGGTGCCCGTCCCCTGCCCGGTCCCCGCCCCGCCACCCCCGGCCCCCGCGGGCCCCCGGCCCCGGCGGACGCGAGAGCGCTCACCTGGGGTGCATGGGGCCCGGCGCCTCTCCCGGCGGCGGAGCGGCCGCAGCCGCATCAGGGCCCTCAGCCCCGGCCCGCCGCCGCCCCTCGGGCAGGCGCCTGCCCCCGGCCCCGGCCCCGGCCCCAGCCACGGCCCGGCCGCAACCACCGCCGCCGCCGCCGCCTCATGGGCGGGGCCCCGAGCGGCGCGGGCCCGGCCGCGGGCGGGGGAGCGCGGAGGAGGCGGAGGAGGAGGCAGGCGGCAGGCGGTGATGGCGGCGGCGGCGGCGGCGGCGGCGGCGGGAGGGGACGGGGGCCGCTTCCGCCGCCGCGCTCCACATCCAGGAAGCAGCGCCGCCGCCCCGGGGCTCGGCCGCTTCTCGCCTGCCGCTGGCGGGTCCGTGACGGGCCCAGCTCCAGGTGCCGGCCCGGGCCCGGCCGCCTCCGCCGTGCTGGCGCGGAGGGGCCCGCCGGGGGTGCCTGTGGGGCCCTCCCGGTTCCGTGTCGGACCGGGCCATCCCTGACCTCCCGGCAGCCGCCTGCCCGCCGCCGCGGCGGCTCCCCGGCCCCGCTGCCCTTGCCAGCTCCTTGTCAGCCGCCGTGCTGGAGGCCGGGGCCGGCCTGCCTCCGGTCAACCTCGGCGGCGTTTCAGCCCCTTTCACCGCCACCTCCCCGCCTTATTTCCAGATTATTTCTAGCGCTGTGGGCCCCTCTCGGAGGAGCATCGTGGTGGGCACCCTCCGGTCGCAAGGCGTGGGCCCCGGCTTGCTGGCCTGACCGAAAGCCCTTGCCGTGCAGGCGGTGATTTCATGTGCCACCTCTCTCGGAAGGGCGCAATGGTCGCTCCTGCTTTTCCACACCACAGTCCCAGCTACCCCACTGCTGCCTCATCATGCCCTCCTATCTGCCGTCATTAGCGGGGTTGCATTTCACGGCCTCCGGTACCATCAGCCCGTACTCCCCAGCTACCTTCTGGACATCAGCTGCTCTTCAATTATCTATAATTTATGGCTCACATACAATTCCGGCTAAGGCTACCATTGCAAAGGAACGTCTCAATGCGCGCAAGTAGTTTTGTAGCTCGCTTTTGCCTGTGACACATCGATATTCATCACATACGCTGCTCAAATCAATCTACAAGTTCCTTAAGTGCCAGGGTGAACAGCCGTTTCCTCAAACACGGTAATGTGCTTCTGTAGTTTGATCGTGCCTGACACTTAAATGATGCCTCATTTAATGAGACATCCCTTGATAGGGTGTCTGTCTGCACAGGAGGAAACTTACGGTATTTTTCTGCCAGCTACCTTTTGATCTAAAGAGCCTAAATGTAGGATCTGGAAGGATCATTTCAGTTCAGTACAAACCCATCGGTTCTTCTAGGGGTGGAAACAGGGTCTCCTCATCTGGCTTTAGCTGTCAGAAAATTAGACACCCTGTATATGCTGGTTCTTCAAGCTTTCTCTGTAGCTGAAGGAGGGCAATGGGCTGCTGCAGAGAGTGCTTCGTCCCGCCCTTAGGTAAGTGTCTGAGAAGAATCCCCTTTGGAACTGCCTGTCTGTGTCTATGGCCTGTAACTGGGACCTGCGTAATTAGTTTAATCTAAATATATAACTTCTAGAGGACTACATTAAGGCAAAGTAAATCCAGGTCTTTGTCATTCATGACCAAAATAATGACCTCATTTAGTTTACCATATGTCTCACAACCTCTCCTGTTCTCCACTAAGCCAGATAATCCTTACTCTAACCATGACTGAGTATATCTGAATCAGACCAACAACATTATTTCATCAAGTTAGGAAAAAACTACTCAAGTCCTCAGTTTTTTTCAGGACTGCTGAGCCTGTGATGGGGGGGGTTATCTGTGCTTCATTTGTATGTGTGTAGTACCACATATTCACATGGTTGTTGCTAATATTTTGCATCTTTCCTAGAAACTCCAGCAAATGACTACAAGCCCAAAAGTCTCTCTCTTCACCTTGCATTCCTTAATACATAGGAGGTGACTGGAGACCTTACATTTTCAGTTGTCATCATTACAACTTTGCAGTTATACTCAAGTACATTTCAGTTCTGTCCTGAAACACTAGGTTATCCCAAAGCCCTCAGCTTGTCATAATGCCAATTATGATAGCGTAATTCTACCGCAGAACTACCCTGGCGCTGAAATCCTTGCGCTATTTCAACTATCTGAGCTGAAAGTAATACTTTGAGCCTATGAGCCAGATTGGATGTAGTCAAATGCAGATAAGAGTCTTTTCTCCTACTGTCAAACATGAGTCTTCCGAGATTCCAGCTTTTTTGTAGTCACTTTACTCCCTTGAACAAGTGATATCTTAACTACCGGTTTAAAGCACAAATATCAAAGGAAGCCAGTGATAATATGAAGTGTCACCGAATGAGAAATTAATCTGTGTCTACAGAGATGTGCTCTGCACGCCCAAGGTATTGTGATAAAACACATTTGAGAACCATTTCTTCTGCAAGGGAAGATATTTTTTATATACCAAACACTTTTATTATATGTGAAGTGTTTTGATAAGACAACTGCACTATGACCCCTGAAAGCTTAGTTTATTGACATTTATAGCAGTACTTGCTGCGTGAGGAACAAATTACAGAGCTATTTTTCAAGTTGTCTTCAGATCCTGGAGGCGTACTGAAAGATAAGGGAGACTCATGAAACTACAGGGGAAAGAGATGCAGTAAGCACGCTTCAGTCCTTCTCTGTAGCGTGAGCGAAGTCCCTGCTGGACCATGCCCACATCTCGATACGATCAGTTCTCTTCTGCTATTGCAAACCTGCCCTTGGGTTCTTTCTCAAAGTGAGCAGAATTATACTGAATGAAGATGAGGCAAAAAGCAATGGTTGAAGCCAACTGTTACAACATCAAAAATCCAAATTTCTCACCACCTTTTATTGACTTGTCAGCACTTTGCAGGCCTGCATTTTGGTGATAGTCACAGCATGAAACCTGGGTCAGTAGCTCTCACTTCTTGCTACAGAGCTGGAGAGAGATGGCCCATGCTAAGGGATAAAACAGGGTTAGAGAGGCACAAAACTATTTAGTCTTTTACTCCTGAATCTTAGTCTAACTTGCAGTTATTACTGTAATTCTGTGGTATGCAGTTAATATGAGAAGCTGTTAATTTAACATTTTTATATCTGTTAATAAATTGCAGCAGCCCAGACAAACTACGATATGTATAATAAACACTAGAATTTAGTATAATTCCAGCACAGTAAAATATAATAAATGCACAATTTTGGGAGGGCTTCTTTTTAAACTCCTGATCTATTTTCTTCTTCTCAGTAATGTGTTCACAGATAAAAGAGTTGAGACATCATCTGTTGGGAAATAGGTGGGCTTGCATGTGTTCAGCTGACTTTTGTGTTTCTACTACAATATTTCCACTGACGACTTTTATTTCAGACGCAGAGGGACACGGTGTCAAGGAGAATCTGTTACTTTGAGTAATTCAAAGTAATTCAAAGCAATCATGGTGTAATGTCAGTAGTGTTATTCATGATTCTTGTGGGAGTGGGAACAAGTTGAGGGTTCTTTTGTACAAAGATTACATTCTTGTAGATATTGTGTTAGGATATATGCAACTAAAACCACAACTAAGTTATATCTGGAAGGAAGATGCCTCAATGGTTCATTTTTAGGTATGTCAGAAATATTTTCTATTAGTTTTGGCTGGGTAATTAAGTGCGTATAGTGAAGTAAAAGGAGGGAGAGAAGGAAGGGAACCTGTTTGAATGCCACAGGCAATGGATTATGTAAGGAATGTCCCAGAGTCCCCATTTAAACTTTGTATTAAAAAAAACCAACAACAACAAGGCAAAACATACAATATCAATAGAAACAGCACAACTTCCAGAATCTCAGAGCCTGAATATCCTCTTGCAACAGTTTTGAAGAAGGACTTTTCTGCCATTGCAGAGCAGAAAATAACACCTGATTTGTACCACCTGGAAAGCAAACCAGGCCATCTGCTTTTTATCAGCGTGGAGGATACTGCATTCTGGAGTCAAAGCATCATCTGAGCAAAGGTGTGAAGAGGAGTTAATTGGAGAAACAGTGTAAGAAAGGAGATCAAAGGCTTTTCTTAGGAGAGGGACATTATCCACGTACTCTTAACCTACTCTTAAAATTAAAAAGAATGCGTATTAGCCTTACCCTTTGGTGGGCTAGTCCTGCTACTTTCACTGAGTCTGCATGTGCAGACAGGTTGAGAAGGGCCTGCTTTGTGCAGATGTTGGTAGGAGAACGATACGTTGCTTTAATCCTGCTCGCACTCTCAACAAGGACCTTCAGCGAGACGTATGGTGTGTTGGCCTTGCGCTGGCTCCCTGCCCAGGGGCAAATCCCGTTCCGAGCAAGTGATGTTAGGTTGTCAAAAAGCCCGTGGCATGTTTTCTTATTTCTCTTGCACAGAAACAAAATCAGACTGCGGAGTCCATTTGATATGAGATCAGCTTCAGTCATTCAGGTTAACAAATAACATTTACTACTAATTTTTCTTCATGTATTTCTCTAAAGGATTAACAACGTGGATTTTTCTGTAGGAAGAGCAGATGTCTGTTTAGCACAGGTGCAATTCTGACACTCTGGGAAGTGTTGGTGACCTGCATTTACAGTAAACATAGAGAAGAGGTCTGGCGGCAGGGAATAGTGCCTTTGCATGACAGAACTGAAATGTAACCCTGCCTTTTGAACATGGCTAGGCTTCTGGCAAGGTCACAGAGAGCTGTGAAGCATTCTGGCACCTGAGACCCCCCAAGAGGCATGCTTCCATTTCCTTACAGGAATACTGCCAGAGAACAGCATTTTAAATCTAATGATGACACAAATCAGATGTCCTTTTCCTACTTCAGGTATTTGCTTAGAGGCCAACATCCTCTTTGTTTTAAGAAAACTTTAAGTCCTGGCCTACCTCAATGCTACAGTGAATGAGTTATTTTCATTTAAGCATTCATTTCTGAAAACATTTCTACTTGGAGACCTTTGTGACAGCAGAGCTTATATTGCAAGTGGTATTGAAAAGCCCATACTGTTCAACCATTTCCAAAGATTTTTTTTAAAAGGCAGAAAGGCTCTCTTGATTATTTGCTCTGAAATGAAGTTGTACATACTATGGGGGGTTCCACAGTAATTCTTGCCTCACACCCATAGGTTCCATCTGAGCTATGGCACATATTTTAGAACGACATTTAGTTGTGACTGGAAAAGTTCTCAACCCCTCATGCAATGTGTTAGCTAACTTTTAGGTAATGCTACAAAACTTTCAGCTTCAAACACCAGCTCTTGCTAGGCAATGTTAATGATGGAGGGAAAAGTAGATGGATAGTTGGCTGGCTTTTGAGCCATTTTGGTGCAGATCCTGCCCCTGGCATAAACCAGAGTCCAGGATTGTTCTCGCTCGTGTCTGTCCGGAACGCTCTGCCTGTATGTTCATTATACTTTGAAGATTACCATTGTTTTTCAAAGCTGCAGGATAGCCCAGCAAAGATACAAAGGCTGACTTGAAAATGCACACTGACATCATTGCTGCTGGTTTCTGACTCAGCAGAGACATAGATGTGTTTCTCGGAGTGGAGGATGTTGTTTCAGTTAGTCATGCGTCTGAGGCAGTTTGGCATGAAAGACTGAACAGGGTGGAAACTTTCACTTTGAGCAAAAGAACAGTTTTGATAGAGCCTACATGTCTGTACCTTTTCACATCCGTCCCTTCCCACAGCTCTCCCAGGCCAAACGTTCAACTCCCCAAACTGTTGGTGGCAAAAAAAAAGGAAGTTCAGTTAACTGTGAAGCTGTGTTTTCAGAAAAAGTTGTAACTATTGAGCTCTTGAAAAACAACATGGGAAAAGGCAAAGACCCTCCAGTTGCTGCAGAAGATCCTAACACAACAGGATATTTTAGAGGAAAGGCACGGATGAGAACGTGATGGCCTTACACTGCCAAAAGTCCACCTCTTCTCCTTGGCAAGCTGCAGGCAAACTGGAGGATGCAGCACAGATCTGGCACAGTCAAAAGGGATTTTTAGCTCCCCAATTAAAGCTATGTGTAGGGTCCATCAGGTAAGCCCATATCTATGTAAACATCTAGTAATAGCCACACAGGGGGCAATCAGGGCATCGTCTTTGTCTATCTGAGGCAGGTGCTCATAGTGATTACCAGAACATTCCTGCAATGAGCAGAAACATGCAAAACGTTGAAGATTTTTTGAAAATGCTCGTGTTCAATTTGTGAAACATACTTCTTGAAAAAGCCTCTCTTTGGGCGAAGAAAGCGGTTTTCCTCTTATGCTTGCACGTATGCATTCTTGATCTGACATGACTTGCAACCACAAGAGAGCACTCTTTCCTTTGAAGATTTCTCAGCTTCCCCAGAAAGCTAGAGACATGCCATTTAAGTTTTGCAAACTGCTTGTGAGCTGTTTCAGTTAGACCAGAGCAGCCGAAACAACAAAGCTTGCAGTTGTCTTTTGGATTTCATTGTGAAAAGCCTTTGGGTAGTTTTCAGATGACAGAAGATCCTTGGTTCCTGAAAGGGAGGAGTTCTGCCAAAACTTTGAAGATCCCTGTAAACTTTGCAAATTACCCATCTTTTGGAGACAATTATATCAAACGATATTGTGGATTACAATACATGAGAAGTGTTTAGAGCCTGGGAGATTATTTATGTTTGGCATTAATTCTTATGGTCATAATTTCAAGCAGGGAGAAAAGGAATACACAGGAACCCTCTTATTATCTTTTGAAATATGAAGATCAGAGGAAAAGAAGGGTTTAAAGTGTGGAGTGATGGTCCTCAAAACCTGTCTGTAAATTAGCTGGCATCCTACATCTATAAAAACAACAAGGCTTAGAGCTGATTTCCAGGCGCAGAGTGGACCTCATGAGTCGTTAGCAGTGCTTTTGAGATCTGAGTTTTTATACACCGCAGGAGGAAATTGCAGCCTGCGGGGCAGAGAGTACCTATACAAATGTTTCCTCCTTGCTTGGATTGATACAAGATTTGGAAGCCAAATTCAGGAACTGACATTCCACCGGTGAGAAAAAAAAGAAGCATGGAGAGCAATAAAGATGATGATGGACTATTGAACAGGATTGCATTTCCAGGAGCTATGTCCCTGGCTAACAGCCATGTGCATCGCCATGGGATCCCCCTGAGGGAGCCCTTTGGGGTTCCCTTCCATCTGGACCCATCTTACTGGGAGCAAGCCTACAGCGGGCACGCGGGTCGCATCTCCTACATCCCATTCCCTGGCTACGTGGGCGTCTATGACTATTCCTTTGAGCCTGCCTTCATTCGAAAGAGGAACGAGAGGGAAAGGCAGCGGGTGCGCTGCGTGAATGAGGGCTACACACGCCTGAGAGAGCACCTGCCCAAGGAATTTGCTGACAAGCGCCTCAGCAAAGTGGAGACCCTGAGAGCTGCAATAAGCTACATCAAACACCTGCAGAGCTTACTGGACTGCCATCCCTTAGGGTCTAACAGTAAGGAAACGCTCTCTGCCAAGGAGCTCCCGGAAGCTCCCACTCCCCCACGGGATTGCAACAGTGATGGAGAGTCTAAAACATCTTCAGCTTCATCCCCCTACAGTGAATTTGAGGAGACGGGCAGCTAGGAAACAGCCTCTCTGGAGACAGAACCCTTCAAGTTCAGCTGAAACCCAAATCTAAAACCCTGGGGATTTTTCTACAGTTGAAAATGAATACCAGGAAAAGGGAAAACAGCTAGGGGGGAAAAACAAAAAGGTATTTTCAGTCTGTCAAAGGACTTTAAATGTTGTCTGTACAAAACCTAAAGATGATTTGTAAGCAAACAGATATCTCTCAGGTTGCTTCAGCTATGTTACTAAACTTTATTTGGATTGTTAAAAATGAAGCAACTTTTGCATTCTAGTTTTCATTCAGCTTTTGTTCTGTTCATTTATTTTCTTTTGCCTTTCACTCAATGAGACAGCAAAAGCAGATAAATCCATTTCAGGAAATCCCCCTCCCCTTTCTCCTTCTTCCTCCTGTAAGTTTTATTGTCTGTTTTTCCTGACTGCTAACCTGAGATGCACTGGGTTGCAAACACTTGGACTGGGAAAGGTAAGATTTAAATAAAATGTCTTTCCCTAAAATTTTTACAAAACTCACAGAAATATTCTATTTCTGAGAAGATAACCTTTTAATATAAATAAGGCTATATTTGGGAATTAATTTCTTTTACGGCATCTTCTAAAGTGAAAGAAGCAACTCATACACTGAGCACTGGCTATTTGGTGATTATTCGAAGGATAATTTTCAGGAAAAGAAAATCTAACACTTTCGTTCTAATTGATGCTAGGAAGAGGGAGACAGAATTCTGTAAAACTGCACCTTCAAAAGCAAAGCTCCACTCATGATACTGAAATGTTGCCAGCCTTTTTCTTTCTTTTTTGAAAATTGAGTTTGTGGACAAAATAGTCTTGATAGTGTCTTTTTGACAGGTCAGAGATTATATGCTTAGAAGTGTGTTCCTGTAGTGGTTAGGTACTGGTGTGTACAAAAAGGGTAACATTAAATCTATCAGTTTACATCTGCATGAAAATGTAGGTAATTCTCCTTTTGCTTAGAATATTGTGTTACTTTTTCAAAGAATGCACGTTTTAAAATTTAATATCTCAAAATCTATGAAATGAGTTTCATTTGGACCGTGTCTACTTAAAATGAGAATTTTTCTCCAAATTGCTTGAAAATCTTCCTTTCTCAAAAGCCAGATTTAAATAACATTTAGCTATGTGCTTAAGTCCCATTCTGAATATAGGGTAAACTCCTTCTTACCCATACACTTTCCACAGACCTTTCAAATTTTTGCTTTTTTGGCCTCACGATAGTGAAATGGTTTTGAATCTTTTTGTCTTTCCTTCACGATATGCTGACTGAACACCTGAAAAAATATTTGTGTATAAATAAGAAAAAATACTGATCAAATACCTCAAAATGTGTCCATAAATTTCATTTAAATAAAAAATTGAATTAATCCTGGCTGTGGGGTTTTTTTTCACTTTCAGTTGGTAACGAATGGGACAACACTGTTTGCAGGAGTAATGAATTTTCAGCAAAGAATAAAGAAAATGGATAGGAAGTAAATACAAGCTGCTACCTATGAAAATAAATTTTTAATCTAGATTCTTAAATCTAGATAAGGAACAGGTTTGTGCTGTGGGTATCTAATCAAAATTATTTGGTATAAAAATACTCTGCTGATTCTTAGAAAACTACTCTGAACATTTATACACTTTTAGCTATTGGGTGCCTACCTTCAAGTACTTGCAGTCCAGCTCTGGGTCTAGCTGTTGCTGGAGCTCTGAACCCAATTATTTTTTCTTAATATACAGCCAATAACCTTGAAAAACAAACACATTTAGGCAAATCACACACAGTTCAGAAATGGAAAAAGCCTACATGAGTTGTCCAAACGACTTGCTGCAAACTGGTCACTTATCTTGACTGTAATGAAGCAGCACTGCTAAAAACGTCCACAGCAGTCACAGGCTTTGTTCTTTATTCTTTATGTGGTAGCCAGCTTCCTTTTCTAATGATTATTTTGTTTTTCTAAGGGCTGTTACTCTTGCAGGGTCTGTTTCGCAGGCCCAAAAAGTAGAAGTCTAGTTACCTGAACAGTTGTCTCTAAGGATCCAGAGCTGAAGCACTCATTTTTGAACGTGTAAGTGTTTGTTATCCAAGAAAAGGGAGAAGGGCAAGGTAGTGGTCTGAATGTCTGATTGGGATCCGTTATTGTTTGGTTCTTTTCCTTCCCTTTGTGGTCTCTGACAAGAGATTCAACCTCTCTCTCTCCCCCTCAGTTTTGAGATTTGTGGAAATAGAGTGGTGCTGCTGGTAACTCTGTCAGTAAGCCTGAATTGCATTTCTCCCTCAAAGCAGAGATTAAATCTTTGTTATCTATGAAAAACATACACTTCCTCAGAGTACCTGAGACAAATTCTGTGAAACATATAGTTGTTTGTAAAGCACTCTGAAGATGAAAAGCAGTTAATATACATTTAATCACAATAAATAGCCAAATCAAACCGAACCACTAAAACTAAAAATGACCAGAATGACTGTTACTTCCTGGGCAGGAGGCATCAGATAATGCCCCACATAAATTTTTTGGTCAGATGGTTATCACAGAGATATATCCAGGAGCCATAATCCTCTGATTCCAAATCCCAGAAAGATGGTGCAGCATGCCACCTTCTCCATGATCAGCTAGTTAGGCTGGCTGGGGAAGTGGACTAGGTCATGGCTCTGCCCCCTTTCAGTTTCATCTCCCGTGGGATGTTCCTCAGTGGGAGTCTAACCAAGTGAAGAACATCACACCTTGGGCCTGTGCTTGGCTGTTGCCACTGTAGGGTGTCTCTTCCCGTGTGAGATGTGGGCTGATCTGCTGCACGTCTTAATGGGACTGGTTTGGTTGTTGCATATCCTTTATACTCTGCAGTCAGAACCAAACCTGGATTTTGTGAAATAATATTCTGGAAAAGGCCTCTGGACCTCAATTCAAGGGGACTGGTTAAAAGTCTACATTTCAATGAGACTGTAGATACTTTTTTTTTAGATTATACATCTTTAGCAGCTCTGGAAGTGTCCTTAAAATACCTCCCAATCCAACCTCAATGCTGAAGATGGAAAAGCCAGAATGTCACATGTAGCTTAATTTAATTTTAAAGGAAAATTAATTTCTGGATTAAAAGGAAATTCCTTCTGTGGGAAAAATCTGTCACAAGTTGAACAACTCTCCTTAGGAAAGTTGTACATTTTTATTTCTCGCAGTTCCTGTTGTCATGCAAACTTCTTGCACACTTTTAGCACAAGGAAGTAGAAAACAGCTCAAGATTTCCCAAATATGGATCAGTGCTTCCTACAGGCGTCAACAAAGGTTTCAAGTGAATGCTACATTTCAAAAGCTTTCTTAAGCTGTTTCTGTCTAGACAAAGGTTTTCTTCAAAGCTTCTAAAGTGTATCATTATCAGACTTTGAAAGCAGACAATGGTCCAACTTGTCACCCTGAGTATTAAAGTTTTAATAAAAATGTTGACCAGAAGAATTCTCTCCATGCGGCACAATTACTATTTACAAGAAAGCCAAACACTGATATTCCCTAGGCAACCATGCTACAGCTTTATCAAACTCCTGAACACCAAATGCAGACACTTTAATCTTTCTATCAAATGTGAAAAAACCCACACATCTGAAGTCTTCCCTCTTCTGCCATTAAATTACAAATCCATTTGCTCCTTGATATTATCATCATTTTAAAGATGTGTAATCCTGGCCATGGGATTGCTTTTAATCCTCTAATAGCTGTTTAGCTGATTTTTTTGTAAAAGCCCATCCACACTCCTTTCATGTTCTATTACCCAGTGTCAATAACATGGCCAAAGAAAACCAGAAGGTACTATAGAAAAGTCATGTTCAGACAGTAAAGCAATCAGGGCCAGTTTATCTCACTGGAATAAATGAACGGGGAACGTCCACATGAAAATAAAGAATCTTTGAAAACATTTGTCACCAGCATACTTGGGAAGGAGGCAAAACAAGATCCAAAACATTTTGAAGAGAGGCTTTCAAGTGGTACCAATGGGAGACCCCTGCTGAAGTCAGCTGAGGTCAATTGCTATCGCTGAGCAAGGTCTTAGTAAGTCTCTCCAAAAGAGAGTCTAAGTGAATAAAACTTCAGCAGGTGCTTATCACTAGTAACTGTCAGCATATAGGGTAAGAGGTAAATTTGTTCTAGACAAATGGGGAGCAGCGAAATGGTAAGACTGCAGGTGGACCTAGCTCTTCTGCAAGGCTGTCCAGCTGTAGATCTGGAAGCTCAACACAAGATGAGCAACATTGTCCATCAACCTGAAGGTGTGCTTGTAGGTAAAAATCTGCTATAAAGGCTCAATCATATATCTCCCACATGATTTTTACACATTTTTTCTACCTCACTGTGAATATGTCCACTGACAGAGCAATGGAGAAGTTCTCCAAGTTGCTCTTGCTGGGAGGACAAATTGGAGGAGTGAAGGTGTTTCTAAAGGTAGATGTCTCTCTCTCCATATCTCAGTGGATCTCCATATGGTGGATCCAATGGTGGATCAAATACAGAGAGCGGTCAGGCTAGGATGCTGGTGAAATGAGCACAGACTGCCAAGAATATTTGTTTGGAATTTACATCAGTCTGGCAAGGTGGCACTGCTGAGAAGATGCTCCAGAGCGCTCTGAAAATGTTATGACCCAGCTACCCTGAGCCAAGACCCTGGGAACTCAATAGGAACCAGCACGTTCATTTAGTGGGCTGTGCAAGAGACTGGTAGTGCTTTTCAGGAGTGAAAGGGTCACCTTTTTTTTGTCATCAGAGTGTCCTTTCCCCTACCCACTCATATCCACATTGCATAACTATTCCGCTGACCCCGAGGTCTGATCAGTGTAGCAGACACAGCTAGCTGGGGGGTCAGGGACCCAGCACACAGCTGTGCTTAGGTGGCAGTGGGGTTCTGGAGAGGCAGATGATGGCAGGGTGGGAGAAAGGCTGTTGGTTCACTCTGGGAAGGAGAAACTTGCCTAGGGGTGTGCGCAGATGGAAGCTACCGCTCTCTAAGAGTGGGATTCAGCGGGTCCCGTTTTACTATCCACGCTTCAGTAGCCTTGCTCTCTTGTATCACTCAAAAATTCTCATTTAAAAAGCCAAGTCAAAAAGCGGGCCTGGGAAAAGACAGGTGCTATTTGCAGTGCTGTAGCACTCAGCTCTACTGAGGGCTTACCATAAGGGCTTCACAGGAGCAAGTCTTTCACTGAAATGAAAGGAGCTTTTCTGGCTGGATAAAGCCCTGTGTGAAAGTCAGCTGGTGGCACACCTATGCTTGGTTATCACCCTTGTTGCCAGAACTTGTCACTCCATGGCCTGAGCATGCAGCATGCACGCAGGATACAACCAGCACCATGGCAGCTATTTCAGTATATGAAGGGTGTGGATAGTTGCCTCTACCCGACCTGGGCTGAGGGCAAGAATGAAGATTCAGAGCTATAGTCTGGCAGTGAGGTACAGCCTTGGAAGAAAAAAAACTTTGCCCAGTTGCAAACTGAGTTGAAAAGTGAAGTGAACAACAATTAAAACCCAACTCAGGAATGGATAGTATGGGGATGTACAGAGGCCGGGTTTATTGGATACACTTCAGAGGAAAAGCACAAGAAAAGGTTGGTTTGATTGGTTTCCCTTTATTTGTCACAGTTTACACAAGAAACATGGTAGGTGCATGTGTACAAGCTGGAAAGGCCAGGGTACCCACAACCCAGCCCTGGAGCAGAGCTTTGCCGCGGTGCTTTTCCTGGAGAGACCAGGAGCTTCATGCAATTCCACACCTTGCAAATCCAAGACAAAGCCTGTTAGCAGTTTTATGTCTGCTTTCCAATGGAAACAAAGCTTAGACTATGCTCTGTGTGTAAGACGTCCCGTCTCCAAAATCTTCTGAACCTCTGACTGATTTTCAGCCAACCCGCATGGGAAGAGAGTGTCAAAATGCAAATAAAATTTCTCAATTTTTATTTTTTTTTTTCCAAAATAGGGGGTGGGCAGAGGTGGGGAGCCCAGCTTAGGGCTTATGGCTCTGGGTCAGGAGCTGTGGTGCTTCACGCTGGGTCAGATTCCTGTGCCACCCAACTGCTGGAGGCTGCAAGCCCTGGGGCAGACACAGACAACAGGCAGTACATCTGCTTTTTAGCCACCTCCAGTCATAACTGGGTGTATTCATTTAAAGTGAGGGGATTTGTCAAGGTCAAAACACCATCTGTGAAGCTGAGTGGCTGAAGACTCTGGTTCATTACCACCACTGTCTGAAGGGACCGATACTCCCAAAACTGTGGGTTACAGGGGTGGGCAGCAGCCAGCAAGCCTGTATTTCACTCTGAGTTCCCTCACCCTTTTTCAAAAGCTTTGAAGCCAGGTTTGTAGGACTCGCTGTCATTTCAGAATGATCCTGCATTTGCTGAAGCACCAAGAGTAAAGTCTATGTTACCATGGACCTTGGGTTTTATTGATTATGTTTTTGCAGCTGCAGGAAACGAAAAGATATATTGGTATGGATCATGTTTTTTAGCCAGGCTAAAAGAAGCCATAAAAGAGAGTCCATACATCTCTCCACCAGATTCCCCTTTGAAAATTTTGGAGACCTCTTGGCTCACTTCAGATATGACTGGAGATAGAGGTCTCAAAGACACAAAATTCCTACACAGTCCATGAATGCTGGAGCCATCGGAGTAGAAAGACATGCCAAATTGGAGTCCTTACAGAGGGGAAAGCTAACACTGAATTGTCTTTTCGGTTTGACCTGCTTGATGGTCAGCCAGCCCATGAGCACCAGCAGGCACATGTGTTTTGTGCTAGTATAACATGCTGCCTCTTGCCTGTTCTACTGGGGCCAGGGGATGAAAATATGAATATTTTGAGGGAGTTTTGGATTTTGGAAGCTGAGTGAATGGACTGTAAGAGGCTGAAGGGTTGAAAATGTGGGGAAGGTAGTGGGCAGTGAAGCCTGGGAGCGTGTAACACAAATCCAAGCCAAGCTGCATTTGCTGTGCTGCTCACAAAGCACCTTGCTTGTCCCCATGATTTTATTTTGATGCAGTGTGGTTCTGGGCATATGTAGCAGATTTTTGTGTTCCAAGGCTGTCAGCCGTCAGCACCAAATCCTAACCAATCTCTTCCATCTGCACCGAGATCACAAAGAGAACAAGTAGTTACAAATAAATGGAATTTTCACGTCTTTTTATGTGTTTGCTTTACTGCCAGCATTATGCTATATTAGGCAGCTCTCTAGATGTAGCTTTTTTAAATTTAAGAAGCACCGAAGAAGTCCCAGGCTCAGCTGCAGAGGGTTTATCCCAGGGGAACACTCATGCGGAGGTGATGTGTGCATTCCCACACCAAGAGGTGTTAAAGCTCACTGGTGCTTAATGAATGAAACTGATAATGAGCTGTGTAATGTATAAATGAAATAAGCCAGATGTACAAACACAGGCGTGTGTGTTGTGGTGTTTGTGCACGGGAAAAGGAGGAAGGATGGCAGCGGGGAGGGAGAAAAGAAAGTGGGTTTGATGTGTGGCACACCACTTGATAACAAATCAGCTGCATGGCTGAAACAAGGGAAATACAAACAAATTAGATATGACACCTTTGGGGAGGATTAATTCCTGGGGGGAAAAAAAAACCCAACACTTCAAGATAATATATTTGCAGGCAAACCCTGTGGAGATATAAAAAGGCTGTGAGATTTTGCATAGCAGAAATGCTAATGAGAACAAGCAAAGCAATGACTCTGGTGGTCCAGGACTTAGAGGGAGCCATAGGCAGGGCTGGAGAGAGGCACGACTCCCTCCCTGGCCCCACCACCAGCCCCTGTGGGTGTTTTCCACCTTTTCAAGTGCTTTTCTCTTTCTCCCAGTGTATTTATTCTCCTCCACTGGGAGGGAGGAGTGCTCCTGCACCTGGAGCGCTGGCTTTGCATTTTTAGCCCAGGGGGCCATGAGTTTAGGGAGGACTCAGCTTTGCCTCTTGCGGCTTTGCTCACTCCAGGCATCCTTCACAGGCTTGGCCACCACGGGCTGCATCTGTGCTGTCTCTGTCATGAGGCAGAAGTGAGAGGTGGGGCAGGCTGGGGCTGAACTACAGGGTGGGCCTTAATCCTGAAGGAGGAAAACAGAATAGCAGGGAGGGTAAGAGGAGCCCAGCACTATGACAAGATCTGTGATGAGTAGCCTGGAGCATGGATGGAGGCCAAGCGCAGGAGGTATCTCTCTTAAATGAATAGTTGCACCGCTGGCACTGCTCTTCCTCCCTCCTCCTCCTCTTTCCCCCACGCTGGGAGTCAGGAGTGCTGCTGGAAACCATGGGGACATTGCACTGGGCATCACAGGGGAAAGGGAGAACGCTGGCTCTGTGAAGAGGGACAGGGGGACAGGGGCAAAGTCTGTAGTGTGAATGTCCAACCCAACACAGTAACACATCTGTTAGAAAGAGGAATCAGAGAGCTGTAGGCTAGGCATGCTCTGCTGGTCATGATGGAAAGCTTTGCCAGGCTCAGGACTATAGGAAGGGCTGTTCCCTGCTGCTAGTGTTTTTCAGAGTGGATATAGGCTTACATCATAGTGATAATGCCCACTTTCTTTACAATTTGCCATTCGCCATCAATCCCCGTCATTTTCCTTTCCTCCCTCGTGTCTACCCCTGTAGCCCTGACTGTTGCTATAGGGGCAAGGGTATAGGGTCATGTCCTGGCTGTGCATTTTGTGTCCTTCTCATACAGCAGCCTGGCTTTAGCATTCCTTCTTGCTAACAACTCTCTGCTGATCACACTATGTGCAGCCCTTGATGACGATGGATGTGCCTCGCAGCAGCTGGGCGGGAGGTGGGCAGGGAGCTGCTTAATAAGCAGAACTTAAATTAAAAAACAAAGCCCAAACCTTATCAGAAAAGAAGCAGCAATATGATTTTACCACCAGCCATTGTGCAAAAATGGCTGAGACCACAGCATTTGCATGATGGTGAGTCTGTCTGCCTGCACCTCAGACACCACATTTATTTGCCTACCACCGCTTCTCATTTGTCTTTTCTTGTTCAGCATTGCAAAGTACCTCCAAGCATATTTCTTATCAAAGTGCTGAGCAGTTTTGAGCAGGCTGTGCTTTAGCTGGGGAGTGGAGCGGATAATTACAGAGCTCAGCCCACCTGCCATCAGGAGCCAAGTGATAAACCCAGATTACTTCAGCCCCAGGTTTTCCCTCTGTTTCAACAACAGTGTGGCCCTCCTCTTGCCTCTGTGCTGGGAACACCAGTAGATCCTGCCCCATCTCACTGGAAAATATCACTGGGCTGCCCCTATACTGCTTTATGAGGAGCTGGTCGCAGCCATGGTGCTGCTGCGAGCTCACTGGGCTGCTTGTCCCCTGTGTGAGTGGAAGCGCCTGAGTCCCTTGCGCTCATAGATAAATCTGTCCTTGCACATTACCCAGCTCTGGTATTGCAGAGCTGGCATCTGCAGCTATTCTATTCTATTCTATTCTATTCTATTCTATTCTATTCTATTCTATTCTATTCTATTCTATTCTATTCCAGGTATAGTGAGGATGGTGGGGACAAAGATCTCTCTGCCAGTCTGTCATGCCAATGATGCCACTGGCATCCTCCTTGCCATCAGCTCCCTCCTGCTGACTAATGCAAACCATCACTGAAGCCAGGCAAAAAGCCATGAAAAAGACCAAAATGAGTGCTCAGGCCCTGCCCAGTTCCACTACTGCTTCCTGGCTCCGACCATATGCTCCCAACATGGCTGGGTAATGCTACACCCCTGGTTTGCAGGGGTGATGCCCCATGCAAGCGGTGGTGGCACATCCCGAGGGGCCTGTTAGGACAGATCAAAGCTGAGCACCTACAGCATGTCGGCGTGACATGTACAAATGCGGAGCTTTTGCCTCTGTTTATGTGCAGCGTGTTCCATAGTTTTGTATTTTGTAGTGCTATGAAAGCTTCAAAAGTTCCATTTCTGTTAACAAGCCCATAAAGCATAAGGTTATTAAATGTTGTTTATAGTACCCTGTCTGAGAAGCTCATTCAGTTACCAGCTGGTTTGATTTTTGCTAAAAGCAACGTTCATAAGGGCCACAAGTTGTGTCTGCATGTGCTATGGGAGCTTGCATTGAAAGGGCAAGAAGAACAGTGGTGATGCCATCATCATGCAATGGCTGAATTACTCTGTAGTAGGGATGGTCAGTGTTTTCAGAGATGAATGAAATATGTTGGCTTTGTGACTGAAAAAATGTTGCATTTAAACATCTAAAAATTTTTTTTTGGTAAAACTTTTTTAGCATTGGTTATTCTCTGCAAACTTTACTGGAATTTTATTAAGGTCATTGTCTTAAAGAGCACGTTTCACATTTGCTTCTTTGGTGAAAAAGTCACAGTTTAGGTCATTTCATCACCTAGTAATCACCACAAAACAATAAAGTTATTGTGTATGTGGAGTATCAGAAGCTGTGGCTGGGCAGGTGATGGTCATGCAGACTGAGGATTAGGTGAGAGCAACGTGGCTAGCATGGCATCATGCAGACCAGGCATTTGCAGAGAGGAACAGTTGGAAAAAAAGAGTTTATACTGAGTTGAAGGAGATGCCTGTTGACGTGTTGGGAAAGGATCTCAAGGCTTCATCCACGTGGGCCTGCTAGGAAGGTGGGACTAAGAGCACATTCACAGTCTCAGGGATATTTTTTCCCCAAGAAGGAAGTCTAATGTGGGGTCTCTGGCCAGACTTACCGTGGCTGAAGCACGGGGTAAGAAGAGCACCTCTAGGAAAGTCACTAGTGAGTTTTCTTCACCGTTCTTAATTGCAAGAGATAAAGTAAGAGTTTAGTAATCAAGTCTGGCATGCAACTGTGAGCACAGACATGCATGGGGCAAATGTGACAGAGCACCTACTACAGCAGGCGCCAAGGTTTGGGGACCGGGGGCTGGGAGCATGGGACAGGGCAGAGGGGCATCTGGTATAAGTGTCCGGTATAACATGTCACCCCAGCGTGACAATGGCAGCAGCAACCTGTCTCCAGGAATCATCAGATGATGTCTTTTATTTTATGCCTGAAATAAGTTTTACAGATAAGACAATGTTTATTCTGTAAATAATTCTGAAGGCCATTTTCAGTTTGAAAGAATAAAGTTGAAAATACTGTAAAAATGTATTTGTATTGAACCGTGCCTACAAAATGGAGGCAGCTTTGATTTTATTTTTTTCCTGAAACCCTCTTTTCAGCTAGCCTTAACTTTTAATACTGACAGCAAAGTCCATAAGCTTATGCTCAGATATTGACAGTGACTTGATTGCAACAATTAGGAAAGTGACTTGGCTGATCTGAAGGTTTAAGGCATTCACACCACAAAAAGCATGACTGGAAATCCGTTGGACTTAGAATTTACTTGGAGAGATTTAAGGAAGGGCAGTTGGTAAGACAGAGTAAAACAGCTCAAAAGCTTTGGAGAGTCAGTGAGATCCCTGGAAGATCAGATGCTATTTTTTTCTGAGACTCTTTGGGAGGGAGGTTTTTGGATAATAGGTTTTATAGAGAAATTTCCAGGGCCTCTTTGTTTCAGCCAGGTCATACATATAAAAATATTACAACACAGATGCTCCAAAGGGAAGGCGTATATAAGACAGGCTATGGGACAGTACTAGATGTATATTGTACCTGGCATATTATGGATGTGAGACACCTACATGGTTAAATCATATCCCTCCTTTCTTTCTTGTTTATTTTATCCTAGATTCAGTGGGACAAACTCACCCCCTCATGAAAGATCTGGCAGCTCCCTCCGAGTCCTGAACCCTATCCAAGTGATAATTATACCTGTTTGAAATCCGGGAGCCGAGAAGTAGCCTCCAGCCACTCAACAAAGGCTGCTCCAGCGCTCCGAGGAAGCGGTGCCGACACTTCCCTTCTCCTTGTCTGCCTCCTGCCGAAACGCATTTGCAGAGTTTCCTGAAGCCTCTAAGGCTTTTCCAGAGATCTGGTGGAACCAGACCTGGTATCTCGTGAAGTATCATCGCATGCAAAGACAAAGAAACACCCCCACGGGCATAGCTAATGCAGACAAACCTTAATGGCTTTCTCCCCACCCCACCTCCCCCCCAGTTGCAAATGTATAATTAATCTCAGTTCAAATTTACATGTTTGATCTGCTTCTTTTAAGCTTCAGGTGTCTTGGAAGGAAGGGGAAGACGTTGCGATTTGTTGTGGAGTGCCTAGGATACGCTGGGTGTTTAGGTGGGCAGATCCCCTGTGCCCGGTGCTGCTCAGGTGTGGAGGGCTCCTGGCTCGCAGACGTGGGGTGGGAGGGCAGAGGCTGGGGTGCTTCCCAAGCCGGGCGTCGTGAGCCCCTTCACCCCAAACCTCCCCTTCTCCCGGGCTCCCGTGAGCGGTGAGGGCACCTGCGGCCCGGTGGTGGAAACCTTCTTCAGACAAGAGGAGCTAATCCTCCAGCAAACAGACCCTGCGAGTCCTCGCTCCCGCAGCGTAAAAGAAAAGAAAGGCGTAGAGATGAAAAACGTATCCACTTCAAACGGGGAAATTTCCATTTGAAGTGCCGTCTTCGAGTCAAGTCCTCCCCAGCAGCAGCACTTTTTTCCCCTCAGTAGTGTGTATCAATTTCTTCTGACACAGTTTCATGGCTTCAGGATAAACAAGCCCAGCTCCACTGGTATTATATTTTACAACTACAGACAGACCACGGAGATTAAAATTCTTTGGATGAGTCACCAAAGACGGGCAGGGGGGAGGCGGGTCTGCCGGGCGTTGTGAAAGGCAGGTTGAACGCAAAACAAACTGAATCCAGCCTTCCATCCCCGGCGGTGCCACGGAGGCCGGGCCTTCCCCGGTGCCGGGAGGAAGGCGGACGCGGGCAGCGGGCGACGAGGGCAGAGCGAAGGGGACACCATCGCGAGGGGCCCTGCGTGCTGCGGAGATGGCGGAGGTGGCATCTTGTCCTCGCATGGCGGCTGACTCAGGGCTGGGGAGGCCTCGGGGCTCCTCTCACCCCTTATGGCGCAATATTAATTTCTCATGTCCCTGGCAAACACAAGTAGCTGAAGAAGAAAATCATTTCCGGTTGATCCACGAGGGTTTGGGTTTTGTTTTGTTTTCCCACTGGAACCAAAGGCCTCCCTTGAATGTTTTCTTCCCCGAAGTGAGCGTTTTGGTTTGATCTCTGGATGTTTTGAAGTCCTTCACGAAGTAAAGCGAAATGAAACCCCGCGTGCTGACACGCATTGCTGAAATGTTTGCTGCCAGAAATGTCAGTCCTACGCTGTCCTTTTTCCCGGTCCACCCTCCTTTCCCACCTTCCTGACTAAACCCCCTGATGAATTTGATGTGAAGTCTAGATGACTCAAATATGCTTTATCAGAAAAAAAACCCCTATCATCTCCTCTTGCAAAGAGAAGTCAAGGCTGCGCCTAGACAGAGCCGCTCAGTGGGGTTCTGTATGCTGGGAGCGAGAGGTTGTGTCTTCATCCTCCTTGTGATGGAGACAGCGGGACTCAAACATCCCCACGAGCAACCTGATGCGCTCTCAGCTTCTGTCCCTTAGCACATGAACACATGCAGGTGGCAAAAGCGAGCTGGCACGTTTAGCACTTCACACAAATCTAGGTCCTGCATCCGCAAAGCACAGAGGAATTTAGGCACATCGCTAGCACTGAACTCAAGGTGAGCCTCTAGCTCAGAGGCTCTGCTTCGTAGCCAGAGGACTACGAAAAACTTGTCTAAGTTTTGCAGCGACTGCTTGAAACTCCGAACAGTTTACAGGGTCTTCTGCTTTCACTGTAGACCGTGACAGGAATGAACTCATCCCTGCAGCAGTGCCAGAAGCCGCAGGAGAAGATGGGCACGCAGGGCTGCGGCATGCCCGCAGGGCTGGTGCTGAGCACCAGAGAGGCGCTGCCTTGCTCAGCAGCACTCGTAGGTGCAGAAGGTGTTGGTCCCTGAATCAGAGCTTGGCATTTAAATAGGAAAGACTGATAAAAACTGAGATTAAGGGAAGTGATTTTTATCCCTGTTAGGGCACCAAGACATAGGAAGGTGAAATGACCTGGTACAGGCTGGACAAGTCTGTGGTGGATCAGAGTGCTGAAAGCTGCTCTCTGAAGATGTAACCGAATGCCTCAGCCTTACGCCGAACTTTTCTCTCCAGGAACCAGTCTGTGATGGAGCATTCACTTTCTGCCAGAGGAACAGGGAGGAAAGGAGACAGCAATGGTGCTCTTGGCTGCTATTGATAATCATCAAATAGTTTGAGTTCCTGCCCGAGAGACAAGGAAACGAATATTTATCTTGCAAACAAGGCTTCATGTTTCTCGATCAAGATAAAACTTCTGTCTCATCCACTGACCATTAATGGAAGAGCTCATGGGGTCCGGCAGGAAGAGCAGCCAGAAGCCTGCCTGTCTCCTGAACTCATGGGATTTGTGGAGGCCTTGCCCAGGCTGCCTGCAGCCCTGGGACTGAGGCGGGGAGGGATGGGGGGAACAGGAGGGTCAACCCCTCTCCAGAGCAGCGTGCAGCCCCCAGAACGCCACACGCCTGTGAGCAAGGGTCTCCTTCCCTGCTCACCCCTCCGTGGCCTGGCCGGCTGCCCTACGGGTGCTGCAGCCCTCCCCAAGACCCCTTCACTGGGGGGGGATTTTGCTCTGTGGAGGTGCCCACTGGCTTTGCAGGCTCCTGGGGAAGGAAAGCACCAGGCACAGCGCTGCCTGCACCCAAAGGCGCCCTCCTGCCAGCACAGCCCCGTGTCCCAGGCTGGGCAAAGAGGTTTCCGTGGGTGGAGAGGTTTCCACTCCACCCCAGGGCTCAGTCTCCCCACCATGAAGGAGCTCTGGCCCTGCAGACACACACAGGCTTATGTCGAGAAGGAGGCAAAGTCCTTTCTGGGCTAGACTCAAAATACACAGATACTCAAAATACTCAAAATGGAGAAGAAAATACAAAAAAATACTCAAAAGATGGAGACAAAAGTGCTTGTCATGGTCCTTTCTGTATCTGCCTGATAAAAAAGCTCCTATGAGAAGTGAATGGAGAAAATCCCTTTAGCAACAGCTACAGTATAAATACTCTCCAGGGGAAAAATAATTTACAGTGATACTTTTTTCTTCCTCATCCAAGAAGTGGTTAAGGATTTGGCAGAGAAACAGTAGAAGAACTGATCAGCCTACCTATGATTTTAAAGTTTAATTACTTGTCTGTGAATGCCACAAATTTATAGCCCAACAATAATAAGCGTTAGCCAAAAATAAAACAACCATATTGCCTTTTTTTTTTTTTAAAAAAAGATTAAAAGTGCAAACAGGTTACAACTCTTAAAAGCGAAGAGCTGGGTAACCAGGTGATTTATTGGCAAGGTGCTCCTCCAGCCAGGAAACCCACCTTTTCCTTCTGCCTGGAACTGCAAAAAGGGTAATAAAAACCTAGGGGATTTTATTTCTCTTTGACAGTACAACCTGGAGCCTGCTACCTGAGGACTGAAACAGAAACAAAGCACGGCGCTGGTACCGTGAGACCCGACTGCTGTAACCCGAAGGGCTCGTGGTTGCTTGCTGCACAGGGATGCTGCTGCCCACAGGGCCCAGGGGAGGTTTTGATGGCTATTCTACGTCTTCCCTCTGCCCTGAAGGGTGAAGACCAACCATTTGGGGCAGAAGTGCGCTTGGGTGCTCACGCTGACATAGAAGAGCTAAGGCCAAGCTTTATGCAATCCTTTGTACACTGCAGGCTAGGCAGGGTTCAGCGATCCAGATCCTCCTCCATTATTCCAAGTACTGTATTTGAGTGCTTTTCATTTCCTTCCCTTCCCCCTCAAATTTTGTCATAAAACCCTAATGTCTTGTTCTCGGGTGTGTGTATTCACAACCGCCGGCAGCCAGCTTTTCTCCCTGGGCGGCTCTTCCCTACGAGCATGCTCAGGTTTGGTAATCTCCTACCGCTTAATTGACTCGGGTAATAAGCTGCTGCTCTAAGCATCAGGGCTTGGACCTTATTGCGCACACACCCACCGCCTCATCTTCCCCTGCGGGAGCTGCACCCCCTCCCTCCCCGTGGGTGCCCGCAGCGGCCTCCTTCCCATCTATTTCTTCTTCCCCTCCTGACACATGACAGGGGAACAGGTTCCCCGGGTTTGCACTTCGCAGGGAAGAGCAGAAAGCCTGACCTACCCGACTTCCCACCCCACGCCAGCTCGCTGGGTCTGAGAACAGAGAGGGGAAGAGCCTGGGCTCCCACCTTGCCTGCCCAACACAAGGCACAACCTACGCAAGGGAAAAAAGGGGTCGATGCCTCAGTTTCCTGAGGCACCAAGGGAGAAGAGAAAGGAGGAAAACGCTTCCCCCGCTTCCAACCGCCTGCTGGGCAAAGCTGAGGCTTAGCAGAAAGCAGGGTGCTGGTGTAGGTCAGCTGGGGTGGGGGAATTGGGGGGAATAGCAATCCAGGCTGCCCCTGGCACCTCTTTTTAAGAACAGGCTCCATCACAAGGCTGACTCAAACGCCTCAGTGTCGAAGGGAGGGCAGCCCAGCCCCTACGTGTCTTCTGCTAAGCTAGTAAATGTTAAATTAAGTGCTGGCAGATGACTCCATTTCCCTTTCCTGGTCCTAATGTCTGCAATTAAGATTAGTGATTATTTTGGTTTCTGAACTTTATATACAATGTGAACTGAAGCAGACTCCTGGGTTTTGGGAATGAGGGGGCAGTAAGATGGGGATGTGCTCAGCACCACAAAAGCCACCAGCAGCAGCAGCTCGGGCTGGGGATTGCTTGGTCGGTGCCTGAGGAGGCTGGGTTGCACATCTGCCCGGGGGGTTCAGGGGCTTTTCTGTGCCCTCAGCTCCCCGCCTCCCTCCGCTCACACACCGCTCGGTACTCCCCCCACTGCAGGGAATGACTCCCACCCTCCTGTTACATACTGCAATTAAAAAACAAACCCAAAAAACCCACCAGAAACCACATAATTATTGGTGGTTTGTGGGTGCCAGGAGGTTATCATCTTCCTCTCCCTCCCACACCGTAGGGGACAAGGCACCTGTGCCCGGTATCGCCCTGGCTGGGGACCTGCAGAGCTCCCGCTTTTCCGCCGTACACCTCCCACTGCCACTTCTCCGAGCAGAAAACCAGAGGCGCTGGCAATCAAAACCCCTGGCGCTAGGACAGGGCTCAAGAGAGCAAAGCAAATGCCAGGTACAGGCAGGGCCCTCTGTTTAATTGAAGCCTTCCTTCTGCAAGCAGGGGAGCGTGTTGGCACATGCTGCAGGAGGGATATTGCTTTGTCTGATCACTTTGAAGACTGGGAGGCGGAGGGAGAATTGAAGAGGCCAGTTAAGTGTGTTTATGTTTGAGAGGAACAAAGGAGAGCGGAGGAGAGGCCGGGGGTGCCTGCGCCAGAGATGTGTCAGAGATCACTTGTTCCTCCTGGGCCAGAACACCAGCCCGGGACCACCAGCGGAGGAGGAAGCGGTGTGCGCAGAGCCGGGTTTAAAGCAGGGAGAGGAAAGAGAGAGCAGAGAAAAAGAAAAAAAAAAACCTCTCAAGAGACTTAGGATAGTGATAAACGTGACACAGGTTAGACACTGGGCTCACAACCAGTGGGATGTGCGATACAGCACAAATACGCCACAGCAGGTAACACTGCAAGCGTGTACCTTGCTGGGTCCTGGTTTCACTTGGGGGAGGCTGAGTTAGGGAAGTTCGGAAGCCCTGGTGTACACAAAGTTTAACCAAGTCGAAGGGAAGGAGGCCATCAGCTGCACCCCAGCTCTGCCATCTGTTCTGGCAAGTGAAGCACGGGTCCCCCCAGTCGCAGCACTGCGGGGAGGAACTGCCTTCCCGGGGGGCTCACACAGCCCAGGGGCTGAGTGCTGCCCCTTCTGCCTCGCGCTGCACCCCGGCAAATGGCACCCCCCAGCACGGGGGATGCTCTTTCGGCGTCATCCACCACCACCAAAAACCTGAAGTGCTTTTCTGCTCGCTATTTAATGCTATGCTAACGGGAAGGGCACCTGCACAAGCCTCTGAGTGCACTGCAGTCGGTTCCTGGCAAGAGAGGAAGCGCCCATGCTCGCTGTCGCTGCACAGCACCGGTCCCTGCCCTGCAGCGAGCCCTGTGAGCACAGAGAGAAGGAAGGTGCCATTGAAGCCACCACCAGAGATGATACCTTCTACTTCCCAGAGGCGGTAGCTCCGTTTTGGCAGGTCCAATTTGTAAGTTAAAACATCTTGTTCTCAAGCAGAGAGTAAGATAACTGCAGTGAGCTATTTGTTCTCACTAAAAAGAAGCCTGCATCCAAGGACTGGTTTTATTGCACTGGCTGAAGGCAGACTTAATGCAGACACCCTGTGCAAGCCCCACGGCCACCAAGCCTTCTGCTGCAGGTCACCATCCAGATGACTGAATCAGCTGCACTTAGGGAGGGAACGGACGAGTGCCTGCAGTTGGACAGAGGTGTGCAACAGCTCCAGGGGTGTGCTGTAGATGTGGATCTCCTACCTGCGGTTTTCTACCAAAAAAAAAAAGAAGAAAAAAAAGACCCTAACAATCATTCACCAAAGCTTTTTCAGTCTTTTGGGGAAGGGAGGGAAGCACATCATACATTAACAGATATTTCCGAGTTCTCAGTAACCTTCCATGGAAGCAGAGATGGTTGAATAGCACATTGGCTCTTTGGTGTTGCCAAGATGCTTCTGCAGATCCCCCTGTATTTCAGCATATGAATTTTAATACTGCGTGCCTTCCCTACCTACCAATTTTTTAAATTTATTTTTTAACATGCAGATTAAAAAAAGCTATTGGACAACCCTATTTGGAGAAAAGACAGACTTGAAGTAGAAAACCATCCAGGTTTAAACAAAGACTGGGAGACATCTTACATTTTTACTCTTACTTTTTTAGGTGGTTAGGAAACTAGCACTCTCCTCCATACAGCACAACATATAACCAAAACTATTACAAGCTTTGCAACAGGAAACCAAAACTGACAGCACTTCTTGCATTTTTGAATGCTAATACATAAACACTGATAATCAGGAGAGGCTTAAGGCATACATATGAGAACACCTCCATTGCTGCTTGTAAAAAACTGAAATTTGTCTTCTACAGCAATGGCAGGTAACAGTTGAAAGAACTGTGTTTGAGAAATGCTTCTTTATTTTTAAATATGAATGTTTTAAGGGTTCCCTTGCATTCCACATCACTGAGTCTGAAATATTTTTAGGCAGAAACTTCTGCATGGAACATGCACTTCTGCAGATTTGATATGAACAATTTGTCTTTCAGTCACTGGAGGCTAACTCACATTTCTAAGTGAAATGATTTTTGTTTGAAATTCAGCAAGTCTGTCTCAGACCTCAGAGATGGCAACCTGGAACAATTACACAGGAGAAAGCCGGGGAAAACAAGAAACTGTCTTTAAAGTCAAACTCACAAGGACTTACGGCAGTGACGATCACTGCATGCACTGCTTCTGAACCTGCAGCAAATACAGTATTTGAACTTAAGAAACCAATAACCACAAAGTGATTAAGACAGCAAAACGCCATTATGCCTCCTGAAATCAACAGGTTTCAGCTAAGATCCTGAACTTAAAGGACTGTTTCATCAAAAGGCACTCCTGTCCATCAATCACTATCTGCTCCTTTTACGAGCCCCTGGCAGGGCTCCACTCCTGCTTTGAGGTTTTGTTTTCCTCCAGCCGCCCTCTTGTGTCTGCATACAGGCTTACAGGCAAGCTCCATCCCCTACCCAGGGAGGTGGACCCCGGAGGCCCTGAGAAAGACAAATCGTAGGTATCGCACTCTTGTCATAACCAAGTTGAGAAAACAGCACTACATTGCCCGTCTCTTGTATCCTGCAAGAAATTCTGCCGTCTGCACGTTTCTTTGCAAGATCCATCAGCCGAAGACAAAAAGTGGTGGGTTTCAAGCTCATATATGTACTTTAGAGTAGACAACAGACATTTTAGCCACAGAATAAACATGACACAGACACACTGCAGTATCCATCTTCCCATTTTATTTGTAATCAACAAAATGATCTAGTGGGGATGGTCAGCTTCCTCTCCAGTCTTAGTTAATGAATGTAAAAGAAACATCACAAATCACATCGTACTGGGCCTGACCCTGCAACTGGACTCACTTGAATCAGAGCTGCAGGACACAGTGAGCAATATTGTCCAATCCAACTTTTACATGCTTAGGACTTTGCAAAATGTTGGATTAGCACATCTGTAAGTTGTTAAGTCACAACTTTTACTAGGCAAACAAAACCTTTCAAAGCAACATACTCAGTCCACTAGCATTTCCACAAGACTGTGGAACACCTACTTGTACTGTGCCAAGTACCCCAGGTGCTGCGTTAAATGGGAGAGGGTGGGGGAAGAGGGGAGGACTGTGCCTCAAGCCTAGCTAGTCTCGCTCAACCCAAGTGGGAGACTCCCAACTCTGTATTTCTTACCCAATTGCCACAAACATGCGACAATATAGACTATGCATAAGGGTATCTGCAAACAGAGTAACTTCTCCCTGCCCAGAAGCGCTATGCCCTGCCTATCAGAGTACTTCTATATGCAGGAAGAGCTCCAGGCACTCAGTGTGGAGACAGCACGTCTGGTTCCTACGCCATCTCCATACGCCTCCAGCTGATGGAGGTGGTCTTGCAGCACAGCAATTAGTGACAACTCAGGCAAGTCTGAGGTCCTGCCTGTGGAATCATCAGGCAAATGGGGGAGGGACTGCATACAAAAACCAAGACTTACTTATTTTTTTGCCCTTTCATCACAAGAAAAGAACACCATATGACAAGGAGGGGGGTAGGGAGGCATTAATTATGCCTAGGAGTGGTTTAAAATAGGGGTATCCTCATCTGTTGTGTTTCCAGAACAGGGATGTGATATCTGAGCATCCTATAGAGTCCAAGAGGTGTGGGAAGATGATGGTTCTAGTCAGTTTTCTGTAAGGCCTGGAGATGTGGGTGCGTTTCTGCTGCCTTGTCAGTTCCTAGCCTTTTATAACAGCAATAGGCCTCAGTTTAATGGCTTTCTTGCTGATGCCAGCTGCATGGCAGGTGTTAACCACATCTGTCACGTTCTTATAAGACTCTGGTGCCTGCAGGGGGAAGAGAGAAAAAAAGACAAAACTATAAACAAGCCAAAGTCACAGGAAGTTAGATGTAGGCTTTTGATATCCCCTCTTCGCAAAAATAGAATCATATGAATTGAGGGTATAGAAGTAGGTGAACATACTGAGCATCTGGCCACCTTACATATCTAAGAAATCTATGAGACATTTAACTTTCCAAATAAGCTTCACTGTATTTCAGATAAAATACTAGCTATTTTGGTTCAGTTTTCCCTATATTCTCAGATAATCCAGTCCACCAGCATGTGAGAATGTCAAGCCTCATTATCTGACAGGAAGTCACTCCAACTTTCTCCTTACAGATAGCCTTTAAGATTTATCTGCACTGCCCCTTAGTGACAGGAATCAGGGTTGAAGTCTAGAGCTTCCCCCTCCAGCATTCTGACAAGGAAGCTGCCCTTAAATAGAGATTTTAATGCAATCAACATGTTTGTACAACACCAACACCCATAACAGCATAGTTCCAAATGATTAACACGCTTCTATAAGTGAGGTTGTGAACAGAAGACATTCTATCATGTTAGTGCAGAGGAATTGGAAGTCACGATATTCAGTTTTCTAGCCACTCAGAATTCTCTTCTTCTTGAGCACATACAGGAATTCATCTTAAAAGAGGTGGATCTTTCATACACTGCTAATAATCTACACGACAGCTGCAGTGTAAACTAAGTTTAAAGTTGGGAGAACATCATTCAAGAACAGAATCCATAAAACATAACTACTGTGATGCTCACACAAAGACTTCTCAGGGTCAATAGTAATTATCCCTATCGCCAGGCAGAAGAAAAAAGCATACCCCCCAAAACCTGTCAAAGAGTCATCTCCCATTTCAGCAGAATTTTAGGGACAGGGAATACTTCACATTATTTTCCAAAAAACAGCTCTATCGAAAATTGCACAAGCTGTTTAGAGTACTAGCGATCACTTAGCAATGCAAAAGAGCAAGTCAGGGAGGGTCATTCAGCCAAGGAGCAAGACTCCTTTTTCCCTCTCAGATAATGAAGTATTAAACTCACTTCTTCCATGACCAGTTTGGGAGAAGCAACACGGATGGCAATGCCCATGTCAGCCAGCTTGTCCAATACATCCTGGAAGTCCAAGTTACGTCGAGATTTGGCTCGAGACAGTGCACGACCCTAGACAGCAGTTTTGTTAGTTCTATTTTTTTGCAGCAGTTTGGAAAAACATTATTACATTATAAGTAAACACAGAATGGCTGAGAGCACAGACCACAGTAAACCACAAAACAGGAAATTAATTTAGACTTTAGGTGGTGGGCTCCTGCAAAAATCACACATATGATTGCTAGGAAAAGTTCCATGTGTATAACATACTAGTCTGCAAGTGTCTTTTTACCCAAACCACTTGTCAGACAGTGTTCAGGCGTCAGGGTTTTACTGGAAGCTATTTATCTTCCTCAATCATCCTGTCTCACACTGTAAATAACAGGAGAGAAAAAAACCTTCTTCTAACTACTGAGGAGTTTTATATGGACAGCCTCATCACAGTTAATCCTTCTTGTTATTTCAGAGATACCAGAATTTGGTAAGAGGAGCTCATTCTCCACATCTTCATCCTAACATTTGCCTTGTATAAAGCAGCACCCTCTACATCTTTGGCAGTAGTCGTCAAAACTACTCAGTATGGGACAAAGGGGACTTTTAGCTGCAGTCCTCCTGGGCTGGGATTACTGTGGCAAGGCTACTCTCTACTTGTATGACTAACAGATGAATCACACACTGGATGACCCTTGAAAAACCTTGTTCTCTGGCTGACCGTCTCATTCCAATCCCTTCCTGAAATAACTTTTTGACTTACAGCTCCATGGCAAGTAGTTCCGAAGGTCTCAGTCATGCCTTGCTCTGTGCCAGTAAGAACATAGCTACAGGTGCCCATAGTGCCGCCGATCAAAACAGGCTGTCCAGTCAGCTGTGGATGCAAAGTATTAATTCACAAGAAAAAGCCTAAAAAACTCATTCTTAATAAAAGCCTGAGAGGAGCTGTATCTCCAGAAAAGGAGGTCAGGTTCACATTCCCTCAGAGCATCCCTGCTTGCCTCGGGTGCCTGATATCAAGGATTCTGGAGAAATAACTGCACTGAAAGATGCAGACCAGCAGATTAAAAGACTTGTGTCCACAGACAGACAAGGCAAATCACTGAAGCCTGCCCTAGGTATGAAACACTTCTTTCCCTTCATGATCTTCCAACCATTGTGGGTGTGGAGCAGAAGAGGGAGCTCAGTGTCCCAAAGATCTAACACACAAGACAAGCAGAACGTTGCCACCCCATTACGGTTCCAGCGCTGTTACCTCAAAAAAGGAACTCACAGCATTTAGATCTGTGTTAGGGACCCTAAATTGTCAGATTCATCCAGAATTCTCTTCTGATTTCCTTCTCCCACAGCTGAACTTACTTGATAATCAACAGCGATAAGAGGATGGTGAGGAGGGAAGGCCCTGGTTGATCCCTTTCTGTGCACCAGCAGAGTCCGCTCCTTTCCATCCACTACATGTTGCTCCACTTTGGCAATGTTGTGAGACACATCATAGATAACATGCATATCAAGGTCATCTGGGGTTGTGTTAAAGACTTTGGCAAAGGCCTAAAAAGAGAGCAAATCGGGATGTGAAGTACAAGATGGTAACTGCTGTGTACATGTGGAAGATTTACAATCTTTTTAGGAATTAAAAGGAACAAATTTGCTTGAAAGTGTTTCTTACTGATAAGTCACTGACCTAAACATTTGGCATGGCAGGTAAGAAACTTCAGTCAAATTCAGCTACAACGGAATTAAATAACAACGCTGAGTGTGACAGAATTGGACTGCCTAGATTGTTTATCTGCCCATTGGCAGCTTTAATGCTGGAATTCAGTCAGATATCAGCTAGATAAGTTCTTGCAATTCTGAAAAGATGGCTTCAGCAGTGTAAAAACAATTTTCTTGTATCCACTTCTTCCATTTCAAGGCATTTTCAAAAATATTGCCAAAGTGGATTCTGCAAGTACAATCCAGTGATGTTGAGAGGTTTTAGATGGCTTGCCCATGACTGCAGCTTTGCGTAAGTCTCTCCAGAAAACACAGTTTAAGAAGCACTGTCCTGGTTTCGGCTGGGATAGAGTTAATTTTCTTCCTAGTAGCAGGCATAGTGCTGTGTTTTGGATTTAGTATGAGAAGAATGTTGATAACACACTGATGTTTTTAGTTGTTGCTGAGTACTGCTTATGCTAGTCAAGGACTTTTCAGCTTCCCATGCTCTGCCAGGTACACAAGAAACTGGAAGGGGGCACAGCCAAGACAGTTGATCCAGACTGCCCAGAGGGCTATTCCATGCCATATGACGTCATGCTCAGTATAGAAACTGGGGGGGGTTGGCCGAAGAGCAGCGATCGCTGCTCGGGAACTGTCTGGGTATCGGTCGGCGGGTGGTGAGCAATTGCATTGTGCATCACTTGCTTTGTATATCATTATTATTATTATCATTATTATACTATTACTATTAGCATTACTATTTTACTTTATTTCAATTATTAAACTGTTCTTATCTCAACCCAGGAGTGTTTCTCACTCTTACTCCTCTGATTCTCTCCCCCATCCCATCAGGGTAGGGGGAGTGAGCGAGCGGCTGCGTGGTGCTTAGTTGCTGGCTGGGGCTAAACCACGACAAGCACAAAAATTAAAATGATGTTAAAATACTGCAGCTACTCTGTGTTCCTTATGTCTGGCATAAAGCGGGAGATGTGTATCAAAATATTTGCATCAGAGACTCTGCTCCTACCTGTCTTGTTAGAAAAGTCATAGAAGAGCGGTTGACCCATGCATAGTTTCCAGCAGCTGCCATTCCCTTCAAGTAGTCCTGTCCCTCTGCAGAGGCAATCCTGGCACATGCCAGCTGGCGATCATTCACTATGATTTTGTCCCGTTTCATAGCTTTTTCCATAGCCACCAATGCATCTGGGGAATAAAACCAGTAAGTCTAAGTGACTTCTTAATTTTATTTCAATCTCTGAGATTAACATGGGTGTCTACAATTTCTATTCTGAATTTGTCTGTCCGATGGTCAAACCTACAGCTTCTTCTTAAATGCAAAAGCAAACCTGTGCCAGAACACTATCAATTGTTTGCAAACAGACAACCCCTGTCAAGGCAACTCAGAACAGACTCAGCGATTACACTGCAAGAAATGCTCTTTGGTGCTGGAGTTTACTGTCAATAACAAGACTATACCGAGAAGTTTGCTTCACTCCAGGTACCCATGCCAGTCAGACCATACCTGTGGCAACTTGGTGGCCCAGGCCTCTGCTGCCACTGTGGATCATCACGCACACCTGCCCTTTGTGGTCAATGCCCATCTTCCTGGCAGCATATTCGTTGTAAATATCATCCACAACCTGGATCTCGGCGTAATGGTTTCCGGCTCCCAGGGTCCCCAGCTGTCAATCACAACACACTGATCAGACAGTGCTAGTAAAGCACCTCTGGGAGCACAGGGGAGAGCTACAGGAATATGTGTAACGGGACAAATTGCTACAGCAAGGTTTCGGTTTTAGAAAAGTTTTTCCATGAACACTAAAATCCCCATATAAACTGAAAGGAAGTAGAACACGGTAGCATTATCACTGTCCTCTTTGTTCAGATTTATAACTATTTTTACTGTTGGAACAAGACTGCGATTAAACAGAAGGGCCAGGATCTACAGACTGTGCTGCCACTTTTTTCCAACTTACTTAGGCCTAGTTGAAAGATGAGAAAAGTAGAGTATTGAGAATTCATCTTCAATTTGTATAGGCAAGGCAGACATATAGTCTTATACTTGGTTATAATTCCACAAGGAAGTTACAACACCCTGTTGATTAGGTACTTACAACATTTTAGATTAAAGCAAGATATTCCATTTCCAAGCCCAATTTTTTTCAACTCTGTAACAGATGATCACTTATTTGCAAGGCAGATGTGAAAATTGAGGGCGTAAGATTATTTTGAGGTTAAAATGCTATAATCTTGCAGTGCCACAATTCGTAAAACTCGAGAAATCATATAAAAGAAAGCTTTACAAATGGTAGCGTTAGTATAGCCATCTCAAAAGTGTTTCGCCCAGAGCAATGAGATGCTATGTATAGAAATATAATCTAACCCTTGAACTGCAATTCAAAATTATGAGCTAGTTCCATTTATCATGATATCCTTCCCTGCCCTGCTATGAACTTGCTGAACAAACAAGGAGAAAAGCTACAGAATAATTTGCCTGTCTCTTTAAAACAAAACTGTATCTGGATGGGGAAGTGCTATCGGACATGACTTCCAGCACCAGGTGTTAACTGATGAAAACCTGATGGCCCCAGGGACCTTGGGTATGCCCAGTATCGTTTCCCTCTGTTACAGTTCTGTCACGAATTATTCGGAAACGGCCCCACCATCTCACCTTTCCCTCTGCCCAGAAATGCCAGGCAGAGTTTCAAGAAAAGACACAAAATTAGAGAACTACCCGCTAACCTTTACATTTGAACCCTGGGAGTGCTCACAGCCCTCCTGAAACATAACATTACCTGAGGCAGGCCCCTCTTCTTTGCTCTTGAGGAGACCTTGTTGGGGTCAGCCTGCAGCATTCTTCCATATTCCTCACAGTGCTCCTTGTCCTCTGCCCAGGCATAGCCTTCCCGGAGAGACCAGTCCACACCCATCTCTAGCGCCTCTTCCAAATCCCTGCAATTATCAAACACCTACATAAAGTGGTTATCCTTGGAAATACTCAAAACTCCACTGAATATGGCCCTGAGCAACCTGATACAACTTTGCTGTTAGACCTACCTTCAGAGTTAGCCCTCCTTCATGCAAGGAGTTGGACGAGATGACCTCAAGAGATCCCATCCAACCTAAATTATTGTATGATTTTATGATCAGCCCCCAACTCCTCTAACAACAAGTCCAACTTCTTAATACTTCATTAAAATCAAGCTCTACAAATATATTAACTTTAGGTAGGTCATTACTTTTTCCTCTTTGTTGCATGGGCAATATCCTATTTTCTCTCTCATCCCTTTCAAAAAAAATACCTTTACGTTCATGGAGGTCTTCTGTCAGAAGGAATGAGAACCTTTCAAGAACTTTTAGTTATTTCAGGGTTTTAAATGGGGGAAGAAACAGCTGACTTTGTGCAGTGAGGATTATGCCAGTCCTCCTGGTGAAGCACATATGCAGAAAGAATGGAAAGAGTTTTAGAAATAATTTTTCTTTCTTAAAGTCTCCCACTGATGAATCTTTCATCAAAATAAACACCAGAAATGTCCCCTCTAGTGACGCATGCACAAAGTCATTCTCTTACTTGGCGTTCATGGGGATGACACCTTTGGAGCCGACACCAACAGGAATGTGGTCAAACATAGCCTGGGCAAGCTGCTCCTTCACAGGCTGCACATCACTTTCATCCAAATTTGTACGCAGTAAGCGGACACCACAGTTGATGTCAAATCCGACACCACCTAGAAGTGTAGAAAAAGCCATGGAGTTAATAAACAAAGTGTGCTGATGGCAAGTACTTGCTGAATACTTGCATTAAATCAGTGACCTGCTGACAGGGAGTATGTACTGAATGCTGTCATCTTAAACCTTCTTTCTGACACAATACTGTCAAAAAGGCAGAACTGCATTAAGCTTCATTTTAATAGATTTACATGAAGTCTCAGACTTCAAGACAGCCAAAAATGTAGTCTTGCAGAGAAAAACTTGAACAGTCTTAAAAAAACCCAAACAGTTTTTCAGTCTCGAGCATATGCTCTACAGACATAGCTGTACAATGGCCTACAGAGCTCTCTGTTTACAAAGTTGCTCCAACAAGTAGACAAAGAGAAGTAGACACAACTATAAAATATACTGTCCACCGAAAGCAGAGAGGATGTTCCTGGTCTTCTGCCTAAAGTCAGAAGAAAAGTGACAGATCTTAGCATGGCTCCCTGATGTAAGATGTTCTCAAAAGCAAGTCCCTGAAAGCAAGTCTGTTTTGAATCTTCACTGGAATAAATAATAACTAGTTATAATAAGTAATAAATATTTACAGAGAATATTAAACTTCACTGCTTAGTGTTTCGCTTAACTCTTACTATTTAATAAAAATAAATACTGCAGGGCAAGGCCTAATGTGAAAGATCAATCACGCCACCTTTAGTATGAAGGTTCTGGTATTAACTAGTGTCAGAGGGGGGTAACAGACTAAGAGATCTTGGGTTTGAGTCAATCACAAGCACTGGAACTGCCTCAAAACAAACCTGAAACATGAATATCATGTTTCATGACAACCACAAAAGCATCTCCAGACCATCAGTAATTAAAGACCCAGGTGTTTATTAAAAAGACAGACATATTTTAAGATCACATTTTTAATAAAGTGTAGAAATATTCTCAAAAGATGTTTTCAAACATTGCTCAAAGAAAACAGTCAGTTCTTTATCAGCCTGGTAAAACCCAAGTTCAAAGTCTTGTGCTCTCCCTTCAAAACTGAGAGATATCACAATCCCATGCCAAAAAACACAAGGGCAATTCCCTCTGTACTGTTTAGATGTTTTCAGTGTAACCACCTGCTCCATAAAGAATAAAGATTCTGAGTGCAAGAATTAAGCACCTTTTAACTCCCTATAATTCACATATTTTTTGCTTCATTTCTGTATATAAAGTACTGTAAAGACCTGCCATTTCAAAAACTATTTTTACACCATCCCAAATATTTCTCAGTGCAGGTTAAGTCAGTCATCCTTACCTGGTGAAACCACTGCTTCAGGATCATTCATATCAAAGGCAGCCATGTTGCCAATGGCAAACCCATAGCCAGAATGGACATCTGGAAGACCTATCGATCTCTGAAAGAGAATGAAGGAAATTTTAAAGTTTTATGAAACCCTGTGCTGCACAGAGTCACCCTGGTTATGCTTTGCCGTGTGGCAGTGGTTGTCACATTTGCAAACAAATATACCAAAGAGAGAATGGATGTTCAGACGTAGATGGAGTAAACACATCAATTCAGGTAAGCATCTAAACTCCTGCAGTTACAGGACAGACAGTCAAAGAAAGCAGAGAGCAGATATCACTCTGAAGCAAACACCCAGTGGCTAGTCAGCTGAGAAGCTCTCTTAGCTCTTTTGACCAGATCTCAGGAAAACTTAGCAAGAGCTTAAGCACCTAAAGGTAGGAATTGTGATCTCAAACTGAATTCTAACCTAGCTTTTTCTTGGACTCAAGAGTCCTTGCATTCAAAACTTATGCAGGCAAAGGCTTATGACTAGCATAACGCAGAGACGTAAGAGTGAAGATAAGTTTGTCTTTACCAAGTTCCACCTAGAGACATCTGCAATATTTAAATACTGTAAATGTAACAAGGCAAAAGTTCAATGCTATGGAATGGAATCATAAAACCATCAGCATTTTCTTTTCTTAGCTGTGTCATCAAACACTGACTGAAGACTGCACCCTGTAGGCAGGAAAAAGTCATCCTTTTAGGATGATATCCTGATAGGATAGGACCAGATAGGACAAGATAGGAGCTGTGTCATTATAATTTATAAAAGAATTCTTTTTATTGAACCTTTTCATATTACTACTAATTAAAGAAAGTAAGAGCATGCTTCTACACAGCTCCACAAGTCCAAAGTATATCTAGCCTGGCAAGTTTAGATTAGGACACCACAAACAGCAGTCTGCAATCTATTTAAGCAAACAAAAAAAAAAAGCCCCAAATACCCAGAACGCTGTCAGAAATTGGAAATTTTCAACCTATGTTAAACTGTTACCACGCTGTTGAGTGCACAGGAAGGCTCACTACCAACATTAAGGCAGCAACAACACCACAGACAACCATATAGCTTCCTGCTCTCTCCTCACTTCTCCATGCATTCCAGGTCAGCAGAGGCAACTCAAAACCAACAAACAGACAATATGAGCAGTGAGGGAAAGGTGGCTGAAGTGAACTGAAACAGCATAAAACAATGCTAAAAAAGCTTCACGTCAAAAGACAGTCAATGAAGTAAGCAGATACTTCCCTTTCTGACAACTTAGCTTTACAGCCTGCCCTTGCAAGCACTCTTTACTCATAGACAGGTTCCTAACACACACAGACTGTCTTGAAAAGAACTTGGGTCCACGCCCCTTCTCACACCAGAGTTTCCATTTAGAAGGCAAAAATCCCTGGCAAAGAGGAACAGAAAAAGAGCATTTTCAGAGCAGTTACTCACATGAACAATGCCAGGTAATGCAGCCACATTCCCAATCTGTTTCATAGCAGGCAGAAAGCCACCTGCACCTGGAAAAAAAAAAAAAAAAAAAAAGTAAGTAACCTGATAATTTACTATGCCAATCACAATGAAGTACTTTATAAAGAGGTTGCTTGAAACACTGGCAAAACAGAAGTCAGCCACCAGCAAGTATTCTAACCTGGTACAAAACACCTAGCATTATGCACGACCTGCAGTTTCATTAAATGAGGTATTATGCTAATGCCTTCCTTCTGCTGTGTTAGTGCCAATGCAGACCGATCTGTGCTAACAACAGAAGTGTACCACCACCAGCCCAGCTGTCAGATCTGGATCCAGCCCTGGGATCCAGTCCCACACAGAACAGCCAGGCCTGGGCTGCAGCCCCCACCAAAGCAAACTCTGAGAGCAGGTATTCAGAGAATGCTCCGGAGCACAGAGAGCAGCCGGCAAGGTTGTGCCCACCCATCCAATTTGGGCACAGCACGTGCTGCAGCTGCAGGTGACACCCCTGTGCTGCTCACCAGGCCGCAGTGGCTGGCAAGGCGTGAAAACTCATTCCTGTTCGCTGCCTCTCCAGACGCGCCAGCTGGGACACGCAGAGGGCCTGCCCCCGCTGCCTCTGCTACACCCTGGTCCCTTCAGGGCCCACGGACAGCGCGGGGTGAGCCCAGCCGCTCGGTGATGGCTTCGAAGCCACGGCAAGGAGCGTGTGAGGACACCCCCACGTCAGAGGGCCCCCAACCCGCTCCCCCGCGCCGGACGCACCTCCACCGCGGCAGGCATTGCGCAGCTCCTCGAACATCAGCTTCTCCAGCGGGTCGTTCACGTAGAAAACGCCTTCCACCTGCGGGGAGACCAGTTAGGGCGGCCGGCACTGGGCCGGGGCTGCGGCCGCACCGGGCCGGGCCACCCCCCCACCCCGGCCCGGCCACCCAAGGGCTCCTGGTAGAGCCCAGCCCCCCTCCCACGCACATGCATGTTCGGCACGAAGCCCTTCTTGATCCGCCAGCAGTTCTTGTCGATCTTGTCCAGGTACTGCAGCTCATCGTTGTAGCTGCGGCTCATGGCGGCGGCGCTCCCGCTCGGCGGCTCCGCGTCAGCGCGGCCACCAGCACCCAGCCCACGGCAGGAACCGACGGCGGCCGCCGAGGGTCACGCCGGCCCGGCCGCGGCAGGCAGCGGACAGGAGCCGCCGAGGCTCAAACTTCCTGCGGGAGAGCGCGGAGCTGGCGGCTGCCGGCGCCCCCTGCCGTCCCTGGCTGGGGCGGTTCAGGGGAGGCCCCTCGCCCCCTTCACCTCCGAGGCAGCTCAGCGGCCCTCTCTGGCCGCCCGGCTTGCTTACGCACTCTCTCTACTCCTGCCTCAGGCCGGGCAGGGCGTGATGCTGCGAGGCCCAGAGACCCTCAGGCCCTCCAGCCTGGCAGAGATGCGGGGCCGAGCCCCCTGACCGGCCCCAGTTAGCCCCATGCCAGGGCCATCTCCCACAGCACCGGAGCGGCTGGGGCAGCCTGGGCGAGGCACCCGGTACCCGTGGGGTGAGGGTGTGAAAGGGAGTGCAGGCCCGGGCCCTGTTGGGGTGAAGGAAGTCGGGTTTGTAGCTGGCTGCCACCTCCCTCACACCGCATACGACTTTTGGGCTGGCTTTGTGGAAGGAACAAGTGGTTTTTCACGTGCCTGCGGCTAATGAAAGCTGCGTGTCTGTCCGTGCTGTCGTCCCGGGGCAGGGGAGTTTCTGCCTGTGGGGTATTTAGCTACTGCTCTGCTGCAGGTGGATGGGTAGAGTTTGCTCAACTACAGTCAGGCAAAAGCTGCCTGCACCCCATCATCAATTGTGTTTCTCAGCATGAGGGAAACAGCTTTTTGTTGTTCGGTCTTGGCTTGAAAAGGGCTTCTGTTGAGGAGCGAGAGGCGTGGGGATGGCTAGGGTCTGGGCACCACGGCAGGAGAAGGGAGCTTTGCATGGGAGTTGTTTGGGGCTCAAAAAGCAGCAGAACAGAGTGGGCCGTGATGTCCCAGCCTTTGTTTCTCCCCTGTTGGTGCTACTTTGGGACGCCTGAGCCAGCTTCCCGTCCAGGTTTGGCCAAGCACAACGACCTAAGCATTGCAGGGCAGGCATATCCCTCCACAGAACTGTGTTCAGATTTGCACACTAATGAGAAAGTTTTGAAAAAGAAGTAAGAGAAAGAAAGAGCGTAAGACAACATACCAAAATGAAGTAAGAAGTAAATTATCTGTAACTATTTCAATCCAGAGAAACATTGAGAAAGATGTGGGACAATTAGACCTATAAGACTTACACAGAAACATTCAAGGAGTTAAATGTATCTAACCTGGCCAAGCAATGCTAAACAGGGGACATGACCGACACAAGGATTTGAGGAGTCACAGGGAGAGAGGGACTGTAAAAGGCAGTAGTAGTACCACTTTGTGTCTCTTCCTGAACTGCTTCTGCATTTTTCTTAAGATTTATGTTAAGAGTTCAGTTACGACACTGCAAAGATTTTAGTTCCCATTGTAATTGAGAGGGTTCCCAGTCTGCTGTCTCACTTCATAGTTAATGCATCATGTTCAGAAAGAAGATATTTAAGATCATTACAGTAGAAACAGATTAGCAGGCATATCTGCCCTAGCAGCATTTTGACAATGTACTTTTCCTTCTTTTGAGAGACTGCAGCACCTTTGTGGTATTGTATAGACAAGACTGTATTTCAAGAGAGGCATTAATCTTAAAAACATTTTTGCATCAATTAAACTCCAGAATAAATAACGTCAAGCATGTGTCATATGTTCTCCTCTGGGTCGGCTTGTTACCACCACTGTACAGCCTAACCATTCCATCAGCTTTCTTTGCCTCCCTGCACCCCCCCTCGCCCCCAACCAGGATGACATTGCCCCTGTCAGAGCTCAAGTTACACATTTCAGCAGAACTGGACAGTGTTTAGCCTTCAGAGTCACATTATTGATTTGAAGTTCGTGCTTAACAAATGGTCTCTCTTCTCCCTTAGTGTTTGTAGTGGACATCAGTAGAAATCAACACGTATCCCTGTGGGAAGAAGAACAGTCACTGAAGTGCAATGAATTACAAAATGAAGGTGTTGTTTTGGTTGGTTGGTTTTGTTGTGGGTTGGTTTGTTTTTTTTTTTAAATTTCAACTTGATCCTGGTGTTTATGGTCAGAAAATCTACTGAGAACAGCTGAGCCTTGGAAGTAACAAGTTTTATTAAACTCTGTCCCTTAAACTTTGCAAAAGAGCCCCATCTTTCCCTTGAACTTTGCAAAAGAGCCCCATCTTTCACTGGGTGCTATCCTTCTGCACCACGCTAGCAACAGAAGGGATATCTAAAGATCATACAGCCTACCCAGGAAAGTTCATCTGAGCCTTGAGGCAACTAGGCAATTATCACAAGGTAGGATTATTTTTTACCTGATTTGAGCCACTTAAGAATTAGCCATCTAACCTAAACTTGTCCTTAAAGCCTCCCCCATTGTCAGTGCATACAGAGCAATGAACCTGCAGAGAGCAGCCCATCACAGTCTTAATATGGTTATATGTGAAAAGTGGGAAGAAGGGAAGAATTGTCTTTCTTCCTATTGACCATAGCCAATAGACTGGGGCTGGAAGTGGAGACTACAGAACTAGCTTTTAAATAGGAATCCCATTCATGTTGATAGGGCATAGCAATTCTCCTGTGTCCTCTCTCACTCCTAGTTTTAATTTTCTGAGAGCTCACTAGCTACTTTTGACTACTGGCCTCAGTCATTATCATCAATTATTAACAAAATCCAGTCATCCTAGGTGTACAAAATTGAATTCACCTCCCTCTTGGATTTCAACTATTCCTGTTAAATCCAGCAGGACTGTGTGGATCACAGTAACTCTAATTTGATTTGATTGGCCAAACTTGAACAAAATCTTAAAGGTAAACCTGTTTTCACACTGAATTGCAACTTGCAAGGCTGAGCAAGCTATGCATTTGATCACTCTGTGGTTATGTACTCAGTTCTAACTTTTCCTCTCAAAGAAAGATAAATTTGTTTCTAATAGGATTTTACCATTATTACAGATATCATTTTAATGCCAGGGCTTTTTACTGCCTAACTAGCTCAAATCCAGCAAGTTTCGTGTTCAAACAGAAGGTGAATAAATGCCTAGCAGAAAAAAAACCCAAAGCAACCCAGGGATAACCTTTCATAAGGGATAACCTTTCATAAGAGTGTCAAGATCTCACCTGTACAATTGTAATGTGAGGTCTCGTCAAGGTAACATTGGCCAGATTGGGAAGAGGGAATCCTTTTGACAGTTTAGCTTTAAAAAAAAAAAAAAAAAGGAGACAAACACAATGACTTAGGTGTGCATTGGAAAGATAATAAATAACCTGTCCTTCAACAACCCTGTTTATCCAGAGATTTCTAGGTCATTTACAACAATTAACCTCTTAGTCTTCACAAGCAACCCTGGGAGGTAGATACGATGCTCATTTACCAATGAGGAAAAAGAATTACAGATGATTTTCTCTTGGCAGAGTGTTGCAGCCAAACCAAGGCATTTCATGTTCAACACATTACATACTCAGTGATTTGTCCCTAATGACCTGAGGGATTGTCAATACAGCTCTAGCATCATTAGAACCTGTTCCCATTTGTCTCCATTAATTAAGGAAGGTGAAGTTCACCCCGGTACAGAGGGCTGGCGCAAAGCTATGTCTCCCTCCAGGGCCTTAAATAAGACTTATGAGAGGCAAAAGCCCTGTGCTGGTCTAATAAAGAGGAATACATTTCACACACAGTGGCCTCAGGCAGGTGTGCAGGCTAGGGAGACATGCTTCTCACTGATGCATCAGGGCCACCTTGAGTGAGGCGAAGGCAGATGAATTATGAGTTTCCAAGCCCTTTTTGCAGAACAGTGCCAGTGAGAGGGCACACTTACACCCCTACAGATCAATCTTCCTCTTCCACTGCTTCCTGACTGATGGTAATTTTCCACTCAAGTTGATGCAAACTGGAAACTTAAGTAGAAAGTCAGTAGAAGTTCCTAGAATCACCCACTCCACTGGAAGCTTTTAGCTGATGCTTTGAAATACGGCCTTACCATTAGCTGATGGAATTACTTCAGTCTGTAAAATGTAAGACAGGATGTTCTCAAGAAGCGAGATCTGCCACAGACAAGAAAATTGAGTTAGACATCTCTTCCTGATAGCGGTAGAACTGTCATGCCCTAATCCTGGATGGAGTTAGTAGGCTCATGTTCAACTTTCAGCTCTCATTTGGCCCAAAAGAGTCATAAGCTCAAGTGAACGTTGGATCTTAAGTCTTTGGAATCATGCAAAGGAAGTGAGATGCAAAATGCAAATGGCTTTCATCAGGCTTGGACAACATTTTCATTTAAAACAGTCTATTTCCTTTATTTATTGCCAATAGCAAAGCAGGACCAGAACAGTTTTAATCCTTTCTCTTCAGCTACTCAGAATTGATTGATTGTACTCAGAATTAAATGACTCTCTGCGGAGGCAGGGTTTTCCCCTGTAATCCTACAACTGCACTATTTCAGGCATCTGAGATGAGTATTTTGGCTCCCATTCCCTGCTGTAATTCTGAGCATCTGTGATGAGCACCATTACGTGGAGTGCCTCTGCCTCAGTCATGCATATGATCGCTTAGACAGCACACTGCTCCGTCTGCTGCTACAGTTCAGATTACCACTATGCATTTCACCGTTGTGATTTGAGAGATCTCTCTGCTTACTGATAAAATATGATTCACCAAGCAGGGGAACTACAGAATATCTCATTTTCAGAGCACTAACTTGCCCCAAAGAATATATTTTTAAGTCTACAGCAGAGAGGTGGCTGCCAGAAGACAGGAAAGGAGCCACCGAGGAATGAAGCCAAATGATTTAGAAATACAAATAAAATTTAGCTGCTTACTCTTTAGCCTTGATATCAATGATAATCCTGGTTTCCATTTCCTATGTGCTTAAACTATCCGCTTACCTCGAAAAAGCCAACATTGGAGTGGGCTAGGGAGAACTGGAGCCTGAGGGAAAGAAGTGAAACAAAAGTCACTAGAAAGGATAAACACACATTATTCTAGTCATGTGCAGTCACTGCTGTAGAGCTCCAGGCCTTAAGAAACATCTGTAAAGAGACTTTGGAAGCAATATATTTTACACAGTGCATATGCCTCATAGAGAAAGAGGTGGTTTTCTTAGGGCATTGCTGAGCATGCATGCAAAAGAGTACGCTAGAAGGGCTGTAGCCAGCAATGTAAGTGCGCTTCTCCCTCTGTGCTGTATTTTGGAAATCCTACTGACAATCGGTTTTACCAGGGCTAGCATCAAGGACTTGCACACTCTCAGATATTTTGCAACGATTTTGGTACATCTACATAATGCTATGATGTGAGTCTTACTAGGGTAGGAAGAAAAATTCTGTTCATCCTATGGTACTGCTGCTGATGGCTGTGTTGCTAATGTTTCTGTTTCCAAATTCAAATACTTATTCAGTACATATTCAAGTATCCAAACGTATTCAAAACATATTTTCTGAGTTTGCACAGAACCAGCATCCCAGCTCTCAGCACACTCTAGGTTTTTCTTTCTGAATGTTGCTCCAAAAAATGCTAACAGCCCTATCCTTAAATTCCTAACATCTCTGTGCACTGACGAACTCTGCGTATTCTTAACCCTATCACTATCTTCCCAAGGGACTTTTGTGAAGTCAGGGTCCAAATTCCCAGCTGTGAGGTCCTGGTATACAGAGCTTCTCTCTATAAAATGTGACATGTTAGATGTCTAAATGCCCAAGCCTCTGGTGTCCAGCTTTCTGACCCTTGGGAGTTGCAGTGTGTTAGCTGGAGAATTGCTGTGATAAGAACATCAGCATAGGAGAACTGTAGGGTTCCAGATTCTTTATGGTGTCCTGGACCCCTCTGCACTTTCCTAGTGGCACAGGTGGGCTAGAAAGCAGTTGCGTCTTGCCAGTTGGAAAGGGATGAGGGAAGCTCTCAGATGATTCATGGTCAACATAACTGCCCTCTACACTTCATTTATCTAGCTTAGAGGGGAGAGTAGATGTCAGGAGTAGAGAAGTCCAAGGAGACCACTACCCTGCAGCAATCCACAGCTGGTGGGCAGTCCCTTGGGGACTATGGCAGTTGTCACAGAGAAGCTTCCTGACTCCTCTAAACTGTACAAGTACAGCCACATAGAGAATTAGAGAATCTAATGCAGATGAACTCACCAGGGAAACACATTCATTAACTTACAGTTATCTGATCATGTGCCTAAACTGCTAATGTTGGGATTGCTAACACTTCCAAATGGCTGGAAATCTTTTCAATCTCAGGTTGAATTACCTGTTCAAACATAGTGAGCCCATCAATTTGTGGTCAAATATATTCAGAGCAATGCTGGTGTTGGCTGCCTGCAGAAGAAAGAAACCACGGATTATCAGACACAAAAAAACAGGACCCTTGCTGTGAATTAGTCACAAATACAGAAATACCATCTACCCAGTTATGTACGGAAGCTGTTTCATGGAGATGCAACTTTCTCCCTAGCCTATGGCCCATGCAAGGCTGCACACAGTAAATGTCTGCTTATCTGAAATGGTACTGACAAGAGCTGAAATGTGGGTAATGAGATTTCAGTAATCAAAGACATTTTCAGTTAAACGAACAGGTTGCCAAGAGGCATGACTCATGCCTGCAGAACTGTCATTCCAGAGAACAAAACATTGGTTAATCAGGGTCACTATATGTTTGGCTTTTTGTCCATCTATAGGAAAATGTTCTTCTCCATAGAAATGTCATATAGATTAAGTGAGGCCACACAGGCACTACCTGTGACTAAGAGGAATTTGCATGTTTAAGTACTAGAAATCTGGCACTTTGTTTCTTGTACAGAGTTTTAACAGAAGGAATGAACAAACATATTTAACACTGAGTTAAGCATCACCTTGTTCATTGTACTTACTATGTTCATTGTGAACAACGACTGGGTGGTTGAGTCTGGCAGAACAGCAAAGACCTCCATGGAGCCCTGAATGTCTACCGTGAAGGAATCCTGCTCTAAGCTGATGATAGGTATTTCAGTAGCCATTAGCTTCAACATCACTGGGTAGGGTGTAACTGAGTATTTGGATACCTGTAAGGTTCCAAGACAAAAAAAAGACAGAAGAATGCTTTTCTTGTAGAACAGATCAGAATACTGCATTTTCTCATTCTCAAAGCAAACATTGTGAAGTAGTTCCTTAAGTTGAGGTTAAGGACAGCTGCTAACATAGGATTCTTTCAAGCAAGCAGGCTGTAGAAGTTTTCTGTCATGATAAATTATCAGTATTGTCCACATCAGGAATGCAGTGAAAGGTTCCTTCCACTCTAGGAATACGATTTTTTCTATATCACTTTGAGATAAATTAAATACTTGTTTGTGAACATAGGAAAGGAACAGAACATGAACGTGATATTTAAGTCACACAATAAAAGAGCTCAGGAGTTATTCACTTTGAGATTCACCCATCTCATGAGACAGGTTCCTGCTCTGGACTGTCCTCAGAGGAGCCTCACTCCACTGCCTGAAGAGCGAGTAGGCTCACCAAGTTCATTACTTAGAACAGAAAGGGTGGGATATTAGCATCAATGCTTATGGCATTTTACAGAGAAGACCATATGATGACTGCCCTTGGAGCATTCTTAGATTTTTGAGGGAGGAACTTAGTATCATCTGGGAAGCAAACAAGGATGTGAAGTTCTTCGAACCACAAGTCCGATTTCATCCAACTCATTCACGGCCCAGGGTCTCTTATGCTCATTTTTGGTTTCTCATTCTGTCTGAGAAGGCTGGTGGAAGCCATGCATACTCATATTCTCTGTCCTGTTATATTCATCTCCTCCACCTAAAATATATGGAAACCCTGTGGATCTGCCTTGTCTGTTCCATAGATGTAATGTTTCCTGCCCATCTGTTAGCTCAGTTTCCTGCATGTGGCCACTACAGTACCTTCCCAGGTCTTTACTGGATTCCTTTCTGCTAGTCAGTCACAGGCTAGCAGTGAAGCAAAGACAATTACGCAGGTTTGGGCAGGAGAAAGGCATTATTTATGACCTGAGGCCCCCTCAGAAGTCTCTCAAAGCAGGACTCATGACTGGAAGCTTTTTCCTGCCTAGAGCTGGTTTTAGGTGGGAACAGCTGTGGCTTGGGCACAGTGCCCAGAATAAAGATTGATGTGCAAGATTACGGGCCAAGTTTGGTAACAGTGCAAGTCATTCAACTCATTGGGTGGGTTGGAGGTGACAAGGCCCATCTGCTCTGCTGTTACGAGGCATACGTGTGCCCGCTTCTCCAGCACAGTAGCCCTGCAGGCCCTACAAGCCTTTGGGATACACCAGCAGTGAGGTGTCTGACACCCACACTGGGTGGTTTCCTAAGAGTTTGTGGAAGTAATGATACTCACCTCAGGGATGATACTGCCAAATACCTCTGTGCTTATATTAAAATAGCTGCAAGTCTGGAGAAAAAAGAAAAAAAGATAAAGGAGTTTACCAAATTTGGCCTTTATGGTCGGCTTTTGTTTAAATGCATTATTATGATTGTATGATTACTGTAATTTCAATGAATTTTTGATTCTGTACCTTGTGTTCTCAGAAATATTCTTAAGGGACTAAGTATACTTAAAGCTGATTCCCAATAATATATGCCAAAATACTTCCTGGGAAAGCAAATGCTTAATATCATTATAGTTTAGGCTGCAATCTATAGATTTTGGGACTTACTGGACCACCTGGAGACAGGCTAGCCAAGTCTGCCAACCTCCAAGCCACAGCTACTGTACTTTGACTTATGCTTTGCTTCCATGGTCCCTGTAGTACTTTCAGTCTGTGAAGACCCCTCAGAAAACAGCCACTGAGGCTGCTAAATTCTCCAGAGTAGATCCTTTGTCCATGTCAGAAAAGTCAATGCCTCAGGTCTACAAAAAACCTTTTTTGTAGCAAAGTTGCCAGTATTTGGTACCTTTCTCAGTGGAACTTGGCATCCCTGGCTGTGACCTGAGGCATCTATATACAGCATAAATAAAAGAGCTTAACAATAGCCTTGTATTTATGATCTACTGTCTCAGGACTTCGCAGGCCAATTAGAAGCTTTATACAGCCACATACTGACAACTGGCAGGTCAAAGCCCCATCTTGGATGACCTGAGCCATTCTGACCCCATTCCTCTGTGTCCTACTCACCTCCTCTGCAATGGTGATGTTGAAGGCCCCTGCAGTGTAGTAAGCAAATGAGAAGGTCTGAAAGAAGTACTCAGAGAGGGCAAGGTAGAGCATGGAGTCACTTTGGTCTGGGATAGTGAAGGGAGCTGCCACATAGGGAGGGCCAGAATAGTTTCCAGCTGGATAGACTATCCCCTGAAACATATTGGCAGAGATAAAAAAAAATCAGAGTCAAAATACGACTTTAATGTGACCACAGACAATTAATGCTACTTTCCTTTCCCTTGCTCAGGCTATTCATTTGGTGTATAAATGAGTATGTAGCTTTGTAGTACACTCTGAAGCCTTGGTGCTTTCAAGCAGTGGTGGAGACAAGTTCCAGAGATTGGACACCTTCACAGATGACACCTGGGATCTATCTTTTGAGATGCTGATCACCTACTGAAGCCAGTCTACCACCTCAGAAAACAAAGCCTCTAAATTAAGGGTCTACATATTACATGAAGAGTATGGCTAAGGGTCCATGTTGAAAAGCCTTACTTTCTCCTTTCCCCATCTCCAGGAATTTAAATCTGAGAACTGCTGCCTAGAGCTATTCAATGGTTTCAGTTACAAAATGGATCTCTAAAACCAGAGGTCTTTCTAGGTCAAAATCAGCACCTCATTCTACCCAGAAGCAAGTTGGTAACTTGTGCAGACAAAAGAATGCCTATGAGAGAAAGGAAAGTTATGTCAAACAATCCTAAAAACAGCTATGTTGTCTTTTGCACTACCCATGATACTAGCGAAGGCTTGCAAATCTAATGCTTCCAAATGCCTCCAGATTAAACAAAAAGGTAAAACTGATTTAAAGTGAGGAAGGTAATGAGAGGTTAAGATTTTTTTTTTATCCCTTTTATTAGTTTCCCCTTTATTTTTCATTTCAAATGTATTCTGTGTGTCTATATTTTCTCAACTCTACCATCTACCCCTAAATTTTGTGCTGCCTTTTAAGGACTATCAGGACACTTACAAAGTGCTGAGTCACTTTGCTGATGACCTCCCCATTCAATCCTCACTTGCTGGATTTAACAGTCACTTGCTTTGTATTTTTCCCCCATGTTGCATCTTATGTGGGAGAGTGGCTCACATAAACAGCCATGACATTACCTCTTTAGTCTGTCTCAAGTCCCTCCTTAAAATCTAGTTGCCACAATACCCAGAAGAGCTTGACAGCAGCTGTAGAGCTGGTGTGCCAAGACCAGTGTGTACCATACCGATATTGGCTTATTGTTCCTTTGTGTTCCTGCCCCTCTTATTTCCTTGTTGTCTCTTGTTTATACTTAATTTCTAGGATTTTTGTGACAAGACTGTCTTTGCATTCTCCCTTTGTAGAGCACCTAGCACAAGGCATCTTAAACTTAATTAAGGATCTTAGATACAATGATGATGATAACTACCCTCAACCAAATCACCTTACGCAGAACAACAATCAAGTAATTTTAGAATTAGGAAGTAGTCTGATTTTAGTTTCAATACATAAGGAGATTTTTTTCCTTTATTTGAAAGAAACCTTCAGGCCTTCAAACTCAGCGGCACTCCTTGGGCTCCCATGCTTTTTCAAGGGTCATCTGTCTTCCCATTCAAGGTGCCAGAGGCTTAATTCTTGCTCCTATAGTCCTGCTCTTTCTTTTCCTCTCTCATCTGACAGCAGATGCATCTAGTTAGTGCAATGTGTAGAAATCTTCCCCTGACTGACTGAACAAAGAAGTCCCAGATGTTAATCAACAGCGAGAGAAGGATGAAGTTGAATATCTTTCCCTTTCTCTCCTTTCCCTTTCTCTTTTTTCTTCTAACTCACTTACTGCTCTGTATTTGCTATAACCAACTCAAAAGCAATTAAAAAAAAAAGATGTGGCTTTTAAATAATTCATTTGACAACAGGATTGTTAAAAAATGATTACAGTAACAAACGCAATAGTGCTTTGAAATGTCTGTCTTCTCAGATACTGAGTCCTAATGTTCAGAACAGCAATCATGTTCATCTTAGTGGCTCACACAATAACAAAACCCACAGCAATCTTGGCATATAGCACTACAGGCAATTACCTTTAAGTCCAGGTCAATGAATGGTTGGAATACTGCTGGCAAGGTATTTAAGGAGTAGTCTACTTTAGCCAAATCATCAATTGGCATTAGGACTGTAAGGGTGGTAGATAAAGCAAAATACCAAATATTACAAAAAGCACAGAAAGAATTTTATGTACACTTAAAATGAAGTCAGTTCCTGAAGGAGAATGACACAAGTTGTTCCAAAGGGTAGGGAAAAACACAGCCAGGGACCTCCTAACACACATTCTGACCTAAGGCTTGATGTTTCTACTGGCACCTTCTTTAATGCACCTTCTTTAGTTTGTCTGATCTTTTCTCATTGTGGAAAAATAAATTTGGTATGACCAAAAAAAGGAAATGTCCATGATGGTGCTTCAGGGCATAAGGAGGTATTGGGATTTCTTGTCAAGCAGTTCTGAGAGCATCCAAAGTGCCTTTAACTTGCAAATACTTTCCCAGAAAAGGTGGGTGCCTGATCTGCTTAGGTACTTGTGTTTTGCACATGGTATCTGCCCTATACTTTAGGTGTCTTAAAGTCTTGCAAATCTAGTCCAAAATGGTTAAAGTGAGAAGCTTTTTTACAAAGGAGCTTTTTCATTTTGCCTTTGGCAAGTCTGAAAAATTGCAAGTAAGACTTAAATTTCCAGGCAGGCTAGGGGTGCAGGCTTCAGCTTGTAGAGTGCTTATGTGCAGGAGGACTCAGAGCATAGGAGGGAAGGGGAAACTGCCTTTGCATCGGTGCTCTGTGGCCTCTAAGTGGCATTTCTGACAACAGGGGTGCATGCTACCACATTCACAAGTTGAGAATCGTGCCCAAGTCCTTGGCTTCTCGGAAATATCCTTTGCTTGTCCAAGTACCACTCTTTTTATTTAACTGTGGTCCTGTAAGCAAGGGAGCAGACAGAATGTGGGATCTGATACCTCTCCTGGAGGCTTTGCTGACCAGCTGCTGTTAAGGAAACTGCAGAATTTCACTAACAGGGGGGAGAAAGCAAAAATAAAAGGTACCACTAGTGACTCACCATTCAGTGATCGGAGGTCTTCATCTATTAACTGGATCCCAGATCTGATGTTGGGACATGACTGTATAAAAGCACACTCAAGTTATGGCCTGATTAGCTTGGAGCTGTAAGCACCTCTTCCCGCTGTGCTAGCAAGTCTATCTGCTTATGTGACACACATTGCAGCATTTGTTTGTCAAAACACCTAAACTAGCTTTTCTTCAGCTAACTGGTTCTCCGAGGTTTCTACTTGGTGCAATGTAGGCATCTCCTATGTCAGAGTTGCCTTTAGGCAACGAAGTGGGACATTGCCAAAGGCAGCCTGGTGGGGGTGACAAAACCACAGCCTTAAATAGCGCAAGAAGGAGACAGATCTCACATTGGTCTCACAGGAAACATCCCTGTCCTGAGGCAGAATCACAGCCATCTCAAGCTCCGTCTTCTCTCGGAGGCCCTGGGCAGGTTGTCTCAGAACTACTCACATCCTTGATACGATGAAGTTTAAATATGTGATACTATCAGGTAATGTACTACAACTTCTCTGTGCATCTCCCAATATATGTTTTATCTGCTGAGTATAAATATTACCCCAAACCCAGGATGCCTGTAGGTACACAGGCAGAGACTTATTCTGCATTGGAATGGCAAAATAACTACATTTTCTGGCCCTACTGCTGCCTTGGTTGAACCTAGCTGTGGACTAGTCAATATCTTGGCCCTGAACTTGGCACTGTATCTGGAAGCATTTCTGTCTGGCAAAATGGTGACTGTGCTGATCAGACCAGAATAGGACTATCTTATTTTTCTAATTCTTCCTTTGCCAGATTCACAGCACTGACTTGTGAAAGTCATATTGCTTAAACCCTCCCCTACACAATTTGAAAGGCTTACGTTAGTGACCAAGCTCCTGTGAATGGGTTTCTTCAGATACTTGATAAAGAAGTTATGCAGAAAGCTAGAGGAAAGGAAGAAAGCAATTCATGGGTCAAGTACTACAGTCATTGACAGGAAATCAGATATCTCTGCAGAACATTAATTTAATGGCCTCTGAGTGTGATATTCTAGTACACAAGGCAGCTTTCTGAAATGTAACAACTATCAGAGAGCCACCATTTAAAAGGAGATAATTTCACCACTAGGCATCTCAGCAATGAGCCTGTGTAGATTCATCTTTATGAATAAGGAATTCTTCATATTACCACCATCATGTATGTACAAACACAGAATAAATAAGTAGTCTCTGCACTAGGAACTTCCAATACAAGTAAAAACAGGCAAACAAACAAACCTAAACCCACGTGACAAGAGTTGTACTCAGACAGTGAGAGAAGTACAAGAAAACAATGAAATAATGTTGCACAGGGTTGTAATCAGAGGCACAACACACAGCAATCTGGTTCTGTTCAGTCTTGATAGCACCGTGACTAGGAGTACTTAAAGCATAGTACAAGCATGCAACTGCTACCTAGAGTTGAAGAGTGGAGCAGTATTTGGAACGAAGTGGGTGCTGAAGAAGCACAAGGGATTGTTCAATCTGACCAGAGCTGCTGTATTTATCCTCTACTCAAAGGACAGTGTGCACAAATACAAGGATGATGGTCAAATTTGGCATTATAACACTGGATTAGGGGCCTGATTCTCACTTGTGGTGCCTATAGACGCCAAAATAGGTACCCTGTTTTGTGAAGTTGTCTTTGTGCCATTCATTGACAGTTATTTTCTCCCAGAGTATATACAGATCTCTTCCACTTACCCACTTTTTCCATTCAACTTGATGTCTATATCACCAGAAGTTGTCCGGCAGCTGGTAAGTGATATTGGTATATGACCTGTATTATCCAGGGGTGTTGAAAAGATTGCAGTAACAAACACCTTTGAAATGTACACTGTGCTTCTTCCGCTGTCTTTGCTGCATAAAGTAAAAATAAATAAATAACTGAAAAAATATTTTTAGTGAACATTCAAGACTCAATTAATTCTTAAATGGACTCTTTTCTGTTCACTGAAGATGAAGCTGTTTATCTGAATGCTTTTTATTACATTGCTCATAACAAAAATAGGTTCTAATATGTCTGCAAAGAATCAAGTATTCCACACAGATTTCCAGCTAGGAGTTTTGGAAAATGATGGATTTGGGAAAATAGATAATTCACTATTGTAAAGTAATTTGTTTCAGTTACCAGACCTGTGCCCACAGCAGAGGGAACTGGGATATGCTTGATATGAGATAGGGCAAGACAGCTGTACTGGGATCTAATCTATTGGTGTCTGAGGATGGTCAATGCAAACACATGTTAGGGCCTGGAGTGCCCCAATGGGCCCTGTGCCCTCTTCCCCACCCCTCCCAGGGCTTTGGCAGCCCATGCTCAAGACCAGCTCCAGTATGGTGAAGCGGTGTTATTTTGGATCAAGTTGTTCATAACTTGGTTGTGAGAAAGAGCTGTGAAAAGCCTCATTGGGGGTCTCTACCCTTGGTTTATGAGCTGCATTGGAGCTCCGGGCTTTGCTCGAGCTATGTTGTAGGTACACCTGTGTGCGACATTGTACTTAGTTATCTTGACGGTGCTTTGCTGGCTTGACTTCCTGGCTTTGCCTCAGACCTGCCTCTTCACTGCCACTAACCTGCTCTGCTTGCCTGTCTTGGGTACTTGCCAGTGAGGGCACTGCCCCTCCTGCCATGCCATCACCCCCAGCTCCCGGGTCCCCTCCCTTGCAAGCAGCCTGCCCTGCTGTCCCTGATAGCAGAAGCCCAGAATCGCAGATCAGAGACTGCTGTAATTCAGTCAGTTTAGCAATATAGGTATTATATAATATAAAATATGTGAGTTGTGCAGAAGAGGGACTTCTTTCCTCTGAAACAGCCTGGGACCAGGAAGGTGTGGAGACTGCCCTAAGGATATTGCCACTAGCTTGTCCATTTTCTATCAGCTTTTGAACTGTATCTCTTGGAGGCATAGCACACGGTTTCTAACAGTGTAGCTGCACTGGGAGGGTTTATTATACTGGACTGTGATCCACCGTACTACAGTTTTTCTAAATGTGTCATTAGCTGGCAGGCTGGACAATTTGACAGCATTCAGCTAGAGCATCAATCCTTTACTATTTGCAGAGGTACTTCTCAGCCATGGGCTCTTTATCAGTGCTCATGTCTGAGGGGGCAGGGGCTGTCTCCCACCAGCAGACCTGTTGACAAAGACCAGTCTGTACTCCTGGGTTACTGTTCCTAGCTGTTAAAGAGCACCTTTGCCATGAAGAGGTCACAAGAAAAACTAAGCTTTGCATTTTTATCTTTATATTCTCCGTCAAGAAAAATCCCAGGACACATGAGGCTGTACGTACAACATCCAGGTCCTTATATTCCAGTACATATTGATGGTTAGAGAAGCATTTCCAATCACCAGTTTTATCCCAGTCCCAGGTATGAGGGAGATGGAAGCACTGGGGAATTCAACAGCAGTGACGTGTATTCTAGTGCATGAGGGAGATAAGAGGGAGAAAAGAAAAGGAAAAGTTTGAGTTTTACAAGTCAGACTGAACACAAAACAAGATTCAAATTTCAGTCAAACACAAATTGCCCCTAGAGAGAATACTTACCTTGAGATGTTGTATTTGACATTACCAAGCCCGAATTTCTCATAGCCACTCAAATCAGGGAAATGTTCCTTCTCCATATTCTGCTTCAGGATTTCCAGCCCAACCTCCTTGGCTACAGGAAAACAGTGATCAGTTCAGTTGCCTTGATACTGGCTGGGAGTTTATAGTTATGCACTTCTGGCTTAGGAGATGTGATGGACACAGGGTCAGAAAGAAGAGGGTATCTCATTTGAGACCCAGCAGTGCTATTTCAGATCTCACTCCTAGTCATGGCAAGAGTTGAACTTACTGAGTCAATATCTGAAATCAAATGAACCTCAATATGATGTACAATGCTGTTAAGCAGCTTACTGCATCTGCTGTATTGTGCTCTTAAACTTTTCTTTTCTTTATAGCCTGTGATCAGGTCATTTCATTCCACTGCTGTTGCTCTCCAAGATGTCTGTCATACTAGGATTCAATGCAATACCACCACCAGATCCTGAAAACATCACACATACCATATTCCAACCCCTTCTGGGTGATCCTCACTTTGAGTCCAGGGTTGGCATTGAGTTGCCCGCTGAGCAAACTTAAGAGGAGGAGAGAACAGCAAATCTTCACCATCTTCCTTGTTTTTTTACAGGACCTGTTAATAAATATTTATAATGATAGTAGAAGTACATGCTATGCCACGTGCTGGCTGTACTTAGTTTTCCCTCCCTGCAGTGAGCTGTTCTGACACCAGCTTTCTCTCCAGAATGGATTAAGTGGAAAGCCCAGCGACTGTGGAAAAGACCTGTTCTGCACAGACTGTTAGAGAAATAGAGGTCCTTGGGGTAGAGGAGAAAAGTCAGCTTATTCACTGTCATAGGGAGTGGAGAAAACACTTGGGATACATCCTCCTGGAAAAATCCTGTTGAAAGGGAAGAGGCCCTGAATTTTGAGGCTGTAATTTTTTTTCCCTCTAGTTAGTGAAATAATAAGTTTCCCAAAATGTCTGGAGCTCACAGTACCTCCTGATCATTCAACAGTCGTCACTGGGTCTTAGCACTTTGGAAAACCTGATCAGCTCATTTATTTGTAGATATAGATACCCGCACTTTGGGAACCACTTATTAAGATCTTAGCCACAACTTTGAGAAGCCCTTTAAGTTCACTCCCAACAGTCAACAAAAGAAAATAATTTTGTGCCAGCAGACAGTGTTTTTGTATCCTCTAGTCTGCATGTTAATAAATGCATTAAGTTTTATCCAAAAACTCTTCTTGTAAACTTCATGGTTAAATGGATGTTTATTTTTGCTTTTTTCATATCCATTAAACCACTTTTTTGCCCATGGAGAACTGTAGCCTCATTCTCCATTCACAGATAGGAACTTCAGCGTTCAAAGTATTTCATAAGAACAAATTAATAAAGGCAACGTAAGTGCCTTTACTAATAATTTGCATATTATTGCTAGTCTCTTGTTTCCCTTAACTTGTTTGGGCTCATCAGCAATGGACTCCACTCTTTTATCTTCTCCTCTCAGAACATTTTAAGGGGATACTCATAGCCTGGGACAGTGACTTAATGTCCAGGAGAAAAAAAAAAAAAAAATCAGTTATCATTCACAGAAGGTTGCCCTTCCCCAACATACTTGGGTGGGACTGTTTTTGTTTAATTAGACTCATTCAAAAGTTAGGTCTCTCATCTAAGACAGTCATCTTTATAGTGGAGAGGGATACATCCCACCTATCTTAAAACAAATTGCCCTGTGGGGAGTGCTCATCTTCCTCCTGTAACTACATGATTCAATGTCTACCTCTGAGGTGGGTCAAAGTAGGGAAGATGAACCTATACCAGTTATATATACATATATAATATGCCAGTGGTGACCAATCACTGTATGGTTGTGGGGTTAAGCTGGAACAGGTTGCCCAGAGAGGTAGTGGAGGCCCCATCCCTGGAAACATTCAAGGTTTGGTGCATTCAAGCCCATTGGACGGGGCTCTGAGCAACCTGATCTAGTTAAAGCTGTCCCTGCTCACTACAGGGGGGTTGGGCTAGATGATGTCTAAGGGTCCCTTCCAACCCAAAGCATTCTATGATTCTATGATCCTTCAATTAATGGGGAGCCCCCACACCACCTGGTCATTCTTCACATAGAGAACCTGCTTCTAAAGACACAGATGCCTTCTGAACAACACCCATCTTCTGGGTGATGCCAACAAGTAACTTGTCAATAACCAGAGACAATTTACTTTCTGACAGTAAGTTCTGCTAATGGCAGCTTTTCTGTAATACTGTGAGTGAAACCTGTCACTCCCTTTGATGGCATGAAAAACCCAACAACATGCAACCTCCCTGCCCCTCCACCCCTCCACCCCCCCAAAAAAAAAGCAGAAACCCACAATAAAGAAAAGGTATGGGTGGCACCACTGACCAGCTATACAGTGGATGATCACTTGGCTCTCCCTACCTTCTCATACATATCACACAGCAGTCCTTGGTGGCTCTACAGGATTTACCATAGGAGTAGTGAATGAGTGAAACAAATTCCCTTCCCAGGGGTTTCTGTGACTGGATTCAAATTGAGATGGAGCTATGCTGTATGAACCACGGGCTGCATGTAGTGTGAAAGTCAGAAGCTGTTGCTGCCAGCAAGGTCTCCCAGGGAGAGTGGGAGAAGCCACCTTGATGGAGAATTTTAAAACCAAACTGGACAGAATCAGAGAACGGTTTTGGGTTTTTTTTCCCCCAGAGCTGGGAACAGTCCTCTGTGGAGTTATCTGTCATCTGATGTTGACAGTGTGAATGGCAAACAGGTCTCATTATTATGTTTTTCCTATTCCCAGTTACTACACTGCATTATGGACAGTTGAAAATATATGAGAGTGTCTTTTCTAGCATTACGTTTATGTAAAAAATTTCTTTAGTTACCACAGGGCTGTTGGAGAGCTGGAATGAAAACATCTAGAAACAGACAATTGCCTCTCTCCTAATACCTGAAAAAACGTTTTGATGTTGTTGCATCTTTCATTAGCTGTTTCATTACCAGAGGTAACAATATACCTCAAACCTCTAAAATATTTTCAGTCATGATCACAATTTAAGCAAACTACAAAATTATAACATTGACTTAATTTTTGTGTAACAGTTTCAAGTAATCCCACAGAACACCTTTACCTTTTAGTAAGACTAATATTTTGGTTTTAACTAACAAATTGAGAGGGGAAAGAAATGTACTTCATACATAGAACAAAAACAAAAACAAAGAAGGAAATGTGTCTTTGACATAGGCATAGTTCTCATAACTTAAAATCTCAAAATTTAGCCAGATTTTGCTACATGTATCTCTTCCCCACAAAGCCCCTCCGCAACAAAGAGTAATCATTTGTCACCATACCTCTCCTCCAAAGGATGAAGAGAAGACCCTTGTACCAGACCACAGGGCTGAGGATGCTGCAGGGAAAACCCTCTGCAGCCACGACCTTGTCTTTTAAGGGAAAGAGCTGTAAGCTTGAAGAGAGCCAATTGCTGCCATCTTCAGCAGTATCATGCAGGGAGTGGCCTCTCCGGTAATCATGTCCCAAACTATTTTGGGTGTCCCAGGTTAAATCTATCACTCTAATTTCATTTAGGGACTAAGCAAAGGACAATGTAAACTGTTGGGTAGTGCTGCTCAGGCGCCAGGACACTGAGCTCGGGGTGACAGGCTGCCTTTGTGGCATACCGTTTCGGCACTGACTTTTCAGATGGACCTGAGAGGAAACCCCAGTGGAGACTCTATTCCAGTAGTTCCACAGGACTGATACTCAAGTCAGGTCTGTATTATGAAAGACATAAACCAATGTGCCATTGCTAGGAAGAACAGATAGAAAACAACTGTCTAGGCACATCTGCTCTGAAATTGCTCAGGATACAGAAAACCATAAATGATATAATATTTATATTACAGTATATATACTTTAGTGTATATATATTGTGCAAATATATAATATCAAGTCCTTGCAGTCAATATTTTCTATTTCTTCTGCTTGCTTATTCAGTTAACCAGTACTTTAGCTAACCAATACTACCTGGCTTGTCAAAGAGGTGATTTAATCAATTAGCTTGCATGTAAGCCAAACAAATTCCCTCAGGCACGGAGCACTTTGCTGGACAATCTGAGTCACCTCGTTGTGCAATCCATGAATAGAAAAGGGTAGAGACATTTGTCAGTCAGTCAACAAATACTCATAGTTTACACAGATTTAGCATTCACTGCAGGGAGTCACATGCATAATAATTTCATTATTTATATCCTGGCAACTGAGGATGAATAAAAATCACACCCTCAGTTACATAAACCTCTCCTTTAAATTTTTTGCACAAGTTCTGCAGTTCCTTCAAACTGCTCCACTGTTTCCATTCATATAGATCTCCAAGATCTACAAACAACTGAATTGTCTGAAAACTATCTCAGCTTATCCTCATCATATCCTTTTAGCATTTTATGGTTCTTCTAATGGAGCACCACCCAGTTTAGATAAAACTTTCAGCAAAAGTTAACAAAGACAGACTGAGGCTTCCAGAACAGTTTCATCATTTCTTTCTACAAATATAGCAGTAAAATCCAAATACCTGCTGCAGACACATTCAGATAGCACATTCAAATATGCTATAGTTTCTACACCCAAACTTTTCACCTTTCAGGGTGTTACAAAGAGCCTTTAAAGGGAATGTTTTATTTCAATTTTCGCTGTTGAGCCACCAAGCATTTGCTTCAATCTATATGCTAAAGGAGATATAGATAGTGATCCTTTTTACCCCATATACAAGAAACCCAATGAGGTCATCAGCATGGCAATCAATGGAGACTTGTTGCTGCACCTCTGCAGATCACTTTGGGTTTGTGTGCTTCCAGCTGTTGCCTCTGGCTCAGTGGTCTAGTGGTCCCCTTTCCCCACCTCCCCACTTCTCTGTCTCCCCAATTTTTCCCTTTCTCCATGCACTCCAGTCTGTGACACACTGAGGGACATGCATCCTTTCCATTGTTCTGTCAATTGGGAAACAATACCAGATCAAAAATGGTATACTGACCAGTAGGTAAGTATAGGACGATACAGGGGAACTGTTGGTGTATACAGCATCCTCTTTAGTCCTAGGAGAAACAATTGCTTTGTTTGTGAACAACAGCCAGAGGACTAGAGCTTAAGGGGCAGTGTTGTGCTAAGCCATGGCTCTGGTTTGAAAAGGCCCATCTAGCCATGGCACTCGTTGGTTGGTCCTGAAGCACGTGTCCCACTGGAAGAGAGAAGAGATGGGCACCAGGGCTTTAGTTCTCTCTTTCCCCCGTCTCATGAATTCTCACCCGAATAGGCAGAAGAAAGTGCCTGAAGCATTATCGATAAGGGGCACCAAACTATTTAAAAATCTCCATTTCTTTTGAGTTCTTCCATTCTTTTTCTAGTCACTCTTCACCAACCACAAAATACAATGAATTGGAAGTCCTGCTGTGATTTACTGCTGTGTGGTTTTGGGATGCTTTTTTTAGTAAAAAACCTGTAGCAGCCAGCTAGATAAGTAAACTGATTCAGCCAAAAATCAAATGCAAGCCACATTTCTGTTCCAAGTTGGAAATGAACATTCTGTAGTGTGACATTTGTAGACTAGTTTTCCTTTCCATACACTTTCAATATCTCCTGGTTGAATATCTCGTGACACTGACATAAGACAAAAGAAAGCTTCTGGCTCCATTTTACAAATATGAGAGGTACAGAATTATTTGGATATTCTTACCCTCGAAGAGCTGCAGCTACTTACAAACAAGGAAGAACTGCCGGATGATGTAAAGGCCAAGGGCAGCCTTGGCTGACTGTGGAGTTTCAGATCCTGGGAGGAGCGAGCAAGACAAAAAACAGAATTAGAGCCACAGACTTCAGATGAGCAGATTTCAGGGACCTGCTTGGCAGGATCTGTGGGAAATTGCCCTGGAGAGCAGAGGCCCAGAAGAGCTGGCTAATCTTCAAGGGCAGCCGCCTCAGAGCGTAAGAACAGTCCATTACAACGTTCAGACAGTTGAGCAACTGTGGCAGAAGGCCAGCATGGATGAACATGGAGCTCCTGCGTGAACTCAAACACAAAAAGAAGCATAAAGAAGATGGAAACTGAGACCAGCTACTTGGAAGGAACACAAAGATATTGCTTGCACATGTAGGAATGAAGTCAGGAAAGCCAAAGTTCAGTTGGAGCTGAAATTAGTTTGGGAGGTGAAGGGCAACAGGAAAGGTTTCTGTAAGTACGTTGATAGCATAAGGCAGGCTAAGGAGAATATGGGCTTATTGCTCAGTGGGCCGGGGGACTAGTGACAAGAGACATAGGCTGTTTTTACTAGAAAGACTTGTCCTCTGTCCTCCCAGGTTGCTGAGCTCCTAGCAGAGTCTGTGGGAGTGAATGTGGGAGTGAGGGAGCACCCACAGCACAGGAAGACAGAGTTCAGGATCACTTAACCCACTTGGACATACACAAACCCATGGGATCGGACAGGATGCATCTGGACGTGCTGAAGGTTCTGCCTGGCTGATCTCATTGTGAAGCTCCTGTCTATCACCCTCCAAAAGTCATGGCACTTGAGAGAGGTTCCTCATGACTGGAAAAAAGCAGACATCACACCTGTCTTCAAGAAGGACAAGGAGAATGATCCAGAGAAGTCAATCTCACCTCAGTCCCTGGAAAGGTTATGGAGAAAAATGTCTCAGAAGCCATTTTGAAAGCACATGAAGGATAAGAAGGTGACTGGGAGCAGCCAGCATGGGTTTTCCAAGGGCAGACCATTCCTGACCAACCTCATTGCTTTCTGTGTTGCGCTGATTGGTACCGGGGACAAGGGGAGGGCAGTGGATATTCTATACCTTGATTTCAGTCACGCTTTGACACAGTGTCCCTTAGTCTCATCACCAGTTTGGTGACATATGGGCTGGAGAAGGTAGGTGGAAAATTGGCTGGACTGCCAGAATCAAAGAGCTGTGATCAGCAAAGTCCAGCTGTTGACCAGTAATTACTGGAGGTCCCACAGGGATCAGTACTGTGACCAATACTGTTTAATGTCACCTGGATGATGGGACAGGGTGCACTCTTGGCAAGTTTGTGAACAACACCAAATTGGGGGGAGCAGTAAACATGCTGGAGGGCAGGGCTTCTATTCAGAGAAACCTGGACAAGCTGGAGAAGTGAGCTGACAGGAACCACATAAAGTTAACAAGAGCAAGTGTGAAGTCTTGAATTTGGGAGGGAGTAACTCCCTGCAGCAGTACAGGCTGGTGGCTGTTTAGAAAGCAGCTCTGCAGAAAAGGATCTGGGAGTTCTAGTAGACAACAAGTTGAACATAAGTCTGCAGGTCCAGGTAAGTGATCCTTCACCTCTGTCTGACATTTGCATTTAGAGTAGTGTGTCCAGTTTGGGCTCCCCAGTACAAGAAGGATATCCTAGATCAAGTCCAACAGGTGCCACCAAGGGGGCTGGAGAACATGACCTAAAAGGAGATTCTGAGAGTCTTTTTGATCGGAGAATACAGAGAAAATGGAGCCAGACTCTTCTTGGAAGTGTGTGGTGGTAAGACAAAAGGCAACAGAACAAGTTGGAACATGGGAAATACTGATTAGATATTAGGAAAAAAAAATTACTCTGAAGTTAGTTAAATAGTGGAACAGGTTGCCCAGAGAGACTGTGGAACCTCTATCCTTGAAGGGGTTCAAGACTCAACTGGACACAGCCCTCAGCAACCAGATCTAATTAGTCCTGTTTTGAGCCAGGGTCTGGACTAGATGATGTGATTCTATAAGTCTATGATAATTCATTGGATTTTATAAATCTGTTCCCACTCTTGGTATCCAGTTACAAAGGGACAAACTGTGAAATTCTTGTGAAGAATAAGGTCTCACTCCATACACAAAGTTTTGCTAACACTAATGGAGATAAATTGAATAATGCAAAAACTGATTCCTAAAATTAATAAAATGCGGTGTCTATAACTCTAGTGAAAAGAACCAGTCACTCCTTCTCATCAGGCTGCAACAAGTTTTCTAAAGCATCAATGTCAGCTACACTCACTGTACTAAAACCCAACAGATTCAGTTTGTGAAAAGTGATTAAGAAGTTTTACTAAAATATTAAAAATAGTGACAAAAAGCCATGCTTCTAATGTTATAGCATCTACTCCCTACAAGGCAACAGATGGAAGACTACATTTTTCTCTCATTATTGTTTAAAAGTAAAGGGACATTAGGAGTGACTGTGAAGGTCCTCATCTCCTCCTTCCTCATGTTTGTAGTGAACATCAGTGGAAATCACCAGATGACCCTAAGGAAAGAAGAACATATAAAATTACCTTAAATTTCAGATGGACATATTCAGGGTCAGTACTCTGGGACTAGATCCCATGGTAAGCCCCTCAGCAGGGCAGGAGACAAGAGTGGCTTTATGCTTCCTGAACTTAAGTTAAATTTAGAGTACTGTCCTGGTTTCGGCTGGAATAGAGTTAATTTTCTTCCTAGTAGCAGACATAGTGCTGTATTTTGGATTTAGTATGAGAAGAATGTTGATAACACACTGATGGTTTAGTTGTTGCTGAGTACTGCTTATGCTAGTCAAGGACTTTTCAGCTTCCCATGCTCTGCCAGGGGCACAAGAAACTGGGAGGGGGCACAGCCAGAATAGTTGATCCAAACTGACCAAAGGGCTATTCCATACCATATGATGCCATGCTCAGTATATAAACTGGGGGGGTGGTGGGCTGGGGAGCAGCGATCGCTGCTTGGGAAACTGTCTGGGTATGGGTCAGTGGGTGGTGAGCAATTGCATTGTGCATCACTTGCTTTGTATATTATTATTATTATCATTATTATATTGTTATTATTATCATTACTATTTTACTTTATTTCAATTATTAAACTGTTCTTATCTCAACTCAGGAGTGTGTCTCACTCTTACTCCTCTGATTCTCTCCCTTACTCTAGGGGGAGTGAACGAGCGGCTGTGTGGTGCTTAGTTGCTGGCTGGGGCTAAACCACGACAAGTATGAATGGGCTCTGATGTAAGTTTACACAACTCTCCAAAAGGCTGAGTAACACCACAGAGACACTCAGGTTGCCTATAAGCCTTCCTAAAGAATGGTCATAGTAGTGAAGACTCATGCACTCAATGCTCCTAAGCCCTGCTGGGGATAGCAGAGCTGTCCTTGTGGTGTCCCTGTGCTGGCATACCCCAGAGGGCTAGTGGACCCTTCATAATTTACAACTGCTAGGGGTGGTGGGGTGGAGGGCTCATTTTTGATCCAGAGTTGGGATAGCTAGTGTATAGTTAAAGCCTTACTATTAGCAACGTTTAGATCTACCCAACACAGGAACACACACAAATGTGCAGGCCTGAAAAAGAAACAATATTCTTTAACAAGAAATTGGGCTTCTCACCTGATTCATTTTTATTACAGGTCCAGTCAGGGTAGTGTGGGCCAAGTTAAGAAGAGGAAATCCTTTTCCTAGTTTATCTTTGGAAAGGACAAATATAAATACATTTGAATGTAATAATAAAATGCACTTGAGAAGCACCTTTCTCAAGGAACTCAATTTGGTTTGCAATTTCCCTTTAATCAGATGTCCTTGTGCCTCTCAACAGAGCTATTATTCATAATTGCTAAAAAGCAAAAAATCCTGTGAAAAAGTTGCATACAAACCTTTTAGAGTCTCTCAGCTGTCTGACACTGGGATCTGACTGCCTTTGCTCCTCTCCAGATATCTGCTCCACAAGATCTAGTTTTTGCTGTTTCCCACTCTGATTTATTCTCCATCTTCCTTTCATTTTCTTCTTTACCTGATCCTCTAATCCTGCTGGTCCCTTTTATTCTCATCTATCCCTACTTCCCTGGGTCAAGCCCTAGCTCTATTCCTATTTGCTTTTCCAAACATCTGACTTTTGCATCCCTCCCTTTCATTCTCCCATTCATTCACATGGAGACTGGTGACAAGTGGTGTCTCTCAGGGATCCGTACTGTTTAATATCTTCATCAATGACACAGACAATGGGATTGAGTGCACCCTCAGCAAGTTTGCAGACAGCACCAAGCTGAGTGGTGCAGTTGACACGCCAGAAGGATGAGATGTCATCCAAACGGACCTGGACAAGCTGGAGAGGTGGGCCTGTGTGAACCTCGTGAGGTTCAACAAGGCCAATTGCAAGGTCCTGCACCTAGGATGGGGCAACCCCCGATATCAATACAGGCTGGGGGATGAAGGGATTGAGAGCAGCCCTGCGGAGAAGGACTTGGGGGTACTGGTGGATGGAAAGCTGGACATGAGCCGGCAATATGCACTTGCAGCCCAAAAAGCCAACCACATCCTGGGCTGCATCAAAAGAAGCGTGGCCAGCATGTCGAGGGAGGTGATTCTGCCCCTCTGCTCTGGTGAGACCTCACCTGGAGTACTGCGTCCAGCTCTGGGGCCCTCAGCACATGAAGGACATGGACCTGTTGGAGCGGGTCCAGAGGAGGGCCACCAAAATGATCCGAGGGCTGGAGCACCTCTCCTCTGAGGCCAGGCTGAGAGAGTTGGGGTTGTTCAGCCTGGAGAAGAGAGGCTGCAAGAAGACCTTATTACAGCCTTTCAGTACTTAAAGGGGGCCTATAGGAAAGATGGGGACAATCTTCTTAGCAAGGCCTGTTGTGACAGGACAAGGAGTAATGATTTTAAACTAAAGGAGGATAGATTTAGACTGGATATAAGGAAGAGATTTTTTACAATGAGGGTGGTGAGGCACTGGAACAAGTTGCCCAGAGAGGTAGTGGAGGCCCCATCCCTAGAAACATTCAAGGTCAGGTTGGACGGGGCTCTGAGCAACCTGATCTAGTTAAAGCTGGTCCCTGCTCACTGCAGGGGGGTTGGGCTAGAAGATCTCTAAAGGTCCCTTCCAACCCAAAACATTCTATGATTCTATGATTCTCTTTCCTTTCTCCTCATCAATAGCTCACTTCTTTCCTCAGCAGTTGCCTCACCTCTGTTTACCTCATAGGTACCTTCTGTACTCTTCCACCTGCTTCTTTCCACCTTCACCTCTTTCTTCATCATACCTCACTCTCTGCATCCCACTGAGGTGATTTTCTACTTTGTCCTGCCTGTGGCAGCAGGTGAAGCACAAAGGCAGAGGGAGGTGATAAAGTTAGAGATGCTACCCCGATGCCCCAGAATGCAAGCATGCTTCTGCGCTTCCCCAGTCTGGGCCATTCTCTGGTCATGGCTTGACCCTGTGGTCAGGACAAGACTCAGCCATGTCTCTCTCAGCTCTGCTGCCACACTGCATCCAGTGAAAAGGAAACCCAAGCCCAGTGTTTGAAAGGGAGCCAAGACTTGCTCTGTCCCAGCCCCTGATCCAGGTGACTGAGGGACCAGGACTGAAGTCCAGCACAGAGTAGACCTGTCCAGGTGTAGCCAAATGGACAGAAAACCTCCCATAATGCAGTCTTTAATGATGGGCTCTCCCTTTTATGGTTTCAGTCTTGTCTTCACATCAACTGTGCTCAGGAACCGGCCACAATCCTTACCATTGATTACTGGGATCACTGCAGTCCGTAAAGCATAAGACAGAAAGTTCTTCACCAGTGACATCTGCTGTGAGGAGGAAAACACATTTGGTGATTATTGCCTGATGCCTATGGCATTGCAGCTTGACAGGAGAGATGGAGGGTTAGAACTGGACTGATGCAAAAATAGCAGAACAGAGCCTGGCAGATAAAATCTCAGGTAAAAAAGATCTTTTTTGGTTTAAGTTGCAGCTGAACAAAGTAAAATATACATGGCAAAGAGGTGTCAATTTTTCTCGCAGTAAGTTAAATTGAAGTCTTTTTTTTTTTCTGTATGTTAAGCACCTGGGTTGAACCCTAACTTCAGGAATTAAATCTGTTCAACCCCATTTCAGCTGCTAGGAATCAGTTCTCAGAAGTGAACTGTTCTCTGGGTGGCAAGAACTGCCTTGTCCTGGGGCTCTGTCTTATGCCACTGTGATTAGTGTCCTCCTCCCTTCATTTAAAGATGTAGTTGGGCTGAGCTGCTACAGAGTCGCACTGACCATTTCTCAGTCTACAGTGAATGATCTAAGCAGTGGCATGGTGTTTCTTTTATTCCCTATTTTTGATCCCCCTTTCTATGATATTTGTTTGAAGTAATTCAAGATAATTCCTGAAACTGAGCTTAAGCCTGACTTTGTATTCACTCCAACTGCTATGCCTACTCAAACCAGCTGTGAATTCAGGCTGGCCATCAGAAACAGCTAGAAGAGGTGCTAGCCCCATGCCTGCCTTTGTGCTGCTGGATACAGAAGTGAGCAGAATCAACTATGATGGCTTGCTAGCTCATGCAGACCCAGGCAGACATTACTCTTTGTTTCAATTAATGTTACACAGTAATAACTCCATAACATTCAGAACCTCTGATGAGGAAAAAAAACCCCAACACTCCAAGAGGTATTTCCTCTGACTGGAAAGAAAAAGAAAAGCAGACAATACACTATTTCAAAGCAGAAAGAACAGCAGCAAATGATATCCCCAAGACAGACGAAGAATTGTCCAGCAACAAGTTCAGATTAATTTATTTTATCTCTGAAGGGCTTAGCTACTTTTCCTAGGCACTGAAACCATCAACATACCTCAGAGAAGCCAGGAGTGGAGTGCAGCAGGGAGAACTGGAGCCTGAGGAAAAGAAGTAAAAGAAGAGGATTCACTAGAAAGGATGAAGGCACAAATTGTGCACACTGCTTTTAGATTCATTTGTGGAATGTCATACTGATTTCATGCTGATTCACACATTTAACTTTGCCAAAGACTCTTTGATTCCCAACAGCTTTTAATCAAAACTAGCACAACTACAAATGAGTTCTAGAATCACTGGGATCTTCCTGATACTAACCTCCTCCTACAGTCATGTGTAGTCTTGGGCTGTGACTATAAGACTTGGGAAATGAATTTTTTCTGGAATTGCCATTTCCTGCAATGGCTGAACTACACTTTGTTCATTATGATTTGAATAAATTCATATCCATTCCTAACCATTATGATTTCCTAACTTTTTCCACTGATGCCTGTAATGCATCCTCAGATCACTGTAAATATTCTTGTGTCAAAAGCTCTAAGCGAGTGGCACCATTACTTCTTAAACTTACACTGACAGGCTCTGATCACTCTAAGTCCTCTTTTCCTGTTAGGTCCAGTGACCAAAACTAAGAAAAGGCTGCTCACATTTTTCTTTAATGAAAATGCAATAGGTTAAAAAACATCATATATTCTGGAATTCTGCCCCAACTTGGGATATAGAGCTAACAAGAAGAAACACCGATGTGGGCTACTTGCCTGAAAGTCTGTGCTTCTACCCACCTGGTGCATTTAGGGAGAAAGGGGCTGTAAACCCAGCTCAACTTCAAGTGTGAATAAAATATGTTGTAAGACAGCTGAGAACACCTGTAACTGTAGGTAACCATAAAACCAGCAAGATCTAAGCAAAATCTAAAACGCTCTGAGCTTTGCTTCAAACCACAGACACCTTTCTAGTCTCATCTGTTTGATGGCATGGTGTCTGCTGTTGTAGCATGTGCCATGTAGTCTCGCTTTTCCCTTCCCCTCATGTGAAGGCATACAGAGAGCTAGTTACAGTGGTCTAGTGCAGTGTTTGCACTCTGGCAGTTCTATTTATGATGCTTGGACATGGCATGGCAGCAACATTTAGAGGGTTTCAAATAAACTACGGAACTTCATTCTCCAACACCAGCACAGGCTGAAACAGATGCCTTTAAGATAATCAATAATTTGAACATTGTCATCTGGAAAGGTATTTAACCTACAGAAAGGGGTAGTATCACGTTGCACAAGAGACATGGCTATTCCACAATATTATTATATTTCACCTGCAAGATTTAGACCAACTGGTCAAAAGTATCTTAGAGCCCCTGTGAGAAAGAAGATAACTAATTTTCTTTTTCTCATGGTGAAACAGGCACTGTCAGGCTGACACAATGAAGTTCTGTTGTGTCCTAATGTTGAGATCATTAATATTGCTTTCCGAATTTTCCCTGGTTACCTCTTCAGAAGTAATGAGATAATCAACTTCTGTTTGGTTATTGTCAGATTGGCTCTGGTACTGGCTGTCTGCAGGGAAAAAAAACAAAACAGTCTTCTGTGACTGTATACACAGATAGATACTGTCTTAGATACAGGCACAAATGCAATTGCTTTTGTGATTGGTAACACAATGTCTAAACTTTTTATTCAGTCAATACATGTAGATAGTGAAATAATTTGTGAATTTGCTGCTTTCTGCCAGCAACTGAGATTGCGTGAGCGAAGTGATAATACTGCCCTGATTGCCCCTTATCATTAGGATCATTTAAGTCCTTGCACAGCTGACATAATTGCTTCACTTTCAACCTAAAGAGAAGGCGTCTGGGGACACACTGAACTATTTTATAACAAACAAGTTAGGAAGACTGGTATCAGATAATCACATTTTTATATATTACAATTTATTCTTGAATAATCACTCAACCTCCCACATGGAAAAAAGGGCTCTCATAAGTAGCGCTCTGCACCTGCCTATTAAATTCTACAATGTGTGGTGCATGTTTCCTCCCTGTGAAATGCAACAGAACAGTGTGCATATTTGTAGCAGACCAGTATATGCTATTTTATGCTGATCTCTATGATTTTCAAAGGATCTGGAAGGTTACTGTGTGATTTGTTCAGCCCCAGCACTGAATCTTATCTTCTAGCTCATGTTACTTACTAGATTCCCTGTAAAGATGTACTGGGTGGTTGAATTTGGCAGAACAGCAAACACTTCTACACAGCTAGTGATCTGTAGGATGCATCCGTCTGCATTTAGACTGACCGCAGGTGGTGATGTAGCCATCAGCTTCAGCAGCACTGGGCACGCTGTTACGTAACTCAGAGCAATCTGTGGAATTTCAAAGAGGAAAAAAACATTGAATGCAGAGTTAAGCTTTTCTTAAGCTACAGTTTCTGTGGCTGCATCATAATCAGGTCCTATATACCAATCCTCTTGTTAATTAACCTATATTAAAAATACTTCATTTTAATTACACCAACTGAAATGACAAAATTAGCATCGCATATACTCTGAGTTTCAGAGACCACAAAACAAATGATGAAGTTTTAGAGCTACCGATATTGAACATATATAGAGAAATACTTTAAAGGCTGTTTCTGAAAAATGTATTTCAAGAGGACAGGATTAGCACTGCATGTTAAAGAAATGAGGAAAATGAGTGATTCCAGTAAAAAAAAAAAATTAATGATGCTGACGATACAAAGAATTTGGAAAAGAGGCAGCCTTCCAAAAGAGCCAATCTTTTGAAAAATAGAGAAACTCCTAGAGGATAAAACTTCAGTTTACAATGCCACAGATTCCAAATTTCATAATTTTATAGTAAATGTTGCCATTTTAGGGATTTTTAAAGCATCTCATAGTATCTTAATTTCTTGCATCACATTTATAAACTTAGCTACTCGTGACTATTACTTCCCACTCTATATAATCTCCAGTAGTCATAAATCAGGTATCTTTGCGCAGAGAAGGCAGGCTACCAACAGCAGAGATGCCATGACTTTGAACAGAAATAAAAGGAGACTGATCTCACAGATGTCTACCATTTAGTCTTTATAACTGTTTAGAGACTGAGAACAAATCCAGCACTTAAGAGGGGTAGAGAACGACGAAAGAGTAGTGTGATATAGTTAGGAAGAACATAGAGTTATGGTGGGGTAGACATGTATGTTTGAATCTCACACTAATCATAAACCAGCTCAGTTTCCTTGTCTCCCCCAAACTTCTTCAAATGAGCTAGTACACAGATAATATCCATAAGAAACATTAGCTACTGCTCTTTCTTAAAAGGTCTGCACAAGTAAAAGTACCCACCTCAGGAACAAAATCTTTGAATAAGGCGGTATTTAGGTTAAAAGTAGTAGCAAGCTGTAAACAAATGAAATAAATTAGATCATTATATCAGCTTGAAAATGAGATTTTCCTTGGGAAAAGAACATATCCTGTTTACTTTAGTTTCAGATAATCCATGTTTTGATTTAGTATTTCCTTGCCCCAGAATGATTCCTAGGGAACCCACAGTGCTCTGTGGGACAGAAGAGAGACAGATTTCTCATGGACATGTTTCAGAAGCATGTACCAGTGAACAAGCATTATTCTTTGAAAGAACAGACATGGCATCCTGCTTACTTCCTGCCTTTGGGACTGTCTTAGATGACATACATGAATCTGTCAGAGGCAGGACTCAAAAATCTCATTTGCCCTTTTGCTGCTGACCACTGTGATGATGTTCGTCAGTGCCATTTGTGTCACCAATTTTTATAAAGACCCTCTTAGCACTGTTTCAGTTAGCAAAACTTCTTGGAAACTCTAACTACTAATGCCAGTGTGGAAACAGCATTTCTGAGAGAAGTCTTGTGTGTTCTTCACCCATAGCTGAAAGCTTAGTTTCCTTGTACCTGCTCCTTGCCTCATTTTGCTGCTCTGTTAAGTCTGAGGGTTTATTCTAGCTCTCAACACAGCCAATACGTTTGTTTTGGGCCTCTATGCACCAGACTGTGGCTTCAGTACACTTTTTCCTGTCTTGCCCGTTCCTTTCCCATGTGGAATCCATGCAGAGAAAAGCTTTTTTTGTTTCTTTCTGCCACTCCTTGCGCACAAACTCTGTGATGTTCATATCTATCATTCCTTGCCTAGAACTGCCAAGAAGTTCAGACTTAGGTCTGAAGGAGACTATTTCAAATGATGACATACAGAATGAATGTCATTAATCCCACCCACCAGTGGCAGAACTGTGACCCAAATCTGTGTGAAATGGCAAACATAATGTGCTAGTTGTCTTTCCTGACTATCCGTGCTGCTGATATTTGTAATTCTATTACATGCAAATTATACTCACCTCTTTGGAGATGGTGATGTTAAAGGCACCTGCTCTGTAGTAAGCTAGTGAAGCAGACTTAAGAAAATAACTGGAGACTCCCAGGTATAGCATGGAATCACCCTGGTTTGGGAGCGCAAACAGAGCTGGCACAAAGGGAGGGTCTGTGTGATTTCCTACTGGATAGACTGTGCCCTGCAAAGAGTCATTATCAAGTATTTCTAGTTGTAAACATTTGTATCTGTCACAGTGCATTGGCAGTGGTTGAACAGAAAGAATTCTTCCTAATCTGAAGAAAAACTTGACATTACAGAAAACCTGAAGTAAGCAAATAAGTTTGTGATATGCCCTGAAAATCAGCAAATTCAGGCTCTTTTGGCAAAATACAGGAATCACAGGGAAAATCTGGCCTCCATCCTTCCAAAGTTTGAATTTGAGCATTCGAGTGTTCGGAACTGCAGCTATGAGACACACAAAAAAAAAAAAATCCTCTTGATCACAGTTTTCTTTCTCTTGTGGCAAAGACACATTTGTTAATTTAATTCTAAGGGTGACATTTCAAGAAAATCTTCAGGCACACCCCAAAGCACTGGAAGTTGCTTAGGACAGGGACACAAAGGAGCCTTTTATACCACCTAACTCTTAGCCCTGGTCCAGCTGCCAGTCCTCCAAGACCTTGTTTGGGTGCTGCACAGGTGTGGGACCTTGGTTCAGTTATACTCAGAAAATAATTTTTAAAATGTGAGAAGTTATGTGAGCTCAGGCCATGTAAGACAAGAAAAGTAAGAACAGACAGTAAGTAGCATAACTACTGACACTGTAATGGTTAGTAGCCAAAAGATTCAACAGGAAAAATACTGACATGGAAAGGTATAAAACCCTATGAAAAAAGTTGACAGTTGAAAGATGGCAACTCATAACCATCAATAATCAGCCTGTTCCAAGGACCACTGAAGATGAGTAATTTCCTGAACTGATTAATAACTGACTTACAAAGACTCAGCCGTTATCCTATCGGGGTGTCAGCATGTTAAACCTTAGCCTGTAAGTTCTGGTTACCTATAGTAGCTAATAAATAATTGCTTAGTACTTTTAAGCTATGAATATCCTGCTTGCAGAGTGTTTTTTGTGGGTGGTAAAAGTTGCTTGAACAAAATAACCAAGAGGGAGAGTTTCAGCCACAGCTCTAGCACATCTTTCTTAACTGAAGTCAGTTCTGAGAGCCATGGGGATGCTCTGAATTACAAGGACTGTTGAAGCTGCTGGAGAAGCTGGGTGTTGCTGAGCTATCTTTTGCCAACAAAGGTGAAAAATAAATAAGAAAGGAACTGCTGTGTGCTGCTCAAGGACTGTCTGTGAGAAGTCTTTTTTTTGTGTGTGACCTGTACATATACAAGATGCTGAGTCATCTCAAAACAAATGCTTTGGATTGCAATCACATTGGTGGCCATCATGGATTATGTATCACCAGTAACAGGGGAAGACCAAGCAGCAGTGGAAGAGCTGTGTATCTAAAGAACACTTCTATGCTGTTTATAAAGCACCTCTGAAGGGTTTCAACTCTGAAATAATTTAATTCTAAATAATAGCTTTGGTTAATTAACAAATGCAGTTAATTTATTAAATAAATAATCATATCTGGTTTCCAAAATAGCTCTTGACCAAAATGTCCAAATGTGTTATTGCTTTTCTAATTAAATATTGGAGAGGCTGAGTAAGACTGTAGTGAAAGAAAATGAATCAACATAAAAGAGAATCAGAAAAGCCTTAGAAAGCACACTGATATTAAAGACAAATTACCTTCAAATCCAAGTTAATGTGTGATTTGAAGACTGCTGGAGAACTAACTAGGGAATAGTCTATTTGTGCAAAGGCATCAATCTGGCTTAAGACTAGAAGAACGATGGACAAAAACAAAACAGCCGTTATTACAAAAACACATCACAAACAGTTATTGTTTAGTTAAAGGCAAAGGCATTATAGAAGTGATGAATCTGAAGAAGAAGAATGGTGGGAGAAGGAAGAAGAAAATAAAAAAAATTGTTATATGGGAAAAAGTGGGAGTATTCCCTCTGGAAAAGTCACCGATTCCTCCTGGTTTAGGCACTGTTCTCCAGTTATTCACAACTGAATACACTCCTCAGAAATCTCTCCCATGCAGTGAAAGAAGGAGTATCTAGGGCAGAGTCCCCTTTTTTGTTATGCATTTGCACAAGAGAACTAAACTCTCCTATATGGTTAGTGAAATACTGGTAAATACTACTAAATACTTTGGAAGATGACATTAGCACATTTTTACGCATATCAGTGTTGGAGACAAGGGATGTTTGTTCACAACAATAGTGGGCACTTTAGCAGACAATATGAAGACTTTTTCTGAAAGGCACTTGCATGCAACTTGAGTCTGATTGTTATTTTTGATTGGACTGTAATGTCTGTTCATATAATGACTGTATAAAAATCAGATGGTTTAAAGAGAAATGGTGAATTCACACAGCGATTATGAACTCCTCAATATGACAGCACAGCTTGGAGTGCCCTTGAGCCTGAAGTGTTTAGGTATGTGCTGCATAAGGAAATGTTCTTGATGACCATGACTTTCAGTAATATTTGCCACTACTTGGCACATAGCAGGTATAGGCCATTTTAAGAAAAATAAAAGTCTACTTACCCTGCTTCTGAATAGCAGAGCAGATAATAGAAACATGACAATGCAAAGTGAAGAAGGGGAACAAACTCTCTGACCTGAATTATATAACTTAGGTAAATTAAACGAATTTGAATTGGTGAAAACTACAAGTATTCGTAGTCTTGGGAAAAAACAACAACAACAACAAAAAAGAAAAAAAAAAAGAAAAGCTGTGGGATTTATTATAGAAGTGCAAATCATATATATATGCTTTTTGGACAACGATATCTATTGTCTTCATGTCTCCACAAAAGTGACACAGGAATTGTTACTGGTGTGAGAAGAAGCAATGCTTACTGTGACACTGTCTTCCTGCAGCAGCTTGTTATCTCACTGAACTCAAGTTCAGAACAAGATGTGCTAAGTTTACGAGATCTTACAGGAATGTTTGCTAGCTCTTCAGTGGATTACTGCTAACTCAGGTTTTCTTATGTCCACAGTACCAAGAGCATAAAGGATCAGCATGAAAATGTTCATCTCAAAAATCTAAGGAAATAACACAGGTCAGCTACAACAGACTGAAAGATTACAGGTGACCTGCTATGGACACAGAAGAAATCTGAATATTGTATATAAGGTGTATGCAAGAGATTTCTAGGGTGGAGTCTGGAATAGGTTAAGGTACAGAACAATAGCTGTATTTTATTTCCTTTACTTTTTTTGTACTGTGAACACAGGAATGGTTTGGTGTCTAATAAAAAAGGCTACAATTTGATCACTATGAAAATTACTTAAAAAAAAGCTGTTATCAACAACTCACCCTTATGCTTTCTTAGCTCTGCATCCATCATTTGGATTTTGTATTTGATATATAGGCATAGCTATATGAAAAGAGAGACAAGTCAGTAATGTAAGGGCTGTATTTCAACTCCTCCCTTCACTAGCTGAAACCATCTTTGCAAACTTACATTTTTATCCAATTTGGTGTGAATGGGCTTCTCAAGATAACCAGACAGAAAGCTGTGGATCCAGCTGGAGGAAAGGAAATGAACACAATGACTTTTTACCATGGATTGAAATCTTTGAAATATAAAATCTGGCAGATGGGGATGTCAATGTCATTTATATTAATGAGATGCAATTACAGCGATATAGGTAGACTGTGCAGTTGACTGTTTTTATTAATTTGTGAGTCTCAGACAAATGCGAGGGGGTCTCAGGCTTATAAGAGCTATTTAGAAGGTAATATGCAAAGTAGTGAGTGTGCATGTTAATGTGTTGATAAACAATACTCAATTAAGCCACATTTTGTCTTTGAGTAAGACAAAAAAATTTTCTAGAAAATCAAAATGAGGAAAACTACAAGCATTGTTTCATATTATCTTTTGAAAGTTTTATTCTGAAATTGTAGGTCAGCTTGTCAAAAGGCATAATCAGTCTAGACCACCTTCATATCTACAAACCTCCATTTGCAATCCTGTATTCTTCAATATGCCCAAATGGCATTTTTTTCATATGCAGTATGTTTAGTCAGCTCATTTGTTGGCACATGCACAAAGAAGCATGGATTAACCCCGCTTCACACACTCAGCAAAGGATCCTGATTTTGAAAACAGACCTTTAACAATCTATTTTCATAGACTTCAGTAGTTAGTCGTATCCTGTAACTGGATCCCTAAAACTCAAAATTTGAAAAGCGGCCCTTATGCTACAAACCCTACTGCTTCCCAGAGAGTAATTAGAAAATCTACTGTACATACCTAGATCCTCCATTTAAGTTGACTTTTACACTATTAATGCTCAGCTGGCAATTGTGTAGCAACATGGACAAGTGGCCTGTGCTATCCCTTGACACTTTGAAGATAACTGCAATAAACAGTCCTGAGATGGATACAGTAATTCCTCCTTGGTTTTTGCTGCTCAGAGAAAAAAAAATCAAACTCAGTCAAGGAAACATCTGCTTTGAGGGAACAATTTAAGAAACTACCTGTAAATCAAGTTTGAAAGGACTTTTTGCTTCTATTATCTAGAATGAAGAATGGGTTTTCTAGGGATTAAAGTAGATTAGGGACATGCATGGTATTCAAAAACAGATTAAATGCATGAGTTTCCAGGACATGATTTTTCCAGTGTTGTGCAGGATTTGACAAGTTTGCAAAAATGTGACAATTCCACAGCAACACAAGACATTCCAGTCCTTCATGACAGATCACCCCAAAGGCCTCTGGGACTGCAGCAGCAGAAGCCAGTTAGCTAATAAATATATAACCCAGTGGCTCTCAACTTCGCAATTGTTCCACTTTCCTCTTTCCTGTAACAATTTTCAATAACCCTTTAAAATGTATGCATTCCTCCATTCTTTGTCCTGCCCCAAACCCATTCAGTCTCCTTTCTATAAAAATCCTTTCTAAGACCCCAACAAAAATATCCTTATATCTAAATTCCAGCCAATTTAGGTATTAGGACTACAGTTAGGAGTTGTAGAAGCCGTACACCAACCAAGCAGTATACAGAGAGCTGAATAGATGTTAGAATAGCCTTATAAAAACCTCATTTACCATAACAGAACTGGCACCAAAAGCATCACTTTTCACCCCTTCATCCTGATTACTCAGGTTTTCTTTTCCCAGGCATTACTATAGTGGCTGCGTAGTACGTGTACCATGCTACGGAGAAAGAGCCCAGCCCAGTATGAAGCTCAAACCATGAGTCTCTCAGCTTTCCTCTTTATCTTTCAGGCTAAGCAAAAATCCTGGGGAAAGAGGTTGTAATCCTGAAAGATAAATCTTAACCCAGCCCCAAAACATAGACTACCCCTGACCAAACCAGTGAGTAGTATTGCCAGTCACAAAGTCCCTCCTGCCACAACTACCATTTTCAACCCCACCTTTCAGTCCGTTTATGTGCATTAAATGGCTATTTGGAGGAAGCACCACTCTTCGGACCCTCATCTTCCAGTCCCTAACCAAACTCCCATCCCACAAGCCATTAGGAAAAACATTTTCCCAAGGAGGGTTGTGTAACACTGGGACAGGTTACTTGCAGAGGTTGTGGCATCCCCATCCTTGGCTAACCAACACCACTAGACAGCTGACCTGATCTAGTCTAGTGACTGCTCTGTTTTGAGCAGGAGGCCCGACAAAATGACTTCCAGAGATCCTTCCAACCTAGGTTTACCCATACTTCAGTGACAGGGACCATCGCAAAAGGATCTCAGCCCTCCCCCTGCCTTTTTGGGCTGCCCGGGAGATAGGGAGAAGCCCAGCTACTTAGGTCCTCTGTTCCTGCATCCTTATATATGTTCTTCTTCAGGAGGAATCCTGATTCACTGATGCAGGGTCTCAGCTCCAGGCCTCCAGAAGCAAAGGGCCTGCCAGGAGATTTTGTGACTGGCAGAGTGGTCTGGGACACAGTGGAGAGGAAGGCTACAGTGAGAGCTGGAAACACAAGGATAACATTATCACAACTAAAAAGCTGTGATAAGACCCATCTTACTGACCCTGGAAACAGCCCAGGAGGGGTGGGTTGTCAATGGTCTCCCTTGGAAAGCTTATTTTCAGCTAGCCCCTCTTAGTCTGCTATGCTGAAAGCAACATGTAGGACTAGGGAACGGAGGAGATGAAAAGACATATTCTGCATCTGTCTAAACCTACAGCCATTCACAAAAGGTCATATTGAACAGAGCAGTACAGATTGTTCCTTCTGCCCCTCAAAAAGGCCAGAAAATCCCTTCACCCCCTAAAGTCCACCAAAGCTGGCTTTGACCACCTCCACCATGATCTGCTCCACCAAATCCCGCATACCAGCTCCCTGCCTCCCTTGCTGTCTGTGAAGTCTTTGGAGTTTTATACATCTGGAGTTGCTCCAGATTATGCCCAGGTCCTTATCCTTCAGCAAGAGGGACAGGTGGCTTCGTGTTTGGGAACAGCTGATTTGCTCTGCTGAACACAGTATCCTTTTCCTCACAATACTGGTATGACAGAAGGAACAACAGACAGGTGGAGGGCACAGTGACAGCAGTTTCCAGCCACCAGTACTGAGACTGAATGCAGAACTGCATGTCCGTGCTCCTTTGAGCTCATGACATGCTGTGAAACTTGCAGCCTGCTGATCCATCTCGCTGTACGATCTGGTGCACAAATAGAGCAATGCCTACTGCTGTTACCAGTTACTCCATTTACCCAAATTGTAGACATTAGCACCTTGCAAACTTTTCTGATATCCCAGAAGTTTTAGCCCTCCCCTTGCCCCCAAGAAAATCTAGAATATCATATTAAAATTCTATAGCAAAAATGCTGAGCTAAAAAAGTGGAAAAATCAGTATGCAATCATGTCGTTAAAGACAATCTCATACTGCACAGACTCATGAAGCTGTCAGCTTTCCATGGTGACCCAAATTCTGGAGTTTCCGAAGTTCTGAATGTTTGGCATTGTGACAGCGCCCTTCTTTTAATAGGAGTGCTTTGGAAGACAATATACACTGTACCAGCAAATAGACAATTAGCTATAGAGTCAACCTTCCAGTTATACTGTACAAAGAAAGCAACAAATGTGGCCACTGCAAACTCTGTGGTCCTGAATATTCATGTAATATCACGTAATATACAGTCTGGACAAATTAAGCATGCTAACAGGTGTCTGACCTGATACTTCCCAAAGAGACAACCTGTGGGGTAGAATAATTAAAAAGAAGAAAAAAGGAAAAAAAAGCATGTTTCCATCTTAAGAAGTTTAGTCAAATAGATTGTTGTTAAATGATAAAGCATATCTGACCTGAAAAATAATAATTACCAACTAGATTTCTGAATTTCGTTTGCAATCCTTCTCCCAGTACTGTCCCCTGGACCTGCATTGCACTGTACAATACTTACAGCAGCCATGTGTTCATTCTCCAGTCTGCACTGATCATAGCAGAAGCATGTGCCACTGACAGACTAATGCCAGTGCCAGGAATAAAGGAAGCAGAAGTTTCTGGGAAATCTACAGCATTAATTCTGAGCCTACAGAATACAGAAAGGGTGATATTAGACTGCATGTCAAAAGAGTAAAAAGGATCACTGAAAACCCTTCTGCTATAAAAGGCAAAGTCTATGCTTCGGTAAAAGAATTTCTCAGAAATTACTGACCCTTGTATATTTTAGGAAGGAAAGACACCTGTACCATTACACTTAGTAGCATCCTTGGAAAAAGAATCCTTGATACCTGCCCAGGGAAAAAAGGATGCTTGGCCAAAAGAGAAACCTCCCCTTGGGAGAAAAACAAACTCCTTAAAGTGAAATGTGCTTGCTGGGGGCAAATAAGTCTGTGTGTTAAACCCAGATGCTACATCTATAAACAAATCCAGGTTGTCTGAATGCTAGCATTTGCTGATGAACATCAAAGTTTCTCTTCTCCCATTCTGTATCCCCTCCCTTGCCTTAGCAAAGGGCTCTGGAGAGGATCCCTTTTTCTAAATAAAGCTTACTTGAAGATTTCTCTGCCAAAACAAATGTTTCTGATACTCAAGGATATTGTCTTGCAAATGGGTGTATTGAATTGAGCTGAACATTGTAAAGATATCAGCTGTAATCTTATCATGTAGTACACATTCCATTGTTTCCTGATATCTGTTAGAGATCTCTGAAACAACTGCCTTTAATCTACTTTCCCCAGGGCAGAAGGCACCAGCTACTTTTTGTTAAAATGACCATAATTTTCCAATAACATTTTGGGCAGCAGTAAAGCTGCCTTTAGTAACCTTGTTTGCAGTGAGCTAAAATCAGATTATCCACTGGGAAGATGGCCAATTTCAAGAACTATGGTTGGGAAAATGAATCGGGGTTTTGAAGATCATATAATAATTTAGGTTGGAATGGGACCTCAGGAGATTTTCTCGTTCAACCCCCTTCTCAAAGCTGGGCCAACTCAGGGGCCCTGCCTGCTTGAGTCTTGAACACATCTAAGGACGGAGACTCCCCAGCCTCTTCAGGCCCTTGTTCTGGTGCTCCCTCACATTTTTTCCTAACTTCTAATCGGAACTTTTCTTGATGTAACTTATGCCTGTTGCCTGTGATCCTTTCACTGTGTACCTCCAGGAAGAATGTGACTCCATATTCTCTATAATCACCACCCAGCAGAGAGTGGAAGACATACAGCAAGACACACACACCTCCACCCCCATAGTCTCTTCTTCTCCAGACTGTCCAAACACAGCTCTCTCAGATGTGCAGGGATTAAAGTTGCCAGGATGGTATAACACAATGAAGCCTGCTGGAAAGCAGGCTATTAGGAAAATATTAGTTATAGATAAAGGATGCAGGCCCAGCAGAAAGTACATGAAATCTCCCAGATTGGTATTTCTTGCTATGGGTAATTTGTAAGGAAAAGGAAGTAAAATGCTACTGAGTAGCAGAGCTTGGCTTGATAGCAATATTAAAAGACCAGAAGTTTCTGTTTTTCTGTTTATTGCCTATTGGAAAAGCTTTAACTGGAAAATGGGATTGAAGGCTGTAGAAAAACCTTTTATATTAGTCTCCTTATTTGGAGAAATTGAACTCTATAAACCTGTTTTTCTACTGGCTGCTCCTGGTACAATGATTTTCCTCAGCAGGAAAGAGGTATTGAGCCCTATGCAATCAAAATGCTGATTTACCATTGTAAATCCATTCAAAAAGATTCTGTAAAAGTCATCTTCCTGCCATATCAGCCCAGATACACCGTCCCCCTGCACACATTTTCATCTTATCCCTTTGTCTGCTTTTTCTCATCAAACACAAACAAATTACTTTCACTGCTACAGGTCCTTCATAGTAGCAGACTGTTAATAACACTGGTTCTTCCCTCTTTCCTACCCATTTCCCCTGCTGTGTCATAGCTATGCTGATGCCTGCCTTGCCCCCAACTCTGAGACAAACCAACTAAAAAAAGCCAAGGTGCTCCTTCAGAAGCTTTCTAAAGCTCATCTCTGAGTGTGGTAGAAGGAAGTACATCTAAAACAAATCAGTGTTTGGGCAGTGGGAGCAGAGTTAGATGAACCATTAAAACTTTACACTGAACAACAACAACAAAAAAAGGCTGCATAATTATTACTATGCAGTAACTACAATAAGATGCTTCAACCTAAAACTCTGAAATGTATTTCCTTTACTTACCTTGAAATTACATAGTTGACCTTAATAACTGAGAAGCTCTCCTGCCCGCTCCAGCTTGGGAAGGTCTCTTTCAATATTGCTTGCTTCAGGAGCTCCATCCCAATCCTCCTGCCTACAAGGGGACAGAGGAAAGCACATGGCTTGCAGATTGGATTCAGGCACCCAAAGGTCCAGATATACTGCCAAATAATTTACACACTTTCAACATAGTTCATAAAAACCTCTGATTCTTAAATCCTTACCTAGACCTCCTTCCAACCACTTATACACCCATTTATAACTTCTATTAGTCTCACATACGAATCGTTTAACCAAGATCATCTCGTCCCTGAGTTGTGCTTTATATTCTAGAACTCTTGTCAGGTTTCTGAAACTGTTATTCTTCCTTCACTTCACTGACAATGTGGAAAGCCTTGGGAAATGCTTGGTCATCACCATTACCTCGGATTGTCTCATACCTGTTGAATGAAAAAGCCAGATAAGAAGTAGCAAGATGACTTCTATATGTAGTGTTTACTTATGGAAAAAGTGTGATATATGCATCTGAAGTGCTGGTATGTCAAATGCGGAACTATCTGGATTGTTGCTTGTGTACAGGAAGTTGTTTGAGGTTTAAAGACAATCCTTTTAAATGGTTTCTTCCCATTTCTTCCAGAGTACGTACATTTTGCCACTGCACCTACAGGCTGCTGCAGATCTCTGACTTATTTCCTTACCTTCTCTCCTTGCTATAAGGAATCCCTAGTTCTTGAATGCTTCAATGGTACTTGTGCATTGATAATACACACAGGCCCTATCATCAACAAACAGAACATCTTTAAATCCCAAATTCCTTGTGTCTTCCTTCTTTTTGCTCATCTTTGATGAATACATTGCTACAACTTTAATACTGAATGATGTCCTGCTTTCAGATATTTTTACCATGAGTTTTTTTAGCTTTTGGCCTCACAGTTGCTGAATACAAAATATCTATTTTTTTCTCCCCCAGACTTCAGTGTATTAGAAAAGTGAAGAATTGAAATCAATGATAATTCAACACTAGAATACCTTTCTATAAAATGCATCTTTTATGAAGGAGAGGTAAGTTACGATTCCCTGGGAATTCCTGCTTCCAAAGTAAAATACAGGCTCTGACTGAAATAACTTAAAGCTGTCTTACAACTGTCAGTGAAGGCAGCCAGTGATCCCAGGTGTAATTTCCCTGAAGTGCTTGCAGCAGGCAGGCAGCATTCAGGCAGGATCTATTGCCTCAGCCTTCAAATCTCATATTAAGGGGAAAGACATGACAGGCACCATGCTCTTCAAATACAAGAAATACCTTTGGGTTAATGTCTATTCTTATGCAGAGGTGTATAAACTTAGTCTGTTTGTTCAGCACTTGAAGGCCATGCTGAATGTCACAAAAACCGCTGGGCTCACACTAAGAAATACCAGGTTGAATTCTCATTTCTAAAGGCGTGAGAGATCCCTAGGGAGCGATTTCTCCTGTGTGTCGTAAAAAGATATGGAGATCAGTTCTGGTTTGGGTGACTGATGTTTGCCCTGCACTTCTCAACTCCTCAAAAGCCTTTAAAACAATGGTCATACAGAGAAATAAGTGGACCTGATCCTTGCTTTCATCTCGAAGGCATAAACTCTGAGCTTCTACTTTTCATCTCGCAAGTCCATTGTTTACCTGTCAGCATGTTCAGTACATAAATGACGATTAATCCTTAGCATGACCCAGCCTTTGTTGAATTTGTGCCTTGTTAACCTTTATTATTAATATTAATTCTGTAAACAATTGAAATTATATTGTGTGCCCTCCACACCCATGGAGTAAGTCTTAGGTAAGAGACAGTGAAAGTTAGTATGAATAGAAAGAGTAAGGAAAATACATTGTGGAAATTGTTGATATTCTGTTAAGGGGCAGAATTATGGCAGACAGTTACTAGGTTTTTTTTGAAAGAATGGCACATGCAGATGCTATCCCATGTCAAACGGAGGAATGAGAGTGAAGGTGTGCAGCTACATGGCTGTTCCAAAGTTGTAAGCTTTTTTCCCCAATTATGTCTTATTATCTTCAATTAAATGTATGTTCCATCAGGTTTTTGAAACTTTTAAAAAAGGAGCAATTATATGACAATCTCATTCTGGTTCTAAGAAAGTAAATCAATACGAGGAATGTAGTAGAAACACTGTTGGACTGTAGCAGAATGCAATCAGCAATGCAAGGATAAATTCACACCTGGGGTGCACAAAAAGGAAGGAAATAAGTGAGAGAAGAAACGAAGGATGTTCCCGGTGTGAGGTGACAAAAGGAGTTTATTCTATTTCAGTATTTAAGGAGCTTGTTTCTACACTGCACCTTTACTAAGGAACTATATTCTGTGCATAGAAGTATTTACCATAAATTAACTTCTGGCAATGTTAGACATACCGTAGTCCAGCCCCTTCTGAGTAATTCTCACTTTAAGACCAGGATTAGCCTCAAGCCGCAAGGACAGCCAACACAGCAGGAAGGAATACCATGTCTTTAGCATCTTCTCACCTTTGCCACAGGGACCTGTTAACAACAGTTATGATGCAAACATGATCATAAATGATGCATACCATGAGTTGCCAAAAAATCTGTATCCATCGCTTCCCTCAATCAAACAGGGACAAGGGTGGATGGTCAAGAGAGGTTTAGCCAGTGATTTTACTGCACAAAGCAGTCAGTGTGGTAGCAGACACAGATTTCTGATTACTTGGATAGCACTTCGGTAGGCATTAGCTGTTGGTGAGACTGAATGGTTCTGCTCCACTACTCTAGGCTTTCCCCACACCCATGTCTTGGCTGGTTTATTTTACTTTCTGTCCTATCTCCTCCAGAGTGAATATGACAGGGCAATCCCAGCCAAGGAGGAGCTGGTCTGTCTGCCTATAGACCACCACTCTTCCTATATACACACCCCCTAGGATATATTGGATTTGGGAGTCCAAAAGATTTTCAACTAAATCAGCTGGCCCAATAAAATACAGTAGGCCTCCCTACAAAACTTGCCTCCCTGTTACACACAAACCTCTGACTTAAATGGTTGCAAATCCAAGATCTACATAGTAGTACCTCATAAAATACTGCTCTTTGGTGGCTTTCTGAACTGTAAGACAGACAAAATGCATTATCAATATTGCCCTGATACCAGTTTTCTGACGAATCCTTACAAAGTTACCCCAAGACACTATGCAAGAAAAAGTGGTTTCAGGGAAAAAACATTCTGAAAACAATCCATATTGTGACAAATTTTGAAAATCACACTTTTAATTGGTCGTTCCATCTCTAGTTCTTATGCCTTTTTGGTTTTCTCTATTTTAAGCAACTCAAAACAAGTAATTCCTTTAAGGTAGCAATGCTATATTATGCAGAAGAGGCAGTTAGAGTCACAAATCTTAAGCCTTTTCCAGGAAGTGTCCTAGCTTTTCCTGCAAACATACCACTTTCTATCCTGATTATTAAGGGTCAATTAAAAATCAATATAAAACCAGACAGACAGATTTTTCTGTCATTAAAGTACACAGATATTTACTACATATTTATTTAGCAGGATTGCTAGAAGCATTGATGCAGGTGAGGTACCTCATTCTCATTGAATTTCATTCCCATTGAGGAACAGAAAACGACAATCTTAGTCACTACTGTGCTTTGTAGCTAATATGTTCTTGTTTGGATCTTAAATGTATGCCAGGTGAGAAGTAGAAAAAACAAACAACAACTGAACTGCCACGGCAGTAAAAGACAGAATCATTTCATATTGCTTTCTCAAACCAACAGGGCTGATATTCTTGGTTTCACCAAAGCCCCAAGCCTCTGTCAGATGCTAGGATTGATTGTACAGGGTTAGTCAGATGACTGAGACAGAGCTAAGGAGATTGAAATTGTCAGCTGCCTGATAGTCTAAATCAGAGCTGCCAATTGCATTGTTGATGACAATAGATGGCAGACAAATTGCTCTGATTTTTATCTTCAGCAACTGAGCATGCACCAAGCAATTCCTTGATGTAAATCATTCTCTTAATTCTTTTGTCTTCTCAGAGATAGTGTATTCAAGTTAAGTTAAGCTGAAAGATGAAAAACTCCTTTGTTTCAGTCTGTGTACCTGTCTCACCCTAATGAAGTACTCCACTTACCAGTCTGTAGATACCACATTTGGATTCTCTTTTGTGAACAGCCTGCAAAAACTTTAAATAAAACTTGCAATAAAGATTACGGCTGAAATCTGCCTAAGAACTAAGAAAGCTTCCAATGCAAAAAAAAAGTCACTATCATTGTCTTGTACAGGTTTAACACAGCCATAAAACCACACTATCTTAAACTAACCAATCTCCAAAATAGAATAGAATATCTCTGAAAAAGAATTTTGTCCTTGTCTTGCCTTGGTCCTGCACGAAGCTCTCCACTTGCAGCCCACAGAATAATTTCTTTCACTTCCAAAAATTCAGAAAAGAAACTTCAATAGTTAAAAAACACAAGACAAAAAGTTGTCAGACATGATAGCAAATACAGTGTCTACCTAACCTGAAGTCCAGAAAGAGCACTTTAGTTTCACAAATATCTCTGCTGTTACCACAGAACTGGGACTGGATTTCTCAGTTTCTCCCTTGCTCCGTTGCTTCTAGTTACTCTGCAGTATGCTCAAGAACAGGTAGGCTTTCTGCAGCTCACTCAACAATGTCAAATCAAAAAGGACTCAATAGCTTCAAGATTTTAACCCTTCCTATACATTGATATTCCATATGGAAAGTTACCTCTGAGGGAAAAGGAATACAAAATTTATATGGTTGATAGGAGAGATATATTGGCAGGAATGCTTAAAGAAGCCAACAAATGATACAGACAGGAGTTTACTAAATGACATAAAAGCAGGTGATCTCCACCTCTCCACAACCACTGGAAATACCCATGGAAAAAAGAAAACTCCAGTAAGTTCCTGTTCGTGGTTTCCTCCATTCAGTGTGGAAAGTAATGCTATCCACTTCCCAACTCATGAGGCAGCAGGTGATCTAGCTCAATGAAATCTTCAAACAGAATCTGTAAGAGGCAATGGCCACCCCCGCCCCCACAGGTTATATTTGTGAGTAGGTCTGGGACCCCCCCAATCTTTCGGAGGCTTTGCAAAGGCACTGTGTTACCACAGCTTTTCCTGAGCACAGCTTGCCTACTGATGCCCTTCATAAAGGCTTTCAAAGCCTTGGAGCAGAGTTGCCAGACAACTAATAATCTGTGCCAGGCTGCAAAATGAATAACACAGCTGCAATGCCTACATAGAATCCGTTAACAATGGATAACTGTGTTGGGAGGCAGTTGTCTGATGAACTGATGGAAAAAAACATTTTCCACTGTTTGGATCCATTGAGTTCATGTTGCTGACCTCTGTAACTGCCCTATCCTAGAACCCGAGCCAGGATTACTAGGTTTGTTTTTACCAAAGTCCATTTAGCAAAAAGCTCAGTGTTCTTGTTCTAGCTCTTCGCTGCACACTGCCCTCACAGCTAAGAATTGTAAGGGTACTCTTAAGCTGGTCCCCAAGAGACAGGGGAAGAGTAAGAAATATTGAGACCTTGAACAGGAATGCTGCAGGCATTATTTGTGTGGGATTTGTCCCGATTCAGACCCGAGTCCCTCATTTGCGTAGGTCTGTTCTAAGCTTTCTTCTCTGCTTTTCTTCCAGTTGTTTGGCTCACTCATTAGTCTGTTGTACAACCATTCAGTTACTTTCACGGAGCTGACAGCAGCATGAGGCACCCCCTCAACATATGCAGCCCCTACCCTGGTTTTGTATAAATTGCAATCCTGTAAGAAGCCACCATAGATTCCTAGAAGATGGATGCAGTAATCTCACTAAGAAAAACCTGACCCCTTTGATTCATCACAAGACATAGGAAATCTTCCTCTGAGAACCTTCTTCCATGGGTGGAGCCTCTTTTTACTATCCAGAGAAATGTGATTTTGGTCTGCTAATGCAAAGATACCAAACTCTGTCTTTGACGTGCCACTTCAAAGACATTTGCTCTGCACCCAACTCTCAGCAATTCAATACTGTAAAGAAATATATAAATCCAAGAAAACGTGGTGGTAGCTAAAAAGGTCTGAAGCAATCTGGCAAACCCCAGAAAACCCACTGAAAGGTCCTCTGCTCCACATGACCAAAATTCTCATCAGAAACAGAGAAGCTAAGAGCCATGTCAGCAAACTTCAGACACTACTTAAGGGTCATCTATAGACAGCCAACCTGAGATGGTGTAAAGCAGAGCTCCACTAAATGTATTAGCTATAGAGTACTAGCATAAAGGGCTTTCAAATACCTTTTAGGGGTAAAGTTGACCCCCATCAAACTGCAAGAAGTTAGGAGGTCCTTTCCACTGGCTTTGTTCTGAACCTCCTCCCCTAGTGGCACACTGAAAATGGTACTTCAGACTTTCACAGATCTCCTGATGATACTCCAACCTTCATACCCTTCTCCTTCTCATCCCACCATCTCTCACATCTTTCAGTGTGACCCTAGTAATTCAAAATATCATAATGGTTAGTATATACATATATATTTATTTATACATATCATAAAATACACTCTTTGTAGTGGCAAATATAGAAGGAAAAATAATGGCAAAGGTCCACTGGCTCACAGCTTTTTTACTACACTTGGTTTACAAGAAAAAAAAAAAATCCATGAGGTATGTAACTGAACCAAAGAGACCTTTACTTTTTATAGTTCTCCTCTGCCATGGGAAGTTGTCTGCAGGTCAATGGGACTACAGCTATATTAAGTTTCAAATTTCTCAAGAGAAACCACTAGAGCTATCAACAGGGTTTTACTTCTTTGGTGGAATGGGTTCTATTGCTTGTGTTTTACACTGACCATGTGGGGGAGAAAAACCCTGAATAAAGTACTCTGAGTTGAGAAACCGCATTGTCTTTAATAACCATTCTGAGCTACTGATAAAGAGCTTACTTTTGTTACCATATTGTATATTATTTCAATGAATTAGAGTTAAAAAACCCACCATTTCTGAAAAGGGTGAACTATTCTGAAAGTCAAAATTGTTCTGTACACAACCATTTCTTCAAGCTCATAAGCACACAGGTTTCCTGTACTATTTTCACACAGTGCCTTTCCCAGCCTGACATCAACTTCATGCATGGCCATTGGAAGTCTCCTGCCTGCAGACTGAGACAAAATTAAAATGGTGGAGAAAAATATTACTTATCAAATAACAGCTCTTTTAGAAAGATATGATGCGTGAGGGAAAAATGATTGTGGTGTTGGGTCATTTGAAAGTTACACAGACAAACTTGAAAGCTGTGGAAAATGTTTTAACCTTTCATCATGTTTTTTTCTTAGGAACTTTTCCTGTTTAATATTTACTGCTGTGTGGAAAATGTGTCTAAGCCTTATATTGTGGCATGACTCATAAAATTCAAAGGAAAATTTAGCAGAATGCCATCAGAAATGTTCACATAACTGGTGTAGCTGGTTACCTAATGAGTACTACAGCCAGCTCCTGAGAAACTGAACCGTCTTACTTCACACAATTACTTTAGCTTGTGCAAGCTACTGAAATTGTGCTTCTGCTGGAGGCATCACAACTGTACCTACAAACATTTCTCATACTAGGGAAGCCTTCTCCTGTCTTTCTGAAGAGTGCAGGCTAAGCTGCCCTGGGGCCAGTGGGAACACAGGAGGTAGCTGGGACATGGACAAAACTGAAGGACAAAACAGAGCGGGATGTCCATGGCCTATGGAAAATGGTGATGATGGTGAGGCAGCAGCATGACTTACTTTGGATTCAACCCTCTTCAAGAGAGAGGAAAGCAAAGTTTCTGACAGGCATGGTGCTCTTGATCCCTCCTCACGTGTCCCTTTCGCTCTCATTCCCTGCTGCCGCAGCAACCTACCCTTCTGGATTTGTTCAGGATGTGGCTCCATTTGACGATGACTGCATAAGCACTTCTCAAACTGGGGTAGTGGCAAAGGGCGCAGCAAGCTTCTCAGGAAATCACTTGTTTTAACGCTCACAGTTGAGGGCCCAGTGTGTAACACCAAGCTGATTGTCACAAGCATCAGCTCTTTGATTGTTCAGTGAGTGGTATTCTCCATTTCAGTAGTCTCTTTGCCTTTCCTTTTATCACCTTCAATACAAGCCTCTCCTTCCCACTGAGAAATTTATTGACATGTTGAAACCAGATGACGGTTGCCCTTGAGCTTTAGACTTAGATCTGACAGCAAACTCTAATAGCAACCACATTTACCTGGGTTGGATGACCATGTTCAGATGGCATAAAGGAGATTTCACCCATAGCCCAGAACAGAATTTTTGAAGTTTCAGTCTTTCTGACCGACCCCGTAAGCGCTGAAAGGGTACAGACAGGGCCATTCCTATAAATACAGGGTTAACTGATGTGAATAGCACCATAATAAACAGTTGTACTTGGTGGTAGCTGTGCGACCTAGGTCTTTCAAGTTCTTTACCTATTGTTATTTTAGCATTATATTCCTGGAAAGTCCAATTTTCCTGCACCTCATATTTCTCATGTTGTTCCTCGTGTGGAGAAATGTGATGCAAGTAAATTGTATCATTAGAAGGAAAATTAAGATAATCTGAGAATAAGCATTGTTCAAAAGTCGCCTCTGAATTCACTGTTCCCTAATGTAACTTGTTAAACAAAGTAAAAACATGAGTAAATTGCCTTTTATTTTTTCACCCCCTGACATTACACTTCTGCAAAGTGTGCATTTCTAGACGAAGTCAAGTACACTTGAGAAGATTTAAAGTGTGGGGAGGAACCTTTTCTCAAGTATGACAGATACAGGGGAACTAAAGCCAGTAAACTGAAGTTTGTGACACTCTGCATTTTTGGTGAGATTATTTGACTGGAGGCATTAAAACATTACCTCAGAGATGACAAGTCTGCCTTAAAAAAACCACGCTCCTTTATAAACCGAAGTGCTCTTGGGGGCAGCACCCTCCTTCAGCCCTTCCCCTAGCGCTCGTTTCCATGAGCTTCGCCAACAGTTTAACGCCCAGTCAGCAACAGGGCCTCCCTGGCGTTTTTGTTGTTAGAATAACACCTGAACCGGTGTTCAGGCCACTGAAGAGGAGGGAAGAGAGAAAAGGAGCCCAGCCCAGCCACTCCGCACGGCGGCAGGCAGCCAGTGCGCAGAAATCACTCCCGCCAGCGGCTTATCCCCTTCCAGGCCCGGCGGGTATAAAGCGTTGAAGAAGCTAAGCCACTGTTACACAACAGCAGCAAAGCAACCCCAATAACGGAGGCCAACAGGTGCAACTGCCGCCAACCGACAACTGCGGGGGTGGGCGGGGAGTGAGGCTCCTCCCTGCGCATGCGCAGGTACAGTCCGAGCGCCCAATCATCGATCGCGGCCGGGCAGGGCCGCAGCGCAGGCCACGACGTGGCACGCCGAGGCACCGCTCGGGCGCGCAGCCGGCAGCGCGCTGGGGGAAGGCCTCGGGCCCCGGGGGCGGGGCCGGGCGGGCTGAGGCGGTGCCGCGCCAACCAAAACAACGACACACCCCGGCAGCCCTTGCGCCCGCTCGCTGCCGCCGCCACCACGAGCGCTGCCGCCGCCGCCATCGCCGCCAGCCGGCGGGGCCCGCTCGGGGCGTGAGGCGGGCGCGGAGACCCGCCGCCGCCATGAAGCTTCGCGTGCGGGTGCAGAAGCGAACGGCGGCGCTGGAGCTGCAGGGGGCGGAGCCAACGCTGGGGGAGCTGCGCGCGCAGCTGCGCCGGGCCCTGCTGCCCGCCTGGGGGTACAGGTAGCGTGCGGAGCGAACCATCGTGGCGGGGGGGGGGGGGGAGGGAAGAAAGGGAGGGGGGCGTCCGCGCGCACGCGGGGCTTTGGCCGGCGGGGCTGTACCACGCCGTGCGGGGGGAGGGGCGGGGCGGCCCGGCCCATCTCCGCCCCCCCCCCCCCCCCGGCGGCGGCTCTGCTGCCCCCTGCGGGGCGGGCGGCAGCGGTGCCGCGGGTGCCGCGGGCGGAGGAAGGGGCGGCGGGGTGCGCAGCTCCTCTGGCCGAGCGTCGGGGCGCCAAGGGCGGGAGGGGAGAGGGCAGAGCCGCCGGGGGCGGGGGGCCGCGGTGTGAAGGCGCGGTGGTTGCTAGGCCCGGCGGGGCTGGGGGGCGCCGGTGCTTGGCCCGGGACCTGGGTAACACCTCAGGTAAAAGGTTGCCGGCCCGCGGTTTTTACCCGGTTGGCGAAGGCGCTTTTGCCAAAACTGGCGCGAGGCCTGGTGAGGCCCGCGGCTGCGCCCCTGCCCGCGGGGTGTAGGGGCCAGGTCGCTGCAGCGTCTCACCAGTTTTGTTTCCCGCCTGTTCGCTCCAGAGCAGGAAAGTAAAACCTGCTTTGGGGAATGCTCGGCTGTGAAATACGGATTGCGGCTCGGTCAGAGCTGACTTAAATTTCCGCGGGGCCTTGACCCTGCTGGCCGTAGGGTGTCGGTTTCACAGTTTTGCGGGCTTCTTGGAGAATCTCTGGCTTTACATTTCATAAACGCTTTGTCTATGAGGAACTCACGGCAGCCTTTATAGGAGAGCAAAGCCTGCAAAATCCATTTAAGAAACGCCTACAGAAGGGGCTCATTTTTGGATGGTGGCTGAAGGCTTTGTATTCACAAAGCTTTAATTAGGTACAGTGCGCTAATGTTTCACTGGTGGTGCGTACATTTGATAGCACTGCACTGTGCTGCATAGCAGTGTGGGCAGGAGAAATCTGAAGTTACTGCTTGTCTTGCCACAGTGTGTGTGTTTTATAGCTGATACTGGATAGCTGCTTCTGTGCTAACCAGTTGCATTTCTATTTGTTTTTTTGTTTTTTTTTTTTTGTAAGTGCTTGTCCTGAAGCATCTGTTCTTATTACCCTCATTTGTGACTAGCATGCTGCAGGGCAGCTGCTGACCTTTTGAAATGAATGTTTTGCTTAATCGGAGAGCGAAATGGCTGAGTCTGCAACACTATCTTGTTTTTAAATAATCTCAGCCAGTAGTTTATACTATCTTGTTTTTAAATAATCTTAGCCAGTAGTTTATTTAAAGCTTGTTTTTCTAGGTGTGATGTCTTCTAACTTGGAGGGTACTTGTTTACTTTCCTTCATAACTGTTTTATGAGCAATTACTGTAAATGAAGCTATACCAGGCAGCTACGGCTACTTAAAACATACTTGGAGAGAAAAATGGGGGAAATAATTCCATACCATATTTTTTTCTCACTCTTCCTTTAATGTATAGCTAATTATTAATGGATTAAACCCCACAGCATAGTACTGTTGTAGTATGCAGTATACATTTCTAACTATACCTCTGTGTGCAGTTACCCAAATGCAGCCAACCATGTTTCCTTTCTTTGTTTTCTATTTTGCAGTTCTGATACTGAGTTTTCAATAACATTGAACAGAAAAGATGCTCTCACAGAAGATCAGAAGACGTTAGCTTCATATGGGATTGTTTCTGGTGATTTGATATGCTTATTACTAGAAGAAGCAGATGGACAACCCAACCTACCTCCTCCTCCTTCTACTCCTCCCCGACTTGAGAATGGTCATGAGCCATCCACCTTGATCCCCAGCAAAAGTCAGGCCAAGAGTCCAAAAGAAGAAGGGCAGAATGACCAATCAGACAATCAGAAAGCTCAGGTGGAAGTTCAGAAGAGTGATGAGAGGGTGAGTACATGACAATTGCCCTATACAACACAAGGCAAAAAAGAAGGTATCTTGTTGTGTCGGTTGCTGTGCTATATAGTAAAGAATCTCTTCAGAACATTTGGCTCCTTATAGTTGTCTCATATATAGCCAGTTATTTGGATGGAAATTTCTCTCTAGTCACTGTATATTAGCTGTGACACAGAAGCTAGTTCAGAGACCCTGAGATGTTTCAGGTCTGACATTTTTACAGGATTTAATGTTTTTGCTGGAACATGCACTTTCCATAAGGAAGTTAGGAGTATGTTTCTTAACTGCCTCAGTGCTGTCTTCTCAAGGAAACTGATTCTCGGTACTGAATAAAGGCAACAGGCACTGCTTGTTGGAAACGCCACTCGCAAGATGAGTGCACGATTCCTTTCTAATGGGTTATAACAGTTCCCTGAGATTCAGGCGGCCTGCCATAGAGCAAGACCTGTCTCTTGCGCATGGAGGTTGTGTTGCTGAGAGAGCTTCTGCCTCATGCTTTGTAGGTGTACATCTGTATGACCCCATATGCTTCATGCAGCTAATAGGCACGTTTTTTCATATTACTCAGTAGTTTGTTTCCACTGATTCTTGTCAGGAGCAATAATCCTGACATGGTGCTGTGGGCATGCAAGCTCCTTATGTCTGTCAGTCAGACCATAGTAAGCTGTGCAGAAGTATCTGTTTCATATTTATTTAATATTCAAAGGCAAGATGGAAGGATTCTCACATCCTCCAAAATAGTGGTGAAAGATGGCAGGAAAAATTCTAAGCAACTAAGTGTCGTCGCAGAAGAGCTCTAGAAGTCTGAAAATCTGTGTTTAACTGGGGCTACGTCCATTGATGTTAATGAGAGAAGGGAAGTTCCATGGGTGGATGGCCATGCCAGCCTTGCACAAACGTAAGGGTGTCTTGCACATGGATGTGGGGGAGAAGTAGCTACAGCTCCTTTAGACTCTTCTTTTCCCCCCTGCGCCCCTTCCCTTTCCTGACCCTTCCCTTAGGTAAATCTGCTATAATTTTCATTCACTACTTTTTTTTAATGTGTCTGGGGGTAGTTTTATCAGTTAACATAATAACATGGTGTGATTTTTGGTAGAAGAAAGGAAGCCACAATAAAACCACAGTGCTCCTCAAGTGTCAGCAGATATACTCCATTGATGATTCCCCCCCGCCTCCCCCAGCTATTTAGGCCTGTTGAGTTTCTAAGCAGTCCAAGTTGTCATTTTGGTTACTTGCCATGCATGTTGGCTATATTTAAATAAATGGTGGTACTACAGTGAGTAAATTATCCCTGTGTATGTTGCGAAAATTCTGATGAGGGTTTAATCACATTGTCTTCAAGTAGTATATGCAATCAAATGACAGACCCTTTTGTGAAAGGCTTGCATTATAAATATCAAAAAATACAGAGACTATGTGTATAATCCCAGTGTCCAGCTGGGACGCTAGAAAAGGAGATGTAACGAATCTGTAAAACTTGCATGAGAAATCAGCAGAGTAGACTTGGTGCCTGTGAGGACTGGAATAAGATGAATAATATTGATGTATATAGAGGTGTAATTTTCTGAATGAAGGTATGTTTTGCTTTCCCTTGAAGGCAGGATCCAGCCTAGAATTTCCTTCTGGATTAGTCCCAGAAGATGTTGACCTGGAAGAAGGTACAGGTTCCTATCCCTCTGAACCCATGCTGTGCAGTGAAGCTGCTGATGGTGAAATACCACATTCCTTAGAGATGCTCTACCTTTCTGCTGAGTGTACCAGTGCCACTGATGCCTTGATTGTTATAGTACATCTTCTCATGATGGAGACAGGCTACGTACCTCAGGTGGGTGCGCAACCAATCAGGAACTTTCTTGGTCAGTATGAGAAAGCTGCGGAATATTGTGGGAACGTGTGATACAAGATGCATCTGAAGATCCAGTTCTGGATTTGTATACATCAGTCAGCAGCAGGGGCTGCTGAAGTATCAGCTTCCCTAATTTGCCTGACCAGTAAGCCTTAAGGCTAAAGACTAGAACAGCTTTTAGGTGTGAGAGAAGAGGCCTGTCCCCGTGTTTCTTTCAGTCCTCAGCCTCACTGGGACCCAGCTGATAACCTCCTGTTTCTGCTTTATACTGTTGAGTTTGTGTAGATGTGCTTAGATTGTAGCACTTCTTTGAAGCGCTGCCTTAAGCATCGGTATCATCTCAATGGTATCCTGTTCAAATGTTGGTTGACAAGGCCTAGGTCTGACAAAATGTCGTCTCCAATTCCGTATTAACTGCAACTGAGTTCAGTTAGGCTTTGGTTCCACTAACCTACAGAGGTATCTAACTCGTAGTCGAGCACCTATGTACAATGTTTGAATTCACCTTTTCCCTTTAGATTTTCAGATTTGCCTTGTATGTTTACTAACATGTGGCTAAACATGCGAAAAAAGATTTGCTTTCAGGGAAGGTGTTTAAATTCTCATGTTTTTTCTTGCAGTGAGGCTGACTGAGCACATGTAGGGGGTCAGTTCAGGTGTCCGGTTGACCAGTACCAGTATAATAAATCTGCTAAGTTAATTGCATTCCTGTAGCCTGAAATACTGTCTGAAGCATACATTTGCCACTGGGAAGAAAGTTTGTTTATGTCAGTTGGTAGGCTTGGAAGTAGGGAAGATGATTGCTGTGCAGATTTAAGAGGAAAGAGAGTCTACTTGTACTTGTGATTATGTTGTGTCCCCCTCTGGGATTCCATCTGAGCCTTTTCATGCTGAAATTGAAAGGAAGAACTGTTAGTCCACTCAGATTTTTGAATGGATTTCAAGCTATTATCCTTCAAGCCCTGTCAGACCTCTGAAGTTCACAGAAAAGGTGCAGTACATGTTTTTCATGCAGTAAATTGACATATGTGCAGGAGTTGTCAGAATGCTGGAATAAACAACAGAATGAAATACAAGTCTCAAAGAAATAGGTGTGAGTCTGCTCACTGAACAACCTTCACTGTCAGAAACTGGGACAGGACAAAAAATTACTAAACTTTTCCTTAGATTTGCTGTTAGTCTTGGGGAAAATAGTATAGAATCATGCAATTATAGTCTGTGTCGTCATGCACATTGGGACTAAACTAAGATTTGAATTGCAAGCAGCATTCTGGCAGTTCCTAACTTTTAATTCTCTTTTTCACCCCTTAGTCTTGGTACATTGCTAAAGTATGGCAGTGTTATCTCTGTGTATTTTTAGGGGACGGAAGCCAAGGCAGTGTCTATGCCAGAGAAATGGAGGGGGAATGGTGTTTATAAGCTACAATACACACATCCACTTTGTGAAGAAGGTTCTGCTGGTTTGACTTGTGTGCCTTTGGGAGATCTCGTTGCTATTAATGGTAAGTTAGTCAAGTTTTTCTCCTGGATGCACTTTGCTAAGTACCACCATTGTTTAGCAAGAGAAAACTTAAATGTGCCTTTGTGCACTCTGTTTAGAACTGTACCTTGATTATCCAGGTTGCTGAGATGCAAGAGATGCTACCTCCTGATGCTGAATATTGTTAGCATTTCCTGTCTCCATGTTAACTGTTTCTCTCCCTCTAATCATAACAGATCAATCCTTAGGGGATTCAGCTGGCCTTTTCATTGCAATGTTGCAGAAATCTGTTTCTTGTCTCATTTCATAGGAATTTTGGTACACATTGCCAAACATTAAAACAGGTAGATTTGCTCCAGCTACAGTATTTTGTCTTGTCTCATGTTCTTTGCAAGACTTACAAACAACTTCCAGACTATGTATTCTTTAGCTTTAATGTACAATCTTTCCTGTAGCACGCTAACAGTTTAACTGTGGTCTCAAAAATTATATTTAGTTTAAGCTATTCAGTCCAAAAAACTTTGGGAAGTCTAATTTTTTGAAGCAACTTGCCTATCACTTGGTGGGTTTTTTTGAGATTTTTTGGTTTGTCTTTTGTGGGTGGTTTTTTTCCCCTTCTTTTTCATATTTTATTTAGCATTTGAGCAATTGCACATTTTTGCAGAACCAATATTAAATTGGGACTTGATTCTAATTTCAAGATACCTTTGATTAAAATTTTTATATTTATTTGTAAAACTTGTAGCTGATTATGCCAATTTGTATAAGCACATATGTTTTCTCAGAACATGTACACATTTTGATCAAATGTTTTAACCAAATCAGATTAAGGTTAGATTTAGGACAGTGTTATAACTACCATGCATATAGTGTTCATATAGTAAGCTTGTTGAGTCTTTCTCTAGTTAATATTTCTTTAATGACTGGGCTATAATAATGGCTCGCTGTGTACCTCTTTTAGCTGTGTTTATGTCTCTTTCCACATGATAGAATTGTTGAAGGCAATGCTTCGTTTCTGTCACCAAGATCTTTGCTTATTCCCTGCTATTTTAAGTTCCGTTTTATTTTTCTGAAATTTTTATTTGTCTAGCTGGTTGCTATGATTGGGTATTTTCCTTGGGGGAATCTGGTAAGGGAGGAAACTAGAACACATCTGAAGGGTAAGGCAGTAATGAAGTGATCTGTGTCATCTCTCAATGTGTTTTAAACTTTGAAATGTCTTTTTTTTTTTTTTTTTCCCCTTCTCCCTTATATTTGCAGCAACATTAAAAATCAACAAAGAGATTAAAGGTGTTAAGAGAATACAGCTATTGCCAGCATCCTTCATTTGCTTTCAGGAGCCAGGTATGATTGAGCTATGATACTCATAGTAGTGAACTGAAAAGTAAGTTGCATGGTGAGCAAGGATGTACTTCAGTAGAGGAACAAATAGGTAAAGAATAGCAAAAAAGAATAAAAATGTGGTTACCGTTTAGGTGAGTCATAGCTCTGGTGAAAGGAATTCAGGATGTAGCCATTTACTCGCATTTTGCTGTTGAAACAATTTGAATTTATTGGATCAATCTTGCAAAGCTTGAGTCATCCTTTGGCCCATATGCCTGTTATTTATGAGGTCCTAAACATACATGTGAATCTCTGGGGCAGCAATACTGGATTATAGCTCCTTTCTGCCTGGCAGTTCAGGACTTCAGAGGATGATGGTACCTACGCTCTTGTTGTGGCACTGTAACTGTTATATTCTTTTTGTCAGAAAACACATGCTGACCACATAGCTCTCTCCAGAATGTCAAAATCAGAGGGAAAACTAAGGTGGGGGAGGAGAGAAGGGCAGATAGATATGGATCCTTGTGAGCACAGACCTGACTAGCCTTTTGCTCTCTGAAGTATTTGTTGGCAGTTGAGGCTGACTCAGTGTCCTACACTGTGTCCTGGGTAGCCCCAGTCGCTGATAAGTCTAGTTGAAAGGCTTTAAAAGAATCACTGAGCATTGAAATGTGTCTGATGTAACGATAGTCTTCTGGCTCCTGTTTCTTCAGAGAACAGCATGGAAAAACATTCCTGTCAGAAAAATGAATATTGCAAGCATTTACAAGATAGGCTCATGTTACACATGAGCTTTGAAATCTGACAAAGGAAGTTCTGGCAGCTTGAGAGTCAGTTTGTTTCTGATGAACTCAAGTCCTTATCTTAGTGGTGCTTTTTAAGGCCAAAGGAAAACCTAGCTTGACCATGGAACTGGTGTGTAGTTTGTTGATGAATTACTTATTGCATGATTGTCATGCTCTAGCTGCAGAGCTGCTTCCATCAAGATTACAAGCAGATTACAGTTCTGCTTATAAGAAAACCGTAATTCTTCTGCTCTTACATAATTTTTGCATTATAACCTCCTGAAGTTAAGGTTTTTACCTCTCTTCTTTGATAGAAAACGTTGCAGGTGTTTACAAAGACCTTCAGAAATTATCCCGTCTCTTTAAAGACCAGCTGGTCTACTCTCTTCTGGCTGCTGCCCGACAAGGTGAGAGAAAACACTTACAGTTAGAGATGGTACTTAATTTTTGAGGATTGAAGGAAGGGGGTCTATCAAAAGCCTTGAAGGAAAAGTGTTAGAAACAGCTGTTCAGTGATGGGTATGTAAAGAGTAAGTATAATGTAAGTTACACATTCTAAAGAAATTATATTAATCTTTGTATCTCAGAAAATGTTAATATAATGATAATTTCCTGGCTTTAATTTTTGATTGCTCTAGTCTCACTTAAGAGACTGGAGTGGCTGTTTTCCACACTTACTGGTGAGAAAAATCATACCACAATAATTTTGTGGCAGTAGTTCTGTAGTTTTGATCCATTTCTTTGTCAAAGGAGAAAAATTTATATAGCATCATATTTGGAAGTCTAACCCCAGGAATGATCTTCTTGGTAACTGGTCATTGAAGGCTTGGAAAGGATGGTAGGAAGTAACCCAAGCTGGTGTTTGTGGAGCAGTAGGAAGCCAGGCTTTCTCTGCATAGGTATTGCCATAGAAGGTCTCAGCTTTGTATTTTGAAGGCTATTCAATGGAATTCCCTCTAGACTTCAGTGCAGGAAGGTTTTATGTGAAGCATGTGCTCTATATTTAATGTGGTTTTTGTGGGCTTATGAAATTGGGCAGTTCTTTTTTTCTTTACCTATTCCTTTGTTCTGTAGCCTATAAACATAGTTAGGTGTGTGGAATGTTTCTCAGACACAGTAGCCAATAGCGGTCAGTATAAAGTGCCATTTGCCCTATTTTGTGTGCTCCGTAAATGTACTTAGAGTTGCAAGAGATCTGTTTTATAAGAAGTCATGTCACAGTACGTTCTGAGAAAAGTGATGTAACTCAGGCATCAAAAGGAAATGATTTAATGTCCTTTCTTTCTTTTAGGGTCTTTAGAGATAGAGTAAACTCTGCACCACTTAGGTAATGCTTCTATTTTCTTCACTCTGTAGCTCTGAACTTGCCAGATGCGTTTGGGTTAGTGGTCCTTCCTCTTGAGCTCAAGCTTCGGATTTTCAGACTTCTGGATGTCCGTTCACTCATCTCTCTTTCTGCTGTTTGCCGTGATCTTTACACAGCTTCAAATGACCAGCTTCTATGGAGGTTTATGTATCTGCGAGATTTCCGAGGTAATGTTGAGACGCATGTTTTTCTAATTGCATTCTCATGTGAACAGAGGGATTAGGTCTGAAAGGTTTTGATAAGAGGCTCCTCAGGTAACCACTTCTGATTTTTAAACACTGCAAGTAAATGCAGTCATTTGTGATGCTAACCAGTACAGTTGGTCAGGTGTAATTCAGGTGGGTACACAGATTTGTGCCACAAAAACTAATGACAAACTGCTGAGCCATTGCTGATGGACCACATAGTTCTTCCCATTGTGTGGTGCAGACTTTCCTTGTTTTCATCTGTTTTTCTGGATACCATGCTGTACTGGCTATTGCAGATATTAGGAAGTGGAGGGAAGAGATATTCGTGCTATAATTTCTCACAAGAGATTGAAGAAATAAGGTGATCAAGGGAAGTGCTGTTAGAAGTCAAAGATGGGGACAGTGTTTCTGGGATTTCTCTTAATTCAGTAACTTCTGGAGATGATGCTTTATGTAGAATGAGTGTGCAAGTAGATTACTGATTGAATGGTCCCGGAGTTTTGTATTTTTTAAGATGCATTATCTTTATGAAAAATGTATTGACCAAAAGTGTTTTTTCTCATCTCTTGATTATTCTGCAAGTTCTGACAAAACTATGGGCATCTGTGGCATGAATGCTACTTAAAAATAAAATAGATTGCTCTTAATTTTTTGCTTCTCTTTGTAGATCCTATTGCAAGGCCTCGTGACACAGACTGGAAAGAAGTAGGTGGCTTTTTTATATAATCTCTCTGAGATTAGTCTCCATGGGCTACGTTGAGGATAAAACATAGACTTTGGGAGGCGGTAACCTTTGAGTTAAATTTGAGTGTAGAAGTCTGGTGTTCTGTGTACACGTGTTGGAATTTGGTCAGAGTAGGAGAAAACAGCATCAACAAATTACATGATGCGTGCCCAGGTTGTGGGTTAGGGGTCTTCAGGGATGCTGTGTTTGGTCTTTGGCAGGCAGGGCAATTGCTGTTCTGGGTTTTAAGACTGGTGAGGACTGCTTTTCTAGGAAGTGCTGCAGAACTGAATGTAACTGCTGAAGCTGGAACACAAAACATTCGTGGAGCTTTGAAATGCCTTTGTTTCTGTCTGCAGCTATACAAGAAAAAGTTGAAACAGAAGAAGGAGGCCCTGAGATGGAGGCACATGATGTTTCTACCCCCTACACCTCATCCAATCCCCTTTCATCCCAACCCATTCTATCCCAATCCTTTTCCTCCCAACCCATTTCCATCAAACCCAATCTATCCCCCAATGATGATTGGTGGAGAATATGATGAGAGACCAACACTTCCGTATGTTGGAGACCCAATTAACTCACTCATTCCTGGCCCAGGAGAAGCACCAGGCCAGTTTCCTCCATTCAGACCACATTTTGACCCAATTGGTTCCTTGCCTGGAGCAAACCCTACACTTCCAGGACGAGCTGGTCCCAATGACAGGTTTCCACCTAGACCCAGCCGGGGCCGCCCTATGGACATTCGCCGTGCGTTCATTTGAGTGATGCTTTTTCCTTCAGTGAGTTTTCTAGTCCCTGAGCTTGCTTTCTAACTGCAGGAGATTGCAAATCCCAGGCACTAACATCCGCCTTCTCTTCAGATTGTGCAAGAATGTGTGTGCATGGTAACGTTTCAACCACAAAGGCTGGGTTTGTTTTATGCTCTGGTAGTACCGTACCACCTGGCATTAAGGTCTATTTCACGAAGAGCTACAGCTTAGAGCAGTTTGTTCTGCTTCCCCCTGCCTTACCCTTAATCATCTGTGAAGTGCTACTTAAGAGACCAAAAGGATACCGGCCAAATATTTGCTGCATCAGATAAAGATCTTGCACTTTAAATACAAACCTGATACTTGTCTGTCTTATTTGAAGAGTTCTATTAAATTACCAGGAAAAATGATGTTGTTTCAAATCTACCTGGCTAATAATCTTTATTAACAAAAAAATCTACCATGTTCCACGTAGAACAGGATGCTGCCACTGTTATGGTAGATGTGAGTTTGTAGAAATCTTCAAAGATGACATCTCCTTTTTCCTTTAATGTTTTATTAGGTAAAAAGCATTTTTGTATTGTTACTTAATACACAAAGAATACAGGGAAGGGATTTTCTTTACAATGGAAATATTAGAACACAAATCAATTTGTTTTACGAACAACTGAGTAAAGTCATGCTACAGTGCAACTCAGAAGTCTGAACAGAAGCAGAGCAATTTTACAAGGAACCAGCAGCAAAACTTTTGTCTTTCTCCTTGACTTTACAAATAAGGAGCTGTAGTACATGGCTGCATTTACTCTGTGTGAACTAAAACTGGTGCAAAAATAAATCTTTCCTTTTGTCTAACTTAAGGAATTAAATAGGTTGACCTGGTTGCAGTGGAAATGGGATCACAGCAGAAGCAGAACAAATTCTCACTTTACTGCAGTAAATTTCATTTAATTCCATGACTTTAGTATCAAAATACATCTTGCCAAGAGGAAATGTGTTGTAGCATGTTATGAGCACCTTTCAAGTGTTGTCTTATTAACTAATGAGCAACTAACAAGACCACTGTTAAAGTCTCCTGATGAGATCTGCAGGCTGATGCTGGAGCTCAATTAAAGGAAGACTGGAATGACTAAACTTTGCTAGAACTTTTCATTTCTTACATATTTTTTTAAGATGGATTGATCTCAGTGTTTCTGTAAATGTAAATGGTACTGATGACTGTTGTGACAGCTGATACTATTTTTCTAAAATCTTTTTGAAATTCCAACAGTGGATATGGAATGACATTTCCTATTAAATACAGGCTATTTAATCAGTAATACTTACGTGCTTTTTCAGGTGATATTTCAGTGATTCATCTTCTTGTTTTGTATAAAATGAGTTGACTTCAGTAGGGTCAGGAAATTTTGCCATTAACTCCGGTGGAAGTAAAATATAATACTTTATTTTGCTGTCAAAAGTTGTATTCTTCTTTCTTCCCTTTTCTGCTTCACAGCAACGGCATACCAGTGCAAATCCTGGCATGCTTAAACATCTAAGAGTATGTATTTATAGAGTTGGGGGACAGTGGTTTCCCTTCAATACCAAGATTAGCCTTAATTTTTAACATTTGCCTGCAGTGGTTGAATTGCCTTGTTCCAACAGAGTTTTCACTTCAGTGTATAGTCAGGCCTCTTAGAGCTCAGTAATTCTTTATATTCCACTGACTATAAAAAGGAAAAGGGAGATCTACGCTGTGTTGGTCTTGTACCATTTTGTCTTTGTCATGAGTGCTTCAAAAATGCATACATAATATTCAGATAAGGTTGTACAGCTTTAAATGATAATTTGTAACTTACTCTTCTCGCTTTTTTCAAGCTATTTCTGGGAACAGTGATCTCTGTGTGTGTGAGATATGTTAATTTTGTGACACCGGTGGTGCTCACATTACCAGTGCCTTGATGACAATCACATTGTTTGCGGGCATGCCTCATGCTGCTCTGGAGTTGGGCCCTCTCTGCAATGAAGACAACCTTGTCATACTTCTGCCAGGCTGATGCCACAGGTTCTGTTTATCCTGGATTTTGTCATTTGAACGTTTGTTTTTGAAGAAATGAATGCACCCTTTTTACAGATACACCACTAAGTGACCTGAAGATACTCCTCAGTTTCTTCATTGTTCCTTCACATTGTAGTGAAAGTATTGTGAACCAAAGATAAAGGAACCTGACTTCTCCTGAACTGTCAAGTTCCCTAAAGAGGAGTTTCCCGTATTCATAAAGCAGAATAGGAAATGTAAAGCGACTATCTTGGGACCAACAGTATAAAATCAGAAGACAACAGAGGAAATATTTGAAAACTAGCTGCTTATTTTGTTTATTTGCCATCTCCTAAGCCAGGTATGAGTGTCCTTGCAGTTTGCAAACTCTATAGAAGAGAAATCACAAAAGACAAGATGCCTGAAGATGGGCATTTCTTACCTGTACTGTTCATCTGTATCCAGCACTGTTAGGGTTGCTGCTAACAGTCACTTGGAAATAAGGAACTATTGCCCTTCACTTTTCTATTTATTGTTTTATCTTATTCATGAAACTTAAGCCAACCAGATGAAGTAACTGGGTCATATGCAGGGTGTAAGGTCTTCTGTACCTGCCTGTGATTAGTGAAAAAGAAAATAACGCTGCAGTTACTGGAGCAGGACTGCTGTTCTTCTGAACCTTAGCTTTATACAAGACTCTTAGTTGCATGGGAATGTAAGTGACATTCCTCTTGAAATACCACACCTAGATATTACAGGGAAGTCAAGATGTTTCTCAGTCTGTATCTAAACAGCAAAATGTAAATTAATTTTCCAGGTGGTGGATATGAGTGGGTGTCTTAACTTTGTCCCAGCTCCTTCTTGGGCTGGATCCAAACAGGCAAATCTATTCATGTTTCCTGGCTTCCATATGAAGAAAATAAAAGCATGCAGGACAAAAGGAAAGCTCTGACCAGGTGCTCAGTTTTCATAACTGTGTGAGAAAGATCCCAAGGCATGCTGTGGGGCATGTCTGCCCTGTGATTTAAATGTAACTTCTAGTCACCAACTTTTCTGTTGCCTTCTTACTGCCCCTAACTCCAGCTGTTATATTTAGGTGCCTAAATACCTCTTGGCTATACCTTAGTTCCCCATTTGTAAAATGGAGAATATACCTCTTGTGTTCCCCCTCTCTCTTGCTTTGTTAGACTAGGGATTTTGGAATAGAAGCCCTGCATCAAAGGGGATAACCTGCATATAAGATGTTGCATTTGTGAATCTCCTGCTAGCCACGACATCTAGTATGTGAGCATCATAGTTGGAGATTGAAGTGTATTGTTGGAACTTTTTATAGGACACAGTATAGAGTTTCATCATTTTAACTTAGCAAATCAAATCAGTGTTTTCATTAAAGCACCTCTGTGGATAAAACTGAAGATGCTTTTCAGGAACTCTAGGACTAACCAAGTTAAACTGAGAGTACCTGTTGCTTTTGCTTGGTTTTGCAAGCTGGAGCTAGGAGGAGGGGAGATGCCATTCTGTTTGCTTGTCCTTTGAAAGATGACAGCTGGGAGCTGCAGGCAAATGAAGAGATCTGAGGCGCTGCTGGATATCAAGTCAGCAGTGCTCTCCTGTTACTGTGGTCCGTTGGAGGACAGCCCTGCTGTGTTCAAATGCAGCATCAGAAAATGGTCCAATCATGGTTTCAGTGATGAATGATTCAGTGATTATGGGGCCATGCCATACTAGTCACTAGTTAACTTATTTTTTGTATAGGATGTGTTGCTAAGAGAGACATAAAAAGATTCGGGGGATAGAGCAATTGAGGATTCTGGCAGTAAACTTCTATTTTTGTCTTTGCATCTCTGGTGTCCATTTAGTAGGGAAAGGCATAAACCATGCTGAGGGAAGTGTTACAGAAGGAAATCCTCTCCCACCAGGGTTGTATTACCTCCTCTCCATATAGTGGAGCCTGTTAATCTGCTATTGTTCTTACCAGCGGGACAGTGCTTGCTCAAGGCCATTTGTCACTCTTTTATTGCTCCTGGAGACTGCAAAACAGCAGGGTCTGTTTTTTTTCTCAGATAATGACATATATTTATGATGCTACATTGTAAACTGCTTAGCAAACCTGGAAGGACAATACAGAACTTGGCGGGGGGGGCGGGGGGAGATAAATCATCAGGGAATAGGGTGGTTCTATAATACTGAACTTGAGGTATAAATCATTGATCCAGATGAGTCTCTTGAGAGCCTTCCAACATGAAAAAGCTATGCTGTTACTTGCCTAAAAGTGCACAGGTCACAAAAGCCATTGTATGTGTAAAGGCCTGCTCAGGGGTAGGTCATACAAGGTCCAAATGACTGCACTGGGTGTAGATGTTCATTACAGGTGCTATGCAGGGAGGAGTTGCTTGTTTAGCTTTATTCCCACCAGTGAATCATAAGATCCAAAATGGCAAATGCTGCTGTTGCTTTTGCTGCTTTGGGGATCTCCCTCTTTAAGTGACAGCAAAGATCTATGCCATTGGCTCAAATGTTTTTCACTTGCTGACTTCCCTGCCTCCCTGGGCTTTTCCAAGTGTCATCAAAGTGAAGTTGCTAAGGGAAGCACAAAGCTGAAAGCCTACCCTTGAAGCTGTATGCATGGTTTGTGACTAAGGTGCTTGACAAAACTTGAAGAAAAGTTGAGGAGGTGGGATGGGGACTGGCACCTGCATTAGGTGTGTTATAAACAGAACTAGCACAGTGCAAGGGGTAGGTCCGCAGATGGTGAAAATAGCCATAGATACATTGATTTACATTGGGTTTTTGTTTTGTTTTTTTTTTCAGTTGTGAATGTAGCTTGTGTCATTCCTGGTTTTTGCCATGTCCCGGTTCTAGTGTATGTACTCATACACAGCTTCATTCTGTGTTGCAGGCTTAGAGGAAAAGCATACCTGGCAAAGATCCATCTCTCTTCTGGAAGAATAATTCTTGGGGGCGGTTGGGGGAGGACTAATACTGATCATTACCTGCTTGGGGCAATCCTGTACATGCCCTCCCATGGCTTGGTGTCTCTGGATGGATCCCAGCTCATCTTATTTGTAAAGGATCATTTTCCTGTTCTGTTGCAGGTTTGTCACCTTGCATTCATTTTGACTCACCCCAGTGAAGTCAGTGGGAGTTCAAGGCGGGAGACAGGATTTCACTCCATCTGTCTGTCCATTCGGTATTATGGAACACTCAGCACACAAGTATGTGCACTTCATCATCTCTGCTATTAATTAAGCATGTTCCTGGGGGACAGACTTAGCCAGATGTGACCAAGTCACCAAAGTGCTTGGAGTTTAGCTGGGTTTTGTCTGGAATTTGTGTGAACTGTGAACATGAACTCTGGTGTTTCCATAGAAGGGCCATTTCTCAGGTTATTTTTGAGCTAAGGCTACAGGGTTAGAACATGACATTTTTCTCTCAGAACTCAGGAATCACGTGCATAGGACATAAATGCAAGGCATGAAACAGACATTTTATCTGCTATGAGCAGAGTGATCTGGAACAAACCAGCAGTCCATCTGGATGACCTGCTCATGTGATCTTTGGCACTTACTGATGTCTGGTACCATATTTAATTTTAAAGTAGTTTTGCTCTGAAAAGTGACTTTTTATAAAGTTGGTATCATGAAGTTCCACAGTTCACTGTGTTTCCATGCTCAAGCACTCTCACTTTGTCAGTCAATGAATACTTACTCTTGACTCCGTCTTTGCACATCTGTTTCTGAAATAAGCCTATATATTTTTTTAGCTTGACCTCAACAAGGATGCAGTAAGTGGAAGTTAGCAACTGTATTGACTATATACAAATCAAAATAAAATCTAGTTTGCACTGTCATAACTGTGTTCACTCCACAGGGGTTAGCAAGAGTAAAATTTGCTTTACAACTCAGTCATTTGAACAGATGTGATTCTGATTATGCACAAAACCAATGCAGTAGTGCCACTTTTATACAGTCACTTTTCAGACCCTTATTATAATATTTTCTTTGTATTAAAACAACTATAGTTTTCTAAATTCCCTTTACCCAGGTGTTGGTTGTAAATCACTGGGCACCATTGAGTGTATTCCAGGATGACATCAGGTGTGCTGATATGAAGAGTGAGCGCTGAGAACAGCACAGATCCAGCTGCAGGGCTGTTAATCGGAAAACAGGCTAGCAAATGATTTCCTCAGGTTGCGGATGGTCTCAGCTTTTGCTTCATCTTCATTGGCATTTCCCCGCTGAGATGATTCAGATATGCTGAAGGTGTTTGTCAGGGACTGCGATTTGCTGAAATGGAAAGCAGTTCAGACTCAGCAGGAGAAGGTGGTAGTTCAAAGCTGGTTACTGATGCTTTGTGTTCCATCACACAGACAAATTCAAGAATAGAAGGAGAGGTAAGCAGGGAGAATCTCCATATGCTAAGACATCCTGGAATAAGGGGAGGGAAGAGGACGGGGCACAGGCAAGTGGCACCAATATCACAGTCCAGGCTAGTAAGTGTTCACGAAAACATCTGACTAAAAACATGCAATTGCCATTTGGTGCAACTGTTGTGAGGAACAGTTAAGTAATTTTGCTGCTAATACAGAAGAATGGATTCATACTGAGGACCACCTGTCTCTTATCAGCTGCACCATGAATGGTAGTCCTGTCTGTTCAAATGTGAGAGCACGAGGGGTTGGGCAAATTGGTAGCCATGTCCCCTGCAATGTGTGCTGTTGCCTGCCCTCCCTGGCATGTCTGCTCTGACTGTCAGCTGTGTTATGCAGGTCTTTTGGTTGGCCACATTGCTCCTGCTGGGTGTGTACCTGCTACTGTTCAGATCAGGACTGTGCTTTTGAAGTAAATCTCCCAATTTTCCCCATTTACCATGCTTTGTCACTGTGTGGTCTCCTGGTCAGTAATAGGCATTCAGCACAAGACCAGACTCTGAATTAAAGTACCTGAAATATGTATAGTGTGGAGACTGCATCCTTAGCACCAACATTTTGATCCTTAAGCCCACTGATCCTGGTTTGCCTTGCTAATGTAGACATCATCACTGAAAGCTTGTTCCAGAACATCACTCCTCTGCTGTCTAGAAACTGGCTTCTCATTCCTAGCCTATATTTTGTCATGGTCTGTTCATACCAGTTTGCTCTTGTGTCAACTTTTTGTCAACACCAAACATTTTTTTTGCCAATCTTTGCTGCCATGGTGCCAGCCAGATATGCTCCATGAAGTGTGGCAGCAAAGGCTGCTGCCAAAGACCCACAGTAATTCAGTGGTGTGCTCTGCTCCAGAAGAGTGCTTAAACATACAGTCACCATCTGGAGTTTTATATATATGAGTAGTGCTGCTTCCACTCCCCACCGCCCCACCGCCCCCCCCCCCCCCCCCTTTTTTTTTGCTACCAATTGCAAAAAATTGCTTGGTGAAGAATCTTGTGTGGCTCCTGCATTCAGGGAATAGTGAAGGAATGACTTGTTGAGCTTTCTGGCTGATAATGTGTGGATTACAGCCTGTAAGGAGTATACACCCTGCTGGGAAGGTACTGGCTGTGTTGATATGGCTGGGATAGAGCTCACTGTTAACTATGGGTGCATGAGCAAGAGGAAGAATGTGAAATCTGAGGGATGTCAAGTACAACTTGTTCTTCCTGACAACAGTTCAATGGTGGCCTGTTATGCCCTGGCATATATACCTCTGAAGTCACTTATAGTTGTCCAGGCCTTTGTCCTTGGGGACTGCTACCTGACAACAGGTGATATGTTCTTTATGCCAGCTCAGGGTACTTTTTTGACAGCCTTATTCTAATATTTACAGATATTAGCAGTTTAACAGAGTACCTACTTCAGATGCGGGTGTGGGGTGGCTTGCTGCTTGGACGTTTCAGTGGGGCTTGGCTGGCTAGGAGCCCGGCCTTGAGCAGGAGGTCTAGGCTGCTGTGGAGGAAACACGCCTGCCTTGGAAGCCTGGACTGGAGAGGACCCAGTTGCTGATCGGACTTGCTGTGGAGATCCAGGTGACCTTTGCTGCTGAGGTGAAGTGGACTGGGGACTCTGGGGCTGCTGTCCTTGAGGAGAGAGCCGCTGCTGTGGAGGTGCGTTTGTCCGCGGAGGCTGAGATCCCTGAGGCTGGCGTGGTCCACCTGAAAGGGACATGTAGACATAAACATGAGGAAGCGCGTGTGGGGACAACAAGCAAGGAGCATCTGTATGGAAGAATGGGTCTTGCTAAGGGGAGAGGCTATTCAGAGCAGCTTCATGCAGAAGGATAAGGGAAAACCTCTTTTATAGGCCTGACACTGGTGTCATGCCCACGTCTGTAGAGTTGTGGTCCATTTCTCTACCTCATTCAGCACTAAAGGAGCTCTGCCACTCTCCCCAAAGGAGGTCACTTCAATGTGCTGTACTCTTCCATGTAACTAATATTTCTTATCCTTGGCAAGAACTTCATGTGTTAGGAAGGAAGAGTCACTGGAGAACCAATTCTCTGCAGGAAATGAGAGCTGAATGTGCTGGTTTGGGTCAGCAGTCCCTTCATGGGCCCAGCAGTCTGACGTGAGACTGTGCACCCTATCGCTATCTGTATATCTGTTCCAGTATTATCAGCAGGTGGCTTCAGCCGTATTGGTAGCAGACTCTGAAAACTGAAGAGGATGTGGAAAATAATTGGATGTGACATGAGAAATTGCTGGACATAACAGATAACAGTGTGAGAAGCTGACAAAAGTTAGATAGTGTTGTGAGGGCTGGCTGGATTTTGCAGGTGGTCAAGGGGGAGTTATGTGAGGAAAAACCTTCACAGAGAATTGAAGGAGAGTACTGGAGACAGTAGTATCCTGCAAGGCTAGCAATTCCTAGGTCTTGTCAGTAATAGCATATAACGCCAAGATTACATAGGTGCCTTTGGTATCGGAAATACCAAATTTTAGATACAGCAAAACTGTGACTGATGAGGAAAAGGTAATTAGAGGTGGGTGTTAATTTGGTAGGAGATTATGGTGGAGAAATGAAAGGACAGAGGTGACAAAGGGAGGGTCTAATTGGTTGTGTAAATTGAGTGGTTGGTGTGGTCTGGGTACCCACAGGGCAGCCCTGTGCTTCATCACCTCAGCGTAAATCAGGACAATAAACCAAATCTGTTGTTCTGACCAACCACATAAGTCAAATCTGCTTCTGCTGTCAGGAGGAGTTGGGGGTGTGCTCTTGCTGACAGAGGAACACCTGGCCAGATGGATCAAGGATCCTGGCATCACCATGTTGGTGTCTGTTCCAAGCCTGATAGCATCAGCATCTTCCCATCACTTCTCAACACTTGTAGCCACTACTGCGTTGTGCAAACACAAATACACTCTGTGCCCAGAATCCTGCTCCCATGCCAGTTCAAGTGGCCTCACTTTGCTGAGCCAAGTCCTACCAACAGTGTCAACTGGATATGTATCAAAGTTTCACCCCGCTTTCTGAGCTGCTGTGGAATATGATAGCAGCTGCTTTAACAGCACACTGAATTTGCTGCCTGCTTGTCAGTGAATTGGAACAATGAGTGAAACTTTCATCCCAGTAGCTTTTATTTAGAAGGAAAACTGGTATGTCTCAGTCCACACTGTCATGGGGCCTGAAGAACTGTACCTTGGGGAGGAGGTCGCGGTTGGGACAGTTGTCCAAGCTGAGGTCCAGTCTGAGATTTCATTGATGCAGGTTGAACTTGTGGAGGCTAGAGGAGAAAAAAGCCATTCCAGTTAATACAGAGTCCCCAAAGAGAAGCCCTGAGGTGATATAGGAACTGCAGAGTCATGAAGTGTTCCTTAAATACACACACAGACAGTCCCATGAGATTTTACCACCAGATGCTAAGATGGAGAGCTCAGTAATAAAGAGCACAGAAGTTGTTTGCTCACAGGGAATAACAATGAAGTTACAATTTAGAATGTTTTTTAGGCAATCAGGAATTACTAAATGTCTCTTAGTCCCATCTCCCATTTTGGACAGTTGCCAGCACCAGATGTTCCAAAAGAAGGAGGGATGAACCATGGAAACATCTATGGAGTAATCATCTCTTTACCCTAAGGGGTCTCCTCTTGATTGCTAATAAGCAAGACCCAGCTTAAACTGTGAAACATGAAGCTTACTATCTGCTCCACAAAATCTTTCCAACAGTTCCAGATAGTTTGTTTTGATATTTACACCCAGACCCTTTGAGTCTTGCTCAGCTCTCAGCCTCACTGCTTTTCCCATTTCTTGACTCCATTGCTTTGTTGTGACTTTTGAGAATAGTTCTCACAACCTGCCCTTGTTAGACCATTATTTTGCAAACCTTTACTGCCCTCTCTCTCATTCACCTCCTTTCTAAAGCCAAGAGACTGAATCCCTTCGGTCCCTCCATGGGAATGTTTCCAGGCCCCTAATTGTTTTCATCACCCACTTCTCTTTCCCAGCTTTGTGATTCCTTCTGCAGATGCCAGAGGCAGGTCTGCTTACATTATTCCAGATGCAGCAGTATCTGGGTTCTCTGTATACGTCACCAGCTCATTTCTTCTGCATCCTAATTTCCTGCTTCTCCCTTGTCAACACAACCATAGGCTGAGCGATGGTTTTCATTAGCTTGTATGTGACAGTGTCTTTCTCAAGGGACATGGCTAGCGCCACTTGCAAGGTCTACAGATTGTTTATGTTCTCCCTCTCTCTACCCCCAGCGTAGCTTACCTTTCAATCTTCCATATGGAGTTTCATTTGCTGTTGTGGTGGCTTAACATACATAGCTCTGTCACATGTTCTTCACTGCCATCCCTGGTCCTGACTAATGCAAATAAGTTGGTGCCATCTGCACTTTCTTCTCTCTCACTGTTTACTCTTTTTGACAGATATTTTAATAAACAGATTAAGCAACACAGAACTGTTGCACAAAGGGCCGGTCCAAGGTTAACAAAAGTCTGAGTAAGCCTATTGCACAAAATTGTTTATGAAAGCAGGGGAAGCTAGAGACAGATAGGCCAGTACATGCTGGATTATTTATATGGAGAACACAGCGATAAAAGGATCTTCAAGGCTCCTGGAAGGTCAGGAGAATGAGCTAAGTGATTCTGGAAATGGGAAGAAATGTTTCATAGTTGGAAGCATTGAAACAAATTTCAGCTGACTAACATAAATGTGATGAGATTGCCAGCCCATCTTTTACACTGTTTTTCTGGGACTTCCCAAATGGACAGGGAGGAAAATCTGGGAATTTTCTATTCATGGCTTCCAGTCCTACAGAGCTTGGGACACCAAACCTTCCCTTGGTGTTGGTGGAAATCTACTATCTTAATGCTGTGAGACATCCTGGTTAGACTGGGCAAAGAAATGGAATCAGGTCTCATATTCACTTCTATGGCCTTTGCCTACAGCCAACCCAAGGCTTCTCAGCGATGAAGGCAAAACAGGATCTTGAGGCTCAGAGATGAAGGGGTGAGGGCCATCCCAAGGTCTTCTGCCTTTGGAAGGGAAACAGTGATGGGAAGGGATGGAGGTGGGGCAGAGAGGTGAGGAGGTTTCATGTTATAGCCATGAAAAAAAGGCTGTCATTAACATCTTACCCTGTCCTGGGCTCAGCTAACCCAATTATCAACATGACCAGGCTTACCATTCTTTACATATCCCATCTGTTAACTGTTTGCAAGAATTAAAATCTCTCATATCTATGTCTTTATCTGAGGCCAGCTTCTGCTCCAAAATGAAACTTTGCCTTTAGCTCCTCCCTGCTTGCTTTCTTTAATAGTACTCGTCTGTTACCTTGCCTGAGGCTTTTTGACAGTCTAGCTACGTTATTTTGACTGATTGCCTGTTATCTACCACTTTATGAAAGAATTCTCAAAGAATTGATGGGAAAAGAATCAAAAAGGAAATTAATGGGATATTTTTCTTTGAAAAAAAATATGGTAGATGATCTTAAGCCATGGTTCCATTGGTTTATTAGTCTTCTGTATTATTCTTTAAATTATTGTCTGAGATAATTCGTAAGGTCCATGACTCTTACAACTTTTTAAACACATATTTTGTATTTGTTGTACACCAATCCTCTGGAGCAAAAACTGTTTCTAATGAAATTGCACATTTTTTCTTGGCAGCTTAGTCACTTCCTAAATTCCGTTCATTGGATGTAGCCACCTGGGTCTGGGGGCTTAATAATTTTTTAATATATCAGTCATCACTGATATAATCACTGGTTTTGCTCTCACTGCTGTCTTTCTTATCAGGAAAAACTATATCTAGTTTAAAAAGTTTCCCGCTTTCAGCAATTAAATTTACTAGAGTTACAACACTGTCCCTGTTGTCTTCCTTTTCTCCCTTAACTTTGGATGAATGATAGAGCCCACCAATTGTTTGGTAGCGTTCCATCTTCTGATGAACTCAAAGAATTTGCTTCGTTCTTCCGTCTATCTGTTCTTCAAAATCAATTTCTATCCTTTTTACGTTTCCTTTTATTACTTGCATGGTGGTGCATAAAGTGTTAATGTCAGATTTCCAAATTTGGAAGATTTTTTTTCTGTATGTCTTGAATGTCCTCTCTCTCTTTACCACTTAACTCTAGAAGTTTATTTCTTGCATTCCTGGTTCAGGAGCAGATCAGAAATGCATATATGCATTCTGGAAAACAATGTTCTCTCAAATAATGTCCATACAGCTTTACTTTTAATGGTAGGGAGTTGATTAATTTTCTCATTTTATTAAAATAATCTTTTCTAACTGTTTGTATCATAAAATCATAGAATCATAGAATTGTTTAGGTTGGAAAAGACCTTTAAGATCATCCAGTCCAACCATTAACCTACACTACCAAGTCTACTCTAAGCCAATCAAGGGTAGACTGGACTAAACCATGTCCCGAAGTGCTACATCTACATGTTTTTTGAACACTTCCAGGGATGGTGACTCCACCACCTCTCTGGGCAGCCTGTTCCAATTCTTGACCACCCTTTCTGTAAAGAAATTTTTCCTAATTTCCAACCTAAACCTCCCCTGGCGCAGCTTGAGCCCATTTCCTCTCATCCTATCGCTAACTACGTGGGAGAAGAGACCAACACCCACCTCACTACATCCTCCTTTCAGGTAGTTGTAGAGAGCAATAAGGTCTCCCCTCAGCCTCCTCTTCTCTAAGCTAAACAACCCCAGTTCCCTCAGCCACTCCTCATAAGGCCTGTTCTCTAGACCCTTCACCAGCCTTGTTGCCCTTTTCTGAACATGTTCCAGCACCTCAATGTCTTTCTTGTATTGAGGGGCCCAAAATTGGACACAGTATTCCAGGTGCGGTCTCACCAGCACCGAGTACAGGGGAACAATCACCTCCCTGCTCCTGCTGGCCACACCATTCCTGATACAAGCCAGGATGCTGTTGGCCTTCTTGGCCACCTGGGCACACTGCTGGCTCATGTTCAGCCAGCTGTCTACCAACACCCCCAGGTCCTTTTCGGCCAGGCAGCTTTCCAGCCACTCTTCCCCAAGCCTGTAGCGTTGCATGGGGTTGTTGTGACCCAAGTGCAGGACCCGGCACTTGGCCTTGTTGAACCTCATACAGTTGGCCTCGGCCCATCAGTCCAGCCTGTCTAGGTCCCTCTGCAAGGCCATCCTACCCTCCAGCAGATCGACACTCCCAACCACTCATACCCTTACTTTTTGATATCACATCTGTCCCTTAGACATCAAACCTAATAGTATATATTCACTTTCTGAATTTGTACCTGGGTGTTTCTTAAGGGGCTAGGTCAAGGTGTTTTTTCCTATTGCACTTGGATTTTGCCGTTCCAGGAAGCAGACGTCTACAGAGATGGGGAACTCTCTCTGAATTGCTGTCCCACTGTGGTATTTGACTTGCTTCTTGATAGCTGTAGTCTCACATTGTTATGACTTACTGCTTCTTCTGCCTCTGTCAATGTTGTGCACTCAGTTTCATAATTCCTCAGTTTTTCTTGATCCAGAGACTAGTATAGACAGGTCCAATAATATGTATAGATATTCCACGCATACCCATAGGATATCTAAGGATTCATATTAGTATCTATTCAGTACTGCCGTCCTTCTATTCAGAATTGTTATTTTTCTTTGTTCTGTGAAGTCTTCACCTGTAGCTCTAGTTGTGCATCTCTCCAACCTCACATGTAATTACTTCTCTCTGCACAATTGTAACTCGGTGGTACAGCATTATGTTAGTAATTGTAGCTTGTGCTGTTTCTGCAAGGTTTGTTGTACCAAGATCTTTCTCTATAGAAAAACACTACAGTTAACATGTTTGTGGTTTTAATTTTCTTGATTTTGTATATAGATATCTGTAGGTTGTATTCTTGATGAAGACCTTTTTCTTATTTAACTCTTCTATTTGACACCCTATCATTCCAAGACAACTTATTTTGTTCTTATTTTGGCCCTATTTTAGGTCTGCTGTAATCCAATCCAATCCTATACCAGTGTATTACGTACGCAACAGATGTATCTGTCCATGTTCTCAGTTTCTGTTGGCTTCCCCTTTGCTCTTAGTTTATACACTCTATATCTTGGTTATTTCAGATGGCAGTTGTTGATTTCACTTTGGCCAGAGTAAATCCTATCCCTTCTGTATCACTTTCCCTGCCTCAAAGCATGTTTAGTGTCTGTTAAATGTTCACCCCCTCACTCTGGCTAAAACTTGGTTTGGAGTTACCCTGAATACCCTTCATGCTGGAGACCTGGTTTAGCAGGATTGGACTGTCATATGACAAAGGCAGAGAGCCATAAAGTCCTTTCTCCCATTTTTTGGCTCAAGTGGAAATGGGAACTGTTCCAGTCCGTTGCAGTCAGTATCATCCCTCAATCTGTTTACTCTCCTTCCTGTCCTTCCTTTTGTACAGATTTGTTGTCCTCAAACCTTCATGCTTGTCTCCCTGCTAGATACTGAAAGAGATGTAGCCCATATACCTGGAGACACAGATTATGTTCTGGTGTGTTTCATTTATACAGAACTGCCACTGGGAAATGTGGCACTAAGATTAGATGCATTTGACACTCAAAATGATGTACACAAGAAGCACTAAGGGGTCAGTTTAAATGCAAAAATTACAGGTTCTGATATGAATTCAGCATTAGTCAAGCTTCCTCCTGGTGAATGGGGTGAAGGACATCTCCAAAGAAGAAAGGCTGCAATAAGGAATGGAACAACTCTTGGTGGAGATTCCCACTTTCTGTTCTGGGAAGCACAGATTTTCATCAGGGATGCAAAAACTGGAATGAAACCTATCCTGAGGGATGGTGTTAGATGGAGATGAAGTCAGGAGTTACAAGCACCTCTAAAAACTGCTGTCTTTGATATGAATCTATGAATTTAGCAAGCCAGAATGTCTAGATGCATGAACCACACTACTGGTGTGATGCCACAGTTACATGGAAGGAGAGGAAGGGAGAGAGAGGCATTTCTTAGGGGGACCCACTGCAAAGAGTCTATGAAAGACTTCTTGGGAAGAGCAGGAGTCAATCTATCCAATACACTCACATATGGGACTGTTCAGCTCTATGACATGTCTGACTGCCTGACATGCACAGGAAGGAGAGAGAGGAAAAAAGTTCAGGAAAACAACTTGTCCATAAGGTCTCTATTCGCTCATACCCAAGGCCTCAGCGGTGACGGTGTAGATCCAGCAGTGATGACAAGCTGAGTCATTTTGGAAACAACCAGATCGGCTATTAGCTGTCTGTCCTCTTCCACATGCTCCCCAATCAGGGGCATCGAGCTGTCCATCACCTGCCACAGGACGGAGAAACAACAGTTAGTAAGGAGGTGGCAGATGCCTGTTTCAGCTTACCTCTCACACTAACTTGCTTCGTGTCTTCACATCCTTGCCAACACCTCTAGTCACCGCTCCCCTCCATGCTGAAACATGCTTGACTTTTCTAGGTGTGGGATTTCGCTTAGGCTTTTTTGGAAATGGCATGTACTTCCCCCACCCCCCATCTTTCTTCCCTTCACAACTTGGAAGCCAAGCCAAGCTTTCTGGTGGCTGGAGGCTTTCTAAATCAACTAAACACAAACTTGCTTCTTCACATGTCCTGAGGAGATGCCTCTGATGGATGAGGTCTCTCTGGCATTGTCCCACAGCATTTGGGGGGTGATGTTGCAGCAGAAAGGGCCACAGGAGAAGGGAAACAACATGTACTGATGCCTGAGGAGATGAAAGCAACAGGGACTGGAGGAAACCAGGAGACATTTGGGATTAATCAGTGCAAAGCACTGCACCCTGAGAGGGGAATTAAACACCACAGATGTGTAATGAATAGAATGTCACCAAAGCAACAGCACCCAATGCAGGCAAGTAAACTTATGCTCTGCGTGTCTTCTTGATATTGTTGCGATACCACTGCTTCCCGAGCAAGTACAACAACTGTGCTGGGGAAAGCTGAGAAGCAAGACTGTGGGGATGGGGGAAGGAGAACTGTCAAAGGGTCTTTGAGGTAAGAAATGGTCTGACAACAACAATAATAATGAAACCACAGCAGACCCTCAGCTGCATAGCAGCCCTAAACATCATTTTCAACAGTTCATCATAAATCAAGTGCTTTGCAAACATTAGCTAAATCCCACAGGAAGAACTGCACTATGATGAAGTTAAGATTCAGCTGGAATAAATAAAATTGTACCAAAATATCAGGGTTGGAAGGGTTTATTTTATTTTGCTTTTATTTTTAAACCAAACATTAAAAGCCCTGGAAATGCAGAGTTAAAGGTTGCATTGCTCAAGAAAGGCACTGAGTCATGCTCAGATAACAATCGGAAGTGCACTCCACCCTGGCAAGGCTGCACGAGTCCACACTTGGAGTATGGAAAGTTTTGTACCCTTTTTTTTTTAGATTTAAAGTAGGGGAAATCAGTGAGGAGAGTTCATTGAGTTTGTATTCTAGTCTTTTCTTGTAGAATAACTATTAATTTAGATTCATTTCTATAGGTGTCTCATATGAACACTAGAGAAGCTGCCTAGGAAGTTTTAACGGGGTTTGCATGAAGAGTGAGTTGGTGTTTATATCCGTGGCCTGCTTGACCCAGGGGGTGAAAGGAGGAGGTCAGAAAATTAGATGGCAGTGCTCAGCTAAATACACAAAGTGGCTTTTCATTCCACTGTCCACTTTGCTGTTTCTCGGTTAAAAAATGAGGTGGGGAAAGGAGATGTTTCCTGGCAGCGTCAGGGAACGGCCAGTTCCCATCTGCGTCTCACTAGCCAGGGGCTCCTGGGGGCCCTCCAGCAGGTTCCTGTGCAGGTTTCCCTCCCCTCCACTCCCACCTTAAAAGCATTCCCATTTCATTTGGCTAATTCCAATTCATGCGTCAGAGAAGAGGTCCCAGCTCCCTGCAATGCGAGGGACCTGTCTGACCGCTAGATGATGCCATTACTCTGCTAACAGCCTGGCCAGCGAAGCCTCCCTCCCCGCTCCCCAACACTCCCTGTGAGTAACTGGGATACAGCTCTAGTCCAAACTCCCCAAGCCCCTCATTTCCCCATCTTAAGAACTGCTTTTCACTCCTTCTGTGGCAGCAGTGGATGGAGAGGAAGGGGAAGATGCTGTTTTATGAAACAAAGGCACCAGGGGGAATGAACCCTGGAGCAGGTCCCACCTGAACCAGTGAAGGTGCACCAGCGATGAGGGTGTCTGTTGTCCTGCTGTGTGGTGTTTGGCAGGGGAACATGAGCTGTGGGAGATTGCAAGTACGGGAATGAACGATCACATGCATAAGGCAAGAGGCCTTTGAAAATGGCAGTGATTTCTGTGGGCAAAACAACACCGCTGGTTGCCATTGAACTGAAAAGGAGCATGAGATGTCACCTTGCTTGTCCTCTGGGAAAGGGGAATTGCTCTGGAACTGGGCAGATATGAATGCTAATGCTGAAATAAATCAAACGGCTGGAAGGAATATGTGAATCACAGACAGCTTGCACTCATCTCTTCCTGGGGAGATCACAGAACAGCTGGGCAAGACAAGAAGATGTTGGCACATATGGACCCGGCCTTTGTAGCTGCCCAAGGTCAGTGGCTGCTCCTGATGCAGCTGCTGTTGCCTGATAAGGTGTACAAGAGGAGAGCGGAAAGCGGCCGGGCAGAGAAGAGGCTCAGGGAAACCCCATCCCACTCCTCCCCCTGCGCCTATCTGGCCTGAAGGCTGGACCTGTTATTCTATGCTCTGACGTGCAAGAGTGGGGTGTTAGGTGATTTTAGGGAAGGAAGGAAACAGATGATTAGACATATCAAAAGAAATGATACGGCAGTGCTGAAGGGATGGGCAGGGCTTCTTGTAGGACAGCAGGGAGCATGTCTGGTAACACAGCTTAGCTGTATGGCAGGTAGGGCTTAGCTGATCCAGGAGGAAGAATAAATCCCATGGATCATTTTACTTGCCCTCCACTCGCTCCATATTTGTCAGCATAGCAGAGATGTGGAAAAGAGTTAGATTACCAAAAAAAGGGAAAGGAGATTATTAAACCATACACGCTGCTGAGTTCTTTGAGAATCTGTCTGCTACCAGTGGTACTGAACTTGAACTATTTTGAGGATCTGGCCTTCTGATCAAGTGCTGACTATTCATGCTGAATATTCCCTTAGAGTGACAAAGTTCTTTAAAGCAGAGGAAAAAGAAGTACCAGCATTTACCATTAAATTCACAGCTGTTGTAATAGAACGAAACTTTGAAGAAATCCACCGATTTCTTCAAAGCTTTCAATATGAGCCATGAAAATGGTGCTTAAGTGTGCTAGTGCTTTGAAGGGCAGAAACATACTAGATTCTGCTGTTTGCCATGGGAAAAGAAAAGAAGGTGAAGTTCAAGTAACAGCAAATACCATGGGTGCAAGACTCTTGTTTTGTGCTGTGCTGATCACTCATCTGTCTTAATCTGATTCTGTTTGCAACAAACCACTGTGATAAATCTCAGTTCATAGAACTGCCCATCACTACCTCTGCGAATCTTTCCTAGAGAACTGCTCTGCACTGTGAAAATTAATTAGTGCCTGCAATTGCATTGTGCAAATTCCTTATTTGTTCAGCCCATTTAGGCGTGCTTTCTTGTAAAATGTCACAGCACACTGTTCCTTCTCACCAAGAAAAATACAACTGTTGCACTGTCAAATAACTTTTTTCTCCCACTGTCAAAAGAAAAAAGCAAAATAAAGGATCAGTTTCAGACCAAGAAAAGTACCCCAGGAAGTAGGCTGGAGGCAATTAATTACTTGTCAGCATCTCCCTCAGATCTGCATAAAGTAGAAAAGGTGCCTGTTTGGCTTTGTTCTGCTCTTTGTATTGTACTACTCTACTCCTGCCCCGACAATGTCCATCAGCCTGGCATCTAAATGCCTGCTAGATGTTGGTATATCAGGCCTGCTCAATCAGGTTCTCTGTGGGGATAATTCAGCATGACCCATCTGAAGCTGATGTGTTTCTTCTGATTTGTATCATATTAGATCCATTGCTTTTTACCTTGGTCTCAGAGAGAGGGGTGTTAGTGTGCATTTCCTTCTGTGAGCAAGCTGATGATGGCTGTTAGCGTATGGATGTGCTTTTCCTCCAGTCAGTCACAGGCAGAGGCAGATGTGAAAACCCAGAAGTATACCCAGAGAGAGGTCTATAATCCTCAAGCACAGAATTAGCCATGTGCGCACGTACGTAGGCTTATGTGCAAGAATAGATGCAGGGAGATGAAATCCACATCTCACGTCTAACCATGTATGGACACAGTCTAAATGTCCTTACAGTCATCTCTAGCAAGACTGCTTTCTTGCCCTTCTTTTCTCAGCTATGTGTGCATAAAGATATAAAAGTGCGTGGCAGGGAGACAGTCTGCTCTGGGGGATGCTCCTCTAGGTGCCGGTAAATTGCATACAGGAGCAGACCCATCAACCGTGGCCCCATCACTTCAGGAAAGACGGACGCTTGCCAGCATTTTGTTGCTGGCAGCCTGCTTATATCACATGGCCTTTGACAGGTCACTGCTCCCCGGAGAGCAGATACATAATGCAGGAATGCACAGTCGCTGGAGGGCTCATGTGGTTCTCATCAGCATCCCAACCCTCAGCGGGTGGGACTGCTCTCCCACACATAGCTTTCCAGTGTGTCAGCACCCCTGCATGAAGCTGTAGGCTGGCTCTGCTCGTCTTCCTCAGCTGGCCTGTGTTGGGGGAGTTTACAACAGGTCAGATGCTGTGCCTCCTTGAGTCTCATGAGTGACAGAGGCACTGGCTTACTTGCCAGATTTTCTCTCCCCCAGAGCATCTCTTAAGTTTCTACTTTGATTTTCTGGCCAGCTTTTCCTTCTCTGCCCTGTTAGGGTGACCTGATGTGCTATCTACCCTGCTCCCACATCTGCCTCCTGGCCTGGCAAGGAGCGCATTGAAATTTAGCTCTCAGAGCCACAGTCTGTCCAGCTCTGAACACAGAAGTTTGTAGTCCACACTGCCCGTAGTAACTCTGTGGTGCTTTGTCTTGCTGGTCTGTTATTGTAGTGAATGCTGTCCAGGCAAAAGATTTTAGGAAATACACCTATGTTTTTAATTAAATTGTTCCTGCTACTTATGGACTACACTCTTTGGCTACACTCTTACCATTTATTTTACTCTTTTAAATGAGATGCAGCTAGGATTTTTGTTATTGAGGTTCCCTTTAAAGTGATTGGAGAAAGACAGGTTCATCAGAGAGAAACTGAGATTTTTAATGGGCTGAATCACCTGCTGGACCTCCGTGTGGGTAATGGGAGGAGGTTAATGTGACTAATATGCTACCATCATCTGGCACCTGAATTCGGGTTGGGCTGAATATGGGCATGCTTGTTCATGATGCTGTTGATCCCTACTAGCAGGTATGAGATATGCCCTGGCTTTGCAAATGCTTAGCCTAGGAATAATGATACTGGGGCACTGAGACACACCAAACTTTGGCTGCTGCCAGCAACACTTGCAGGCTGTTATGTGCTCTATAAGAAGGCAGCTTCACATCTGTCCCATGCTGGTAAGGTTCTGCACTGTGGGGATTTGTCAGCTGGAAAGCTGGGGTGGCCAAGCAGTCTGTGGCTCTGCACTTCCTTTCACAGTCCACATTGAGAAATGAAGGCACTTCAACCCTGACACCTTGCTGCATATCTGCCAGTTTAGCTGGGACTCTAAATCAGTTTCTTGCATATCAGTGGACCATATCAGCTTGGAGGAAACAGGTGAGCACCAACTGCTGGACCACGCACACAGGGATAAGTGAGCACACTGGTGCATGTGAATTCCAAGGGAGCGTGTTTGCAGATACACTTCCCAAAGGAGACTTGCATTCAGGTTCCCCATGCTCTCACCTCAATGATATAGTCTTTTCCATCTTTGCTGTGGACAGCTTTGACAGCACAGATGTCAAGACCTCCAAACATTTCTGCACAGGCGTCTGCCCAGAGTCTGTACCTGCAGAAACCACAGAGGCATGGCCTAGGATTAGCTGTCATTGGAGTACACCAAATAGAGCCACCCATCCCGCTGCCCATAGGAGCACAAGACAATTCTGGAGCCCTTTTTATCACAAGGCATACTTCACATGCTTTGCTGGGTCATTGCCTCCCTCTCCTGCACAGCAGATGGAGCAAAAAAAAGAATCTTGCCTAAAGTTTCCCTTCATTTCAGCTTATTTCAATCCTGCCCTCAAAGCCACCTTAAAATGTTTCTTTCCCTCCTTGGTATGTACATCAGATCACCAGTTGGTTGTCCTTTAGCCAAGCTATAAATATTTAGCTCTTTTAATCTCTCAGTAGTGTTGGCCCCTTCACGTTTGTATTGGCTTTGCCTGAAAGCCCTCCATTATGCAGGCAGCTTTCTCCTGATAAGATGTCCTGCACGTTGGGTCTGGAACAGGATCGGAAAGTGAGTGCAGAATTTAACAGGGAGTTGCCATCCTGTCCCTGATCTGTAACCCAGCGACTCCTGCTTTTTACAATTTACTCTTTCAATTTCATCCTTTTACAGTCTCCTGCCTCCCTTCTATCCCCTGGGCGTTGCTCCTAGGGAGGCAGTCCGATCACACGGACCAGACACTGCTTTGTCAGAGGGAGGGCTACAGGCTGTATCTCTTTTCTCTAGCCGTCTCAGAACAAGAACGTGAGCTGGTATGAATAGGGGCCAGGCCTGGCGGGTGCGCCCTAAGCTATCCTGGTGTCAGAGGAGGAGAGAGAATGACAAGAGGCGTATTATGGGGGGACCACATCCCCCTGCTGTGGAAATAAGGAGGGAATGAGGGGGCCTGGTTTTATTTCCTGTGCAGCTGCACCGCAGTCCTGACCATTTCAATAAAAATAATAATCTCAGAACAGCATATCTGTAAGCAGGACTATGACAAGATGCGGGGAGGGGAGGGAAGGCCACAGTCTCATGAAAACACTGACATTTTGCAGACCCTACAGGGACTGGAAAAAGAGCTGTTCTGGCCAAAGGACAAGTTTACGTCCTTGAAGCCAGCCAGAGTCCCCATAGCTTGACAATATAATGATCAACTTGTGCAAACACAATGTCTGCAGGAAGAAGCAAGAGTATGGCTTATATGACTACCAGTGCTTTCTTATCCCTAATGAGGACACCAAGCACGTTCACTCCAGCCCCCCTGAGGAAGAGAATGCCAGAGGAGGAGTCAGTAGCGTAAGGAGGAGGAGAACTATGGACCCTGTGAGCTAGGCAGGAGGCACTCCCAGCCCCTCTCCTGCACTGCTGTGGCCCCACACAGAGGGGCACCATCATGGGAACCACCTCTCTTCCTGGGGGACATCTCTCCGTGTCTGGGTTCAGCAGCCAGGCGCAGGGAATTGTTGCCCCTGTCAGAGACCACGATAGCTACATGTCTTCAACGTTGCTGGCCCTAGGTGAGCATTGGGAGGCATCAGGGCTGCTAGGGTGGAATGGGACAGAAGTGCTATGGGACAGAAAAGCGTATTTATGCATATGCATCAGGGGTAGCATTTGCAGAGGATTTACTGCCATTTTGCCTAGTGTTACCTGAACATGTCAATCCTTTGGGCTGCTGTTCAGTACAGTAGGTACTTCAGGTTGCTCCTGCTCATCAGAGCATTTCAGCACACTCCTGCCTTGTTGCATGCACTGATGACTCACAGATTTCAACGAGATTTATTGCATTTATGGCTGGATAAGGCTAGAGTGGTGAACTGTGGTCCTATATCTATAAAATGAACCTTCAAAATACAGTATGGAAGGCTGGCAGGCATCTGGGTTTTAGTCCTACAACACTGCAATGAGGGAATGTCTAACTTTTGTCTCTCTAGCTTGAGCTGTGTTATAAAAAAACAGGGTACATAACAATGTCCAGTTCCCACAGTCCTATTAGGGTCTTGCAGAGTCACCTTCAGCATGTGATTTGTGGCTTGGCTTGGTTTCCCTGTTTCACAGAACTAAAGGTGCAGAAGGGACCTTAGATGATCACCTGCACAACTCTTGTACCCCAAAGAGGAGATACTAATCTGGTCTGCAAGAGGACAGAGATTCTCCATCTCCTTCAGGCAATCTATTTTTGTGCTATGCTATCCTCACTGTTAAGATATATAGGAAATGTTCAAATGAACCTTGACTGCTATAATTTAAGCCCATTATTTCTTACAGTATTGTACTAGTAATACGAAGAATGAGTCATGCCCTTTTACCAGCCTTTTATATATTTGAAGAGCTTGTGCCCTTTAAGTGTTTCCATCTTTAGGATGAAGTGGTATTCAGCTTGTGGACAACTTCTTCCAGCTCTGTGACAGCTAATGAAGGAAAGCGAACTTCTGCACTGCATGCATAGATTCATTATGCATGATTCTACACCTCTACTGGAAAAATATCAGTGGTCTGCTAACTGAAAAAGAAGGAAAACTACATAAGCAATTGTTGCATTCTTTTCTCATAGGCTGATTATGTTTTCTCCCCTAAGCATTCCCTTTATTGTCCTTCGGGCTCTCTCCAGCTCATTGCTATCTTTCTTCAAATGTGGTGCCCAAACCTGGGCAGAGTCAGAATTAAACATGATCCTGACAAATTGGAGGTATAATCTGAAAAAAATGTTAGATTCACTAGGGATGAGTACCTATACATAATCTAGGGTTTCTATAAATCTATGAATAATCTACTTAAAGAAATAGGATGGAGAACAAGTGACTTGACAGCAGTTCTGCAGAATAGGGTTTGGGAGTTACAGCAAAGTGTAAGTTACCATGAGTCAACAATGTCATGCATTGGGAATATTAGCAAATATCACAGTGATTTGAATATATGGAAGTACCATCTGTAAATTTTAGTTTGTAAGATGCAGGAAGCAATTCCTTCTGCTCTGTTCAACAGTAAGAAGACCTTCACTAAAACACTGTCCACTTTTGGGAGACACTTTCAACACTTCAGCTGACAGATTTTTCCCTCTGTTGAGCAGAAGAAAAACACTTTTCTGTGCCTTCATCTCATTAGTAATGTACTTAGAATAACTTCTTGTTACTTCTTGTTTTGTGCTGTGACCGTTCTGATTTTATCCCTACATGTTTGTGCTTGTGTGCTTGACCTTAGTATGCTCGTCTTGTTTCCTGTGGCTACATTCACTAAAGATCTAATGATTTAGCAATGTTGGTCTCTAGCTGTACGTCCAGTCTGTTCTCCAAAATAGGACAGTTTGCCTTTGTGCCCTTAGTATTTGTTTAAGGAAACACTCGGTCTTTTAAACTTCTTTATCCAGCCTCCCGGGAGACCTCACTTACCAGTTCTCTCAATTAACCAAAGTCTGAAATACAATTCCTCCCTTCTATCCCAAGAATAGCTAATACTGTCTTGAAACCCTCTTCCTTACCTCTCTGTCATTGCAATCTGTTCTAGCATCGCGGAACCTGTGTTTGCCTTCCAGTTTCCAGAGATGGACGTCCTCCTAGGAAAACAAACCAAAAACATAACCTGAACATGAAAATACACTCCTGCCCCATCCTCCCTTGTACTGTAGTCCTTATTCTTGACTTTGTACTTGTACAGGAGGGGATGAGGTGAGGTTCTTCCTCACAGAAGCCTTTCCAAATCCTGCCTCAACAACACTCCATACAGGATATGTTGTTCAGACTCATGAAAGACTGAATGAGGATTTAGACAGGGAAATCTCCAAGGCATCTTGAGCACACATCAAGCTCTGTGAGTACTTTCTTTCTTTATATTTAAGTCCAGGAGAGCTGAAATGTCTGTAGAAGATCTCTGGGATAATCACCCTTGTGTTCTGCATCCTCTGTCCGTGGAAGAGCTACTCTCCAGGTAAACATCTGCCTGAGCATCTTCACAAATGTCAGCTATGACATTGTGAGTCTCCCTAACTTTGACTTCAATTGTACTGGTGTCATAGAAAATACGATTATACCCTCTTTTCACTGACTTTTCATTGACCTCTGTGGCTCACTGTATCTGGACTTGGAGAATTTATAATTTCAAAATGGTTGGAGTCTCGTTAGCTGCCGTCTCATTAGGTGGTTAATTTCCAGAAAAGGTACTGTTGCTAGCAAATCCTGGGTTTCATCATCATCCATCAAGGGGTGAAGAAATTTCCTTTTCTTGACCTTAGGCACAGGGCAGACATTGGACAGCCTGCTGCGACAACATTGCACAGATAACCCTGGCATAGTGTACAAGCTAAGACAAGTCAACAAGCTGACAGCATACATCCAGGGAGCATCTCCACATTGAAGATTTAGGTAGAGATTTAGGAGGGGAGTAGGAGGTGTGACCCTGCGCTTCAACATGAGGTTGTGGGAACCCTCCATGCCAGTTCCCTCACCTTTTCAACATGACATGGAAAAGAGACTGTGAACTTGCAAAACTACGTGGAACAGTGGTAATACTGGTGTCCTTCTAGACTGTAAACCTGGATCATCATAGCTGACTACCTAAGGTTCCCCTTCACTCTGGTGAGGGACAGCCTGGTGTCCTTTTTCTATTTCTCTTCTAAAGTGGTATGTATAGTTGCTGTGAAATTTAAATGGTCTTTACAGCTCATATTTAAAGGAGTGGGAGGGGAGCCAAAGGAATATGATTACTGTGTTGAATAACTGTGTTTCCATATAATTGACTCTTGTCCTTTGTTCCCTTCACCCAACGTCCATCTTCCTGCTCTACTTTCTAAGCAAAGGTATGGATTCCTCCTCAAGCTTTGATTGCTATAAGCCCTTTGACGGCCTGTAAGGTCATTCAACCCTCAGCCTCTCTTTTTCTTTTGACATGGGATTCTTAGGATTATGTTTTTCAGTTCTGCAATGGGAAGAACCATTCTTTATTAACATTTAGGTTCAGAAAATTGCCCTGCAGTAGCAGATGGCATCCAAAATCCCATTAGTACTGATGAGAACTCCTGGAGTCTGATTAGTGACAAGATGATTGGATGTTTAGAAAATGTACCTGGCATACCAAATGTAAGCAGCTGTGTCATGCCTAAGAAAACCAAACAGCTATATAGTTTTGCAAGAAAACTTGATGTAGGAAAGCTCCCAAAATAAAAACTCTGCTCTGGCTGTTCGGCTGATTGGTTTGACTTGTTTATACCTACCCATCTCCAGCCAATGTTGGGCATAAGATGTAAAATATTTCTCTCAGCTGTATCCCCAACTTTCCTGTTAAGGGACTTTCCTGTTTTGAAATGGAAAAGCTTCCTTTGAAGCCCTCTGTACCAGTCACTGAATTCCTACACCACAGCCTCTGTCAAGATCACTGTTTTCCAAGCATGTCTGAGCAGTTCAGGTGTCAAGTGTGCCACCAAATTATTTTTTTTTTTCTTTCCCTTTTTGTGTTCAACCTGAGGTGGAAAAGGAGACTGAAAACAAAGATCTTTCCCTAAGGATGCACTGCCTCAAACCCCATTTCTCTCAGGGACTCAAAGTGCTTCCAATCATCGTAAACATCAGGGGACTGCATCAGTGTATGGTCAGCACCTTAAAGGAAAGGACCCAAGGTTTTAGAGATCAGTAGATCAAGCAGATTTGTGTCCAAGACACCTTCGGCATTGCTTAGGATAAGACTAGCAGATCACAGGCTGTTGGCATCCTATATTCACCATCTCCCAGCTGGGCCATTTCAGTCTAAAAGTAGCTGTAGTTTACACACAGTTGAAGTTGTAGCTGCTGCAGAGCATACTGAACTGCATTTGAGGTGACAAAATCAGAAGTCACACTCATGCAACTAGAAAGGAAAGGATATTAGCCTCTTACTAAGAGCTGATGGCAAGGACTATCCCACCCCTGAAAGTCAGCGGCTGCTGGCTTCATGCAAAGTGAACATTTTATAGAAATGATTCCTCTGTTTGTCCGCAGTTGGGGCGAGGGTGTAAGTACAGTTTCTGCCCCAATTTCCCCTGCCACATGAGCATTATTTGTGTTTTCTCTTCACCAGTATTACAATGACAACCAAATACATTAGGTGGAATTTTAGGCATGTATCACATGCTGCTTATCTGCTGTTTTGAGACTGGCCCAAGGCATGGGCTAAGTAGGTGTTAGTAGTGTAAATCTGGAGTCACTGCACTGAAGTCAATGGGAAACTGAACTCGAGCCTTGGGTCATGGGCTGGAAGGAAGTGCACTGAACATCTGGGGCGGGGAGGAATGCATGAGTCACCCTGCAGCATCCTCCCTCTGGCAGATGCTTGGTGCAAAGTAAACATATTCTGGAGAATTTCGGTACAGTCTTTTCTCAGAAGGAAGGGTGCTTTAAAGTCTATATGTGTGGGTGAAGGTATAAAAATATTGGGTAGATTCCATGGCTCACAGATCAAAGCAATTCACAGTATGACGCTACTTCAGATACTGTAATTGCCTTTAAGGCTGAGATTTGCCAGCATGACTAATGATTTTGAGTCTTCTAGTTTTGAGTCGTCTTTGTCTATTGAGACACCAGTGAGAGCTCTGATATTTAGAGTGCTTTTACCTCTGTCCTTGGATATAGTAGGGACTTACTTATACCATAGAAATAACCTCCTTTTCTGTCTGATACTGGGACAGAAGGAACAGCCCCCTGATGTGACTGACTATACCGCTCTCCCAAGCTCACGTCCATAAATGTCGCTCTCAATATAAGTCAGCCTTCTGGGTTAGCAAGTTGCTGGGTGGATTTTGCTGTTTGCTTTCTTTGCTAATAAGCTTCATTTCTCGTTAAGGTGTTTCCCATTCATGGCTGTTTTAATGTGAAAACATTTTTCATTCAGCAAACAATTGTTTGCGCAGCTATATTCCCAAGTGGGGTTAGCTCTTAGCATGACTGCTTTCTTTCCTCAATCATCTGGTATTATTTCTGATCCCTGTCTGGATGAATGTGTGGTGAGTGCAAATAATAAACAGGGAGAGGATATGTTCAGGCTAACTGGGCCTTTGTTTCACTTAGAGGCAGGCTGGGAGCGGGCTCTGGAGCCAAGCCTGGGTAGGTTGGCAGGAATAGGGAATTTTAATTGATATTTTAAACCTTCCTTCCTTTGGCCAATTTGAGCCAGACTCCCTGAGATGTTAATGTAATATTAGGCAACTGTGCTATTGTTGGCCTTATCAGATTCAAAACAAATTTTCTCTCATTGAGTTCACATGAAGTAGCCGAGTGTCCCACAAGTTCTTCCCATGAAGAATATGGCTCAGTCATTATCTAGTTTACTTAAATACCTCTGTGCTAGGAGTCCAACTGGGAATCTTAGGCAGCTATAGCTGAAAAATACATTATCGTGTACATTTGATAATCTTATTTAACTATGTTTCACCAGAACTATGACCTGGGCATTTGTAAGTGTGGACCCAAAACTCACAGTATTGTGGGTGTTAGGTAACAAATGAAATTTATCTGGTGACCTGAAGAATGTACTGCTGGAGCTGTCTACTTGTCCAGTATTTTGTGGCTGGATAAGGAGCTTCTGGAGAAGCTGTGCTATTTGGCTTTTCTCATCTACTGGTTTGCAGTAAGAAGAAACAGGTGTCTTACTGACTCATGTGGTTACATCTTTAATTGAGCTTGACGACTACTGAAGTTTGGCTGAAAGCTTTTTAATATTTTTAAACATACCAGTGTTGAGGGTTGCCTTCATGCCACCTCCCTCATTACCCCACGGGGCAGGGAGGAGCTTTGCGGCACCCACAGAAATGTCTCTCCTTCTCCTTTGCCTCCTTTGTATGCTTCAAGAAGCACACATGCAAAATGCCCACGGAAACCCTGCATGCTGGTCAGGCTGAGGGCATTCATACCCGATGCTGTGTGCTCCTCATGCCCTTGTGTGATTGCGGTGCCGTGTTCTCCAGTTGGGGAGAGGATGGGGTGTTGCTATGGGTTGGACACTGTAGGGCTCCATGAGTTGCAGCTGGCTCAATCTTTTTCATTGTTTCCCCCAGGTGGGAAGGGGGTGGGTTCAGTTGCCACTAGAGGGTACTGGCAGCTGGAGGATTTTGCTGGGAAAGATGAACCCTTCAACAACAGGAGGGAGAGGTGATAGCTGATGGCAGAGCACAGTTGTTATAGTGGGAACTAACCAAATCTCAAAAACAGGTAGAGATTTACCTTCCAGAAACAATGAGCTGATGGTGAGTAATGGAGAAGATGATCGGTGGATGAAGGATCTGGGTTCAGAGGTGGGAGGAGAACAGCAGGGCTATTCTTCAAGGAAATTAAGTCAGCTTCCCACTCCTGCCCAGAGCAGACACTGACTGAATCACATCCACAGCACTGTCTCCCCCCGTCTCACTCCAGCATAGCCATGCACTCACATGTAAGCCTTGTAGTTGCTGCCGATTTTCTGGATTCGGATGTCGTACTTGGAGTCAATGAATGGCTCGGCGGTGGCGTAGGTTTTTGCCATGGCTACTATGCTGGCCATGTCCCGGAAGTCAGGCTGGTTCTCAACTTTGACCTTGATTGCCAAAATCCAGTGAAAAAGTGACAAGAGCAAAAAGAACAGGAATACTTTGTGAGCAGAAGTCATCTCTGCGCCTGAATAGCAGGATGTCAGTTAAAAACCACACAGACAGAGCTGAGGACAGAGCAGGGATTGTGTGATTTAAAGAGAGAAGTTCCCCAGACCAACCCAGCCCAGAGCAAATCGACCCCTTTCTCCTTCCTCATGCACAAGCCCTGATAAACCTGGCAGCAAGGAGACAGCTAGACCTTTGGCCTAATGGCTCTTGCTAATGCTCTTTGCTTTTATGATGCTTCAGAAAAATATTTGATCTCTTAAGGGGCATTACTGCAGTCAAACATTGGAACTGCTATTTCCCATGTTGGGATGGATGAAAACAGAGTATTTTGGGTGGTCAGGAAATAGAAACCAATGCCAGGAAATGAACAAGAGAGCTGGTTGTTTGCCACCTCTAGGCTTCAGTTCCCTAGCATTTCACATTACCACCCCCTCCAGACTTTCTTTGAGGAGTGGTGCAGGTCTCCTGGCTGGAAGCAAGCTTGGAAGGAAAAGGAGGTCTCTGGGGGAGCCTGTGATTCTCGGGAAGATTCGTGTGAGCGTGATGTCATGGGCGCATATGTGGGACAGCTGGTTGGGTGTTAGACTTGAGTCGCCCTTGGAAGTGAGAGGGCAGTGGATGAGCTGGAGATTTTCTGAGAAGGTGGCTTTTCACAGATTTGTATTCGGTTATGAGAAATGCTCTGTATCTTATCCAAAAAAAAAAAAAAAAAAAAAAAGAAAGAAGGACCAAAACAGTGGAAGCTCTAATGATATGATCAAATCTCTGCAAAAGCTAATTCATTTGGGAGAGGAAAACTGAACAAGCAGGTAGCAAGAACATAGTGGACAACTTCACCTCATTCATACTATCAACGCCGGCCTTCAGTCTATTGGCAAAAACCTGCTTGGTGCATCAGAGAAACCCATGCAATTCTTGTTCCTTAGAGTGGGATGGATGCAGGGAGGGTGAGTTAATTGGTGGAAGAAAGACCAACATTGTGTGAAAAGGGTGAGCAAGTGAGTAACTTTCTTTACATATTACCTACACTTTGTATTTTAGTAACACTTCGAGACCACAGCTGGGGATTGCAACCCCGCTTTGCTAAGTGTCTACTTACTCGTGACAACCGGTCTGTCTCTGCCCCAGAAGAGTTTCCCAGTTGCGTCAGTGTGTGTGTTAAAGGAGGGTGATGCCAGACTATGTGGAGCCGGCTGAAGGAAATGCGTGTGATGGTATTTGGTGTTTCTTTGCAAAGAACAAACAAGTGGCTTTACATATCTGCCTTCAACCGTGAGAGGGCAGGAGCCATCTTCACTTGAGAACAGAGGACAAGCTTGTTTCTGACCTGTTTTATTCTGTTTAGATGGTTTTCTATAAGCACTAGCTGTAACAGAAGCCAAAGATACAGCCACATCCTGGTGCAGAAAAGCTCTTGAGAACTGGACAGGTTGTGGGGAAGGTAAAAAGTGCAAGTGGTTTGACCCATGACCATTTCTTGATGCCTGAATAAGAAGTAAAAAGGTCTGGTCTTTGCTTCTCCTTTTGCTGAACGCCAAATACCCCTAGTCCTCCCTTTTGCTATGGTGAGGGTTGTGCTCTCACTATTCAGGGACTGCTGAGAAAAGGAGCAGAGGAAGATGACAGTCATCTGTGGGGTGGGAGGGTAGGGAAAAAAAAAAGGAAATAACAAACACAAAGGGGAAATGTAAAGGCAACCATTGCACGTCATCCAGGAGGAGCAGCCTTGCTCTGGGCTGTATTGTTCCCCTCTATGTCTGAGTGGTGTTGCGTGCAGTGCCGGCTGCTCCTGGCATGGCAGGGCAGGGTGAGGCGGTAGGAAAGCCCTGGAGGCAGCGGGGGGGGAGCAGGAAAGGGGAGCACCACGCACGGGGGGAGCTCCCAGCCTGGGCATGGCTCACAAAATCCCGGGGGGGTTTGCTGCGGTGGGGCCGGGTATCTTTGTTGCACTGATAAGAGCAGCACAGCACTGGGCTGAACGACATCAAGCGAGAGAGTCCCACCCAGATGAGGTGATCGCAGGAGGGAATGCATGGGCAGGCGACGCACAGTGTTACGACATATTCTCCTGGACCCTTTTGGCAATGGGAAAAGACAAAAGCCATTATATAATGACCTGCTTGGAACAAGGACATTTGTGGGATCTGAAACAAAATGCTGTGCTTTTGCAACAGATGTCTTTGGGCCCCGAGTGAAACGTTTGCATTCCCAGCCCAGGAACATTTGTCCCAGAGGCAGAGGAAGGGATGCTGCTTCCCTCTCCAGATTGGAATTAGACCGTATTGTTATTGCTAGAAAGGAGCTGTACACTCATCTTGTTAAATGGGATTTTTCCTCAAAAATACAGCATGCTATGGAGAGGAAGTGTCCATTTCTTCCTCCTCTCTTATGGGGAGAGAGGGAAAGTACTTGAAGGTGTTTTCTCCAATGGGGCTGAGGATTTTTGGCTGGGTAAATAGTTAAAGAGGCAGGGACTCAATGAGGACATAAAGTAAGAAATGAAAAACAAAGAAGATGACTCCTGCAGTGCTACACCACTGCACAGTCCTCAGGAGAGAGCTCTGCCATCTTCCCTGGCCTGTGCCAAAGCCCTTCCCATGGACTTTTCAGAGAAAGCATCTCACAAAGGTCCCTGTTTAGGAGATCACGGCCTTATTTCCCACCAGGCATCAAAATCATTACCACGCCAAAGCTGAAATCTGAGCCAGCGTTTGTTAATCATTAGAGCCGGCCAAACTTGACAAAATAAAAGCTGTGTCCTGGGTTAACGCTGGTTTAGTCCTGCGTATGGTTATTACTTCATAAACAGGAAGCACTCGAGTTACAGTCAAATTAGATTTATTTTCCTGCCTTATCTATCAAGTCCACCATTTTATTAGCTTTCTACTTTTAAATTTTGTATAATTCATTTCCTCCTGCCTTGTAACCCTTTTACATGTCAATAAAATATCCATTCTCCTAACAAGAGAAAAAACCCTAGAGAGAACCAAAGCCAGGGTGGATGTAGTGTGATGCCAGAGGGCATTATTTAAGAACAGACTATTAAAAATCATTCTAGAGCAAACAGTTACCAATTTACCTAATAAGGAATAAATCTGTCTTCTAAAATGGCAGGTTGGCCAATGCATGAAACTGAGAAAAGAAGTTGGAAAGAGATCAACAGGAAGCCGTTTTCCGTTTTTCTCTCTCTTTTTTTTTCTTTTTTTTTTTTTTTCTGCCTTCTTAGGATAAATGCAATATCCCATTAGCTGCATAAAATAGTGCAAACAGCAAGTGCAAACACAGCCCCTGCCCTGGTGGCCTGTTTGCTTAGCTGTGCTGGCTGTTTGAGCAGCAATAGACTCATTCTGGAGCCATCAGCTGCTGTTTGCTGTAGTGTTTTAGTGACCTGTTGAGAAGAGTTTGGGCCAGTGTGTTGACAAATGCCTTTTCTGAGTAAGAAAGCTCCCCGGGAGAGTCCCTGCTTCCCTCCTGGCTCTCTTGTCTAGCTCAGGCACTGGCCATGCCCTAGCACGCTCCCTGTCGCTGCAGTGGAGAGGGGAGTCTGGCTGGACCCCTGGGGACATGCTCACACAGATGTGACCGTCCCTTTGCCCAGTGGTGGCATCTCAGAGGCTGATCCTACGTGACCTGCAGCTGGTGCCTGTTCCCATCCTCAGCCTGCCCAAGAGGCACTGAACTTGCTGCCCTTGGCTGGAGAGCAGTCCAAGGGACAGATCAGGAACAAACACTTCTGCCCCGTCCCTGCTGTGGACCTTCTTTTGAGGCCTTTCTGCAAGACAGGATTTTGGAGAGTGGGTCCTGGCATTGTTAAAAACCTACCGTGGATATTTCCCAGGCAGTCTGAGCCACCCTTGAGACCTGTGTGAGCACAGGTTCCTGCAGTGAGGGACCTGGGCAGAAATTTCTGCTTCCTCCGTCTCGTAGTTCCTGAATCTACTGCCTCTTGTATATCCCAGATGTTTCTGGACACCAGGTTCCCAGGGCTACAGCACTTCTCTCTCATCCTTAGCCTAAGCACTGCAAGGTATTACCCCACAGTCCCCTTTTGCTTTCGTTAGTTGTGTGGCCACATGAAAAAATAGTCAGTCAGCCTAAGTGGTGTAATTATAGCAGCCTGCTAGGGCTGCCCCAGCCTTGCCTCTCTGAGTGTCATCCAGAGTTAACTCTGCCTCACAGTTTAAACCCACACCACTTTGGAGATGGCTTGCAGAAGCAGTTTCTGTGTCCAAACTGGGGTTAGAGGCAGGTTCAGCTGGAAGGTAAGCATCCAAGGCTGAGCCAGGGCCAGGCTTGGCAACGTGGTGTTTAACTGAGTCTTGGTAGGTTTGCGAAAATGTCTGAGTGTTTTCCTCCAGAGGAACTGGTGTGGCCACACAAAGCTTGTGATTTTTTTTGTCCATCTTGACCTGTGCTTAGCCTTTCTGTAGTGACTTTGCCATTTTGGGACAGTGGGTCTTCAGGAATGGCTCTGCACAGAGGGTTTCCTGAGTGTCTCCTTTCCTCTACCCCAAATTATACTCCCCTTGTCAGAAAATACCTGACCCAACTGGCACACATTCAGTTTAGGCCTAACTTTGACCCACCTCAAAATAATAAAGACACAGCAAAGTCTGCATTTCCTTATTATCATCACATTGAAGTTATCCAGCTGTTCTGCTGCCTTTAAGGCATTAAGCCTTATAATCCCTACTAACTTTCTAAGGAAGAGCAGCTCTCAGCCCTAGGTCTTGGCAGCTTTGGTGCCCGATGCCCTGGACCAGTCACTGTTTTCTGTGTCCAGCAAAAAGTTCCAGACTGATGTGCAAAAAATGGGGATGATTTTGCTATTTTCAAGACAAGTGGTACCTCCTTGCTCATGAGTCAATGGGAATGCAGCGAATGGGCTGCTCTGTTGTGAATGTTACATGTCAAGTCATTATTTGTCCGCTGTAAAAGAAAATATTTGTTCCTTGACAAACCGAGGCAGCCCTTTCCCCTTCCTTTCCTCTTTAGCACACTGGATTTTCAAAGCTCTCACTTTCGGAACATTCTATTTCCAGTCCCGAGAGAGACAAGGTGACGAGCTGTCCTTCCTGATAAAAAGCTTGCAGTATTTTTACATTACAGAGTGGCTCTGTTTAGTTTGTGCTATATTTATACCAGAGGGAAAAAAAAAAAAGAGAAGTCTTTCCCATCCAGTAACAGAGAAAATAACTCTGACCACATTATTATGAACAACAAGTTTTTCTTCTAGAATGTAATAAATTCATCTGAGCCAGGATTTGTACCAGGGAGGTGTTTTCATAATTATGGGGCAGGAGGGGACAGGAGGTGACTCTTAAACTGGCCTAATTACAGAGGTCTAAAAATAAAGTAAAAGTAGCAAAATATATGTATTTATTAAATTCATATAAATATATATAAAGCCACATGCACAGATACTGTTTTTCCTCTCTTTGCAGATCTGGCAGTTGTTTCCTTCTCATGATCTGATCAGGAAGAGGTGAAGAGGTTCTTTGAGTGAATTTGCAGTGCTGGGCTCTGTTCCTAGGGCACTTCAGGGTCATGTTAGCACACAAATGGCAGATATTAACACACTCAGAGCTTTATTCTTTTCCACGGGCTCTGGCATTATGAGATCCGGAGTCAGGAAGGAGTGTTATTCCTTTCTCACTGTAGTGCTCACCCTATTCAACAGAGACTCCTAACCATGTCTGGGGTAGGTAGGCTCAAACTGCACAATGCTTAAAAATGCCTTGACCTTTAGGAACTGCTGGGCAAATAATAGTTCAGTTCTGCACAGGGAAGGACATCTCCTCTTAGTGTCCATCCATGGTTTCCCTCGAAGAGTCCTTGAGTACTGTTGACCCCATGAGCCTGGGCAACTTAAATACAATATGAGAAAGGTCCTTCTTTTGCTGACTCCATTGTAAACCATTGTCTAAACAATATTTTTACAGATATTGTATGTGTGTCGATACTGTATTGGACCAGCAGCACACAGAGCACTTGTTATGATCTTCCAGTGTCAGTGAGATATAGAGTGACTCCAGATTTTGGAAGGGGGATAATGATGGTCATGGGAGGGGCTGAGGGGCGTATATCCTGTTTTTAGATGAGGAGATTATCTGGGGCCCCTTTGTCTCTCTGGGTGGAGGCTATTCCTGGTGTCTCTGCTCAAGTCAACAGAGAGGCTGTTGTTTCTGGATTTCTCAATGGAAATTTCAAAAGATGCCTTTTATTGCAAATTTGTTTCCTTCATCTCCACCTGCACCTTACATGCACGCATCACTTGTCAAGAGCACTTCTATCACTAATCGTATACTGCCACCCCTTTTTGTTCTGACCTTGAATACTAACTGTTCGTCTTCCAAACTAAAGACAGTCAATAGAGCCTCTTTCTTACAAGTCCTAACACAGTTATTTTTCATTTTAGCTTTGAGGATTCTCTGTTCAGCCCTCTGATTAAAAAATGTGGTGAGTGAATTTTGTGAAAATGTGTGAAAACATTGTGAAAACAAAGGATATGTGAAAACGAAAGTCTATTATAATTATGCTCTTTCTAGCCATTATTGCAAAATAATTAAACACTCAGCACTTCTTATGGTGCCAAAAGCATTATGAACATGAATTAGCAATAAGTATCAGGTAATCATTATAATCCCTCTGGTCTGTAACACAGGGAAACTGAGGAAGAACTGTGAAATGACAGAAATCTCCCTGCAAGTCAATGGTAGAGCTCTTTGGGGAAGAGGCCTTTTCTGTGTCCGGAGTTTTTCTGGCTCCTGGCCACAGCATCGGTACAAATAAAGAATAACAGTGTCTGGACTTCCCATCTTTGCTCATTCTTCTAAGTCTTGGTGCCTCCCATTATATGTGATTTTATCGTTAATAACAAGAAAAATGTAAGTACTTCCTTGACAATTTCTGCTGGTAATGAGATTGTAATCTGAATGTTCACAACCTTTGAAGCACCCATTACAGGTACAAGTACATGGCTCACTATCTTGGCATCATTTGTTGTAGTAAGTACTATTTTTAATACTCACATGTGTACTTTGGCTAATGGGTTGGTTATTTTATCCTTTGTTTCTTCAGTCACTGCTTTTATATAAAACATGACCCGATGCAGGTGCTTTATTAACATTTACTTTCCTACTCTCATCTAAACCAAAAGCAAACCTCTCTCTTTTCATATTACGTGTATTTTACAGCTAAAGACCTGCTATTTCCTGCTATCATCTCTACTTCTGAAGACCAATGCAAAGAAATCCTTTCGCTCTCTGTAATCTCCTTGTCATCACTGATTATTACTTTTACATTATGATGGTTAAAACCACCATTATGTCTCCTGGACACTTTTCTCTTCTGAATTACTTAATTGGAGGCTTGATTTTTTTTTTACCTATAGGTGTTACTTTTCTAGTATGCCCATAATTCTACTTCTCTGTATTTCTCCTGACATTTTCTGTGGTTTCTTTCTGTCAGCCCCACCTGGGCTTGAACCCTATTGTCTGACAAACAACATGAAACAAATACCTATTACTTGTCTTTGAAACCAACTGACTTGTCCTTTATTTTATTTTCACTTTCTCTCTTCTCTTCCTGCTCTATGCAATGAAATGCAGTGGGACTTCAAGAAGACTAATTTAATCAGTCTCAGCTTTCCTTCAGGCTGCTTGTGGCTGGAGAAGGGCCTAAACTAAAACCATAAGGTCAACAACCCTTCCTTCCTGTACCTTCCCCATCTACTGAACAGAGCAGTGTTGAAAACTCTGTGCCCAAATCCACATCCAGACTTTGCTAGTAGTCCCTAATTTCATAATGGACTAAAGTAAACTTGGCCTCAGACCAACTCTTTCTTCTAAGATGCTGGCTGTCAGTATCTTCTTCTGGAATGACTTCCTACGTAACCCCCTTGTACCACTGCGTACAATTGCGCTTGGAGTTTGAAACTCTCTTCCCCTATAACTTGTGACAGCAAAAATCAACACCATTAAAGAATAAAATGGGAGGGAAAGTGAGAGGTGGAAGAAGATCTGGTGGCTGGTGCAGAAAATAACAGCTCAATATTCTGCTGAGAGTTTTGTCTGGAAACACTGCTAAGGTCAGGGTACTTTTCTCTGATTCTGCCCTCCTTTCTGTAGCCACCGAGGGTCCTTTGTGCACAGCAGAGACACATGAAGCCCTTCGTACATTACAGATGAAATTGCAGAGCAGTCAGAGAGATCCAGGATTGCAGGGTCTCAAGGAACTTGAAACCTTTCCTCAAGGAGAGGTTTCTTCCTCCGGGTTTGTCCTGGTTGGATTTTGCTAATGAAATCCTTCCTAGGGACATGTTCAGTGGCTTGCAGTAGGCTGTCCACATGTACTCTAATTCAATGACACCTCTGCCTGTTTAACATATGCAGCACCAATATTTTAACAAACATTTCCTGCTTATTTAAATGTTTGTTCTTTGATGCTGAAAGCCAACTCCACCACTGGCCCAGGGATCTGAGCCCACTTCCTCTCTGGCAGCTACCATCCAGACAGGGGAACATTGCAACCAAAGCAAGAAAGATTATGAGAGCTTCCATGTGCAACCCAAGAAGCCAGAAAGGACTTCTGTTTCCACAGCGCAAGCAAAGAGACTGTACCAAGTTGAAGTTTGGCGTACTTACATACAATTTTCAGGCAAAGTGTGAGCCTGGGAGAAGGTCTGTCTGCTCTAGGGAAGCACCATGGCAGGGGTATCAGTTATGAAGTTCACGTACCACCCATGTAGATTCAGAGATTCTACATTAGAATTTCCTCTGAACAAATCAAGTTTTAGACAGATAAGGGATGCTTTTTTAAAAGGTGTATGTAAGAAAGAGGAGGCTAAAGTGCAGCAGGAATGTGCTGGCGATGCCTCACTGAAAGGGGAGCCCAGTCACCCCAAGAAACAGGGGCTGCTAATTCACTGGGGGAATAAAGATCCCAGAGAGCCTGGGAAAAACAAACAGGTCCTTCTGGGGAGTGAACTGTTTTTCAGGATTCCTTGGCAGGCAACCAGCCACTCTGCTTTGTAAGGTCTTGTTCTTCCTTGCAAGGAGGAAAAAAATAACTGAAGGGCTCCCATTTTATTGAATAAGGTCATCATAATGTGCTCAAAAAGACCAGTGCTGCTGCTCCTCACTGTGAGAACTATGGCATGTAGCTGCACATTACAGGTGCTTGAATAAACAACATTACCACTTTCAGGAGAGGAGAAAATATATAAAAGACGAGCCTAATTTCTTCAGCCCAGCCAGCTTTTCCCCCCACTCTTCACAACCCCCCTTCCCAAATCCCAGACAGCCTCCAACCCAATACCACGAGTGCGTGACAGCGGAAAAAGGCCTTTTCTCCCACAGGAGCAGCCAGTGCAACCCAGATAGGCTGAGGGGAGGTTTAACCCCTTCAGTGGCTGGCCACACACCGTGTACAATCACAGGAATGCTGTGCCACATATATATCTGTTTCCTGAGCTACATGTATTTTTTCTTTTACTTACCTTCCCCATTCCAGCATGTGCATGTCCCAGCTTGACCACTACAGGGAAATTCGGAGTTGTGAGCTGAAAGACATAAGAAGGAGCGCCTCATTAGTATTTCTTTCCAGCCATTGAATTTGAAATAGTGTACTTCTATTTAGTAGCTTTTATGCCCTTCCTGGATGCTGATGGGAGGATAAAAAGATCAAATAAAGATTGTCCAGGTGGTAGGACAATAAGCAAACAGCTCTTCCCTGGAACCCATATGATCGGAAATGGAGGCCAGGCAGAATTCCTCAGATCTGACCCACTTTTCCTGCCTGATAGCAGTAACCTCTGAAACCTTCTTATTTTTTTTCATTGCTCACCCTGTATGTATGGATGTGTGTACACTCATATGCATGTAAAAAAGCTGCACCTGCAAGCTTGAGCAAGTGAACACTTTCAGATGCCGAAAACATCTGAATTGTGAGAAAGACAAGGGTGGTTTGTTTTTTTCCATGCAGGCTGCTTGGCCTTTAAAGTGAGTGTGAGCAGTCCCTCAGCAGTTCCGATTCCCCTCCCATCAGCAGTGGTGGGGGAAAGGAGAGAGGGAACAGGGGCCAACCTTTGGGTACAACTCACAAAGTCCATCTATTCATAAAGCCTCTTCCTCTCTTCTCTAACTTCAGGGGTGGGTATAGGGAATAAAAGAGAACAAAGAAGGGTTGGGATCAGCAATAAAAATAGAAAAAATTATGTCATGTCTTCTCCCTGGCTTGTGTGGTGTTTACATTGGGCAGAGTCCTGCCATCCAAGCCATGCAAGTGCATCTTAACGCGTATGTGGGATTTTACTTGGAGAACTGCAAGTATCCTTCTATTCCCCAGTTTCATGCTCGTGCAAGGATTCACTTGGAGTGATCAGCTGAGAGCTGGGTGGCTGGACTGGTAGGAAGTGCACATGCCAGGAGTAACCAGGATATACACACCACACCTCCCCTAAATACTGGTTGGTCCATTTCTACGCCTCTGCTTGACATCCCTGTGATCTTCATCTTGGCCTGTGCTCCTGATTCTTGTGATCTAAACACTATCCATTCGGTATATAACCTGTTATTTTTTATTGCATGTTTTATTTTCTTTAATAGGCATTCTTTTAAAAGACACTTTTGTCTTTACCTAAATGCCTGAAGTGTTGAGCTCTATTCATCAAGCAGTTAACCTGGAGATCTGGCAATGGGGGGGAGCTGAATTTTGACAGATAAATGGCTTTCCTATTTATTTAAGTTTGAGAATAGATAAACAAATTGTTCTTGTGCTAATTACCAATTGTCTGTATGGACAGGCAGGCACTACGCCCTAAAGATAGAATAGTGCTGCAGTCTCCATCTGTGGCAGCTCACTATAAATAACAAAATTAGTAATGAACACTGATATCTTTTGCTATTCAGCTGCTTATGTAAAGAAATGTCACAGGAGAGGGGAACAGTGAGTGCACCATGTTCTCAAAAAACCTGTGTCATTTGTGAGGACCTTCTTTAGACAGAAAGCTGAAGGATCCTCTTCGAACCACAGAAGGGCACACAGCTGCAATAAATCACAGTCCTGGCACAGGCAGGGACCAGCATCCGCTGTTTCAGAAGCAGCAGCAAGAGATTGTGATAGGTGGCCATCCTGAAGCCCCGTAGTTAAGCATATGCCCAGGCACATGAGTTTGTGCTCTATTTCCCCTTCACCTCTCTAATTCATTGTAAGAGCCTGAAACTTAATTTGCTGCTGGCATAAATGAATCAAATGGAGGACTGCACCTGAGGCTTACTGAAGATAGGGCTACAGATGGACCGTGCCAGGCCTTTAATGCTGGAAGATGAAAAGTAACCTAGTAGTTAGGGCACCCACCTGCTCAGGCTCTGGGAGACCTGGCTCGCTTCCCAGTTCTGTCATCTATGCCCCATGCACACTGTTTGAGCCAAAGTACTTGCAAGCCCCGGCCTCTGTTCCCTTTTTGTGAGCAGAGGCGGCAGCTGTTCCTACCGCACAGGAAAAGCAAGCTGCGTGCTGCGAGCCGGCCTGATACTCTGGCAAGGAGGCCAGAGAAGTGTGTGGGATAGATAATGTTGTATCACCAGCTCAGAGCAGCCAGAGGCAGGAAGCGATGCCTCTGCTGCCCTGTTTGTGTACCCTACCTGCGGGTTTTGCTGAGGGAGCATAGCTCGAGCATGGGGCCCAGGAGTGGGAAGCATCTGTTTTCCTGTGTACATGCAAAGAAAGTTTGGAATCCAATAAACAACCCAAGTTTACTGCTAGCCTGGAAGAAACCACCATCAATGACAATGCTCTGCTCAAACCTCTCCCTTTCTCTTCGCTTCTTGGAAACACGAGCTCAGCTTTCTTGGTAAGGCTTGGCCTCATCCCGCATAGGGGTGACCAGCTGCTGCCAGGGCACGCTGGAGTCACAAGCCACTTGGGTTGGCCGTAGTGCCTGGGGCTTGGGGTGAAACAGATCTAGACTCTGACTATGCGGCAGCCTCGCTGGGAAAGCTGCAGCTCTGGGGAAATGCTGGCGCACTGTTTGCCAGGAGTCTTGCTTCCGCCACTGAAACCCCACCAAATTTCCATGTACAGGAACTTGCGTTATGGAGGAACCAATGAGAGAGAACAGCACATACATTTAGCTGCATTTTATAATGGGTTTATCTAGTGACAATGGAATGCCCTTAGTCTGTGCTGAAGTGGAATCAAAAGCTCTCCATAGTCCACAGGGCTAAAGCAACCAGAGTCCACAACCACCCAATAATGGAGCTAGGAAGCCCTTGCTGAAGTGGTGGAAGTGGGCTGAACTCCACCACCGTCAAGGGAGATATTGCCAGCTTCCACCTGAGTCTTGTTGGGACCCAAGTCCCATTTCTGTTGCTAATAAGGTGGCCAGCTAGCATACGTGGCAAGCACCAAGATGGATAGGGAAGCTGAAGGAAGGGAGAATGTATTATGCATGACACTATGAGGCAATTCACAGACATAGGTGGTGAGAAATTCTGGGGGTGGCCACAGCCACCACAAGGGTGGACTCCTGAGATGAGTATTTACACATACATAGTCACAGATTTCCTGGAAAGAAGATGCTTATAATCAAAGGATAGCACCAGAGTTTAATAAGAAAAGCATGTTTTTACTGAAATCATGCAAAGAAATATGTCCCTATCTTTCTATGTGTTTGTTTATGTGTTGTAAGGGCTCTTTTTTCTTGAAAAAATGAGGAAAACCACTTTGATGCTTTTAAAATGTACACGAACTGTTGACAGGCTGGTATAGATGATGTCTGCGGGTTTTGGGATGGGACTGTAGCACTGCAGCTAGCTCAGTGATCAGAGGCAGGGTGTTAGTTCATATGCATAACTCAACCGTTTGAATTAAAATCCTATAAATGTATTCCCAGATGTTGTCACACAAAAGCCTTGACAAGGTTTACATATGTGTCTAGAACTTGGTGTATGAAGATGCTTGTTTAGAGTTAAGCAGGAGTTTGAACCCTGAATTAGGAACTCAGCAAAGCCATCTTTGGTAGGAGTGAAGGGAGAGTCATCAAGTTATTTCCAACTTACAACACTGGTGGCCCAAAGTGTATAATTTTAGCCCCTCATTTTAAGGGCTCTGCTGTGTGTGTAGTGCCACTGCAAAGATCACTTTGCAGTTAATCAGTATTTTGACACTGGTGTGTAAAAGTGAGTGCCGGTATGCATACATTAGCCTCTATTTGAAAACACATGGCTGTAAACTATAACACTTTCCCCTTTACCATCTGTCCCTCCTGTCCAACAAATAATGAGGTTTTCAATGCTTCTTGTAAATATGTGCATGTTTTTTGTATTTACTGCTGCTGGAGCAATAGAACAGAGTTGGATATAAGTTGATCTGAAGGGAGGATTCTTAGATGAAACCTGATCTATCCCATAAATACAATGCTTTCCACTCTTTTGTTTCACTGAGGCCCTCAAGGGAGATGCTGATCTTAGGTCTGTGATTTTGTGTACTGTCCTGTAGTCCATAAACAATGCAGAATGTCTCTTTTGATTTCCTTCTGCCATGTTTAGTTTTGTGCATTAGTTCACATTATCCATCTCATCTCATACGATGCACTTCCACTTTCCAGTATTATTCTTTCTTCTGCAAAGCCTTTCCAGTCAATGCTAAAATGAATAGTCCAGGGTGCAATGACATCATGGATAATATTAGGAAGGATCTGGGGAGATGGGAGATGAAGACATCAAAACTTTGGTCTCTTGGCACCAGTATTGTATTACCATAGCATCTAGTGTTTTCAGTCAGGCCAGAAGCCCCCATAGCACAAGGTACTGTAATTTTTGCTTCATCCTTCCCACAGAAGTAATATTGTGAAATTTTCAAGCTTTTATACTCTAAGACTGACCTTTCTGTTTATTTAGCTGCCTTTACTTGCATGATGACAAAGTCTGTTCTGGGTGGGTACCTAATGGATTATGGGAATGTTGTTCATGCACTTGAGAGCTAAATGTTGAAAGTAATGTGTGTGGCACTTCTCTGGTGTTAATTAAGTTGGAGGAGCAGTGAATATATATGATTTCCTGTAAAAGCAAGCAAGCTTTTTTCAAACCTACAGGAAAGTAATGATGTCATGACATGATGTCATTGGGTTTATAGAACTATCTTACTGAAAATCTGAGCTGAAGATCAGCACCGGTTGCATGCCAGCCTTGTCAGGCATGGCAAAGTCAGGGCTGTATAGTGAAATACAGGGGAGAAGCAGTAGTGCTTCCTATTATTCACTTACACACTCATGAGTCAATGTAATCACCAACTGCATACAGCATGGTTCACTCAGTGGATTAATGCTGTGGCCCCATGGAGGTTTGTGGTGGCCAATAACTATGACAGACAAGTCCTTCCCCTCTGCTGTTTACCAGATCAGAAATAGTGTAAAAAACAGCAAGCAATGATGGGAGAACTTGTTGAACAATAAGAGTTGCCAGCATTAACATCAGTGCTCTATTAAAGACACATGATACGCATTCCTTTAAAACACACATGTGTGTATTCATTACTGTATTATAATTATAGCACAATGAAGAAAAAATCATTAGCTGGGGAAAGAGGGCCTATGCTTCCAAGTCAGCTGAAGTAAATTCTGAGGAGGAGTAGGTATCCTCAAGGGTCTCTGGAGGAAGGAGGAGGTAGGGGTTATGATGAGGAAAGTGATGAGATACTTGTGACAGGAGGAGTTCAATAACAGCTGGATCAAGACACCATTGTACAAGGTAGGACGTGAAGCAGTATGGTGATTGATAGATGTGATGGCAGGTGGAATACAACAGTGCTCCTTCTAGCAAAAGAGGAGACAGCATATCATTTCAGGATGGGTTAAGTTTTACAGAGCTTTACTGAGCTGGGGTGATGAAATCAGTGCTGTGGATGAGGTGGATGATTTAGGCCACAGTAGTATTAGTAGTCTGTAAGGGAGGCTTGTAAAATCAAATGGGAATAAACTACCACACATGATGCAAAGCACTGTGAGAGCAGCAGCCAAAGTTTTAGCAAGTGTCCTGGTTTCGGCTGGGATAGAGTTAATTTTCTTCCTAGTAGCAGGCATAGTGCTGTGTTTTGGATTTAGTAGGAGAAGAATGTTGATAACACGCTGATGTTTTTACTTGTTGCTGAGTACTGCTTATGCTAGTCAAGGACTTTTCAGCTTCCCATGCTCTGCCAGGTGCACAAGAACTTGGGAGGGGGCACAGCCAGAATAGTTGATCCAAACTGACCAAAGGGCTATTCCATAACTGTTCTTATCTCAACCCAGGAGTGTTTCTCACTCTTACTACTACGATTCTCTCCCCCATCCTGTCAGGGTAGGGGGAGTGAGTGAGCGGCTGCGTGGTGCTTAGTTGCTGGCTGGGGCTAAACCACGACAGCAAGCAAGCAAGTTTTGGAGGTGGCATAAAGAAGAGGCAAGAATGAGGCTGCTGATTACAAGGTTTTGTGGGTGAAGAAACATTCAATACTCTGAAGGGGACCTCACTGCTGTAGGCCTGGACATCTGTGAGAGCAATGGGAGGACCAGGAATGAGTGCAAAGCAAAGGGTTAGATTTAAGATACTTTAGATGGATGGACTTTTCATTTAGCACTGGAACTGAGACCTCCAGCTTCAGATAGGAATGAACATAGCAGGTAACTAAATGGAGATAAAGCATAAATTAATTTGTGCTACTAACCGAAGTCAGCAGTGCCTTAGGGTGTGAAGATCCTTCAGGGTGGTGAAAAAATTATCCTTTGATTCTATCATTGCTTTTAAAAAGCACAACACACACACACGAAGGGAGAAAACCCAACAGCAACATGATTTAGTCCCCACATCCTTGAGTAAACAAACCACAAATCAATGTTTCAGGGCTCCTAACACTTGCTGTGGTTAGAACTGGTCACGGAAGCAAGTGGAAAGGGTTAAGTAAAAAACGGAGCTTTTTGTCATTAATTCCACCTCTAATGTTACTTAACTTATCCTTTATTTGAGACAGGATGCTTTTGGGTTCCCAGTGGTCCCCCTCAGCATTTGGAGGAAAAGAGTGTGAGCATTTGATATTATTCTCATTCCCTTGGAGCTTCAAGTGTGAAAATTATATGAACATATCCAGACAAGCAGATGCTCAGCAAAAAAATAATATAGTATGTGTGTGTATGCGTGTGTGTGTGCTTGTATTCACACACATATTTAGCAGTCCTGGTCAATAAATCCCCATTACCACATCTTAAAATACAGGTAAGTTTTTTAAGGGTTGTTATGAGTGCATAGAAAAGTTTAGTTTCTTAATGCATGGTGTTCGCTTAGCCAGTATTTTGCGGTGTTGCCTTTAGGGAAGCCTCTTGTCTTTCCTTGCTTGCTAGGAGAGTGAATATATTCCCCCAGCTCCTGATGCTGAAAAACTGTTTAAATATTTTTTGTGGGATGCAGTGGAAGAGAAGAAGAAACTCTTGAGTTTCCTCTCCCTGCTGACCTGAATTGGGTACCTTTTGCTGTGTTTTTCCCTAATGAGAAAATTCCATTCCCCATGTAAACACATTGCAGAAGGAGAGATGGTGAACACCCGTTGTTGACAGGGTGGTGAACTCTCTAAGAATTTTCTTTTAATGGGTTACTGTTGGAAAAACTGTAGTGCCTAGGCTGTGATAGAAGATACAGGAAGGAGACAGAGGGAAAAAATGCTTTATGAAGTTATGCTGGAGTCTTCAAAGCCATTTCTCTTCCAAGAACCCCTAAGGCTCACAAGACATTGGCCGACAGAGCTCTCTTCACTTGGAAGGCTTGACTGCCCCTTTTTTGGGGCAAACTCTGAATTCTCACTGATTTCAAAATGGGCAGCATGGGGTTTCTTTGGAGAGAACAAAACTTCCCTGAACTTCACAGTGGAAAACAACCTTCAGCAACAGACACCGCAGGAGTTATTAGGTGTCACTGGAGCCGATCATACCCCGGTTACTGCTGGTCTCTAACCTCACCATGCAGTCTGCTGCAGGTGCTTTCCTGTCTCCAAAGGGCAAAGTGAATACAGTTCTCATCCCAGCTTTTACAAAAGTGAAGCTGCATGCCCTGACTGCAAAGCCCGGGAGAATCACACACAACTCCAAGGGCTTGGTCGTGATTTCACAACCTTCTGTAGCACATTTGAGAGTGGTGCAGTTATGTCAGTGTAAGATGAGAAGTGGGCCCTGGGCTTATTAGTACATTCTTCGATAAATACTCTGCCTGACACAGAAATGGCTCTGATGCTGTATTGTAAATCTCATGCTGTTGTAACTGTGCCAATGACCCCATGCGGCCTTGGCTGACATTGCCATGTCAGACACTGGCAGGAAGAGGGCCACAAGCAGTGAGCCATGGACACTGCCTGGTACAGGGAATGGGATACCATGGTCCATTGGAACATTTAAAATACCCTCTGGGCTCCTGAAAGCTGTTGGGCAATGGATCACCGCTTCCTTCCTTCTTGCCATTCTTCAGCACTCAGAGCTGTAGAAATAGCAGCAGAGAGAACCAGGCAGTCACAGCTGGACTTTTTTGAAAGATCCCTGTTTTATTTGTATTCTTTTTTAAAAGCACAGCTGGTAATCTTGATTAATGCTCCAGAGCATAAGGGACTTTGGACATGAAGAAGAACGAGGAACATGGTAAGTGTCACCCTGCAGCTGGCATCTCGGGCTACGTCTATACTAGTAAATAGAGCAATGCCATTGCAAGGACGACGGCCCTGAGTTGCCTATACTGTTAAATTGTTAGACTGATCTCTGGCTCAAGCCAAATAGCCTTCTCCCAAACAATTCCCAAGCACAACAGGGAGACCAGCATATGTCTGCAGCCATATCCCACAGGATACTTTGGTGTCTAAGAGAGTTTGATGGCACAGCTGGGGTTGCCCATGCCAGAGTTGCCAGGCAATGGGCATGGCACTATATGGTTTGCTACTGTTAATGTAGCCTCAGTCTGTCTCACAGGGTTGAGCAGGAGAGTAGTTTTTATCTCACATTATGCACTATCTTTGTACGCTCTCACATTAGTGTTTTATTTTGGTTGTACAGGTGAATGGTCTATCACATACAGCTATATGTCATATCACTCCCATATGATAATTTCCACTGACTACCTTGTTCAGACAAAATTCATAGTGGGTGCATTTTTCACCTACAGCCACAGATATTTACACCACATTTCTTTTGTCCACTGACCTGGAAAGTCAGGTATTACCTTACATGAGAAATGTTTATGCTATGGGCCCAGTTTGTCCCATTTTACAGCCAGATCTTATTTTCAGCATTTTGAGCCCTTAGGCTCATGCAAGAATGCCAATATTTCACTAATGTGGCCTGGCAATGAGATACACATCCCCTGTTTTTTGTGCTCTGGGACATAAATGTGTGGAGTAAGTGTTTCCAAAGCCCTGTTCCATGGACCTACCTCCTCCATGGGTTGCACATGGAGTTGAACACTGGCAGCAGCTCTTCTGAACCCTGAAGTTGTTGTGGCATCTTTCGTAGGCACCTAGAGCGGGTGGGGACCAAGTATGAGCCTTGTTCTTCCTACATCCTTGTTCTTGTGCTTCACAGTTTCAAGTTTCTTTCTCCAGATAAAAATCTTCTGTGTTTATCCAGACTAATTTTTGCCTCATGTCAGAGACACTGAGGACATGAAAGGCAGCCTTTGTATCCTATGATTGAATTAGCCCTGTGTCTCTTGAGATTTCTTAGGAACTTTCAAATTACATGTTTTTGGTAAAAGCCAAAAACTGTAGGAAGGGCTCTATTTCACCATCTCTCCAAATTTCAGCAGTGGCTGGGGGGAGAAAATGAGGTCCCAAAGTGCAAGCTTCATGTTTTCAAAGCTGAAAGTGTCATGTTTCAATGATTCTGTGAATGAGCACTAATTCACTTCTTTTTTTTTTTTTTTAATCCAAAGGGGAAATGAAATGCTTCCAAACTGTAAAAGGGAATTTTTTCTGACATTAGTTTTATTTCTCCATGTTTCATTCTTGAAGCTTTTTGAGATTTTGACTTTGGGTTAGGGAAATAATCTGAAACCTTGAAACCTCTCGAGCTGAGAAAACCTTTTCCTACCTAGGCCTTAAGGGCACGAGCCCACAGTGGCACCGCGTGGGTGTTTGTCTCCCCCCTGTGGCTCATTCCACGAGGTAAGAGACGATCCTGCTCCACCTGTTTGCTAAAGCCATTAGAGCTTCCAGTGAAGTGGAAGAAATGTATTCCGTGGGTGTCCTGTGCGACTATCCTATGTGCCAACTCTGCCTGCCACCTCAGTGCTGAGGGACAACCTAGTTTGCCATTAAGCGTCAAAACCAGTAGGGGAGTCAAGCAGGCTCCACACAGGACATAGGCAGAGTTATTTTCAGCTGGGCCTGGCTTCTGTTTACATCTTTCCCAGCTGTAAGGAGAAAGGGGCTCCTGAAGTGAAGGCATTCAGAGGAAGACAGAAGAAACCACTGTGTGGATCAGCCTTTTTCATCTCGCAACCACCACCTCGGTCAGCGGCATTTTTCCCCTGCTGAGCACACACATTGATGTACCGCAGGCTGCAGCAGCCAGGAATGGCAAGCAGCAGGAAGCAGAGAAATTCCTTTTGGAGTAACACATAGACCCTCTTCTTTAGCTTGGGCAAGCCTGGAGCAGCAAAGGATGCTGTGGTCTCCGTAAGCCCACTTCTTCTGTTTTGTCTAGAGAGAAAGGGTTCGCCCTTTACTGGAAAAAGAGGTGGAGACCTGAGCTGATTTCATCTGTGAGGCAATATCTTCTCTTCTCTGGGATAAATGAGACAAATATGAGTGAGATGGCCCACGCCCAGTACAGAAAGGTATTTGTTTCTTTCCCAGGCACATTACTGAGGCTGTCATGGGATCCAGGTAGGAATTCGGAATGTGGGCAGAAACCCGCATGGAGGTAAATGGACATGTGCCTGAAAGAAGGGCATTGGGCTCACGAGGGGAGCTCATGCCTGGCACTCTGGCTGGAGGCAGTGCCAGGCACAGGGGGTGAGGCAAGAGGAGCAGAGGCACCACTCGCCTACGCTACCTGTTGTCACCAAATGCACTTCCTTCCATCGCTGCACAAGCATTGTGCTCACTCACAGGCGAAGTCTGAAAGGAGACTGGAAGATGGGTACTTGTTTCCTTATTACAATTCTACCTCTTTTCTTCCCATTAGACTTCATGCCATTAAATTATTTTCCAAAACTGGTTGCTGAAGTCTTTTAGAGGGGTCCTGGCTTTATTTCTCATGGAGGTAGTGCCAGCACCTCAGAAGTGCAGCAGCTGAACTTCTATTTTGTGCTGCACAAACAGTTGCTGTCAGGAAAATATATAGACCAAACTTCAGGGGAGTGGGAGCTCCTTTTAAACAACAAGAACAAAAATCTTTACACTGACAAAGAAAAAATGTTTGCTCTCTCAAAGAAGCTAAATCATACCTCAGTCTGTTTAGGACTACTCAAAATCTATAAGATAAAGCTTAGTTTCAAGTGGGAGAAGCCAACTGGGCTTTTCACTTTTTCTTGGGTTTGTTTCTTAAATTCTGAAATCAAAGAGAGTTTTGTATACACTTTTCCTTGCAGGGTTAGACAATGAAGAAAATGTTCAGAACTTCCTGTGCAGAGGTGGTTCAGTGAATTCCATGCTCAGACAGTAGCAGGTGTCCAGGCTGTGTGTCTGTGCACTTTTGGACTTCAGTAGCAAGAATCTCTGATACTGGACTTTGAGGACAGAGTACTATTTCATATACATTTTGTAGACAGCCCTAATTAGCTAAATTAGTTTGTCTGCATCATAAATGTAAAGCAGCACACACTGGATTTGTCTCTAATTGTGGCATTGCTGTGGTGATGGGTTGCAGACTTTTTTTTTTAACTTTCTCATTAGTACTTAGCTTTAGGCATTTGTGAGAAACCACAGCCTCCAAAAGCTCCCACTCCTGTCCTCTTAATTTTGACTCACAAGGTTTTAATGGATGAACAGAAAGCAAAGAAAGCCTTTGGTTCTCATACCATTCAGCAAACCTCCGGCTGGCACTGGCATTGTTTGGGAACCCTTGTGGGGATGAAAGCAAACTCTGTACAGATGTGGCCTCTTCTGAGACCGCTCTTTGAGGCCTGTTGATTCTCAGAACAAAAAGCACGTGAGGAGGGTGACTGGCAGGGGATTTCCATGGAGCGCTCAAGTGAAGTTATTTTAAACTGATCCTGCACCACACAGGGCTAGCGATAGTCCTTGGTGGGAGGGGTTCCCAAAAGCACGAATGCTGCTGTGACCCTTTGTACGCAGTGAATTTTTCCGTAACCTCAGTGGGACTGGAGCTGGCACGTCCGCTTCACACTGTGGGACACTGCATGGAGATCCTCTGGGCCGATAGGCTCATGAAGCACATCATGATGCAGGCTCACCAGTTTGGAGCTGGGAAATGTAGAGCTGGATGAATGTGGCAAAAAAGCCACATATAGATGGCTTATGCAGGGACAGCTTGGGTGTTTCTGTTCCCAGGCCTTTCTAGGGAGGGGGGCAGGGGGGGGGGGGGTTAGCATACATGGATCTGGCCGCTGTGTATTTTTGGACCTTGGTCTCCACCCGTGAGAAGTTAATGGGGTGAAGCCATCTGGTTGGGTATCTCTGTGTCTGCCATGAAAACACGCTCGCGGAGCACTTATGACAAATCCCGTCCTTTCTTCCTCAACCCTCACGTAGGGAGTTTATGAGGCATGATATGCAAACCCTGCCCCATGAAAGGATTAACCAGCTCTCTGAAACTGGGAGTGGTAAATGGGGTCCCTCCTGAAACAAATCCCACTATGAGTATGAATGCTGATTAAATTGAGGCTTTGGATGGTAAAACTGTAACCGGGGCAGGAAATTTGATTACATCCATCAATCCAGCTGTTTGACTTCATGTGGCTAATGCTATCCTGAACACATCACTATGGCAGCATGGCATCTCACATATAAAGACTAAAGCCCTGACCACATGGAAGGCAATGGCAGTTAGCTCATTCAGTTCAATGAGGCCCTGGTTTCTTTTGAAATGTCTGGTAAAGAATGTTTATCTCAAATTCCTCTCCCACCCTGAGGTATTTTCACTGGTTTATTACTTGATGATGCAACTTTTAAGCAATCCTGTGACGATGGCCTTTCGTGCCCAAAGTTGAGGCTGACCGAGAGTAGGAGGACAGCTGAGAGCCTGCCTCCCTCCCAGGGGGGTCATGGACCGAAGCTGCCTTGAGGCATCCCTGCAGCAGGAAGAAGCAAGCTCTTCCAGGAATTTGGAGCAGTGCTAGCAAAGCTCAGAGAGAGGGGAAGCGGCTGACCCCTCCTTCCCTCTTGTCTCTTCCCAAATGTCTGCAAGGTCTCAGCCAAGACCATTAAGGAAATGTTGTGACTCTTCCCTCTAGGCTGGCACATCTCTCTACCACACCAACACTGGTCTAGGACCATGGGCTTTCGTTTGTCCCAAAGTTTCCGGGTTGCCAAGGTAACTCTAGGAGACACAAATCATTTCTATATGTGATTTCATTCTTTTATGCCATAAGCTAATTGCTTCCTTGTACCACAATATGTTCCAGCTGTTGGTCTTTATCTGTTTCTGGGTTTCTTCCGTCACTCTGGTGCATGGGTAATTTAGAAATGGTTCCCACATTTCCTCTTTTACTTCAAAAGGAACAAGAAAACAAAAACACTCATGGCCAAAATCTGCTTGCTCCTAACTGTATTTCTCCATGTGAGAGGCTTCAAGGTCAAATTCCCTAAAATATTACCTATCAAAAGGGTTACTTTGCATTTGTTGATGCAGAGCAGAGCTTCTTCCTTGGTGACACTGCACACATAGAAGCCCAGACGGAACTGGGACAACCTAAGCTGTGCAGTATGTGACAAACCCAGCTTTAATCTTCAATGTGGTGAGACTACTTGTCCAAGCTTACAAAGACTGCCCTGGCTTGGGAGTGGGGGAGAATGAGGATCCTTTAGTTTGGGTATAAAGTTTGATGTGATCCTTCTGTGTCCCCACCAATAGATGACAATAATTATATTGAATTCACTTCCGCAGATCCACTGGGCTGTTTTGAGAGGTGGTACACAGGACTAGATACGCAGCTAGAGATCAGATTTTCAGAGCTGCAAACAATCCATGCGAGAGGTGGATTAAACAGGTCCTTCTTCTTCAAGCACAGCCTCAAAACATTTCCCAACACCCAAAAGCAAGATTACAATTAATCTGCTTTCAAGATATAAAGTAGCATATTGGTTTTAATTCTTTTCAACTGTAAATATGTTATGAATGGAAGAGAGGAGATATAAGGAGTTGCCCAGAAAGGTGGGTGAACTTGGCAGTGAGATTCAAAGCTGACCTTTTCAAAAGCTGTATTAATCACTGGCTAAGCTAACATCTGACTTGTACCTTCAACAGAAGACAGGCTGCTGAGTTTATGGAAAGAGTGAAGGAGAATTTTTCAGTGAATCGGGAGGAAGAAATGAAAACGGAAATGGCTGTATGGGATAGGTGTGAATTGTAGGTGAGCTGGCTAAATGGGGTGAAGCAGAGGCTATTTGCTTTAATTCAGCATGAATGTCACTGGAGGCAGATGCCCATGGACACCCTGATCCTTGGTTCCTACTGCTCCCATTTCCTGACTGCTCTCCTTTGCTTACAGCTTATTGACAGGAACCAGAGACATGAAGAATTAAATACCCAGGTGCAAACTGAACCAGCTCTGAACTTCAGTGACCTCTGTTTCAGGCTCATTAGTCTGATGTGTCTTAGGAGTGTCAGCTGGTAGCCAGAACTTTGCTCTCAAGGGACAGCCAGCAAGAGAGGTCTACTGCATGACCACGTTATTCATGAGCAGGGTGAGTTGCATCATGCAGCTTACAATGCTGTTGGGCAAATGTATCCAGCAATGAGCAGGGCAGATTTAAACTGTGCACAAAATTTTTATAATGAGTGGGGTTTATACTGACTCCAGATGACATTAAGAAAGCTTAGTGCTACTACTATCCTCGCCAGTTCCTCTCTGTGAACACGATCAGACAAGCCAGTGGGGAACAAGTACTTCAGCGCTTTGGGTCATGCTTGGGGCATAGGCCTCGCTGCCAGGTTGGCTATGAGAAGTGTGACATTTAGTGGAAGTCCATTTGGAGTATGGGGCCCAAAACTGGCATGTGTGTTGGCAGCAGTGCAAGGCTGGGAATCTTCCTCTTCTGTGACATGACAGCCCAGGCCCAGCTGGCAAGGCAAGGGGTTGGTACCCTGAGCCCACATAGTGAACCTCATGTTAGATGTGTCTCAGTTACATTTGCAAAGGATGGTGCGATGTGTGTCAAGTGAAGAAAGGAGTTTTAGGCTGATAGAAGTGTGCCTACATTGGGACTTCGTGCAGGTAGAAAAATTGTAGGGCTGACCTGGTCTTTACACTGCTCTGGGGAGGACACAGGCAGCAGGAAGGGAGGAAGCCCCACAGATACCCTGGCCTTTTATAATGAGGGGCTTATACTGACTGTAGATGACATTGAAAAGCACTTTGTCTGAGTGCTGTCAGGAAATAAAGTAACAGCATAATCCCATCATGCATTAGCTCCTGTTCACCCTCTTTAAAATCATAAGGCAAACATCCAGGCAAAACATGACCGGTGAATACACAGACATGCTGCTGTGAAAGCAGACATGCGCAGGTGTAGTGGGCAGATGGTCAGCACAAATGAGCATACATCAAGTTGTGATAGAAAATCATCCCTGCTCCTAAGTAGTTACCAGGCTAATCAGGGGTAGATCCTACTAGCCTGGTGGAGCCTATTCTGAGACTAATTATTTGACAGAAATGTGAGAAACTGTCACAGCGCAGCAGGTCCTTCAGCCATTCACATGACACTGAATTTTCCCAGGCGTGCCGGCCAAGTGTGCTCAAGCCAGAGTCTCTGTCTTACCTAACCCGCAGGCCTGGACCTGATCTGTAGTAAAACCCTGTGACATTTCACAAACTCCCTAGCTTAGATGAAGTTTAAGGATGCAATGAAAGAACTAAGCTCTTCTTGAAGAGGAGTTCTTGACTTCCAGAATAAAAGTCCAGGGTTTGGAAACCTGACATCAGCATATTTCCACTGATGAAAACTCAGTTTTGAGCATGATCTGACAGAGCTCTGACTTATTGCCTGTCTGGGTGTGGTGGAAAGTATATTTGTTTGCAAATTTGTGCATTGGGAAGGACTTGCAGAGGTGTTTTCTTGGAGACAAGATGACCTATTATCAATATATACAATTAAAAATGAAATTTAGGATATACTATGCTGAATGCTATGCAAAATAAATGTGCTTCAAGCATTTCCAGTCAAAACAGACAAGAGGAAGGAGAATTATCTTCATTTTGGGAATGAAGAACTGAAACACTGGGAGATTAAGTGACTTGCCGTGAATCAAACAGGCAATCTGTAGCAGAGCCAAGAATAAAATCCAGATCCCACTGAAGCAACCTAACCAGGAACATCCTTCCTATTGAATAGTTTAATTAACATAAATTAAGCAGCAAGTTGACTCAACATGTTTTTAATTTTACATGTGTACTTCAGAGAACATGATAATTGCATTTTATAATCTAAAAATAAACAAACACATATGCCTGTCAGAAAAACAACAGGCATACAGGAAAAATAGTTCAGCCCTTTATTATATTTGGTGTGAAGTCCTTCGTTAGGACGAAAATTGTGATGTGAAGGAAGAAGGCAAAGAACTCTCTCCTTCTGCACTAGTTTATTAGAATAAAAATAACCCTTCTTTTAGGAGTGTGCTGTCTGAGCGCCAGGGCTCTGTGTAAACAGCAGAGCCAAATGATGGATTCTTTAAGCACAGATCCTGCCAAATCTGCCACATCCTCAGTCAGCTCAGTGATGTTCAGTGGGCAAGAGGCAGAGCTGAGAATTTGCTAGCACCTAATATGTGCATTTGAAAGGGTCCACAGAGGGAAGGAGTCTGGAAAGCACCTGAGCCCTCCCATGCACTGAAAGGGAAGATGAGGGCATAAGAGATACAATAGCAAATCCCAGTCAAGGGGAAGATGTCTTTTAAGCTCAACAACAAATCTGTCTAGGCTTTGAAGTTGGCTACACCAGGCTTCATTCCCAGACAGCAGGGTGAGCATTCCTCTCTAAAGTTAAGCCCCTGGCAATTGTTCCCCCCAGGAATAGGCATGTACTGAGTGTAGGAAAGCTACACATGAGTGACAATAGGATTTAAAGAGCAAGAGAGAGAGAGGAACTGATTTAGACCTCATGGGAACATTCATGGAGCCTTTTCTACATGCAAAACACTTGCATTGAATTAAGCTAAATCAATATAAGCCAGCTGGAAACTGATCAATGGGGATGGTGTTCACAAGAAAACAAGAGATTATTTAGCAGGGGCTGCATATCAACCGAGGACCACGTAGCCCTGGTCAGCACAGATTCATGGGGAAGGTCAAAAGGCTTTTGTGGTAACCACTCTTGCAACACGTGATGCAAGCACAGCCGCATGTCTGTGCACTACACCCCTCCCAGATCACAGTAACATCACCACCCCTGACAACCGAGTACTGAGCCTGAGGCAACTGCCCCTGCTGATGAGAATATATCACCTGGAGCTCAGTGCTGTGCTCGAAGGCTTATGTATCTCCTGGTCAGCCTAGAGCACATGCTGAACAACTGCAAGTCTGCCCGGTGCATGTTCTGTATGTAGATCAGCCTTTACTATCTTGGGGTCTCTTCTGCAACTCTTTTCCCACAGTTAAAGTGAAACTAGAAAATTTGGCAGACCCCTGGCTTTTGTCTACAAAGCTGAAAAGGCACAACACTCCCTTTCTGTGACATTGCTACCAGTACAACACAAACCCTGCCTTTGATTTTCACTGGGGTGATTTTATGCACTTTTTTGTCTGTGAGGATTGTCAGGAAAATGTCAGTAATATTTGATGCACCCAGCCTTATGTCTAAGAATGCACTTTGAGGCAGAAACTTGGCAAACAGGAACAGGTGGCTGCATCCTTCCAGCGGCTGCTCCTGAGAAATTGCTTGTGTTCCACTCTGCTTTTCTTCCATGATCAAAGCTTGAAGACCTTATAAAATGAAGGCTGGTGCCCCATTTTAACATTTTCATTGTGCCTATAGGCTTCCATGTTAGCATCTCATTCCAGGGAGTAGGGCCATTCAGAAGGAGGGGAGCAGTGACTTTCAGAAAGGCTGTGTCCTGCACACGGCATGCCAGGATAGATCCCACTCCTGCACCCAGGTTTATGTTACTTGCTGCTGAAGAGTTGGGAATGAGAGACTGAATAAAGCAGGCCTCTGTCACACTCCTTCAATGAGATACTTCTCACCTAACCTTAGACACCTACGAATCTCATTTTTACATCTGCAGCAGCCAGTCTCGGCAAACTTTACAATCCATGGAGAGAAATTGGGTGTTTCAGAGCCTGATTTGTCCAAACTATTTGAGACACGTACCTCAGGCTGAGAATAGCTGCTCCCCAGTAATGTCTGTATTTCTCCCCACTGATGACACAGACAGTGCTCATGACCAGGTCAAATACACACACCTGCATAATATGCATCTAGAGGATACACAGCTGCATTTGGTTAGGTGAATCCTAGCCCTTGAATGAAATTGATTTTGAGCAACACCCTGGTGCCTTTAGGTTAAAAAAAAAACTAAGAAAATGCTCTGACTGAAGAGTGGAGTCACTGAGAGCCTTACTTTACAGGAGCTGGTGTTCCCTGGGAGTATGGAGGATAATTGGAGAAAGTCTAAACAGGGCTTTGTTGTCTGTCAGCAGATATTGGGCGCCAAGGAAAAGGATGAGCCTGGTTTGCTCTAAGGTGCAGGGGAGTGGTCTGCAGTGATTGTGTGTGGGTGTGTGGATACCCTGTGTCCTTCTGGCCTCCGCTGCTAGTATGTGGCCCTCAGTGACTGTGGGAAATGATGCTAAGTGACCCTTCAGCTGAATGCTTCTATGACAGTCAGAGGTGGCTTTATTTTTGACAATAGCTGGTGCTGAAGTATTGGACGCTTCTGATAGTTTTGAATTAAGCCTGACATCTGAGGCTCACCAGGACACTTTATCACAGGAATTTGAAGAATACTGGCTTCCGCATAAAAATTAAACATGTGAACCATATGTCATTAAACAGTACAATAACTAAGCAAAAATGCAGCAGAGTTTGTGGTTGTCAGGGGATTGAAGAGCCAAGCTCCTTGATTTTGAGGAGCTGAGTCTCTAGGAAGAAAGCAAACATGTCTGGAACCTGAGACAAAGCAGTCAAAATCTACTGGAGTTATTTTTTTGGAAATACAGTTAAAATTTGCCAGCCAAAGGAAGTTATCTAGTTCAGACTAAAACCTACATAAGACCAAGAGTGCTATCACACCACAGAGGATGTAGACTGTTACAAGAAAGGAGACTGGCAGCAGAATGGTACATTGAGCACGGATCTGCTGTCCTCATAAAGCAGCACACAGTTCTACAAACACCACAAGTCAGGACAATGGCTGGTATTTGGAAAAACCTTCAAGAACCACAGTAATTTCTATCACTTTCCAAGAGCTTCCTCAGTGTGGACAAAGAGGACAATAGCACCACGTCCCTAGATGACTCTTCATGGGACCGGTGAGCACCGCTGCAGAGGATTAAAGCACTATCATCTCAAAAGCAAACAAAATGCCTGTGTCTTGAACGTGGATGTTGGTGCAAGCTGAAGTGTTGCCACGAATGGGCATGTTAGCGTGGAAAGTAAGACCATAGGCAACTGACCAGAAACAGGTGAAGCTCAGGACTTACTGTCATGAGGTAATTCCTATTAGACTTGTGACTAAGCTTATGAGCAATTAGCAAATTGGAAGAAGTACAATTTATAATCACACCAAGGGAAAAAAATTATCCATGAATAAAAGCATGCCACTCCCTTCATCTCATTAAAGAGGTAACTCACCAAAGAGGCAGAAGATCAAAACAATTGAAAAAGAGTTTGAGGATATCTTCCAAGGGAAAGGGAACCTGTTAAGGCTTGTCACATATACTGAAAGCACAGGCCAGTCAAGTGAGAACTCCCATGGCATGGGAACAGTTGGTCAGCTGATGCAGTCTGGCATAAATTTCTTTATGTCAGAGAAATTAGGTATTTATTTCACAGACAGCCTTACTAGACAGTCATAAAGGTGATCATATCCATTTTTGCTAGATCTAGTCACCTGGCATAGCTAATGGCTAACACAGCACTGCCGTTTAGGAGATCTGAGTTTAAGCAGTCTGTGGTGAAGCACAGTATGAGACATTTTACTGCTAGTCCAAATTTATACTTAGTACAACAGCTTGGTAGAAAGCAATATTAAAATAAGAAACCACCCACTGGAAAAGAGTAAGGAGGTTAACTGTGACCTGCATTTAGCATTGTTAAATTACAGGATTGTACAGAAGATGAGTGGTTTGTCAGCTACAAAGATTTCCTTCAGCAAAAATCTGAAGAAGTAAGAATGCCTGCAGCGTTAGAAACTGATGACACCAAAGCCTGGCGCATCTACAAAGAAATAGATGAGGTAAAACAAACCTTTAAGAACTGAGGTCCTGGAACCATCCACTCCTACATGAAAGCAAAGCAGATGATCTACACACACACACACACACACACACACAAAGACCAGTTGCAAGCAGTAGTGAGATCTGAAATGGTAGCCTTGAATTCATGATGTTGTTCTAACAAATGGGCATTTGATCTCTAAAAACATACGTGACCTCCAATTTTTAGAAGGGACAGAGAGATGAAGATCACAAGGTCAGTTATTTTGCTTGGGCAGGTCTCAAGCAGGGGATGATCGGAGCTGGCTGAGGCAGCTGCAACCTAGATTATGGCACAGTAAGAATGAACAAACTCAGAGGTGCTTATCAGTAACTGTGCTGGTGTTTTTGCACCGACGGGGATTTTGGGAAGGTCCATGCAACTCTACAGGGTACCTCAGAAACTGACTGAATATTAGTTACTATGCTGCATACATGTATCTGGCATTCTATGTTATGTTTTTGCTGGCACAGAGCAAAGGCTGTTGCCTTTTAAGAGGCTTTCTGAAAGCAAGTGGCAGCAGCAACTGCCTTGATCACAGGCCCACATTATGCACTGGTGGATAGGAGAAGATCAGGCCCCAGTGAAGTGCACCTCCTTCAGATATGATTGCTCTAAATGATTTCTGAACAACAGGCACAGCTCATTCAGGAATACTGTTTACTGCCATTTAGTGAGAAAGTACTGCATCAGCTGGCATTCAGGATAAGCATCTCTTGAAGCCAAAATTTTGCAATTACTCAGAAACCGATTGTGCTTTCATCACAATACTGATTTGCCAAAAGATCATATATCAGTCCAGGATAACTTGGGAAAAACAAACCAGAAAGTACTTGAAATGCAAGGTTTCTGCAATTCACCATGGCTTATCTTTCTGTGAAAAAATGTCACCATGATAGCATTTTCTAGTGGAAATGTCAAATGAAAGCAGGAGCATTTGAAATAGTAAGAGGAGATTTAATTTCCCTTAAATGCAGATTTTTTCCCCATGAAAATACATTAGAACAGTCTATTGACATTACTTTTTAGGTAAAGCAGTACTGTTGGGATATTCCAAATCACACAAGACTTTTAATTTTATAATAGTCTACCTGCTATCTTCTGCTAGGATTGCAGTCTCTTGTGTTACCAGAATACCACCAAATCAACAGCACAGATCTAAGAGAAGCACCTATGGGTGTCAATCTCAATGCAGCTAGTTACAAGCATTAATAATTGTAAAGTTAATTAGGCCTCAGAGGTACTTATGTATCTAATGACCATTTCTGTGGTCAGGGCCTTAATACTTCTGTGGCAGAGAGACAAAGTATTGTGATTGTATTGAAAATAGCTGAAACATCATTTTATCACAGCATAGCTTCTAACTTCCAAACCCCTTCCCCTGCGAAACACTATAAACCTCAAAATGCCAACAGCAAATAAAAAAAAAAAACCAAGACCAAAACCCAAAGCAAAACAAAAGGGATCTCCATAAAATAAAACATAACATTAAATTTCCTTCTGGGGTCCCCATAGGGTTGTCCTATCCCAACATGGGATAGTGACATCGGTTCAAGGTGTCATCCCCTCTCTGAGTCATTCAGTTGCACAGAAAGGAAGGGAAAGGGAAAGCATTTAGAATGGGTCTCCAGGGCTTTAGCCCACTGAATTCCTCCTCAGCATACAATCTCTGGAAGAAGTGGAGGAACCCCTTGAGCAGGAAGTGATTCAGAAACATACGATGGTCTGTTTGCAGTGACTCACAACACATCAATAGCAGAATTGTCCAGAGACCTATAGAATGTCAGGACCCTCTTTACACCATTGTGCAACCACAAGTACCAAGAAACATGTGTTTCCTATCACTCAGCCCCAGCTTTATGCTAGGCTAACATATATTAGTCTGTCTAAGTGCATGTTTGAAAATAGTCCTGGGCTTGCATATATGTAGAAAGTTTTGTGCTCAGGCATATTATTGTTATTATGATTTAGATTGCAAATGTTTCTGTTGGAGATTGTATGGATGCAATTACGATCTGTTCTTTGCTTCCAGCAGACTGCACTACATAAATAAGTATCCTTTGAATGGTACATATTTTTAAAAATATATTCTATGAGCAGGTTCCATGTGGACACGCCATCAGGTCTCTGCAGCCGATCACAGTGGTCTGTAACACTGCAGCATTGTCAGAGGAGTGGTGATACTCAGGCTGCCTGTAACTTATTACAAGATGATGTTTTATCTTTTGAAAAATTTGCCTTCTCGTGACCGTTCAGGCTAGAATATTCCACCCCAAGTGCCCCCCTTAAGATGAATATATGGAGAATTGCAGGTAAACCAGGAGACTAAATGCCCTTACACATATACACTCACACACACAAGCAAAGGAAGAGTTGTTGGTTTGCCCATAGTGAAGAATACTTGTGACTACTTCTTTGGGAAACTGACAACTCCAGCTATGAAAAAAGCCAATGAAGTGTATCAGTCCTTGGACTTCTTCATCCTTATGAAAATTTGGCCAAATCTGGTCAAGTTTCTAACTTCTGGTACCTGCAGTTAGCACCTGCTAAGCACAGTCTTGCCAAAGATCTACCCCAAGCCTATGAAAGCTTCTGTCTGCACTGAGCACATTGCTGAAGTGCAGAGGCTCACTGAAATCTTCCCTGCAATTGCAAGTCTCAGGTGCTATAGGTACTGAACTGAAACAAGGGAGTCTGTGAGTGTGGAAACATGAAAAAACAAATATAGGGAAGCAAATTACTTTGTGTGAACTGATATGTAGCAATTATTCCTGTTCATTCTTACTCTGAATAAATGGGGGGGGGGGGGGGGTAATTCATGGCAATCTAACCTTCAATAAAAGGCAAATAAACTACCTTACATTTACAGCATGATAAGAGTTGTCACGCAGACAGATACCTGTTTATAGTCATTAAAATCTGATGGGATGTTGCTACTGCACAGTGATGGTTTTACATATCTGTCCCTTTCTATGTGTTTACCACACTCCCTGTGCTGGAGCAGTGTTAGAGCTGTAGCATTGCATGTGAAAGCCACAGTTCAAATGTAGAAAAAATGAGAACCAGCCCTGGGGAGAAGGACTGGATTTGGACAGGGAGCAATGGAAAGTCAGGAGATGACACTGGGATTGAAGACTGCTATGGAAGAGAGTAACTAGAAGATCTGGCTGGGTAAGAATGAGGATGGGAGCCAAGAGCAGAATATATGGGGAGCAGTGGGACAAAGAGTCTGTGTTGAGAGACAGCACAGATGTGATCTGATGTGCAGCAATGAGGAAGGCAAGGAGTGGCTGAGCAAGGAACTATGGACCAAAGAAGAGCAGGGTGTGGACAAGTATCTTATGGAAGGCAGATATATCACAGGGATCAAGGTTCAAACAGAGAAATGTGATGGGCTCGAGAGAGAGTCTGAAATCAAGGGGTATACTGTGAATGAACCAGGTGTCAGGGGAGGCAGTCTGAGAAAGGAAATAAGTAGGAATGCAGAGTGTTGCCAGGGAGGGGAGAGAGCATGGATGGAAAGCCAGGGATAAAGGCACTGGACGGGTCAGCCAAGGTCAGTGGCACTGGTGCCAAACACCAGGACTCAGTGGGCAAGATGTTTAGGACAGGGAAGAATAGGACAGATTAAAACCAACTGTATGAGGAGAATGGGACTTGCCTCAGGAGCCAAGATAGGACAGCCAGCATGAAGGTACAGACAAACTGGAGGGAATGGGGAAGGAAAGCCTATCTCCACTGTGACCTTTCCCTTCAGAGCCCAGAGTGGATTTTAAATGTCCTGAGTGTTACCAGTTCTCTCCTAATAAAAAATACTTGCAAAGATGTCCGTACGGCCACAGGTGGTGAATGTGAACATATGCCTGCTCTTCATGAAGTGCAGGTCAAAGTGCCAACTTTGGTGAGTCACACGAGTGCCAAAATACGGCTGCCAGAGGGAATTTTTTTTTCCAATTTGCTTTGTGGTAAGCCTAGGAATCGTCATGCCTATATATCATGTGAAAAGAACCTTATTAAGGTCGAAAAGTTAAGCACACGAACTTTAGGAAATGCAACCTTCATTTTCCTTCCTTGTCCATAAGCATTATGAATCAGTCTTTAACTACATGACTGTGAGTTATTTTTTCCACAGGTCCCCTTCAGAAGGGTCCACCGGGTGGACCTGCTCTGAGGCTAAATCTGGACTTAAGGAGGAGGTTGTTTGTAGGACCCCTGCTTCATTTCTTCCAAAAGTTGGAAAATGCATAAATTATGAGTCAGGCAGTAGTAGAAAAAGAAAGGGCATTTTGATGATTAAGACAGCTGAAAGGCTTCTTAGTGAATTGGATTCTGTCCCTAACTGTGCTAAAAAGTCCATATGAAATTCTGAGACAATCCTTTAAATCACATTTCTCTGTAGGAATTAATGTTGTGTCCCTCAATTTTTGGCCTTCTTAGTTTGAAACACTTGAAAATTTTTCAATCTTGCAGCAATTAACTCCTGAGAGTGACATCTTGGACTGGTATTTACATATAAAAAAAAGAAGACAGACTTAAAAATTGGTGTGGAAAAGAGCAACTGAAATTATTTAAGAGCTGAAGAACATGTCTATAACAGTGAGTTACTTACCAAACTTTTTGATATGTGACTTGAATACAGGTTACAAATATGTTCCTGAGGAGTAAATACCAGCTGTAAAAAGAATCTTTAATTCAGTGGAGAAAAGTAAAGTAAGAACCTATATCTGTGAGCTGAAGCTAGGCAGATTCAGATGAGGAATTTGGCATAAAGCTTTAACAGTGAGAGTAATTAATCACCCCTCAAAAATCAACCCAAGAAAATCATCAGCTCTTTATCTCTTGAGGTCTTCAAATCGAGACTAGCTGCCTTCCTGGACTACTTGTTCTATACTTTGGATAATCCTGAATTATTGGACTAATTACAGGGATAACTGAGTGAAATGTATATATAGATCTGTAAAATACAGGAAGTCAGACTCTGTGACCTAACAGCCCTTATCTTTACTAATCCAAGTGCCAGGCAGTCATGGTTGCAGCTGAAGTCAGTGGAAACTTCTCTGTGATTATATAAAATACTAAATAGTGCTACACAGACAGAAAAAACAAGGTCTAAGGTATCTCACTTAAGACACTCAAATATAGTACATACTTTTGAACTTAATCTCTTACTAGCTCAGTTTTACATCTATAAAATGGGGCTGATAATCTTCCCTTAGCTGGAAGAGATGTTTTGAATATGCACTGATTATTGTTTGTGAAACTTCAGTGATGAGAACCACTGAAATACCCAGGGGTAAAAGAATAATTCTCACCTCAGGACAGCATTTGAATAGTGTGAGAATAGTGGACAAAAAAATATGAGGAGGTAACAGCTCATTCAATCAGAACCGGGTATTAAATGATGCAGAAAACTTGTGAAAAAAACCCCAGTATGCGATCCAATAATCAGGGACTGGCACGTAGATGCATAAGCATAAAGGAAGCAAATAAAGTTGTACAATTAACCCTGATTCTGGCATTTCCAAAGAAACCTAGAGTTTTCAGCCTGATCATGTTCCTCAGTTTATTAGCTGATACATCCTCCACAGGACACACAAAAGAAAATGTAATATAGTAAAATATGTAACTGCAGCATGACATAAGTTCAGGTGTATCTCCTTTGAGCCTACACTAGGGAGAAACCTGTCTCAGTTACACAAACCAGCAACTTATTCCTGAGCATTTGCAAGTCTAATGTAAGTCACAAAGAAAGACTGGAAAATGGTGGGGAGTGAAGCTGATGGGATCTCTACGACCAGATTTGAAGAAAAAAAATCATCCCAGTGAGGGGTGGGCAGGAGATATGATTAGAAGAGTGGATCATGTCAAAGAAGAGATGTCAGTTACCATGTGTCTAAGGAGTCAACACCTGGAAGGCAGTATGTAAATACAAAATGATCCCAGACTACATGGAGCCTCTGTTTTTGTCAGAGCCCTGAGCTCATTAATGGTCCTAATGATCCTGATGAGCCTCACCTGGAGCCCACACCCATGGGCCCAGGAACTCTATTTAAGCTTCAGCCCTGGGCATTCACTCCTTGTTTGAGCTATACTGGAGGAGTGTTGGTATAGCTGCAGCCATGACCCTGCCTGGCTATGGAGCCTATTGAGCTGGACCTCAACCTGTGGATTGGCTTCCTGGTTTAATTTGGGTTTTTTTTGTCACTATGGACCTGCCTGATGATCACTGGACCTGATCCTATTCTTGACTTACTGACTGACTTCCTGGCTTGACCTCAGACCTGTCTCATCACTGTTATACTGCATTTTGACCTGAACTTTTGGTTGAACCTGGCCATCTCCTCTGGGTCTGTCCTGCTCACATCTCTGGCACTGTGGGACTGAGACCTGTCTGGCAAGGCTCCCCCTTGGCCCCTGGCTCACCTCCTTTTAAGGAGCAGCCCTGCTCTTGCTGCTCCCTGACAGACTTATGCTGGTGTCTGGATGTTGGGTGCTCTGGAGGGAGTGCTGCCTTGCCAGCTGGAGCTAGAAAGCAATGTAGCAAGTCTGAGAGGGAGGGAGAACTCTCCAGCCAAAAATAACTAATTTAATTTTTGAGCCATAACAAAAGTTTGGTGACTAGTAGCTGTGTGTATGTGTGACTAAGTGTGTGCACCCAGAGCTCTAGTCGGGCTGTAAGATGACATCAGCCCAAGGAGCATGCCAGCAGCCTCTCAGTCTTCTCTTTCCTCTTGCTTGCCAAGAGCTGTTGACACTTCCCAAAACATGTGGTAAAAGAAGCCTCATGCATGTTTACATTCAAGGCAGGATGAGGGCCTGCCCCTGACCACACTGCCACAGTGTACTTCAGAGTCTGAGTCAAAACAATGCTGCTTTGACAGAGGCTGATTTCTTATGGCTGGTCATTAGCTGGGTGAGGCTGTTCCCCATCTTGGTCCTCTACTGTATCTGTTTATCTTCTGTGACGTTCTGATATCTGAGGAATCAGACTTCAAGTGGGGAACAAAAATGGTCAGCCTAGGAAGAACAGGAGTAAGGTCTCATGCTTGAAGCCAGCCTTGGTGAGTGTATTCTGAAAGGTGGTACAAGCACAGAAGCTGTGTATAAGCTTTGTGAAAAGCAGTGCATGTCCTCTGCCTGTTTCCCAACAAGTAAGTGTCATGTAATGTAACTGCTGTCATTATCTTCCACGATGGAGATTAACAAGAAGGAGTTTACTTTGTTTTCTAGACATTGTAGGTAATGACAATAACTGCCAGTTTTTAACTACTGAAGCAAGCTTTCATTTGTGAGCTGAATAGCTGAAGTTTGAAGGCAACGGTGACCATCTGCTGAGGAGAGGGTGGTCTAGCGGGAGCAGTGTCCCCTCTCACCATCTTGGGAAGCAACTGAAACGGACTAATTGGTAGGCTTGAGTGTTCAATTGTCATGTTAGGTTTTATCATGACAGTAGTTAAGTTTTGGTTTTTTTTAAAAAAGGTTCTAATATAAAGGGGAGGGATATTATACCTTTTAATTAGCGTGATAAGTTGGGCAAACCAGTGGTACCTAAACATGCACAGGAAGAGTTGGAACACCTCATCTTAGGCAATAGCTGGTACTCTTGGGCAGTGAAAATCCAGTCTAAAAGATGGATTAGAATATGTTGTTTAAAAAAAACTTTGTTTGGACAGAATGGAGTATGTATGTGTCTCTAAGCTGTGGATGTTCTTGTTAAAGCACAGGTGTTACTGAAGAATAGAAGTGGCTGTCAAAGTCGGCGCAGGTGGCCAGCTGCAGTAACCTGTCGGGATGGTTAATGGACTGAGTGACTGGTAGAAGTGGCTTGGACATGCTGTGTAGTCTGCTGAAGGCAGGCTACCCAGCTGTGACAGTCTCGGACACAGGCCAGCAGAAACTGCAAGCAGGGGTCTCTAAAGCAGCACTAGCAGCTGCTTCACCAAAACCTGAGAGGGCTTGAAATAATAGTTGTATTACAGGAAAGGGCTGACTGATTAATCTAGCCCTTACACTACGTTGTTCTTACAGTACATTATTCTGTTTATTTTTACTGTCTTCCCTTTCTTCAACAATGCGCTCTTTTGGTAAGTCATTAGATTCACCATATGGTAGCAGGGAGAGTGAGCCCATCAGTTCTTGTTTTCTCATGTTTTGAGGTGGAAGATTCAGCTGATGTCTGTTAGAGCCTTAGAAATGGAGCTGTACCATTTTGTTGCCAGCCCAGAATCATGCCAGGAGGGTTATACAACCTTAGCTTCATTTCAGAATGATTCTTTGCTCCGAGAATCCACTTTATTTCTGAATGTAACTAAACAAGGGGGAGAATGGTACTTTCAAGGAATATTTACCTTCTTACTGGCTTCCAGAGACTTCAGGGGAAAAAGTCCTCACCAGCTCATAAGATGTAGAAGACTGGCCAACTGATAGGGCCTCACAGATTTTGATAAGTTTTGGAAAATTGCAGAGGCCCTGTTATCCCTAGGCTTTTTCAGAATTCAGCATGCTCCGCCAAAGGCTCCGTAAGCCTTCCTCCTGCCCCTACAGCAAGTCTTTCGAAACTCACTGAGTCCATCACCTCCTACCACTAATTTTGCAAAACTTCCCTAGGGGCTTGCTCTTTTGTCCTTCAGGATTTGTGGTTTATAATGACACAGGCAGAGCTATGTGAAAAGCAGACTCCTGAATTTGGTAGCAGTACTGCATTCAGAGTTGAATATAATGAAGAGCCACAATTTACTCGGCACAATGACCAGTGTTATGACAAGTGCACAGCACAGTGTTGTTCTCAGTGTTGCAGGCAGAGCTAACGTGTATGCAGCTATTTTCCACTTGGTCATTATTATCTTCTGTACAGGGCAAAGCTATGCCAGGTTCTTTTTCTCTCAGGGTCTTTGTACCCTCTTCTGTAGAGACCCACCTTCTCTCTTTGATTCCAGGCACATGCCTGAGTCTGGCATTATTTATGAATTAAATCCCCTTTGTGTATTTATATTTGTATTTTATTTTTTTGGGGACAGCTTTTAACATGTCTGTAAGGATGTAGGACTCTGCTGGTAGAAGAAAAAATAATTTTTTAGTTCTAATACCCTCAGATCCAAGTATTTCCAGTCTAGGGTCCAAAGAGCCAAGTGAATAAAATGTTACCTGCTTATACATGATCTTATTTCTTTCAATCTAGACCTACTGGTGCCAAGAGAGTTCTGAAATTAGGCAGTAAAATAGAGATAATTAGGTCCACATTTGTTTTCATGTCGTCTTGACATTTCAATCAACATTCGAAAATTTCAGGCTTGAAAGCAACCTAATCAGCAGTAGGCTCAATTTTAAAGCTATGTTCTATGTTGAAAGTTGGACGTATCAGCCCTGGGAGATATCACTGATAAGCATTTCAATGTTGCAATTTGTAAAGAGTAGTTTAAAATGTCAAACATAAAATTCCTGTTTCACTTTTGGTGGTCAGAAAAAAACCAAATACTTGGGTTTTTTGCTACAGTGCAGGTGATATAAATACCAATGGAAACCTGTACCATCACTTAAAATGGGTTTGCATGAAATGGTAGTAAAGATGTCTGTGCTGGTACTAGTTGCAATGGTAACAGTAGCAACAGGCATTTAACAGAATTCATTATAAACAATTACTTTTGAGTGTAGTCTCTGTGTTTGATAACCATTCACTTGTCCAGGCTGGTTTCTTCAAATATATGTTTGTTAGCTGGCTGAAGTGAACACATCCAGCCTGTGGGCTGTTTCAGCTGCTGCTATCTGCAGCTCAAAGAACAATTTGTTACATCATACATGTTATTCTGTACTTTCCTGGATGTCAGAAACTACAGAAATACTTCAGAACTAAAACAGATCAGACAGCCAAAAAGCCAAAGAAAGGAAAAAATTTATAGGCAAGGAACTAAGGATGAGAGATTAAGCAGCCTGCCAATGCTTACAAAGGAAAATCTATGCTAGACTAGGAATTGGACCCAGACATCCTGAATGTCAGACCAGCCTTAACCACAAGACTGTCCCTCTTCTGATTCACAAATATTATTACAAATTAACTAGTGGTTCCCTGAGTCCTTGTGATTCATTGGTCATAAACAGTGGAGTTAAGCTATTGCATTCTTTATAAAAAATGCAACACTTTGGGTTTGGGTTTTAGCCTTTTCAGCTAAAGGATCATTGAGTGAAATGTGGGCTGTGATCTGGCTGTTACCAGATTTAGAGATAGTTGGCTGTTTGTCATTGTTCTGTGTACGTAGCCAGGATTCTCGCAAGATACTACTCTGTGATAAAGAGACTAGACTGGTAAAAAGAGGACATAGCATTAGCATGTTAGCTGTCAGAGCAAAGGAATGATTCTTGTATTCCTGTCACCTGAATAAGTGTATTTTGCCTCATAGGTGTGGTATATATATCTGGGACATAGGCATGGGCTTCCAGAGATGTTTTAGATGACAAAATATTATTTGAAGCCAATTGGCCTTTTGCTTCAGGATTTTTTGTGGCAACATCTCTTCATTGTGGCTGGATACCTCTGAAAATGTCTTTGTAGCTTCTCAGGACCAAGGAGAAAATCCAAAAGATGGCTCTGACCATTAAGAATGAGTCTGAGCTTGCTCTCAAGACCTGGTTTAAGTGTAAACTTTTAAAATCCTGTGTTACTGCCTGGTGAGGCGCTCTCTGATTAAGGACCAATTAGAGAAAAGAGGTTGATTGTGCAGCTGATCCCAATATTACTCCCAGTGAGCACACATCTCAAACTCAAGTTCTACCTAAGCATGATCAATGGCCAATCTATAGCCAGCAAAAGAAATGAGAATCGTGGTGCTGACATGAGGAAATCTAACTATAATGCTGCTCACTGTATTTTAGAGCAAAAATGGCTGTCAGGCATGCACTGATGCAAGTCTGTGCTAGGACATGAATCTTTCTGGGCAGTGAAATCTGGGAAATCCCCTCATCAAATCCACTGACTAGTGACCATAAAGAATCACAGAATAATAGATATTGTGATTGAAACAGCTGTAGAAGCCATCTAGTCCACCCACTTATTCACGGAAGTACTGTTGCCAGCACATCATTAGGTCAGCCCTAACTTTGAATAGCTGAGTCCTGAAAACTGCCTAAATTGGATATTCTATGACCTCTGTGGGCTATCTGTTCTAATGCTGCGCTACCCTTATAGGAATTTTTTTTCTTAATGTCCAGCTCAATGTCCCAGGTCACAATTTGTAGCTGTTATTTCATGTTGTATCATCTGATGCTACTAAGGAGAATGTGGATCTGTTAAGTTTGTAATTATCCTTCAGGTATTGTAGGCTATTAGATTAGCCTTCCCTTCACCTGCCTAAACAAGCCAAGATGCCTCAACGTACCCTTGCTGATCATGTGCTCCAGGCCTCTGACCACTGCAGTAGCCTTCTGCTGGATGCTCTCCGATTTCTTCACACCCCTCTGTAATGGAGAGGCTCCAGACTGGACAATATGTCATATGCAGCCTCACCAGTGTCAGGCAGCAGGGGAAATAACTTTCCTAGATCTCCTAGCCATTGCTCTTCCTAATGTAGTGCAGAACACAGCTGCATTACAGTGACAATGCACTATCAGCTCATTCAGCCTGACATCCACTGTAACCTCCTGATACTTTTCAGCGCTGCTGTTACTCAGCCAGTTTGCTCCCAGCATGTAGGGATGCAGGCAGTCATTCCACCTCAGGTGCAGAACTTTGCATTTCTCTCTACTGGACTTGATGACGTTTCTGTTGGCACAATCCTTAGGTGTTTGAGGTCCCTCTTGGCTGAAGATGTCATTCATTGTGTCAGTCAGCTGTCATAATTTGGCATCTTCCACAGATATGCTGAGGGTGCACTTCTGTGTTACCCAGATTGTTGTTGAAGATTGAAGTATATGGACTGCAGAACCAACCTCTGGAGTACAGCATTTGTTACGGGCTGCGAGCAGATACTAAGCCTTTGATCACTGTTACCCTTTCAGTATTGGTGTCTAGCTGATTTTCAACTCACCTAGAAGTCCTTTGTTCCAACCTTGGCAGTGAAGAGCCCAGAAGGTAGCAGAGCTTTACCATTACCACACATTTATAAAGCAGCACTGGGGGATTTTTTTCCTAAATTCATTCATATTGATTCATCAAAAACACTGTATGCAACAGTATGGGGTTGATAAAGGAAAGACCGTGTTCAAACAAGAATTAGGCTTTCATGGAAGACAGGGTGGCTCTGTTGTACTGGAAGCTCCAAAACTGTTACTTTTCCCTTCCCATTCTGACTTTGCTTCTTTCCTTACCTACAGAAACTGAAATTTAGGTTGACTGTGCAATTTAAGGAGAAGGGATGAGGCCTGGGGTAGAGAAACAGTGAGGCTGATACTGGTAGCTAGTGTCTACAGATCCAAACAAACTGTAGTGGGAAAAGGCCACTTTCACCTTATGTTGTCCAAACCTGTTAACTCAAAACACTCTCTTCTAGGAAAAAATTACTTGGCATTTTGTCATAATATTTAATTACAACAGCCTTCTCCCCCCACCCCAGATAGATTGGAAGAGTTTCAAAAGGTGAACAAATTAAATCGATCAGTCTTTAATATTGCTTTGGCTGCAAATCCTTCTTCCTGGTGTGAAAAGATGGGGCCAAACCAAAAACATTCTCTGTCCAAATGTGCATGGCTCTGGATTCAGATATTTCATATACAAACTCTATGCTTGTAGTCCATGTCTGTTAGCAGGAGGTCAGAGATGAAAACCACCTCATACATCCAGGTCAGAGCTTCTGTGAAGGGGGCCTTTTATTCATTCATCTCTTCCTCACCTCTCCTCTTTAGGGTTCAATTTATTTTTGGTTCCTGTTAGGTTAAGGAGAATTACACATCCATATGCTGAGGAGAGAATGGATTCCTTCTTCCTATGTAGACAGTAAGGAAAACTAGAGGAAGCATCAATTTGTAATATAAGATGACCAAGGAAATCCTTAGCAATTATTACATCACAACTGTGCAATTATGAGGATACAGTTTCCTCTCTATACCTGAGAAACCGCAGGGTTGAGCTACATCCCATACATGTGCGGTATGACTGAACAGTGCCAGAATTAAGTTCTAACGGAGAAGTTCCTCTGGTTGCTAAGCTGGCTGGGTGACCTACTTGTACCGTCACTGGATACGGAACATCCTTGTTTGAGCACAAAGTTGGTATTATCGCTGATGCCCAGACTTATTAGTTATTTCTCTCTGCCATCCATGATAGGATTTAATCTCAAGTAATCTGAAGTGGAAATGAAACATGATGCAAAGCAACTTGAAGGGCTTTTCACTTCAGACAGGCTTATTTAGTTTCCCCTGTATGGCATAGTTTACTGAATACCAAATCAGAAACCTACTGGTAAAGCAATAGCTCTTCTCATAGAGGGAAGAGAAGCCTTTCTTACAAAACACCCGTGCTGTGGTGTGTTAATACTGCAGGTGTTACTGATCATGGGAATGCATTTCCTAGAGCCAGGCATAAGAGAAAAGAACTATGCAAGGCTGCCTTTTATACAGACAATGTACTTATACTACCTTCTGTTAATTAACCCTGGAATATATGTATTTTTTATTACATCAAAGCCCTGACCTGAAAAAAACATGTACTCTTCTGGTCCTAAATCTAGTCCTGCTGTACCTGTGGATTTAATTTTTAACCTTAAGCGCTTGACTGTGCAGACCCCTGAGGAAACGCGTGGGCGGTGCTGCCCTGTTGGAGGCCATCTTGTGTGGCCTACACAGACTTTCACAAGGGATTAGTATGCAGCTCACAGCACTCATGCCCACTAGTCTCTCTTGATGTATTAACCTCCTGTGCTACATATATCCAGCAGCCCTCTGGAAGGATTATCCTGTGTCTGAGGGCCTTTTTCCTCCATATTCCATCACTCATCTTCACAACTTTCCTCTTATGTACAGGGCACGTGGCTGTTTTCCCTGGATGAGCTAGCAAGTGTCGCCACTGTAAAGCTGGTGATAGCCGAGGCTGGTTGCTCAGTTAGCCCCTCTCTCTGTTTACCCAGCTGCCTTGTACTGGATATATAGCTCCATATACCCTTATGATGACTTGCTGTAGTGAAGGAAGCTGCCCTGCCCTTGCCGCCCTCCCATCTCCCCAGACCTTGCTTTTGTTCCTCTCTGATGGCCAATTCAAAGGCACAAAATAACCCCCCCAACAACGGGGTGAAGAAGCTGGACCCCAGAGGCAGTTTCTAGCAGCCTGGTGTCATCTCTCTCTCTCTCAATATAAGCCCCTCCAGGGAGATGGGTGTGAACCCAGCTTTGTTACTGGGTTACCACCACCCACGTCCCATGTTAGGGACTTCCTCTGGCCTTGGGGGTGAAGGGGGGGAAATTTCCCTTCAGCTCAGTAAACTGCTGCAATGAAGTAACTTCGAGCCCTCCATCTTTTGGTTACTTATTCTCTTGGCATTTTAGTGAGAGCCAAAGAATCTGTTTTCCATTTGCTGTACTTTTGCCGGAGACTGTAATTGCTCTTTGAACCTACAGGAGCAGGAAACCCATTAAAGGCCCAGGAGGACAGGGATTCAGTGCCAGCCAGCACATTCCTCAGCGCCTTTCATCCTGCAAGAGGAGAGTGCTTCTGGCTTCTCCAGAAGGGATATTACTACATTTTGTTCAAATTTAAGGCTGATTTCAAGTGTAATTCTACAATTCACCTTATAGTTATCATTATTCCTGCTATTTGCATTATTATCTTTATGGTTATTATTATCACTAACACAGAAATATCTATGGAGAGGTCATTACAGAAAACCCAAGTATCAAGCTTGCCTTTCAGGATCTTGCAGACTGTAATAACAGATATAAAACCAAGAAAATCTAGGCTAAGGGCATGGCACATCAAACTGTGGAAAACTGTTGGTCAGATGCTTTTAAGGAGCATCTGGAAAGAGAATGAGAAGGCTGCATATTGTATGGGAAATAAGAGCTGCCTGTTTCAGGTAGAAAAAGTATGAAAAAATCTTCCTTGTATGATAATACATCTTTAATGATGCAGCTGCCACCCAATAGGATTTTTTTGACAAGAAGTGGCATGGCTCAGAATAAGTGGGATTGGTATGTTGCTGGATTAGCCTGGATGTGTACCCTCTCTGCTAACTGCAGATAATCTTCCAGAAAGTGGGTTTCTGTCAGTTTGCCTCAATATAGTGTGCCCCACAATTACTTTCTGCTGAATGAGACCCTTAGGGTAGTTGGCCGCAGCTGAGTGTGTCCCATGGATCCTGGAGTGGGAGAAGGGGAAGCAGGACAGCACGAAGAGAAAAGTGTAAGCCTCAGAAGGTACTTCTAAGAAAACAAAGGTAGACTGGGGTAGTACTGGGAGCAGGAAGATACATATATTCTGAGCCTAAAAATTGAGAATGAGGAGCTTGGATCTGATGCAATAAAAGAAGGAAGCCAGAAAAGAGGATTTTAAGGATGACCCAGCTGGAGTTTGAGTCTGTTATTTTAGGGAACTTCACAACAGCTAGTCTTTCTGTGCCAGGTTTTGGCCTCTCCAATAGTTAGCTCTGTGCCACTCTAGTTACATGAATCTTCACTGAAGTTGATATAATGAGCTGGTGAAGAGTTATCTCAATGCACAGGAATATCAGCAAAGTGGATGACACTGCTGTCCCATCCTCTGGTGAAATGGTCTCAGGTAAAGAAACAGGAGACATGAGGACATCCCATGTATCGTGCAGCTATCAGAAAGACCTTGAGACTTCTCTAGCTTATGTCTGGGACTGGGTCCTACTGGAGGGAGCTAGACAGACCTATGTAGAGGGCAGTAATGGCATCTCCCAGACCATCCTAGTAATGGCAATACTTGAAGAGGAACTGTAACCTCTTTTATTTATTTCTGCTTACAAGAGAGGAAAAAAAGGATTTTGCTAGCCAGTGATACGGAACAAAGCCTGTCATACATGCTTTGCTTGTCCGACAGAGTCACTGATTCCCTTATTTGCAGTGGTCAGGGGTCAGGAAGGAGCCCGTGCTGAACATCACAGCAACCATCTCACTCCCAATGGAAAATAGCACTTTGCATGGGAAGCTTTTCTGTCAGTAACCAACGGCTAGTTCAACTCTACAGTTTACAACAATCAGATTCTGAGAGTGGGGAGCCTTTGCTGGCAATCATTCCAAATTCCTTTATCTCCAAATAACCTAGCATAAAGAGCAAGGAGAAAGCATTTGCTTCAATCCATGGCATTGCCCAGATAGCTATCTCCTCCCTTACTCATTCTTCTTGTACTCTAGGTTACTTTGAATGAGGATGCATATTGCACTCAAAAAGCCTGCATAAAAATGGTTTGTAATGGTTATGGAGTCAAGTGCTTAAAAAGTTAGGAAATCCAGGATTAAAGTTAGTTGGGCAACACTTGTGCAGATGGGTTATGATGCTGTCTTCATTTCAAAGCGCACAGACTATTGTTTCTCCCGACACTCCCTTGCTCCATGGGCAGGAGGGAACTGCTCTGAGGGCTACTCATGGCTGTGAAAGCCTTGCAACAGTTCTCTGCAGTACCCCCTGCCTCATGTGTTGTGGAAAGCCGATGGCAGTGGTCATTGGAGGAGGAGCAAGAGTCATCACAGGACTGAAGCAATGGACTGCTTCCCTGCCGAGCTGGCTGGTGTCCCTGGCACTGCCACACAGCTCCAGTGTGATGCTGGGCAAGTTACTTTGTGCCAGATTTCCCGCGGGTGATTGTGACATGGCTATCCCTTGCTTTCTGGATGCCTGACATACCCTCCAGTCCCAGACTATTCTCTGAGGCCCAGAGGATTATTTTTAATATGAATTGATTCCCTGATCCTATTTGCAGAACAGACCCACAAACAGCCCTGTGTGTGTTGTGGGGGGTTGATTTGCTGTAGGGCAAGGGTGGGAAGGCAGGGGCTCTGGTGACAGGGGTGCAAGCTATTGAAGCTGGCATTGCAGCCAGAGCCCCTGCGTGATTGAACCACAGCCGACTTGCAAAAGGGACTGAAGACTTGCAACTGCACCTGGGCTTTCTGGTTTGAATATAAAGTGCTGCAGCATGCTACAAACTGTGAAAATCCAAGTCCTTGTCATTCTGTATCAGGTACAAAAAAATCTTTTGACTCTGCACTTTCAGCAGGCAGCCTCTCATCTACAAAATACATAATATCCACTGTAGTGCTGTGAAAACAAATTTGTTGATGTTTCTAAAGCAGTCAGATATGATATCTTGCTGAATGCCATGAACTCAAAAGTGGGTTTAGTCATTCTGCTCTCAGAGCATGGTTTAAATCCTGTGTACTAGAGAAGATCCAGGTCCATCCACTGAGCAGAAGGATAAAGCTAAGTATGAAATACATTTTTTTTTAATTGCAGAAATTCTGTGGCAGGAATCCTGTGAAAGAAATTCTCTACATTGCAGGGCTCAGAGAAGGGAAATTAAAACTTCAGTGGCAACCCTTGTAAGGACAATTCCTGTAGGCACCTCCTGGCTTTGCAACTGTAATAGTATGTGAGCATAGTTTTTGTGCTCAAACTACACATTTACAGTCATCTTCTTTTGCAGCCTACCAGTCTCTGCTGACCTAAAACTTTCTTGACAGATAACATTTTATTGTTTTAACTAATAGTCAGCCACAATCTCAATTAAAGCAGAGCAGATCTTGTATATAGAAAGCTTGTTTTGGAGTAAGTGGTTTATTTGATTTGGCTTCCTTTGATTTGTTTGTACAGGAAAAAATTATTAAATATGTGAACATCTCTCATCAACTTTATATTCTACAGACCTTTTCTGGATGGGCTTACTAGCACATCCCTGAAAAGACAGCAGGTATGTGTGGGAGCTGGAGTACGCTTGAGATAGTGGCTGATGACCCATTGTCAGATTTTTTTTTAGAAGCTCAGTTCAGTAACCCTTCTGATGTGGCAGCCCAGGAAATTTAAAAATGTTTTTTGATTGGAAAGTAAAAAGAATGTAATAATAACATTTTAAAACTTTTTTGTTTTCTGTGCCTTCTCTTAGGTTTCTGCTCCTTGTTTACAACTTGGAAGAAAAGGAACCAGATTCTTTCACCCCGTGAAAGGTTTAACACCAGTTAAAGCAGCAGCTTAGGATTTTTCTTTAGTAATAACCAGCAAACAAAACTAAATCCTTTTGCAAAATAACAAATTTAATCGGACAGGCAGCTTTGCACCAGCTTCCGCCAATCTACTGCCCAGTGCAGAGGCACAGGAACCTAGGGGGCCACAGCTGGTCTCCAGGGAGACTGGCAGCCCTCCAGCCCAAGCCTGCCCAGCAAATAAAGGTTCCAGCCTGTTGGGAACATGCAGCAAAGTGTGTGACTGTCCCATTGGTACTCAACGTTGGGAAAGTATTACAGGAATGCGTAGTTCAACAAGCCTCTACACACAAGCCTCTGTTTTTCTCCCTTGAGATAAGATTTTGTGTTATGAATTCTCAGGGCTTCCCCTGTTTTGCTGGCCAGAGGAATCCTGGCTTAACCCAGCAAATGGTGAAAGGGCCCCATAATATGGGACATGGGCAGGCCTTGTCACCTGAGGTACCCGCAAGCCACCTGGCAGTACATAGGGAAGAGTTTTATAAAGCAGGGAACTGTCCCCCTTGGCACAGCTATCCATGCAGAAAGCAACAGTAGCTCATGGAGTCCCATCCATGCTAAGTTCAGGCTACCTGAGCTGGGTGCTAAGAGCTAAGAGCAGTATTAACTGTAGCAGCTCAGAGCTCAGTGCAGGCTGCAAAACCTGCAGTTCCCTGGGGGAGTATGCTTGCTAATAGCTTTGCCGTGAACTCCATGGCTATGGTTATCAGCACACACACGAGATAGTTTAAAGCTTGTATGAGCTTGTCTGCATGACACACTGACTGGCCTCTGATTACAATGTCGCTGTATGCTTAGCCTCTACACCGCCTCCTGCGCTGGCTCCTTTGAGGAACGACTAAATACACATAACACATTTTTGAAAGGAAGGAACAACCCCCCCGACCTCCACTCAGAGCTAATGGAGAAAAGCCTTGTTCAAATACAAGTGCACGAAAGGCTTCGAAGTAATTTTCTTGAAAATGGCTGGGAATAATTTCTTTCTTTGCCTCAGAGCTTTTTCTTACTCTTTTTTTATGTAAATACTTGCAACAATGGTTAATTGTCAGAAAAATGTAAGCTATTTCTTAGTGGGATTCTTGTCTGCCCATTTCTACATTCCAAACTTTTGTCTTTATAGCTGAGGTCTTGACTAAATTATATAGCTCAACATTGAGCTAGGTACTACTTCTCCAGAACTAGCCTGTTGGGACTGAGAAGCATTCTTGTTAAAAGCCTGAAATAAAAGAATCTGTTCCAAATGACTTATTCTTGGCTCTGGCAACTAATTGTGTATATATGCCCTAAGTTACATTAATGTGCAAGTAATAGATCACAGAGAGCTTGTAGTGTTGTATATGTTACTTACACATTAAGCCTATGGCCATGACATCATTGCCCTTGTTCTGGGCTCCAGCGATGGTGTAGCCAAAAGGAGTAGCTGAGAACACACCGCATTGTTCCTCTCAGCTTCTAGGGCCATATTGACTTTGTGAATCATGCTCAGCATGCAGGGATGATAGATACATCCAGTCATTAGTGTTACTAATTCCCTGGTTTGAGAAGGGAGTCTTGCCTACTCTAAGAAAACAAGGAAGGGGTGGAAAAGCATTGGAACTGGTCACAGACTCATTAGCATCTCTTAGCCTTTCTGAGTTCGTTCATCTGCGTCACAGATATAACAGTAGGATCTTAAATTGTTATAAACAGAGGATTGTCTTGAGGCTTTTATAGGACAGCTATTATTTTTTGGTGAATCCTGATGAGATGCTCAGGCTGATTGCAAGACACAACGAACTAACTTGGACGCCATCTTTTCCTTTATGTTTTGTTGGCCTGCCAGCAAGGAGGCCCAAAGGGATGGAGAGCTAGAAGGCCAGGACTGCTCTGCTGGCCTCAGTTGGACAGAAAAGGAGCTGAAAAAGCCTAGAGGCAGAGCTAGTACCTATCCATTCTGATTTTTATATGCTACCACATGTGGGAGGATTTGTGTAAGAAAACAACAATAATCTCATCATAAAAATGATGACAATATGAATTTCAATAAGTGTGAAAACCTGGGATTAGCTGTGCCCATAGTAGGTGACCACCCTTAGCTTCATGTAATCATTTGCAGTCTTGGGAGGTAAAAATACAGCAAACTAGAGGGCCAGGAAAGTTTGTTTAAGAAGTTGTCTTTGAGCAACAAGAAGCCAGGACTCACTGAAGATTAGGAGTGACTAGCAGGAACTGCAGGTGATGTGGGATGCTTAGCTGGAGCCGCTAAGAAGAGCTGCTAACAGAGTTAGAATGGCTACAAGAAGCTGCAAACTGGACAGACTGGACAGGGGTTCCCACCCTGGCTCAGCTCCAGTTCTGAAGAAGCCTTTGCTACCCAGCAGGTGAGTGGCAGTACCCCAAAACTGTCAGCTGTGAGTGGAGTGTTTCTAGAGCAGGGGGAAGCAATGGCCTGCTGTAGCGGTTGCGTCAGCAAGTAATGAGAGAGGACTTTGGCAAGTATTGCTGGGGGAGCTGGTGGATGCCTGTTATTTTGTTTATGTTCCTTTGTCCTTTTCTTCTTTATCTCCAAAACAGTGCTGTTCTGCTAAGCCATTTATGATTTCTGAGCAAGTAAATAGAGCTCTCTGAACACTCAGTTGATTTAATTTACTCAGGTTGGGAGTGGGAACACAAAATTCTGTTTATTAGTGACCCTTAGAAATTGAACTCTGCCCTTGCAGCTGTCAATCCATCTGGCAGAAAGGGTACATTTATCGATTCCTTAATTTTTTATCTTTCCCTCTCTCATAGACTTGAGGCAGAAGTGAGGAAAGCAGCTTATTGCTTGAGTTCTTTGCAACTGTGATGAGTCTCTAGGGAAAGTCTACATGAGAAACCACTGAGAGCTTGGTACCACAAAACTGGGGTTTCAGTTTATATCTAAGAAAAAGATAGATAAAGAGCCTGAACACTTGACAGCCTAGCAGTTTTTACATTTCTGCTAAGCAGAGCCTGAATTCTTGACTGCATCTGAGACCTGCTCACCATGTGTGGTTGCTGTATGTGAAGGTGTGTAGGAACCAGATATAAAATAACTAATTTGAGTGGTAGCACAAGTCCAAACGCAACAGCCTGGACTTCAAGACAGGTCAAACATGCCCAGGCAAGATCCTGGGTAAATATCCAACAAGTGAAGCACATGCCAGCACCGCTGCACTACCTGTGTTAGCTAGAAGAATGCTAGGTAGGTGTGCCCCCACACTGTCATGTCTCTGGAGGATGGTGTCAAGGTGTTCTGAGTTTCACCTGGGAGGACTAGGAGAGGAAAGAAGTGGCTCTGGTTATGTCCCCACCATAAGCGGTGGGCCCAGAGGTGCACTGTGATCATGCCATCAGCATTGCCCAGAGCCATCAGGAAGGCTTTTTACAGCCAGCTCACGGCCATCTGTAGAACAGCTTCTGTTCTGATGGCCACTCTGGAGACTGCACTTTGAGAGCAGTATAAACAGTATAAGCAGTATTAAAATGTTTGTTACATTTGCAGCCGCTGGAGTCTAAGACTGCTTTTAACTCTTACGGTGGTGAGAACAGCTTGGAATTTTCTCTAACATACCAGACTGCTCTCGAGCCTGAGAGACTCTTTCAGTAGTACTCAGGACTGGCAGAAGCCAACTGACTCTCGGAGGCCCTAGGGAATACAGCTACAGACTGGCCTGAGGCTGCCCATAGAGTCCTGCAGGAGTCAGCTGCAGGGAAAGGATTACTGGGTGAGATAGATCCAGATCTTATGATACTTGTTCACTAGCACAGGACAAAGAAGAGGCTGTTGCTGACCTAAGAACAGCAGTCCCCTTGCGGCTAAATCTCTGTGAAAGACACCTTTGTCTATTCTGCCATCATCCCCCATGGTATTTGTACACGGACCCTAGTGCCATCTGCTCCCATGGAAGCTGACCCCTGTGTGCTGCTTGAGGAGCTCCATTCTGTCTACAAAGAATTCCCTTGCCAGGCCAAGGATCCTCCCTGGTATAAAAATTGCCAGAGCTGCCCTGTTTGCATAGTAAATGGTGTGTTGGCACCATGGAAGGGACAAGCCAGATACAGACCAAGACTTTCAGATTCCTTACACAGACTGGGCCAATGACATGAGTAAGAGAAGGCTGCAGGGCATTTTGAGCTGTGGTGGTACTGGTGCTACAGCCAAGGCTGACCAGGTTCCAGGGTAAGCAGATAGCAACCCCTTCCCTGATGCTGCCCTACCCTGCCTTGCCCTGGCCAAGGGCCAGATGCAACACTGAGTCCAGCCCACTCTTTCACTACCATTTTATTCACATGGACTTGAATCTATTCCCATGCTATTCCATTCACGTGGACTTGATCTATTCCCACGCACCCCCATCCCTCCTGGAAAAAAGTGCTTCCTAAAGTCTAGCCCAAAGCACCTTCGCCATTATGTGCCCTTTCACCTTAGTGCTCTTCTTGGATCCCCTTAAATGACATTGTAAGATGTCTAACCTACTGCGTCTTTGACTTTCTGAATTCCCTGTTCATAGTGGTGTGTTCTGCTTATTTCCCACAAAGGGGAAGGCTCCATGCATAAGATGCTGCAGAGAGCCTTTGCCCCCACCCAAAGTCTTGTTTTTCAGAGTGACGCACACCCTGCTCTGCTATTACTTAATAAAAAGTGAAGTCACTGCTTTCCTGCCCTTCAAACTGCTCCACCCTAAATCAGGAGGTCTGCTTCTCCACCCTTTGGCAAAACAGCTGTTTGGGGGTGGAGGTGAGTTTAGGGGTGGTGTTGACCAGCCTCTCATCTGGGGAAAGAAAAAAAAAAACCCAGAAAAAAAAAAAAGTCCAGTCCTGTCAAAGAGCTGCTCTAGAGCTGGGAACAGCCCTGACACACTTCTCCCCTTCAGTGCTTACGTGTATTTCATGTGAGCACAAGTGAATAAGATCACTCATGTCAGCCTGTGACTCTAGTTTAGGATGCAAGGAAGAGTGTAAGCACAGCACACCACTTGGCTGTTCCTTATCTGCCTGCTTCCTCACCCTGGAGGGAAAATTTCACTGAAACACCTGCCCTTCTACTTTGGCAGGTAGGAAGAGGCAGAGAAGTCAATGAGTATAAGCGGTGCAATGTGGAGCTAGGTTCTCTGCTCTGCTCAGACTTTGCTGACAAGCGGTGGGAAGGAAGAGAGCCCCTAGGAGCTAGCTGCAGCTGCATCATTTTGCCTTACCTCTATCATAGAATCATAGATTCATAGAATCGTTTAGGTTGGAAAAGATCTTTAAGATCATCAAGTCCAACCGTTAACCTAACACTACCAAATCCACCACTAAACCATATCCCTAAATGCCACATCTACACATCTTTTAAATACCTCCAGGGATGGGGACTCAACCACTTCCCTGGGCAGCCTGTTCCAATGCTTGACAACCCTTTCCATGAAGAATTTTTTCCTAATATCCAATCTAAACCTCCCATGGCACAATTTGAGGCCATTTCCCCTCGTCCTATCACTTGTTACTTGGGAGAAGAGACCGACAACCACCTCGCTACAGCCTCCTTTCAGGTAGTTGTAGAGGGGATAAGGTCTCCCCTGAGCCTCCTTTTCTCCAGACTAAACCCCAGTTCCCTCAGCCGCTCCTCATAGGACTTGTGCTCTAGACCCTTCACCAGCTTCATTGCCCTTCTTTGGACACCCTCCAGAACCTGGCACACTGCTGGCTCATATTCAGCCAGCTGTCAACCAACACCCCCAGGTCCTTTTCCGCCAGGCAGCTTTCCAGCCACTCTTCCCCAGTGTGAATGCAAGTAGGCCAGAAGCTGTCCTAAACATACATCAGCATCTGATAGTCCCTTAGGGACCATCTGCCAGCTAAACGTGCCTGGAACACAACGTGGTGCAGCCACTCTTCCTTCCCACCCTTGACATGCCCTTCCCAACATGCTGGTGGCTATTCTGGCTGGCTGCGTGCTGGAGAGATGCTCTGAAGCTACTGCTTCAGAGACACCACAGGCAGGGGAGGGAGGCCTGGATTGCATTCTCCATCCTTGGGAGGGAAGAGTGTTGACAATTGGGGCCACAACACCATGGGGAAGGCTTTTGGGGAATGCATTCGCTCCAAGAGGTGTTAGGTCCCTCCAGAACCCCTGCATTTAAAAGGGGAAGTCTGCAAATGTTCAGAAAAGAAATTATATCATGCAAGGAAGCACAAAAATGTGCAGGAATCTTGCCACAGTAGGGGAGCCAAACTTTTCAACTGGTTCATGCGGAGGTTGACACCTGGTAGGCACCACTCCCATAAAAAGGACAAACAGATGGTGAGGGACAGAGCACAAAAACACAAGGTCTGGCGAACGAGGAGGCAGCTGGTACGTCCTGTGGTCAGGGTGGCCAGCTGTCCTGGGTTTGAAGGACTGTACCTTCACCTGCCTTAGAGCAAACGTAGTTTTCTTCCAGCTTTGTTGGGACCAGCTGAGGAGCTCCCTGCATATGTAGCTACCTTTCTGCTATTTCCTGCTTTCAGCCACCCTGTACCAGTTCATGGCTTCTGTTCCACTGCACTGTGGCAATTTAAATGCCAGTCCCTGTTCTCCCCGCTTCTTAGCCATTTCCTGGCTGAAGCAGCCGTTAGCTTTGCTGTGCTAACTCAGAGGCTTTATGATTCTTCACTCCAAAATAATCAACTCAGAAGGAGTCCTACTAATTTTTTAATTTGTTTATATGGAGGTAGCACCCCACTCAGATGCTAGCCAGGTGCTACACAAAAATGGAACAAAAAGACAGTCTGTCTCCCAGAGAGACAAAGATTTTCATGTTAAATGAGACAGATGGAGCGTAAAGAGGTAATAAGCTAATACTAGTTAATGCCAATGTTCTAGGACTTCAGCTTTGCCATTGTTACAGAGCTCACATTCCTGGGTCAGAGAAACCATATTTTTGGGAAGGTTCAGTGGAAATGGTTTTGGGACTGTACCAAGGTCCTCCCAGGATTCCAGTTTTCTTAGTCTCAGCCTCAAAGGAATTTACAGCTGGCTCAGGCAGAGCTGGAAGTCCCCACAGGAAGGATTTTGTTGATATTCAGTCTTTGGAGGACAGTGAGCTTCTCTGTGAAGGGCAACACATATATCTGGCTGTGTCCACGGCACCACACCCGCTGCTCCTCCAAAGTGGACAGAGTTTCAAGGACTCACATGACTCTGTCCATCTGCCCAGGGATTATTACGAAAAATTGTAGATGGTGTGTGTGTGTGGGAGGTTCACCCCATCCATTCCTTCAGTTTGGACAGGATTTATCTCTGAAAGTGAAACAAGCTGCCAACACTGCTCTTAAAAATGAAGGCTATCTTCAGCAATCAGCAGAGCTCCCAGGAATCTGTGGGAAGCCAGAGACAACATGAGATGGCCCCTGCGCCCCTATATGTGCTCTGCTCACTGCTGGGCTTCTTTGTACTGCAAGCAGCCTGTCTATGCCTCTGCTAACAGTGATGCTGACTACAGTGTCCTGGCTGGGTCTCTGTAGAGTGGAAAATAGCTCCTTCGACAGCACAGCCTCACCTGGGAAATACCTGCATGAAGAAGAGCAATGGGCAGCTCACTAAGTCTGTTTTATTTGCAGACTGACTGCTTCCTGTCAGCCAGAGCAGAGTGCTACAGGCAGCCTTATCCAAGATATCCTAGTCAGTCTTTTATTTCCAGTCCAAGACAAAACCAGGCATGCCTGCCCAATTAGTAACATAAATCTGGCCTCTGTCAGCTCAAGGAATAGTGCTCTCCTGTCCTTGAGGGACATAATAACTACATTTTTCTCCTCCTAAACAGCTTCCCATGATTCCTCACCTGACTCAAAGCCTTCTTAAATCTATCAACTGAAAATAAGGTTACTGATCTGATTCCCAGGCCCTGGACTTAAGAGTGGAGCCAGCATCTCTTCCAGATCCCTTAAGGGTCTATATGTGCTTTTACTGTCCCCAGTCCCACACATACATCACTTGGAGCAAACACTTTGGGCCTGCAGAGCATCCTCTACAGATTTGTATGTGGAGAGGAAGGGAGATCAGGAGATGGAATCCACAAGAAATTTAGGGGAAGAAAAAGTGCCACCTATTGCTCATGTTTCTGGGAAAATTTGGTTGAAATAGGAGGAGTCATCCTAAACCTTCTACCTTCCTTTTGTACCCTGTGGTGCCTCTGGACATCAGATTCATCACAGACTGTATAGCAAATTTTGTGGAAGATAAAGCATTGACATCAAATCATCACAGGAGTGTAAAGCAGGTAAGACTCAGACTTCCATGAACACGGCATCGGCAGTATGAATGCCACATGCTGCAAGCTCCTTCACTCCTGGCATCACAGCTTTATTGCCACTGTGTTCATTTTGAACCCTTTCTAACATGTACTCTATGCCCTTTGGCAGGGACTCACTCTGCCTGTTAGTATCAGTACAGTGTTTGGGACAATGTGGTTTTGATTTTCCTACAGAAGAGCAGTGCCAATAAGTAATGAAAGCATGTCAGTCACAGTGTACATATGGAAGGCAGTGTCCATAGGATGATAACGCATTTGGTGGTTACCATAAAATTTACAAGAATAAGTCATTCCCCTCGTAACTTTAAAAAAACCCCACAAACTTGGTATACTAAGAACTTCTAATATGAATATATCTCCCTTATTTGGCAAAAAGCAAATTGTGCTTCCAGTTTCCTGATCCCACTTAATTTTTGGTATTTGACCTGCAGATTAGAGGTTTTCACGTCATCTGTCAGCCCACAGAGAGTATCCCAAGCTTCAGTGTGTGTGAGAGATAGGAAAGGGACATTAGGAACTGGCCGACCACAAGTAGCTAAAAATAGCTCTGAGAACTGGAGTGCTGAGGTCTCCGAGGAACACTAGTCAAAGAAAGAAAATGGTTATTTGCTAAACTCCCACTTATTCTAGTGCCTCTGAGGACTGCTGGCTCACATCCCTGCCCAGACATCCTACATAGTTATTTAAGAGGATTTCCCCCACCCCATCCCCCTCCACTGGCCAACATTTTTCTCTTTTGTAAGTGCAGTACAGAATGATGTGGTATTCCTGCTCCAGCAGCAAGATGCTGACTGGAAACAGGAAATGGGGGCTATGCAGAGCTCAGCCTCTGTGACAACATGGACGTCACACCCACATGCGGACAGGGATGCTTCTCACATATGGCAATGATCAGCAGCTCCCCCTTTTTCTCCCCTTCCCTCTTCCCCAGAAGGGCTTACAAAGCCCTAGAGGGGCCATATATTGAATTTGAAGCAGTCTTTAGAAAGCACGGCTGTGTGAGGCCTCAGTTACCACGGAACATGATTTCTTGCATAATTCTTTTAGATTCTCCGAGGCCAGTAAATTTGAGACTGTAAATCTTCACGTGACCAGAGCATATGGCCTTAGAATAAGACATGGAGTGAATTACAGAGACACAGCCTATCTTCTGCAGAATCTGATTAAGGGAATCCTCTGAGAACTATCCCTTACATGCAGCCATAGGCATGGCTTTAAAAGCTGCCCTCCCTCCTCTTTCCCAGAAATGCCTGACAGAATAAGGGAGTTTTTCATCACCAGCTTCTCTTTTCTCCTTCCTATTCTCAAAAGCCTTTTCTCAAAATAAAACTGAATGGCTATGTCTGCCTGTCCTTCAGATTATAGTTTCAGGGGAAAAAAAAAAAAAAGATTGTTTAAAGTAATCGCATTGTGGAAACACCGTAGGGGAGTTGGAGGCATTGTCTAAGTTAAGGACCTAGGTAATGTCTCTGCAAGGAGGAGAAGGAAATGCTCTTGCATTCACTGGGAATAAATTTTTGCTTCCTCCAGCCAGCTCTCTGTGGTGCTATTTGCTTACAGCCATGCACAGCTAATGCTATACTAGCCCCTCTAGGCTAAGTTGCCATTATATATGATGTTCAGAGGCGAAGATTTATTCCGGATGGGGAAACCAATTTCAAATGAAGTAAAAAATTCCCTTCCTAGCCTGCTCCTTCTCCTTCCATGAGGCAGGCTGTGCTCTTTTTGATGATCTTGCTTCTTTGGCACAATAAATTCCTTGAAACAAAAGTGACTTTATGTAAGTATCAGTGGGAGAAGATTTTCTCCAGCAACAGATCATTTAATCTGAACAGTGGGAGAGAGAATTACAATGCCTTTGGAAGGTATACCCATAGCTATCCTGTGCGATAAGGGAGGCCAGATTAGTGCCTCCTATTCTAGCTGCACTAAGGGTTTGCCTGCATTGAGCAGACCTCCATCCCTCCCTTCCCTTTCCACTCACTGGGGTTGTGGTGGTTCTGCTGAACTTGAACTGAGAGAACAGGAAGCGAGATTTTGGTTAAAAAATGCTCGGTTGTAATCTACAGAACATGAAGACACGTCTTAAATGAAAATACATAAAACGCTTGTCTGCCTACCATCTTTCATACTGCTGGGTGCTGGGGAAAATCTGCTGGAGAGCCACTTCTCTGTTGGTAGAAACTGCTGTTGCTCAGATTCTTTGCTGGTTGTTTTCCATGAATTATCCACTGAGTAAAACTGTATATCTGTGCATTGCAGAACTTTTACACTGAGAGCACTTTCCTCACTGACCTGAGCTAGTTGTCTAGGGAGAGTCCTCCTGCCTCCCTGGCTTGTGTGGTGAGAGCTCAATCTCTTCTTGCAGTTAGCTTTAAGCATTGCTTAAAATCACCGCTGCAGATACTGGGAGATGGCAAGAACGCGAGCTATGCCATGGAACAGCCCCTCAGCCAACAGTCACCAGAGGAGAGGAGAGGAGAGGAGAGGAGAGGAGAGGAGAGGAGAGGAGAGGAGAGGAGAGGAGAGGAGAGGAGAGGAGAGCAGAGGAGAGGAGAGGAGAGGAGAGGAGAGGAGAGATGTGATGTGCTAAGCTAGTGTTGGACACCTGCTGCCACAAAAATTTTCAGTACCTCTCCAGCCTCTTAGCACTTGTGATGAACCACTGCACTGGAGCAATCCAGGCTCCCACAGCAGGGCACTCAGGCTAACGCCAAACCCCTGGCCAATACTCTGTCCGAGATTTGGTGGCACTCTAGCAGAGCTAGAGAGAGGTGTTTTCTTGCTCAGGGCACATGTTCAAGCTTTGGTACCTTCACAGCTCAACTCCTGGTACGTCATCTGTACATACATTCAACACCTTCCTGGTTCCTGCTGGCTCTGGGTAGTTCTCATTGCTGCCTCTGCTGTGCACTGGAAGTCCTTCTTTCTGGGTAGTACCAGTGGGGTGCAAGTACATTTACCCGCACAGTGTGCCTCCCCTTCAGAAAAGCACCCCCACTGTAAGCTACCGTGTTGCTCTTGCTACAAATGGAGTTAAAAGGCGTTGAACTCTGTCAGTATAGGACACTGTCTTTTTTAAGCTTCGGCTAATAAAGCATGTGATCATAATCCTAGCCCTACAGTCCCTGGTAAAGATACTTTCATTCAGCACAAAGGAAAAACGGAGGAAGTTTGCTCTGTTCCTCTTCCTTGGCTTCACCTCCAGCCACACTGTATCTGATTGCACATTAAGTCTTGCTGCACAATGCCCGTTACCACTTGCAACGAAATGGAAACCCGGGTTACTTTGCTAAATGAACAGAAAGGTTCTGTAATTACACCGTGATGTCTTTCCATACTTCTGTGTCCCTCACTGAAACACCCCTCAGAAGCACGTAGAAAGTCACAACTAAAGGATAGCTCAGGGCCTTCAGATTAAAGGAGAGGGGAACAGGCGCTGTAGATTGTTCCCTCTGTCTTCAGTGGAGAAAGAATACTATTTTCACACATCTGTGCTAAATCAAACACCGTTCTTTTCACTCCTGACATTAATACATTAGGTGTGGAACTCACACTGCTGACCTGAAAAGGTCCTTTGATGAATGTATTGCTCTTCACTCAGGAAGAGCAAGACAATAAACAAATGACTGAGTCCTCACTCCAGGCCACAGGTCTACTATCTCCTCATATTTTGTCTCACACTGTACGCCAAGATTTATGGAGAAAAATTCCAAAAGAGTGAGGAAACAGAAACACTGCCTTTTGCTCCAGAGAAGAAAGAGATCTGTCCTTGAAATCTCACATCACAAATCCCCCAGCTTCTACTGGCTGGGACCTTGAGTCTGTGTGGGAAGGCCCTGCCGTAAGTGAGCAGTCAGCTGCTGTTTAGAATACAGCATTGATTCGGGAACACAGGAACAAAAGCATTGAAAAAGTCAGCTTGGATTTTAAAAAAATCCTGTGCCAAGGCATCGATCTCTGTTGGGATCTCCACACAGAGGAACTGCTTCTCACTTTTGACACCCATGTGCTGACATGCATGACAGGAATTGCTGAGTTCATTCCCTGCTGGGACACCATCCTCATCATTAGAGCGCATTCTTTTAACTAACACCTTTATTTGCAGTTTCAGGTGAGAAACTAGTAACAGCTGGACTATGGGGATGAAATGACTGGCTTATTCTTGCAGGAAGTTTTTGCAGGTTGTGCAGGGAGAGGGAAGGGACAGTAACTTTTCCTGCAGCTGCACCTGTTCTGCAGGTAAAGAGAAGACCCTTCCTTCAGACCTGACAGCCTGACACTGTCTCCAGGCTCATTAATGCAACAAAAAGAGGAATGCCAGCCCCCCGGTGCTGCTCTTTCTTCTTTTCACAAGTATGGTGATTTCAGAAGATTCCAACAAGCTTTAAAACCAATGGCACATCCTAGGGACCGGCTGGCCCACTGCATATGGAGGGACTGCAGCTCTGCTCGCCTCAGGACGGTCTAAGAGATACAGGATTATTGTCTCCTGCCTGGGATCTTTCTCTACCTCCCTACACTCACACAGGGTTGTGGAGACCACTGTATCCTGACAATGCCCTCTGATGGGTAGGAGAAGGGGAGAAAGATTATGCTGGGAGATGAGGAAGCGGGCTCAGTCTGTGTCCTCAGAAGGCTGGTGACAGGCAGAGAGGTGAGGGGAGAAGGATCTGGATGCCAAAAAGGTCATACCCTCAGGCCTGTCAGCTCCCCTCCTGAGAGAGGCTGTATTCAGCTCTCCTGCTACTCTGTGGCCGTTCATCACTGTGAGAAGCCAGGCCAACTCTTGAGGGAAGACCAGAGATGCAGTGGCCAGCCACCTTCAGTGACGAAAATGGAAAATAGGAAAATGAAATTCTGGACTGTACCAGGAGGACTGAAAAGCAGCAAGATACTCCATTACTAGCGCCAAGCAGAGTAAACCTCACCACAGGGAGAGCAACCTACTGTGAGCAGAGAGACTTGCCAGTCTGCCAGGCTCTCTGCCTGCTGAACATCAGGGAGCTGTCTGGACCCCCACAAATACACCCAAATACTCAGTGGCCAATACTCAAATGCCAACCCTCTCTCATGGAAAGAGACATTTCCTGTACAGTACCTAGGAGGAGGCACTATGAGTAACTGATATTACAGTGAGACAGAGAGAATGTGTAAGTGCGGTCCCACACAGGACATTAAGGCTACAGTGAAAGAAAGCAATGAGATCTCTGATGACCACACCAACTTTCAGGCTCTCATCTCACCGAAAGGAAGGCTTGCACCATAGTTGCTCATGGAGCTGATGCAGGGGACAGATGTCACTGCTTTTCTGTGTCTACTCCTCCTTCCTCAAACTTGCCTCCAAGTCCTCTACAGAGATACTGGCTTCTTCAAGTTATGCTGATAGAAATGTCAAATCTTGATTGCAGCCATGAATCTGCTCATGAGCTCTGCTGGCCACAATGCCACAGAGCTGCCTTAAAGCTCTCTTAAAAATGTGAGGCATTCCAGTCATTTTAATTACTCTGCATTGCATAAGCCAGAAACCAGTTCATACAAAGGAACAACAGAAAAGTGATTTTCAATCGCTCTCACTCTCTTCTCTGCTTAGTGCCAGCCTCCAGAACTCTGGGAACACCAGCTCTTATTACCGTTTGAAGCACTTCATCTATTTGAAATCTCTTTGTTCAGTCACTTAAAGCTATTGATGCAGTTTAGAAGGGTTTAAAAAAGAAAAACAAAACTTCAGTTTGGAAACGGCTACAGCATCATGAAAGCAAAGCAAGAGAAATGGAAAAACTTATTATAAACAAAAATGAGAGAAAATTAATTGCTTGGAATGAGGCACAGGCAGGTAGAGCCAAGCAAATCACGTCGTGTCCTCCCCACCGGACTCTGTCAGACCATCTAATCACAGCCTCCTGGCTTGAACCCTGCATGGTACTGAGCCCTTTGGCCCTAATCCAGAAACGCACTTAAGCTTATATTTAACTTTGTGCATGTAAACGGTCCCGTTGACTTCAGTAGAGCATCTTGTGTGCTTAAAGTTGAACATGTGCCTTAGTGTTTTGCTGGATTGGGGCCAAAGAGCACAGTCATGTGCCGGAAACATTTTCAGCTTGATAAGGCTGTTAAAAGATATTTCCCGCTTGCCCTTCTGCAGCTGATGCCACGTCACAGCCTGATTGGAGGATCCCCACACGACCAAGAGGGTGATTTCATATTCTACAATCCTTTATAATGTAATACTCCTGGTGACACTTGGTGCCTATGGTCTGCTCCCAGGCTGGGCGCTCTCTGTAAGCACAATCTGTAAAGGATCCTTGAAGACTGAGTACCGTATAGAACCGTTAGAGCTGATGAAGGTTTAATGGTGTAGCCCTAATTGAAACCTTGGGATGGGATAGAGTGTTACCTACGTCTGGCTTGCAGACAGGAAGGTGACATAATTCCTTTGCAACCTGAGAGAAAGAGATCAAATGAATTTTTTTCACATGTATTTATAGAAACAAAGACATTTTTGAAGAAAGAGTCTGCTTATTTTAAGTAGCATATGAAGTCCACTGATACAACAGAGGAAATAATAGAGGAGAAGGTTTTTTCCAACCTTTTTCACACTCATAAATCATAGCAAATATGAACATTTTATACAAAACAGTATTCTCAAAGGATGGTGTCAGAAAAAACCAGACATTCTGAAAAAGGAACAGATAATCAGGAAATACGAGAATCTTTTGCTAATGCAGTGCACGACCACACTGTACTGCCCTACGACTGTGCTGTAAAAAAGAACATCAGATGGCTCCAAAAAGAACCTATCCTTTCCCACCTGCTGCATAAAAGCAGAAAAACAATCATATCTCCTAGAGGGTGTGATGCTGAGCTGGTGTAAAAGATACGAGAAGTGTCAACTTCAAGAAAAGTTTTTAGGACAAAAAGAGGCTTTTGAGCAACTTGGCAGCTGGACAATTTAGAATGCTAATGGCAGGACTCCATGCTCATGAATCAATTCAAGTTACTGTGGAAAAGTTAAAATGGAAAAATGCCCATACTTCAGAAGCTTTTAAAATTAATATATTTTTCATGGAGGTGGCAGGACTGTTTGGAGTGCAGGCCAAAGTCTCCTGACTTCATTCATGCCATGCTCAGTTTAAGCCAGCTGAGGTCTGGTGATGAGCTGGAGTGTTTACAGCTACTACATGTGTCAGGGTTTTATTTCTCTAGTGGTAGTGGGGGTATTTCTCTCCCCCCTGGCCCCGGTTCCTTTCTTCCTGCCTTTCTTTCCTTTCTCTCTCTCTCTCTCTCTCTGTTTTTTGGCCAGAAGTTCCCATAGTTTGACAAAGCCCTTCTGTACTGCTTACATTCAGGTGCTTTTGTCAGTTCAGAAGCAGCTTTCTGCCAGTGCCCAGCATCCCTCACAATGAAATGTGATCAGAAGGGAATACGCCTTTAGTTCATTTTCAGCAACACCTTATGCCTCTTGAAGGAATATCCCAAAGCATTTTTATCTCAGTCTCTGCAGCTAGCCCCGGGATGGTCTTTTCCTGTCACAAGCAGGACTTACGGAAGGAAAATGATATTGTTAATATGCTCCCGATGTAAACTGCAGGGAGTATCTGTGGACGCAGAAGGCCGTTCTCTCTCCTGAAATTAACCAAGACACCCAGCTTAACATCTTTCCTTTTCCAAAGAGTGGGTTCTTGAGATATCGCAAGCAAGCTAGCTTCATCCACAAAAAATGCAACCATCTCTTGCAGCGCAGTGCCCCCTAGCACTGTCTCTACACATTCATGCAGGACTGAGGGAAGAAGGCCACTTTGCTCAGTCAACAACACCTGCAGGACATGGCTTTCCCTGGGAATTTTCACACCAACTATTGACCCAGCCCAGTCATGCTTAGCTTGTGGGATCCGACAAGATCACAGCATGAAGTGGTGTGGCTGCCCAGTAAAGCAGAGAGATCCTTAATTGTGTTCAACAGTGTGTTCTTGGCGGAGGACTGGAAGAACATAGATTTCTTTATTTGGTGACATTAACCAAACGTGAACTTTAATTTTCTCTTATGAAGATCAAGGTCTTTACTTCTTTCTCTGATACATTTTTATGGTCATATAAGGCTTAACGTTTTATCTAGGCAAAGGAGCTGAATGCTAGTTTTTATTTTATTTTTTCGCTTTGCAGTTTCTCCCAGGCAGACAGGGGACAGAGTGGGAATTCAGATAGAGTTCTCCTTTCAGTTCCTTCATTGACTTTCTGTGTTACTTTGACCCCATTATCAATATTTTTGCATATAAATAAACACTCAGACCCCCCCCCCCCCCCCCCCCCCCCCCCCCCCGGTTCTGCCAGAGTGCACTTTACTGGTAGGTCTCAAAGGAGCGAGGCTAATATCGAATATCTAACAGATATTATCAGAGGATAATACACAGTATCTCTATTTAAAGATGATAAAATGAATGTGCAGGCAGGTTAAATGATTTACGCAAGGACTCCCAGCAGGCCACTGGCCAGACTGAGCTTTCCTGAGTATTATTTAGCAGTGATTTACAAAAATAAAGCACTCTGGTTTCTGTGTATGAAATGTACCCTTTAAGTGGCAAATAAATATTGTTATGATTGTACAGTATCCAGTCCTGGTTGAAAAACCTGCATCCCTACTACTATAGAGAAGTTCATCTCTTTTTCAAAAGAACATCTAGGTGTCAAAAAAGCAGGTGAATCAGCTAAGTCCTAACTGATTGAACGCAGGTACTACTACTCCAGGGAATGCTGATACATGCATTAAAAAATTGCTGGATCACCTCTGAAATACTGGTATAAAAGACAGTGGTAAGCCTTGACACACAGACAGCCTGCACACCATCCCTTCCAAACAGATGTGCCCTGCCACTGGATCAAGCTGTGGCACTCCATCCTGAAAAGTAATTGCAGATTACTTCTCTGGGTTGTGTCTGAAAAGTGAACTAGATCTTATAATCAGCACAAACTCCATGTTACTTTAACAAGCTTGGTCAGTCTCACTGTAAACGAGCTAATTCATGCCTGGGAGGGGGCCCTGTGTACCTTCAGTAGCTTCCAGCCCTCTTTCTCTCCCTTTTCAGAAATGGAGGTCACTGAAGGGTTTGTTTTTCAGTCTTCTCTGAATGTGTCCTGCCTCTGTGTATTATAGTCACTCTTAGCATTCACACAGCACCCGACATCTTTAAAGCTTATTACAAAGCATTCAGCTTGTTAGTCCTCAGAACATGCAGGAAAGGTGTTATTATAGAAATGAAGAAACATACTCAGAGGAGTTATTTGGCCAGACAGCGAAGGGAGGTGGTACTGGAGCTGTGATTATAATCTAGTTGTGTGTGGGCCAAACTCTCTCTTATTTACACCAGTGTCAGGTTATGGAATAACTCCACTTCTCTCTGATATTGATCTGAGATGTTGATAGACCAGGTGTATCATGATGTTGGTGATATCAACCTTTTTACAACAACAAAGAAAAAATGGAAGTGCCAGACACACCTCATTTTTCTTCAGTGTTACTCTGCTGAGGTTGGTGGAGTTGTTTCTTGTTTACACCCAGTGAGACAGAAATGACAGTCCAATCTGACAGATTCAACTTCAGCTGTAGTACCTTGAGCAGACAGTCCAAAACTTTTTTTTGCATAGGGGTTCTCATATTGCAATTTGGAGCCCAACAATTCAGACACTGATGTGTCTAAATCGAATGTCCCGTTTAATACCCTGCCTCAGACGTACCTATATGACCCGTTAGCACCTCAGCACCATCTGATTTTTTCAGTGTGTTCACTAATATACATTCCTGAGAAGCTCCCATCACTATTATCCCCGTTACACAGATTGGGAGTTGAAGCACAGTGAGGCAAAACTGTCACACAGGTTGTCTGTGTCACAGCAAGGGTAGGAACCTGCATTTCCCACTGTTAGCATTGTAACCTTGATCTCTACTAGCAACACCCATCTTGAAGCTTTTGAGTACTGATGCTCCAAATAAAAGCCCGTGTTTCCATAAGACTGGAGGTTTTAATTTTGTATGGACGGTAAGATTAAAGAAAAGGTGTAGGCAGGCTGTGCTTCACCCAGATGGAGCAGAATTGTAAATCTAAAGACTTAGCTGACTATTTAGAAATTTAGGACAGCTGGTCCCTGGCCTTTAATACCAGCATAATTTATAACTAGACATGCTTAAGTCTTGTAAACCCCGTGGAAAGTACTCTGACATTATATACACTGGTTTGATACTGTGATTAATCACTCCTCAGTCCCCTTTGCAGGATAATAAGGCTGTCTGTATCTTGCAGCTGGCAATCTCCTTCCTTACAGTCGCAGCTCTTCTATAACATTTACATTTCTACAGCTGATAGAAATTTACAGTTCCAAAAGGGGATAAGGGAAAACAAAACAAACAGGACTTTTCTATAAATTCCACTAAAGCTGCTCTGCTGAAATATACTTTGAGATTAAATGTTGGGAGTGCCTGGGTAGATAGGACACTGCTTTTTCCGGCTCGGTTTTAGCAGTTGATGACCCCTTTCTGACGGAAAGCCCTGAGAAGGGGAAGTGATGGGGGGTGGTGGGGTGACAGGAGAAGAAGGAGCATTTGAGCAGGATTAAAAACCGCAGGATGAAATCCTGGTTTACAGTTCAGCTAGGTCCTTTTTTTTCCCCTCCATCCTCTTTTCACTGCCTGTTGAAAGAGGAAAAGCAGCAACACGCTGCACTCCTCTCGCGTTTTCCGACCGTTGTCTGAACGCCCCTCAGCACACTGTCTCACCTCCTCCAGTTTTAAAACCAGCTTGCAGACAGCCGAGATGGTTTTGAGGGATTCACCCCAAGCTTTCCAAGCGAACAACAAACCCCGCGCCTGTTTTCCCGGTGCCTCTTCGCACCCTGAGGTGCGGAGCGGGGCGGCCGAGGGGAGGCAGGTCCTGACTGGGGTGGCGGGGGACCCATCCGGGCACTGACGGCCGCGGGCCGGCCGCTCGCCGATACTTCGGAGGTACAACTAGTTTTTTAGGAGTTTCAACACCCCCGCCACCGCCCCGGTGGCCCCAGCGGCGGGAGGGGACGTAGGCTGGGGCCGGGGACTGTTCCTCAGAGCGGCCGGTTACCTGCGCCACCGGCCGCGGGGCGCCCAACCGCCGCCCGCCCGCGCGCGGCGCTGCCCGCACTATTCCGTATAAGGCGCTGAAGCCGCGGCCCCGCCCCGGCCCGCTGGCCGCTCCCGCCGATGAGGTAATGCCGGGCTCCCATTGGCCGGGGCCGGCGGCGCCCCCGGAGCCCGAGAGGGCGCGATCGAGGCTATAACTCCGCGCACCGGCCCGCCGCGGCGCAGCGCAGCGCAGCTCCGCACCGCCCGGCATCGCAGCGCACCCCTCGGCTGCTGGGAGCCGCGGACCGGCCGTGCCCTCCGGCTTGCGCCGTCCCGCCGAGCGAAGGCTGCGCTGCCGAGGCCAGAGAGAGGGAGAGAGGGGGGCAGTGCGAGGAGGCAGGCGGTCGGTCGGTCGGTCGGGGCGCGCCGGCTGTTAGGAAGCGCGAATAAAGTCAGGCGAACAAAACCAGCGGCTGCCCTCCTGCTCCGCAGAAGTGAGGAGGCACCTCGGGCGAGGGGGCAACATGACGGCGTGGCTGAGCTTCCTCGTCGTGTTCCTCTGCAGCTGGAGCCTGCGGGACTTGGTGGTGGAGGCTTGCACTTGCGTCCCCATCCACCCGCAGGACGCTTTCTGCAACTCCGACATCGGTAAGTGCCGCGGGCAGGCGCTGCCTCCTCGCCCCTCAGCCGCCCGGGGCGAAGCGGCCCCACCGGGGTAAGCGGGGTTGGGGGGGGGGCTCCCTGGGTGGTGCTCCCCTGCCGAGGGCCCTGCCCCGCCGGTGCGAAGCCTGCGCCTCTAGAAAGTTCTGTGGTTCCCTGAGGGGGTGCGAGCTGCACCCGGGCTGTCACCGCGAGCAAGCCTTCGTCCTCCGAGTGGCCCGGTGAAGCCAGAGGTGGGGCAGGCTAAAGCGGTGAGGGGTGACCTGGCCTTTCAAGATAGGTATGGCTCTGGAGCTGCCCCATACGCCTGGGTTAGTAAGAGCAGAGGCGTGTGGTGGCGGACCCCCCTCCAGCCCTCCTGAGGGGCGGCGGGGAGTGAGGCGTGCTGTGGCAGCAGGCTCTGCCCCACAGCAGCGGCGGCAGCCTTTCCAAGAAATACTTTCAAGAAATCAGTAATTGTAAGAGCGGCTTGTTTCCTACAGCGAGACAAAAACACAAGTGGAGGTGTGGGCAGCCAAAATTTCCTCCATAACCTGGTGACAAATAATAGGAGGCAGGATTAGGATGAGTTCTCTCAAGCCAGGAAACCGCCTGTGGCGGTTTGGAAGGTGCAGCTAACATTGGCTTGCGCTGCGCCGGGAACTTCAGGAAGGGCTGGAGAAGCAGGTAACAAGTGTCTGTGCTTTCTGTATGTTACATTGTGATCTTTGCAGCTGTGGGAAGTGTGTGAACATGCATGCTTTTTGGAAAGTTGAAACACTTTTCTTGGATCCTGGCTGATGTTTGCAGCTATGGGTTTTAGCACCCCTAGGGGTCTTCACTACACTAACTTTAGATGAGGGACAAGGGGAACACCCAGAATCTCTGAGGAGGAGGTAATGGAGGCTCTCCTCTCAAGTTCTTTGGCTTCTTTGTAGCCAAGGGTAGTTAACCAAATACGGTTGCTGCTTGGTAATTGTCCTGTGGCAAAGTATATGAAATCCATTAGGGATGTCCTTTGAGTGGACACATGTCCACATAACAGTAAATACGGGCTGTCACTTCAGCAGCCGTGAGTGGAGTGCATGAGTGAAGTCTTGCACCTCTGTGGATTGTCTTGGTAGCACAGTATAAAAAGGGCTGGGGGACTTTGCACTGCTGGTATCCGCACAGTACTGACTCCAAGCGGAGTCTGCAAAGAAATCTACTTGGCAACTGCTATGGAAGTCAAATAGAAAATAATTCTTACTGCAGCAGAACACCCATTGCTATGAACCCTGCCAGTGGCTTTTTGAAGTTAGCCAAGCTTCCTGGCAAAAAAAAATCTCCCTTGCCTTTAACTCTTCTACAGAAACTGCAGTTATGCCTGGTTATTCATGTCTAGTTTATATAGTGTATCTGCTCTTGAATGCCAAAACCAACATTACATGTTAAAAGTGCTGGGAAGGTTACAGCTTGCTTCAGTGATGATAGCCTGGAAAATATTCATAAAATAGTTTTATACTGGGGAATTCTTCCAGGAAACTGCAGTATTCAAAGTTCTGTTGCCATTTTCATAGTTCGGAGCAACAAGCATGCCACCTAAGTGGCAACTGCCAAGGGAGATTGTCCTTTCTGTGAAAGTGAGACTGGGAAACCATTTTTCCACAGCTAAAGCTGATGACAGCATGTGGCCTTCATTAGTTGCATTTTGGGAGAAGGTCTACTTTCTTGCTCTGATTAGGTCACGTTAAACTTGATTAAGGGTAGTTTTCACTTTAATTCAACTTCTTAAAATGATGTTAAATAAATTTTTTGTTATGAATACACACAGTATATTTTTGCTAGGCATGTAAGTGACTAGGAGTATGGTGAATTCCGAAGTTTCATATAACAGTGCTCCCAAATTTTAGGGCACAAAGTTTTCCTGTTTTCAACTCTGATTTCTGGTTGTGTTCAAAGTAATCTTCATCTCTCCCTTCTCTGTTCTGGACTCTTCATTGTGTCTGGACATCTCATGCCTTGGCTTTGCTCTGAGACAAGGTAGTTCAAAAAGTTGATGCTGGTGGGGCTGTCATGCCTTCAGACATCGCAGCAATGGAAAGGAGGAGAAGCAGAAGGGGAAAGAGCAACTCATTCTAGTAGATGACTTAAATGCAAGTTTTGTTAAGACCGCAGTTCTGTGTGATGGGTTGAAGCAAAAGTAAATCCTTACATTTGCTAGAACTGTCTGGAAAATCTGATGTTTCTGCAGGCTGATTTTGGTAAATGCTGTCATGTTCTGTGTGTGCTGAAAGGGCAAAAAGCACACTAAAGCTTTCTGGCTCTGGAGGAGTTAATCATCTCCATGGAAACTGATGGCAGTGTACTCCAGCAGTGTTTAGACAGACTAAACTACACGCTGGGTTATAAAACACATTGTGGGGAAGAAAAGGACTTGGCAGCAAGTTTTTATCGCTCTTGAAACTCCTGACAATATACCAGCTCAAAAGGGAGGAGTCAGTGCAGTAAGGGCTGGAGCAAAAGAGATTTTTAAAATAGCTCCTAAAACAATACAAGAAATTAACTAGCTAGGTGGCAGCCTAGGAGAGGCTTTTCATCTTCAGAAGCGCTGAATGTTGAAGAAGTAGAAAACTTTTAGTTTAGGAGTGTAATGCAAAATCTTACCGTTGGTCTTTCATGCCTAGCCAGTGAAGTCCTACTCTCAAGTTTATTCTCTTCTCCTTTAATCTGATCTCACTAGACATTTGATTTTTGATCTTCCTGTGGCTCAGTTCTGATACAGCCTCCCAACTCTGCAGTCATTAGAAGGTTTTAATCTTTACCGAAACAGATGCTCAAATAAACCCATTGGAAAGGGCTGGATTTCAGTATGTACATCCTTTGAAAGAGAAGGCTGTGGTCTTCTAAAGGAAGCTTGGACTCCATACACAACAATAATTTTTTGCTTTATTAAAAAAAAAGTGGGGGGTGTGTGTGTGAAGAGGAACTACTGCCAGACTGGTCACAAGGGTCTTTTTGCTCAGCCTGAGTGTTCCAGCATGATGAATGGAGCAAAAGTGAAGAGGTGTGTCTCATCTGGCCTTCCGAGGTCATTCAATAATAAAATTGCTGTATTAACTCTTGGCTTGCTTTCTTTCTTTAACTGGATCGATAAGTGCCAGAACAGGCAGGACAATAATTAGACAAACAGCAACTGCTATGACTTGCCATCTGAACTTTGCTTCCTCCACTCCTGCCCCCTGCCTACGACCCCTTCCAGATGTGAATATTTTTCTTTTGTTTGAATTAAGAGACCTTTTGAAAGAACAGACACCAGGCATGCTTTGTTCCATTGTGACAAAGCTGTGACATTTCCAGCTGGACATAGCTGACATGAAAAGGGCTTGTTTGTCCTTTTTTTGCAGGAGCAGCAGGAACTTTTGAGCTTGGCTGCTGAATGTTGCATTCACAGGTTTGGAAAAACACCTCCTGCCTGGCCCCTCCGGCCCACCTCCCCTTAAAAAAAAAAAAAAAGTGTAATTGCAGGCTGGATTTTGACAAATCGGTCTGCAAGTGATAAAGTACTTTGTCCACTCCACACCTACCTCTCTTTCATGTCGTGCATATACTTCAGAAAAGAGCTGTGGCACTACTAGCTGTCTCTTACCTAAGTTCAAAGGAGCTTGAAATAACATGCCTGTCTATAGTTTGTGTTGGGGGAAGAAATGTCTGTTTCAGCAAGGATGCCGGTGGGTAGTGCCCCTCTCTGTTCTAAATAAGCTCATTCTTGGTGAGTTGGAGTTGGCGAGCTTTGGGGAGATGAAGGTAAGCTCTTAGCGTCCCTTGGTGTTAAGGAAGCCATCCATTCCTCTATCCTGCCATACCTGTAGCACTAAGTTCATAACACCTGTAGTGGCTAGCCTCCTTTGGACTGAGAATGGGATATGGGAATAGCAAGAGACAGCAGAAAAGGAGGAAGCTTATGAATTTGTTTTTAGCCCAAAGTCTAAGGACCTAATTGAAAACCTGTCCTTTTTCTTTCACTGGTTTTCTTGAATTGATCATTCCACCTTCTCACTAATAAGCCAAAACAGACACACAGAACAACTTGATCATACATGACATTTTGAATGTGCATTCTTTGCCTTGACATAGACTCTGTAGTGAGGTCGCATGTGCTGTCCTATCCTTTAAGGCAGACGTGTAATTAAAAAGTTAAAATAAACCAACTCCAATTAGTATTATACCAATCTTTTGAACTGAGATGAATTTCAAGCAAATTTATGGGTTACATGTTATGGTAATGGTTGCAAAAGTGTTACATCAACTTTGGAATCAGACTTTTGTTGAGGAAGTAATGATGTGGTTTCATTTTTAGACTGGACTTCCCTTCAAGGCATTTTATAAGCAGGAAATCTGAGAAGTACTCTGTAAAGCTAAAAAGAAAAAAAAAAAAAGCACTGTGAATTCCCTTTTACATGGGAAGAAATTGAGGAGATTTGTTTAACTTTTATGGAATTCTAATGTCCCTGGTAAAAATGTGGTGAAAGTGGGTGTTCCTTGTGCCTGGTCATGTCTTCTGACAGATGACCATTCTAAACTGAATTGTCCTATTTAATAGAAGTGGAAATAGAAGTTGTTTGTTCGTTGGTTTTGTTGGTTATTTGCAATTAAAGTCCATAGCAGCGTAGAGAGATCACCTTTTGGAGTCTGGAGTTTGTCACTTCCCCAAATATATGTATTAAAAAAAATACAGTGGAAATGAGTATTTGGAAGATGTAGTGCACAATGTTATATAAAGCTCCTTTGGTACCTTGTTACTATTGCATCTGCTTACTCCAGATTTCCTGCAGGAAGTAACTCCACCAAGACCTCTGAGCCAGTGGAGAGCCAGATGTTCTAACCTTGAGACTTAGAGCTCCTTGCTTTATGTGGATGTTTCTTTCATTCTTATTTCCACTGATTTCCCACCTGTTCTTGAGAACTCTCCACCTGCCAACTGCTCCTCTATTGTTTCTAGGAAGAAGTGGGCTGATGGGAACATAGTTATGTACTGCCATATGCAGTATTAGTGTTTTTTAGCTTAGCAAAAGTTTTCATCTGGGGTGGGAAAGGGCCTGCTTTGTTCCTGCTTGTTACTCAGGATGAGCAGATTTGGTTGTTTGGCCGTAGAAGTGGCACAAAGAAGCGATACATTCATTCCCAGCTTCATCAGTGGACTTTGCATTTTCTAAGACACTAAATGCAGTTAGTGCCGGCCTTTCAGAGTCTCTTAGATATGGCAACTGGATTGGCATCTGATGAAATGATTCTCTGTATTCATGCATAATCCTACTGACAGCCATGGTGGGTGGGACCAAGAATCTTTAGTAGGAGCACTCAGTGAGTCACCTTGGCCTTAACTGGGTGTTAAAGCTTAATAGCTTTAACTTTTCAGCTTAATAGCTGAAAACTTAGTTTTTTGATGTAACAATATTGTCTGAGGTCATATTTCTTTTTCCTCACAGCTCCAATGCCATGTGGTGCTCTTATGTAGCCCAACCAAGCATGCGTCACTGAAGAAAGGAGCCTGTTTGGTCTGGGCAGGAGGTCTTGTCATTAAATGAAACTTCCACCAGATGCTCTGGAAGTTCTTAAGAGCTAGTAAACCCGAGAGGATAGCTTGCTTTGAGTTAGCAGGCAAGGCTAGGCATGCTGTGCTTGCCAGCTCTGAACCAGACTAAGCTGAAGGACTAATTTCGGTCCTAATAATGTCTGGAGAGCATGTGGTTGAGTTTCCTTTTAATGGTGAGATTTTTTTTTCAGTTCAAGATGAAGAGGCTTTTACTCTGATGTGCTTCTTATTGCTCTAGACTTTCAGGGTATGAGTCTGTCTTTCACATGATGTTATAAATTGGAAGCAACATAAATGATACTGGTGAAGTGATAGTAGTGTAAAAGATAAGAGAGGAAAATTGGGCCTTCAAGCACCAATTTGTTAAGCAAATGCAGAGTTCATTAAACTTAAAGGCCTGCTGTATCTCATCTAAACTTCTGAAGAACCTCCACATGTGACACTTGAAATTTCATTCATGTAACTTTAATGGACTGTTACTGCTCTTTAAGCTAACGACACCTTACATAGACTTCTCTGAGACAAGGTTGATCAGGGCAGCTGACTATATTTGGAACTGTTGCAAGACTGTCTTAACTTTTTCTCAGCTTTGTGGCACCGAACACTTGTTGCAAATAGCAGAGCTGAAGGTCTACCTCTTTGGTAACCCTCTGTGTTTAAGCACTTGGGGCACAGAGGAGGGAGGCACACTGCTGGGGCTTTATTAAAACCCAGAGCTCTTCCTCTAAAGCAGATACCTGAAAGAGCATGCCAAAATTATCAGTGCTCTGGCCACCAGTGACTCTGCTACCAGTGTTATTTGCTCATAGTGAGCTAGGTCCTTCTTTAAAACCAGGGTTAAACTGGATTTGCTTTGGAATAACTTGAGAAAAGAATGTTAACCAGTGAATTTCAAATTTCTGCTATTCGAAAGTATTAGGCTGGTGCTGGGCCTGAGGTAAATGAGACCAAGGTGGCTTACATGGATTTATACCCTCTTACGCTAGATCTAAAATCTGACCCAGTTATCAGTATGGAAAGGAAGTACTGGACCAGCCTCATAACTTGTGTAAAGCAGGTGCAGTGCAACTGGTCTCAGCGGTATTTTACCATCTTGTATCAGAGTTGGATTTGACTTGATGGATTCAGGTTTCTAACAGAAAAGTTACGAACACTTGAGAGCTTAAAACTGCTGTTAAAAAAAGTTAACCTTCTACTGTAATGTGAAGTAGTTCCCTTGAGTGAACACAGTGAAGATTTAGTGCTTTAACTGACAATGTCTAATAACATAAAAATACAAGGAGTTTTACACAGCCCTGATTATTTTATTTATTCAATGTTTCTGCCAGCTAAAAAAGATTCTGTAAGTCTTTAGGAAACAAGATAGAAGTCTTTTGAGTTCTGTGCTGGTAAAATAAATGTTGACTATGAATAGTCCAAATTCCTGCTAGTGTTTATGTAAGACCTTTCCAAAGGGCAATTTCAGCCCTTAGAAACAGCATACAGACAATAAAACCCAAGTTAAATAGCAGAGACTTGTATGCGAAAAATAACATCAAACCTCATCAAATATCAGCAATAGCTTGCCTGAGATGTTGAATCTCATTTTTATCTTAGGAGGAAAGGATGTGATTTGGGGTATCCCTCCTGGGACTGAAATGTGCCAGGAACCAGCAGAGAGCAGTGCTTGGGGAAGAAGACTGGCCTGGCTGAACGGAGAGCTTTGGCTGGAACTCAGGGGAAAAAAGGAGAGTTTATGACCTTTGGAAGAAGGGGCAGGCACTCAGAAGGGGTACAAGGATGTCATGAGGTTATGCATGGAGAAAATTAGAAGGGCCAGAGCCCAGCTAGAACTTAATCTGGCTGCTGCTGTAAAAGACAAAAAATGTTTCTATAAATACATCAGCAATGAAAGGAGGACTAAGGAGAATCTCCATCCTTTATTGGATGCTGGAGGAAACATAGTGACAAAGATGAGGAAAAGGCTGAGGTACTTAATGCCTTCTTTGCCTCAGTCTTTATTAGTAAGACCAGTTGTTCTCCAGATACCCAGCTCCCTGAGCTGGAAGACAGGGATGGGGAACAGAATGAAGCCCCCATAATCCAAGGGGAAATGATTAGCGACCTGCTGCACCACTTAGACACACAGAATTCCATGGGGCTGAATGGGATCCACGCAAGGGTACTGAGGGAGCTGGCAGAAGTGCTCACCAAGCCACCTTCCATCATTTATCAGCAGTCCTGGCTAACCGGGGAGGTCCCTGTTGACTGGAGGTTGGCAAATGTGATGCCCATCTACAAGAAGGGCTGGAAGGAGGATTTGGGGAACTACAGGCCTGCCAGTCTGACCTCGGTGCCAGGGAAGGTTATGGAGCAGATCATCTTGAGTGCCATCATGTGGCACGTACAGGACAACCAGGTGATCAGGCCCAGTCAGCATGGATTTATGAAAGGCAGGTCCTGCTTCAGTAACCTGATCTCCTTTTGTGACAAGGTGACCCACTTAGTGGGTGAGGGAAAGGCTGTGGATGTTGTCTGCGGATGACTTTAGTAAAGCCTTGGACACCGATTCTGAGCATTCTCCTGGAGAAACTGCCTGCTCATGGCTTGGACAAGTATACTCTTTGCTCAGTAAAAAAAAATGGCTGGATGGCCAGGCCTAAAGAGTTGTGGTAAATGGAGTTAAATCCAGTTGGCGGCTGGTCACAAGTGGTGTTCCCCAGCGCTCAGTATTGGGGCCAGTCCTGTTTAATATCTTTATAAATGATCTGGACGAGGGGATCAAGTCACCCCACAGTAAGTTTGCAGACGACACCAAGTTGGGTGGGAGTGTTGATCAGCTTGAGGGTAGGAAGGCTCTACAGAGGGATCTGGACAGGCTGGATTGATGGTCCAAGGCCAATTGTATGAGATGCAACAAGGCTAAGTGCTGGGTCCTGCACTTGGGTTACAACCCATGCAACGCTACAGGCTTGAGGAAGAGTGGCTGGAAAGCTGCCCGGTGGAAAAGGACCTGGGGGTGTTGGTTGACAGCTGGCTGAACATGAGCCAGCAGTATGCCCAGGTGGCCAAGAAGGCCAACAGCATCCTGGCTTGTATCAGGAATAGTGTGGCCAGCAGGACGAGGGAAGTGATCGTCCTCCTGTACTCAGCACTGATGAGGCCACACCTGGAATACTGTGTCCAGTTTTGGGCCCCTCACTACAAGAGAGACCTTGAGGTTCTGGAGGGTGTCCAAAGAAGGGCAATGAAGCTGGTGAAGGGTCTAGAGCACAAGTCCTATGAGGAGCGGCTGAGGGAACTGGGGTTTAGTCTGGAGAAAAGGAGGCTCAGGGGAGACCTTATCCCCTCTACAACTACCTGAAAGGAGGTTGTAGCGAGGTGGGTGTTGGCCTCTTCTCCCAAGTAACAAGTGATAGGACGGGGGGAAATGGCCTCAAATTGTGCCATGGGAGGTTTAGATTGGATATTAGGAAAAAATTCTTCATGGAAAGGGTTGTCAAGCATTGGAACAGGCTGCCCAGGGAAGTGGTTGAGTCCCCATCCCTGGAGGTATTTAAAAGATGTGTAGATGTGGCATTTAGGGATATGGTTTAATGGTCGACTTGGTAGTGTTAGGTTAACGGTTGGACTTGATGATCTTAAAGGTCTTTTCCAACCTAAATGATTCTATGATTGGGGAGAATGTTGGGGAGGCTGTTGTCAACTCGGGGATAAGGTCTTGGGTTGTGCTAGTGGGGAACTAGTGGTCTGTGCCAGTGGACTCAGCTCTGAAAACTTCGGTGTTTGTTACAGGTGGGGGAAGAGGATGATCACAGCAATAGACTCCATGGGAAACTTGCAATGGGAGAAGATATTTAGGAGCTGTAGGAGTGGCAAAGGCCCTTCAAAGACTAGTCTCAAAGTATAAGGAGGAGAGAAGGATTACTGGAGAAGGGAGAGATGTTGTCTGGAAGCATTGATGAACTAGATACAGGCTGGTCAAGCTAAGAAGAATCATTAGCTGTGACACATGACAGGCCACCCCATCTGAAACTATGTGGGACATGCCCAAGGTGAATCTAATCCATCCAGGAGAGTGAATGGGTACTGCAGCTTCAGGGAACACATAAGAAGGAGAACCCATATGAAACAATCCAGTGCTCTACTGATTGATCTCTAACAGCATGTAGCATGTTTGTTTCTGACTTGCAATCAAGGCTTAGGCTTTGAAAAAGCCTGGCTGGGTGGACTGGCCATGGATAGAGCACACGCACTTTATCTGGATGCTAGCCAAGCTATTGCCTTCCTCCATTCAGATGAATGCAAAGTTCTTTCAGACAGCCCTTCAAGAAGTGCAAGGTGCATGGGTGTGTGTGTGTGCAGGGCTTGGGCTCTTTTTATTTTCACCAGGTGAGTTAGAAGGAAAATACAGCTTAGCTGGAAAATGATGCAGATTGTGCAGCAGGAGAAGCAAATTAAATTAAACCAGATGTAACATACTGTCAAAAGGTACTTTTGATGTACATGTAGTAACCTGACCCACTGCAGTCAGGAGATAAAAGGAGAGCGTGCAAACAGCAGAGCCATCATTGTTCAACGCCTATTTGTTATTGATTCTGGACAAAAATACACGCTCTAATAAAAAATCCACAATGTTCCTTAGTTGCCCATCTGTTGTTAAAGTGTCAGAGCATTGTAATCCTGCTGGTTCTTAAGAGCTTAGAACTGGTTTACTGGGGAGGTAAAGAAAGGTATGTGAAAGGCCCAAGAATGAAAAAGAGACCCCATAGATTTTTCCTTTCTTAATTCCTTGACTTTGATGTGAAAAGGCCCGGGTTTCTGCTGGCCTGCACTGGTACTTCAGCAAAGTGGATATAACTTGCATGAAATTTGCACAATGCTTGCACAGATAGTAATGGCTACACCAGGTGCAACAGCGTGAAGGTAACACAGTATTACTTCTTGCTCCCTGGTGGTTCATTTAAAAAAATAAAAATCACACAACAGCACATAGGAAAAAGGAGTACTTCTATTCCGCAGGGCCATGTTCAAAATGACCCAAGCTCCTGCTGGCCTAGGCTGAAGGACATGAATTTTAACTCCCTCATGCTGTATTGTAATTATAGCATGGGGACTTCAACATCTGTTTCCTTTTCTCCATGTTTCCCTCTGTATTGGGTGTTACTGCAGCGCAGCCTGCAGGGAGGCCTGCTGGCATTATGTTAGTCTGTTAATTTTCTATAGAAGAGCACTGGAGCATTTGTTCAGACAACAAGTTCAATCTCATGCTCAGTGAATACATGAGCAAGCGAAGATCTTGCTCCTCGGACGTTTAATCAGCCCTCTCAAATTTCTTGGATCAGCTGTAAACAGGAAGCTCTTCCTCCTAGTGAGCCAGTTTTGGTGTTGGTCTCTAAACAGTTAAAATATAAGGGGAAAAAAATGTGCCTGCTTGTACCAAGACAGGAAAACCACAGAATGGAAAACTTCCACTTGACTTTGAAAGACAGGAAAAGGCTGGTGTTGGAAAGGCAGCAGGTAGAAGAGGAGAGCGCCAGAGGATATCTGTAGAAAACCAGCTATTTCCCAGATCCTTCTCCTTCAGCTCCAGATTCTTTTGGGGGAAGGAGTTCCAGGCTGGCCCCACTGTTCCAAGCCCTTTATACACTTTCCAAACACCCGCCCCTGTTTCCTACTTCCTGCCTCTTCTGATACTGCTGTAAATATCCTGCCTGACTTTCATAGTTCTAGAGAAATGCATGTTGCAGAATAAAGCGGATTGAGGTGACAGTATGAAACAGCCGTTAGACCCACTCTTGTGAAGTGTGTGATTGCTGGGTCCCCTGCTTCAACTTGTGAAGTGTGAGGTTGCTGGGTCCCCTAATGGAGGGAGTCCTTTAAGAGTGAAAGAGTCTTCCTGTTTGTCATACTCACCTCTGGACTAGGATACACGGGCCTGTTTCTGAGTAAACAATTTCCTCCAAAAAATAATATCCTACATATAGTGCAGAGCTAAAAGCTGAAAAATTTCTGGTGTTTGGGAGAAGGGAGGGTGGGGAAAAGAGGTTTAAGAAGGAACAGGAGACACTAGCTGAGGGACCACACTACATGGAAAAGTATAGCACTGGCAGTAATGAATACCTTAAATGCACTGGTGAAGAGGATCAGTCCAAGAGGAAATAAACTAGCAAAATGACCTCTGGGGCACTTAAGTAGCCATCATGTACAGTACTTCAGTAGCCACAAAATACAGGGCCCTCCCTTACCATCCCGCAGGGCAAAAATCACAAACGCGGAGAAGCGTGGGAAGACAAGAGTAGCAGTTCCTGTGCAAGAGCCTCAGTATTGCAAAGGATTGTGCTGGGGGTAGTGGAAGGATGAGTTCTTAGGCCCTTTGTTTTACTTCTCTAAATATGAAGAGCAGCACCTGTCCCTTTTTTCTTTTTTTCTTTTTTTTTTTCCTTTTTTTTTTTTTCCTCAAGGGGGTGGGGGGATTAAGGATTTAGTTGGTTATTTCCTTAGAGGATCAAGATAAAAAGGACACTTCAATAAGTCTGTTTCCATCTTCTCTACAGACAGTATATTTTCAATAGAATTAAGCATCTGTCCTGCTTTTCACCCACTGTGTAACAGTTTGCAGCTTTACAGAGAAGCACAGAAATAGCGGATTCCACAATATCAGACAGAATGCCTAGGTGGCACTTTTAAGAGACCCCAAATTATCACAGGAAGGTTTTAATAGAATGTTATCCATTCAGAAAGAAGCTAGACTAGACCTGGTGGCAAACAGCCAATGACCCTTATCAGTATGTTGTCTTTAACACCTTTTCGTTGGACACAATCACCTTGCAGCAGAATCTGTGATAGTGAGTGATATGTATCATCCAGCTAGGTCTGAGTTCCAATGCTGATAAAATATGCCTCGCAGAAGCCTGATGTGGGATAGTCTGACGTTACAATAGCCCCCTTCTGTGGCTGTCATCCTAATTCCTCGTAGTTAGAGATTGATTCAAGCCTTGCAGTTTTGAGTTCCTTCCAAAACTTTTTAAAGGCATTTGTTATTTTAACTCTGGAGAGTCTATTTTTGTTATCGGTATGCGTGCGTAATCTACCTCCCACATGCATTCTAAATTGCAGCTATCTCTTGAGTTTCCCAGTGTATTCTGGTTTGCTCTTTTTCTGTTTGACTGCAAGGCCAACCGGATCAGAATCATGTATTTACTCATACTTTGTTCTGAGGATTCTCCTGATGCCAAATAATTACGAGACTATAAGGCTAGGACTAATAAATCCTTGTGTTACAGAGCCCTACATCCCTCTGTCTTGTGTGATTTAGCAGGAGCCTGCTGGAGTAGCACTGCCAGCTTGATCCCAAGGAGGGTTGTCCTTTCCAACAAACTGACTCTTGAAAAAACAGCAAGCAAAGTGGGAAGCAGGTCCTCACTGGCCTTTATTCCCATGCCAAGTTTAAATTGGTTAAAGAAATAGCGTGGATTGAAAAAAGCAGACAGCACCTGTGTATTTGGCTGGATGGGAAACAAAGCTTTCACTAGTACCGGAAAGTTTTCAAGCCAATAGGTTCCTTCCTGTCCTGCAAGATCTCATGTTTGTTTCTGAATGCCCTTCTCTCATACCAATTTCCGCCAGTACTAATGGCTGTTGGAAGAGGTAGGGTAAAGGAAAGCACTGGGTTTTTTTTTCCCTCCTGTCTCAGAAACTGTTTTCCTGTTTGTCTTTTATGCAGTATGGCAGCTTGGGCCATTGACGTAAACTTTGTCCTTTGTGCTGTTCAAAGCTCCCCTATTCTGAATTTGACAACATTGCCTACACACATCCTGACTGCACACATCCTTTTTGACAGAAGGACAGGAGAGCGAACAGAAGAGGGTCCTAGGGCGATAGTTGTCTTAGCGTACCTGGGGGTTCACATTTTTGTGCAGGCTGTATATTTGTTCATCAAGCCATCATGAGGTCCGCACATGGCAGGGTTCCTTCCAGCATGTATTCCTCAGTATATATGGGGACCAACAAGGAAAGATCGACTGAAGTTGTTATTGAAAGATTATTGTGGTGGTGCTTTGAGGCAGCATAGAAAAATATGGAAAAGTCAGATATTGTTCCAAAAAGTAGCCAGAGGCCTGAATGGGAGGGAAAGAATTCAAAGGCGTTTTCCAAGAGGAGCTGCTTAGCCCACTTGGACTTCCTTCTCTGATGAAATCCATCAGAGCTCACAGCAGCCATCATAACTTGGGCAATTAGAACAAAAATGCTGATGCATGTTGTTTCCCCTTTGAATTTTGGACTATATCTCTTTATTCTATTTTTTTTCCTTATGAGGACATCTCCACTACAGTTGCTGCAACAGCTGTATTGTCATAAACATACTGAAATTCAGTAATGTGGACAACCAGTGTACACAGGCATCAACAGAGCTATAATGGTTAAACTAATAATAAAAAAAAGACCTCGTTCCTGTATTCCCAGAGTAATTTGCCTTGGCAAAGACCAAGCACTGGATGGAACTATACGCTCATGAGCTAGCTACATGTTTGCCTGCCAATTTAATAGCAAGAGCAAGCAGGATTTGTGTTCCTTTCACCCAGAAAAGGAAAACTACATTTTGGTGAGATTTCACTATAATGACAGTAGTTTCAGCCCCATTTTGGTTTTAGAATGTATTGGCAGCAAGGCTACAGCTGACAGGACCAGGCGATGCCAGTCTGCTTTCCATAGAAGCAGTAATGCTTCGACTGTTCAAGGTTATATTTCTTCCCTGCCCTGTTTAGAAGGTGGCAGGGGAATCCTTACTTGTCTTGGTGCATTTTCACTAAAATCCCTTACCAGAAAATGTTACTGCAGACTGTGGCAATGAGAATGTAATCTGTGGTTGTTTTGCATAGTTGGATAATTTGTTGGTTTTGGTTTTAAGCCAACTTGTGACTCTCTGAGGCTAGCGCTGCTCCAAACCTTATTAATAGCAGTCCTTGTCATTTTAGAGGTTTTATCTTTTCCTTATTATTCATACATGCTCATTTCTGGATTTGCTAATATGCACTTGCACTTCCTCAGCTTCCTTGCTTGTGGAAGGAAGCGGTGGAAGGAACAGTTTGCACCAATAGCCTGGTTTTGTTAGCTGGGGTTCTGCTTATCCCACGGAATATTAGAAGCGGAGATGAAACTATACATCGGTAAGCCACACCTCTGATTTTTCTCGGGGGAAAAAAGCTGTGTAACTATTCTTAGTTTGTATATTAAGTGTGAAATTAAGCAGTTCCAAGGAGATGACCAACTGCTATTCAGAGGGAGTGCCTTTGTGCTTCTGTCGTCTTCTCAGAGCTACAACAGTTCAGTGTTCTTGACTCAAAGTGTTTCCCTTGGGGTAGTGGAAAATCAGAGCTGAGCAAGGCTGCTAAAAATCCAGGCTTAGGCGTGTGCCTCGTGTGCGTGTGTGTACATCTTGCAGTTCAGTGATGACCCTGACGACTTCTTGAACTCTTAATGACAATGCAGCTGTCTGTTCATGGTGCTAATTAACCCAAAAGCTGATTCCTCCCTCCCCCTCGTTATCCATTCTGTGAATGAGATGTGAAAACAAGACGACGACTTTTCCCGTGCCCTTAGGGCTGTCTGAGCCTGGCAGCAATGACCCTGCTTGAGTAGAACTGAAAGAGCTGCTGCGCAATGGCCCATACTCCTTTTTAATGGGTTATTAAAATTCCACCTTCTCCCCCTCCCTCCAGTCCTGGTACAGTTTGGAGTGAAGGCACTTAGGGGAAAACAGCTGCAGGAATAACTTTCCCTCTTTTCTTTCAGAAAGGCAGAGACAGCTGTTCAATTCGTTAAGTCTAGGGATTCCACCACTACTTATTTAGGGCCTGATCCCCCTCCAGTTAAAATCAGTGGAAAGATTCCCACTGGGTTCAACAAGCAGTTGAAGGAAGCAGCTTCAGGAAGCAGCCTGCAATCAAACAATACTGCTTCAAAATGTTGGAAACAGCTAGAAAGGAAAAAGAGAGTAGGAAGGCATTTGTCACAGAATTGACTTGCTGACTTGCCTGCAGTCTCAAAGTACAAGCACTCAGCAGGCCAATGTTTTACTTGAGGAACAGGTTAAATTAGTGTGTTCATGGTATCCTAAGTTGCTTTTTAAAGATAGCTCTAGTATGTCTATATTCATTTACTATCTGCAGTGTTGACAGACTTTTATCGGCACGGTGACTTAAAGGACTGATCTCTGATATTGAATGCTTATTTTAGTTTCGATACTCTTTGAGATCATAGGGGATAATAGCTAACTTTTTGAAATTATGCCAGTTCTCAGCACCTGCAGCTCTCATTGGTATGAATTTACTTGCTGCTTCTGAAAAATGAGGGGAAAAATGGAATTTACTCTTGCTTCTGTCCTTAGAGCTTCTTGTTGTCACCTCTGATTTATACAGTGAAAGAGGAGTCTAGAAACTTGCTGGAGAGGGTCCGAATTTCTGTTCCATAGAGAATTTTGAAATGGTAGAAATTTATTCAATCTGAAGTATGAAGGAAAATTAAAATATTGGGGTCTTCAGCATGGAATTTTCTGGAAGAAGTGATTCTGATGCAACTGAATCTAATGTTTTAAAGGGTTAATTCAAAATGTCCCTTTTGAACTAAGGTGTCATTTCACATCAACATTGAGACTTCTAATGCAGTTGAAGAGAAATGCTGATTCAGGATGAAAATAGGTCTCAGTTTTTCTGAGAAGAAAAATAAAAACCGGTTGTGCTGAAGTTGATGCTTGCGTTAGAAATTTCTGGCTTCAGTAAAACCATGTTTCCTGACAGGAAAAAGCATTACCAGAAACTTTTCTACCAGTCCTATCCCTGATGGTTTAACAGTAACAGCCTCCCCTTCTGGAAGTGCTGATTTTGATCAGGTTACATGCTGCCTCTCAAGCTGGGAGAGATTCCAGTTCATTAGTCCTCTGGGGTTTATAGTTAGCTTTTTCTGAACGCTGAGAATTCCCTTTAAAACACAAATCTACATACCCTTCGCTTGCTCCAGTCCTTGGCAATGGGCAGTTCTCCTTGGGTTTGCTGCATTAATGAACAAACAAGTTTGTGGTTGTGCTGCTGCCACTGGACTGAGACGAGGTATTTCCCCTTGTGTTTCTGTTAGTTCCCTCCCTGTCAATGTTTAAACATGCTTACACCTGTGTTCCAGGTGCAAGCTTAACTGGACCCCCAAAAAGCTGGCTCTTGGGAGGGTGGTTCATTACTTTGCCAAAATAGTCCTTTTACAGCAATGTCCCGGGAGACCTAGACAGGCAGGAAGCAGTCAGGCTCGGTGCATACCCTGGAAATGATTACCCTTATCTGTAAACATTCAGCAGTGGGGTGTCCAGAGAACTTCTGCCTCCCAAAACAGTTAATGGGCCTTAGAGCATTCAGAAATAGTGATCACTGTGCCAGGGTGGCTGTGAAATGACTATCCAACCATGTCTTGTGACCTTTTGAGTTTTTTTCTAAAAAGTTACAAGGACACCTAAGAAGTGATACCAGAATGCAGGCTTACCTCTCCCAAATTGGAACTTTATGGTAAGTTTTTGGTAAGAATACTTTATGAAGCTCTCAGACTCCAATAGCACAGATGAGCTGACTAGTAGGTTCACTTGAAGTAAGTCTCCATCAGGTTCATATGGTCAGGCTTCAGAATTTCCATATAAAAACCGCTAATTAGCAATACTGACTAGGAATCATAGAATCATAGAAGCGTTTAGGTTGGAAAAGACCTTTCAGATCATCAAGCCCTTACAAAACAGTATAGGTTAGTCTTGGATTTGTATAAATATTTGTTGTGCAAAAAAAAAAAGTCAACAATTGGTGGTAGACAGGCACTGTTAACCATTCAGTGTGTTCTCTGTGCTTACAGAAGTCTAGCTAAGTGTTGTATCCATATCTCATTAATACTTCATTGGGAGTACCAGGATGCATATGAGCGTCCAAGCAATGACACACAACTTCTGGAAATCTATTCTGATTATGGCCTATTGGGCTGTTCATGAACATGAAATTTTGATGAAAAGTTTGTATGAAGGAAGTTTGGGTAATAAAAGAACAATATGGTTATATTGTTTCTTTCTCCACTGCAGTTTCTGTGGAACAACTTTGGCTAGTCTTTCAGTAGGACAGTCAGGGAGTTTCTGAGAAAACTGAAGAACAAAGGTGACTGGCCAGTGTCTGCCTACCCTTTCTGCTGTCTGTGCTCTGTGTCATTGCACAGGGAAAATCCTGTGTCTTCAGAGCCAGAGGATGTACAGTGTGCAGTATTTACGTTACTCATGTAAAGAGTTGTTGCTTATAGATGTTCTTAGACTTCCATGTCTTCTCTTTTTTTTTTTTTTTTTAACCTTTTCCCACAACACATCAACACTGAATTCTTCTGGCCTTCGAGTTCCCTTTGAAGGTCCAAAATGAAGGATGATGTTTTGGAACACAGTTTATGGCAGGGCACTACACAGGATCCTGGGAAGTTCTGGATAGGTGGGCAAATTGGTCAGTGTGAGGTTTGCCCTGATATTGTCCTGACCTTGACCTGTATTCTGACTGGGAATTGTGGTATGTGAGGCTGATTCAGGGCTCAGGGGGGTTTTCAACTTGCTTTAATGAACACTGAATCAGGATCCAAGTGCGATGTCTAAGTCTTTACATGGTGCTCAGACTCCAGCGTAAAATTCTTCATGTAGCTAAGCTCATCTACATAGTATTAATTACTGTGGTTACATAATAGACATTAATAAAATGGGCAATTAGTACATTCCTTAAGCATTATGATAAACTGGAACTGTGTCATGGACACGTCCAGTGTATGTGAACAGTCTGCTGGGGCGGTCAGCTTCTGAACAATTTATAATGGCTCTAGAATGGTGGGCAAAGGTACTGGCTTCTCACAGGAGAAATTGAATGTAGGTTTAATTCCAGGGTCAGGCAGGCCTAATACTGGGTCCTGTCAGGTCCAGTGCAAATAGGAACAGCAGAGCAGCACATATAGGCCTGACCTGGTTAAATATGTATACCTCTTTGGTGTGGACAGCTGCTTAGCCTATCAGTTTAATGCAAGTTTTCTAATGCAGGAAGGAATTTGCAGGCCCACCCAGTACCCTTGAAATCTATACATGTTCCCAAACAGTTCTTCCTCTCTAGCTCCTACGTGCGAAATTGAGTGTAAACCATGTGATCAGTGGAGTGCAGCCTCCTCACAGAATGCTGGCACCCATCCCAGCTGGGCGAGGTGCTGAAGCAAGGAGAGTCCTGTGAAGTAAGTTACTGAAGCAGGGAGTGTCCAGGCCTGTGGCTTTTGACACTCCCTGTTTTGAAAGGTTTACATGAGCTGTCAGAGCTGCCCTATTTCTAAAGTGCAGAAGAAAACTGTTTTCAGATATTTTCTTTAGCAGGGCTTTCCTTCCTCCTCCTCTTCCTCCTGTTGGACCATTTGGATGTGAGTTCCCAGTGTGCTCATGGATTGCACGGTGGGTTAATGAAGACTAATAAATAGGCAGATTTGGCTCAAGAATTTTCTATTGCCTCCTTGAAAAATAGAGTGATGAATTTACTACGCTTGTTAACTCCAGATATCCCACAGAGGAAATCTAGCACTAAGGAGCAAGACATGCCAGTTCTATGTATCTGTCTTGGCAGATGTCTTATTATTATATGAAATGCGAAGTAGCGTTACCAGGTTCAAGCCCTGGACATTGACTGTATATATGGTTGAGTGGTGGATCAGAGAGAGCATCTTTACCCCCTTCCTCTTGTAATGTATGTGAGCAGTCTCTTGGCTGCTTGGTGAAGATAGTGGTTTTGTTCTGAGAATGAGATATCAAGCTGCAACACAGCAGCTTGCAGAAGGAATGACCATATCCCAGTAGAGCAACTTATCTACAGCTTTGCAGGCTAAGACCTTTTCTTTCTCAGCAGAACTGAAACTTCCTGGGAAACTTGCAGTCAAAAAGAAAAAAATGGAACAGAAGGGTGCATCTACACTGCCTCTTCAGCCTCAGATCTCCTCACTGTGTACCCATTTTGATGTATACATAAAAGCAATCTCATCTGAATATTTGCAGCAACAGACATCTCATTTGGACTGTATATTAGCCTTGTTTAGGATCAACAGTACTTTATTCTTTAAGCAGTGCCCTTGACCCAAGGGAGTAAAAGTCTGCCCCATGTGAACCAGAATGGGATTTCTGTGATTGTAGTAGGTTTTTTAAAATACTGCTCAATCCATTTCAGTCACTCTAGCACTCGTTCTTGTAGTTTGTTATCATGATCTGTGGAAATGGAAGATCAGCCTCACTTGCAACTGTATCACTAAATCACCCGCGAAGGACATGTTTTCTCCTTGCAGGGGCTGCTCCCCTAGCTGTACTTCTTTGGGCAATTCATCTCTCATCATATGCTCCAATTTGCTTTCCATGTTACTGCTCACTTGATGGGTTGGGAAATGATCAATGCCAGATGCACATTCCTTTCAGGCAGTAAATGCTCCTGCAGCAGTAAGCCATGTGCACCAGCTCCTTGTTTCATTAAAATCACATATGGTTTCCATTTGCCCCTAATTGGTCTCACTTCAGCGCTGCCATATTCTCCGAGTGGAACGCTTAGACGTGTGGCTCCTTTGAACAATTCCAAAGAGCTATGGGAAACCAGTCTTCTCTGTCTCAGCCTGTCTTCCCCTTGTCCTATATGTACTGTGTCTAGAAGTACTTGATCTGGAAGTGAGGACTGAGTTAAGTCTTACTGCACAAATCTTATGTAGACCAAAAGAAAATGGAAAAGGTGTTTTGAGCTAAACATTGCCTGACCAGCTTTGAGTCATATACTTGTTATTTTTATACACTGTTGTAAGCTGGCTTTGGAAGTGCTTTTGTGTGTTGGTTTTGACAACCATCTTTCCAACACTGCTAACCTTGGCTGAAAGCAGTTTTTTCTTTGGCAGTTGTCAGTGGCACAAAATGAGGCAAAATGCACTCTGCTGAAAACATCCCTTGGAGAGAGGTGCAAGGTGCCTCTCAGCTACGCTCTGTTCATGAGGCACTCCCTTCCACTTGCATCACTTTTCCTTCCTTTACTCTGATACTTGCATACTGCCTTTTGCCTCTAGCCTGAATTCAGCTTTCAGTAACTAGTTAAAAAAATATTTAAGTGGAAGGTTAAAAAAAGCCTGCCAAAAAGGAGACAGAGAAATGGCTAGTTGGCAGGAATGACATTGGTTTCTCTTTTTATTTTACCAGAGGTTTCTCAAAACTGTAGGCATGCTCATTATGTAGTCTGCAGTGTCTCTGCTTATATCTGCAGCAGACCTAGAATGTTTTGTTGATGCAGGCTGTGAGACTTAGCCATGTGTGTAACTTGTGACTCAACTAGCTACACTCTGTGTGTGTTCTAGCTAATCTCTTGGGCCTACCTGGCTTCTCTGAGTTTAGCAGGTGTAATAGGTAGTAACAACAGACTTTTTTTTTTTTTCTTTTTTTCTTCTTTTTGCTTCTCTGTTTATCACAAGGTATTTCCTGAAGCTAGTCTCCCTTGGCATGAAACATACCATCTGCACATGGATGTAAGAGATTCTACTAGTAAACAGATATAAATGCATTTTAGATCCCTCCTTTCTTCCTTCTTCTTTCTGTCTTTCCTCCATCTTCCAAACAGACTGTGTGTGGTGGGAAAGTAAGGGAGTTGACATCAGGAGTTAGATGCAGGGGTAGTGCTGGGCAGCTGAAGAGTCTGCAACCAAATTGCATATAGGAACCTGAAAGAAATGTCTAGAAGAGAATTTGCAGTTTCTTATCTAACAAAGACCTCTCCTTTCTCTCCGATTCTAATGTATTTCAAAGGGAGCTTGGGCTTCCACAGGGTGAGATGCACTGTATGGGCATGGAGCAAAATGCTTGCTACTGCTGCCATCAGAAAAACTGTATCCAGTTAATAAGCTACAGGTGAAATGCCAAGCACAAACCAAGTTCTGCTTGTTTTCTGCAACCTTGCATCTTTAATTTGCGGTCTTGTTGGGAGGATGAGCTTTCTCCCAAGAAAAGCCCTTCTAGAGCAGTTTATACTTTTTGAAGTGACAGGAGCTCTGATGCAATCATAGTCTTGTATGAAAGTTGTATCACTCCTTATTTTGCTGTGTTGGAAATCAAGCAGTACGGCATGTTGTGCAAACAGATTCTCAGTGGCAAGGAAATCTGCAGGGATGGGAAACTGGGTTAATATTTAGCAACTGCAATTGTAATCGGTTGTTTTAGACAGAGCTTGGGCCTGGGTGAAGCCATTTAATTGCCTTCCACTTCTTTGGGTGGCCTTCAAACAGCCTTGCTATGCCACAGACAGGGAAAGTTTTTTGGATCTGTAAAACAAAGGTCAAAAGTAAATGTCATAGTTCTGGTTAGAAAATGAGGAGGAAAGTTAATGGGGTGTCTTGCCTTCCTGTTTTTATTTAGACTTTTATTGTTAGTCAAAATGTTCCAACATGCTTGCTGAAGTAAGCACAAGTCCTTTCCTATGTGATATTTATGTGGCAAATGTCTGACTGGTAGAGGTGATTGGTGTCAAGAAGGTGGTGCTTTTTCTCAGTGTTCTTCAGAGTGCTTTGAAAAGGCAAGAGCTCAAGATTTGGACTGCCAGTAATGGGAGCTAGTTTGTTGGTGAGGGGTATGAGAAGGCAGCAGCCAGCAGTGAACCTCTAACTGAAGTATCTTTTCTTTTTCTCTTGATGAGGTTCTCTGGTGATGCTGTGTAGCAGCGCAGCTGGATTTGACTTCTTCCAAGACAAAGCAAAAGACATTTGCTTTGCTCTTGTAGCTTTGGCTGGAGGTCATGATGGAACGAGGCAGGAGAAAGCTCCTCTACTGTATTTTTTCATCCTTCTCACGCTTTGCAAGAAGTCTTCAAATTGAATACTCTTAATTTGTAAAGGAATTCTATTTTGGTTATGTAGGAGGAGGTGACTTTCAGTACAAACAGATCATCAAACAGACTGGAGACTTATATCTGTTTTTTTCCCTCTTCATGAATCCCCTGCTGTCATCAGCACTTCCCTCTCTGTTCTGCTTTGCTGCAGAAGTGGGGGAATGGGTGAGAAGCTGCTTTCTTGTCCCCCTTCCAAAGCAGGCCCCACACACTTGCTTCTCATACAAGCCTACAGCCACCAGGCAATTTAATGGAGCTTCCCAAGAGGCTGCATGTAGCTGGGCCAGACTTCCAGTCCGAAGGACACAATCCACTTGTAGTTATAGTCCTCTGTTATTAGGGAAGCCAAGAGTGTTGGTAATAATTGCTAACAGATCAGCCAGGGGGATGGGAAAAGGAATGCAGCTCGTGAGAGAGAGTGAGCAAGACAGACACAGCAATTGTGTCTTTCTAGCAGCACCAGCAGCACCAATGGTAGAAAATCTATGTGTAAAAGCATCCTGCCTTGACCAGGTTAGGAGACACCTCCATAAATGCCAGAATAAACTAATACCTCAGTAGTGTGCTAGGTATGCTCAGGCGTCTTAAACACACCAGCTGCCTTAGCCCTGTGTGATGTGAGCCCTCCAGCATGTACCAGCACAGTAAGGAGTTTTTGTGAGACAGGCTGAATGAGACCGCTGCTAGTAAAGTTGGTAAAAAGTTCTCAGTAAATTGCTCTTGGAAGTGAGCCCTTGTATAGTGTTTGGATGAATAAAATGGCAGCCATCCTCCTTGGCATGTCCTGTGTCTAGTGTTAAGGCAGCATTTCCAAGTGCATAATTCTGTTGGGGGTTGTTTTTGCTGTCCGGTTGCTGGTGTAGTCAGTGGCCTCAGGATAGAGGGGGCCTTCCTTCAGCCTCCTGGTCACGTTGCTGCTACCCATATATTTTATTTTGCCACTATTTGGATGCCGAAGAATGGACTGAGAGAATAACTTGTCTCCTGTGTCTCCATTAGCAAACAACATGAATCCTCCACATCCTTCATTTACTTAAATACAGTGAGCATGCATCTCAGCCAAACCTCTCACTTAAAAATACTCACATTGCACACCAATAAAATAAATCCTTGGAACAATAATGAGAAATGTAGCATTTGTTACTGTCCTGAGCCGTTCATGATAATTGGTCACAAGGGAAATGGGTTTGGAGCAAATCCTGGTCTCTAAAGGGTGTGTGCCTCCACTTAAAATGCTGTTTATGGATGACAGCCGGCCCACTTGCATGAAAGCATATCTGGTTCTCATGGTGCAGTTGGGCACGCAACTGGGAGTCATGGTGTTAGGTTGTGCATGTAGCGCTGCCCTCACGTTAAGGTAAGGTCAGCTTCGTGATAGTGTCACCATCTAGTGGCTGGCCCCGATAGAGGACACAGGCTTGGTTGAGCTAAGACAGTCGATGCCTTTGCTTTTCAGTTGGGAAAACTAGTGTGTGCCTGGATGAAGTGACTTGGTAATCACAAGTCTTTTCACCATGTTGTTTCCTCAGCTTGGAAAATGCTTGTCTTAATCTCACGTGTCCAATTCCCTCACATTGGTCATTGGCTGTTTGTCTACTTCTTGCCTCATCAAAAGAATGCCGTCTGCTATCTCAGCTGTAAAGCCGGTGTCCTCTTCTGCTTCATATCTTACCTTTAGGCCTGTTCTTCCTATGAATCCTTGAGAAAATGGCCATAGAGTAAGGGATAAAGTTAAAGAGTACTTGAGTTGGATATGTGTGCATTTGGGCAAATAAAAGTGCGTGTAGGGCCTTTTTCTCTTATGCCCATTCTGATTTGTTTGCCTTTTATAAGACCTCGTCCTGTGACATTTGGAAAAAGATGTGATTTCTGTGTGTATTTGTGTGTATACATGCACATGCAGACGGTTTGTACCACACTAGAGATGCCAGTGAAATACAAACCATTAGCTGCTTGCACTATACTAGTCTTGTGGCAAATCTGAGCCATCTCTGTTTTCCTAAGCACTAAGCTAGTTTACATAAAAAAAAAACCACCAGAAAAACCCCACCAACAAAAATGAAAACCAAGGCAAAGGGAAAGAGATAAATACACTAATTGTTTGTGATACCTTGTTAGATGTATTTCCTGAATCCTCAAACACAGCAGGTTGTTATTTTCTTAAAAACTTTGTTTTTTAGAATATCAACTAAATATCCATTTTTCTTTCTCTTTCCCTCATTTTTTTAATCATGTCAAATTTTGAGAAGCAGTGTATATGTTTTCTCCCCTTTCAATCATGGTATGGCTGCCATGCTTCTCTTATCAAGATTTATATCCTCATCTAATTTAACTTTTCATAAATAATTACAAATCACTCGTGAGACCTTCCAAACTACTCCAGTCCCACAAAGTGACCCAACCTGCAACCCCAAAGTACTGAGAAACATTCATCTTGGAGTATTTTCATAGGCAGTACTTCAAAGGAATTGTGGTTTAAAAATATGCAGCTATTTTGGTGTCCACTTGTGTGGGATAAAGTTTCTCATCAGTAATAGCAGGACTGTAATATAGCTTCAGGGAGAAGGAAGGAGTTCAGGGGAGCAGTCACAGTACCTTTTGCCTTATTCTGCTCAAGCAGTAGGAGCTCCCAGAAGTAAACAGTTGACTTTGTTAATGTAACATGGACTGAATTTGGAGCAGAAATACTGTAAATTCCTGATGCTTTGCAGAGGGTGAAAAATTCCTCTGGCAAGTGTGTATGGCCCCTGCTCAGTTAGGAGTACTGTTCTTTTATCTTCTGACTAGGTGTGAAGAGTGGTCCAGCAGTGTAACTGGTGAGCAGCAGTTTGAAGGAGCAAAGACAGGAACTGGGAAACATGTGGCTGCAGATCTGCAGCTTGGAACTCTGTTCCAGGCAGATTTACAAGTGGCTCTCATGCATGGAGGCTTAGGGTGATGAAGCTGGACATGCAAGAACAAACTCTGAGCAGTTCTGTCCATCCAGCATTTCTCTCCAGTTATCCAGATGTATCTAATCCTCAGGGGGTGGGAATTTAGCCTCACAAAATACAGGGGGTAGACTTAAGTTGGAGTATCCTCTGCTCCTTGGCTAACAGCTTGACTTTTCCTTTAATATGGGAAAAGTGAGGCAGGGTGGATTCTTTGTTCATTCCTAGCTGTTTCATAAAGGAAGGAACTTACCTAGAAAAGTTATCATTTGGGTGATGAAGACAACTTCTCTGAGATACAGAGGGCTTTGACCCATTTACAGAAGGCTTGAAGTGATGGCCCACACGAAGGTTTTTTATGGTTTTTACTAAGTAAATTTGCTTGGATGGTTGTTCTTCGCTAACTTTACTGGGGAACAATGATACGAAAATACAGATCCTTCCACCTGCTTACAAGGGTAGCATTAGTTGAAATTGAGATACTGTTAGGTGCTGGAGTAGATGTGCATTTTGAATCTTTGGTCCTGTGGTGAAGCTGTTGATTAGTCCATAAATCAAAGCTGGCTTCTTTCTGAAATGGCTGTGCTACTCTAACTAGAAGTTAAAGGGCTGCCAAGCTAGCAGTGAAGTACCTGAAGAAAATGGGTTTTTAGATATTTTGTCAGCAATTGGGAATGTGGCTGTCATCTTTTATGCTAACCATGTTCTGGTTTGGAAACCCTAGTGTTCTGCAATATTGCCTTTTAGTATCTATCTTATCATTGTCAATAAGATTTTAGATTTCATTGTTGATTTCAGATGTGTTGGGCAAACACCAGGTTTTTCAACCTCTTATCAGTGTTGCAATAGTGTTATCAGATATGCAGTAGATGAAGATAAGACTTCTGACACCCTTTGCTATAGACTCCAGCATTAGTGAAGCACCCTAGAATTCACAAAGCCATAAAGAAATTGCGTTCTTTCTCATTGACCCTTAGGCAGTCTGTTTTTTGTGGTTTCACTGATGGTGGTAGTGGTGGTTGGAGGCAACAAATGGAAGAACTTAGTTCTTTAAGGATATTTGGAGTCCTAAAGGACATGCTTCAGTATAGCTACTAAATTTTGAAGAAGGGATTAAATCGAAGTCTGAACAACTTGTTAAATAGAAGAATCAATAAAATTGTACTGTCTTTTACAGCCATTGGATAATAGAAGTTTGAAAAAAAAAATTAAGAATTAAGTTTTCCGCTCAATGAATGAAGGTTTTGTTGGTCCTTTGAATCAAAGACAGCAGAACTGTCTTACCTAGTTTAAAATTTATTTGACAAGTCTGGCTGAAGCATAGGATATAACTCAGAGCAGAGTGAGTTTGTCTTCATTTTACACCATCCTCATGGAACAAGTTCCAGGAACTGGTGTGTATAACCAGACCTGTCTCTTCCTTTAAATCTGTTCTTCAGGTTATTCAGAAAGCTTTTTGCCTCATTAATTTGGTCTAGGTAGTGAAGAAAAACTTAGCCTCCTCTTTTTCCCATTTCTTCCAGTGGGCTTCCACAGCTGTTTGAAAACTAAATGAGCTAAGAAGCAACAAGGTGCTTGTTTAATGTCCTATATACCTAGCAAAATGGATCCCTGAACCTTGTTGCTGCTTTTAGATAGTGCTGTAATGCAAACAATAACTCATTGGTCTTTCCTGCTTGCAAAGGAGTACCTTCACCTCTTTGTCTCCCTTCCATGCCTTCCTGCTTTTTACTGAATTGTTTTCTGTGATGAATTAATATGATACATTCAGCAAAACACAGATGAAATGCTGCAGAAGATTGCTGTGAAAGCAGTACCTCTGTCCTATGCAGGGAGTTATGAATAGGACCTTCGTAGGCTCAGAGGAAATGATGCATGTGGTCCATTTTAGTTGCTGGATTTCAGTAGTCTGGAACCATTGGGCCATATATTCAGCAGAGGTGCATTGTTTGCAATAGTGTACTGATACAAGCTTTATACAAACATATCTGATATCTCCACAAAAAAGGGGTTTCTGGGGGATTTATATATAACTACTACATTGTCAGTTGTGTTATGAGTATGTTGCATTCTTTGGATTATTCTACTGGAATAATTTTCATAGCTCTTGTAATGAGAAGCTTGATGAATAAGATTTTAGGTAAGATTTGCTTAGTTATATTGTAGTTTTGATGTTTCTCTTGATTGATGGAATTTTGAGTTCCTTGTTTAATTTTTTTTGTCCTGTTGTTTGTATGAGTGGCGTTTGGGGTACAGGGTTTTCTAGCAGTGATCCTTATTCTTCCCAGGATTGGCCTTCTCCAGTCTAATTATCTGCAGCCCTTGTAAAAATTAAGCCACTTCTCGTGCTCATATAATGTGATACGATTGTTTGAGGGGAGTGGACTTGAGGTGAATAATGCCTGCCCTGTCACTAAGCTTTGCTCCTCTATTGAGATGAGGAGGTGACTGCAGAACTTTTTCAAAGAGGATCAGTGGAACAGTAGGGTTTTTTGTGGAGTGCCCCAAAAATAGATGAGCAGGAGAACTCTTCGTTAAGCACTGTAAACTACCCACTAGATCCATCTGAATGACCTCAAAACCTTATCTATGATGGCTTGGGCTCAGCTGACATTGCTGTGGTGTGTCTGTGGTACAATGGAGGTATCTGTGTCAGGCTGGATGCTGTGTGCACGCATTCACACACACTGCCCCTTAGTATCCATGATGAAATGAAGTGCAGTGTATGTGAGCTCTGACTGATGGGTCAGCTTTAGTTTGTCTTCCAGGTGGCTTCTGGCTGGCCTGGCAGCTTTCGCTGTGGGCTTGATGGTTGCTGAACAACCTGGTTTTGCACAGTAGCTATTTGTTCAAGGGAGCCATTTGTTGGGAGTTTTGTGGTATCTGAAAGGTGGCAGCTATAGTGAAGTCCCTAGATACGGGATATTCCAGTGTGCTGTACTGTATTGTTGTGGTTATTGGGAACCTGAAGCTGCATTGGGCACCCAAAGAACAATTGAAAAGTAGTATCTTGTTGAACGTCATGCCATATGTTGAGAGTTAAGACATTAAATACGAACTTCACCCAGTGGCTTGGTGCAAAGATTTTAACCCGCCTTGGTCCCAGCTATAGTCTGCTTTGCAGATTTCACTGAGATTTCAACATAAATAATGCTTGTTCTTATTCTTCACACAGAACTGGATTTCCTCTAAATAAATACTTGCTTTGGCATCCCATTTTACATGCCTTCATTGTGTGTGAGATTTAGAATAAATTGAGAGGAAGGTTGGCCTGGAGTTTTGTTTTATTTTACAGAATAATTTATCTAAGTGGCTTTTTTGAAGTGGAGGGTCTAGCCTAAATGTTTTGTAAATTATTTTATAATTTGTTTTATTTTTCCTCTCTTATGACAGTGATCCGAGCTAAAGTTGTGGGGAAGAAGCTCATGAAAGATGGACCATTTGGAACGATGCGATACACAGTCAAGCAGACAAAGGTATGTTTGCAGACATTTCACATAGGCTTGTAGATAGGATAATGATTCTAATTAACATGTGATGGCTAACAGAGTTTGCATACTTAAAATAACAGCACTTCAGCTTTTCATATTGGTCAGCCAGAATGGAAGGTAACCAGCAATTGGTAGAAATTTGCCTGGAGAGGAGAAAGGAGCAGGAAGAGGTCATTCCTGACATACAGTGCTGAATACCTGAATTCTTCTTTTATTTTAAAAACTTCTGGTAGGAAAAGATGCCAGATGGGCTTCTCTAGATACTGGAGTCCTGTTTGTGTTCAAGATACGCTGTGTTAGACTGTGGAAATGCAAGCTTTTCCATGCAGCACTTTCATTAAATTCAAGATGTGGTGGTGGTAGGGGGTCTGCCAGCCTTGGGAGAGTGGTCCTTCATCTCTTCTTCCCTTGCATTCTTTGTGACCACCAGTTAGAATGATGGCATTTTTTTCCGTGTACAGAACAAATGAAACTCGTATAGTGAAGTCTTTATATAAAGCTAAACCAAACACTGTAGCTTTCAAATATCAGCTCAGAAGAGCTATAAACTACTGACTCCAAGGTGAAAAGAGGTAGATCTCCTACACCAGTTGCTTGGTTTCTCTAGTTCCTCTCTTCAAAGCTCTAATTTTTTGCTGCACAAACTGCACTCAACCTGCTGCTTTAGATCTAGATTTTTTTCTTAAACTGACCCCTTGTTATGTAATGCTAAAAATCAGACCTAGATTGTTTTTCTTGGCTGTGCCATTCCAGTCATAAGACTGGTTTATGTCTTTAAAAAAAAAAAAAAAAAAGGAAAGGGAATGGAAAAGCTTGGCAGAGACTGCAGAAATCTGAAACATATTAGACAAAGTAAAGGTTCAGAAAAAAACAGTCACTTGCCTGCCTTGTAACAGTAACTCTCTTTATAAGGCAGTTTATAGCTAAGCACGAAAGCTGGGAGGAGGAGACGCAAAGCCTGTTTCATAAGCTGTCGCAAAACCACACACGTAGCCAAATCTGGTCCTGGCATGGCCCTTCCACTAGAGTGGAATGCTTGTACTTTAAATACAAGGGCGTGAGGTTGGGCTTACTAATTTCCTTCATCTTAAAAATGTTTTTTTAAGATTCAAAAAGAAATATATGTATTTGTTAATTAACTTGTATTTGCAAAAAAACTGGCTATGTTGGCAACAGTGAGACAATGCTGCCACTCCTTTTTTTTTTTTTTTTTCCCCCCGATGGCTGTCCCTGGCCTCATCAGTCTTGCAGCACTCTGTGCAGTTCTTGTCCAGCTTTGTCATTCTCCAACTCAGCCAGTGTATCCCACTTCACAAAACTATTCAATGTCCACATGCTGCAGTGGCTTCATCAACTCTTTTTTCTCTGATTTTGTCCCCGTCGGTCCAGGACCCCTACTTTTTCTCCTGCTCAGTTCCAAGAGTTTGGTGCTTCCTTTCTAACATATGACCATGAACAGGGTCCAGTGATGATCTAGAATAACGGTAGGCCCCAAAATGAGTTATTGCCCTTTACCAACCATAACGCTAGCCTCTCTTGTAACTAATGATACAGCCTGCCCCGTTGTCAGCCAGTTAGCTGCAGTGTCAGAGATCTCTGGAACAGCATTAAGTATTCCTCCTCTGACCTGGGAGTTTGCAGTAGTGTCCCTGCTATGAATAGGAAAGGCTTCTATGTGTCTGCTGGCATGGGGAGGAGCATAAGCCCAGAGAAGGTGAGCATGTTGGGTGGAGCAGCAGCCACTGTACCATCACGATTGACACCATCATGTCAATCTTTAAATAAGACGCCTGAGCCTGTTCAGGCTCTTTTCATTGATTTATTCTGCAGCACAGGGCCAGGGTGTTTACAGCAGATACTGCAGTAATCTGCAGTGTCCTCATGCTGAGACCACAAGAGAACAATTGCCTTTTTGCAGGAGCAGTTCCACAGTGTTTTGTTAGGAAGCTATGTGTCCAACAAAAGCAAGAGTGATTTTAAAGGGGAGATCATGTGTTGGTCAAACTGCCTCTATGCCCAGTACATAGATGGTGGGCTGGTGAGATGTTGCATTGCACATTTAACTGTGACCTTTGGCAGGAAGGAACCTGAAGCAGTCAAAGTGCTCAATAGAACTGGAATGTCCGGAGGACATAGTTCTTGATAAACAAACAAACCAAGTGTTGTCTTTGAAACCCTGCTGTCTTTCTGCTGAGCTTAGAGACTTCAGTATAAAGACGGATTCAGCTCCATGCAGTGAGGGAGCTCAGAGTGACGCAGCAAATCTCTCCCTTGCTCACCCCAATGAAAGCTGACTGTCCTCCTGCTGAAAAGAAAACTAAGGAGGCCTATGGCTCTGCACAGCTGCATGGGAACAACTCTGAAGATAAAACTAACATGTCAGTGTTTTTTGGCCACCTATAAACCCATCTGCACCTGCAGATGAAAAATAAACAGGCCATTTAGTCTATCAGTGTGTACTGAATTGCCTGTGAAAAGCATTGAGAGCCTTAAAAGGCAACAAACAATGTTTGTATTTCTTTCATGGGTTCCTTGGAGTTTGCTGTGGCTGATTCTTGCTCTCACTAACACTCCTGAACTCGTTGCTGAATTTTACCACTAAACCAGATTGGGGCCTGGACTGGAGCACAAGGTCAGCCCACAGGCACAGAACAGTGCCAGGCTTTCTAGCATTCAGGTTTGTTGTCTGAAAAGGCCTTGTGCTTTTTCAAACACCCTCTGCCTTCCCCCACTGCTTTCTCAAATAATTTAAGAATATTTCAAGATCACGTGTCAGAAATCTGCACAGGACTGATCTAACCCCTGCATGTTCTGTGATGCTGCAGTGCATTCTGAGAATGGCCCAAACCTATTTCAGGAAACTACAAAGGAAACAAGGAGATAAGATATTTCTACTCCATGTACACAAACAGTCCTGGTTGACCATGGCAGCACTCTGGACAGGCTGCCAGAAGCAAGGAGGCTTTCCTTGGTTTGTTGCTAATCTGTAAAATGAGTCTAAGGGGTGAAACCTGATAGTCCCCAAGAGGAAAGAAGTGGGGTGGGATTAATTTAGTTTAATTTTAGACAGACTAAAATGAGGTGTTGAGTCTTTCGTGCTCTCTTGATTGTCAATGGAGAGAGACAGGAACCATCAAAGTGTAATTCAGCCCACCAGTTGTAGACAGCTATTTTAGGATGGGCTGAGTTGTTCTGGAGGTGCCTGTCTTTGGCATTTGACTAGAGAGGATGCCTAACTCATATGAAGTGCCTGAATTTTAGGTAGCTGAAGGTTAGGCAAGATGACTCTAAGCCTTGGTATCTAGCGTGACCTCACATGGGAGGGATAGAGGGAGGAACATTGTATTACAGGGTGAAGTTAATCAGGCAGCAGGAACCACCACAAGATTTGCATGTGCATTTCTGAGACGGTATGGGGGCTGCTAAGGGGAATGCTGACACAGCTGGAAATAGAGCAGCACTAGCAGGCACCACCATGTGACGCTTGCTAATACTTTGTTCCCTGTCATTATGCTTCCAAAAATACACATTTGTGGTGACAGGAGGACTCTGAGGGTAGCAGTTACGAGAGAGGTTAGCTTTATGGTTGGTTTTCTTCTGACTGGTCTAATAGCACTTCAGGATATTTTGTGTATCCAAAAATAATGCTTAAGGTATTGTTTTATCTGTTTTGAAAGGGGGCACCTGTAAAAGATTCCCCCTTGCCAAATTTTCTTTTTCTTCCCCTGAGAACCAAGGTCATGGTGAATTTTCTTTAGTCATCAGAGGATGAGGCAAGCCCTGTCTGCCCCCAACACTGGGTCAATTAGCATGACAGTTGCTAGCATTGATGAGGGTCCCTGTGGGGTGGTATGAAGTGCTTTTTGAGAGGCTGAGCATGCTTCCTTCAGCAACCCTGACAGTGCTGTCCCTGATGGTAATGTGAACAGGAAATTAGGTCCAGGAGTCAAAAACCAAACCCCAGTTCAGCATCACTAGTTACTTAATAGGCAGTCATGTTGAGCTTGGTGATGCAGAAGATGTGAGGAGTGATGACTGTTAAGGGTCCTGTAGGAAGGGCCTGAGCACCTTCTCAGAGGAATGATTAGTCTAGCTTGTAGCCCTTTTTGCAAGGGGGAGAGTGGGTTCAAAGTGTGCCTGTGTGCATGTGGCCTTTATAGCACAGATATTTAATTAACCCAACACTACTTGGAGCTTAGTTAGCACTCGAGTGACAGATCACTTGTACTGCACATGCACAGCATACAGCTCTCTGCAGTGTAGATAATGCATTGCCTGGAGAGACTGGGCAGCCCCAGCTGTTATCTTAGCTAGTCTTATCTGCTTAGATACTGTTATCATGGCTTCTTGGTGTGACGCCCACTAGAATGGGGTCTGACCATGTGATCTTTATACTATGTGCCTTTCCTCACACTAGCCTTGTGAAACAAGGCAGAGCTGTTCTACAGAGGAGGAACAAAAGTGTACTGAAGGCTAAATAACTCATCCAAGGACAGAGAGGATGCTTGTTCCAGAACCTAGATCTCCAACTATCTTGAGTATAATTGGAAAATCTGAGTAGATCATCCCATACCAAGAAAATTGCAGGGGTAAAGTAGAGATTAGGCAAGGTTCGGTTCTTCCATATTCATTGAAGGACTTTGCTCACTTATGAACACAATGGTGTATTCCAAACACGATCTGTGAGCTTTTGTTGACACAGCATCATTAATTTAAAAAAAACGCTCTCCTTGCATATTTGCTGGGTGTAGAAGGCAGGCTGGAAAATTCAAACCCTTTAGCATGTCTTTTATGTACACAGCAGTGCTGTTAACTGAGTTGTGATACTGTTACAAGATTATGCTGATTGGGGTAATATAAGGAGGAAAAAAAAACCCTGGCAGACATTCCGTGGATGCCCAGAAGACAGTTTGACCTCAGCATAGCAGAATTAGTAGTTTTTTGGTTTTTTTATATGCAGTATCTGGGCCTAGCATAAAATCCATTAAGTCAACAGGCATCCTTTCACTGACTTCATAGAGGTATGAATCAGGCCCCTAACACCAGAAAGAATAGCACAGATTAATTCTGTAGAAGAAAAAGGTTTGTTTTTAAAGGAATGGGGGGAATAGTGAATGATGAACAACTGGTGACACATACCCTGGGATAATAGGGGACTTCAAGAAACAGAATACAGCATGGAGGAGAATGCCACCACTCAGGTGACACAGCAGCAAGGATCTATATCTCTGGGATTGTTTGGGATTTTTTTTTTCTCTTCTGCCTCACTTTAATATTTACAGTTAAACTGAATGTGAATGTGCTGTCTATCAATAAAGCTGACGGAGAAAATGATAGGCTGGGAAATGCTTTGAAACTGTGATTCTCTCTGACTCCTATTGTTTTCCTTTAACTTTTACACACTGGCCATTCATGCAGTTGGTGGGGAAGAAAGAGAGACTGAATACTTTGAAAAGATAACTAAATTTTAAAGATGAAATTTGAAAGAGGAAAAGCATCCTCAATGTTTCAAAATTAGGATATGTGTTATTGGGTCCAATGTGTGCATGCAGTGGTTGTTTCATTGCTATGCACAGACTTCATTATCCTCCTAACAGGCATGCATGAGTTTCCCTAAATTGCAGTGGTAAGGTCAGGTCATATAGGGACACATGCTAATTTCTGACTGAATCCAATTGCCAGTATATCTGCGGGTTTGTATTTCAATTAAACTGAACTGTATGTGGGCTTCCACTTAAGAAAGATTATGAAAAAGAAGGAGCATAGAGGAATTATGTATAGATGGTATTTTCTTTATGGTGCCTGTCAGTACCAGGCTAATTTTAGGAGATGGGGTAGAATTCTATTTCTGCATTCATTTAGTTAGAGAAATGTTAAATCCTTGCTGAGGTCAGCAGGCATTGTGTATGCTAGGTGTTTGAGAAGGAAGTGTCTGGCTTGATGACTTAGATCAAGCGCCAAAGGTTTGAAACTTACAGCAGCAGCAACACTGGAAAATAGGGTCATTGTTAAAAAGAAAAATGCCTTAGTTCGGAAGAAATTGTTTAAATCCCATGAAGGAGGAAGATTTGAAACTTGAATTAATTTAATTTCTCCCTAATTATGAGCTATATAAAGAAAAAAATTCTTCAGGGTGTTGGCAGAGCTTCCAATGTTGGTGCTTTGCTCACTCAGTGCCACTGGAACTAATGCGAGTGGGGAAAAGTGGTCCCTGTGCGGAATTGCAATGGCTTGTTAACAGGTGGGTATTCTCTACCAGCAAATGTGGTGGGGAGACTTGCATCAGAGTCCAGCTAGCGCCATTAGCCCTTCACCCTTGTAAGGACTAGAAGTTCACTGCTTGTCACCACAGTCTAGGAACATAGATTATAAAGAATCTGAGTGAAAAGTCATCATCTTAAGATGACTTAAAGCATTTTTATTTGTTTCTCTAGATGTACAGGGGCTTCCAGATAATGCCACATGTTCAGTACATCTACACAGAAGCCTCTGAGAGTCTTTGTGGAGTCAAGCTGGAGGTCAACAAGTACCAATATCTGATTACAGGTAAAGGACAGTGTACTTCTTCGTAATCAAAACCTCTTCTGTTCTATACATACACCTGCTAAGGACATGGGCAGCTGTGTAGGCAGCTCTGTACACAGCTTCCCAAGTGTTGAGGTGGCCAACAGTATTTTGGTGTTCAGTATTCTTTAATGCTGAGAGTCATTTCACTCTCTAGATTTCCCTCTCTTTCCTCAAGTACCTCTTATAGCCAGCCATGTTGTGACAAATACGCTGTATGACAGTCCACAACTGTCAGTTCATACCTGAGCTGGCATGTCTGTCACAGGGAGCTGGTTGCTACTCAGCTGCACCAGACATGGGAGATCCCATTTGGAATGAGCTGGAGAAATGCAGGCTGCTGAGGTGGGGGGATGCAAGGAGAGAGAGACGTGGCAGTTGCCAAGTCTTGTTTCTAGTGAAGGTGTCAATTCACTTAGTTTTGCTCTGTTGTTGAGAGGAGCTTGACAGCATTGCTCACCTGCATGTTGTTGCTGGTGCTTACAGCTGGCACAACACTCCTAACTTACAGAAGTGCTGTAATCTTGCTGGCCAGAGATTCCTGAACCAGTTAATAAAAACAAAGCAGTTGCTGAACAGTGACTGAAGCCAAACATATTGAGAGCATTAGCAATCTCAGGAAACAAGAAAAGTGCTTGAGCTGAGAAGTGCTAACTTGTGACCATGTCTCTGTTTTCAAGGCCGTGTGTATGAAGGGAAGGTTTACACTGGCCTTTGCAATTGGTATGAGAAATGGGACCGGCTGACACTGTCCCAGCGTAAAGGACTGAATCATCGTTATCATCTGGGCTGTGGATGCAAGGTATGTGCGTCTCTAATTAGGTGGCGTTAAGACATTCAAACCCTAGAATTCTGTTTCCCTTGGCTGGTAATACTAATGATGCTGGTGAACAACCAGGAAGAGAAATGGAGGACAACAATTTTTACAGGGAAAAAGTAAAGCTCAGCTTTAGTGTTGAGACCAGAGAAGAGACAATCAAATAAAAATGCAGAGTCTATGCCTTTTTAGTGCCCTGTTGGAGTTAAGTGGGGTTGGGGAAGGCTTTCAGAATCCATGCAGAATCATTTGCAGGTGAATGAAATCAGGTACCAGAGGCTTGGCAAGATATGTCCAGCTTTTTTCCTGTGTAAACATTTTGAGTGCTTAAAACCTCACAGCCTGGCACTGGCACTAAGATTTTTGCTCATGGCCTCAAGCCTGCAAAAACATAGACACAAGCTCAACTTTTCTGCACCTGAAAAGCCCATTTGACTCTGGAATTAGCTGTGTATGTGAAGCTAAGCACATGCTGATGTGCTTACTGAACTGAGGCTCAATTTTGGGCTAGTAAACAAGGCTTGATTGAGGGAGCGGAATTTTGAATCCCTTGTCTCTGGTAAAAAGACATGTTCTGTAATGTTGTTTTTCCATGTAGCCTTACCTGATTGCTCTTTGCAATTGCAGATTAGGCCCTGCTACTATGTGCCCTGCTTCGCCACCTCCAAGAATGAGTGTATTTGGATGGACATGCTCTCCAACTTTGGCCACTCAGGATACCAAGCGAAGCACTATGCCTGCATCCAGAGGGTGGAAGGTTACTGCAGCTGGTACAGAGGATGGGCGCCTCCAGATAAAACAATAATCAATGCCACAGATCCCTGAGCACGCTATCCCTTCCTTATCTCCCCTCTCCCTTACTTGTGGCTGATCTTCCTTTGGACACTAACTCTTACCAGATCATGATGATGACAATGAAATTAGTGCCTGTTTTCATGCAAATTTTAGCACTTCGAACACTTAAAAAAGAAAAGGAAAAAAAAAAGGAAAGAAAAATAGTCTGTGCTACCTTACTGAATTTGTAATCACCTTTTCCGTGTTTTGATACCACTCATTTTGATCAGACAACATTTGAGAGCTTACTTTTGCACACCAGAGGGAAAAATGGGAGGGGAAAAAAGAGAAAAAAAAAAAAAAAGAAGAAAGATGGAGCTCTTGCTCTCTTACATGTACCATTAGCTATAGCAATACAATCTCTATTTTTTTAGGAAAACAAAAACCTAAAAACTGTGCCAATTAGGCACTGTATTCTATGTGCTGGCTTCCTGTCACCCCTCTTCATGCACTAAGTGCTGAAAATATTTGAAAGAAAACAGGTTTTATTAATCAGATTGGCAAATGAAACAAACTGAAAAGAAACCTAGCATAAACTCTGGAAAAAATGACATCCGAAAGAAATCCTCCTTTATGGGAGATTGGCAATGTGATTGACTCCAGCAGTGGGAGAATTCACCTGGTGTGTCTGACCACATCATCTGGTAAAAGCATTGTTGACTGATTGTCCTAGCTAATTAAGTCACAGTGTGAATGCAACAGCACATTTGAAGTTCTGGCTTTCCCCAGAACAAAACAGAGAGTATTTTGTATTTTTGTTGTTGTTTAAAAAACAAAAGCCCCATCCCCTATATTCAGGGAGGTAAATCCACCTACAGCAGAGCAGATGAAGTGCTGTGCCATCCTGTTTTGAGCAGCATTGGCCCCTGAAATTTTTGCAGCTTAGCTTCACCAGCAAAACTAGCTTGTGAACACCTTAAACCAAACATGCAAAAATATCAACTGTAAATCAATCACATGGAAGCGGAAAAGGGGAGACTTACTAGAGCTCTTACTATAAAAAAAAAAAAATCTGTTGCCAAAATAGTGTTTTGCTGAACTAAGATGTATATACACATAATGACATAAGCTATTTTTGACAGGATGTGGGGTTTTTTTGGTGTTCTAAACAAAAGAATGATTTGATTGTGTTTTAAAGACAGAAATATTGACATTCCGAGTCAGTGAGTTGTTTTTAAGATATTGAGGCTCCAGTGTATCTGCAATAGTGGCTACAGTCATTGTTTCCTCTGTACCTCCTTGCACCACGGTTCCTCCCCTGCAGCTACACTAGCTGCATATGTTTATATAGTGAAAGGAAGTGGGGGGGGGGGGGGGCTAGGCAAGGAAAAGTGGTCTCCTAAAAAGTGCTGGCTGGGATCATAAAATTTCAGCTGCCCAGAGGATTCCTTCTGTGTCAAGTGCTGTGTTTCCCTCTAGGCACTGTTAACCATAGCTCTGTGCATGTGCTCATACCATATCCTGCAGTGATGTGGGAGGAGGAGCCTTACTGTCTTGTGCTTTGCTGTTGACTGGAGAAGTTTTTCGTTCTATTTTGTTTTTTATTAAGAAAACTATAATATAATTTTTCTTATCAAATAAAAGTATTTTAAGTTTTAATGATGGTGAACAAGGGGTGCTGACAAAATGGGTGACTGAGTTTTGGATGGGGAGGGCTTGGGCAGGGAGAAGATTACACTTAACTTCATTTTTGTATTATTATGATTATTTATCTTAAGTTTCCATATATCTTCAGTTCATTCCACTTAGCAGAGCTGCCACCAGCAGGAAAAAGTGTTGCAGTGATTCCAGCCCAGGGGCAATACAGCATTTTACAGTCAGTGACCTCAATTACTGGAGAGTTGTTTGGGGCCTCTTTGCCAAATGGAAAGAAAAGGGTGTCTGAGATGGGCCCTGATGCATTTTTACGTTCCTTGCATGCTACCAGAGCTCTGTCAAACGTACATCCCCTGAAATGCCCCATTTACTAGATGAATTGTTTCAGCAAAAAGCGCATAGCTTCATTCTTAACATGAGCTTTAAAGGGCATTTTCAAAGAGTTAATGAAGAGGTGCCTAGGTCTGCTGTGTATTTTTTTTTCAGCTGCTCTGAGTGGCAGCGCAGCAGAAAACACACTGAAAGTCTGTTGGATTTTCCTGTGATTCAGGCTTGGAAAACTTTTCAGACGTCCTCTTCCCTGTGACTACTCCTAAATTATGGGTTGGAGATGAGAGGGAGGATAGGGTGCTTCACAGCACCCATCATAGGATCATGTGGTGGGTCAGAATGTTGCCTCTTTTGGCAGAGTACGGGGTTGGGCTTTGGGCACAGTGGAGCAATCTGTTTGAGCTGTACACGGCTGACAAAATCTCTGAAGGTCACTGAGGGCAGAGTGGAGCCGGCCTCGCCACCCTCACTGTTTGCATCGTGTAGAGTTGGCATCGCTGGAGATGGCCCTCCTCATGCTCAAGGCGACTCCGCAAAGCTGACGTCTCTTTGAGCTGCAGCCACTTTTCATGGCTTTGGAAGGCTAAATGAAAATGCCCCTCGATGCAGTGAAGTGTTGATTTCAGTTTTCATTGAACTGCAGCTCTGCATGTTTTACCTGTCACTGATTCATTTAGCTAGCTGAGACATCACAGTATTGCACTCAAATTATTGTGAAAACATTTGCATTCTAATGCTATGAGGACTTGTGTCCCTAAGTAGGATATAATGTAGCTATGTGCTTTGTAAACAACAAAACAGCAGATGCAGTACCAGAAAATGAAGCGTATTCCCATTTTATATTGCAGACAGTAAAATATTTCTGAGATGCAGACAGCTAGACTGGCAGGGGTGGGGGTTTGGTAGCAAATCTTTCCCCTTGCTGTGTAAAGAAGCAGTTGTTAAGGCTTTTTGAAAATGTGGAGCCAAAAGGAGGGGGAAGAATCCAGTAAAAATACATTTCTTTTGGGAGGCTTCTTAATTTTGTTTCTGTGCATGCTATCAGGGACATGTAGTTCTTGGGCTAAGCTTTAGCTTGTGCTTGCATTAAGAACCTGACTGAAGGCTGCCTTGAAGTGGGAGGGAGCCATTAAATGGATTGAACAGGCTCTAAATCAGACTCAAAGACTGCTTCCTTTCTATCTGCTCTCCTTCTGTCCTGCTAAGGCACTTCTGCCTGCCAATGGACAAAACTCTCTCTGTCATTACAGCAGGCCGTGCAATATGTGGGAACACCAGGCATGGAGATGTGAGGAGGCAGGTGCGAAGTTCTCCCCAAAATGTTAGGCTATGGAGCATACAATGGCCTGCAGCAGCATGAATATCTTCCTGTCACCTCTGACACGCTCCTCACTTCACCCCGTAACCTGAGGTCAGAGGAGCTGTCAATGGCACAGCTGATGTGAGCATGACCTTTGGACAAGTACAGGATGAGGGCTTCCCCCCACCGCCCTATGCTTTAGATACACCAACGTTATTACAAGTACCTTTTAAAATGCATAGCTCATTTCTAGACTGTTGCTGTTCGCTTTGTTATTTATAGATATTTTTCCTTATTTGCTTGAGAGTATTTTCCCCTTTAGAATTATAAAAAATACGAAAAATAAACTGAAGGTTTGGGAAAGATTCGATTTGATTTTCCTTTTCCAAAATGGAGGGGGTAGAGAGCAGGAGGAGATCTGTGCATGGAGTACCTTATTCAAATCCTCCTGTGGGAGACTTCCTCCTCCCCTATATGGGACAAAACTGCCATTTCAGGTCTAAATTTTTCCATGTTTTGAAGAGTTACATGGCCCTTTAGGTAGGACTATTCTAAAACTGAAATATATCACCATATCCCAGTCATACTTGGCCGGACTGAAATGCTACCTCAGGGTGATGGGAAACATGCTGTTGTGTTTTTTACAGTCAAGACTGTTTGGAGTAAAGGCCTCCATGGGAACAAGTTTCCATTCTTTCAGATGTCTCTGAAAGTATATCTTACTTATAAGGTATTTTATACCTTAGAAGGGTAGAACCAAATTTAGGGAACTGCAAAAATTTTTTGTCTTTTTTTAGAATAAGTGTCTTTTGGGGCTCCCAGTCTTGAGAAAAATCTTTAAAATCCACTAAACATTTGCTGCTGCTTTGCCTGTACTGGCTTCTCATTCTCTCTGACACTGTCCTTCCTTCATAGAGCCACTCTGCTGTTCCTGATAGTCATGGAAACATGGGGAGGGAACCAAACCCGTGTGAAAAATCTTGTCCAGAAGGAATGTATTTGTTGCTAAATTTTCTAGCACTGTTTACAGTTTTCCTCCATGTTATTTATAAATTTTATATTCAGTGAATGTATATTGTCTTTTAAGGTAATGTTGCATAATGTTCACTTTTTATAGTGTCCTTTTATTCTAAACAGTAAAGTGGTTTTATTTCTATCACAGACATCCTGTCTCTGCTTCACTTATATTAGTTTCTGTCCACTTCAAATGTACACAAATAGATTTGCAAGTGGATTTATTCGTTTCCTTCCCTTTCTTGATACCGTTTTATTGGGCCCAAAGCAGATATTCCACCTCTGGCAAGTCTTGCTCTTTGGCAGAGATCCCTCCAGCAGTCCCTCCCTCTTTTTAAGAGGTTGATCTCTCTAAGAATTGTTATTGGGGTTGTAAGTCCAGGAGAGGCAAAAAAATCCCTTTTGAAGCTAATGTATCCCACTTGTTAACTGGCCATAGGGGGTCACTACAGAGCAAGGCAGTCATTATGGCTGTCATGCAGCACCAGTAGGGCCTTATAGAAGAACAGTTGCCAGATTGCTCTTATTTCCAGTAAACTGATCGCTGTGGGGAGGGTAGAAATGTACATGCCTGTGGCAAAGGGAAGAGAGATTCATCTTTCGAATCTTTTCTGCTGTGAAATGTCTGAGCCTTCTGTCCTCTCTTTATATTTACTGTTCAAGGCTGGTTAAAAACGCCCTGTTGTCATGAGAAGGAAGATTCAGAGAGAGTTCTCAACTAAATTAAGATGCTCACAAAAATGGGCCTACTGTTAGAAATTTCCTTTATATCACTTTTACTTTAGGAAAACCTCTGTTCTCTTCACGGATGAACGAATGAAACAGATTTTTCAATCTGTTCTATGTTTAATCCAGAGGTTTAGAAAGTAAGTTTTGGACATAGAAGGATGAGGATCTCTTATGTGAGAACTTCATTGCTTAAAGTATATCACATTGCAAGGAGGTAAAACCATATTACTAGTTATAAACACTTCCAGGGGGTCAGCCATCAAAGGACCACAGTGTATTTTACAAGTGCTAGCTGGTACGGCTTGAAAATGCCTCCAGGAAAGGGAAGAAAAGAGCAGGGAAAAGGGATCTCTATATTCTTATCTGACATATGGAGAAGCTGATGCACAGTGGGCAAGCAACTTTCACAGGTATTTGGTGGAGTGATGACTGCAACGGAGCTTGCTTGGCCCAAGCACTTGCCCTCTCAGCCTCTCACAGCCCAGGATGTGAAGATGCAGCTAGAAAAGATCTTGAGAAGTACGTAGATTCATTCTGTGAGGCAGACTCCCCCACCTGGGAAGTGCTGGCCTGAATTTGCCCAAGTGGTTTGTTGCTTCTCTAAATGTTTGGAAAGTGACTGATTTAAACCAGATTAGTCAATCTTGCATATCAACAATAGCGTTTGTGTTCACATGAGATTATCTACAGTTTAAAAAGGTTCCTGTATTCTTTTGGAAGTAAGCAATAGCGCCTGCAAGGAAGCAATAGAATCTCCAAGTAGGTGGTCAGTTATAAAGATGACAAATATGTGAAATTAAGATCAGTGCTTTGCTAAACCAAACTACTGTGCTGGTAACAAATGCATTTACATGCTGAGAAACCAAGAAGCAGATTTCCAGACAACAAAATAATGCTAAAAGTGCTAGCTAACATATTTGCAATGGCAACCTTAATCAAGTCTTCCAAAAATACCATTTCTGAAGTGATGGTCACACAAAGTACAGCTGTCCTGAAGCATTACATATGTCACAAACCCTCTTTATAAATCAGCGGGAATTAAATGCAACAGGATCTGTCAGCTAATTTGTTTTAAAAGTGTGCAACAAACTGTCACATAGTGTTTAAGGACCATCCATTTCTTTATGTCTTAAATGATAATACAACTCTTACCACTGCATTACTTGAGTGCTTCACAGCACTCATGGCTGTACTTACCTCCATGACGTGCCTGTGAAGTATGGAAGTGCTGTTATCCACATAGCACAGGTTGAGAAACAGAGTACTGGAACAGTACAATGAAGGACTGACATTTCAAGGTATTCAGGTACCTAGCAAGCACCGGTGGGATTTTTCACAAGAATCTAAATGAGGCTTCTTTTTGACTTTTGAAGCTCGCACTAGGTGCCTATATCCACCATCAGGTACCTACACCCTATTATGCATTGTGGTTGGCCCACAGTGTTGCAACAAGTGTGTGGGAAAAGGGGGGTGGGGGGTGTGTGAATGTTTTTGAGCCCTAGTTTGACATTTCAACAACCCTAATCTCCAGGCTACCGGTGCTGCTCGAGTTCACAATCAAGTATGGGAAATAAGTTCAGACAGCCAATGGCTCACATGAGGGGTCATGGCTCACACAGGGTCTCATCAAAGCCTCAGCCAGGTGAGAAGAGCCACTAATTCATGGATGTAAGTTGGGAGCAAAAATTCATGAAGGACTAGCCACCCTTTTAACCCAGGGAAACCAAGAGACATGAACAGTTTTAAACGAAGCCACTCGCTTTGCCATATTCTCCAGGACTAAAGGCACCTATGCAGATCTCTTTGGAAGGTGCCCTAAGAGTTTGGTACAGTGCCCAGTAGCCACACAGGGCACTGAGTGTTTAGTTGTTGACAGGAAGACTAGACCCCAGAGCCACTGCGCAAAGGAAACATTACAAGCTGAAACAACCTCTTTTTCAAGAACTCCAATTTGCTTTGAGTACCTAGTCAGGCTGATAAACGTTTCATGGATGGCAACCATGTGACGGACCAAGCAAACTGCCGCTTTGAAAAAAACATCTCTTATGGCCCATGTCCCAAATCATCAATGTATTTTCAACAATTCCACAAGGGGAAAAAATCCACTTTATCTGAATGAAGTGATTGCTTACTCTAAGGGATGAGCTTTTGTTGATTAGATTTTACAATGCATTTTTGTTTTGGTGCTGAGCCTGTTCTAATTTTTCACTTCTTCAGGGTCTGTATGGGATCTGGGGGAGGGCTGGGCAAGAAGGAAAAGAGGGTCCAGAGCACTGCTTTTTGCATCTTGCTTTTAGCTAGTAATTCTCCAGAAGTAAAACTGAGACTCTTCCCAGCATTCCCACTGCCATCTCTTGTGCCCAACTCACATTCATTGCTTCTCCCCATCCACCCTATAGTCAGAAGAAAGCAAAGGTACTCACCATCTGCTTATGGCTTGGGAAGAACGTTTGCTCCACGAGGGGAAACTTCTCAGGACCCAACGAGTTGAAGATTTTAATGAGCTGAGAGAACTTGGGGTGAGGGTGGGAACAGAAAAACAGACACAGTGGATGTCAGTGGCTTACTGTGTAGCAGGTAAGTGCTTGTAAAATGTTCTGATACTGGTGAAGGAGGTGGGAGAAACATGTTACGCCTTTCCCACCTTGCTTTCTTGACCTAAGAGCAGCAAGAAAATATGATGTTGCTGGCTGTATTTACCCAGGACCAAGCCAGCCTGTGTACACAAACCTTGTACTAAGAGAGCAGAGACATGTTTCAAGAGCCAGAAGGGGATCAGTTTGGGTTTAGTTACAGATCTGCTATGTACAAGCTTTGCTTTCCAAATGTGTCTGGGGATAGGGTGGGGAGGCTCTTCTTGGTAGAGGAAAGGGCTCAGAGGAGTGACCAGGCAGGAAATCAGTGCTACCACGCCTGAGCAGAGACAAAATAAATCAAAGATCTCCCTTGGATCTCTGCACCACAGCCAGATCAAAGCAAGGCACATATACTCGTTGTGCTGAAGGGAAGGAGAATTGCTAAGGAACACAGATGACTAGAGGACATTGCCCGTGCTACCTGGTTTGAGTGTTAGACCAAGGAAGCATGAGCCCACCGGCAATCATAACTGATGTCTGTTATGAATCAAGGGTCTCCCAACAGGCCCCCATGCATGCCAGGAGAAAGGGGAGATCATCTGCTACCCCTGTCCCATCTACTGGTGAGGTCTGAGGGAAGGACCAGTCTGTGAGGATGGTATCTAGAGAAAGCAGTATATTACATCAATGGGGAAAGCAACAGTGCTGGTATTTCACGTACAAGGGTGAACACTTGCGTCGTCCGAGCCTGTCAGCATGAACTTCACCATTATCACCACTATTATAAGATGTTTATCATTCAGGGTTGTGCCCAGCCACACACAAAGGTCCCCATGGTAGGACTGAGTTTTGATTTCAGTTCAAATTCCTGCTCCACTTCGGCCATCTGTGAAGCGAGCAGACTGTACATTGTCTGCAGCCTCCCTGTTCAATCTGTCATTGATCAGCTAAAAACCCCAAAACTATAAGAGAGAAACTTAACCATGACAGCAAATGTTGCTGAAGCAGGATTGGTATACCAAAGAGAATAAGAGGTGGTGTACATATATACCAGAAACCTTCTGGATCTCAGGAGAAACTTAGATTCTTTACAATCACACCTCTAGCCACTCTGCTTTCTCTCTGAAGAGGTGCAGCCCCATTACCATGGACAATTCTGAACTGGCAGTGCTGTTGGTGAAGTGGTTAGACCTGCAGCCTTGCAGAATGGGGAGTAAAGCTGAATGAGGTAGCTCGATTATTTTCATGGACATTAAGAGAATAAAATGGTTGGGGATTGCTTCACAGATAAGGATCTTGTTTCCTGCTGAGCTGATAGATGTGACTGAATTCCCCATTGATGTCCTATTTGCAAAGTAATTTAGAAACTGAATCTCATTTCCAAGCCCCCTGGAATTTGGTAAAATCAAGGTAAATTAATAAAGGCCTCCAGTCTGGGCCAAATCTCGCTGTAAGTGCTTTACAAAAGTTCCTTCAAGTTCCCCATCAAAGCTAGGGATGCATTCATCTCGAAGGAGATCTTTGTGTCACCTGTGTGACAGGTGGTAACACGGAGGGAACACACAGACTAAGGGAAGAAGACAGACATCTAGGGAGCAAGGGAAGGGAAAGAAAGCTCTCTTTCTTGCCAATGGTATCGGCTGCCTAATCTTACGTGTTCTGAGCACTTCTGAGCAATGACTGAAGCCAGTATATGTACCAAACTGCAGCCCCAAGGTTACGTTGCAGATAAAGAGAGAGCTACTGAGAATGTTTTCTGCTGAGTAGCTATGTTAGGGCTCCTGTCCTGGTTACTGGGTTAGTCTAAGCAAAAGCATTTCTGTATAAGAAGTTGAAACTTCACTTGGTGGTGAAGAAATACCCCTTTGGGAGTTGAAGGGTGGTATGTGTGTAAAAAAAAATGCAGCCAGCGTGTAAAAAAATTGGGCTGCAAGGTGTGTGCTAGTCCCAGGACACACGCTGAAGGGGCAGCTGCCAGCAGATTTGCAGACAAATGCAAAGAATCCTTTTCTAATCTTGTAGGTCAAAATGTGGCATTTAAGCAAACCCAGGAAACATCAAGGGGAAGCATATCCCATCACTAACACCATCACCACCTCACATGCATCAGCAGATAAGAGAAAAACTCCCTGTGTAGAATAATTATCATTGGCAAGGAGAGTGTTGATGTTGGGGAAGGAGGACAGCCTGCCTCTCTTAACTACTTGCACTAGCCCTGCACAGCCTAGAGAAGAAAAATAAAGCCCTGTTTTGACTAGCAAAGTGAGAAAACAGGGCTTAAAAGTTAAACAGAATGAGACAGAGACAGGGAAAACACTCTGGATGAGAGCAGCACATGCCCCTCACTGCGTGTGCATGCAGCCCTGGCAAAACCTGGATGCCATGTTGTTGAGGTGACATACGTTTATCCTAGGAAAACAGCTCAAACAAAATAACTGGAACAACTGTGCAGCTGACAGACAGCACCCTGACTTGTTCCTTAGGCTTCCTTTTGAAGCATACAGCTCTTGGCTGTTGCTGAAATAACAAGTGTTTCAGATGGACAGAGGAGAGACTCAGCCATCTGGGAGCCTCCTCAATGGGCCAAGCCTGCAAAAAGGTCTGACTTTGGTATTGACCCAATTGGGACAATTACCTCCTTTTTTTCCTTTTTTTTGGCAGTTGTTACGACAGGATATTGGCAAAGAGACACCCATGTTACATGGTGCAGCAGCCTCTTAGATACCTGATAGCAGAGCTCAAGTAGCACCTCCCAGTGCATTTTATATGTGTAGGAATGTTACTGTCAGCAGCTCAGCTAAATAGAAGTGCCCCTTCCACATTTTGGTATCAGTTCTTACTTTCTGTGATCCCACTGGTTTTAGTGAGATTGCATCCAGACCAGAAAGACAGACATGGGGCAAGGCAACGTGGCACAGGCTGGGTTTTAAGTGAGATGCCTTGCCTGGCTGGTTGGACATCAGAGTTACTTGTAGGGAGTCTTTACAGAGAAATAAAAAGATCCATTCAGAGGATCTCAAGGCCTTTTGCATATTTTTAAAGTGTCTAGGTCATTAGGGGGCCTAGATCCCTTGACAGTCAACAACAGTTTGGCTGGCAGATGACTGTCATCAAGACTTTGTATTTCCTGCAGTCTTACAGATGGAAAAGTTGCCTTACAATTACGGGCATTACTGCATGCAGTATGAGTACTACTCTGAGCATTGTTCCCACCGTATTTTGTATTGTAACTTTTATAAAACAAAAATTATTATTAGTGGTTGAAGCATTGTGTTTAGGGTGCTTGTAGCATTATTTCTCAATAATTCTGGGATCATCTTAAAACTTAGGTTTCTTAGATGTTTCTCTGCATGTGATATCCCCCTGAATATGTCTGTTTCTCTTTCAGAAATGCCTATTTCAAACTGTGCCTGTGTTTAATGCAAATTTTAACCTCTGAAGAAACTTGTGTATTGCATACTGGAAACCTGGCAAATGTAATTAAAAAATGGGGCTGCACGTTTGAGTAAACTCAAGCCCAAACTCAGCTGATTGTAATTAGAGTTGCTGAGAAAAAACATTGTTGCAAATTGCCAAGGAAAAACAGTCTCACTTCCATCCCCCTCCACAAAATCATAAACATTTCTACGAAATGGAACCATTTTTGGAAAAAATAAAATGGGACGGTGAAAATCACATTTCCCAGGGGTATTTAATTTCATTTCTTCATGTATCTCAACTGTTTTCTAGGTCCAAAAAGTTTCCAGTAAGCTTTGTTAAGCAGATCCCTTATTTCAAGATGCCTGTTTCGCAATCAGAGTGGAACATGCACCAAAGTGGTCTGTCCCTATCTCTCATTTCCCAGTTATCACAAAATCAAAATTTTCTGATTCTGCTGCCAGTGAATCTTCCTGCCCTCAAATGCCCCAGTGCAATCTCTACCTCTACCTTCAACGTGATAAAATTTCAGTGTTGCCAAATACCAGCTCAGATCCCATCTGAGCTCTTAATGCATTAAAATCACTCATTTGGGGGGTGATGTGTGTGGGGGGGCAGTAGGGAAAGGAGGCATCCTGCAAACCTGTTTTAAGTGTTTACAAGTGGTTTCCTTGACTCCTCTGGGAAGGTTGTCTGTGCCAGCTGTATTCCCAGTGAGGAAAGCATAGCACAACCAGACCCAGAATAGCTGGAGCCAAGTTACTGATGCAGCCAATTTCTCCCACACTGCCTTGCCAGTCCTGCTTTTGCTTTTTCTTTTTTACTTTTTTTTTTCAATGTGCTGAGTTTGTTTGTTTTCTTTTATTTTAGATTCCTAAAAATAGGCCTGTCACTTCTTGAGGCCCTTGCACACCATCAGAAACATAATTACAAGGCATGAGTTGAAAAATGTCAACTAAGCCTTGACTGACTCAACCCCAAAATCAGATGTAATAGACCGCATGACTGTCTTCCTCAGCAAAAGCCAGTGTAAATGCAGAAGGTTTTTGTCTGGTCACTGGGGTCAACATGCTTATGTGTGTAGGACCAACTGTTGGAAGCAATGCAAAGGTGTTGTGCTGAGCTGGGTTACTTGATCCCTCTCTTCCTGCCCTTTCCAATCCCAGCAACCCTCGTCATTCAAATAGGGTCTGAGGCCAAATGTGCATCATCTACCTATACAGTGATGTAAAAGTGAGTTTTTTCTCACTACTCTCATTACTGCACTGCAGCATTTTTGGAAAAGTAGACCATGCTTTTGGTCTCAACAAAACCACCCAAGTGTCATAAAAGAGGTGAAAACTGAGAAGACCATGTCTATTACACTGGTAACTTTTTGGTATGAAATGAGTTAAATCCAACACTGCATAGTCATGGAAATAGAAGTCTGAGTCATTACAGACCTCAGCTGGATTTGAAGTACCACTGAAGACTAATAGGATATTTGTTCCCAGGAAAAAACAACAACAAGAAAGACTTAATTAGGTAATGAGGACAACAGTTACCACTTGCTATAAATGTTCCGTCTCACCCCAAGCTATATTTGTGCAATAAGTAAGGGGAATTCCTAAAAACGCATCTAAAAGTTTTCCCAGGGGGTTGGGGGGGGTGGGAATATTGGAAAGTCCTATCTCCTTGTCACATCCATATAGCTTGTAGTCCCCTGCTTCGGACCTAGAACAATGCAGGGAAATTTCCATTCTGGGAGCATCAGTGATCAGAGAGGACACTTTGGAATGAAACTGCTTAGAAGACCCAGATGTGGACTCCAAAATGGTATCAGCATCTGACTTCTTCCTGCAGGTGCTTTGATGGCCAGCCTTGCTCCTGTGTCTCATGATGGCCAGCCTTACTCCTCTGGCTCTCTGGCTCCTGCAGTTCCTGCTGACTTAGAGCTGGTCATAAAACAGGTCTGGGGAATTATTACAGACTTTGATTTAGGGCTGCGACAAACCAATGATAATGGTTAATGGATAATGATAATCTCAGTGTTATCTGAGATTTTTAGGTGAACTTGACAAAATCTAAAGAGCAGGTGAAGGGGGGTCCCAGTGCAAAATGTCAAAACACTGTCCTGTTCTCCCCAGGAGCTGACTCAGCCCAAAGTGTTTCTGAGGTGCAGTCTTTCAAGTTCAATGAACCAACGCTTTATGATAATCTTGTATTTCCTTCTGAAACTGCTGAAAAACTCTACATGTTTTCCCCTTTCCTTTTGCCTCTTTCCCAGGTCTTTCACATTCTATGTTCCCTTTTTTCCTAGACCTAACTGTTGAAGAAATCATCTCTCTACCTTTCTTTCCTTTCTTTTCAGCTGATTTCCTCACAACAAAGCACCACTCAGAAAAATTAGGAAGAGAAGACAAGTGCAGGTTGCACTTCAGCAAGGAGTGGATAATCTTAGACTTAGGCTGGGGCACCTGGATACTACAAGTGTGCATCTAATAAAAGATGCTAGAAATAGTGTAGTTCAGATACCTTGAAAACCAGTAAATATTAATGTTTCTTTTAAGGTAGTTTACCATGTTTTGGTCAGGACAGAGACATGTTATTATTGATCTGGTATTATTAATCTGTTACTGTTAATCTGTTCTGCCTTACAAGAAATCCAGGTGTTACTGTACTGTTAGCTGTTTGTGACACATTAGAGTCTGGGACAGGTGAAACATCCTAGTCAGGGTGAGGAAGTAACAACTTGATATGACTAGAAGCTGATAAAGGAGCAGTGCTGGTAATTTTTTCCCCCAAGAATTCCCAGCTGTATTCCTAAGGTTGTTTAGATGTGGTTTTCACCTAAAGAGATGACTTCCTATGAAACAGACTGGAAGCTGAGTTTGGTGCTTTATCGGTACCAGGTATCTCCTTTGCAGTGTTGGCATGCAGTAGAGCTGGAATAGAGTCACTTACCACCCAGGGCTTGCTGCAGAAGTTGTAGATGGAGTAGAGAGAGTTGACTGTGTGGATGCCACCGTACTGGAGGCCGATGATGAGGCTGCGGAAGTCCTCTCCCAGTGCCATGCTGTAGGCATGCTGCCGGATAAGGACAAAGTCTGGCTTGAAGGACCTGGAAGAGATGAGGGGAGTGACGTTTTACTTTCAAATGCTCAGCAACACTTCTAGCCTCTCATTTCTTTTCCATGCTTCCCCTTTCTTTTCATTAACACATATTGCTCTTCTTTGGGCCTCTCGTCAGGGGTTGCTTGCGTTAGAAGGTAACAAACCAAACAAAAAGCCCTAGTCATTAAAAAAAGGGAAAATCCAACATAGCTACAAGTGTGAGAGCTTAGAAACGGGCCAAACAGATTTGCTACAGTTTCCATGTCACTCAGGCATGCACAGGAACAAGCCCCAGGCGGAGCCAAGGGTCATAAATTTACTGGTGGGGGGATTCTCTTTTCTTTCTAAAAGCTTGGCCATATTTGGCAAGCTCGTTGCAATGTGCGATGCAGATGAGGGAGCAAGTTTGTTTCCTGATGATTGAACTCGATATTGAAGCAATGCCCAGTGGGTGGGAAGATCATAAGGGATTTCAAAAAGCTATTGTACACATCCCTACGTTAACATACATTCCCCCTTTAATCAGTTTACTACATAAGCAGCACATCCCAGGCTCTTATGGCTATGAGTCTACAAGTAAAGGGCAGGCATGGTAATGTAATTAATCAAATGAGCAGAGCCCCTCATCCAGTGCTGTGACTCATGGTGTGGACTTCCAGAATATTATTTAGTAAGACTGGAGCTGGGACTCCTATGGTTCAACAGCAGCATCTCTCAGCAAATGCACAGAAAAGTGAGGCCCTTTCTAGGTAAGCCAACAGGCAACGGACTATCTTTCAAACTGCGAGATTTCATTCCTTGCCGACGCTGTGTCTTCAGACCCATTCAGGAATCTCTGGAAACAGCAGCTGGAAAGAAAGTGTTCCCAAAATGGAGCTCAGCAGTTCATTCTCGAAGGGGTGGAAGGGGCTTTTCCACTGAAACAGGGGATTATTCTGTACTTTAACAGAGGTTGCATCAAGGACATTGGAAAAATTTCCATGCTGTATTAAAGTTTTTCAGAGAAATGAGCTCTGTAACCAGGTCCCATTACCTCACTACCCTTGAACATTTTCCTTGCTAAGAGACTATAATTTCTATCCTTTGGATGTATGAGCTGGAAATACTTTAGGTTTATAGCCCCTATTTATATTTCCATCATTCTGGCAGGGAAATCCGAGATGGTGACTCTGGGCCAGATTGTGGCAACAAACACTGTATACAAAACCCAGTACAGCTTTGTTGTTTTAAAGCTGTTCATTTTGTTTGTTGGCCTTGGGCTTTTGTTATCGCCCGAGACATGGTGAGGAGCATGCTCTGCTTTTGTGATGCAAGAGGCCAAGCTTTGGAAATGTTGTGATTCCCTCCCATGGAGTATTTTTAAACCCAGGCGTGTTCCCTAATGTGCTTGGCACCAAAGGCGGTGCTTTCCTCCAGCAGCGAGATGCATAATGAGCATCGGGAGGGCTGCACTATCACTGTGCAGCTGATTTATGGACCTCCCTGGTGTCAATGGGGGTGAGGCAAGTGGTGACCCCCTGCTGAGAAACAGCAAGTAAATATAAATCTTGGAAAGCTTGAGCTGCTCCATTCTGCTGGACTTGCCATGTCAAAAGTACTCCAGAGGCAGGCACAGGTCCTCAGGAAGGATTAATCAGCTTCCTAGGACCAGGACTCGATATCTGCACTGAGTTACTAAATAGTTGTGGTGCCTGGAGGGGTAGGAGCTTCAGGCGTGTCCCTCTTTCATTCAGCTTTCTGAGTGTGTGAAGAAGAAAATGGTCCCTGTTACAGCTCAAGTCTTTCCCCAGACTTGACTTAGGGAATAGCATTCACTGGGGCTGCACAGTAGTGGTTCAGACCATTGCTCTGGTCTCCCCAGAGGAAGCGGCAGTATTTACCCTTGAACATCTCCCCCAACACCCCAGAGTGAGGACGTGGTGCTGTGGTGGGGAGGAAGCATACAAATGAGCATGGCCAGCTCAGGGAGGGGAGGACACACAGTAGCTGGGAAACTGCCTTCAGTGGCTTTGCTTCTGCCAGCCAAAAGTTTAGGAAAAAAAGCTCTTGTCTTTTCAGATCCTGGCAAAGGAAGAGTTTCTCAACTTAGAAGATGGACACAAGAATACAGAATTAATGTAGAAAAGCCTATTCTCAAACTCTACATCGTGTAGGAAGGCAGGGCACTCTCTCATGCAGCAGATGAGGAGTGAATCTCTAAAACGAAGGTGGACACTGAATCCCTGTTTTGAGCCGTGGGACAATGAGGATGTTCCCATGGATACTGAGAACAAGGCAGAGGAGTGCAGGGCCTGGGACTAGCTGCGAATAAACATCAGCTGGAGAGCCCAGGAGTCTGCGAGATGTCTGTAAGAGAGAAACAGAGACCAGTGGCAAAATGTGAGGCGAGGGGCTAGGAAGGACAGCAGGCAGTAGAAAGGGAAATGAATAGTCATGGTAGGAGTGGCTGCGTGAAAACTGAATAACTGGGGTATCAGTGATCTGGTAATTGCTTCACACAGCGATTCTTGCTTTTTTGGTAGAAGATTGCTTTTGCAAGTTACTGCTCATTCTCAGAGTGTAAAGCTTAAGCTAACATAGCGAGCCTTGGATTTGGAATAGCTAGTGGCATAACTGTTTTCTTTGCTAGTTCAACCCAACCCAATAACATCTCCCATGACAGAAAGTGGAAATCCTTGGCGGACAGACAGGTTAGGCAGAAGTCCCACATTTGAAACAATGCTGCCAAAACCTTTGGGTAAGCCAAACTCAGTAGCACCTACTGTGCTGAGGTCCTAAAGCACTCAAGTCTGGCAGAACTAGGAGAGCTGTAGCAGGAGCATGTACCTTTCCTCTCCACTAGATCTATCCAGCCAGCGTTTAGATGACCACGAGTGGTCTTAAATAAAACTGTACCTAGACCCCTGCTAAAGACAGGTCATGGGAATGGGTTTGGTCACAGAAAGAATACAGGAGAGCCCATTCAAACATCTAATGGACAGGGAGATGGGATAGGTAAATGGAACTAACAGTAAACCACAGATTTAAAACATATCATTAATAAATTGTGCTCTGCATGTTAGTGCGGTGCCCTTCCTGGGCTGTGTGGCAGACACCTACCTGAAATTGTGACTCATCCTTAACATGATAGCCAGATGGATGAAGCTTCCAGGAGAAAGCTGTAGCCCATCTTTGGCCACAGCCCATTTACAGAAGCCCTTTCTCAGTCCCCAAGAGCTCAATTCTCATTTAGAGTTTGGCTCCTAGCACTGCCTGGCGAAATAAAGGCCACTAAAATGCATGTAACACGTTCCCAGAGTGGTGTAGAGATACAAGAATCCTTTGGTTTTTTTAAAAAAAAAATCCAGGGGACTGGAAAAATTTCATTTTCAGATTGATATAGCTGGTGAGATTTCATTTTCTTCTGGAATGGAAATGTGCTTTCCTTTCAGCTCATGTTGCCACAGGCAGTGGCCTCTGGCACACATGGCAGGAGCCTTCCAGGGCTCCAAGTAGTGCACAACTGAACCGGCCATCCCCAAAGGGAAGCAGTCCCCCACAGGTTTATGTGGCTTTTCTCCCTTTGCAGTAGTTGCCTCCTTGTACCATATGCTAGCACATGGCAGCTGCTCAGCCTACCTCTCCTGGCAATTGAGGTCAGCCAGTGATTACCAGAGTCAATCACCCCCGGGTGATGACGAGTGTCTGGCTAGGAAGCTGCTAGTACTGCCAGTCCTGAGCCTGGACTCTGATACTGCAGTGCAGGATGCTTATTTGCATTTAGCTAATTCTTTTTCAACTTGTTCCAATGTATTTTAACAATGTCTTTCTTTCTTTCTTAGTGGTAAAACTACACTTCAGAGACAAAGCTAAGTATAAAGCCTGGATCCAAAATACCTAATAGGAAGAGATCTGACTGCAGAATATAATTTCTTAGGTTGAATCCATGTACCCTTATATCTATGACAGCATAAGCTGTCTTGGAAATAGTTTTGTCAGAAATGAGGGAATATAAAACAATTTAAGAGATTCCTGATGTTAAATATGGAAGTTAAATATCTCAGGAGCAGTGGTAGCTGTTCTGGTGACCACATGTCTAACTTCTCTAATTAAGAGAAGAGGATCAGCTCTGAAAAGATCATCAATAACATTTGTCTGCAGAAAGCAGGTCCCCATCCTGCTTTGGGGTAGAGAAGACGATGACAGCAAATCCTGCTGGGAGTTTTCATGCCTTAAAAAGATTTCCTATTTCTTATTTCTGCATATAGCTGTAACTTTGGCTTGCTCCCTGGTCCTTCAGCTTTTCTCACTGAAGCACAAAGAGCTTCATGGGTATGAAAAGAACACACAAGAATAGATTATATTGTCAAAATACCTTTTAATGATCCCTTCCACTGTGAATAATCACCTCCAGCCAAAGGGTAGACCTGCTTTATACTTTAGCACCATGATGGGTTTAGAGAGCTTTTTGCCCATGCTATGGGAGAAGGATGGGCTCTCCTGCTCCTTTTCTTAAAGAGTGGTGGTCTTTCGAGAACTTTGCCCTTCATGTCGATAGAAAAAGATCTTCCCTGGACAATGAAGATGCACATCCTCACTTCGGGTTCTGTCTACCCTCCATTATTCAAGGAGGCTTAATTCAATTTTCTGACCCTTTCCTGTGATCAACACATTTGGACTAAGTTCTCTTCCAAAGCCTTTGGTATCTGGCATGACATGGAGATGGAAAAAAATGCATAATTAAGCAATGTGATACAACAAGCTTTGCATTACTGGCAATTAATGGAGCCTTCAGGCAAGCTTCTGAGGCACAAGTCCAAGCCATAAATGGCTGCAACTACCTGAGAAGTGCAATAATCCCTCCAGCTATGCAGTGCCTCAGGTGTCTGAGAGCTAATAGAAAATGGCATTTACAAATAGGAACAAGTTCTTTTTGTGCTTTACTTGGGTGTTAATAGTATTCTTATTACATTACTGAAAAGTAATATGAAATCTATGACATTTTCACCTATCATGATGTTAGACAATGTTAACTTGGTTGTCATAGTAAAATGGGAAATTCACTAAGAAAAAGATCCCATTTCAGTCAAAACCTCATGTCATATTTTCCACAGAAAGAAGCAAAACCTGCTGAAGTTATTCAAAGAAAGAATGAATGTGATTACTTATATGAATACGGTAACACAGAGCTGGTTTTAGAGAAACAAGAAAGCAACACAGAATAAAGAATGACCTCTCTTTACCAGGCTGGAGGAGAGGAGCAGGGGGTCTTTTGCAACACTGTAATGGAGAATGGCTGGGGAAAAACCATGGGGTGTGGGTGAGATCAGTATAGCAAAAGCAGCAGGAACCAGGAATCATGATTGCAGTAGGACCACTACTGCTATATGCAGATGAGGACACCCTGGAAGATGCTCTGATTTGCTTCTCAGCCACAGACCAGTGGTCAATGAGCCATAAAATCACGTCACACACTCTCTGAACTGTACTGTGGCCGTCTCCTAAGTCTGCCATATATTTTACTTGTAAACTGATCAACCTTGACAAGGAAAAACATGTGGACGTGGAAGATGCCTCAAAGTAGTCACAAACATGCCTGCCAACAGCAGCTTGTCTTCAAATGCTTGTGACCCAAAGCTTTTACAGAAGGTCATCCAAATACATTCCAACATCACAGAATAAAGTCACAGAGTAATTTAGGTCAGAGAGGATCTTTGGAAATCATTTGGCCCAACACCCTGCTCATTGCAGGGCTAACTTTAAAGTGACATTAAGTTGATCAGGGTCTTGTCCAGCCAAAGCTTGAATATTCCCAAGGATGAAGATGCTCTAGCCTCTCTGGGCACTTCTTCCAGTATTTGACTACCCTCACTGGGGAAATTTTTAAAAATTTTATATCTAATTAGAATTTTACCTGCTGCAACTTGTGTCTGTTTTTTTCTTTTCCTTTCACTGCACACCTTCAACAAGAGTCTGGCTTCATTTAGTTGCCTGAGTCTGGCTTCCTCTTAGTTGCCTGATGGCTGTAGGTGGATCCCCCTCAGCCTCCTCTTACAGCCTGAACAAAGCCATCTCTCAGTCTCTCCTTGGGTGTCTTTAGTCCAGTTCAATGAGCTTGGTGGCCTTTCACTCAACTCGTTCCAGCTTGTCCACGTCTTTTTTGTACTGGGGAGCTCACAGCTGGACACAGTACTCCAGATGTGAATAGTGTCTTGTTAGCTACATGCTTGCTAATACTGCCCAGTGAGCCATAGGGCTACTTTCCCACAAGGGCACACAGGACCTGCAGGTCCTTTTGTGCAGAGCTGTTTTATCTCCAGCTGCCTCCCAGCAGTACTGGGGTTATTCCTCCCTCACCGCAAGACTGCGATTGCCCTTATTGAACTCCATGAGGTTCCTGTTGGCCATTTCCCCAGGTGTTGAGGTCCCTCTGAATGGCAGCTCTGCTCTCTGGCATATCTATCACTCCCCACCCTCCAATTTGTTGCCACCCATGAGCTTGTTGAGGCTGCACTCTGTCCCAATATCAGGTCGTTAATGAAGATCCACCTTGACCAGTATAGGGCAGGTGCAGCAGGACTTGGCTCTTCACTTCTCTGTTTGCCGTCTCCTGGAAGAAGCCTTAATAAAAACCCATGTAGAAAGGAGATAAATTAAGACAGGATTGGGGAAAAAAAAAAAAAATAGCCAATCAAGACAATCTACAACAGTCTTTAATCATTCTTGCATTCAGTCCAGGATTAACTAATTAATGAGTACTCTAGGCCTTGGCAGCACATTTCTCATTGGAAAGAATTACTGTAAATGTGAAAAGGGCCAGGGAGTAGTTTAGTCTCTGAGATGCTCCCCACCCTAGTCTGCTCAGAGTGATTTTTGCTTTCTGGCAGCTGCCTGCACGCCAAATGTTTTCCCAATAACTGTCAGCATCCTGCCTGCACGTCGGCTGGGCGCCAGCTGCTGGGGAGGTGAAGGGGGACATTTTTCATCTGGGAGATCAGTAAACCCCAAAGGGAGAAGCAGGCCTCCAAGCAGCTGTTTAGCAGCAGGAGCTAAGGTGGAAGTAAATGAGAATAAATACATAAATAAGCACACCCCAACATCTCTCCTTTTTTTTTAGCTCCTGCTCAGGCAGGTGAAGAGGGGGGAGATATTTAGTGAAAGATGATGGTAAATCATCCCCCATGTGGAAATAATTTCTTGGTTTATAAATGTTTACTGGAGGTGTTAAATTGCTTCATGTGTAACTGCTGCTTGGCAGGGTCTACCCTATTTGACACCTTGTCCTAGCCCATTGTCTCTGCAGGGTATTTTGGTAAGGGAAATGGTCGTTTGGCACGTTGATATTTTGCCTAAAGTGCACTTTCAAAAGCTTACACACTGTTACACACAGTTCTCCATTACATTTACAGATTGCCATGCCATCAATACAAAAATATTGCCCAAATGTTGCTCAGTGTTAAATATATAGCACATATTGTACTATACCATGTGGCACATTCTGTGAATCTTGGGAAAACCGCGCACTTAACATATTTTTCCATCTGGCTTCTTGAAACCTAAACTCTCCCAATCAGTTTCTCCCATTTTTTTCTCCCATCTGCATCTTTGCAGAAATTTTCAGAATTTTGCTTTAGAAGCAACAAAAAACCCAGAAAAAGACATTCTAAAAAAGACTCCAATTAGATCAAGACTTAAATTAAAAAAGACAGGGACTAGACAGAGCCTAGGGTTCCGCTTTGACAAAAGCTTCCTAGAACATGAGAAGCTGGAAAGTGACTTAATGCCTACCAATATGTCCTACATCAGTGTCCAGGGATAGTAGCTATTCCCATGACCTCCCTGGATATTATCGCTGTAGAACTGCAGGAAACCACCAACTCTTGTGAATGAATTGTCCTTGAGAGACAAGAAAATATCCATCTTCTAGCAATGTGCAGCTACTGTGTGGTGAGAAAGCATGGCCTCTGTAGGTTAGAAAACCCATATGCCTCTTTCAGGGAGCAGCTTGTCAATGGCCCTGTGGGGTGGGTGAACGTACTGGGACTCGAAAAGGTGCAGTGGGCAGAGGACAATGTCCTCACTGGACTTTAAAGAGTCTTGCATCCTGGAGCAGACACATATTTTTTAGCCAGAGTACATGTCTCCTGGGGTCTGCAAGCTCTGAATAGCGAGAAAACACCTGCTGCTGGGCTGGCCAGTTTCTTCCCCGTTCCTCCCATGTAAAAGGATTTGCTTCCTCATGCTGTGATTGCACTGCAGCTTACAGTGCAAAAATATGCTTTGGGAAAAAAGCACTTTCAGGTCCTGGTCTATATGGGATGGTGATCCAACAGGCTGCTGTCCTGTTATCAGAGCGCAGAACACAGTAGAAGCACTGAATCAGCTGCAACCAGTGGAAAAATCAGTGTTAATTAAAGGAATGAATGGGCTTGTATGGAGGAATCAGAACATTCACTGACCCCACCACAGTTGCAAGTGACAGGTGCGTATCATCCAGGGCAAGCAAGGTGAGACGTGCACCTTCTTAGACAGACCAGCCAAATTCAGGCAAGGCCTGTAGGACTAAACACCACTCCACAGCAGAGATCCTTCCCCCCAGCATGGCTTTGACCATGGTGCTCAGCTCCTCTTTGCTTTGTGGTCAGTTTTGTCACCTGCCCCCACTTGCCAGCGCCATTACTCCACTCAGGGTCCTCCCCATTTCAGACCCTGGGCATCTTCTGGTCCATCAGCTGTTTTCTGTGCTGTGGTACTACAGTGAGTGTGCACATCGCACTCTAAGTGGTATGGCCACCACTGTGGTAGGTCCCATGCAGACATACAAAAATGTGCTTTCTCCCCTGGATGATCAGCCCCAATGGCAAAAGAGCCAGCTCCACAGGGAGACAGGAGATGAGAGCAGTCTGGTGCATGATTAATTTATATCCTTAAAAGTCTGAAATGCTCCCAAAGACATTAGTATTCCCCATGTAAGAAAGCTGTCCAGATTTTCAACATATCCCTGCCTTATTCCCACATCTACTGGAATTAATAGCTGAAGCCTTGTAAAACCCAAAAGACAAACACAGGAATGCATTTAATCCAATGCAGAGGCTGAGATCATAGTTTGGGAGTCTAAATGTTGTCAGAAGTAGAGACAGCCCAAATTCTCATTTGCACTAAGACACTTTTATAATATCCTGAAAGCATAAATGCACCTCAGAGTGGGTGCAGAGCCAGCACTGACAGCCTCTTTGCACTGTGGAAACATTGGTATGAAGGATCCTTCAGAGAAATGAAGACAAGTGAAAATGAAAATCCCATTCCTTACATCTAAGCCCAGTAGAGGTGACACAGCCCAAGAGCTTTTTAAGGTAAATAAGACTCCAGACAGTTCACTCTGTGTGTGTGTGGACCTGTGCAAAAGGAAGTTGTGAATGCACTGGAAAGGAGGATGGTGCGCACATGTGAATCAAAGGTGTCCCGCGTGGCGTCTCGCTGTGGCTGGGCACCCTGAGGGGTGTCTGGCCAGGCAGGACGTGCCTGTGGGTGGGATGGAGGGACTTGGAGGGAGTGGGAAGCAAGCTGCACCCATGTGGATGGGCTGAGGGGCCTCCACACAGCTCAGTAGCAGTATGCTCCATAATTCACCTTCTAAAGTGAAGAAGAGTTTTTACTTCTGTAACTTCAAAGTGTTGGTAGATGTGGCTGTGGAAGTTGGCTGGCCTGAGCTCTTAAAATTACTGAGCTGGGCAGGACAGGGGCACATCATCACAGGCTGTAAACAAATGGCTAGTCCTTGTAAGGACTATAATAAACCATGGACAACACATGCCATATAAATTGGGTATCCAGACAAGTATGTATTTGCCAAATCCACTTCCCACCGCACAAATGCATATGTCCTTAAACACACATAGATGAAAACAAAAAAACTGAACTAATGCCATTCATAAAAACATTCATTTTCATATATAAATATCCACGCAAAAAGGCTAGCTGTGATACCTGTGTATTTACTGCGAGCAGAAACGTGAACACCATGCCCCAGACACTCTTGTGAAATAAATTTTGTCTTCAGTTTCAGTTTAATAGCTCAAGATCTTTCTGCCAGATGTATGAATGGCTTTGGGAGGAAAGGCATGGGAAGGAAAATGAAGATGTGATCAACCTAGGAAATGGTTCTTGGGAAACCTTCCAGCGTCGTGAGCAAGCAAACACAAGAACGCATTAGCACGGCACACTGTCTGATGGATGCTCCAGCAGCTGGTTCATGGGTCATACGCTTTGTTTCACTGAGAAACAGACGTTTGTGGGATGAGAGGAAGCAAATGGATGTAACAGACTCAACCTTAAAAGTTTTTAGCAGAGGCTCGTGAAATCGTACCAAAGAACGAATGGAGACTTGTGGATGCACTAAGAGCTGTCAAGTCCTGAAATGAATTGATGGACCACAGTGATAGCTAATTGACGGTGACAAGTGTTGCTTTGCACTGTTTGGACTGGAAATGACATCTTGAGAAATTAAATTGAGGCCAGCATGCTCAGAATCACTGTTTTTCAGCTGTTCTAATAATCCCTTTCAAAAATATCTCTGCATGCTATATTATGTGTCTCTATTCCTGAGCTAGAAGCAAACAGACAAAAGTGTTGATTAAATGTGTGAACAACATTAAACTTGGAGATGCTGTATACACCAAAAAGTGCAAAAGAACTGTATAAAAAGAAGTAGAGAGGCTAGAAAAATGGATTGGGAATAGCAATGAGATTTCTGCATGAACAAAGAAAAGCTACTGTATCAAAGATGAAATCTAGGGTTAGAAGATGTAATGACAGAAACTCATAAAGATGTAGGCTTGGGAATAAAAGGGTGAAAAGTGTAATCAGCGCTGTGTAAACAGAGGCATTTTACCATCATACACGGATGTGACAACTTACACTGATCTTTGTATAGCACCAGTAAGAATGCATCTAACATTAACTCCAAATTGCAGGCACTCTGATGTCAGAAAGAAGAGGAGCAATGCTTTTGGAAAGTGAATTTGGTGCATGATTGGGGAAGCACTGCTCAGGAAACGAGTCTGCTTACAATGACTGCAATTACGAAGTGATGCTAGTAGGGACAGAAAACCCCATCAAACTGAGATATACCACAGGGCAAGGCTGGAGCATTGGGAATCTCTGGCAAAGAAGGTGATTATTTCAGGAGCAAATCAGGCTGTGAGGATCAGGATCATGGAAAGGTTTTGTGGCTATTGCGAGGGTAGTCCACAAGGATCAGGACCCAACAACACAGGTAGGCTAATGAATGCAAGCCACTGTTTGCAATGGTTAGTTTACAAAGAAAGAGAGAAAAATCAAGGGAAAGGAAGATCCATTGTCCCTTTTATTGGGAGGCCTGAGGCTAAAAAGAACCTGAAAAGGAGGAATTTGTGGTTGCCTGAAGGGTCTAGACTGGAAACAATGACTGAAAGGCATAATGTGCAATTGAGACCTGATACAAAACCACCAGAGTCAGGTCAGTCTTTCCACCGCTTCCAGGAAACCTTGAAGTCATCAGGACTGTGCTGTTCAGATACTGGTCAGACCCTGAGGTCATCCTGCGTGCCCCAACATTGCTCCAGAAAGCCCAGTTTTCAAGGCAAGCTGGTGCTCCTCACCTTACCACCTTGGTGCCATTCCTCATGACCTGCATGTCCACCATGCAACCGCCCGTGACGTAAGCAGCCAGGTTCAGCTCGGAGAACTCAGCCTGGAGCGGAGCAAAAGGACAGAGTGTTACTCAAGGGCAGCAGAGACACAAACACATGGACACAAACACAGAATTGTCTTTGGCTGGAATGTGCCTTTCCTTTTTCTTCTTTTTTTTTTTTTTCTTTTTTCCCATGAGGCAATGGGAGATCCAATTACAGCTGATCTGCCCTGGAGAGACTGCAGAAGTATTTACGGCTCCCACACTTGGGTTGTACAAGTATACAAGATTAGGCTTATTGCAGTAATAAGTACTGAAGGAATTAAGAATGAGCAAGCTAAAAAACGCATACAGGAAAGAATAATAATAATAAAAAGAGCTAAAGTAATTTGAATTCAAATTCCAAGTTTCCACTTGGAAACATCCATTTAAAATTATGTCTGAGTTGGCTGTCGTGCCACTGGCCAGCTATAAACCTAATACAAAAGATTTAAACCTCCCTAAATAGCTGAAAAGCCTCATTATGCTGCAGGAAGGTGATAAGCAGAAAAACCCAGCTGATGTGGTTTACTTATTAAGATTTTAACTATTAAAGGGTTAGCAAAGCTGGGTAGGCTATTAACAGTACTGTTCAATTATTAAAACACTTTATATTTTAAAAGAGGTGTGACTTACAAGGCTGGAAAGGTTGGCACAGAATATTTAAGCTATGGGGAGCAAAAGGCAATGTGCACAGGGGCGATTACGACTGCAGTGAGTGTCAGTGAAGGTTAAGACACAAATCAGAGCAATTAACTGGGAGAGAGGTGTGATAATCCTCCTGAGGGCCGCTGGCTCTGCTGCCCCTCAGATAGAAGTGCCAGCGAGACTCGGTGGTGTCAGGCCACTCTCAGTAGGAGGAGGATGGCAGGATTAGCTGATCAGCGCTCAACTTGGGCTCCAGATCATAACTCTTTCCTTTACAAGCAAATGAGTAGACCCCAGACTAGAATAGCCTACTCTTGTGCCACGCCAGTCCTCCCTTTCCAGCACTTTGCAAACATACCTGTATGGATTCAGAATCCTATGTTAAATTAGTGCCTGTGTATATAAATAATCAGGTGTCAGTTTTTGAGACAGAAAATTTAGTCTTCTCCCTTTGAACATCTTTTTTTCCCCCTTCCTGCTAATGCATTTCTTTCAGACTTAGTATGATGGAGACTGGGCAGCAATAAAATCATCTCTTAACCAGTGGCTACCTAATATCAGAGCACTCAGATGCTGTTGCTAATGCTTGTAATTTTATTGATATTCTTGTAGTATTTAACGTTTTTCTGATACTTCTACTAGCTGGAACCAAAAGATAGTGCCAGGAACAACTATTATACAAAAAAAAAAACCCAAAACAAACCCAAAATGAAAAAAAGCATGTTTTGTCCTCATGAACACATGGAAAAAACTTGTCAATGGAGAACTAGTGCACCTGTAAAGGCTCAGAGGCCAGACGACAAATGAAAAAATCACTTCCAACTTTCTTTTTTTAAAATCCACATAATTTTAAAGCAATGACTGTGGACTAGTGACCCAATGATGTAATAAGATTTCATGTCTGCGGCCCTGTGTAAACTTTTTAAAGCAACACCTTTACATGATCTTACATCATTGTAACTCCCAATTACAATGAAAGGAGGGGGAAAATTTCTGCTGCCAAGAAATAAATCCTACTTCAAAAACATACGCACGCACGCACACACACAGAGGGAATGGCAGTGGTTCAGGTAACTGGCTGGGCTTTTCTTATGAGATTGCACAGTGCTGCCTTGGCCACAGCCATGCTTCTTCAGTGATCATGTTGGATCAGAGATGAGAAAATATATACCTCTAAAAGGCACCTGCATTTTATACATTTAAAAAAAATCTCAATAGATGTAGGGATGGGGGAGTCCGCCTTAAACAAATTCAGCAAGGGCAGATGCTCTGGGTACCATCAGTGAGTTCCCCAGTGGGTCAAAGCAAGCTTGTTAGCTTACATGTGGGTGTGAGAGGTTCTATGGACTGGGGAGATGAAAGGATGGTTTTCCCACCTCTGTGTCTGGATATGCCTCAGAGATGTCCCACTCTGAAAGCAGAATGTTACTGAGCTGGACCTTCAGCTTCTGCAGCTGAGGGATGCATCATCTGATGTGAATACCAGAGCAAGAGAGGAAAGCTTTAGGTCTGTGTTTTCACGTTTTTTATGTTTTCTTCCGTAAATTTTTCCATAATGGTTTTGTACAAAAGAGCTTAACACTTTTTGCTGGGGGTGAAAATGGACAATCTTCATTTGATGGGTGGCACTTACAATCTAACTAAGTCAGTCTGACAGGCATTGCCCTGAGACAGGCAGACCAAACAAAGCTGCGTTCAGACACCTGACATCCAAACAGGCCTGGGAATCCCCCAAGCTGGTAAGTACTTCATACCAAACTGCCAGGACCAATTTCAGGCCTGCTAATGTCAAGAGCCAGAAGAAAGGGAGAAATCCCCTTTGGCAACCATTGTCTAGGGCACCCTGGCAAGGAAGGAGGAGTGGAAAGAGGGTCTGCAGAACTCAGCTACCTCGTCCCCAAAACATCCAGATATACAATCACAGCTGAGGGACAATCCTAATCGCTTCCTGGCATTTGCTCCTGCCTTAATGGACTAAGTTAAGGACCTCTGCTGCTTTCATGTAGCTGCTTTGTCCCATCTGACAGGCCGCTGCTAGCTGGCGTTTGGAAGAAGGCTGAAAACTTCAGTCAGCAGAAATTGTTTCCTGTTGATTTTCCAGGGCTCCCTGTATTTTTAACTTTGTGGGTTTTGTAGCCTGATGACTTCCCTTGGCTGGGATTTAAAGTCTGAGATCATCTCCAGCCTGAGTTTACCTTGCAGACAAAGAGGTCTTTGAAAGCAGCCCATGCAGATAGAGTGACAGGTAACTATGCATAAAACAGGAGAGCCCAGCTCCCCGTGGCCTTGCGGAGTCATTTACATTAGGACTTATCGAATAAAAGGCGGCAATACATTAGACTGATGGTGTTTTATACTTGCTTTGCAATGGTGCCAGTGGCTGCAAAAACATTTAGGGCAAGAGTGAACCATGTGTGACAAATGTGACACAATCCATCTTGAAGAATAACGTAATACAGACTGTGGGAGTAGAAATATTTTGTACCTCTGTGAGGCCCGGATTTGGGAAGATGCCCACAAATAGTTTGAGGATAGTTATGTTAAAAATGCCTATTTCAAGTATTCAGATTCAGAAATGTCTCCAGATCACTTGGACTAAATCTTAAGCTACTCAGTTTCTCCCATTAGTGTTCTCTAGATGCTGGAGATCTTTTTGGTGAGATACTTTAGAGTTTCTGTTTCTGTTTGCTGATAATAAAACAAGGAGGATTTTGTCATTTCAAATCATGCAAAAGTAGAAATGCCTGGCTTGGTAGCCATACCTTTTAACGCTTCATGGGAGGCACATGTTCAAGGTAGATTTTAAGCATTTTTCATAGAACAACAGAAAGCTGGGTTGGAAGGGCTTCAAGACATCACATAGTCTGTCTTTTTCCTAAGGCAGGATCAGCTCTACCTCTGCCATTGTGTGCAGATACTACATAACCTTCTTGTATCTTCCACAGATGAGGAACCTCCTCAGGCAATCTGTGCCTTAACAGCCTCGGAAAGTTTTCCCAATGTGCAACCTAAATCTCTCACCTTACTTTTTAAGACTGTAATTTTTTTGTCCATTACTTCCTCCTGCAGAACCTGAAGACTTACTACTTGAAGACTTACCCCTCCTTCTTCCTTTTTTCCCTAGACAAAACCAACCCTATTCTTGTAAGATTTTCTTGTAGGTGATGCTTTTCAGCACAGCGATCAACATTGTTGCTGTCACTGGGATTGTCTCTGACAGGGACGCAACTTTCTTGAGTTGTAATGGCCCAAACTCACCACGATCCTTCAGCAGAGACCTGACCATTGTTGCGTAAGATGTAAGGCCACTTGCCTTACATATAATACTGCTGTCCATATGTTCTAGTATGGATTTGTCATATGTGCAGCAACATGACTATTTTTTAACTCATATTCTGGTTGAGATCCACTGTAATCCTTGCACTGCTTTGTCCAGGCTACTGACTTGTCTTCAGTTCCCTGTCTTGTGCATCTGCCATTGATGATTAATACATAAGGGGGAGCTTTGTCAGTATCTATAAAAACCTGATGGGAAGTAGTAAAAAAGATGCGGCCATACTCTTCTCAGTGGTGCCCAGGGAAAGGACAGGGGGCAATGGGCACAAAATGAAATACACTAAATTCCATGTAAACACAAAACCCCACCCTTTTTGTTGTAATGACGGTCAAACACTGGAACAGGTTGTCCAGAGAGCCTGTGGAGTTTCCATCCCTGGTGATACTAAACCCTTTACTGGCCATGGTCTTGGGAATCCTGCTCTAGGTGAACTTGCTTAGAGCAGGTTATTGGACTATGAGATATCCAGATGTGCCTTCCAGCCTCAACTGTCCTGTGATAAGTTTGGTATCTGCAGATGTCCTTACTAAACTTCTCCCTGCATGTCAAGGGGGAACCCCAGGAAAGCATCCCAGTTTTCTCCTTGAGCAGATGCTGAGGGTCAGTTCATCTTCATTGTAATGCAGGAATAGGGATGAAAGACAGGTTGTTTTTTTTTTTTTAAAGCAAGCAGGCTTAGCATGTCCATGCAGTGACAAGCACATTGGGTTTTTCTGAGCTACTGAACTTTCTAAGCCCTCATCTGTACATAACCTAATTAAAAGCTACTCGGGTTGACTACTGCTTAAAAAGGAGACACAAAGTTATATTAGCATTTTGTGTGAATATTTGCATACATACGCCCATTTGCATATATGCCACACATACACATATATAGCAGAGGGAGTTTTAGCACTGCCAGGGAACATCTACACTTTTCTCAGTGCAATGCACCATGCACTGTAATACAAGCACTGGAATTCTGGGGGGGGGTATTCCATCACATAAATCACAGCACTGAGCTACCACTACAGTATGCAGCTTTCCATAAGGCGATGCAGAGTACTCACACCAGGAGCCTAAGCATGAGTTTGGCAGTTACTGTGACCAGCCCCTCTCACCCACATGGGCATGGGGGAAGGTGGGTTGACTTGTGGCACTGAAGCCACAGGTGGCTTGCAGGGCACTGGGTCTCTCGTGTGGCTGGAGCTCCCCAGTCTCCATGTCTCCTTTGGCTCTCCCCTACCCACTGACTGTGCTCTGACCAAGACTCTCAACTTTTCCAGTCTTGCTCCTGAAACTCCTCACCAATTATCACTACATGTCTGGTTTTCTCCCCCTGCCCCGCGACACAAAATGCAGTCAGAATAACAGGCTGGTCCATGTCATGGTTTAGGCACTTGGGATGAGGAATTACTGCTGTCTAATCAAATCACATACATTCCTCAGTGGATTTTATGCTTTAGTTTATGGTGGATCTTCCAATATGTCCAAGGAAAGAAAGACTTTGGCAGACACCAGACTGCATTCCTGTAACAGCACATTTCACTAAAACCATTACAAGCATTTTGGGGGGGGAAGTAAGCACTCCCTAAATCCTGCACAGGCAGAAGGGTGAACAGACCATATGGATGTGACAGGGGGAGGGCTGGGGCTGTGCATGCTTGGTGTGCACATACATGCAGAATTACAGATTACACACCCTGATTCTCCATGTCTCTTTCCTGAGACATTTTCTCCTGGGGAGGCACCCTGCTCCCCACCTTCCTCCAGTACTGGGATTGCTCTCTGGGAAAAAAGGATGGAGAGGGTCCAGCTCGGAGGGCTGTGCTGCTGTGCAGCTCCAAGGGAGCTTCCACAACTGCTCTTCACAAGTTCTGAAGCTAGGATGCATGCTCCTAGCCTACAGTCAACACTGATGCTGAAGGTCCACATGCCTTGACCTGTGTGAGTGTCTTTTGGTGCATCAGGTCTGATGGCATTTGTAATTGTCTCTTAAATTTTCTTTTCAGAAGTTGTGTGACTGCCCAAAAATTGGACCTCTAGCAAAAGCACATTTCTAAACCTTTTGATCCCAGGAAATAGCTCAAACATGAACTCTGCAAGCCTCCAAAAGCCAATGGAAAACAAAACAACAAAAAAATTGAAGATACTATTTATTTAAGAAATTCATGATTTTTGAGTCATTCTTGCTATTTCTCCAATTCCCTTTATTCATGGTTTCTGAATGCTTGTATGTGGCAAAGCTATGAGAACTGCTGTCGCTGTTCTTGAACTGCTTTCTGGCTTTCAGTTAGAAAAAAAAAAAACCCTAAGCATATAATGAATAAAAATTATACAGTTATTTGATGAGAGGATAATTTTCCTCTCATCACACATGGGCCTATCAGACTCTACCTTTTGAAAGGACCACTTTATGCTGCACATGAAAATATCTCTTTAGGATGGGAAGTACAATGGAGCTGGAATTCATGATTTGTATTACAATTATCTTCTGTGAGTGCCAAGTACAACTTTTTTCCTGACAATGCTGCCAATGGAGTTCATAATCTATACCACAAGACTTTTCCAGAAGCGTGTACATAGGAGTCCACTGAATAATCATCCCCTGAAAATAAACCAGGCAGCGGGAACAAGTGAATGAGCTGTGCGAGAGGAATGTGTGTCAGACGGACAGACGGACCCACCTCGTCACAGCAGGAAATGGTGGGAAGGAGATGGGTGGACAAACAACAGGAATAAAAATTTAGATGAACCTTTTGGCTTCATCACTCCCCTTCACCCTTTTCACGCCCCTCTACCATCAATTAGGCAATGCCAGGAAAGATGTTTCTGAATATATTAAAACGCCTTTGGGAAATATAGAATCATAGAATGCTTTGGGTTGGAAGGGACCTTGAGAGATCATCGAGCCCAACCCCCCTGCAGTAAGCAGGGATTGAACCTGTGAACTTGCCATTATTAGCACCATGCTCTAACCAACTGAGCTAACCCGAAGGAAAGGTACCCTAAAAGTGGCAGACTCTCTCTAAGAAGTGCTGCTTGCTCTTGCCTGCTAGGTCTGTGCTCTCCTCTCTCCCTCCTGGGCTCTCATCGGTCAACACAGGGCACAGGACTGGAAAAGCCCAGCAGAGCCATAGGGTCTAACCTCTTGCTACTGCAGGTACCATGTCACAAACCCCTTTCTTAAACCAGTGTATTTATGAAAAGCAGCCGTGTCTCCTTTAGCCTCTGTTTTGGCAGGATAAACAAACTCAGCTCTTTCAGCCTCCTCTCATAAATCAGGTCTCCATGGTCATCCCAGTGACCCCACTCTGCACACCTCCTGCTTTGTGGGCATCTCTCTCCCAGACAGGTGGCAAGTGTCCCACTCAGCTAGCCACTGCCCACGGTGCCACGGTCTGTCCAATGAGTCTGTGGTTGTCCGTGCCTCAGCCCTGGGTCTCCTGCCCTCTTCTGCTTGTACCTGGGTGTGCTGGGGATGCACAGCCATGTGTCATCCCCCTTGTACATTGGGCATGCCTAACAGCCAAGGAGACCCCCATCTGGGGTATGTTATGATCCATATGTGAAACCCCAGAGTCATATGAAATCCTTAGAGCATGCAAGGCTTAGTTTTCTCTGGGACAGGGCAGAGATGGTGGGGAAGGAGGTGCTGAATTACTACCAGTTTCCTCCAGTGATGGAAAATATTTGACAGAGCATAAGGCCTATGGTATCATTCCTCCTTTTCCTGAATATACTGTGTTTCCTAATGCCTGTTGTCTTCTGGTCAGTGGAGGACTGAGAAGATAAAAGCACAATTTTGGGAGAGACTAAAAGCAATGTGGTCAACTCCTGTGGCACTTTAAGATTCTTCTTTAAGCTCAACTTAGCCTTAGAGCCATTTAATCAAATTTATACTTTTCATTTCTAAAACAATTTCTCTGGCATTTGTATTTCTAGAGAAAAGACTTGGAGACGTATACACTGCAGTTCTCAAAGCTAGAAATCACAAGGCAAGTAAAAGCAACAACATGGATCAAAACCTAAGAACATTTTTAGCACAAAATAGTGATAGTATTTTTAGACTCAGGTGCTCCTTAAAGCTTAGGGGTTTATCCACACTGAGTAAAACTTAAACCATCAGGGTTTTGAAGGGAATAGGTCAAACAGATTTTCACTTTTTGATCAGTGTTTCATTCAGTTTTATGAATGACTATCATTGCCACAGAAGGACTTGTAGTGGAATAATCAAAATGTAATCCAAACTGCCTCCAGAGAAAAAGGGGCCCAGATTCAGGAGAGCAGTTGCACTTGCTTCCTACCATCCCAGCCCTCACTCAGCCCCGTGCCTCTCCCCCTGCAGCCAGCAGGGAGAAGGCAATGGTGCTGTGTGCCTGGATTTCAGTCAAGGGTGGGCGATAATAAATCCCACAGCCTCTAAAGCACATTAAGAGATATGTTTTGGGTGTTAAGCTGAAGAGAAGAAACAAAGGTGGAAACAAAGTCAGGCCTCATGTTCATTTTAGTGAATGACAGGAGACAGCGGAGGCTGGAGAGGGTGTACCCACCGCAGTGTCCCTGACAACTCTCTCCTATTCACTGGCACCAGGATGTGCCCACAGCATCTTGTCTCTTGCTAGTTGTATTGGACCTAGACGAAGAACAAGGGCCTGGGGGTGGTATCGAGGTCATGCAAATAATTTCTGTGCTAAAGAAGCAGAAAACCTTCTTTGAGAGTCTATAAAGCCTATTTTCATATAAGCTGAGACTTACAGAAGCAGCTCCCTGAGCAGCAGGATGGCATTTAACAGTCCCTTCCCTGCAGATTATCCAGTGTCTAATACAAACTGAATTCACCTCTTGTAGAGACTTAGTATCTTGAAACTTCTGCCTGTTTCTCCAATTCAGCTGAAATCAGGCGATGCCTTCCACAGTGTTGGGTGTGGGGCATAGACGGAGTGAGACAGCATGATCACATACGTCTTGCATTCCTCGGACAACAGCCAAGGGGGAGAGGCAGCTCAGAGAGCTGGTAGGGGTGTATAACCAGATTAGATAACTGACTTCCCGCTGCTGAGAGAGGGAGAGACAGTGCTGCTTTCAGCACTCGTGCTCCATTACAAATAAGTGATGTCATGACTTTAAAAAAAATATCACCTACTATCCTGCTCTGCTTCCCCCAGATTGCTGAAATGGCTTTCAAGAAAGAATTAAGATGTAATGGAGATGGAGATGAAAAAGGAAGAGAAAAAGCAAATCCTTCAGTTTAAACCAACTACAGAGCATCCTGGAAGAATGGCAAAAAAATTAGCTCTGTCAGAAAAAAATAGGGCAGTTGCTTTTTCCCAATGTGGTTTTTCAAGAGTATTTAACATTTGGATATTTCCTTTCACTGCTTTCTGCCATTCAAACTTTTTTGTTATTTAGCTTTTGAGATCAAAAGTGTTTTTCCTATAAAATATAAAAAAATTTCCTATGGCAAACTGTATTTCTGGCTGAGTCAATAATGTGTGGTTATCTGAAGCAGGATCAAATGGAAAACTGAAAAAGTAAATGAACTTACTGAGCAGACGAAGTGGCTCAAGAGGTGCCCGAGAGTCAAACCATGATCTGATGCAGAGTTTATTCAGAACTGAACAGCCAGGTTAGGGCTTGTGCACCATGGCACAGTCTGTGTGCCTTTCATGGGACAGTTATAGTAGTGAAGACTGGTGAGCTGGGAACTCAAAAGAGAAAGGTGTGGACCAGGCTGGTAAACACAGTTATTCCCTGTGTTTTTTTCTCCCATAAGGAGACTGTGGAAGAAAATTTGTTTTTCTGGTTGAGAGGGACTGCGTTCAGCCTCAAGGGACCTGTTTCATAACAGTTTCAGCTCCTGGATTGTGCTTGAGGAATAGGGTGAAGAAAAGAGGAAGGCTCCAGATAATCAGGGTAGGAGCAATGAATGAAAATTAAATATAAAAAAATACTGAGCAAGGATGGATGGGCAAAAAAAGAAGGGGACAAAAAGCCAGAGTTTGAAGAAAGAAGTGCCCCTCTCTTGGCCTCAACGATATGCAGAGGGGCCTGAGGTCAGATTCGGGGACTGCCTGTGACAATGCAGCTTGTGTTACCCTTGACAGACAGTGATCCAGCTGGGGAAAGTGATCATGCCTTTTGCTTCCGAGGTCTGAGAGAGTCAAGAGCAGTTCCCTGCCCGCTAAGTGGAGGCTTGGCTGCCTGATCTGAGGGGCAGGGAGGGGGTGAGGGGAAGCAGCCGGGGCCCTTGTTCATTGTTCCTCAACTCTCCTACCCACTGCATGCTTCGTTCCCTTGGGCAACGCTGCAGTCACTGTGCTGGGTATTTAAAGAAGGCTGCAAGGGGCCTGGCAGTTGTCCTCTCCAGCAGAGTCACACCAGCCTTACAGTCTTTGCTTGGAGCAATTTGGTGCCTCGTCTCAAACATGGACATTCAGCCTATGTGAAGGATTTCAAGAGACAGACTGGGAAAGTCTCCCTGAAAGAGTCCTTGGGGAAATGCGATAAGCTATCCAGGGATGATGACGAGGGTCGTTACCAGGTTTAACCCATCAGGGATCAAGAGTCCACTTCTGCCCTCCTCCACTCACCAACCATTTGAAGATAGTTCCTTTGTAAGGATCTCAAGTGCAGTAACATTTGAGGAGAAGGATTATGAGGGGAAAGGCAGAGGGTGGAGTTTTAGGAAAGAATTAAGAGGTCATTTTGAAGAGTACCAGGTCTAGCTTTGAAGCTGACCCTGCTTTGAGCAGCAGAGCAGGTTGGATCAGAGGTTTGAATGTAAAATCTGAATTATTATTTGATTTCTTGCTTCTATGTGAGAAGTGTGATTTTAAATTTTTTTTTCCTATTCTCTTTTAGGACATTTACTGAGGCAGCCAGCAAAATAAAGACTTTGATAAGGAAGTGTAAGTGACAATTGTTCTTGCTAATACCACCCAGTACTGACAAGTGCAATACTAGTAAAAAGAGGAAAATGAAATATTCATAGTATCATAGTTGCCAAAAAATGACGTGCTAACTTGTCTGTCCCAGGCACAGCCTTTGATCAGAACATGTGTGTTCATGTGTAATCCTAGGCAACTGGACAGCACCCCTTTTAAAAGAGAAGGAACACCTTATCAAGGGCAAGGGGTCCTGAGAAAGTCTTCAAAACCACTATGTTAATATTTCTATACACAAACACATATGTGTGCAAACGTGCACACGATGTAGAATCAACAGCTTTATAAAGACGGAAAATATCAGGTCATTCAAACAACATTCACCAGCTTGCTTTATCCATCCAAGCAGTTTTATAGCCCTAGTGAGTGCAAAACATTTTCTTCAGGATCACCATCTCGTTTCTACATCTCTCTCTTCTTACGCCTGCTTTCAGGTTAGGTGCCTGCAGATGATTACTAATAATCATTTCTACTTTGACAACTGCATTCAAAGTCTCAATCAATACTGGGACTTCAGTTTGACAGGCACTGCACCAACACAGAGAGCAGGGGACAGACCCCACCATGAAGAGTTTTCAACTGAAATGAATGGCTGGTGCCAAGGCTAACAGAGAAACAGATAAATTGTCCAATACCTGGCAGAGCAGATCAGAAAACAGGCCATGAACCTCCTTACTGTTCCTATGGGCTTTCAACAGATAAAAATATTTTGCCATATGTAGTTATTTTGCGTACTTAAACCAAAGGTTTTAGGCTTAAATCAGGGTAAGTCAGAAGACTTGTATGGCTCGCATGTCGAACATAACATCACCAACATGTACTGTGGCATAAGGGCTTTGCACCTTTTCAGGCATATATACAGAGCTGTGATCTAGTGTTCCAATGGAAGAAATTGTAAGCCCATCACCAGAACAGAAAATTTCATTTTAAGGTGAAATAGCAACTGATTCTGCAAAGGTAGGGAGGACGAAAGGATGGCCCAATAAGGCATTTTCGTTTATAGCTTCCACAATTCTATAAAATGGACATGTCTTAAAACTCCTCATTAGTTCCTTTCTACAAAAGAAGAAATATCCACATATTATCTGTCATTAAAACCTCAGCCCTGTCCACACACATTTCTTAGAGCTAAATTCATTTGTCACTGACCTGTTCCACTCGGATATCAAATTCTCCATTCACCTTCTTCCCCTGGAAATATTTGGCCCTGCAGAAGAAATGAGACAGACAGACATGTTTAAAGAATATTTTTGGCTTTCATTACATATTGTTTTTCTTCTGCATTTCCCTTTTTGCTGAAGAATTTCTATCCGGGTCGCAGCATGTTTTCCTAATTCCTATCTTCTTTCAGCTTTCTGTTCTCCAGAAGAAACCTGCCAAGCCAGATGAAAACCACATTGGAAAGTTCCTTCAAGGCTTATGACTTTTTAATTTTATTTTCAAACTGAAAACCAAATGCTCTCCTAATCTTTTCCAGAGCAACAACTCTAATCAATTATTCCTTGCTATATCTCATTTAATACTCAATCTTTATTCTGTAAAAGAAGGAGAGCAACATATGGCATGGCATTGGAAATTTCTTCTGATGTTGAGCAAGGATCTTTATCATTACAGCTGAAGTACTCGTGAAGCCTATTCTCTTGCTCTCTCGCTACAGACCTGCTTTTCAATTCTGTTTGTCTTTCTGCTACTGATTTAGAGAAACAATATCTGCATCTACAGTGTCACTAATGAAGGATGTCTTCTCCTGAATTGAGAAACTCTGTTTGCTTTGGAGTTTAACAGTGTCATGAGAAGGACATACACCTTCCACCACCTCTGCACCTAGCTGCCTATGCTATGCAGACAACAAAAAACTCTCAGAAGGATTGGTTGTTCATGAGAGAGGAAGGCTGACAGTAGTGTTGGAGAAGAAAACACAGGAGAAGGGCAGGCAGTTTTAGCTTTTTTTATTCATATTATATTGATTAGTCAGCAGGGAAATTGCCAATATAATTTCCCCTGTGAATATTGGGGAGACCCAATTCTTCCCCTCGCCAAACAAGCTTGACAGAAGAAGATACGAATTTATTTTCTCAGACCTCCCCCCTAAACCTTCAGGAAGACCATGTAGGTTCCAAAAAGCTCTTCTATTTGGAAAGCATTGAAAACACAGTTAAGCCCTGCAAGAGCTGTTTCCAGAGACAAAGTAACTCTCTGCGTTCTGTTTCCAATTGGCAAAGAGAGGACAGAATAAAGAAGTAAAGGAAAATGAGGGGAAGCGGGCTTTGCTCCCTATTTTATAGTATTAGCAAAAAAAGAAGTTGGCTCACATTTTTCCTATGTGTCTATTTGTTCCAATAAAAAAAGGAGAGACGGTAGGAAGGCAATTTTCCCCATGGCTGAAACACACCGGTTTTCAGCTGAATGCTCCCCTCCCCTAGAAATATGAAATGTAAATAAAAAAGTTGTTTTGTTTTGTCATTCTGGCTCAAAAACAAGTAAAATGTTTTCATTTTATTAGAAAAAGACATAAACAATGTCAAAAGTTTTCTGCTTTGTTCTAACAAGGATATCTGTAGGCTGTATCATGCTTCCCTTCGCAGACAGCCCATCCATCAGCATGGTGCTAATAAGACCTCTGCATAGATGTCAGTAAGGGACAGTGTAGCAGCCAGGTGTGCCCAAGACCAAGTGGCTCGAACAACCCCTGTTAAGTATAAAAAGCAGTGCTCTGGCCATTTTTTCTCTCCCTTTTTTGAATTTATGAGTGTTGCACAAGAAAAAGCAACTCAACAGACAAGCTGAGACATCATGCCTTTAACGATAAATAGGAACGCTAAATGCACTTAATAATTCCATTGTATTTCTGGAGGCATGGCTCTAAAGGGTCTGGAAACATTCCTCGCTCCTAAACATTGGGGATATTGCTGGAACCAGTGACTTCTCAAAAACTGGAATAAGCTTTAAGTGGGCCCACAGGAACTGGTCTGAAATTTGAGGCGCACTATTCACTGGTACAAGCTTGTTTTTATTCCCAGCATGCTTATAATGTATAGTCCTTACCCACATTTATGAAACACACTTCCTCCCTCTATGGCCTCTCCTCTTTGCCGACCAGCTGCTTGCAAACTGTTTGGTGCTGCTTTGCTTCAGCTTGTAATGAAGTGTGATTAACCACAGTCTTCAGCTCGGTACAGATGGAGCAAAGAAGCTTCTACTGCCTAGTCCAGGAAATAAGCCTTCACATGGTTAAAAAATCCTCTCTCCCATCTCTACAATACTGGCTCTGCTCATGTATAGTCCCACAGAGGGCACATCCAGCGTGAGGAGTCGTTGGAGTAGAGCAAAGGACCTTGGCTTAGACATGGGGTGGCCTCTCTTTCTTACCCCTCTTTTCACACAGGTTGTCTTATCCCGTGTCTCAGATAACTTTCTTTTAACAGCACGATATATCACTTTCTTTCAAGGACAGCCTCCCAGGAGGGTTAAGCTGCTCTGAGTGTCTGTGAAGACTACAGGTGCTAAGAAATTTGCAGCCAAAACTTTTGGTCAGCCCATCATTTTGACACAGCCCAGGGTAAGAATGAAACACTTCTTACTGAGACATCACTGAAGTGGATAGAGTGATGTTTTGAATGCACACCTGGAGTTTTGGAGCCCCTGGGCAGTAGAGGCTATCTTGTCAAAATGAAAAATGGCTTTAGCTTCACCCTGGAGCTAGCTGGAATCATTGCTGATGCTGCAGAAACATCATGATGCCTCTGCTGCAAGAGGGAGAGTCTTTTGGTCAGTATTGTGCAATGTATGAAAAGGCTTCTGGTCCCTACAGTGGATGTGGGATGGATGAAAGGAAGACCACGCTGCTCTGGTGGGGATGCAGGAGAAATAACAATGGATGTTTCTGGCAGGTGAGACTGTGCAAGACATTTGTGGATGCTCTCTGCCCCAAAACCACCTGAGCAAGGCTCTTCCAGATTTCTGCCCAGGAAGCAACATGCTGCAGGGTTATCCAGACAGCCTGTAGTGAAGCAGGGGAGTGGCACACAGAACACCAGTCAAAAGCCTTTCTGGGGAGCCTCAGAATTGTCCCCATTCACCTCCAGCACAGCCAACTGCCAGTGACCAGAGGAGCAGCTCATTGCCCCAGGAGGGGGGCTGTTTGGCATGCCCTAGCTTGGGACACCAGGCAAGGCACTGGCCATGCAAACCCACCCCCTGTCCCAGGCAGCTTTCTGCACTGACCACTGCTTGGCTGGCCATCCCTTTATTTTAAAACACATCAGATGTTTAACCCGCCAGAACACAGCATTATAATTTGGCTAGGCAGGGTGCAGATGGGGTAGTGCGGTTGCTGTGATCTCAGTAAATCAGCATGTAAACATGTTTTGACTGAAGAAAACTGCAGGACCATGCTCAAGAGCAGTTCCTGGGTGGGATTTACAGTGCTAGGCAATGCATTTAAATGTGGCTGCACCAGCTGGGTGGGAGGAAGCACCAGAAAACCCAGCCAAAGGTCTGCCCTGGCTTCCAGGGAGAAAGCTTGCCCTGAACCCCTCTCTATTTGAGATGAAGAAGCTGCATGCTCTGGAAAAGGACATATTTTCTGGGTGCAGGGGCATCAGACAAACATAACTTCTGCTTTTTGCCTCAGCCCTGACATGATTACAGGGCCACAAGAAACCTGATGCCTCTTCTTATGAAGTAATTTGGAAAGAATAAAAGCTTATTTTCCAGAGCTGCCATGAAACAGTCCCAGTCTGCCGCAGCGACTGTGGCTGGAGGAAGCATATACAAAATTTTGTCAGATACGGAGTGTAGCCTTAATAGCAGCAGGGAAAAATAAATGAACAATTCACCCCTGATTACCTACGTAAGAGCTAATTCACAGAAAGTCCATGTACCACATTAGTACCCTTAGGTGTTTGCAAAGCATCTGTCTGAGCAAGGGGTGCCAGCACTGATCCAAGACTGCAAACACACCTGTAAGACACTCGAATACCAGAGTTTATCCCTGTGGTGCCACCAACAGCTGGGACAGCTTGTACTGCACCTATGCAAGAGCTGCCCAAATTGGTGTGCTCCCCTGCACCTTTGTACTAATGCCCATAGACTGCATACACAAGGATTCAGACCTCACGGGGTGCCATGTCTCCCATCAAAGCCTTGCGTGTCACCAGGTCCAGGGGAGGTAGAGCTGGGCCAGTGAGCTACAGGTATGGGAGCTGGGGCTGTGCTGCTCCTGCATCATGGGGAAACACAGCACAAGAGAAGTAACTCCCACACATGGAGTAGGGGCTTCCAGGATCAGTAGCAAAGGGCCAAAACTCACAAGCTACTTCTGTTAGGAGAGCACAGATCATCCTGCAATGTCTTTCTGTACAATAAATAACTGGTTACAACTGCCTTATCCTCTTTCTGCTTTAAAACAAAAGTAGGTGCAATGAGTGTGCAACCCATCAGCCAGTACACACGCTTAGCACAGGCATTCAGGAGAAGCTGTTTGTGCAGAGCTTGTACTGTCTCTCCTGTAGTTTTCTTCTCTTTTTGCTCTGCTTTTTTTCCCTTGGTGCAAAGAAGCATGTCCAACCTGCTTCAGAGGACTGCTTCAGTGTTTTCCTCTGGATCTGTGGGAAGTGGAGACATTGGGGATGCAGCAGGAGACTGCACAACTTCTGCCAGACTGGGAAATGCTCTGCACAGGTGAGGAATAGGAAAAGATGCCCAGGTATCAGGCATCAGCTAGAGAAAGTGCCCAAAGAGTTCTTCCCCAGATACAGTGCCACTAGACAGCAGCCCGTGCAAGAAAAGATGCAGAACACCAGCTTCAGCATCGGGAAGGGAGTAGTCAGGAGGGACAAGAGATCTGAAGAAGATTGTGATGGACTGGTAGAGTGCAGTGATTCAAAGCTTAAAGCTGTTCCTGCAGGTCCATTAGCTGAGTGAAGCAGAGGTTATGACACATTATGCAGCTTTGAACACAGGCTCGTATTTTGTATTAAATTCATGGAACATCTTCAGGGTATCCTGTAAAATGGCTCATGTATGAAGCAATTTACTAAGAGGAAGAGATCAAAGAAATATATCTCGAATCTTCCTGTGAGAGACCTCAGTGGAGGTGATGTAGCAAATATCATTGCAATGGCTGATAGTATGTCTTGGAGTAACTGGGAAGCCATCCTTCAGACAAACAAATAAGCTTGAACCCAATTCCCCTGTGATGTGAATGAAGCCAGGCACTTTGTGGGGCATCACTGTTTGACAGAGGCCTTGAGCTACAAACTCAGGAGCAGGCTTGTACCTTCACCCCAGAAATGGCTCAGTATCACTGAGAGCATGCCAAAGAGGGGCACTGTGATATTGTAATAGCAAATTACTCCAAATCCTCTGACTGAGCGTGTGCCTCTGGAGCAAGACACAACAAGCAAAGCAAGCCGAGCCACACTTTGGATGGAGACCACTTCTCATCTGCAGCAGGAAGGAGCCTTTCCCACCCTGTGGAGGGGCCAAAGCAAAACATGCTGAGGAGAGGGGAAATGTGCAGGTCTCTTGGGGAGAGGTGGGCAAGGGAGTGGGTAGAAGAAAGAGGGAGACAAATGGTAAAGAAGAGACATGGGTAAATAAACCAAAAGGGATCCACCGGTAAATTCTGGAATTATCTGAATTATTTCCCTGGAATCACATTACACATATTTCTCTCAAGCCCCTTGGGAAAATAAGGCATTTAATTTCTTTCTGGATCATCCTGGAAAAGACAAGTCTGAAGCCCCCTGGATTGGGTGGGGGGGGGACCTCAGGGAGGGAGGGGGCTAGCCACTGTACGAAATCCCCATGTCAAAGGGCCTGGGGGCCCAAGTGATGCACAAGGCACTCACTGTATGTCCGCATTGTCTCCGTCATAAAAGGGGCTGGGACTGGGAAAAAGGAGGCAGTTTCCAGGATACTGGCCAGCAGCTGCTGGAATGCCTCGACCCCCCCAGCCCCTACACACTATAAAGGCAGTGGGGAGGGGAGAGGGGAGGAGAGATGCATTTGTGCCCTTTTTTCTTCAGGGGTGAAAACAAGGAAGGTTTTCCTTTCAGGGGCCCTTCAACCCCTTCATCACTTCTCCCCAGCTTAGCAATTCCCAGCTGCAAATAGCAAGGACTTTTGAGATGGTCAACTCCTGACTGCCCAGGGCACAGGGAAAAGAAAAATCACTCCACAAATGCTGAGGTCTGCAACCTACTGGAGCTTTTGTCCACATCTGCTTTGGCCCAGAGACATTTATGCACTGTTCAGCTGTGGGATGGATTGGCTGGTAGTTAATATTTATTCTGTAAGAGTACCTGGGGCCAGGGGTAAGGGGTGTCAGGATGCTGAAGATGGCGGATAAGCATGATGGATGTGTGCTTTGACACCTTGGAAGACAAGGTCTGAATTACAGATTAAATGGACCAGAGGCAAGTGCAGAAAGAAGGAAAGGGTACCCATGCTGTATAGAGAGACAGGGAGGGACCAAGAGGTAAATCTAGGTTTTGGGTTGGGTCAAAAGGTAGCCCTGAATACACTGATACTTTGCCAGGAACTCCACAGAAGTTTCAGCTCCAGCCCTGGGGTGCAAAAGGTGCTGTCACCACCTGGCTTGCTGGAGTCACTGAATGGAGAGCCAGCTCAGCTGTGCTGCAGGTAGGTCCTCTGTTGGCCATGGGAATAGACCGCCTTTGTTGCCTTCTGGGAAGAACCACAAGACCCAGCCTGCTCTGGTTACCATAAAAGAGCCCCCGAGGCATTATTAGTTATGGGATCACACCAAGGAAAGAAATGTCTCCCCTGAAGAGGTTTGTATTGGGTTGTGATGCTGGTATGGTTTTGGGTTTTTCTGGATAAAGCAAATCCTCATGGTGAGGTCCTTGATGAAGTCCGAGGTCCCACCCTGTAGGGCTGAAAGGATTTTCTTGGTTTGAAAGGGAAAGGGAGGCTTTGGGGCAGGAAGAAGAGAGAAGGGTTTCTTAAATCTTCTTTTGTGAGTCCTCCCATTCTCTCAGGGAACCGAAGGCCTGGTTTTGGGGCAGACCTGGGTTGGCAAGCCACCAGCACTTTAACAATCGCAGACACAACCATTCAGGCTGCTCTTTCTATTCAAGGAACTACGGAGTCCCACACAATACCGGCCTCCCAGCATCTTCCTGTGCCACCTCCTGCTCATGAAATGGGTGTAATCAAAGCCATCCCCCGCCAAGAGAAGAAGCACTAGTTAGTGTAGCATTATTGCTTTTGGGCACAGCTTTTTGTGTTTCTCCAAGCTGTCAGGATAGGAAGGACACTTTGCTGTAGGTCTGATCCCCCACCCAGGCTATATTGCAGTCACATTCCTCCTGGCCACAAAAAGCCGGGGGGGATGGTTGAGGTGGGGGGGTTCTTTAAGTACAACAGGAGGCAGCAATTTTATTATGCGTATTATCAAAATAGTACATTGCTGGAACATTTCTACATTGCTAAATCTAGATGGTATGGCCTGGAGCTGTTTGCGAGGGGTATCATTTTGTTGAGGATTGTGCAATATTTTATTTCAGCCTACTTCTGCCCTCCCTCAACCTGAGGAGCAGGGGAACCAGGCTAACTCAAACCAATGCTGAGGCAGGGCTGCTGGCTTTCAAGCAGAAATCTGGCTCACAAGCCTTGAGAAATACATCTGAGGGATTTTTTTTTTAATATGTTCGGGACTAGGCAGGACATTCTGAGGTTAAATTCTATGCATTTATAGGAACTCTGGTAAAGCAATTAAGGTCCCAGATTTGACTTGCATTAGCATATTTATAACCTGGTGGGGAATGTTTTCCATATTCCTTGTGTCTATTTTTGTAATGATACTAATCCTTTACATTTCTGTATCACCTTTCATTCAGGAGGACTAGATCCCAAGTTGCTTTATATATGCAGGACAAAAATACAGGCAGACATGATGGTGATATACCTAAAACAGATTGGAAAGTGATGTGATAAATGCAATTTATTGAATATCTTTGACAGCCTTACCTCCTTTTCACCCCTATGCTTGTATGCTAGGGAATACAGAAACTCTTCATGCTGCTTCCAAGCACCCGCACACATACACACACACATTTAACACAAACTTGCCTCCTCTTTCCCTAAAATTCCTTTTGCCCTCAAGTCACACTTGGCATGAATTATAGGAACAGAAGTATTCAGTCCTGGATAGACATGGCTAAATCATGAAAATGTAAGTTTTTTAGCCAGATTTGTGAAAACATGAATTTTACTTGTACGTTTTTTCAAATTATAGCTGCATAGTTGCACAGAACTTGTGAAAACTTAAAAGGTCACCCCTGTATAATAAAAGCTAATTAATAATCATTTATTGTCAGTTACCACCATCTTAGATGATTTTGGGCTTCTTATCAGGATATATAGACAAAACTCTGCAATTTAACCTGCAAGTTCCTAAGGTCAAACTTGAAGTATCAATGCTGAATAACAATAATAAAGATAAATGATAATGAAGTCCAAAGCCAAAAGCTAGTCTGAAACTTCCCATTTTATTTACTTCAGTTGCATCCAGAAATATTCCTCTGAATGTGAGCCTTAGTATATCATCTTCAGCCTACTGAAAGCATGAAGTGACTCATGACATTCACTGAATATTTTTGAAAAGGAATTCCTTGAAAAAAAATTATGATTTAGGAAGCCCCATGTTACTAAAACTCAGTATTAGACTGTTATTATTTGACCAATTATAATTTTGGACAAATGACACATTTAAGGCTCAATATTGTCATGTACTATCAGAAGTAAAACCAGTTTTATTTTAATAAAAAAGGGTTGATAATTTCCTCTGAACAGTATAAAACAGTAATCTGTCAGGTCAGTCCATAACTAGACCTGAATCATGATATTACTGTTATACAAAGAACAATTTCAGATGTATTAAGAGGATTTCATTCAGTATTAATCACAGTTTTTCTCTTCCTTCATCTTTAAAGTTTTGGAGACAGTATGTTCAGGCAGATTTGGCTGTAAAGTAAATGGGAAAACAGCAATGCAATTTTGCATCTCCTAAAATATCCTCTGTGGCTTTTTTTTCTGTGAAACATGGCACGATCCTCACGTGTAGAACTGCTGCACATAGGGCACATGTATTTTGTGCAAGACAGCATGTAACACTGGAAATGGCCTGGAATTTGGACAAAACACACCAGTGACTTTGAAAAGTGACATGAGATATCTCACAAATGCAACCTAGATGTCTAACAAATGCAATAAGAACAATTTTGTTATGCTGTCTGGTCCAAAAAGCAATGCTTTTAGCATATGTGGTTAATAGGAGCCTTAACTGTGCTTGATCACTTCCCAAATAAGCTGTTGAAACACGAAGCATTAGGCTAGAAAGCTGAGCACTTTCACAGAGGATGAGGGTTAACAGTACTAAATCCTGTTTGATCTGCTGAGAAATTCAATCTAGCAAGAGCATGATTTTACTTAATAGCACATTGGGCGAGGAAGTTGCCAGAGGTGGGATGTTTTCCGCCCAGCTGAGGTTGGGCTGCTGGAGCTGGCCCATCTGCCATTACATGGAGTCCTGCCATCCTCCTTCCTCATGGTCCTGCTCCCTTTTGCTGTGTGCGCTTGCACGTGCGTGCATGTGCGTATTCATGTCTGAGCTCCTTTTTTTCTGGCAGCTGCTGTAGGTGAGTTGTGGATGCATTTTTGGAAGTCTCCCAAGGCACAGATACTCCCAGCCCAGAAGAAGGTGCCTCATTTTCCAGGTGGAGGCTACCTGGCTGAGATACCTATCATTAATGACTGAAAAGAAGCAGAGTTTTTCCCTAGCGTGCCGATGCACAGACACATTCACTTCTGTGGGTGCCTCTGAGGGCTGGTGTCAAAGCCAATTGCATGAGGGAGCAGTACAGATAGTGTTTTCCTCTCATGCACATCCTGCACGTGGCAGATTCACTGTGTGCTTCCCTGCAATGAGCTAGAGCAGGGTCTTGGAGAAGGATGGAAAATTGGTCAAAACGTTGCCACTTTAACAGAAAGCTGGGTGAGTTCCCTTGCTTTTAATAGAATGTACCTTTCTTTTACTGCTGCTAATGCAGAAAGCAGCTGATCATATTCTGTGGGGCTCGCATTATTTTTAAGGTACTTTGTCTTTGGAATAAACTAGAGCATATTGCATGTCAAGAGTGGTAAGGATTTTATGGAGGAAGACAGCCTATGTGTTCCCATGGATGCCCTTTGCTTCCTCCAGACCTCTGAGAGAAGTTGAGTGCTATACTGTACAATCAGACACATAGTAGCTCCTTAAAAATAGAAAGGATTGCTGTTTGTCACTTTAAAACGCATTCAACATGCACTTGCCTATTTGGGTTGTTAGAGCATTTTGTCGTGCACTTGTGCAACACCTTGTCCTAATCCACAATTGCAGTTCTTTGCCTCTGCTGTAATACAAACAGTGATGATAAATGAATGTCTGGCTTGGCAATATTGCTACAGTCTCCAATTATGAGAAAATGTTTTCATTTAGAAAAGAGAAATCAAATGGCAGATTCCACCATCTCTCACCCTTCCTGCCTGTGAACAAGCTAGTCCTTGTTGTAAACCCCATATAACTTGCTATGGGGGAGGAGGCATTGTGGAAGCCCCCCCCCCCCCCCCCCCCCCCCCAAAATAAAGGTAGCACTTCAGTAGTTATTTCTTGGGGATTTTTTCTAGTAAAGTATTTCAAAAGGAGAGGAAAGGTTTCTCGAAAACCAAGTACAAAGGTTTCACAAGTAGCAAGAACCAGAGCAGGCAGAGATGAAATACATCGCAAACACGATGCTTCTTCCAAATGCAAAATCACCAGCGCAAAAGTAACAACAGGTTGTTGTTCACCATCCAAAGTCTGTACGTGGTGCAGAGTGAACAGCCAGAATCCCTGGATAACCAGCTTCTTTAGCTGTGCTCTCACAAGGCAAATGCTGCTGCCTTGGGCTGGTCAACTTGAGCTCACATAACATCCTGGCTGAGACCAAGAAGATGACTGGCATTGCTCAGAAGTACCTTACCAAGAATAAACACCCACGGAGCCACTGCTCTCTAGTGCTGCTCTCAAGGGCTCACTGAGTTTTCTGGAGACACAAAAATCAACTGCCAAGTAGCACTCCTGGCCTGCTGGAGTGTTTGCACTGCTACGCTCTCTCAGAAAGGACCACACCACTTTTAGGCTGGGGAAGTTTCTAGCTATGTGTTTCTCCATGCTACAAAGAGCTGTGGAAATTTGTGGCAGGCAAGGGTTAGTAATGTTGTTTCCTTGCTTTTCATGTCATACATATGTCAGGACATGGTCATGAATGAGTACACTAATCTCAGTGCCCCTACAACCTTAGAGTCAGTGAAGGCAGGGAGCCTTTGCAAGCAGCATTATTTGATATCTGCAAGCCTGTGGATAGCAGCAGAGAGCTGGGAGGAATGAAAGGGGTCCCCCATCACGTGTAGGAACTCCTAAGTTATAGACAGCAGAGGGATAGCCAAGACAGCAGGATGCACAGAGTGCTTACACATGAGTGGAGGAGTGAAGACAGCACGGGTAGCCATACCTCCTCTTTATATCTCCCAGCTGCTGCTCCTTGGGCAAGCTCAGCTCACAGACCATGAAGTCTGCATGACAGAACAGCAGCTGGGAGATTTAAAGGCAAGAATTTGAATGCAGTGTGTATTTTAAAACATGAAAACACTGCAACACAGTCCAACCCCTCCTCGTCCTTTCCCCTGCCCAGACTACCTTCAGCACCATTAATCTCAAGGAAAAGTTAGACTGGCCTTTGAGCTAGGGCTTTCCTCTCTGATTACAGTGTTTGGACTAAACAGTGCTGGCTAAGCCCCAGATGCTAAAGCTGTGCATTAGAGGCACTCCCATCCCCAGCTGGAGAATGCTATGTTAAGGGACTGCCACCTGGCAGCATCTTCAAGGAACTGCAAAAACCCTAAGCAGAGACTGAGGCTGGTGAGCATTTAGTCTTCTGCGAGACTTGCAAGCGCACCCAGGAAGGAGAGATCAGGGTTGAGTCAGACTGGTGTTGTCGACTGAACTATCTGGCTTTAAGAGGCTGCTGCTATGATAAAAGACACTAGGTCAGTGAAACATTAGATATGACAACCACCTTATCAGGGACTTTCCAACTCAGTTAAAAAGTTGTTTTTCCTTTGAGAAAAATCCCACAGTTCTCCCTTTCTTACTTCAAGTTGGCTGAAGAAGCCTGATCTAGTTGTACTCAGTCATTGTCCCTTTTAAGCTAAGAACTAAGCTCTTGCTTTGTGATGATATACCCAGGGAGGCATATCCCACCTTGTCCCCACTCTCCTGGGAAAGCAGAGAAGACCAAAAGTGACAACTACTGAAGAGTGGCGTGGGATGAAAAGAACAATAAAATAATCTCCCTTGGCCAAGACCTGGTAACCCAACTTCTTTCATGTTGACATCTTCAATAGGATCCCCTTGCTTGTACCACTCTTTCCTCTTTTTCTGTGTTGTGACAAGCTGGCAGATGAAAGAAGAGCATCTCCTCATCACATGCTCTCAATTTTCCCGCAAAATAAGTCCCTTGGCCAGCTTGCCTAAAGCTTTCTAAACCAGTCGATTTTGGAAGGGAGCACAAAGCAAGCAGTAAGTTGTTTCTCTAACATTTCAGAAAACTTCAGTTGTCCTACCCTTTGGAAATGTCCTCTGCTGCCCAATATCACAGTAAACAAACTTCCAAACTTTTGTTCATAAACAGAGACCTGCATGAACAAGACAAATTTGAGGCTTAGCTGAGCCTGAGAGCCTTTTCCCAACAGCTGCTATGCTTAGCAGGTGAAGGGCCCTTGACCAGCAAATGAACTCCAGTCATTACTATTGGTAGTAGTAAGCTTGGGTTACCTTTTCATAATTTATGTACAAATTTGCATATGGAGAAAAGCTCAAGAGAGATTGAGAGCTGGAGATATTGAGTCCCTTTTCATTTTCAGAGTCAGCACAAACAGTAGGCAAAGGTCCTGAACCACATCACTAACACACCTTCAGCTGTGACCTCTTGGGACCATTGCTAGATCTGACAGCTCAGCTAAGCCTGCTGAGCCAAGAATGCCCTGTGTGCTCATACACTGAGGTTATGAAGGAGTTTGCCAATGAGTATCAAATGAACATTTTTTTCAAGAAAGATATGAGAAAAGCCTACTCTGCCATTTACACAAGTCACCGGGCAGACACTGACCTGGGGCCAGAGTTGGTGACCTAGATGTGAAAGTATCTGTGTACCCCCCTGCAGATGCCCCATGCTTCCCAGATCCCTCTCTTCCCCCAAATTTTGTGGAGCTGAATTCAGCAGGGAGGGCTGTGATGACTTACCAGTCTGTGTGCGCATCATCGATCACCAGGAGGATCTTGGGTTTCTGGGCCACAGGTGGTGTGGGGCTGGCCGAGTGGTCGATTAGTCCTGCAGCTGCTTGCGTGGTTTGCTTCATGGCACTGGAGATGGAGCTGAAGATGCTGGTGCCAGTAGAGGAAGAGTGAGAGGGCTGTGGTGGCTGCGGGTGCTTTCTTTCCATGGCAGGAGAAACCGGGGAGCTTGTGGAGTTGTCGGGGCGCTGCAAGTCCATCATATAGCCATTGGGCAAATTCGCCACGAAACTACTGTCTGAGAGACGCCTCCGGAGGAAATTCATTGTTGAAGCGTTGTGTGGAAACCTTCTCGGCAAGAGCAAGGCTGAACAGTGGTGTCACCAGTCCTGGGGAATGCTCGTGTGTGTGTAGGGAACCTCCTTGCAGTCCCAGCAGGCAGGTTTCCCCCTTAAAATCCTGCTAGAAAAATGTGCCTTTGTTTTTCAGTTAGGTTTTCTTTCTCTCCTGTGGGAAGAGAATCGAAGACATATATGTGAGATACATACTGTGAGTCTGAGATAAGAAAAACTCTTTTGGCCACTTAAATGGGTACCTTAATCAGCAATGAGAGGAAAAAGGACTACTGGCTTCTATGCAGTATGCTACACTGGTACAGCCAAACAGCTAGGACAAAGTACATTTCATGGCGCTCTCTCATCCCAAAACATTTTCAAGTTGGGGCAGACCAGCTTACACTAGCTTAGGGGCTAACAAAAAGCTTAGGGGAAAGAAAAATTATTCTGACCTTAAATGTTAATTTTTAAAAGAGACAGCTTATTTCTGATATTACATGTGTTAGAAATAACACATGCTTGTTACAGAATAACCAGCAAATGACCCAACAGGATAAAAAGTTGTATCACCTTTGACAGGCTTGTAAGCAAGGATCTGCATTTAAGGAACAAGTGTCATAAACTGAAATAGCATGTAGAAAATAAGTAGTGGAAAAATCCCCATACACATCTTGCTCAAGTTCAGCGGCAGTGGCAGCTTCAAACCACTCGTTCCTGTCCCTACTGCTCTCGGCACTCAAATTAGACTTTGAGCCAGGTGCATACTGGTGGTTGCTAGACATAGCAGACTACCTGATTTTACAAGTTCACTTGTAGGATTTTTGCAGGTACTCAAAACTGGAAGTTTAGCTGCCTAATCCTTGCATACTTTTTTTTTTTTCTGTTCTCAGGTTTTTTGTTTTGTTTTGTTTTAGAAGAAAGGTCTCTTACTCTGCTCATCTTTTCCAGTGAGAAAATGAACACTAAAATATAACTATCTGGCTCTTTTCCTTTGACCATAGTATGACGACTTTGTTTTTACCCAGAACACTAAGTTTTTCAGCAGTTAAATAATCTCATGGAGTTAGTAGTTACTTTTTAAAAAATTTTGCACCTGTAGGCACAACCCAGAAATGAGATTTCCACAGTAATTCCCCAAGACCTTTTATCTGCTGAGACAGCCTTTGAGCCTTGACCAGAGGTTGATTGATGAGATTTAGGATAGGGGAAAAAAGATAGAAACATATTGCTCGTAAAACATAAATATTTTTCAAGACAGACATAACTGAAGCAACAAAAGTGAGAGTTATCCCATACATCAAGTGAGATGAGTCACATGAATTCCTGGTGTCATCATTAAATCATGCCCCAACCCCCTTCAAGTTTTTTGAATGAGCCCCCTACAAACACTGGGGCTCCTTACCCTGACCTGCCTGGTTTGGCCTCCCTCACTGCTCACGCTCTTGTCCCAGTCTCCGATTGCCTCCTGATGGCAGGAAATTGTCTTTGCCCAGCTGGTCCAAGAGAGCTCAGCATCTGTGCATTTCCCTCCTGGAGCTGTAGCTGAGAGCTCATGGAGCAACCAAACAGCTTTCTTAAAATAAGATGCCATTTATTTTCACCTATAGGGATTTACAAAGCTTTAGAGACAAAGGGTTTAGACCTGTCTATGTCTGTACCTCCCTTAGCCCCCAGAGTCTTAGGGAGGCTTGGATGAGCCTGGCTGGAGTAAGCAAGTGACAAAGACCCCCTTGGCACATGTCCCCCAAATCTCATCATCCATCACCACCCCAACCCCGTGGGTACAGGCTCCATCTGGAGCAGAGGGCTCCCTGCTGAAGCTGCTGACATCAGCTTATTAGAGCAATTTTTCTTTTGATTTCTCAGCCCTGGCAGTACAAGTCCTCCGACTTTGCCAGAGGCTGGAGATAGTCTTTTCCCAGGGAATAGCTCAGGAAATCTTTAATGACTTCCTGCCACATTTACAGTCGATAATGTATCTTGAGGCATTGTGCTGACTTCCTGCCTGGTCATGGCACGCCCAGTGACTGCACAGCATCAGCAGAGGCACGCACCCGTAAGCGCAACGGTAGCACCAACTGTTTATGCAGCAATTGTTCCAAAAAGCAGGTATATATATGGATACATATAGTATCCATGAATTATGAGCTAGCTACTCACCTCATATATACAGCCACACAACACTTGGCCTACTCGTGTCCTACCGCAGTAACTGTGAGTGCCAGCACAGAGCCATCCACTGTTACCTGTCCAGGATGACCAGAGTGGTAGAGCCTACAAAGGCTTTGGAGGATTTATATACTACAGGCTGGGTAAAAATGCACTGCACTGTCTTCTGCTCAGGAACCTGTGTTTTGTACCTTGCATAACACAAATAAGAAAAATCCCCTCACTTTAATGACAGTCCACTCAAGTAGGTCCAGTCCTGGTTAAGAGGAGCATCCCAGAGATCTGTCTGCTATCAGAAGGGCTCCAAGTGACTATCCCATTACTGTGTACAGCAATTAGGCGTGTTCTGTTGGAGGACCTTGGCGTTAACTGGCAAGAGGTAGGGCGTAATTTCAATACCAGTCTCAGGACAAACTGTTTGAGCACGAGATGCCTGCCCCTTGCATACTTTGCTCAGCATCGCAGAGCTGCCAGTTCCTGCTGTGGCAGCTCTCAGCCACGGGAGGGAACCTGGCTCCAGCCATACAGGCTGGACAAGGCTCTTTTCACAAACCAGTGTCCTTGGGACAGGGTCCAGCAGGACTTGCATGCTCTTGAAAGCATGGCTGCTTCCTCCTCTGTGATATCTGTACTCTCCAAAAGAACATAGGCTCCTTGCAAAGCATCAGCAAGTAAAGCAATGGGTAAATTCTGCTCTGCCCTGCACTGTGGAAGAAGGGCACAGAAGCGCATGGTGTAGGGTGTCCCAAGTCTGGGAAGGGCCAGAGTACCCCATGATGCACCTGGAAGGCATGCAGGTTTCCTCCACAACAGGGCTTCCCAAATTGTACCCTTCAGTGAACTGTTTACGATAAACAATTTATCATACTTATTGCAAGGCTGTGACCACTCACCTCCTGGACCCTTTTACACAACAATATTTACAGTGACCCATCATTTTTTCCACCAGGGATTTTGGTACTGGAAGATGTTGCCCAGGAGACACTGGGAGCTGGCAGAACTCACTTGTCCACAGAGTTTGGGATGCTGCACTGAGGCTGGCCTTTCCCCTCTGCTGGCTGGCACTGCCTCCACTTGCTGCAAAGACTAGGCTACGTGCCGTTGGCTCAGGAAGGAAGGAGAGAAAACCTAAGCAACTGATGTCACGGGGAAATCTCCCTCCAGCAAAGCACGCGGAGGCTAAATTCAAACAGGATGACACTGCTGCAGCAGAGAGTAACGCCTGGGCTCCACTCTGGGATGGGGGATGGCAAACCTGCCAGGAACTTTGACTTTCGGTCTGTCAAAGCAATGGCACAGACTATCCTCCTCTCATTACATACATTTTTCTAATGAGCTGGGATGTAATTAAAATAGACTTTCTCTTCTTTTTAAAATGAAGTTATTGGTGGTTTCGCTGTATCAATTTATCGATTGCCATTAGTGCCACCACAGAGGAGATCTTCTCTGCAATGGGAGCAGTGTAAACTGACAGCAGATTCCTTTGCTTACTAGAAAACCTCATGGTCTGCTTCTCCATCATGTACACTTGCTGTTATTTAACGTTCAACAGTAGGTGTTTTCATACAGGCTCAGGCCGAGTATGTTAGGACCTCATTTTCCTACTGCTTGAAACTCCCCATGGACATCCTGAGGGCTCAGCACATCAGGCCAAATCTGGCTCTGTGCAGCTCTCATGGCATGCAGCTCTCATGCAGCATGACATCCACCCAGTGAATGTACAGATCCTACCCTAGCAGGCAAGTGGGGCTGTAACTTCAACAAAGCCAGGAGCCAACACCTCCTACAGAAGCAAGACAAATCTGCTAAGTGGTATTTTGTCACTCCAGAGCCACAGCTAGGAGAGCTGCCAGCTCTATGCCATCAAGTTGTACTGTACCTCTGCGTACACCAGTGTCTTCCTGTGGCTTACACGGAGACAAGTCACCTACTTAATGCTGTACCAGACATGAACCTGCCCATAGGAAGGCCTGTAGCCCCATGCACAGCTGAGATACAGCCCACAGGCTGCTTCCAGGAGAGGCAGCAGCTCCTGTTGAGTTCCTCAAGCTGCTGCCTCTCACCACGCAGGAGTAATCTGCTGCTGTGTGAAACAGCTGCTCCTGAAAGCTAGCTGGGAAAACAGTGGGCATCTGGGCTGTGGAGCTGCAGGTTGGGGATCTGGGCTATATTTCAGGATGGGGAAATAGTAAATGAGGCACAGGAGAACGAGTGAGTCCTGAGGAAAGAGAGCAGGCAGGAGACAGGGGGATAGAGGGAGGAGAAAGAAGCACAAGCAGAAAGGGAGGAAGTAAGCAGGAATAGGCTTAACCAAACGACAACACAGGAACACGCCGAAATCTCAACAATGAGAGCACAGTCAGGGAATCAAAAGGAAACTATGTGAGCAACTAAATGAAGCGAGAGGAAGGTCAATTAGAGCTGACCTTGAAAACAACAGCAAAGAGGCTGGCACTGTCAGCCCCTTGCTAACATGCAGTTAAATTTCCTGGCTGATATTTTCGGAAGGGCAAGGGAGGGTAAGCAATCTGCTCCCTCAGCACATTGACAGCAGCCAGGCACCTACCTGCTTTTTCTCAAGGATATACTCTGCAGAGATGCAAGTTATCTCAGAAAACCTGTTGACATGTGTTAGAAAACAAGAACAAAACGTTCACTTAAATTTCTTGTCAGGTTACTTTCTATATGTGTGGTAGCATCCAGAGGGAACCAAACTCAATTGGCTGATATTTGTTAACCATGCTTAGATTTCCACTGAGCTTGTTATCTATGCCGTCAGATAATGAACTGACATGACCACGCCAGCCTGCATCTGATTCCTGCCCTTGACAGCCTCAATGGAGCAATGCTGGGGGGGAAAGACAGAAAACCAATGTGGAGAGGTTATCCTCCCACCTTGCCATAAGGGACTGCACACTTACTTCTGCCCCATGGTGGATGGAAAGATGAGGGGATGCTCCTCACCTGGCAACAGCCACTCACTGATACCCCTCACATCCATTTTGTGAATAGCCTTCAGCATACCTTCAAATTTTAAGATATTCCCATGGGTCCTTTTCTGCCTTCAGGCATATTGACACAATGTGGGAGTGAACTTCTGTGGAGGGACAGCCATGTTAGGAAGCTCCAAATCAAGCTGGGCGGCTTTCCACATATATTTTCAAAAAGAGGAAAGCAAGAGATTGTTTATTATTGTCAAGCTTTCAGTGTTTCACCCTGAATGGCTTCAACATTTGCAGGCTTGGCATAGCTTGGCATTCCTTGGGAAGAACTGAAAGCAGAATAAAACAATTAGTTTGAAATTAATTAGAACTTTTGTTGTGTTTTTACCTCTCTTGCCACGGTTTTGGACTCAAGGGGCTCACGTGTTCAAACATTTGCTGGTATTTTTCAGTGCAAGCTGATATTCCATAAATCAGGAAATTAAAACAATAGGGGTTGGAGAAAGAAAAGGAAAAGGATCCCCCAACACCTGCCCCCCCCCCCCCCCCCCCCATTTTGTAAACCTGAAGCATGTACAAAAAGCATAAGTATTGCAAAGGCTGTATGTCACCCCAAAGAACAGAGGAAAGCAGAGTTGCCATGCTGGTGTTCAGCTTGCAGAGAGCTTTTCCAAGCAACACCAACACAATACAGCTCTAATGTAGACACTGGTGGAAATTTTCCAAAGCATATAAAGACTACAGCACAAATTCCACTTAAAATCAGAGGGGTTTGCGCATCCTGGTCCCAGAGACACTTCTGGAAATTGTGTATCTGCTATGACTGACACCAGCAGAGCTGTGTTGTCTCTTTGAGGCAGCTGCAAGAAGTCAGGACCCTGCAGCTGGAGGGGGTGGCGGGGCAGGGGAATGGAGACAGCACGCTGCCGGGACAATGATGCTACCCAGAGTCTGAGTTCTCTGTTGTGTGTTAGACAGCTGCTCGCCAGAATTTCACTTGCTTCCCGAATTCTGTATTACCTTTCAGAGCAGCAATGATTTCCTTTGGAAATGTGATCTTTAAGGATTTTTGCAAGAAGCCAATGTCTTGTGCATCCAATTTCTCTTTTTAGAGAGATCCTCAGAGATGCTAGGAGGCCTCTTTGTCAGAAATGGATCACTTCACAATGTTCAACATGCTTCATTAAGCCACTGATATAAAGGTGCAACAACTCTTATTGCTGCATTCTTGTAGACCTTAAAAAAATCCTCTCTACTTTCTTGGGTGGCTATCTAACTGGAAAAGTCTAGGCTCCACAAATCTTGTTTATTTTTTCAGTTTGCAAAGCTGTCAGTGCTTTCTATATAGCGGTTTCACCATAGGGGGTTTGCCTTATCTGGTCCTGAAGATAATGGGTGTGTGCATACCAAACTGAGTGCAAATGTGGCCATTTCCCAGGATCCACACTCAGCACAGAAAATTAGTTAGTCTGTTTCCCCTTTTGCCTGTTATTTCATAATGGCAGGCGAGGAAAAGAAGGAGAAAAGAAAAAGACTCTAAAATGACAAAAAGTCATTGTAAGATCATCAGGCTTTCAAGTAGATTGCAAAGGAAGATGACTAAAGCCATGAACAATAGTGAAAAAATTTTCTAGTGAAAAATAAATCTGAGTGTTATGATAATACTGTATGGCTTTAATACCCCCAAGAACTAAACTTATGATTTGCTACTTCTTGGAAACAATACATTATTTCCTCATTTTATTCTCACTGTGCAAATCCTGTTGGCACCTAATGGCCACAATGGTAATATCCCCTTGTTGACGAGCTTAGGGAGGCCTTTTGTGGCCTGTCACTATTCAATATCAATACTTGCTTATCAGCAAAACCAGACAGAGCTCAACTGGGGCAGACAGTATGGGGCAAAGAAATCCCATGCTAATCCTTGAATACTATAGAGCCATTTCCATCTGAAAGTCAGTTGAGTTGGCATACTGTCTCCATTTCTTATTTCCCTAGAGTATTGTGGTCATTCCCACCCTGGGCAATAGCGACACTAATGCTTCCATTAAGGCTTATACTTACACACATGCCAAAGTGGCTCCTCAAGATTATATTAAAGAAAAGCAGGATACAGCAGTACAAACCAGAGAATTTGTAGAGATAAATGTTCTGCATGTTAAGCAGTTGAAATCGTAAGAAGGAAGCAAGCAGGGCTCTGAAGCCTTTCTTTTTTTCCTTCCCAGTCTTGGATCTGATGCAGTTTATGTTGTGTGTTTGTGAGACATGCTCTAAGTTTCCTGCAGTAACTGTACAAGTCCTGATTTCATGGTGATAAGAATGAAAGCGGCACCAGACACACCATTAATAGAGCAGGGATTTCCTTCAGCTGAGAGACGCATTGCTTTGAAGAGTGCTGATCTGAATAAAATCAAGAAGCTGGATATATTTAATATGTAGGGCCTGCCAATATGCATTAGGGCTCATCCAGATAAAAGATGCCTAAGGGACTGACAACTCACAGGTTCTCAGAGGAAACTGCAGCAGCCTGCCCACTGCTAATGGGGCTCCTGTCTTGACTATGATTACATACTCTTCCTCATTCCTATGTTGTTTTCTTTCTACTATATTTCAGTTCTGCCACAATAAACTGGTTATTCAAAATGCAGGTAAAAAGAATATTTTGTTACTGTAGAATTAACTAGATATCTTGGGGTGAAAAACATGCTACTGGTCATGAAAGGGAAGAAACAATTCACTAAGAGGTCATAATATACACCAAATAGATAACTATTAATTAACTGATAATGATAAGAAGGATTTTCTGTTTGGAGCACAAGTTGTATTACTTTTCATATGTCTATAAGACAAAAATGGATTGCATATTTCCAAATAACGTATCTTCAAACACAGCTCTGCCATTCTTGCATCAATGCTTCTAAGTCATTTTAAAATGTCACAAAAATTCAATTTCTTTCCCAAATGTTTTATGCTTTTAGGGGTTAAAAAGTCTTTCTTCAGACATCTGAAGTCTTCTAAACCATCTGTAGTGCTAGTATATTCCATCTAAGTTTTGCTGCCATTTGCATCCACCCCTTTTCTTCCCTCTGCACCTTTCCAGACACCACCATATCCCAGTTTCCCAGATTTCTCCCATGTGGCAGAGAACCCCTTATAATACTTAAGATTTACCTGACCTGATGATGTCAACCACAGATACCTGGATAAATAAAGCTTGTGATTTGCCTTTGTACAGCAAGATGCTTATTTGCTTTCTAACCATACATGACTATCTCACACAGCAGGACAATACAGAGAGATTAAGCTGGGAATTTGAGCACAGTTACTGATTTATTTTGATGATGGAAGAGAAAGACAATGTTTTACTGTGCTCTGGGGAAGATTTCTGATGCAACTGTAAGATAGCTTCATGCCAAATTCTTTCATGTGATGTAGAAGTGGTAGGAGATTGACTAGTTAGACTATTCCCTCCAAAGAGGCAGAGAAAACGGGGATTGGTAGATCTTGGTGCTTAGGAATATGGTTTAGTGGTAGACTTGGCAGTTGGACTTGATGATCTTAAAGGTCTTTTCCAAGCTAAACGATTCTATGATCTTCATCTGGAGCACTGTAGGGGTCCAACTGGCTATGTCTGTCTTGGGTTCTGTGATGACCAACCCAAATTGTGCTGAGCATTTCCAGGAGATGTTTTTCTTCACTTTTTTGTATGATTAATTATTGATCACATGGGGACACATGAAAAGCTGTGTGGGTTTGTGTAATTCATCCCTTTTGCTTGCACCACATACCCACACACTTCTCACCTCAGCAAGTGTGACAATCCCCTCTCCCAGAGCTGGACTGAGCACCCCAGTCTTTGCATCGTCACCAGTGCCTGCTTCCCAGCTGCAACCTCACAAACATCCATGAGAACCTGGTCTAGTATGGTTGCAGGTTGGAGCTGCAAGCCAAATATATTTGTGGTGCCAGCAGGAGCCTGTGCAGGACAGTCAGGGGGCAGGTGCTTCACTTCCTTAGTAAAGCATCTGGCCAGGTTTCAAATGCCATTTAAGAAGTTATGTTGGCTCCATAGGAATATTGTGTTGACAAACAGTTGTATCACCAGAGATGCATTGCTATAATTAGAAAGTATGTTTTAAAAGCCTAATGATAAATTATTTCACTAACTTATTTCACTAACTGTCCTTTATCAAGCTGTCTTCTCTCCTGATTCCTGTCTGCTTGCCTATCCAGTTTTTTGCATTCATGCTGGACAGTGTAGGAGCCCTCCATAATTGGCTCCAAATGCCAGAAACTATGTTTACGCAAAAAGCATCAGAAAATATAGTACATGAGTGTGGGAACTGGAACAGATTCTGGACCCAGACAAAGTCCTGAGCAAGTAGGTTAGCGGACTGAGCATAGATGTGGAAATAAAGCACAACATGATTTTATCAGAGTCCTCTGCCATCAGACTGGGGAAAGTCACTCAATGTCAGTGTCTTGGTTTCCTCATTTAGGAAGACAAGGTTTATTTTGTGGAGTGCAGAGATAGCATAAGGCTCAGCCCACATGCCTGCATACTGCACCACTGAACCAAGCATGAGCAGCTTCAAGAGCTCTGGTTCCCCTGCTAATCAATAGCTGAATTACAAAGCTTTTAAGGGTTACAAAATTGGCCAGCCTTATTTAAGAACACAACCACCAAGCTTTTCAAGGGCTGGCATATATGTAGCCACCATGAGTGGGGGTGGGAGAAGCTTTCTTGGAGGAAAAAATGTGGCACTTGGAACTACATTGTAACTGGGAATGTAAGGATTGATCCGCACAGCTATTTTAGTTTCTGCTTCTCCCATACTTGCAGAACTTCTTCCCCAAGCCTGGAAGGGAGAGAAGGAAAGGGAGGAGGGGAAGGGAGAGCATGCAGTGGCCTGAGCAAGGCACAGTGGGAAGAATACGAGCCACATGCATTGGCGTGAGCTCTTGCTGGGTACACGCACAAATATGGTGTGACTAACCTGTTACAGAAAGCATGAGCATTGCAGCAGGCAGAATAGAAATGGGGACATCCTACAAATCTCAGACAGAGGTTATCAGAGAGCCACACTGGTGCCTCCCTTTCTGCATTTATGTCCTGACTAGCGGGACAGGTAGGCAGTTGCTATTTATGTATAAATATATGAAGATATAGCCAATGATAGAAGAAGTATTGCTAAGTATTTCTATTCCTCTGTGGGACAATCTGTATTTGATCAGAGCTAAGTGGTGCAGTCCCATGTGACTGAAGCTTACTGATGAAAGCCACTTTTACTGTGGATATGTATTTACAAAAAAAAAAAGACATGTCCAAAAGTAGACTGTAAGATCAGCTGAAGAGTCCAAAGCAAACTCAGCAGAGCTCTGAGTAATAGCTAGAGACCTGCTTCACTCTGCTGGGTTTATTTTCAGCTCTTGCCTAGACCCAGTGCCTGAGTCCTCAGGTTCATAAAGGCCAGCGGATTTAAAACCTTGCATGTTGAAACTGGCCACCTTGTAATAACTGCATCACTTTGTCATCCCTGTGCAGCCACAGAACTGGTTAAAAGAAAAAAACAAACCCAAACAAACCTCAGGGCACAACTTCTTAGCTTCAAGATTTCAGAGGCTGGCATGGATGGCAGGGTGTTAACTACAGCAGGCTGAGGCAGTATGTTTATTCCCTGCAGCTTTGCACAGAGCTATGCACTCATGGAGCCTGGCTTCCCCCTTTTAAGGCGACCAGCCAAATTCTGCCTGCGCTAACACTTGCATATTCTGTGTTTTCCACAGGCTTGAGCTGAAGAGCAGAGCTGATCTTCCTGCATGTTGTACTATGGAAGTCAGTGCATTAAAACACACAAAACATTATTCTCTATTTCAAGACTGCACAGAAAGGAAACCAATCTTATGCTTTTTTGTGGATAGAAAGAACTGTTCCTTTCCCTATGTTTTTTTTCGTATGGACTTCTTACGTTGAGCAAGTCACTTAACTGCTTTGTGCCTTAGTGTGCCTGATTGTATAATGATATTTCTGTTAAATAAAGCATGGAAAGTCTAAATTGGGTCAAGTTTGAGAGAGACTGAGATGCGCGGTGATATAAATACAGATTGCAGAGGTGTTCTATAACATACAAAGTAAGTATAGCATCTATTTAAAATTAAATCTACCTGAAAACTGTATTACTTTTTAACATGGAAGAACATACAGAGTTCTCAGCTCAAATGAGAGCTGCTAAGGTCACTGGAGCCCAGTTTCAGAGCTGATCACTGCAAAAACTGTTGTGGATATCCAGACATTAATTGTGTAAGAAAGTAGTGCATGGGTGATCTTTTATAAATAAGGCAGGTTAGACACAAGGATCTCTCTCCCCTTTCCTATCTACTCCAGTGCAAACACAGTATCCAAACATGACCCAATGAGTGATGGGGTTATGAAAATCTGCTATCATCACCCAGCTCCACAGAAGTAGTAGATCACGTTAACATGTTGGTGATAGACTCTGCACATCCACATGTATTTTCCTAAGAGCTCCAGGAAGAACCCTGGTTAAATCACTTCATATGGAAATTCACATGTAAAACCAGGGCAAGAGAGGGTAATATTGTGAGCACTAATAATGGTGTACACTGCATGATAACAAATACATAAAAGTCCTCCACTATTATCAGCTTAATCACTTGCTCTCTTCTTGCTTCAGCTCCCCATCATTAATATCTCATTCCTGAAAGAGGATAATTGCTTTGGATCTCTTCAATTACTACTAAAGCACAGCAGAGCACATGTAAAAAATCAAATAGATTTGAAGACTAGGATCATTGAGCTTGGCCTCCCACATAGTGCAGCTTGTGCAGTTTCTCCCAGCAACTCCAGCTGAGAGTTTATAATTTCCGATTGAAAAACCAACTCCAGAGCTCGTTTGTAAATACTCACCAGTATGTTCCAAATCAGCCCTGTGTCTAAGCCATCGCCCCTGCAGCAAGAGCAAAACAGCAGCTCCCTGAAAGCCTGAGTGAAGAAAACATTTCATCCAGCTGTGATGATCCCCCAACTTCAGCAGGGGCTGCGTGACCATATGATACCCCAATGCAAAGACATTTGCTTAAGCACCCCAGAAGAGCTCGATGTTCATTCTGTAAAGCAGCAGCTGTCTCCTGGGCAGCTAGACCTCAAGCAGAAGCTGCTGCCAGTGCATCATCTGCAGGGCTAGTCAGTACCTGGCAGCAATCCCTGCCTGAGCTGATTTTTCAGTTTGTGCTACCCTGAAGGTTGAACAAGAAACATTGCCAAGTGGTGCACGAGATGGTAGCTGGTTTGTCAGCCTTGGCCCTGCCCTGCCTCTGCCTGTTCATCACTGAGCCTCACGGCAGAGCCCATCCGCTGGGGTTGCTGCCAGCCATGGCCTACCAAGCTTTCTTCTCTAGCAAGCAGCAGCGAGGCTGCAGACTTTGATCAAACTGTCGGTCTCTGCTGGCATCTCCATGCAATCGCAGCACCTGCCTGATGTTCCTTAATTCTAATGAAGCAACAGCAGGAACCTTCTGGCTAGAGAAACTGTGATGGAAAACCTAGTTAGTAACTGAGTATTCCCACCTAGTAAGTATAACAACTGCTTTGTGTTAGCAAAGAAATGTGAGTTTTGCCAAGAGGAACCACAGAACCTGCTGTTAGTTAAAATGGACACCCTGGCTGTATTTGGGGTTTCAGAAGTGCTCTTTAGAGGCTCACAAAGATTTATTGTGGATGATTATTCCACCTCTCCCACAGCTGCTAGCCCTGACCATACCACGAAACAGGCACGTGCTATGCTCTCTTTAAAAAAATCAGAGTTTATCTTACCTGCCCATAGCCCTTAATGCTCTACCACTAAGCATAAAAACATGCACTTAAAAGGTTAGACAACTAAAGAGTCCATTCATTCTTCACCACCTACTCTGCTCTGGGAAAATATACTGGTCTTACAGCACTGTGTGAAGGTAACCAGCTATTGCTACTATTAGTCCAAGGTGGGGGAGTCTCTGGAGAAAGCTGCAGTTGTAGATGCCTCAATAAGAATTAAACCCTGTCGGTGTCCTCTCTGTTTTCAAGCCAGAGGACAACTGCCTCAGAACTACCTCAGAGTGCCCAGCAGATCACAACCGTCTAATGACCAGATGGAGAGAAAAGCAGATTGACAGAGGCAAAGCTGAAGGTGTAGGTTCTTCCACACAGAAGCACTAAGGTCTTTTCAGCTGTGGCTGTATGGGAGGAATTACAGCACAGGGAGAGACACACGGAGCCGGGCAAAGAATGGTCCAGTTGAAAATTTTTTGTATTTGTAAGAATAGGTTGAAAACCAGACTGCTCATTTCAAAGAAATATTGCCATTTCACAATATTTTCTGCTCCAAAACAGCACAACAGATATTCCAAAATTTGTTGTAATCTGTAAATGTTGTATGAAATATCCCATTAATTCATAAACTTTCTTTTCCAAACAAATTTTCAAAGATGGCATATCCAGAGCCTATCTCACAGCTGATGAACTGTGGTCTTTCAGTGGACAGATGTTGCACTGAAATGTTGCTGGCTGACTACTTCTAACAGTGGGGCTGAAGGAGCATTATGAGGTTTGGATATCACAAGTTAACAGCATGTTACTGTTATTATTTATTCCAGGCAACCAAAGCTGGCCATGGAACTTTTCTGTCCAAAAGATGAAATGCCACAGAAATGCACAAGCTCATGTCTTATATCTTCCTCTGATTACTGCATTACTTTTACTGGAACATTTACCAATATTGCGTGCAAGTTAGCAGAACAGAGCGTACAGAAAAACTCACAACATTACTTATTTAACTGGCAACTAATCTCAGAAAGCAGAGAGTCAATTCCTTCCCTTCCAGCTCACGCAAAATTCTCATCAGCTTCACTGGGGTTCTTGCTGAACTAAAGGTTACTTAGAAGTTCTGGGTTGGGATCTGATCCGCTCTCATTCTGACCACAGTGGAAGGCAGATGCTCTTGCATGGCTGGCATGACTTTTGCAGAAGATCTGTGACTGCCCTGCGTAACTAAAGGCACCGTCCTGCTCTTTCTGTGTGTCACTCCTAGGGAGGGGACAATAGTTACGCAGATTGGCTGCAGGGCTCAGCAAAAGAGTTGGCACTTTCTTTCAAGGCAGAGGCATGACCTGTAAAGCCAGAGGCCCATGACCTGTGACCAAGAGTTGCTGACTTCAAAGGATCTTCCTGGGAAAAGCCTGCCTGCACTTTAATAGGAATTGTCAGCTCTAGCTCTTGACAGGCGCCATCCTCTCCTATGCCTCGCATTTCTTAGGAGCTGGTGCATTGAATGGCCTCAAGAAACTCTCATACATGAAACTGCCCCTGTGGGGAACAGCAGGGGAAGCCCTGACTGAAAGGCTCTGTTGAATTATTGAGGTTGCCCAGAGTAAACCAGGGTAACCTTCATGTTCATTCCTGACGGCCTCTTTCAGTTTTATTATGAAACAGCACCCCCCCTACCTCGCCTACTCCTCTCTCTCCCATTAAAAGAAACTTCACAAGGCTACTGCAGTAAGAAAGCCTGCCCGCAAGATTAACTAAATACACACAGGCCTATTTTAGGTAGATGCATCAAGCTAAATACAGCAGCCTTCAGCTGCTGGAGGGCGTGCGGTGCTTCATCTAACCCCTCTTGCCAAAGCGCATTAATGCTTTAGCAACCAGAAGGGAAATACAGGCACTGAAACTTACCTTTAAGCACCGAACCAAACACTTTGGGGCTAAAAAAAGAATAAATGCTTCCTAACTTGCCAGATTATTCAGTTTTGTCAAGCCTGCTTCAGAAAACAGCCAGGTGCTGGGTGTGTTTCCCTGCCCGCATGTTGTGTCCGCAGTCCCTGGCAGCTGCCTGTGATGGGCACAGTGCATCAGAGGTGCATGCAGTCAGTCAGGGACAGAAACACCCAGTTCATCACCTCGAGGACTGCTTGATCATTCTTTTTCCCAAATTTCCTTTTTGTTTTGGTCCACTGTTCTATAGCTGTGGCTAAAAAACCCCTGTGCTATGCTGTAAGTTGAATGAGAAAAATTCTGATTTTCCTGACTCCTTTCTCCAAGGAGGCTCTATAATTTTTAGCATCTGTAGCCAAGGTCTTTGACATGTTCCTGGGTTGCAATGTACTACAGGGCTGCTCAGCCTTACTCTAAGCCCAGCAAGGTACAGATTAAAGTGAGGGAGGAAGATGACAGTGTAACGGATATGTTCATTGTACTGTACAAAAGAAGACAACTGCACAGGGCAAAGATATCCTATATTAAAAATAATACCTTTTATCTAAAAAAGGAGTGTTACTATACTTTAAACAGCAGATTTTAAAGCTCTGAATCATCTTGGAGCTGAATGTTGTGCTGCTATTGGTTTTGCTTTTCTAATAGTCCTATGTAAATAGGCTTGTGTTTGCTTATGAAGTTGATTTAGTGCTGGTGAAAGTCTACCAGTCCTTCTAGATTGAAAATACTTTGCATTAGCTACATAAGAGGTATGGCATAAGCATTTCTGGCTGTTTTTTCCCACCAGGCTTGGAAGTTGTAAGTCCCAGTTGGAGTGGGACATTCTCCATTCACTTGGATGGGAATGATGCATCAGTTAACCTCTTATTCTGCTCCAAATAATGTGAATAGTTTTAGCTACCACTTTTGCCAAAAAGTGGCTTATTGGTATCCTTTCTTAAACAGCCTTGTGGTTTTAAAGGGCTAGAACCAGCAAGTTTAAAAAATATCTCCTGTCTTTGTGCCATTGTCAACTAAATGTAAAATTAAATTGTAAATTAAGATGTAGGCTTGAGGTAACACACTTTTTGCACTCAAGGGAGCTGAACAAATAGACATTTCAAACCATGAAGATCTGGCAGAAGACACTGGTTGCCATCTTTTAATAGGAGATGGTATGTGTGTGTTTGCTTGTATGTATGAGAAGAAATAAGGAAGCCAATACTTTTCCGGGTTTACCAGCTGAAGTATACGGGGAAGAAGTGCTGGCTCTGGTTTGTGCTGAGAGCAGGAAATAAATCAGCCAAACCCCACAATGTCTGGCAAAAATGAAATTTCCTTCTTCAAAAAAAGGTGCACCCCTCTCCTCCACTTTGTATAGCTCCTCTCGCCCACTTTGTACAGCTCTTCACCTGTCTCCCCAGTCCTTCTGTTTTCCTCCCTTTAACATGAACTCTGACTTCTTTTTCCAACACGTAGGAAGATAATGCTGCTGATGTTCTTCAGGCTGGAGTACTGTACAACACAGCAGCTGTCTTGCTCATATCCCAGTCTGATAGTTTGTAGCAAAATTTAATATGCCTTTAAAAACAACTGCATTTACTCTCTCAGAGGTGATTTGAAAGCAATACTCCCAGTTTCAGGAAGCCTGGAAAATAGGTCTTTCCTACTCCATCCAATCTGCTTTGTTTTTCCCCCCGTAACAGCCCACCACAGGCCACCCTGGGAAGCAGACGGTCTCTCCGTCCCCCTCATGTCACTCTGGTGGCAATGTAGAATTCAGCCCTTTGCAACGGAGTGCTGTCACCAGGACAAAAGATCATTTCCACCCTGAAGGCCACATCACAGACTCTTTCTCCTACTTTTCAAAGGCCTTCTCATTATTTTTTTCCCCTTTATAAGCAGGGTCTAAATTACAAGCATGTGCCCTGGGCCACCTTTCCTGTGGCCAGTGCAGTCTGCCAATGGCAGCAAAGTCATACTGCACCCTTGCTTTAGCATTCGTTCTGCACAGACACAGTAGGATTATTTCTCATTAAACAGACAATAGATGAGTGTCTGGAACCTGACAGCCATTAATACAGACATCGTTAGTTCTGCATAATCACTTAATTTTCCTTGATAACCATATTATAAATATATATGAGCCTACAGTATTGACCCAGGAACAGATCTGCTACAATTGCTAATCAAATCTCTGCTGTTTGTCAGCATTCAAGAAAAAATCCTTGACATTTTCTAATCTCTAGATGAGGCAGGAGAATACCATGACAAACCATGAAGGATGGGAAGAAGTGAAAAATTATCCAGAATGGAGAGAGAGCATGGCTTTCCCACTGCTTAAACAGCGAGGAAACCATTTTATCCCACAAATAACAAGCATATCTAGAAATTGGAAGGTTTCCATTTGGTCTTACCGAGTCTATTTGAAAACTTATGATCCAGGGCTTTATACACCTCTGGGGATGCAAGCCAGCCGAAAACACGGAGGCCTGTGGGGAGAAAAGAAACACTGGAGTGAGCGTGGGGGAGCGAGTGAGGGGGAGGGATACAGGAGGCAGAGCAGTGACATTGTTTGAAAGAAAATACCGTTATAACAGCTCTGAAAATGTCCTGAGTGTTTTGTTTGACATTTCAAGTTAACAGTTTCACCTACCAATAGATTATCAGATCAAGTTGCTGCACCTTTAGCAGCTATTAATTGTATCTGGGCCAGGGCAGCTCTTTGTAATGCCCATCTGGGAATTCTGGGCTTATTTGCTTGGCTATTAAAGTAGCAGGAAAGGGATTTTTAGCCTAAAAAGGTCAAAAAAGCATAAAACATCCTAGAATGTTTACTGCAAAACCTGACATTCTGGAGAATTTCCAGACTGACTAAAAAGTGATCCTATACCCCTACAGAGTAGCATCCTCTGAGGGGACAATGCCACAATACAATACACCAGTCACTGTGTCATAGGAATCAAACTCACTTCCTCTTTTTTTTTTTTTTAAAGGAGGATAATCAGGGTTGTTTTTTTTTTTCTTGCTGGAAAATGCAATAGAAATGACATATATACAAGGAATCTTTGAAAGGTGGAATGAGATCTGCAAGGTGGAAAAAGCCCAAATTAACTGTTAAAATTAAAGCAACAAGCCTTCTTAAGAAGGAGTTGTAAAAGTTAAGGGCACTATATTTCAGTGCTCTAGGGTAGAATTTACAATACTACAAATCCCATAAGAGCAATTGCTCACACATCATGTGCAAAAAGGGAAAAAGAAAAAAAAAAAAAAAGAAAAAATAAGGGGAAGAGTGGAGAGCCAGAGAAAAATGGTACCCTTTCTGCCCTTTCTGGGGGAGGAAGGATGATCTGGAGGACACTGTGGCTTGCATGTTGTAATTAGCGTTAACATCAATAAGGAGCACAAGTTTTGCATCCCATCACGCCTCTCATTACTAGAGTACATAACCTCCTAACCTCTACCCAGGAAAATGATATCATTGCATGAATTAATCATCTGGGAAATTAATGGCAAAAGCGACCTCAGGTTTCCAGCATAGTCTCTGGCACCAGTGAATTGGCAATGACGTAAGCTTCCCTAGGAATATGCTGGCGTTTTGCCCGTTCCTGAGCCTCGCTGTTGACTCTGAGGGCAGAAGCAAACAATGTAGTCACCCAACCGGCGATAAACGCTGCAAGCAAATGCCAGGCTACTGCTGCTGCAGCATCAGAGGGATGCTTCTCCAGCCAACCCTTCCGGGTGCCTCTCCCAAGGAAGATGCGTATCCCGAAACAGGCAAGTGTGAATGGCTTCCTCTAATGTGCAAAGAGATGGACTCTCCAGGTGTGCCCAGTACCTGCCCCCTTTTTAGTAAGGAGAGCCTCCTGCTCTGCACCTGGAAGCTCTGCAGCCTTTTAGAGTATGTGAATAAGCAAGTTATTTAATTATTGCTCTTTTTTGGGGGCAGAGGTAAGGAGGGAGAAGCTGACTTTACTGCGGAGTTTATTTTCAGATGGCCAGACTTGTTTTGCTTCATTTGTTATCTCACTCTGTTGCTGTAAATTCTTTGAAAGTTGCAGTCAAACTCAACGATGACCATGTTTTTTCTAACTTAGAGAAGCTGAGGGATCGCAAAGGCATGAGAAATCAACAGACAAAAAACTGATAGCTTACAGTGTGTGCCCTGTGTTAGACCTGTTTTTCATAGAATCATATAATTGTTTAGGTTGGAAAAGACCTTTAAGATCATCCAGTCCAACCATTAACCTAACATTACTAAGTCCACCACTAAACCAATTAAGGGTAGTGTAGCAAACCCATGCCTCCTGGCTTGGTGGCTGGATCATTTATAATTAAAGTAAAAACTAGGATACATTAAGATTGGAAAGGACCTCTAAGATCATCACTCCAACCATCAACCCAACACCACCATGTCCACTAAACCATGTCCCAAAGTGCCACATCTACCCATTTTTTGAACACTTCCAGGGATGGTGACTCCACCACCTCTCTGGGCACCCTGTTCCAATGCTTGACTGCCCTTTCTGTGAAGAAATTTTTCCTACTATCCAATCTAAACCTCCCCTTGTGCAGCTTGAGCCCATTTCCTCTTGTCCTATTGTTATCTACTTGGGAGAAGAGCCCAACACCCACCTCGCTACAACCTCCTTTCAGGTAGTTATAGAGAGCAATAAGGTCTCCCCTCAGCCTCCTCTTCTCTAGACTAAACAACCCCAGTTCCCTCAGCCGCTCCTCATAAGGCCTGTGCTCCAGACCCTTCACCAGCCTTGTAGCCCTTCTCTGAACACGCTCCAGCACCTCAATGTCTTTCTTGTATTGAGGGGCCCAAAACTGGACACAGTATTCCAGGTGTGGCCTCACCAGCACCAAGTACAGGGGAACAATCACCTCTCTGCTCCTGCTGGCCACACTATTCCTGATACAAGCCAGGATGCTGTTGGCCTTCTTGGCCACCTGGGCACACTGCTGGCTCATGTTCAGCCGGCTGTCTACCAACACCCCCAGGTCCTTTTCAGCCAGGCAGCTTTCCAGCCACTCTTCCCCAAGCCTGTAGCGTTGCATGGGGTTGTTGTGACCAAAGTGCAGGACCCGGCACTTGGCCTAGTTGAACCTCATACAGTTGGCCTCGGCCCATCGGTCCAGCCTGTCCAGGTCCCTCTGCAGGGCCATCCTACCCTCCAGCAGATCAACACTCCCACCCAGTTTGGTGTCATCTGCAAACTTAACTGAGGGCGCACTCAATCCCCTCATCCAGATCATTGATAAAGATATTGAACAAGACTGGCCCCAAAACAGAGCAGCTGTGCAGTCAGCTATTCCAGGTGAGATGAGGAAAGCATGGCCCTGTCCTATGGGAATCTGAAGCACATTCCCTTTGGGTTTTCCATCATCAAATAGAAATATCCTCTGTAAGGTGGAACCTTTTTGTACCTGTGCCAGGTACTCACTTGGGGCATGTACACCAGCTGTGAGGCAGAGAGGGTCAGACTCAGCCCGCCACCCCCAGCAGCACATCCCAGAGACTTCAGGAGAGCTCATGGGCAGAAGGTAGATGTGAGCAGGGAGGTGCTCTCTGATGGGAATATCAGTCACGTTTGTATTTTCCCATCTGCAGGCTGCATGAGAATACAACAGAAAAGAAAGGAGCTTGCGTAGGGGAAAGTTAACCCCGATGTAAGAGATTTGGTGTCAGGGAAGAAGGAGAACCTATTTGGGCAAACCGGTTTGGTTAATCCAAGACAAGCCATTTTGTTGCTTCTCCCTGTGGGGCTTTCTGCCTTACTGCTTTTTTTGGAGGGAGCCTCTGGCTATTGCTTTCTGAGCAAGCAGAAAAAGTGTACCTCCCTCAGCACTCATCATGAGTTAGTTTCCAGCTGAGTTGAGATATCCACAGGTGAGCAAAATCTTTGTCTCAACAACATTTTCCTCTGTATCCTGGCTTAAAAGGAATGAGGTGGTGAAAAAATATGAGAAGTAGCTAAACCTGTTAATGCCTTCAAGCTGCAATCCCCACTCCGGTTAGTGACTGGGCTAAGGTTACCCAGCTTGGGACAGACTTGTCTTAAAGGCTTGCAAAGATGTAAGAGCGATTATAGCATCATCACTGCAAACAACATTCCCTGTCTACATGGCTTAATGCCACTTGTCACATTTGTAATCCAGCTTCTCCCACCTGCCCTGTCTGTTTAGCAGTCACTTGTTATCAGAGCAAAGGCAGTGAAACAAAAGGAAGAGCAGACACTAATTTGCTTGATGTGCTCCTGCTCTTCCAGATAACATTAACCTGTGGGTTCTAACCTGATCCATCAGAGATGCTCACCCTTTCTCGGCATCATTAAAAGGGAGATAGCAAATCTGTGGAAACAACTCAATAGGTTATCGCTTTAGCAGCAGGCAAACAAGACAGTTTGATCATCAGTTCTTCTAACCAGTCAGATAACCTGTCCGGATTCCCTGCCTTGCTTTCCAGGTGTAACTGGCTCAGCAGATAGGATTAATCCACTTTCCTACTCACTTGCACTCTCCATGTTAGAGAATCTGATTACACAGATTGCTTGCAATTTATCTCCACCTGCCATGACTAATGCTCCAGTCTGACCTCCTCTTTCCCATTTTCACATCTCATTGCAGATCCAATACATAAACAGACAAATGCACACACATTTGCTCTTTTTTGTTTGCAAACAGCTCACCAAGAGCCTCAGCATTTCCATTCTTGATCAAACCAGAAAGCACTACTGTTTTCCCCACACTGCCCATAAGGTAATTTCTCCCTTTTGACTCCTCTCATTAAATTTAAAATGCACAGGCTTCATACATTGCTGCTCTATCCACATAAATCACAGGCATCTCTGTACAGACATGCACAATGAACATGCAATGTTATAAACCCCCGCAGCACATATAAAGACAAAGGCACAGGCTACATGCACTGAGCAAGTGCCACCGCATGCATTCCTGTTCCCTCCAAACCCTGCAGGAGAACATTGCCTGCAGTGTGCTTTCCTATAAACAAAACCACTGTTGCAGCACAGGGTCAGTATACGATTCTGGCAAATCCTGTTCCCACTCGTTCCCTTACCTTTCCTTAGTCTGCTAATCCGGGGCCCTGGACCGATTCTCTTCCCTCCTGCACACAAACTGCCAGTCTCTCCTGCTTCACATTCATAGCACACTAGCAGGATTCACCGTCATCCCATTCTGCTGGATTCTTATCGCCCTATTGGCCAAAGCCAGACAGTAAATTCAATTAGGCTCCTCCTTATAACTATATTATCACAGGAGCAGGATGAATAATTTAGTAAAACAACAAGGATGTGCAGGCTCCGGTGTCACAGACTTCACCCCCACCAGCAGGCTTTTATCAGAGAGGCGGGTAAAGAAACCAGAATCTGTCACTTTCCTGAAAAGGAGACCTTAGATTACCCGCTTGTATTTCCCATTCCATCCCTCTTCTCCTCCTCCCCCTAAAGCCACAGCATTCCCTTTTTATTGTTGTACACCCATCCCCAGCCCACAACGCAGTATTTCCCTGGTGAATGGTCATTACCATCTCAGTGGATGCAGAGATTCTGCCCAGGCAAAGCAATACTGCAGCACATCAAACGCTTTGCCTCTTTCCTGAATGCAAGATGTGGGAAAAGAATAAAACTGTTCTGCAGAAGGGAGTGACAAGACAAGCAGATCACAAGGAAATGTGAGAGTCTGCCTTGTATCATGATATCTTCTTTTCTGCAACTGTGCTGTCATCCCGTCAGTTCAGACACCCAAGGGATGCAAGTACATGGTTCCTGAAAAAGGAAGACTCATATACACATGGCCTGGGGACTGTGATTTCACATGCCTGCTGTAGGAGTTTGAATCCCCACATCAAAAAAACACACCAAAGTGGCAGTTTTCCCCCAGACCAAATGACTAAGCTGTTCTGTTTTGTTTTTTTTTTTTTCCTTTTTTTTTTTTCCTACCAGAAATTTGCAGTGACAGCTAACTACACCTATATTTCCCAAGAAGTAGTTTTCCCAAAATGAACACTGCTCTTTTTCCTCAGGTGATGCTTTGTTTGAAGAGTTACAGAGCACTGCAGTGTCCTTTAACAGGGTCACCACTAAGTCAAGCCTCAGACCACCTCATTTGCCTGAAGGTTTTTTTTGTTATGGCACCAATGCTGCAAGTGGAGGAGCTCAGTGGGACAACCCTTCCTACCCCCAGATCAGACCAAGCAGCCAGCAGGGCTTTTTAATGACCATTCACAGCAATATTGAAAGCTATTGTTAATACATGTTCACGTGCACAGTATTTACAAACAGCCATATCATTCCACCGTAACTGAAAAATAAATAGTCAGGATGAAACAGCCATTCTTCTTCCCTTATAGAAGCCTGCATCCCTTAAGAGTCCAAGAACACCCTTTGCACTCTGCTTTTCCTGTGCTAATATTTACTCAGCAGAGCCTATATACCTACTATCATAATAACATGCGGTTCAAATTTGCACTAGAGCCCAAGCTCCTTCAAGCAACTCCTACAGCAGCTCTCAGTTTGGCTCGTCTCCCGGGACTGGCTGGCTGGGTAACCCTTAGCTCTGCCTCTAGAGGCAGTAGGGACACGAGGTTGAAGTCAAGCTCAAGTACCAGCATAGCTTCAAAGGCAGACCACCGGTGAGAGACCAGCAGTTTTCCTAAAGGCAATGTCTGTCTTTAGGCACTGCCTTCATGGTGAAGGACTGGCAGGAAGCTGGGACAACCCGTGGCTATTGCCACCTTCTAAATTACTGGGCTGTCTACCTCTGTCACAGCCCTGGTGCTGGATGGAGAGTCATGCCGCCTTTCTCAGAAGAATATGGCACAGGAATGGCGGATGCTTTTGCCTTTCCCACCAAGTTCAAGGTGATCTAAGGAGAGAAAAAGTAAGAGTCTCAATCAAACCAAGTTTTTGCCTTTGTCTGTTATGGATTTCTCTGCCACAAAAAGGGACAAAACTGCCCAGAAGGCATCTCCTGAAGATGCTTCACTTTCGAAGAATGGCAGCTGCTTTTTTCCCTCTCCTCTTTCCCTTGTAGCCACCCAAACTTTTAAGAGCTTTTATGTTAAAGGAAACCTTGAATTATGCACTTGGTGATAGTTCAGAGCAATTAAATTAAGCCACGTGGCAAGTTGCCCAATGTCACTACCAGAACTCAGGATGTTTTAGCATCATTTATTGAAGAGTTTTTACATGATGCTTACTTAAATCACAAAAAGAGAGCAAATTAGGCTGTTTCCATGACAACTAGAGAATCTGCTCAAAATTCAGGAGATGCTGGGGGGTGGGGCGGGGAAGGAGCTCGTCAATGGAGAGCTCTGCATCATGAATATGGCCCTTGGTTATCAAATCCCTTTCAAGTTAATTCCTAGCATCAAAGCCTCCCTGACAAAGGGTTCAATAATCAGGAGCAAATCTTTGGCTAAAGGGGGCACAAGCCAACTCTCTCAGCACTAATATGAGTTTACATCTGGTGAGAGGTGCTCAGCTGAAAGCCCCACAGAGCAATCACAGAAGTGGCAGAAGCAGTACATAAACACACATGAGGCAGGGTAGGAGAAGTGGCAGGAGGCTTCATTGCAGGCAAGCACTGAATCGAAAGGCAGATCATGACTCTGTGGTGCAGTAAGGGTGAATGACAACTTTCACAGAGTAGACTGGGAGGGAGAGAAGAAAGCAGGGTCCCAGCCACTGCTTGTGGAAACCCTCTGTAAGTTGGAATAAGGTGAGCAAAGTCTTCTACTGACCCCAAGAAATGAATTAAAGCAAATAAAAGAACAAAATAGCAAGACAAAAAGCAGGATGAGAAGCATCAAAAGAAGTCGACAGGCTGAGCAAATGGAAGGCAAGGTACTGAGAATCTTTTGCAGGAATTAAATCCTTGGTAGGATTGTTGAATATTTTCCATCAAAGTTGATTCTCTGTGTAATTTTTTTTTCTTTGTTCTCTGTGTAATTTTTTTCTCAGCTGAACATTTTTTTGGCTACAAGCCTTCTAAGAAAATCACAATTTTAGTAGAAATTTTTCAGTGAAGTCTTTTTGTTTTCAATTGCAATAGCTGAGGTATTTTTGGATGAAAACAAAGCATGTTTCTTTGGAAAAATTTCAGAAAGCTTTGTAGTTTACATGGAAGATCTCTCCTTCCTCGTAATTATTTCTGATCAGACAATTTATTGCCATTGGAAGCTTTTGTGTTCTCCTTTGAAATGATGCCTCACTGGATATAAACCAGTAGAGGGTAGGAATGGTAATTGGCAGCATATTCAAAAGTAGAGAAAATTAAACACACAGGCAAATGGAGTAAATTGTGAAAGTTTCTCTCTCCCCGCCCCCCTTCATCCCCAGATGAGAGGATCTGTGTTTGGAGACGAAAACAAGAATCAGTTGAGAAATTTAGGGAGAGATATATGATTGTATTGTTGTGAGTGTTATACTCCAAGTAGGATACTTGCTAAGGCAAAAGCATATGTACCACAGGGATCCAAAAGTTCAAGAAATTATGAAAAAAACACTAATAAGAAGTATGCATTTTCAAGATATAAGTACCCCCTTATCTGATATTGTGTTCACTGTTGGAGTCCCAAGACTGATTGTCAGTCTGCCTTACTTGGGATGTTGTGGCAATATTTCAGCATCTTGAGTTGCAGGTGTGGATCTTCTGATGAGGTCTTCTTCCTTGTGCCTGGGTACCACTTTTACAGGTTGCTAATAAGGTCCAACCTCTGATTGGTTGGAACTGAATATAAAACAAGCCTTTAATTGGTTATCTACTTGCAAATGAGGCTGGCTATTTCTTTTCATGCCCCCTCTCCACCGTCCCCTGGTATTTTGCCAAAGCCTTGCAAAAAGCCTTTATTAGCTAATGACATTGTAGCAGCAGGAGTAGGTTGGGCTACACACAAGCCATGTAGGCTTGTTTTGGATCCACAATATGTGGCAGAGATGAGAGGTTGAAGTGAGCATTTTTTCATGCTGAATACATTGAGACACCCTCTTTAACAGCTGTCAGTTTGGCAAACATGCTCTTGGGATGGTGTAAGAGCAGAGGCATTCAAGTGGCTGGTTCCACAGAAATAAATCTGAGGAATAGGGGACTGGGTGAGAGAGAAAAAAGGAAAGGGCAATGCATAACAGAACAGGAATGGGCTCCTTAGAAGTGTCTGGGATGCTATTTTCTGAAGTGAGATGCCTTTGGGACAAGCTGAATTTTACCTAGTCAGACTGAGGCATTTTCCTGGGGCTTCAATGCTACTGCATATGTGTATGGTTGTCTGTATAAGAAGCACATTACTGGATGGTAACACTGAAAACATGTTTCAGTGTCCCAAACATGCTCCTAATTAAAAGAATTTTTCATTCTTCAGGAATAGTGACTTGTTACTTTAAGAAACTTTTTAAGACCTTCTAGGTATCATGTTTTAATTGGGGGAGGGGGGGAGGAACTAACCCAATATTTCTGCTGGCATTCTTTACTTACTTCAGTAACATTTTTCTATAATTAGTTTATTGGTTGCAGTAACTTCTTGCCATCTCAAACACCATAGAAATATGAGGTCTTAAAAAGCCATGGTTTATCGCAGTATGCTATTCTAACACAAGAAAACACAAATAATATATTTTTCCATGAGGCTCTTTGAGTGAGAATCTATTTAATAGCAATCAACTTTAAAAATACAGCTACACCACTTCTTCACCAGATCACCTGCCATATTTCGCAAAACACTATTCCTAGGCTGTGGAAGTTTCCAAGGCAAAAAGAATATTCTTGTTTACTGATGGGACAGGTTTCCCCCTCCCAAAGGTTAGAAAAGAGAGAGACATGCCCTAATTCCATGTCAGCATAGGCTATATCCCAAAGGTTATGGCACTTATTTAGGATGCAGGAAACAGAGGGCCCAAACCTGAACGAAGCAAACTGGAGCCTCACCTCTGGGTCCTCCCCAGGGCAGAAAGTAACTGCACTAAGAGTTTATCAACTATTCAGAAGACAGACTATCATTATACCTCCTGCATAAATTATTCTGCTATATAGAGACTCCTGTAACATTGAGCCAAAGACTGAATGGATGCCCAAAGGCCAAGACACTCATCAGAAAGTGAGATTCATGTCAGTAGCTTGTAACTCACAATGCACAGCTTTGACTTCTTTCTCTCACATCCCTGTTGCCTCTAAGATTATTTTCATCCAAACTACAAATCCTACACTGGACATACTTAACCAGAGATGGAAATTTCTGCTTTTTTGTTTGTTTGCTTTCTTGAATTAGAAAAACCTACTTCATCTTCCAGATTGTTTAAGGCCTTTTGACAACCTGGCAGAACATCTGGTACAAAATCTGAGGCTAAACATCATGTTCAGAAGGGACAGCTGAGCTGAATCCTTCTTTGGCTTCCTTTAAGCCAAGGGGCTCTGCTCAATCACATGATGTAGCTAAGACACCACAGGTAAGCTCTGTGCCCTGACCAAATCTTGTTTCTTACCTCACTTATTCCTGCTCAGGAAGAATAGTCCTGGCAATGCCGAAGGATTTGTATTAGGGTGAAACTCATGTAAAATTAAAGCAGGATCATCATCCTCACCTTCAGCAGACAAACATCTAAAAAGGGCCAGTGCAGATGACCCATTGCAACAGAGTAGCTCAACAGAACCAAGAGCTGATTTGGCCAACCGGTTTGCTACAGATAATCTGCTTCTTCAGGTGCCTCCATGCTCTCACATCCTCCTCTGCCTCCTCCTCCTCCACCTCCTCTCTTCCCTAGTTGCCAGGCAACTACAAAAAGGACCTGAGAGCGAGCTGGAGGAAACCACCCTGGAGGGCATTGCATGGGTTTGGGTTTTCTTTCCAAGAAAATACTCAAGGGCAAAGTGGTCTTGGCTTCGGAGGCAATATCTCACTGTGAAACATTGCTTTGCATGAATGTTGGTTGTGGGGCAAATGATGTATATCCATAATAACCAAAATAAATGCCTTCACAGACTCCAAGCTTGCTTCTGAGCTTTTTCTGGGGCTCAGCTGTTCTCCATCAATTCCACAGATCAATAATTTAAGGAGCTCAAGCATAGAAATCACCAGCCTGTACAGCAGGAGATTTCATAATACCAGAGATACCCCATGTAGTTGTTGTGATTTGTCTGAGGATCACTGCTGTAGCTGACCATAGCCATATGTTTACAGCACTGACTTAAAAGTGTGTCCCATGGGGCAAATGCAAAAGAAACACAACATTTTTGACCAGAAATCTGTTTGCTTATAAAAGCTCAGGCACTTTTGGATGAGGAGTAAGTGAGATCAGCCACTAGAAAGTGAAATGGAAAGCCCATACTGGACTCCATGAAGTCCCTTCACCAAGTCTGTGTGGGAAAGGCTGTCTCATTCTCCCAGGTCTATCCAGCTTCCTTCCCTCAGGGCTTATAGTTGAGGAATAAGCCTCAAGTATATGAATAAAACCCCCTAGGATCTGATGTTTGGAGCTGCAAAAAAAGAATACCTACATCCTGAAATGACATCATTAGTATTTCAAAATACAATTTGGTTTAAAAAATGGTGGCATCAACTAAACACAGGTACAAAGTCAGGTAAAAAATACCTGGAAGATTAGACACACACCTGTGATTTTACTTTCAAAACAAGCTTAATTTGCAAAGTCTTATCTTGTGTAGGACTGAATCTAACAAGGAAGAGAAGGGAAGAGATTTTCTATTTCATCAACTTTAATATTACTTTTTGTTGCCTGTAATCACACTGAATTCTCAAACCTTTTTAGTATTTCAGGCATATTTTTGAGATCTATTACTGCACAACAAAATCTGGTTTTTACTCCTACCTCCATATATCATGCCAGAAAAACCATCTTTTCTAAGCAAAGTTTTCCATTTTTATTATCTAGTGTTCTGCCTAAAATTATAAAGGCTGTACCCTGAGGCCATTCCACCTAATAGCATTCACTACAGACTCTGAAGTCATAGTTTAGGACCATATCCTCTTAACCCTGTATCCCAAATATCTTGGGAATTTTCAGTTTCCCTAGGAAGTCTCCTTCTCTCCCTGTCCTTCTGAGTAGCCACTTGCAATTTCTGTATAGTCTACAGACAATTAATTACTACTGATCTAAATGACCTAGCATAACCAGACCCACATGCTGCTCCCAGTTGAAAGGAGAAATACTTTTGTTTCTCCCCATACACCTCAACCAAGCTCACTTCCCAGGGGTATGGAAATCAGATGAGAAGGTACTCATAAGGCTGTAAAATGAAACCACATAAAACATTAACATAAAAGTCATGTTTTAATTTAGAATTGCTTACTGACTGATAAGAGAGCCAAAATATGAACATATTCCCCAAAGTGGATGGCTAAATGCCTGTCTCATAGCATGTTAAAGGGGAAAGAGACAGCAGCAGTAGGCTGGAATGAATTTGAGAGAAAGTTGGGCATATGCTACAGCACCAGACAGAACTACAAGGACCAAATGACACAGCAGAACAGCGTATGTATTGTCCACCATTCCCACTCAGTACCTTTGATATCTCCTCTAGGCTATCATAAATAATGTGACTTCAGGGTAATTTTGGAAATAACCTGTTCTTCTTTGGTTATAATTTTCTGGGATTGAATAAATCAGAGTCACCTCTAACGTTTCTTAGGGCATGTCTATGCAGCACTCAGAACCATGTGAGGGTGCCTACAGTAGTTCAGGTCTGTATCCTGTCCCAGCTGCATTATTATGTGAGGTGCAGGGTCAGCCCACCTAGGCAGAGGAGCACGCTAGTGCAGCTCAACTATCCTGGTCCTGCTGCTGCTGCTGGTGCCCCAGCTCTGGTGTCTGCAGCATGGTGCCCTGTGCCATGCAAGTACACCTCCACATTCTCATAAGGCAGCAGCTCCGGCTTTAGGGACTGTGGTACAGATTAAGACTGTTTGCAGCCTTAGCAGTAAAAAGTGTGCTATATGTTATGTCTATAAAGCATGTAAGCAATGGGCAATGAGACCCCATCAACTTTCATTGTTTTTTTCCTACACTGTCCTGCAAATACACTTAAGCAAAACCACATAGTAATCCTGTCTCGTGAACACCCAGGAGAATGCTTTCATATCTGCAGCTCAGACAGACTTTGCACAGATATCCACCATGGTAGTCTTCTCTACTTCTTAATTGTTTCTACTTCTGCTGCTGCCTAAATGACCTCCTGCTTGAATGACACAATGACAAAAAGATGGATGTCTTTCCCATTTTCATGGTTTTTAAATATATATATTTGGTATATTTCTCTCTCCGGTTCCTTATGTTTTTGGATTGAGCATATCTGGACAGATTCAAGATTTCTATACCTTCCAGACCCAGTACTCTTTCCCAGATGCCCTTAGACATCTCGGTCAAATGCTGGTTTGAGCATAAGCTTCTTTTCTCTTCTCTTCTCTGGTTCAGCAGGTTCTAAGAGACCCCGCAGAAGAGGAAAGACAACACCAAGAGCCCCAAATACTGTAGCAATAGCACCTGCCCTTTCCTTGTGAGCATTGCTGGGCAATCTCTGCCCATTCCATTATTCAACATTGGACTTAGAGCAGAAGTTCAAAACAACCTTGCAATACATGTCCAGTGCAACTACATGCTAAACACTACCATCAAAACACTCAGAGAGGTTTATATTTTCTGAAAAAAGCTGCAACAATTTATTTGTGCTGGGACTTCTTTTCCATACATATTTATGGGTTCTGTTTACTTAAATAAAGCAATGTGTGAAATTCAACAGACACAGAACCTCACATAGAAGTCTTCTGTCTGCTTTAATTAAAGAAAGAAGGAAAATACCCAAGGATTCTTTACTGTAGTGAAAGTTAAAAAGATCAACTGGAACCACTGTGGGTGGATGAAGCTTCTACATTTTAATGACTCCTGACATGTCTTTAAGTCCTCCAGGTTTTCAAACCGTTATGATACAAGGAAGTTCACTGTGGTCACTTGGCAGACAGATACTGTCTCAGACTATGTACTGCCAGTTGTTAAGGAGGAGAAAAACAAAGCAAAACACCTTCTGCTTCAAGGAAGGAGAGAAAAACAACACACTTTTTTTATTTTATAAAAGTGTACAATACCCAGGATGCAGAGGATGAGGGCAGAGCAGCCCTTACCCTGAGTTAAAGCTCTGTGGTTCTAATATGTATATCACAAGTAAAAAATAAGGAAGAAGCCAAATCTTGGAAATGTCAGTTAGGGGGGGAAAAAGCCTACCTTTGCAAACAGGAGAGATTCATATGCAAGTAGAACCACCATGATTTCCTGTATTCCCTTCCGTTTTGTTTGGGTTGAGGGTTGATTTGTTTACAGTATTTAAAGCTCCTTTTTAATGAGTTGTGTGAAATCTGGCAGACACATAACCTTTTTAAACAACAAAGAATTTCCTGCATTAATGAGGGAGGAAAGAAAGCCAAGAATTAATTTATGACAACACATTAATTACTGCATGAAATAAAAATTCAAATAATCAGCAGGAACCACAAGGGTGAGGCAAAGGTGAGAGGAGATAAAAATACGCAGATTCTGCTTTGGTGATGCGCAAAAAAAGACCCCATTACTACTACTACTACTACAAAAAAAAAGAAGAAAAAGAAAGAAATGCATCTGGAGTTTGTTACAGCAGAAGAAAGGAATTATATTGAGGGAACTTCTGGAAGTCTTTCGTTTTGATAAACAACTGCTCCAACCTTACACAGAGGAAGCAAAATAAAAGTAAAGACAAATCAACCATGGCTAACAAGAGTGAGCGGACAGGTATACAGAATTGCACAGCTTGTTCCAAGACATATATGTCATACATTGAAAAGGCAGCTGGAGACTTGGAGGAAAGTTTTGCCAGAAGGGGGGATTAAAAAAAAAAATACACAAAAAACTATGAAACTTTTCCCCCCGAAACAGTAATTTCAAATTGTATGTTGTAAAAATGTGTGTGCCCACACGGGTGGGGGCTGTGTGTGTTTAAATACTTACAGAAGTTACACAACTGAAAGAAGCGGTGAAAATATCATTACTACAGGATGAAATGCGAATACAACGATTTGTATGCCCGTGCATGCACAAATGGAGTTGAGGTTCTTTTGCAGTGCACATTGGAATACCTTCTAGAGGCAAAGCAGCAGGGAATTGCATCCTGTACATCCAAGTGTCCCAGTGTTTGTCATCTGTTACCTCCAGTCAAATCAAAATGTCTCCACTTGAAGAAGCGATAACAACAATCTTACCCAGAGCCTAACATTTTCAGTCTTGCATTTACTGCCTGTTGCCACAGCTCTGAGACCAGAACACAGTATTTTATGGTATGTACTATGCGTATGATGTACTATGTACAATGGCACTGATGAGTCTTGGTAGCCCTGCCCTTGCTGATGACCAAGAAGTAGTGACTTGGTGCCACCTTCCACATTTTCATTTAAAGATTTACTGCGAAAAAGCCACAATACTGAGTATGGGTCATGAAATGATTGACTATAAACTTGCTGGATTAGCTAGCTTGAAGAATATTGGGATAGCAATTACCTTCTTTAGTTACATATAAGGTGGTCTGCAAATCTTTTCACTGGAAGCACAAAATGAACATTTGTGGCCTTGCTTGTACTTCTGTGGTTCTAGGCTTCCTCAAAAGAAATATGACTTTAAAATCAATAAGAGGTGTGGGCGATAAAGATTCTTCATTTAGCTGTGAACCCACAGAGCATAAACCAGAGCTACAGGTGAAAGCTCCAATGTCCTGCAATGTTACTAACATTTCCCTCTGTGTGAACAGTCAATGTCAGATAGAAAGAGAGCCATGCTGTGGGGGATGTCATCTTTGTGTTGTGGTTTAACCCCAGGTGGCAACTAAGCACCACACAACTGCTCGCTCACCCTCCCCCCTGGTGGGATAGGGGAGAGAATTGGAAATGGAAAAAAAAAAAAGTAAAACCCATGGGTTGAGATAAAGGCAGTTTACTAGGACAGCAGAGGAAGAGAAAGTATTAATAATAATAATGATAAAAGAATATACAAAACAAGTGATGCACAATGCAATTGCTCACCACCCACTGACTAGGGGACTGCTCAGCCAGTCTCTAAGCAGCAGTTGCTGCCCCTCAGCCAACTTCCCCCAGTTTATATACTGAGCATGATGTCATATGGTATGGAATAGCCCTTTGGTCAGTTTGGGTCAGCTGTCCTGGCTGTGCTCCCTCCCAGCTTCTCATGCACCTGGCAGAGCATGGGAAGCTGAAAAGTCTTTGACTACTATAAACACTACTTAGCAACAACTAAAACATCAGGGTGTTATCAACATTATTCTCCTACTAAATCCAAAGCACAGCACTATACCAGCTACTAGGAAGAAAATTAACTCTATCCCAGCTGAAACCAGGACACTTTGGTACTTATTTCTGGGTATCCCACAAGGCCACCTGGAGTGCAAATCTCTTGCTCTAAGAAATAAAGGATGACATGAGGCTGTTAACTACAAAAGGAAATGGATCAACTGAATGCAAGACTGAGATACTCAGAGGACAGAAACAAGGCACTTCCAGAGGAGGTTTGCTCTGAAGGGGACATCTTCAGTCCTGCTGCTCAGCCAATGCAGAACACCTCAGAGATCATACACAAGTCATGAGCTGCAGTAACAGCTTAAAAAAATCCAGCGTAGTTGGCAGTGCTTGCCCAAGCGTGTTTGTGAGGCCAGTGTTTTCTGGAACTGGCATGCTACTCCCTCCCCTTGCAGCACTCCCACTCCAAGCACTGCTGGTTGTTTTGTGAACAGCCTCATTTGCTGCATGCCACACTTGCCTAGGGCTGGAAATCCACCTTCCCCCTCCTCCCAGTCTGCTGCTAGTTTTGATGGGATGTTTTTCTCCCTGCATTAGTCTGCTCTCTGCTTCTCTCTCTTCCTGAGCTGGGCCTGTTTCCTCCTCCTAATTATTCATGCAGGAGAGCAGATGGCAGGGGGAGTGGATTTCTCACTCACTGGGAGTGTGCTAGCTTATACAGACACTAGGTTTTGTCACACAAAGGTGGAATAACGCCAACTGCAGAAGAAATCAAGATATTCCAGAGTCTCGTTCCTAGCATCCCCTATTCTCTGTTCTTTGTTCAAGCAGGATATATTTTGGGCAACACCATCCATTTCTCAGTGTGTATTTGTGCCAGTTACATGACATCGTGCTTTTTCCTTCTCTTGTTTTAGATTTTTAATTAGGCTGAGAAACAATTCACAGCATATCATTTATCAAAATGAATACAGCTTTTTCATCTCAAGAAATAGCTGCAGTTCAGTACAGTCACAAACATTTGGGGGCAATATATTCAAGTCTGCAGTGGAAGCATCTGTAGTCCTCTGCAAATCTTCCATATTCAGACAGTGCAGGTCGGTTGTGATGAGGTAACTGGGACATGGGCAGGATCTTTCTGACCTGAGGGGAGGCCATTTGTATGTACAGATTGCTTGAAAACTGCACTAGGACACTCACCAACCATCCCCATGCCTGGTTCAGTGATGAGGGCATTGCTGGGAGCGTTCCCAACAGGCAGCCTGTACAAGCCATGCTGTTTTGTAGTCTAGCAGTATTTACTGTCACAGAAATAGGCCAGTCCATGCCAGTTGGCCTCAGTACCCAGGGACACTCCTGGACATGTATAATTTATTAGACTAGATGTAACTGTACTACAAGTACCCACACAGGCATCTCAGTTTTGATGGTCGAAGTGACCTTTTCATTAGCATGCCAAAATATTGCCACTGGAATGCGGCTGTAATTAGCATTGATAAAGCTTCTGTCGCAGTTACCACCATCACCAAAATAAAATGCAAATGAGAATATACATACACTTAACCAGCCCTTGCAGTCTGAGCAGCTCTAGCTGACAAACCACTATTAGGGACATTATCAGCAAAACTACTGTTGTAGCATCATTAATAAAGAACGGCAATGTTTTACATGAAGTCTTTCAATCAAAATTTTGCCTGGTAGGTTCTGTAGCAATAACAAAGTGCAGTCACCTTTTGATTTATAGTGACTTTCAATGGGTAAAGCAAGAACAGCACAGAGAAAGAAGTCATTGGTAAAGGCCACTGGGGTCTGTGCTGTTTTAATTGAAGCAACAATGCTGTCTTTGACTGCTACACAAGTACTGCCAGACTTTCAGAGTTTTTGCTGTTTTTCAGAAAGCCTGAACCGAAATGACCTTGCAGAAAACTATATGCAACTGAAAACAGCTATTCAGAAAGAATGGACAAGCCAACCAAGTCCAGATTTTAATCTGCGGTTTCAAAAGCTTCTCTCTCATGCTGTAAATTAAGGTAACTGAGTTGTAAATCAACAGAGTTGCAGTGGGGGAAAGCTGATGAGAGAGGAAAAATCAGACCTGTCTGATGTTTAGCACAAATAGAGCAAAAGCTCTATTTCAATTTTTTGTCAGGAGAATGAGCAGCAGGAGCCACTGGGCTTCTGAGCAGCCATTTACCAGTTTACCAAGGCAAGTCTTGCAGAGAAAAAGTCAGCAAAGAGGAATGAGGGAAAAAGAACACATGACAAAGTAATTTAAGGTACTGTCTTCAGACATCAGAACCCATTTAATTAAATCTCTTACTAATGCAAATGCCACTTTGCTTCCATTTGTCATCAGGGATGCTAGGCTGTCAAGGTATCACAGACCTTAAGGAAACTTAAGAAATGTGTTTTCATTACGTGTCTCACAGCTAAAAGCTTTGGCAGTCTGAGCAGAAAAAGGGAGAATTACAACATTTCCTGGTTCCATCATACGTAACATGCAGTGCACATACCTCCCTTCCAGGATGGTTGCTTCACCACCACAAAACTTAGACTATTATGGCTATAATACACCTACTAATCAACTTCTCTTTAATTGGGTCCCTGCCCCATGTAATTAAGATGCGGCTTTTGCCATGAAGCCAGTCAATAACTCTTCAGACAACAGCAGAAAAAGTGTATTCAAAGAAGGTAGCTGTAAGAAAGGCAAACCGAATAATCCATCAAGATCCAACAGGGAAGCATGAACTCAGCTCAGTCATGTTTTGGTCTATCAGTCATACAATGATCAATCAATGAGGAGTTCAATCTCCTGAGCCCAAAGTTGCATGATGGGATTCTTAACTGCTTTGGACTCATGCCCTTCCAGCCCAGTTGAAGTTGAGACTTGGCCAAACGCTTCAGAGTGTAACAGTGTTTTGTTAAATTGGGAATTTAGCCATGGGATGATGAAAAGAAATCTTTTGTGCAGTACTATTGCTTGCACAAAACCTGGAAACATGTAAGGCTATTTACAGCAATAAAGACATGCTAGGATATCAACAACTTCCAGAGTCAAACAGGAGGCTCCTCTGAGCAGTTTAAGTTGCGTTCACACAGAAGGGTCTTGGGAAACCACTCTGAGACACTTGCTGTCGGGTTATTCCAAGCATTCAAGCCCAGGCACATTAGTACCCGAAGCAATGCTTTCCAGCCCTATTAGCATTTGTTATTTGCAGTACCAGTATGCAGAAACAACCTTCTAAGCAACCCTGTGCCACCCCCTTGCTATACTTTACAACCTGGATTTCCTCCTCCCCCACTCCCAACTGTTGCTGACTCACTGGCAGTGCTTTTTCTTCTTCCACTTTGCTGTAATTGCTTTATGCTGAGGCTCTATTGATCTGTTGAGGATGTGCGAGTGGAGAAATTTCTTGACAACTCTGAGGCCACAGGTCTCTGCCTGCTGGCAAGCAAGCATGGGGAAGTCAGATGGGCAGAGGTGCTGGGCCAAATCTCAATTCCCTTTTACTGAACACCATCTCTCCTGTGCCAGCATCACCGTTACTCTTCACATAGCCAAGCAGAAGCATTTAAATGGCTACAGGAAACTGTGGTAGCTCTTGCCTCTCCCAGGCCCTAGGACAGACAAAAAACAACAAAGCAAAATCTAACAGAAGAACAGGCAGGCTAAGCATGTTACCTACAGTGACATAGATGTTTGATCCTGTGAGTTACTGAACCTAGTTCTTTCAGCCCAAGCTGCTGGTTAGTCTCCTTTATCATGTAGTTTTCAAAGTACTGTAGTTCTTGTCCTTGGGAATTGAACTGGTGTTCCACCCACGTACTCACACTGAACAGACCATTTTCTTTTCTTTCAGTGTTGTGCATCCCCTCTTCAAGCAGCAGAGCCTGCTGGGAGCCCTGAGCACAGCCACATTGGCTCTCACCTACTGTTTCCTCAAATGTTAATAGTTTCAAAATTACCAGATGGGTCACAACAATGACCAGGGATGCTTCAGAAGTCTCATTACTGGTTAATGAAACAGATACTGTTTGTTATGAACCAGCTCACACTGTGCATCCAACCAGCCTCCTGCCTGATTTCAAATGCTGAGGTTTTCCCTAGCCAAGCTTCCAGGCACAAAGGTGCCAGCACTTCAAACCTCACTATTCTTCAAATCTTTGGATTGACTTTGTTGCATGGATGGAGTCAAAGTTGGGCTGAACAAAATGCACAAAGTACTCACTTCTCTTTGTATTGTGCAAAGCTCTTTTGTTAACAGTTCCTGCAATGCAACATCATTTTGCCATTCAGCATGAGAATTGTTGGTGAAAACAGATTACTCCTTTTCTTTGGAGTGCTCCTAACATACGAAAGGAAGGATTTGATAAAATTAAAGGTCTGCTGTGGTTCAGAAAGCTTTTGCAAGACATTCATTCTCCAGCCATGCAAGCTGCATTGAAGCCAATATTAGAAAAAAGGAAAAAATGAGTGGGTGTAATAAGACAACTGCAAATGGGGTGTGCAAACATAGAAGACACTCTTACATTCTTATTTGAGAGATTTTTGTAAGCAGTTGCATTTTGCTGCCTGCAACACACGATTGGAATGATGATCTTAGAGGTCCTTTCCAATCTTAATGTATCCTAGTTTTTACTTTCATTATAAATAATCCAGCCACCAAGCCAGGAAACATGAAATTGCTACTATACCCTTAATTGGTTTAGTGGTGGACTTGGTAACGTTAGATTAATGGTTGGACTGGATGATCTTAAAGGTCTTTTCCAACCTAAACAATTCTATGATTCTATGGTACTTAGTAGGCTGCATGGGCTGTTCTGCCAATGTGTCAGGTGAGCAGCTCAGTTCCTTTGGCTGCCTAATTTGCCTCCTTAAAACAAATACTTCAACACTTGGTTTCTTTAATTCAGGCCCCTCTAAATATCTCCTGGCCTGCAAGCCTTTTTCAGCTAGCAGCCCAGCTGAAATACGGTGCTGGTAGAAATTGAGCTGTCAGCTTCCTTTGATGTCAAAAGGCTTTTGTAACTTGAACCCCTGATTGTTTTGGTATCAAGACTACAAGGCAAGAAATATGCTTCTACTTGAAGAAGCAAGACACCTGCCAAATAGCTGTGCACAGTGATATGTGGCTGCCTGCGACTGACACCTTTTTTCTGCTAAAACCAGAGCACTGTTCCCTTGTGAAGAGCTATTGGCAGCACAGAATGTACCTCAGCTTTCCCTGCACTGGGTCCCCAGGGAACAGCGGCTTAGTCTGACTGGAGCGTGCAGCAGCCTGTTGTCATCTCAGCCCCTTGCCCTTGCGAAAGTGGCTGCCTGTAGCAGCGGCAGGAACCACTGCTGCCCAAAGGAGAAAGGAATGACTTGGGGTAAAGCTCTCCAGGCTGCCTGAGTCCCATGCAGTGTCAATGACCTCAGCAGCTTATACACAGGGCAAAGCTAACAACCTGAGGAGTCGTCACAGGGTGTAGCAGTTTCTGCAACAACCATACTTTCCAGCCTAGCTAGGCAGAGTAAGAGGCAAGAGAAAGGGGCCTGCTGGGTCCCCTTGAGAGGCCTAATTGCTGTAGACTGTACCATTGCTGTTTTGCTCTTTGTCTTTGGCAGAGTTACTTCACACAGGTTGGGAGACAGGTACGTTTGCATGGCATGAGTACTGCTGCTTACAGAGCAAAAGGCACTATAAAGCAGCGATGAAGAACAAGGATGGCCTATCAAGGTGGTAGAAATGACATGGAGGGCCTAAAGCATTAGCCAGGCAGGGCTTGCAACAAACCTTGTGTCGTGGTTTAACCCCAGTCGGCAGCTAAGCACCACACAGCCGCTCGTTCACTCCCTGCCCCAGTGGGATGGGGGAGGGAATCGGAAGGCCAAAAATGAGAAAACTCGTGGGTTGACATAAAAACTGTGTAATAATTAAAAAGAAACAACCACAACCACCACAACAACTTGAAAGGAAAAGAGGAAAAAAATGTCAGAGAGAGAGAAATAAAACCCAAGACAGACAAGTGATGCAAATGAAAACAATTGCTTACCACCAACCAACCAATGCCCAGCCAGTCCCTGAGCCATGCCCCCCTGCCAACCTTCCCCCTAGTTTTATTGCTAAGCATGATGTCATATGGATATCCCTTTGGTCAGTCGGGGTCACCTCCCAACTTCTTGCGCATAGAATCATAGAATCGTTTAGGTTGGAAAAGACCTTTAAGATCATCCTGTCCAACCATTAACCTACACTACCAAACCCACACTAAACCAATCAAGGGTAGACTAGACTAAACCATGTCCCAAAGTGCCACATCTACCCATTTTTTGAACACTTCCAGGGATGGTGATTCCACCACCTCTCTGGGCAGCTTGTTCCAATGCTTGACTACCCTTTCCATGAAGAAATTTCTCCTAATTTCCAGCCTAAACCTTCCCTGGCGCAGCTTGAGCCCATTTCCTCTTGTCCTATCGCTAACTACTTGGGAGAAGAGACCAACACCCACCTTGCTACAACCTCCTTTCAGGTAGCTGTAGAGAGCAATAAGGTCTCCCCTCAGCCTCCTCTCCTCTAGGCTAAACAATCCCAGTTCCCTCAGCCGCTCCTCATAAGGCCTGTTCTCTAGACCCTTCACCAGCCTTGTAGCCCTTCTCTGAACACGCTCCAGCACCTCAATGTCTTTCTTGTATTGAGGGGCCCAAAACTGGACACAGTATTCCAGGTGTGGCCTCACCAGCACCAAGTACAGGGGAACAATCACCTCCCTGCTCCTGCTGGCCACACTATTCCTGATACAAGCCAGGATGCTGTTGGCCTTCTTGGCCACCTGGGCACACTGCTGGCTCATGTTCAGCCGGCTGTCTACCAACACCCCCAGGTCCTTTTCAGCCAGGCAGCTTTCCAGCCACTCTTCCCCAAGCCTGTAGCATTGCATGGGGTTGTTGTGACCCAAGTGCAGGACCCAGCACTTGGCCTTGTTAAACCTCATACAGTTGGCCTCGGCCCATCAGTCCAGCCTGCCCAGGTCCCTCTGCAGGGCCATCCTACCCTCCAGCAGATCAACACTCCCACCCAACTTGGTGTCATCTGCAAACTTACTGAGGGTGCACTCAATCCCCTCATCCAGATCATCGATAAAGGTATTAAACAAGGCTGGCGCCAAAACAGAGCCCTGGGGAACACCGCTCGTGACTGGCTGCCAACTGGACTTAACTCCATTTACCACACCTCTCTGGGCTCGGCCACCCAACCAGTTTTGTACCCAGTGAAGACTACGCCCGTCCAAGCCATGAGCTGCCAGCTTCCCAAGGAGAATATTATGGGAGACGGTGTCAAAAGCTTTGCTAAAGTCCAGGTAAATGACATCTACAGCCTTTCCATCATCTACCAGGTGGGTCACCAGGTCATAAAAGGAGATCAGGTTGGTCAAGCAGGACCTGCCTTTCATAAACCCGTGCTGGCTGGGCCTGATCCCCTGGTTGACCTGCACTTGCCTGTTGAGTTCACTCAAGAAGAACATCTCCATAATCTTTCCTGGCACCGAGGTCAAGCTGACAGGCCTGTAGTTTCCCGGGTCCTCCTTCTGGCCCTTTTTGTAGATGGGCATCACATTGGCAAGCCTCCAGTCATCAGGGACCTCCCCTGTTAACCAGGACTGCTGATAGATGATGGAAAGTGGCTTGGAAAGCTCCTCTGCCAGCTCCCTCAATACTCTTGGGTGGATCCCATCTGGCCCCATAGACTTGTGAGCATCCAGGTGGCATAGCAAGTCATTAACTGCTTCCTCCTGGACTATGAGGGCTCCATTCTGCTCCCCATCCCTATCCTCTAGCTCAGGGACCTGAGTACCCTGGGGATGACCGGTCTGGCTGTTAAACAGAGGCAAAGAAGGCATTAAATACCTCAGACTTTTCCTTGTCCTCAGTGACAATGTTCCCCCCCACATCCAGCAAGGGATGAAGATCCTCCTTGGCTCTCCTTTTATTGCTGATGTATTTATAAAAGCATTTTTTATTATCTTTTACAACAGTGGCCAGACTGAGTTCTTGCTGGGCTTTTGCTTTTCTAATTTCCTCCCTGCAGGACCTAACAAGGTCCCTGTACTCCTCCTGAGTTGCCTGCCCCTTCTTCCAAAGGCGGTAGACTCTCCTTTTTTCCGAGTCCCCGCAAAAGCTCCCTATTCAGCCAGGCCGGTCGTTTTCCCCGCCGGTTGGTCTTACAGCACACGGGGACAGCCCGCTCCTGCGCCCTTAAGACTTCCTTCTTGAAGAAGGCCCAGCCTTCCTGGACCCCTTTGCCTTTCAGGACTGCCTCCCAAGGGACTCTCCCAAACAGCATCCTGAACAGGCCAAAGTCTGCCCTCCGGAAGTCCATGGTAACAGTTTTACTGCCCCTCCGCTTGGCATCGCCCAGAATCGAGAACTCTATCATATCATGGTCACTAAGCCCATGACGGCCTCCGACCATGACATCTCCCACAAGCCCTTCTCTGTTAGTAAACAGCAGGTCAAGCGAGGCACCTCCCCTGGTAGGCTCACTTACCAGCTGCGTCAGAAAGTTATCCTCCACACACTCTAGGAACTTTTGAGACTGTTGCCTCTCTGCTGTGTTGTATTTCCAGCAGATGTCCGGCAAGGGCTAGTGATTGCGAGACTTCTGCCAGCCACTTATAGAATGCCTCATCTACCTCTACATCCTGGTTGGGTGGTCTATAGCAGACTCCCAACAGGACATCTGCCTTGCTGGCCTTCCCCCTCATCCTTACCCATAAGCACTCTACCTTGTCATCACCACTGTCAAGCTCTATACAGTCAAAACACTCCTTAACATACAGAGCCACCCCACCACCTCTCCTTCCCTGCCTATCCCTTCTGAAGAGCTTATAGCCATCCAGTGCAGCACTCCAGTCATGAGAGTCATCCCACCACGTTTCTGTGATGGCGACTATGTCATAGCCATCCTGCTGCACAAGGGCTTCCAGCTCCTCCTGTTTGTTGCCCATGCTACGTGCATTGGTGTACATGCACTTGAGCCGGGCTATCGATTTCGCCCCCAATGTTTCCATGCCGCCCCTGGGCTCCTCACTAGCGAGCCTGTTTATATCCCCTTCCCCCTTCAAACCTAGGTTAAAGCCCTCTCAGTGAGTCCCGCCAACTCATGGGTGAGAATCCTTTTCCCCTTTGGAGACAGCCGATCTCCATCAGCCGCCAGCAGGCCCGGTGCCATGTAAACATCCCTGTGATCGAAAAAACCAAAATTCCACTGATGGCACCAGCCTCTGAGCCACCTGTTAATCAGGTGAGTTTTCCCATTCCTTTCAGCACTCTTAACTGCCACTGACGGGATTGAGGAAAACACTACCTGCGCTCCCGATCCTGCGACCAATCGCCCCAGCGTCATGAGGTCCCTCTTCATTGCTTCAGGACTTCTCTCTGTAATCTCATCACTGCCCACCTGTACAACCAGCAACGGGTAATAATCAGAGGGCCTTACGAGGTTGGGGAGTTTCCTAATAATGTCCCTAGCCTGGGCCCCAGGGAGGCAGCAGACTTCCCTGTGGGATGGGTCCGGGTGGCAGATTGGGCCCTCAGTTCCCCACAGGAGGGAATCACCTACCACAATTACCCTCCTTTTTTTCTTAACAGGGGCAGTCATAATCCGTGGGGTTGACTGACTGGCCCTCAGCAACCCCCTGGCTGGACCTTCCCCTTCACCTCCCTCCCCACTTGCCTGGCCCTCAACTCCCAGAGCCCCGTATCTGTTGTGTAGGGGCAGCTGGGGAGGTGAGGGAGGCCGGGAGGGGATTCGCCTGCCACCCCGGGCAGGGACCTGTTTCCATTCCCCCCTGTCTCTTGGATCCCCTCCTTCTGCTTGCCGGCAAGAGGGCAGGGGATCCTCGTGCTCCCTGTGGGGCCTCCGCCTGCTGCCCTGGCCCCAGGGATGGTAGGGTGCGGCTCCACCAGTCTATTTCCCTCTCACACTCCCTGATGCTCATCAGCCTGTCCACCTCCTCCTTCAGCTCTGCCACCAGGCTGAGCAGATCATCTACCTGCTCACAGCGAAGACATTTGCTGTCTCTGCTGCCCTCCGGTACAAGCGACAGGCTCAGGCACTCCCTGCAGCTGGCGACCTGGACGGCTGCGTGTTTGTGCGGGAGCTCCATCTGGCTTGCCGCATTCCTTCTGGTGGAGGCTTTCGGGTGGGTGGTAACCATAGCTCCCAGGTATTCTCCTGCAAGGACGATGACCACTGCCTGAGTTTTCCTTTGGAACTAGGAGGGCACTGGGCCTTCCCTGCTCGCCCTGACCATGCAAACTGATGCGCCACGTCCTTCTGATGCGCCTCGTCCTGTTCGCCGCAGTCCTGGTCGCTCGCGCTCCCTGGGTGCTGCTTTTATAGGTGGTGGTTTGGCCGCCGTCACTCCTGGCCCTGCCCACGCTACGTCAGAGCTGCTGCACGTCAGCAGCTCGCCCTTTTCCGCCCTTCCCTGCTTGAGGCGGGGGGATGGGCTGCTCGCTCTCGCCCTGCGCTTTTTTGCCACCTTAGCAAGGGTGCCCCAGCACGAGCGTCCACTCCAGAGCCCTTCGCCTCGGTGTCCCCCCAGCCTACTTGCTGGTGGGGTGGGGTGAGAAGCAGGAGAGGCCTTGACTCTGTGTAAGCACTGCTCAGCAGTAACAAAAACATCCCGTGTTATCAGCACTGTTTCCAGCACAAATCCAAGACATAGGAGGAGGGAGAGTGGGGTGGGAGTGGGGTGCAGGGAAGTTGGGGGGTGTTGGAATTTGGGTGGGGGTCAATGGGCAAGTGGGGGGGTGCAGGTAGCCCCCCAGGAGTCCAGAGGCAGAGGGATTATGGGGGCGCAGTGCAGAAAATGGGAGCATGGAGGGATGGAGGTGGAGAGGAGGAAGGGGGGAGCAGGGGCATGAGATAGGAGGGCAGGGGATGTGTGTGGGGTGCATCACAGGGAAAAAAAAACCAAACCAAAACTCGCAAGGGGGCGAACACGGAAAAACTTGCAAGGGGGGAGATGGACCAGGGGAGGAGGGGGGGTATGTGTAAACACAAATTGCAATGAACATTGCACGGCTACTATAGAAGTGTGAGCTCCCGTTGTTCAGGTAAGAGCAGTTTTACAGAAAACAGAATAGAAATACTGAACAACTGGGAACCAATTAAAAGAGAACATACAAGTAGATGGATTAAATGTAAGGAATAAACCCGACCGAAGCCTAATACTGAGGAAGAAATAGTTATCAACACCATGCACCTACCAGCAAAACAGATGAATAAATAGCCACTATAAATAGCACAGCCCTCTAGCAGCTCATCAGACCCTTCTCCTCTTACACACATGATTTTCTACATAACATTTTTTAACTGTATTAATGAGGCTTTTCTCTATTAGTGTGGATTGAGAATGTAAAATATTGTAGCAAAGGTAACAGGTAAGATCAGGCAGCTGTTAAAACAATCAGCCATTGCCATTCTTGCCTGCAACTCATCACACAACTTTTCTGGTATGGAAACTGAAGACAGTGATGAGGTTTCTTCCCATGATACTGAGCTGCAGCACACTGACCAGCTCAGACCCTCAGGATGCAAGGGTCAGATTTCCACCTTGATATCCTTTTCCTTTCCTAGGATCTTCCACAGCTTACTCAGAAAACTGCCAGGTCCTGTGGTGTATGTCTGTCTCATTCCAGTAAAGGAGCTCTGTCCTTATTTGTAAATAATGCAGGCATTTTCATAAACTTCAGATAATCTTCAGTTTGTTACTGGTATTCTAGCTCTGGGGCTCTTATGAACTTTTAAAAATCACACTTCAGCTCTGAAAAGAAGGATGCTAACCCTTTCCCCTGGAATTATCTAATAACTTTTCCTGAATTGACATTATCAGCTATACTAAATGAGTTGTGATTCCAGAGAAATAAAGGTAGAAACAGTACTGTGAAAACACACAGTTAACTGGAAACTTAATCCACAGTGAATCTCTAGTTGGCTCACTGTCATCACTATTACAGCACATACCAAAAGATATACCCCTGTCCCCCCAAATCCACTTCACAGAGCATAAACCACCAAAGCCTACCACCAAAACCTCCCAACAACAGCAAAGTCTTTCTGCTTCTTCCTAGCAACAGTCTTAACCTTGACCCTAATTTTTTTTTTCTGAATTTTCACATAGAATAGGACAAAACATTAGGAACTGGAGATTTTTAACAGCTGAAATATAGGGGGAAGCCTGGATGGAAGGAACAGCCTTTCATTAAAACTACAGCAAATTCTCAGAAGAGTTTGAAAGTATAGTTTTTCAGTCTTGTATTTGGGAAGGTTTGATGCATAAACCCTTTCATTTTCCTTTGTCAGAATGAAAGATGTGATTTCTGATCAAAAGAATTCAGCATCTCTGGTTTGAAGACTTTCAGAAAGTATTTTCTTTCAGTACATTTCTCTCTCTGTGAACCAGAGAAGCTAATTTTGAAATATTTAAGCTTTCCATGTACGAAAGCTCTATTTCTGGACCAGCTCTACTGAATAGGTTTTGTGCCACTTGGTCTTTGTGCCGGGAAAGAGCTTTGAAACCACCCCTCAGGCACACAGAATGAAGCCAGCACAATTCTGCTCTTTGGTCTTGGAGTTTAGCATCACATAGGGCTGACACCAAACTGAGAGGGTTTACATCAGAAATGACAGATGGCAAGATGGTTGCCACCCCTATCAACTCTGTCCTGCCACCAGCTCTTGAGTCTGAACCTGCCTGACACCATGACAGCTCCAGTTTATAGCTGTTAAAGGTGAAAGGGTGTATTTTTCATGTCAGCAGAGCGGAACAGTTGGTAATTTTTCCAGAGCAGAGATTACAGCAGGATGCCAGGCAGCCATCAGTTCTGACATGCCATTCGGAGAGTCCCTGTTGCTGTGTACCAAATGTCTAATGTACAGCTCAGGAAAGAACTGGAAGGTGGACTACCAGCTGATATGCATGTAATAAGCTGATATTTCTGCAACATGGTGATTTTTTTTTTCCTAACAATCCTTTAAAGATTATAAAATATGCCTAACAGTTTGCTGAAAATGCTGAGATTTAGCCAAGATTTAGTCACACATACACACTGATGGGAGGTAAACATTCAGGTACACACATTAAACAAAAAGATCTACAGATATTTCAATTAGTCTAAAACATTTAACACATTTAAGTTTGGATACTGAAATGGGCACAGGCAGTATTATATATATAGAAAAAAAAAAAAAAAAAGGACGACTAATTTTCTGCCCCTTTTCCCCTTCACAGGTAGGGAAACAGTGAAGACGGTTTCTCACTAAAGGGCAGACCCAGGCAGGGAGACTATCCTTACAGAAGTCTATAGGTCTGGCTAGGGACTACTGAATGTTAAGTCAAAGCCACAGCATCGTGTCTGAAGTGAAAGCATATTTCAGACCTGTCAGTGAAGTGCTCTGGTACACTACCAAGACTTGGTTAGCAGGTTGTGGCTAGAAGGGAAGGCAGCTTGCCTAAACAGCAATCACCCCTTCCTGACCATCCTGTTCTCTCATGAAGGCAGCATTGCCCTTAATAGGTAACTGGATCCACACTTCCATGGAGAGAAAACATCCCCCCAGAAACAACATCTTTGCTGTTGGTTGTTCAGGCATGTGTACAGATAACTTAACTCTCCTGCTCCTACCCTCAGAAAGTCTCCATAAGGCTGACTCCTACTGTTCTGGGCCATCTGGATACATCAATTCTAAAGTACTCTAATAGAAAAGCAGTCCATAATGTACTAGAAGACAACATGCAGTGTTAGCTGGGCACCAGGGATGAGGTAGATTAAGTATTCCCCAACAGTTGTCGTATACCATTTGTACTGTGCGTGTAGGATGTGTGGGTATTTAACAGACACTGCTCTCACTTGAAACAAGACCTCATTGACCAGATGGTCCCAATTGTTTTACAGTTAATTTAAAAAAAAACAAAAAAACAAACAGCCCCATATAAATCCTGATTAACCCATGTAGCTCTGTACTGTGAGAAAAATATTAGGTTGAATAAGTCACTTGTTACACCTTAAAAGTCTTCCAGTGCCCCAGCAAAACTAGACTCTGCAGGGCTCCAATGGCCTTCATTCAAGCCCTACCACTGACAAGACAGTCTTTCTAACAACACTAGGAAGGGGAAGGATAAAATTGCTGCAGCTGTTATTTTTCATTGTTTACTTGAGAAAATGACCCACCACCTAGAATTAGGCTAAAACATCTTCCGTTGAAGTACAGTGTATGAAACACACTGCATAAATTGCATGCCTGCCTTTGAGGTATCCAGGTCTAGTAACCAAGTAAGAAAGGCCATACAGTTACTGCAGGAAGTTAGCTCTTACACTATTACGTGCCTGAGGCAATTCCCTGTCTCTCTTACAGAGGGAAGCAATGAACATATCCCAGGCCAATATTCTGTGTGATGTAACTCCAGCCAACAACATAGAATTAAGATTACTCTCATGCAAATGCATTGGTAAGAAAAAGGGTCATCTGCTGCCTCCCCTACCATTTTCCTCACAGCATTTCTGTCACCCTGATTTGCTGCTCTTCTGTCTACAAAAGCAAAGGATAATCCTGTTGTGCAACTACCTCCTCCTCCAGTAATTAATTCATTGCTTGAAGGAACAAAACTAAATGACTTTTAATTTCATTTTGAAATAAACTGTGCTTGGCAACTCCTTTTGCAGAAACTAGAAAGGAGCCGATTTTCTTCCGGATCCTGTTGTTCTTTCTTAGCATTGTGTGCTTGGTAAATTATATTAGCACAGCATGAAGTTGGCACAAGATATGTGGTGCAGCCTCAACTGTAAAATCAAAACTGCTTGGCTGGAAGAATAAAAGATATCGCCCCCACCCCCTCTATCCATGATATTCAGGGAAGAGGAAAAGCACAGTTTGGCTATGTTCGTTAATTTGTCATATAGATATATTCTACAGCAAATTTCTTTTGACTGATGCTAAATGCCTGACTCATTCTGTAGGCTGAGATCAAAAGAAGTGACAAGTCTACAAAATTTGCTTTAAGTCAGTTTTAATATGGCATATACTGTACTTTCTTCTCTTGGATCAGAATCAACTCGCAGATGTTACTTTAAAGAGTTTTGCTCAACCTATGCAAAGAGTCCTGCCAACTGTATAGACTGGATGGCCAATAAAGAAATCTCAGATAATTGATTCAGGATCTAGCCCCAATATATTCCCTGTTAAAAGGAACAACTTCAACATTTCCTCAGGGCAGGACCTCTTTAGCATGCCTCACTGGATAGATTTAGCCAAAGACACTCAATCCATTGAAGGGATAGGTTGTCATGAAATGCCTCTTTTGCCACTCCCATAAGACACCTCTGGATTTCAGATAAATTCAGATGCCCTGCAGAAAAATATTTCTATTAAAATAGCCAAAATTTTCTTTTGTATCAATTTGATGTTGAATAACTGTTTTTCCTGTTAAAGTTTTCAATGGACAAGGGTTTCTGGTATGATGAAATGCCAAGCAAAAAGCATTAAATGGGCTTGTTATCATTTTTATTGAAGTTCTCTCTGAAATCCTCTACTCCAGTTTTATAACCAGCTTTGAAACTTACATACCGATTATTTCACATGGCAGGGCTTCATCCATGCTGAAGACCATAAAAATGTAGTTATCTTAAAGGGACTCTCCCCTTATCTTGCTCACCCTAGAAATGAGCAGAGTCTTCAGAGTTTAGAACCCCATTAGCTGCAGTTACCCGCAGCTGGTAGCACTGAACTGCAAATTCAGCTCTCTTAGCCCTGAGGGAAGCTCACGCTACAGAAAACTGCAGTTTTCCAAAGACCTTTCATATCATTCTCTCAACGTCTAAAATATTAATGGATAATGTTAAGACAGGGTAGGGCAGAGGACTCCCAGCCCCAAGGGAAATGGAACGAGGATTTGGCTCCATTTCAGGTGACGACCCATAAAGCAGCTCCTGGCTCAGCACCTTGGACAGGGGAACAAAAGCAGGGTGGATGGTCCTCGGAGGGCAGCCACCTTCCCACATATGAGCACACACATGAACCGAATGGTGCCTTTTCCCAAGAGAGAGCAACCACTGAGGCTTCCTTGGTCAGGAAGACTCTGAGAAGTCCTAGAGTTTTGACACTTGCAATAAGGATGTTAGGGAATAAGTACAGAGAGAAAAAGAGGATGAAATATGAAAACAATCTCCTAACTACCTGCATTACTGACAGGTTTAGTAAGACCCTGCAGCAGCTGCAACATAGAGGCAGTGATGTGAGGAATACTTCTTAACCACCACAGCTGTATACTGTTCCTGAGATTTCAAGTCAATCCAAGGATAAGCAATATGACAAAATATAGAAGCAGAAAAAAGATGAAAATTAAGTTATGTATAGTCTACTACCTTTCCAGCAACTGTAAAGCAATATGGGCAAATAATGTAATTAAGCAAATAGGATCAGAGATCTGACAAATGCCTTCAGTCCCATGGCAATTTACCGTAACTTACTGGGCAAGAAATGCCGGCAATTTAGCTAAGATCTAGAGTGCAGGTTTGAGTTTCATCAGCACAGCTAGTCTAGGCATTCTCTAAAAAGACTTCACCACATTTGAGAAGAGCTATATTTACTGCAGGGCCCACCATCAGTGAAGACATTTACGTTGCTTAGGAAATCAGTTCATGCTGCCAATATGCATGTCTTTAAGAAGGCTCAGACTGGTTTTTTTTCATCTAGTCTTAGAGCGGCACTTGCCAACAGTGCTATGCCACAATAAGAGGGAGTTTGAAAAAAAAAAATTCCATATCTATTTGCAAGACTTTTACAGAAGATTAACAACAGTTGCATACAAAACATTGAGGAATTTTGTGTCAGAAGGAGATCTAATAAAACACACATTGAATTTTGAATTCAGGCGAATGCATTTTTACCTTCCCTGAGAGGGGAAACAAAGCTGCTATCACAGCAGAATGTGTTAGTATTCCATTTCAGAGCTACATGTAGAGAGACTAATATTATCTTTGCAGAAACGTCAATAGTAAGCTGCCCAAAAGACAGAAAAGTAGAGCTCATGTGGGGGCGCACACACACACACAGATATATATATATATAAATTTAAATTGCAAAGAGCCTGAAGGAAGTTGGCTACATTTCAATTTTAAGCAGAAAAATCAATTCCACAGACTAGACAGTTATTCCCACCGGGTAAAGGCTGGAATATTTTCTGTATTTTCACTTAGTATTTTCTAAACTTTTGTTATCATTCTGAAATATGATACAGGGCAGAAATGTTTCAGCGTATGTTTGATAGTGTTATTAATGAGGAAGAAACTGAAGAACATACTGCATTAGTGCATTCTGAGGGACTCTGTGGACATGGACAGAGGACCAGTTTGACTAAAATGCTGAATCCTGTCCTAATTCAATTACTATGAAGAATTTTAATTACTTTCTCTTGTCAGAGGGGGTGTGCAAAAGTGTCAAGACTGAGATCCCCATACGCGACTCACACAGCTAGGTGAGGAAATACCACCTAAAGCACTCTCTCTCTAAAGTGATATTAATCAAAACTTAAAAATCTAGAGCAAGGACTAAGAAATATTGAACCAAAGGGATCTTCAAATGAGTGACTGAAGCTATAGATCAGTCAGACCATCTAGATAATCCAGATCAGTTTAACTTGGTTTAAGATACAACAGCTAGGTGTGAACTATACCCAGGTTATTTAACATGAACAAAAAATTTGCTGTAATAAAACAAAGTAGAAAATTTGAGGGCAGTAGAAGGTTTTAAGACTGTGGTTAACTTTTTTCTCTACATCCATTTCTACAACTCAGAATACTGCACTATATCTTTTCCTGAAACTAAAGCTTCTCCAGAAGATGTTGTTTAGTAACTCCCTTTTCAGAGGGAGCTACAGACCATATCTGTGTCAGGTACCCCCTCCTCTTTGAGCATTACAAACTTATTATAAAGCTTGTCCCCACCCTGGACAAGACACTTTGGCACCACTGAGTAGTGTCAGACAGGAAAAGGGGAGGAGGGTGGAAGACAGATTCTAGTCTTTCTCTCATTGGGTTTGCAATGGAAATCGCAACTATTGATAAATGCGTTGCCAAACAGGCAATATATGTTTCCTTGTTTTGGTTCATTTGTCTCCATGAAACCCATCAGAGAAAATTAATCTCCTAGCTGGAAGTAAGCCGTTGTCAGAGCCAAACTCTTCCAGCTTGCCTGCAGAGAATTCTTCACCTTTCAGTGTGATTGAAGGCCTGTACCGCACTACTGAGCTGCACCTCATTAAATTAGCACAGAGCAGACTTCACAGAGCTGCTTCCTTCCTACTGACACCATGATAGTCAGAGCTTGCTGATGCATGAGGAAGGAGCTGCTGCACATCACGAAAACACAGACATTTGCTGCAGCTAAAGGTAGCTGTCATTAGGAGCCGCACAGTCAGATGAATAATAATTTCATTATCAAATTTCTCCACCTACCCCCCCTTATTTGTAACAAACAGACAACGTGTTATATTTTGGTTTCGACAGCCTGGTTTTCTTCTGCTGTTTCTAGATGACTTCCATTAACCTTGGGAAAAATTTGGCACATGGTGAACTCTGACTCAGACTTGGGTCAGTGTGAAAGACTTCATCAGCACAGCCTCTGTCTTGCCACAGAGTGCTCATACACTTTGCATTAAAGCATGTATTTAAACACATCTGCAGACTTTGTTCCACGAATTTGCAGAGGAGTGTGGGAGCAGAAAAAAAGGAAACATTGGAAGCATGGCCTTATAAAGGTGCTTGTCTTTGCATGCCAACCGTTCAACATAAAAGGAAAACAGCCTCATGAAACAGCTACTGAGAGCAAGGATAAGACAAAGCAGTTCCCTGGTAAACCTGTCCCCAGATCCAAATTTTATTTATGGAGCCAAGTAGATTTAAGTAGCTAATAAAAACTGGTTTCAGCAGTTACCATGATCATTCAACAGGTAGTCTGAGCTTAGAGTGGTGAAGCTGTACAGCCTGAAAGGAACAGGATTTCAGACTAAAGCGATGCACGGATTCTGTCTGGCCTTAGGAGTTTAAGCTGAGCTCTTATCAAACTTCCTGGACAAGTGTTCACACTTCAAGTGGTAGTCCAGGCAGTATCGGGGTGGAGGGGCTGATTAGCATCATCATCCACTCCCCTGAAATTGAGCCTGCCATGGGAGACTGGTGTCGGATCAGTATGTGGGAGCTCTGCAGCTGATACCAGGCAGTTCATTGCAGTTCTCAGTGCAGCAGATCTGGAGGCCCTGCTGCTTGCTTTGTGTCCCCTTCCAAGTATACCATAAAGAGCTTTACAAGGCAGCTGTGGAAATAGAAAGCCTGTTCATGCCATATCCCATGTTAGTGCCAGTTTACTTTCTACATTGCTTCTCAGAGCCCACCCTATGTATTTGAGAGGCCTGTGAAGTGATACACTCTGTTACTGCATTTATGAGTCTTGACAGGACTTTCTTTTGAAAGAATGAACTCAGCTGCAAACTGATGATTTCACTTGGCTACAAGCGTAGCATTGGTGTGTTTCACTGCACACTGCTGCCTCCCTGCTAGAGCACAGCTCAACCTAGAAGGATGCAAAAGAAAAGAAGAACAAAGGCTTGCCACAAGAAACACTGAAGTTTTCTTGCTGTGAAACATTGTTCTCATTCAATCAGAAAGATTAGAGAGGTCTTGAACACCATCAAAATATCACTGGATACTTATCCTTTCAAGTTGTGATATCTCCTTCCAGGAATTCTAGCTACCACACATTAGCACTGGTCACATCCTCAGACCTGCTGTACGGCCAAAGACAGGCAAGCAAACACTAAACCACTAAACCATTTTGCAGGCTGTGCAAAATGAACATGTCATTTTTATTACTACTCTGTCTGAAAGACCACATTCAAAACTCAAGAATTTCTCTTGCTGAAGAATGTGACAGCCCAACTGTTACTTCTGATCCTTCTATCAGATCAGACCTTCAGGGACCTCTACCATCTACTGGAAAAGAGCACTGAACTGTGAAAGGTACCCAATGCTATCCAGCCTGCAACAACAGCAATGACTTTCTGGTGGCTTTCCTCCAGCTGGACTGACTTTAGTCTGTTAAACAACAATCAAAGCCGAAGAGTAGAAAGACATGATACATCAAAAAAGCATAACCTCATATTAAAAAGAAAGCAAACAAACAGCCACGGGAAGAACTTTCCTCATATCCTGCCTCATAGCAATCACTGCATCTCTTGTACTTTGGGAATCCATCTTTTTATATTTTGCAAGATGACTTCTGCTGCTTCATTCACTTCCCACCAACTTACTTCCTAGAAAGTAACAACTTGAGCGCTTCCTGAAGGCCAGCAAGAACACATTTCTGTATTGCCTCCTACCACTTTTTTAAAAACCAACCAAACAAAAAACCCCAAACCCACAAAAACCACCAGAGAACTTTCAGCAAGTGTTAGAGAGACACCTCAGCCTGTGTGGGCTGCAAATCACTTCTGGACCTGCAACACGCCCAGCTGAATTACACTTATCTCTCTGCCTCACTGGCGCAGCTGCTGAAAAGGCAGATTGCCCTGGTCTCCATGTTTGTTTACTACTCAGAGGTTAGGACTGAAGTGCTCATGCTTAGGTTTTATTTCTCTCACTAACTTCCTAAGTGACTTTTGCTCAGCTAGTTTACTGTTTTCAGTAAATAGGTTGCTTGAAACTAGCTGAAATTGCAAAGTCAGGATAAGGCTTTCTGCACAGAAAGGGCTTTTCGCAGATGTCTTTTTTAAAAAGCTCTAAAGCAGTATGTTTAATTAATGGCTCAATCAGATTTCAAGGTTTTTGTCATGCTTCCTCATCAGGGGTGGTGGGAATAAAAAAAAAAAAAAATCTTTCTGTGACAGGAGTGCTGGGAAAGTGAGCCTTTTCCAGATTCCTCTCAAAAATGTTACTGGCAAGAGCCACGGTCCTTTGGAGCCTCCTGAGAAGGTGGCTGCAAGCTTGGCCCCTCTCCTGTTCAGGATAAAGCGAACATAACATGCAGGGTCTCTCCTGCATCTTTGTAGCCAACCTCGGTAAAGACCAGGTAACTCAGCTGTACCCCCATTCACCATGGCCAGGCCACCATCAGGACACAGGCCGTCAAATGCAGAAGGTTCAATCCCCAGCTATTTTGGTGCAGTAACTATGACTGGGTCTCAGATCATCCCAGGTACCCTGCTCCTGTCTCCCTGTTCTTATCCTGAAGCACATTTGTTAAGCAGTTCAGATTTTTTTTTTTTTTAAAGTAGAAATCTCATGTTATACTACTAATTTCACAGGGTCAAAGCCATGACACCACTAAAACACATCCAATGTGGAAGTTGGAAGGTAAGAGCCAACTTTACAGCTGCAGGGAAAGGAAGTTTTGGCAAAAGTCTCTGCAATTCTAAACACAAGGGTCATGCAGGTTGTGAATCATTACAGCTTTCCTCCAACAGCTGCCATAAAGCCAGTTGCATAGAACTGGTTTTGTGCTTCCCATAACACCGCAGGACAGGCTACTCAATGCCGTGATATAAACCAGCAGTTCCACAGAATCCATACAATTTTATCATGGTATCTAAAATACAAAACATTTTATTTCTAAAAGTATATTTCTGGAAGGATGAAGACCCTCCCCACACCCAGCTTCCCTTGCTCCCCCTTCAAGAAAACTATTTTCAGAGACAGCTTAAATATCAGTAATAGCTACTTGCTTATCAAACTCCATTGCTTTAAGTATGTGAAAAACAGAGTGTAATTCAGTCAGCACATACAACATGCGGAACAGTTTCATCACTAACACCAAGTACAATTTTCATTACTCAAGTCATACTTGTTTTATGAATTTACTTACCCACTCACTAATGATGCAGTTCATTTCTTGCTGCACAAAGCCTCTACCATGGAAGGAAATGTGTTGGAAGTAGAAAAGATCAGTGCTGGCTTGTTAAAAAAATAAAGAGGAAAGTTGTGCTCACCTGCTTTAGAAATAGCATGTGAAGAGGGACTTCCTAACCTAGAAGGAACAAGGTTGCTGTGGAAAAAGCTAGGAAATACAAACACATCTTAAGATATGCTCATTATAATGTGCAGTACACTCCCAAAATTATGGACACTTGTAATACATAACATTTGCAAGTATATAGATGAAACGACTATATCAAAAGCAATATAATTAGGCAATTACAAGTGAGAGCATTTTGAAGGAGTCAAATTTTATGATACAGTTACTCTAAATGCTCTTGCACTGTTCTTCAAATGAACATTTTGCAGGTCCTTTTCATGATTTCCTAACACTCCCATACCAGGCTTCAAAAAAAAAGTCCCTCCTCCCTTCAGGTTTCCCCATCATGGACCTCACATCTAATTAGAATATCTGCTACACAATGCTCTCTTTGCATAAACAATTTCATTTAAGAATACATAAGTGTAAACACTGAATTTTTCAATGAACAGACAAGTTCAGTTTTGCAGGTCAGCTCCCATGATTTCAGAGACTTGTTCCATTTAAAAAAAAAAAATACACAGGAAATAGACATCACAGGTTTCCTTCCCTCACCTAATGGGACTAATGGTGCGCAGGCTCCATGGGGAAATCAGTTATAGCTTTGAAGGCTTAACTGACAGGCTATTAATTCCATAGTTTCCACACCAACTGCTTAAATATTTAATCTCTTGACATGTCTTAATGATGTTCCTCACTGCTGAAGGTCTAGCTTTGTGAAGGTACTTACTAGCTACCCGGCACCCTGCTGTTGAAGTCCCAGTAGAGTCCTGCAGGGAGCCAGCAACCTAAGAGTTAAAGTTGGAGACAAATGGTGTACACACAATAATTGTAACTAGCCCTCATTTAGGCCTGCTTAATGAGCATAGCAGATTATTTGTGACACAACCTCAAGCAAGTGAAAAACCCCAAATGAATTTGATGCATTCCTATATGCAGCAGCTAAGCACAGGGGCTTTAGCAAGTTTAAGGAGAAAAGTGAGAAGGCAAATGGGGTTAAACAGCTTAGATGGCAGCTGTTCTTGTCCCTGAAAAGAAAATGTGTTCAATTATTCATGTTCAGCTTAAACTGACAATGAAGCCAGCTTCAACAGAGCAATTCTTCTGCATTATTCATACCATGGAGCGAGCAGAGTCTCTGCAATGAGATGTTTTTGCAGATGTATGAAGCCTACAAATGGTTCAGAAGCTGGGCTTGTTCATAAAGTCAATGAAGAGAGTGTGTGTGCGAGGTTTAAATATGAAAATCCATTGAGTGTTCCTGTGAGTAAACAGATAAGGTTTACATCATCTGGAAGCTACAGAGTCTTAGAAACATCACCATCAGCGGGAGGAAGCAGTGAAGTTTCCATCTCAGGTGTCTGGGTCATTATATCTGTTATCCTGCAGAACACAGCAGTACCGAGAAAATCCATTTAACATAGTCATTATTGCATCACAACAGGTCTTTTGTGCTCACTTCTGCTTAACTGAAGGGCCAGGGAATCTCAGTTTCTCTAAAACCCTAGCTAGTTTTCAGAGGAACTTCAGCAGACAGCTGCACCTCTTTGCCATGTCTCTCAAGGAACATGAACAGCTGTGTTCCTCTGGCCATCAACAGCTGGAGGAGCTGCTCAGGTTTCTGAAAAATCACAGAGGGCAATCAAGGTAGTACACCTGCAAATGAAATATCTCAGAGGTTATTTTGTGAGTACAAATTTTAAAGAAGTCTGGAAGTACTGTTTGGCATCGTGTCTCTTGCTTATGACCACAGAGCAGAGCTCTCCTGCAAGAATTTTAGGGCCCTGTTCGATGGAAGAACCATGCAACCGCAAGGTAACTGAAAGTAGGACCTGCACCTTTCAAAGTCACCCCTTCCTCTGAACATGGTGTTCTTCAGAGTAACATCCTACATGGATGCATGCATTCATAGATCCCAAATTTCCCTAAAAAGTTGTCTGTTTTAGCCACACAGAATGGGCTGGAGAGACACAGTAAGTACCTTCAAGCAAACAAGACAGAGCCCTGTTCTGCAGGCAGAGAAGAGCTGCTCTGAAATGCTACCAGCACAGCTGAGAAGGCCAGTTTTTCAGGGAACCTCAGAAGCTGTCACTCAAAGTAGCTGTCCTGGTTTCAGCTGGGATAGAGTTAATTTTCTTCCTAGTAGCTGGCATAGTGCTGTGCTTTGGATTTAGTGTGAGAATAATGCTGATAACACACTGATGGTTTAGTTGTTGCTGAGTACTGCTCATGCTAGTCAAGGACTTTTCAGCTTCCCATGCTCTGCCAGGTGCACAAGAAACTGGGAGGGGGCACAGCCAAGGCAGTTGATCCAAACTGACCAAAGGGCTGTTCCATACCATATCATGTCATGCTCAGTATATAAAACTGGGGGAAGTTGGCTGGGGGGGCAGCAATTGCTGCTCGGGGACCAGCTGGGCATCAGTCAGCAAGTGGTTGCATCATGTGTTTTTCCTGGGTTTTGTTTCTCTCTCATTGTTATCCTTTTCATTACAATTTTTATTACTATTATTATTTTTATTTTACTTCAATTATTAAACTTTTCTTATCTCAACCCACGAGTTTTCTTACTTTTTCCCTTCCGATTCTCTCCCCCATCCCAACGGGGGAGGGAGGGCAAGTGAGCAGCTGTGTGGTGCTTGGTTGCCGACAGGGGCTAAACCACAACAGTGGCATAGACTGAGATGGTTCCCTTTCACTCCAGCTGATTTTCCCAATCAGCACAACAGCTCTGCATGAGAAATGCTGCCTCCTTTTCTTATCTGAGGGAAGCAGCTATACAACAAAGCCTTATCAGTAAATCCCAACACTATTTGCAAGCCAAGACAACCTCTCGGGGCTATGCCACTACATTTATTTATACTCACAGGTGTTGTGATCTCAGCTACAAATATGCACCCGAGGCAAGCAAGGGACTCTTACTCCAAAAAGGAAGGAGAGGTGGAAGAAAACAGACCACTGACTACAGTCATATAGGACGGAGCATCATCACAGCCCTTTAGGTACATGGAGAAAGGTGAGCATCCTACCATAGATAGGTATGCAAACCAGCGAGCTCACAAGATAATACTTGCCACCACAGCGGAGAGAGAATAGCACCAAGCTGTAAGTTAAGGACACAGATGACAGCAGCTCCTTTTAGTACTTCACATTTCATGAAAGACCAGAGCCAGAGATAGAACAGCCCTGTAATCCACACTGGGTATCTTAGGCTGACCTTTTGCAGTAAGAGTGTAAAGCCAGCAATGCACAGCAGAAGTCTTGCGCTGCCTCCTCTGTACTACTCGCCTCCAGTGAACACCCAAGTGCACATGCTTTCTAGTGACTGGTGTCACTGTGCAAAGCTCAATTGTCTGATCTCAGCCTCGTCTCAAGTTACATAACAAAATCCCTTATTCCTACTAAAGTGGTAAGAAGCACAGATGTGTGGACCAACTCAGAATTTTTTCTTCTATATTTGCTTTATTTCAGAGACCGAAGTCCATCATCTGCAGAGCAGACCTAAGATTTCTTTTGGAATTTCTGCATTGAGCCCAGAACCCATCTTTGGGATATAAAGCATTTTGAGAATGAGAGCCAGGTTTTTAATCAAGATTTAAGTCACATAGTCCTCATGTCCTCCCTGCAATTCGTCATCCTATTAACCAATTATCCTCACTGTTGGGAGCTGGAACTCAATTTTCAGTCAGACTTTGTCTCACTTTAGATGCCAACCACTGTGCATCAGAATTTTCTTTTAGGTTAGAGAGCCATCTAGCAGTAGATTCAGTGCTTTGTAGACTCCTATAGCACATGATTCACAATTGTATTTCATATAAGCAAACTAAGCACTAATTTTTTGCTACATACATTTTCCTGATTTAGCCTTGTAAACATTTTCTAAACCTTTCCACACTTCTCCCACCACCAATTATCCTTTTTGAAATGTAAGCACCATAGACTGGTGAAATAAAAGTACTCAGGGACTTAATAAGAGGTGACAGCATTACTATTTTACAGGTTATCATTTTACTGACTTGTTAATTGCAGGGTTGCCTTTTACTACCCAAACCAATTGATTTTCAGAGCTTTACATATTTTCACATCATGTTCCCAATGTGCTACACAGTATCTTGATTTTTCACTGTGCATTTTATTGGAATCACAGTATTTTGGATGGAATTTCAAAGATCCACCTGGAGTTTATGGAAGATATTTTATGGAAAATGTTTCATTACCAAAAGGAACCCAAACTAAACATAGCAACATCCTGTCTTTGCATCTGTACCGCAGGAAAGCACACACCCTTCCCTTAAGGGCTTCTAGACCTGGCTTCTCTTCCCCATCAGCCTTGGCATAAACCACAGCACTGAAACACAGTGGCAGAGAATGACGCGTCTTGGAACTGAGGCTTTCATCCCCTAGCAAAAAGCATGCTTATTTTAGCAGTATGATTACAATAGCAGAAGAGTAAGCACTGGACTAATAGGAAATAGGGGAGAAAAAAATAAGTCAAGATCAAGAACAGAGCTGAACCTTGGTGCAGTGAGAACACGGTCAAATATCTATCTGTTTTGCAGATGTACTTGTCATTCAGACAAGCAACAGACACCAGTCTGACTTCATTCATAGTCCTTGAATAAAGTCATCGATGTAGGTAACCCCAGACTTATACAAGCCAGAATCTGGCCCTGAGCATTTCAGAAGAATCCTCTCTTAGAGAGGGATTTCTGACAATACACCAGCCCTCAGCAGACACAGACCTGATGGGAATGGTGAAGCAGAGAGCAATGCAGGTCTTCCCCTCCTGTGCCCTCCATCTACCCCTGGTTCCTCTGCTACCAAAGGCAATGTGAGCTGGCAGTGCTGCAACAGAGGACCAGGGGATGGAGACAGTAGAAAAGTGAACTCATCACAGCCCTTCTGGTAAATCTACATGTGAGTCAATCTCTTGGGTCTGTATCATTTGATATTGGTGCCTTCTGCAGTATCCACTCTGCATAGTTGAATGCAGCCAGAAGGCCAGATGTAACAGGCATCTAAGCCGCAAGTCTGGGCTATTCTAACCAAATTTTTATTGTTTGTTTTAACAAATGAAGATTCTAGGCCTTACATTTTTTTAAAGAAAAACTGAAAATATGACAGACATGAAGGTTATGCATGAGGGAAAGAAAAATATTATTTTAAAATCTAAAAACAAGTATGATGATATTTAAGATGCTCAGAAGTCAAAGTTTTTATTTTATTTTTCTGATGAGGGGTATACTCCTAATATTTTGCTTGCTTTGTTTTAGCTAATATTGCTACTTCAAACATACCTGAGCCCCAGCCCTCCTCACACTTGGCTTCTTAGTCAAATAACATAAGTCCTTCAGATCACTAACAGGCCACAGATCCAGGGATGACTTCCCCACCTGTGATTAATCTAACAGCATGAACTTATTGCAGGTCAACCAGGAGATCAGGCCCAGACAGCATGGGTTCATGAAAGGCAGGTCCTGCTTGACCAACCTGGTGACCCACCTGGTAGATGATGGAAAGGCTGTGGATGTCATTTACCTGGATTTAGCAAAGCTTTTGACACAGCCTCCCACAATATTCTCCTTGGGAAGCTGGCAGCTCATGGCTTGGACGGGCGTAGTCTTCACTGGGTAAAAAGCTGGTTGGGTGGCCGAGCCGAGAGTTGTGGTACATGGAGTTAAGTCCAGTCGGCAGCCAGTCACGAGCGGTGTTCCCCAGGGCTCTGTTTTGGGGCCAGCCTTGTTTAATACCTTTATCGATGATCTGGATGAGGGGATTGGGTGCGCCTTCAGTAAGTTTGCAGATGACACCAAGCTGGGTGGGAGTGTTGATCTGCTGGAGGGTAGGATGGCCCTGCAGAGGGACCTGGACAGGCTGGACCGATGGGCCGAGGCCAACTGTATGAGGTTTAACAAGGCCAAGTGCCAGGTCCTGCACTTGGGTCACAACAACCCCATGCAACGCTATAGGCTTGGGGAAGAGTGGCTGGAAAGCTGCCTGGCTGAAAAGGACCTGGGGGTGTTGGTAGACAGCCGGCTGAACATGAGCCAGCAGTGTGCCCAGGTGGCCAAGAAGGCCAACAGCATCCTGGCTTGTATCAGGAATAGTGTGGCCAGCAGGAGCAGGGAGGTGATTGTTCCCCTGTACTTGGTGCTGGTGAGGCCACACCTGGAATACTGTGTCCAGTTTTGGGCCCCTCAATACAAGAAAGACATTGAGGTACTGGAGCGTGTTCAGAGAAGGGCTACAAGGCTGGTGAAGGGTCTGGAGCACAGGCCTTATGAGGAGCGGCTGAGGGAACTGGGGTTGTTTAGCCTGGAAAAGAGGAGGCTGAGGGGAGACCTTATTGCTCTCTACAACTACCTGAAAGGAGGTTGTAGCGAGGTGGGTGTTGGTCTCTTCTCCCAAGTAGCTAGCGATAGGACGAAAGGAAATGGGCTCAAGCTGCGCCAGGGGAGGTTTAAGTTGGAAATTAGGAAAAATTTCTTTATGGAAAGGGTTATCAAGCATTGGAACAGGGTGCCCAGAGAGGTGGTGGAATCACCATCCCTGGAAGTGTTCAAAAAATGGGTAGATGTGGCACTTCGGGACATGGTTTAGTCTAGTCTACCCTTGATTGGTTAGTGTGGGTTTGGTAGTGTAGGTTAATGGTTGGACTGGATGATCTTAAAGGTCTTTTCCAACCTAAACGATTCTATGATTCTATTACAAGTATATGCTACTGAATCTCCTTCTGTGCTGAAAGGAAAGAAACCACAGTTTATGCAGAATCAAAAGTTACCTCTTCCCTCCAAAGCACCTTTTCTTATCAGCAGGGGGGGATGCTCACATAACACAGAGGTTAATGCTTTTGTAGCTCAGTGTCTTTTGAAGAAGAAAACAAACCAACTTCCACTTGCATTTCTGAGGGACAGCTCTGCCCACCCACGTATCCTCAGGCAGGCGTCTGAGCCCCTCCACTCCCGCAATCAGCTGCACAATCCATCCCCCACCTCGCCTTCCCTGCTGCTTGTTTTCCTGGATGAGCATTGCTATTTTCCCAGCAATAACGATCAGGAGGCACCATCTAGTGGTGCCTAGAAAACCCACTTTTTCATTCAGTTACAGTTTCTGAGACTTACAGGAATGGTTTGTGCTATATTCTAAGTGTACGCTTTCTACCCATTTCCAGACAGGGAAGGAAATGTAACACAGAGTAGGGAGGACAGGCCTGCAGAAACAGGTATGACAAGCAATTGGCCACCAGAGTCCTGGACAGGCTGTAGGCTAAATTAAGGTGCATAAAAAGACTGAAGTGGCTATTAGTGCACAACACCCACTGGGGGGAGCAGAGCACAGGGGTGTTACCCCTGAACCCTGCCCCAGGACATTCAGGGTTCTGGAGCCACAGATGGTGCTCCCAGACCCAATATCTCCCTTGTCAAGACAAGGGATTGCAAAAAATGGGATCCTTATACCAAAGCCTGACCCTGAAAACCAGGCAGCTTTGTCAAAGGGAACAACTCCTTTTTCATAATGTGGCCATCTAATGCAAAATTCAGTATGAGGACAATAAGACTGCCAGAGTTTTTTAAGGCCTACCCTTCCCTTAGCTTTCCACTTCGATGGCTCCTTGTATTATTCTCCCTATCCCACTTCAGGAAAGCCAAAAAAGCAGACACTGATACAAACTAAGAAACAGACCTTGTGTAGGACTTAGCATTGCATTCTGTCTTTAGTTACATGCACTCAAACAAGTTATTTGGAGATAAGTATACTGTGAACTTAATGAGCTTCAGTTATTCCATGTTAACACACATAAATTCTTGTCCCATGGTAAATATAGGATTTTTTGATATTCAGGAAAAGAGTAATGAGCTACCTTCACAAGCTTTTGGCTAGCAGTTCATGCACACCATTTACTACAGTTAACGGCACAGTGTAAGTTTTCAACCTTTCTTACCTCCCAGAAGCATATCAGCACATCCACCCTTTAAGGTCACTTCAGTTCACCCATCTCCAAAAGGACAGCCTGCAAATCAGGTTCCCTGGAAGCTTAATTTAGGTCAAAGCCCCTCAGTAAGCATTGCTCAGTTTTTGCCATATATCCATCTGTCCAAGCACCAAGTCAGCCCTCTCCCAAAAGCCTCATAACATCTCACAACACTGTGAGCTCCTTCAACACTTTTGCTAAGCTAACATAACCTCTAACCAAACAGGAGTAGAGGGTCCCTCCTGGACTTTTAGAGACATCCAGCACTCCGATGAGTGTGAGTCAGCTGATTGATTACCCAGGTGATACAACACAGGCACAGCTGGGCTCAATGCCCATCAGTGATGCTGCACAGCAATTGGTTTTCAAGAGGGGAAGATCTCATTGTGAGAACAATATTCAGGGCTGGTTCTCTTGGGGCATGTTTCAAATGCAAATGAATCTTTACCCCAGAATTTGGACATGGATGAAGTTAATTCCTCTGTCACAGGCCTGTAATCACTCACCTTATTGCATAAAAGCTACTGCAGGTCCCAAAAAGCTTTATATCCTTCAAGCACTTTGCAGCCCAAATTACTGCTCACTTCTCAAGCAAGATGGCTAACCATGTGAGAACTGATGACACAGGAGGTAGCACTTGCCCACAGACTCACTAGGCTTTTTAAAGAAGTAGGAAACCCTCAGCTTTTAGAAATAGAGTATTTCAAGGTGCATTATCAAACCCTAACTGAAAACAGATTTGCTGCTGGGCTGCAGCTGCCAACGTGTCAGCCAAGGAGAGCATGAAGTTGTGGGTAGTCTCCAAAGCAGGGATAGCTTTTTAACTTCACTGTTACCTCTTATGGACTTGCACTGACTCATAAGAGCTATAAATTAAAAAGACTATGAAAGAGCTGTGATAGTAGTAGTGGTAGCATTATTAACTGGTGTTTTCTCTGTGGTCTGGTTATGACACAGATGAAGTAGCTCTTACAATATATAAAAGGCAAACATGCAAAGGACCTCAGTGCAAAGTGATGGAACAATGTTTCATCAACTATCTTTCTTGTATTTCACTTTTTTTTTTCCCCTTCTCTTGAAAAATGAAGGAAGGTCACAGATCAAATAGGACTATGCATTGAAGTAAAATGTTTAGATGTATGCAGGTCTTTGCATTCCCAAGCAATAACATGTTCCTCAGATGAGGAAACCACTTTGTTTTTCCCTGGTACCCTTGTTTCACCTTCCACGTACCAAAGCTTATCATACAATGGTTGCTGGCAGAGCAATGAAGGAAATGGAACAAATGCACCCTTAGCACAACCACATAAATTTCAATACAAGTTTGCCAGGGCTGCATTTGGCCTAGTACACTTATACAGTAATTCCAGCAAGCTTTTTGTTGTAGCCATTATCAGATAAACCATGTTATTATCCTTAAGAGGCAGGGTAAACAGTGGAGAGAAACAAAGATGTTTTGGGACAATCTGTTTGGATGTAATGAAGCAATAGGGAGCTGGCAAACTAGTTTGCTGGCTAGAGAAAGTTGGTGGGTCCTGGGAAAGGCCGGATTGTGGTAGTCAGCTTGGTAAGAAGCACTGATTAGAAAAAGCCACTCAGCCACTTCTGGGGCTCTGGAGGTCCTGCAGTGTGGCAGAGCAGTGGGGAGAAGCCACAGCATCTGCAGAGAGGTTACTGAAGGGGCTTGTTCCTGCCTCCTGGGACAACAGGAGAAAGCCGGAAAACTCACCCTGTGTCACATCACTGTTAGGTGGGCTGGGGCTCTCACACCTGGCTGGGGCTCCCCCCTTGTGCTGGAAATCTGAAGCAAATTTATGTTGTCAGCAGAATCCCACTGCTGTAAAACTAGAAAGAGAGGAGTATCAGCCCTGCAAGTAGATGGCTACAGTGGACTTAATTCTGGGTACCCTCAGATGAACCATGACAGGTGGAAGAGTCTCTCTGTGCCCAGTACTGGAGGACAGGTAATCCAAAATTGTTTTGAATGTGTATGTTAAGATAATTCAGCCCTGGCCAGAAAAAATGGGCCCTCCAGGAAAACAAAGATCAAAGGTAAAGAGGGATTATTAATTCTTCCTGGATTACAAGGGAGCCCAGCTGAAATTTTATCCCATCAGAAATCTGCATTTGTGGCGAAACTGGGCAAAACCAGTTTACCTTTTTTCTACTTGTGTCAGACAGTGATATCTGTGCTTTGAACCTCCACAATGCAGCCTTAAGTTCCATAGTCTGAAAAAAACCCCCACCCGAAACCAAACTGAAACCTGAACACTGCATCCTTAAAGATGAAAACGCAGCACCTGAAAAAAAGATCATTTTCATCAGAAATTGCCTGTGCCTCTGTTCCCCATGGACAAGCCAGGATGATGCCACCCTTTCACCTCACAGCACTTGTGAGCAGTTGAGACTTGAAGTCTAAGGTGCTTTGGTCAGAAGATGCCCATTGCCATGTCACCACAGCCAGTTTTTTGTGAGGATTGAATAGCTGCTCAGGCACGATCTGTTTGCCCTCAGTTAGAAAATGATCATGGGCAAAGTATCTCTTGGCATCTCCTCCGGTCGTTTCCAAAGGGTAAGCTGCTCTAAACCCAGGGGGATACTGAATGGTGCCTGTTGATGGGATTTTTCAATGCCACCTGAGAGCCTTGTGGAGCGGGGGAGGCTGGGAATTGTCTGGAGGCAAGATGTGGCTCAATCACTTTTTGGGGGGGTTCTGGTTATCAGAAGCTAAAAACCAGCTCCATCAGGCTGTTGTCCTTCCAAGATAAAGTGGACCTTATCCTAAATTTTACCAGGGGAAAAACAAGGCTTAAAAATTGCAGTTATTTCCCTCTGTTTCTTCACTATTTTTTTTCTGCTATCCAGAGCACTCCATACAACAGTCTTGTTAGTTCCCATTGCATTTGCCTTTATGGCTGTGGGGATTTTACATATAAGCCTTCTTAAGCAGAAGAAAACATATTGCTCTATAGTTATGTAACCCTGCACAATAATGGAAACAATAAAGTTTTCACACTATTTGTTTACTTGTGGTGTTTTCATATCATCCAAGGACAATAATGTCCAGCTTCTTTCAGTAATGGCTGAAAAAGGGTTAAGAATTTTTTTGTAGGTGTTTGCCTTACTTTGCCTCCTAGTGCAGGGCTGAGCTGGTTTTGTGTATGTCTCTGAGCGTTCTTTGTCATTTTTGCTGTATCACTGGTTTACCCTTCTGTGGCACTGGTATTTTGTATAGCTAGCTACCAGCACGATCACTCTGGCCCTTACTCTCCAGACAAAGAAGAAAGCAGCTCCTTTACTGTTTATACTGTCTCTCCAAAGACAGTTTTCATCCTGTAGACATATTTATTTAAGGAATATAAAAATAATTGGAATTTCCTCACCTGTAACTATGGATAAAACTTTTTCTTTTCTTTTCAGCATCCTCTGCAGATACTGCACTAGAAGCAGTCTCTCTAGTTGATCAGGTTTTTGCCAAGAAACCTTCCAAAATCAATGAACTATCAGACTAATACCTCAGCCACACTTTGGCGTGCTTTGAGTCAGACTGGCCCCCATACTAGAGCCTGTAAGGAGCACTGCAGTGAAAGCTATTTTGGTCAGCAAGTGCAGGATCATGGTGCAGTCAAAGCAGGAGGAGGACACAGATCCTAGGTGGTGTCAGTGTGAGAGCTGAGCCCATCGACTGGGTCCAAACTGCAGACAGGAGGAAGCCAGATGTGGGGTGGGTGCCTATGGCTTCTGTCCTTGGCTTCTTGACAGGCACAAATATGGGTGTTTTCTCGGCACAAACAGGGATCATGTGTCTGGACCATGGTTATGCTGGGAGGTCTCTTTTAGTATTAAGCTGTGGTCAAAAGCAGGACCATTTCACTAAATGTGGGTGTCAACAATAATACAAATCTTTACAGGGGTATATCTTCAATTGCAGATTGTAAAAAAAAGCTGCAAATGTTTCTTTAGGATGCGTAAAGTTCCAGGATTGCCTCCCCTACTCTTTTCCTGCAAAACAGTTGAAATTGCTGGGTTGATTCTGTCTGGAGTATATTCCGCCAGAGACAGATACCCACCATGGAAAACAGCAGCTTAAACAATCTGTTGACATTGAAAGCAAGAGAAGACATGCAGATAAGAATGTCAAGAAACCTTAACTATAGCTGTTACTTCCTGCACAGCCTATAATTAGATACCAGGGTAGTACTTTATACATACTTAAGATACAAGCCAGAATACTTTTTGCTTATTTTTCTGTCTCTGTGTTCCCATCTATGTTCTTTGTGTTGTCACTTGCCAGCTTTCTGATAAAGCAATATATCTGTGGCTGATACTTGCCAGGAACCATTGTGAAAAATGTTTGCTACAAAACAAAATGTTATTAATTTTTTCTCTGAATAAGTGCTGAGAACACTAAGGTTTAATTTCCTGCCTCCCCACTTTCCTGAGCTCTCTTGTTAACCTCAATTTATTTTTTCACCTCAGCCTGTAAGAGAGCTATACAAACCACAGTGTCATTTCAATGCTTATTTTTCATTCTGATGCCTGATTTGTGAAAACATCAAGTTATATATTCTACACTTTTTTTAAAAAGACCCTTTTTAGACGCCTAAGCACACTCTAAGAAGCTTGACTTTAAGCAGCCATTTTTGGATACCATGGCCCTAGCAAAGTGCTCCTCAGACTCTTATGTCTGAGTGATGATTGTGGCCTTTTTTTGGAAGTCAGGAAACACAGCCAGTATTTCAGGGCATGTTTTCAGTCCCGCTCTTTAAACCCTCAATAGGGAAGACCCAGAAGGTGTGCGTTGGCAAAGGTGGCTCCTGTGCACACCACTCATTGCCCTTGGCACGGCATTTACAGATGAGGGCAAAGGGAAGGTCTGGCTGAAACCTGCTTGTACCTGCCTATCTCCAGCTGGGATGGTGGCCTGAAAGTGCTTTGTGGAGTCGATACAAGTAGTAACAATTTGCCAAGCTAGCAAGGGTAAAACATCACTGAGAGTCACAGACCACCACCTGGAAAGCAGAGGGAGAGCTGTGGTGGTCAAGTGGGCTCGGGCACATTTCAGTCTTTGCTCTACGTCCATGCCAGCTTGGCCAAGTCCACTCCTAGGAGTTACTGAATGCAGTCTGAGGCACAGGGTCATGGTGCCATTCCCAAATGAAAACTTTTTCCCAGCTCCAGCACTAAATTGGGGTTTGCTATGATGATCAAGAACATTTGAATTGGAGTGCAAGCATGCGCCTCCTGCTGCACCTGGTAACAGGGCACTAAGCCACCCTCCTTGACTTTGCTTGTGTGTGGTGAAGTACTAGGTCTACACTATCAAATAAAGCAGGGCTGGATTTAATCGGTCATTCAAGACTCTGATCAAAGATGAGCTCATTAGCTCGAGGTACACTTAATGGATAACAAGCAAGAGGGAAAGTCTTGAGCCATTTTTTCATCTCACTGGTAGCCTCCCTAGAAAAACCTGTGTTGTTTATGTAGATGACTTAAGTTTCTAGAGACACTGAAAAAACCCCGTCTGTGAACTACCAGAAGTTCCCTACCAGTGACACACATCTAACAAATTACTGATTATGACCATATAAGTAACTTTAATTTCTCCAACTGCTGGCCAAAGCTAAAATAAGTGTGGAATTTAATGCAGGTGCTCATGAAGTATCTCAGAAAGGAAAAATATTGGAGTGCATACTCATTTGAAAGGAAAAAAAACCCCTTCTTTTAGTGTCTACTGCAGGTGTTAGTTGAATGGGGAACAACAGAGTGAGAAAAGCCTGAAACGTTGGCCTGTTATTTCCTGCTGTCTCATTTTAATGAACTTTTTGTACATGTTAATAAAAGTTACTTATTTCTCCTCACATAAAATCCTTAATGTATTTGCAATTGTACTTTCTCTAGCCATTTCGTTATTATATCGGTTTCTCTTTCCCAGGATTAGGTTGGGTGAAGGATGTGAAATATTGTTAATTATCAGCTTTTAGTGCTGTGACTATAGTCAGCCCCTTCTTAGGAAGTTTTCAACTGAAGGCCAACATCCTGTGTGCATTAATGCCGAGGAGAGATTATAGACATGTAGGTAAGTAACTGCATTGTCCTCTTTGGTCATTACTGAGGGCTGTCCCTGTGCAAGTGCCTAAGGCACATCCACCAGACACAGTGTGACCCTGGCTCCCCACCCACCCCTGCAGCACTCCCACAAGGATGCTCTAGAGCTTGTCCTGTGTCTCACTGCTCTGCCCCACTCACAGCCCCAGTTACTACCCTGCTGTCTTGCATTAGGAAACCTACCCACATTTCACCATACACACAGCTCTCACTGCTTTAGCATACTACCCCAGGCAACTATTCACTGGGGCAGAAGGCAAGGCTCATACCCACGAAGGGAGCCCATGATTAACTGTAAGTGGTAGGAGTGTTACTTCATGGGATGCTCTGGGGATGTGCAGGATTTTTACCTCCTTAAGAGCTCTACTGTAAACTCCAGGAAGGACAAGACAGTTTTGTCTTCTTGATATATGACATTGGTACTGAGGGTGCCTACTTGCATCCCATGCTGCTTCTCTTCCATTCCCAAACACAAGATCTTTTCTCCTTCAGGCAATTTTCCCTTCCTCTCCCCGCTTTCCCACTCTCTGTAGATAGCTGACTGCTCCCTCTATTGCCGTAGCAACAAGGAGCAGTTTAGCCATGCTGAACAGCCCATGCCAGAGGTCACCATCCTTCATTTGAGAGGGGAAAAATCAAAACCCAAAGGCTTGATTTTGGTGCCACGGACTCCCCTAAGTAGCTGGCCATGGAGCTTGAGTACATGCTTGAGTACCAGGTCTGCTTGGCGTCTGCCTTCACTGCTGGGGAAAGCAGTGCTCTGCCCATACATCCTTGCTGCTGACAAGATCCTCTGTGTCCTGGTGGAAATCACTCAGGTGTCTTTAACTGCAGACTCTTGTCCCTATAGGCCCTGGATACGGTGAGCCTTTGGCTGGCTTGCCCTTCTCCTCCTCCTCCTTGGGACTGCAGGAACTAGCAGTGATGATTCTGCAGATCAAGCATGGGACAGGGCTGATCCTGAGATGGGCTGTGGGTGGTGACCAGGCTGAGAGGAAAGGCCCCCACCAACCTCAATACAACAAGCATCAGGGCTTTTCTTCTGAAAGGCTTTGGTCATTGTAACAACTCACTTTGGGTAGTGCAGGCTTAGTAAAGAGCATTTAACCAGCTGATCAAGTGGTACTACCTGTTGGCTGAAGGTTATCAGATGAGACAAGATGATACAGTCCTATGGTAAGCTGTCAATGTCTGAGCGAGTCACAAATACATTTCACCTCTGTGTCAGGTCTCTCAGAGAGCTGGTACAGGGGAAAAATGCTAAAAGGCATCTGAAAAAGTCACTGCACCTAGTAAAGACTGCAGTGCTGTTTTAGGGTAATAGCAGAGACAACAGCAGGAACTAGCTTAATATTCAGTTCACAACCTGATAAAAAGCCAGTGAACATGTGGAACATGTAGAAGACCTGACTGAGCATTCTCCCTCTTTATGTGACCTGGTGTCAGGTACAAAGCTCAGAGAAGCACACCATGCCAGTGAAGATGGATATTTCCCCACCAGCCATAACAGTACAGAAAAACCTACCAGCAACTTTACTAAAAATCCATAGATGAGTGCATACACTGGGCCATAAGCTTTTATCTAACACTGAAACTCAAAAAATATCTAAAGCAAGCAAAGTCTGTGCTGAGGGACAACACTGCTGCCTCCCATTTCTAAGGAAATGAAATCAGGTTTAAGTTTATTTCACCACTAACATCTGATGGAAGAAATCTGCAGCCAGGCCCTAGCCCAAGAGCTCTGCATGACCCACAGAAGCACAGAATGGCAGAGCCATTGAGTTTGGAAAGTGCCTCTGGAGACGGTCTTGTAAAACCCTCCTGCTCAGACTGGGGTCCCCTAGAGCAGAAAAGTTGCTCAGGGCCATGCTTGGTTGGATTTCGAGTGTCTTGAAAGGTAGATACTCTACAGCCTCTCCAGGCAACCTGTTCCAGTGGTCAACTACCCTCACAATGAAAAAGTAGGATAGGATATTTTGTTAGAAGGGACCTATAATGATCATCTAGTCCAACTGCCTGGCCTCTTCAGAGGCAAAAAATAACATTGAATGCCTCTGCTTTTTCTTCATCTCTATTTGTCAGGTGGATGGCTTCTCTTCCTAATCATCCTTAATCCTCAAGAAGAGTCCCCTGGATAAGTGAATTAGCCTGGTTGTATTTCAACGCTCTCACTGCAAAACAGAGGTGGGAACATTTCTTTCCAGTGTGGCTGCAAGGGAAGAGCCATGCTGTGAAGTGCCTGGACACTGGAGCAAGGGCATGGTGTGGGCCATGTGTCTAACATGACAGATTCTGATGTGTCTGATGAAGTCGTGGTGCTGCCCTGTAAGAGCCGCTGGGTAGAACCAGAATAAGTTCTGATGCCACCGCCTGGCATGCTGTATCTGTGATATGGCTTTTGTTGGAGCACTATTGCCAGGCTCTGGGCATGATTATTTTGATGAAAGGCATTCATGCATCACCTCCCTGCTGGAGTTTAATTGACTTAAGGGAACAGAACATGGAAGAAATCTGTGCTGCAGAGTGACCCGAAGATATATTGGGGCCTATTCACAAGCTCAGGTGAAAAATGGGAGAATAATGGTACCTATTTTGCAAGGTATTTGACTTATGGGCCTATAACTCTTAAATCTTGCCAACGTGTTCCAGAATGAGTTGGAAATATGAGAAATTTACTGTACACTAAGCATTCTTCCACTAATGAAAGCAGAGGGGCTTCCCACACCTCCTTTTCCCCCCTCCTGTCATTCATCACCAAGTGGAGAAAAGTCAGAAGCTCCAAAGCACACAGGTAGAAATATGATCCTGACACCAGGTTTTACACCTCAATTTACCCCTTATTTCAGCAAAGGCTGTTTTACGCTATCAGCCTGTCCATCAGTGCAATTCACATGACGGAGGAGACAAAGAGGAGGGAAGAGACCAGGTGTCAAGAAAGGTCTGTTTCAGAACAGGCGTCAGGGGGGAGTGATTTTCACAAAGTAGTCTGTAACTGTGGAGCAAGGCCATTGCTGGTTGGGGGCTGAGGTGACACACACTCCTATTATTCATGCTAGACAAAACCATAGGACATGGAGCCCAGTTCCTTTTGCTGCTGCCACCACTACCACTAACTCCTCAGAGAGGCTTCAAACACTGTCCTGTGTTCCAGGGATGGTACCCAATAAAGCTGGCTGGGTCTAGAGAGGAAAAAGAGAAAGATCTGTTCTGGGAGACAGCCAAGGAAGATGGTCTGGAAAAGCTCTGTGAAGGCATTTAGAGATGGAAACACTATAGATACCTCTTAGGAAATGGGAACCAGTAAAAGTAAGATGTGAGGCCATAGGGAGAGGAACAGGGTGAAAAGGTGAGTGAGTGCAGGCAGAGTAAAGATTTGTTTGCTCTGAGTTCATGAAGTATTTTGCCTGTACAGAGACAAAGGACTATAAAGGTTCAGTCTGGACTTGGTTTTAATGCTTATTATTTCTTGCCTTGGAAGAAGAGGCCTTTATAGCTTGACAGAAGAAATAAAGCAGTCTACAAGAAAATAAGTGAGGCATGAACTGCAATGAGAAAAAGGGAAGATCTGTTTACCAGGCAGGATGAAAACAGAAGTAATTAGCTCTACCAACAGACAGAGACTGCTTGGTCACAAGGCAACATGATGCACAGAAGACTTTTACTGATGGACACATACGAAAGTATTTCAATGAGATCAAATTGAAACCCAGCTAACAAATTTAATGATGCTCTGTCATTAGCAATTGAGATAGCTCTTACAGAAGACCTCACCTGCATTATCCAAATTTTTCCACTCCATTTCATTATTCATAAAGTATTCATGTGCCTCTTTGCAGTGAACCCCAGGCTGACTGGGGATGCTACTGGTTAATGAGCATCCCGTTTAGACTTACTATGGATGAGAGGTGGCCTTAGGCAGAGTCACAGATGAAATTCTGTGATATTAAAAAGGACTTTTTTAGCTGAAAAAGAAGTGTGGATGAAGGTCAAACAACAGGTCAGGAGGCAGAAGTTGGAGACCATCACTTCTGATCCACTGACACCCTGTGTGACTCTCAGTAAAGCATGATCTCTGCATGTATTCATTTCAAAAGCTGAAATAATGGTAATAGTTACTTACTTCAAAAGGCTGTTGTCATGACTTACCACAAAAATGTTTATAGAACACTATTAAATTCTCAGGCAGAATACATCAGAGAAATGCAAAGTATTGTTTATAATTGCAGAGAAAAAAACCCCTATGTTAAAAACATCAAGGTTGCAAACTCAAGCATTTGAAAGCTGGGAAATGCCAAAATTAAGGTTGTCAGTGAAATCTTAGTTTGGCTTCTCTGTTTGCATGTGTTACAAGGTACATTGCAATTATGACATGTCATTTCAGGAGAGTATATGGCAGCTGCAAAGCAAATGCTCTCCCTCTATCAACATATACATAGAAGGCAACATATACATACAAAGGCGACAGACTCCGTTGTGGGGATGTGAGTGGAGTTGGCCAAAAGTCTAAGTAGCTGTGCACCCAAAAGTCTTCTATTGACAAAGAATTAAGTATTTAAAGGTGTGTAATAAAACGTGATGCTGGAAGTATCCATCCTGGTGTATATGTCACACCAATGGAAAGCAACTCAACACGCAGTAGGGGTATTGACAGTAATTGGTAGTACTTTGGCATTCAACTTTTTGTTAGAATTTGTTTTTAATTCACTCATTCTGGTGTTGCTTTTCGTTCTATTTGATCACTTTTTTGTCATGTGTGTGGCATCCCATCCTGCTGCTTTTCAGTTTCTATATTTCTTCTTTTGTTCCTCTCCCTTCATCCCTTCTGATTGTCCTTCCTCCTTTTCCTCTTTGCTTTTTCCTCACACACACTTCCGGTTCTTCCTCAAACCCCAGTCTTTCTCCTCTCTTTCCCTCACTTGCATTTAATCTTCCTGTGTTATCTTACTGTCATCTCTGCTAGAGCCCCATTTATGCCCTTCCACTTCCCCAGCCCAATGCCTTCAGAAAAAAACTAATTTCTTTGGCAAGAACTGTGGCAACAGATTAGCATCACTTTGATTACGAACTGCACTGTGGAACTGAGAAGATAACCAGAATAAGAGAGGAAAAACCAACAGATAACAGAGTCCAGGAGTGTTTGCGAATACCACAGAGCTCAATGAAGCACCTCCCTGCAATCCTAGCAGTTGTGCAGCCTGAATGGCCGGGTGGCAACCTGTGCAAACTGGAAGGAGGCTGCCCAAAGTCTTCCCTCTTCTTCCTCTTCAATAGGACTTCTGTATGGAATCACCCAGGAGAAAGTTAGGCTCTTTGAGAAGAAATACAATTCAAAGTCGAGTGTGTAGTGAGCAAACTTGGTTGCAGGGGAATTGAAATTTCAGAGAGAGAAATGGGTTAATGATAAACCTCTCACACCTGGGAGAATTTTTCATGTCAGTTAAGCTTGGAATAGGTCTATTAGGTTTCACTGGAGTTACAACACTATACACAACATCAAAATTGTCCTATGGTATTTTAAATATTATCCCCCCTTCCCCACCCCGCTCTCCGTACAGCATGAAAGTGTCTGTCTAAAGGACAGGAGTCACATTTGCATGACCCAAATAACAGAATTCAAAGTGTGCTAATGATCCAAGCTGTTGCATTTGGCATTTTGAAAGGGCAATGCTAGGATCTGAGATTATGGGCACAAAGACAGATTTAAGCAAATCAAATTCTCAGAAATATTCCCATACAGCCCACTAACTTGAATTACAATGTTTCTAGAGGTGACGTTTAGCTACCTATAGCATTTTGAGCAGAAGGACGTGGCTTCCTAAGACAACTTTTTCTTCGGCTTCCTGAAATGATGTGCATTTCCAGGACAGAGGGATAGACCCCACTGTGATAAATGAAGTGGAAACCTCAGTTAAAAAACATCCAGTTGTTTCACATAGGATTAAACATTCTCTTTTTTTTTTGTCTCATTGAAGAGTATTTTTTGCAGGCTGAGAAATCAGACTGGGTCTGAGATAAAACATTGATTACATTGGGCCACCCACAGAATTATCCAGGAGTGACAACTACAATTTAGATTCACAGCCTGTCTTACCTCAACTTACTCAAGGCATGCAAGTCACTAGAGAGCATCACAAAGCATATTTACACTTCCAGGCTTATATGCCCTTCAGCCAAACCCATTGCAGAACTCTTCTTCTCTTTTATTCCAAGCATGAGTAAAACTTCTGTCAATTGTACCAGACAACCCAGCTGTGCTATAATAGTTTTCTTTGGGCTGGCTGTACGGTCAGGAATTAATTTATTTGGCTTGTTGAGAGTCCCGACTGACTCAGATCCCCCCCGGAGCATTACCACAATAACCTGCGTAAAACATGTTGTAATCACTGCTTGAAGTACCTGCAGCTTTATGGTGTCTGCAGATAATCAAATCACCCTGGATGTAAATGACATAAAGAGCTTGGGACACCCTGATCTGAAGAGGTGTGCTGTCCCTGTGCCATGATGCATGTAAGAGAGACTGATAGGCAGATGGACTGAGCCTGATCCCCTTTTCTTTTTAGAGGGAGGAAACCAAGACAAGGCCCAGCAAAGAGTTCCCTGGAACTTGCTTAGTCCATAAACAGTGACCTTGCATCTTGACACATCAGCATATCCTGAACCCTGTTCCTCCCTAAGTACTCCCTTATTCCCACATAAAAGGCTCCAGGCTAGTTGTTCTCAAAGGACTTGGCTGACAAAATTTGGTCTTCTCTCTGTGCTTTCACCACAAGCAGCAGTTGTGCAAACTCCCCAGGGTACCTCATCCCAGAAACGTCCTCTTCATCCTGGCGCTGAACACTTCAAAGGTGACAGATATGGCACTGCCATCCCCTACTGGCTACTGGTCTCAGAAAGGGCTTGATGTCAGAAGAACTTACATCCTCTGACCTGAGTATAAGGGAAGTGGATGAAATATTATGCTCTATGTATTGTGGGGCATAAGCGCACACGTTTTGAAGCTCATTTGGCCATCTCCATGCTCCAGACTGCCCACTCCAGCTTCCCAAGTTACCAGTCACTTGAGAGAAAGCAGGCCCACACTCCCAGGTGAGCAGCTGTTCAGCCCTTGGCTCCTTTGCTAAGAACATCTCTTGGTTAACTTTATCCCCAACCATAATGTCAGTCTGACATATTACTTACCCTCCTTCAAGTGTTTCCAATGCATCCTCAGAGATTTCTCTCTACCTGATACAGACTTTCACCTTGTTTAGGTTGTTAAACTTGTTGTAGCTGCTATGAGGTACTCAGGAAGGTGACTGATATTTTCCAGGAGTCTCTGGTGGCAGAACAGTGGCTATAATTAACCATAACTTGTTTTTCCTCCTTCTCCCCCTCACTCTCACTCACAGAGTGCAGGCAGCAATGCACATCATAAGTGCATGGCCCTCTAGATGAAACTGTTGTCTTTCCTGAAACCAGAAATGAAAAACAACCCAAAATACAGCAGGAAACAGGCAGATAAAGTTTCAGATAAACCAAAAAATCATTATACTCATGATTTCCCCAACAGAATTATTTACTGCTCCCCAAGGAACAGCTGTTTGCAGACTAGATTAGCATCACTCAACTGCTGACCCTTCAGAATAAAGTTTCAGGGCAGCAGCTTCTCAAGTTCTACATGATTTACCATCTGCATTTTTGTTGTTGTTGCCAATCATCTTGAGTGCAAAGTAACACTGAGCAAACCACTGATTCCTGTTCAACGTTAGTCATGAAAGGGATCTTCCACCTGATTCTCCACACATCCATGTCACACAGAGAGCCATCGAAGAGAGGTGTTGACCTGAGAGCAGTATATCTTAACTGGGGGAATGCAAGACTGTGGGCCATGTTCTTTATTGCTGTTATGTCTCCAAGGACCACCAGCTTATGTCCAGCAGAGGATATTGTCCCATATACTTGGGGGAAGAGATCAAGTGATCCTCTCTCTCCTGCTCAGCTGGCAGGAGCAGGATCCAAGCCACTGACCAGCAATAATATTGCATGAAATAAAGCCCCCATGTAGGCTGTACTCCATGACACTAGTTTTGAAATTTGCTCCACCACAGGAGCACCACCATCAATCACAACTCAACACAATCACAACACAATGTATCATTGTAACAGACAACTTGTAAAGCAATTGCAAGGGTGCCTCGATTTTCTGTATAGCTAAGCACAGACACTAAGAGATGTAGCAGGTTATCAAAGGTTACTGCAGTGCCAGATATGGAAGCCAGGTGATTTCATGGCAACATTAGGGCTTTCTGCCTCCTTTGCAGGATTTTCCTTAGGACTGGAGAATGCAGGGGGCACCTCCTCCCAGCTCATTAAGGTGACTGACCTGCATTTCACTTCAGTGCTTCATGATAATCCTCTGAGTGTGGGGTACTTAACAGTGACTTTGTCCCCATGTCTATCCAATTCCATTATCCTGGACTATGCTGATACAGCTCACCTGTCAGTGGGGTCCATCTGGATTAGATCCAGGTCCGCAGGCCCAGACAGCAAGGACCTTCACCTGCGGTGGTTCTTTCCATAAGAATTCTTTCCATAAGCATTCTTCACAATCCTTTGCCTTTAGTGTTTTCAGACCTTTTTCAGCTTCTTTTCATCTCCTGCTCTTCCCCTAGGTTTTTGCTTCTTGGCCCAGTTTTGCAGGCTGCCACCACCAAGGGTGTTTATTTTGGTGCTGATTGCTATGCCTGTTGCACCAGCACCACTGGGAGCTGAGCACTGTTAAGTATCAACAACATCAGTTGGTTGCATTTGACAGGAGTGATGCCCAGTCTGGTTTCATGGCTACTCTTGCCTTTTCCCAATGTTTGGTTGCTCTGCCAGCTAAAGGTATCTGCAGTGTTTCACTGGGGACACTTTGGAAGTCAAATCAAAGAAGAAAAACTGTAGCCAGTGGTGTTATCTAGCTCTGAGTGTGAGTTTCCTCTTTCCTCTGTGCTCTTTCTTAACTTGATTCGCTCCAGCAAAAAAGCCTGTGCAACCCATCAGACATCAGCCTAAGCCCTTCTGGTGGAGGGATGCAGTGCCAGGCAAGGGCAAAAGAAAAACTCAGTCCCTGGGACTAGTTCAGATGTTGTTACTCTCTGAGACAGGAACAACTCATAAAAATCTCTCTATCTCCATTCGGCACCCCTGAAATTTGGCTTACACTTCCCCTCACTCCTGTATCTTGTTTGAGAGATCCATATTCTCCTGGGAAGGTACCAGCTCTCCAAGGGCAAGACTGCAAAATGCAATGTGTTTAATGCAGTATGGGTAGAGTAGTAAAGACTCTTCTTTGAGCTGTGAGCTTTGTTCTTTTTTAATGGAACACCACTAAAAACAATGGGCCTGTGCTCAGCAGGGAATAGTGCCCCAGAAACTTAGGCAAGAGCAGAAAGTAAGTCATTAACCAGTAAACTGAAAGTAAAGAAAATGAGATAAAGCTCTTTCAGCTTCCCGAGTCCCTCCAAAGGGATACTGCCCTGTTTATTCAGTATTTCACACTGCAGTGGTTAAAATTTGCTAGCTGACTTGTTAAAGACTCTAGCTAGGATTTCCATGCAGTTGCTAGCACAGTGGGCAATGACATCCCTTACACAGAGGGGCAATAACTTTTGTACTGAGAACGAGGGGAGGAAGACAAGGCAAAAACTACACCCACCGGAAAAAAATAAGTGGAACAAAGTGTCAGATACAGAAGGGTGAAGTTCGACCCTGCCAGGCTGGCACCGGAGGAGCAGGAAAGCAGAACCGCCCTTGGACTACGTGTCATACGGAGGGAGGGAGAGACTGTGATGAGCACGTCAAGAAACCTGGGAAAGTCCCAAAAAGCCCCTGTGCCCAGCATCCCCACCCAGAGCGCCAGCCAGCAGAGGGCAATGCCAGTCCACGTACACACCGCTTCACTCACAAAAGCGATTCGGGTGGCCCTGCCTGCCAGCCGTGTCCCCACACTGTCTGAAAACTGCATTAAATAGGATATTTCTTGTTTGTGGACTTGTGACACTCCAGTCCTGCTTGTGCTCTTATTGTCACCGATACAGCCCTATGTGCCATGGTGTGGGGAAACTGGGACCTGTAAGGCTCGTGTCCCACCCATTCAATACAGATACTTTTTTTTCTTATCAGTCTTGCAGCCTGTGCAATTGGCTTTCCTGAATCACTTGCTATGCACAGTGGTCTGAGTTATTATCCACCGGCTTTCAGCTCTGAGGCAGGCAAATAGTAAGCAGTTTTGTGCTGCATTATTTCTCTGTATTTTTAGAGTATGCCTGGTTAAGCCTTTGGCACTGGACTGTGCAGCTTGACATCATTAACACCTTCAGAGAGATGCCAAGCAGAACTGCAGTCTAGTCTAACAGGGCACAGGACAGAGGTGGGCTCTAACTTATCCACCTAGCAGCTATAGTCCTGGGTCATTCTTTCAGGCTATTGCCTCTCCCATCACTTGTTTCCAAACGTAAAGCAGTCAAGTTTTGAACTGTTGCAAGATTTTTCATGCATTAAAAAATCATCTGCCTATGACCGTAAACTTCGGGTCATGGAAATACAGACTGGCTTATGTAGTGACAGGAGCAGAACACAGCTAAGAGAGATGAGGGCAGGAGGGCTGGTATGCAGGGAGAGCACATGGAAAAGCAGGAGAGTGCTTGGGCTCGCTGGACTCCCAGAAAGGCTTGGGACCGAGGTGCCAACAGGTAAGCAATTCAGGCAAGTGGCTCAGGCAGAGCAGGGCTGTGACGGATCGATGGTTGCAGGAATTTCTCTATGGGTTGGATGAGTTTGCATAGCGTTGGTAGAGGCTATGCACTACTGTGAAGAGCCTGGCTCCATCTTCTTTATAACCTCCTCCTAGACACAAGGGGGCTGTGGTTAGGTCCTCCTGAAGCCTTCCCTTCTCCAGACTGAGCAAGCCCAGCTTCCTCATCTGCTTCTCACAGAGCAAGAGCTCCAGTCCCTAATCAGTTTGAACTCACTGCAGTTTATCAATGTCTGGGCCCAAAACTGGGTGCAGTGTTTCAGATATGGCTTCATGAGTGCTGTGTAGGGTAGGATAATCCCATCCCTTGACCTTGTTGGCTGTGCTGCTGTTGATATAGTCCAGAAGGCTGGTGGCCATCCCTGCTGCCAAGGTCACGGCTGGTTCACACTCAGCTCACTGCTCACCAGGGCCCCTAGGGTCTCTACAGCAGAGCTGCCCCCCAGGCAGGCAGTCCTAGCCTGGCTTGCTGCACCCAGCTGTGGCACTTGGCATTTGTTCTTGTTGAATTTCATAAAGTTTTTCTTAGCCCATGCCCTCAGCCTGTCTAGGTCCTGCTGGACAGCCACCCTGCCCACCACTGTATTGACCTGTCCAGCTGCCATCACCAGCTTTGTGTCACCTGTGAACATGATGAATATGCACCTTGTCGACTCCTTCAAGTCACTCATAAAAATGTTAAACAGGGCAGTGCCAGGAAACACCCCTGCCGTTACTTCACTTGTTTCTGGCCTTCAGGTGAAGTACGATCCATCGAACACTTCATTGCACCAGCCTCTCAGTAGAGGCTGGCACACAGGAATGGGGGCTTCCTACCCCCAGGTGTCTGGGGAGGAAGCAGGACAAGCCCCTTACCAGTTTCCTTCCTCCCATTTCCTTACCTTTCTCCACAGTCTCTTCTGTACAGTAAAGAGAAAGCAACCAGGCTGAAGGAACTTAATAATCCATTGGTAAAGCCTGTTTTCTTTTTCTGTAGAACAGCCTGCAGATGATAACATTCAGGAACCCTTCACCCATGTCAAATACGGATTTTAGGATAACCGAGGCGTTTCAGGTAGCTGGGTTTCTTTATGGAGTTACTGACACATTTACAAGCCAGTTAACCTCAACCTACTTCAGATAACTCAGTTCTAAAATGGGCTCAGCCCCCTTTCCTACATCACAGGACTCCATGTACATGGAGGATGAATGTTCAGGGGACACTAAGTATTACAGCCTTTGGTGCAGGGCTTCAGTATTTGCTTCTCATCTTGATCCCATCTCCTGAACTCCGCAGATGGGATAAATACAGGAATGAAAATAGCTACAAAGGACTCTCATTCATCTATGGAAACCAGCCCCACAGTACTGCCATCCTGGCAGCCAGCAGACCACTGCTTCCTCATTGCCATCAAAAAGAACCAGAAAATTCTGCATGGTAGCTCTGCCCCAAAAGGGGGGACCTAGTCACACATGTCTCACCTCATCTCAATAGATGCACATATATGGCCCTGCACCTTTCTCTTCTAGTCAAAGTCAAGCAGACATGTGACACAGGCTGAAATATTTTCCTTTCCAATAACCAAATGCTCCAGCTCCTGTGCCTTTATCTTTGCAACAGCTTGTAAAGCAAACTGCACTGAGTGCTGGAATCAGCAGTAAAATCCCATCTGATTATTTTTTTTCCCCAGGAACAGCTGGGTTAAAAATCTTTGACTAACAAGTTTTCACTGCCATACTAATCACTTTTCTTAATCAAATCAATGAACCATCCAATTTAAATCTGTTTCTCATGAAGAAAACATTTCACAAAGATTCAGGTGCAATAAATAACCACCAAACTCGAGACAGCGGGCTGAAAGGGGCCCCCAGCTCATAGTTCCTGCCTTTCCTGACAGCCAGAGACATGAAGGGAGCAGTCACCCAGCTCAGGGTGAGGGCTGTGACTGCTCCTCGCTGTGTTGGGAAGGGCAAATAAACTGCCAGGCCTCTGATGTATTTTGTTGTAGTTGAGGAGAGTAGGTGTAGCACTGCAGCAGAAGGAATTTTACAGGCTCCAGCTGAAAATTAAACATCCTGTTGTTATTTTAAGGGACATTTAAAGTTAAGGTCCTATGCCTCACACTTAACTGGAATGAGCAGAGCTGGTGGATTGTTTCCATTGCTCAGAGTAAACCTATTCTCTCTGCAGGGAGAACACAACAAAATTAAGCCAGACCACGCATAGGCAGACATTCTTATAGCAAAGCAATTCCCTGTCAGAGAAGAAAGCTCTCATCCATAAACTGCTTCAACGTATGGTACCAAACACCCCTGCTATGCTGGAAAGCAAAAGCATGATGATGCTGTGTTAACGGGTTCACTGCCTGGGGACATAGTGACATAGATTTGTGCCTCTGCTCCCTCCCTTTGGAGTAACCCTAAGGAAAGCATTGAGCCTCACCGAAACAACCCGAGATTCCCCATACTCTCTGCCAGCCTGCAGCACCTCAGAGGGACATTGTGCAAAAATCGTCTCTGTGAGGGCGGTAGCCCATAGAAAGCAAGGAGGAATTTGCCACGGCAGTTGTTCTCCCCATTCTTGAAGTGTCCTGTGGTTTGCAGGCTTCCAACCTACACATATGAAAGCACACAGCCTCACTACCTGAAGAGCCACTGCATAATGGAAAAACACATAAAGAGGTGAAGAAAGGCTGAAGGCAGTGTCACTAAAACAAGAACTGAGCTCCAAGGGGAATGTTACCCAAGGCTTGAGAATGGGCAGTGTTGGGTTTTTTAAAAAAATCTTAATAGATAAATAAATAAATGTTGTCATTATGAAGTGACATTTCTGGTCCTTGAAAGCTGTCTCTGCTGTTTGATGGAGCAGTGTGGCAGCCATCTGAGCTGTGATGTTTATTCCCCTATTAAAGTCATTTTGGAACCAAGCTGAGTGATACATGCTAGCGGAGCATCTCATGTTTGCTTTCCTTTAGCTGAGCCTTTGAAGATTGAGTTTCCTTGCAGAAGCCTCTGAAGACGTCAGTACGGGACCACCTGGGTGATGCCCAAAGACACACAAAGAACAAAACTTGTTGAGCCACATAGGATTTCTCAGCAAAGGATTGCTGGCAAGAGTGAAGCGTAAAGGATCCCACTCAGTCTTGGGCCAAGGGAAAACAAACATGTAATTGCCGGGTGCCTTGCGACTCAGCTGACATACGTGTTGTGACTAGGGCCTATGTGCTCTTACAGGAGACCACTACACATCCACATCCCTGCCCCCCGAGATACAACCACACTGAGCAACCTGCCAAGTGCTGCTAAAAAGCCTAACTGCCTTAACATGGACAACTCCTAAAGTCCTTGCAACTAATGTTTCATGCATGCCAGGAGGCAAGTACTCTGTTTAGGGAAATATGACATTAATCAAGGAATTAGTTACAGGATATTAAACTCGAAGAGTTGCTGTTAGCAAATACATAAGGCAAACAATATTCTGGGTAATGAACAGACAACTATGATGAACATGCAATCTGAACACGGGGTTTGCCTGTAAGTCTCTGGATGTTGCTTTGTTCCTTAAAGCTTCCTAATGGTTTGTCCAGGTAACCATGATGGACAAGCCTGACTTTACAAACTTCCCCTGGATTATTACAAAACAACACATCAGTAAGATGTAGCAGTAGTACAGATCTCCCGATTTCTTTACCACAAACCTTAGTAAAGGTTTCCCACTTGCGGCAAACATTGCTCAAGCTGAGCAGGTAATGAGCAGGTATGTAAGTGTGCACATGTGCTCCCCCAGCACCAAGAAAGAGTTTAATCAGCTGAGGAAGGGACAAGGGCTTGGGTCTCTCTAGGAGCAGTAGTGCTGAGACTAACAGGGTGGTAACAGGTGAGCTGCTCCCTGAAAACAACATGAAAGAGCGAATCTCAGCAAGAAATACATGGGAGTCCTCAAGTGAAAGACTAATCCAAGGGCATGATAAAGGAAAGACAATTGTATGTGGATGTCTCACACTTGCCTATGCAGTTCAGAAAAGAGGAACAATTGCTTCTAAGAACTGTTGTTATGCCCTGAAGCACAGGATGAATTGAACCCATTGGAGTTGTTCTTCCTCCTCCCTGGCAGCCACTTCAAAATACTGGCTTTTGTTTTAAAAATGTGTACAGCACTTATAATTGGAAAATTAACCTTCAAAATGAGAAACCAACATAAATGAGGATGCTGTATCAGCAAAAGCCTGAAACAAGAGCTCTGAGAGGTTGTTGCCATTTACCACCTGAAACTGCCAGCTCTGGAGCCAAATTGGCCGGGGGTGAATGTCAGAAAAATGCTATTTCTTTCCTGGTGTACAAAGGCTATTTAGTGACCAGCTGATGCTACAGGTTTCACTACAGGCAGTGAACCTGCCACCTCCTTTTGGCTTTGCTATGAATATGCTATGCTTTTATTTATGTTCAAATACAAAATTACCAAGACTCAAGTTTTCAGAATCTCCCAGCGCCTGGGCTATGAAATCCAAATTTTGACATGTGAATTAGATTTTGATTTTTCTTTTCCCCACAAACACTGGGTAACTTACAGCTACATTGACCATATGGAGACATGTGATTTACACTACCATCATGCAAGAGTTATTCTTGAGGTATAATGTGAGTGGGAGGAGAAAGGAGGGAAATTGTAGACTGTGCCTTTGTGTGATATATAGGGAAGTGAAGAAATGGTAGCCAGGTTTGGTCTGTGGAAACGTGAGACAGAAACTCAAGTAGCAAACTAGGGAGACAGATAACCCTCTTTTATGCCATTTTAATGGCTAAATCTGTGACAGAACTCTCATCAATATCCCCAGCCTAACACCTGGCTCTTGAGCTGCATAACATACCCCAAGGCAGCAAACACACACACACACCACATCTGTCCATATGATCCGGTCACTAGCTAACTCTTCTTTTAAAGCAACTTGAAGGTGAATGTGGTTACCCAAAGACCACTGGGAATCACACAAAGAGCCTGGACAAGAGTTGGTACAGAAGCGGGTAATGCCCCACCAGTACTTCAGTCTTGGGAACTCCTCCCTTTTGACAAAACATAACTTCTGACCCCAGGGTAAACATACTGTAATCCGCCCTACTGCATCTGTCCTAGAGCATTAATATTTGACATAAATCCTAAAGGAAGCTCTGTTCTTTAGTACTGATTTGTCAGAGGTGGATGGATAGGAAGGGTTGTGGGTAATATGGAAATGGCATAGGCAAAGGATCCCTTCTGGGAGCCTGATTATTGAAAATCAGATGCTATTTACACAGTTAATGCCATTCACTTCTTGCACCTGCTCAATCATTCATTTCCCAGTGCAAGCCAGCTTTGCCCTGCTGCAAAGTCAGGGAATTTAAGGGAGTTACACCTGCAGGTTTTCTCTTTCTCTCCAGTGATTGCAGAGTTCAGCTTATAAAACTCCCACTTGTACATTTCCAGCCCTTCATCTTTCTTTTCTGTGAATTCTTTTTCTACCTATTTATATGTATATATACTTTTCCAAGTATTTATGGTTTTGATAATGAATCCAAAAGCTCTCTCTTTCTAACTCTTGTTGGAGTCCCAGCCTGTTTCCGTACCACACAGAATTCACCTGATTCTGTAATGGTCTGAAAAACAAGGAATTCACCCAGCTTCCCAACTTACACTAGCTTTTGTTCATATTCTATTCAATCTTTGAGAGAGGCTCCATACCCTACATCCGGGGACATTCTGTTCTTTATGATGTCCCTACAAATGTAAACTCTGTGCTGACATCACTGGCAAACACACTTTTATATAAACTCTACTTTTAATTTTGATTAAAAAAACCAGCCAAACAAACCTCAAGGGATTATGCAGCTGACCTGTCTTCCCACTCTTGCCCCCATCACTTTTCTTGATAATGAAGTTCTGCAGAGAAGCCTCAGGCCACTGAGTAGCCAGGAAGGAGGGAGAGAGCTGTAGTCCTATGGTTTTACTTGTTAGTGCTAAAGGATGTACCAGCTGTAAGTGAGATTATGGGAGGTGCAATTGCAGATCTGAGCAGCTGAAAAAAACCTATAGCTTAATTAAGGGTTAATTAATAGAAGAGTGAAGGCCTCTAGTTTTTGCACAGTCTTTTCTATTATCAAGAGAAGGGCTCCCATATAATGGAACATCCATGCATCCTCCTAGCAGATAAAGCATTTGCAATACTAACCTGTTAGCTGGATTTGCTTCCATGGTGGTGGTGAGGCATCATTCATTATAGCGTATCCATCTACTTGTTGTCTTACTTAAATATGAACTGAATGATCTCCCCCCATCTGCCAAAGTCTTGTCTTTGATTACAGAAAGACAACAGCAGAAAGTAGGTGAAGGTCAAGTAAAGCAGATAAACATATGATTAACTCTGAGCAGATAATGACTCACCTGTCTTCAGTGGGAACAGCCTTGTACTAATGTGTCTGATTGAACCAGGGTTGAGGAATAAACCAGATTAAAGGAAATGACAATGCAAAATTAAAAAGAAATAAAAAGCTTAAAGATGAACACAAAACAGTCCACGACCTCTCTTTTTTTTGTTTCCATCTGAAGAAATGAGAGCTGGTATGCTCCTGAAACTAGCACGTGTCAAGTCAGACACTGGAAAGGAATTGAGAGGATTATTTCACAATTTTATTGCACAACTGAAAATTAACCTTTTTTTTTTTTTTAATATTTACAAGCCATTTGTTTTGCACACACAATCTAAACAGCATTTTCCCCAATAAAATTGTCACCTAGAAAACTTACACACGGACTGAAGCATACATGTAAACCAAGTGGTTTCTGTTAAATGCAAGTTGCCTCAGTCTAACCCTGGAGGGGGAGGTCCTTGGGAGATGGGGCAGCAGAAGGAAAAAAGACACATTTTTCGTTTCTCTTTCCTGAAATGGTACTTAAGGATCTTTCCCCAACCCAGGGAAAGAAACAAAAGGGTTCAGTATTAGTTCAAGCAGAAGGCCAGCCAGTCAGGTAATGTACTGACAGGGTGGTGAGGTGAAGATTCAAAACCCTTCAGTGCCACAAGTCTTGTAAGAAAATAACAAGCCTTGTTTCGTGCATGGTTCACCTTAAAGGTCGTAATATCCCAGTTTTCCCCTGGAGAATGTAGAATCACCTTGGTCATGACAGAATAGGAATGAGGTTTGACTCATAAGGAGAGAGACACGTGAAAGGCTGTTACAGCGTCCCCCCCCACCCCCTTCTTTCTCACGGATTCTTACCTGCACTTTTGGAAAAGTGCTGGCTGACACATTGCAAATGCTGCCACTGCTCTTGGCAGAGCTATACAGTGATAATACACTGCAATAAATGTTGCATAACTTGACCAGCAATGCCGGGGGTAATACTTTAACCACCATTATGAAGCCCACAGCTTTGTGCTGAAAATGAGTACTTTCCTGGCTGTTAGCACAACCCGTCTGTCACAACGTGTATCACAATCTCTGGAGTCCACAAATCACCCCCCTCCCATGGCTGATCTGCCCACATGTTTTCCATCATATAGATTGTTGTTTTCAAGTTTGTCAGCTCATATTGAGTACATGGCCTTGTAGCACTTACTGCTTAGCTTCCAGGGGATTTTGACACCTGCAGTCTTAAATGAGTAGGTGGTAAGCCCTAAAACTGATGCTCACTGGTCCAGATTTGTCCCATGTTACTTTGGGCAGGGGTACATGTGAGGCACCTGCGTGGGGTCCATCAGCGCTGCAACCTTTTCTACTAGTCAGAGAGCAAAGGGTGATGTAGGGCTTAGGTGAACAGAAATGCCCTTTGCAGAAGTCCTACTCACTCCATTGACTATCAAAGGAAACTAAGGGAACCAACTCCAGCACCATGGGTCTCAGCTGCCAAGTTGCGTGGGATGAATCTGGGTCTGAATGCTTCCAGCTGGGCACCTAAAAACCTAGGGATTTTGGCATTGCAAGGTACATTTGGTATCTAGATCACTTTGCTGCTACCTTTCTTCAGGTTTTGGACCCTCTGCTGTAGGGTGGAGAAACAGACTAAGTGATGCCAACATTATCTATAGTGAATTCGGAAGGAAAGTGAGTGTTTATAGACTTGTTATGCTAGTTAGTGCTTGTCCATTGGGAACCAGTCTTCCAAGGTCATTGTTTCTTCCACAGCCACACACAAGCCACCATCGTCATCTTATGGAAGGCTACCAAGTTGTAGTAATGTGTCAGGTCCTAAGCAATGTGATCTTGTTTTGGCAATAACAATTAAAGGCCTAAGTCTCTCTCCTCCTCTCCCCCAGCAGCCCAAGTATTTGTTTTTCTCTTATTATTAAAATGAGTTCTTGCTGGTTGAAAGGAGCCAGCAATGGAGAGATGTCTTTTTCTATGTAATAGTCATAACCAGAACTCAACACTGTGGAAAGTGTCTATACTGTCATTGAAATCTCTGCCAACAACTACCTAAGGTTGATATAAACATCAGTTTAGGTGTGCAGCAGATTGGGAATGTGGAGAGAAAGGGCAAAACCCTAGAATGGGCTGGCTGAGGAATGATCCTGAAATGGAGACCTACAAAAATTTTAGCAAATTTGTAAATTGTAGAAACTTGTGCTAAAACTTAGTTTGAGTAGGTTACTTATCTTTATAAATGCTGCTGATTTCATCCCCATTGGATTACTTGCAATGGCTCTCTTCCTCTCAAAACAGTATTTTTCTGGAAGATATATGGGTATAGTGGACAGAAAAGTTAGAACAATATGAATATGTTAAAAATAAAACATAGTGATCCCATTCTTACAGCTTCAAATTGCTGAATTTTTCTCTCAGGTGTAGGCTTGAAGATTAAAATTGGAAAAAAACCCTGCCGAATAAATTTGTGTGGAGGCCCAGGTGCCATGCCAGCAACATAGTGTGTTGATATTGCTTTAGTAATGAACTCACACAGTGGTATAGCAGAAGCCAGTGGTCTTTCATACTTACTGGAAGAGGCATTGCTAAGATAGAAATAAAACTTGTGGTAGCACAAAGCAAACAAAATCCTCCAGGCTCTGTACTAAATAGGTGCCGAGGACATCTCAATGACCCCTCGGTTCTGTTCTTCACCCCAGGCAATGCTGTAATATTTGCGAGTCTGACTGATGGGGAAGAAAGCTGTATCAGCTCAAGAAAATAAAGAAGTTTTGCAAACTGTTAGTTTCACATATGAAAATGGAAATGAAAGCAACAAAAGTTATAAAATATTTGGGCCTTGGGTGATCTGATTCAGAGAGTTGTTTTTATTACATGCACTTGTTTTGCTCTATGAAGTGTAACCAGAAAGAAGATGATGGTGTCTGTGTTCTCTGCTTTCATGACAAAAGCTGGCAGGTCAACCTGGTGGGTATTTTGCATTGATGACTCTCCATGAACGTTAATGCTTGTGGGTTCTTACAGAACTCATTGATTTTTTTTGGATTGCCTTTGCTGTTCTTTGAATAAACCCTAACAGTGAAAAGTAAAAGATGTAAACTCTCCATGAGCCATGTACACCTGTATGGCAATATTCATTGATGTCACAGACAGAAAGCATAATTTCGTTCATCTGTCTGTTCTATTATCAACACAGACAGCAGAAGCTTACTGCCCAGCCTGAACACTGAGTCTCAGGCCAGCTGGATTAATTGGTGCTAATATAATTAGTAAACACTGGGCAAGGTGTCGAGGGTAAATACACACATCTCTTGTTCTCATTCTGAACCAGCAAACTGCTGAGTCCCATCTCTACCTAACCCCAAGGGGCCGCTGTCACTCACGGTGAGTATGCATCTAAAATGCAGAAAAGCTCAGCAAAGTCTATCAGGATAATAGATTTCACAGTGAACTCACTATTGCCATCTAAAAAACTCAAAGCAGACAGCGCTGTGGCTTCATTCCTGCTGCTGGCTGTTAGTTCCAACTGGATGAAGAGTTCATGGATCAATCAGCATTGGATAGCTTTTCCTTTCCTTATAGCATTGCTGGAGAGCACTGCTGGAACAACAGATCCACAGGCAGATCAAAAGAAGAAATTCTGCGAACCTTGCTAACTCCAGCTTTGCCCCAACCATTGACCTCAGTGCTGACAATTTAAAAACAGGCTGGGTGGTCAGACTCCTACTGTTACCAAGCTGCTATTATCTTGTTTTCCCATCTCTTTTCTTATAAGCACCAAAAGAACGATGTGGAAATCCAAACAATTGAAACAAATTAAACATCTTTGAGCTGAGAATGGTTTAATCTCAGTCCTGACTTTCATGACTTTTACAACCCACAGAATTTACTGCAGGTGGGCCACTTAGGCCAGTGGAGGATAAGACATTCCACAGATCCAGAATGAGCTTAGTCCAACCCACAGATCCTACGAACAGATCTTCTGAGGGGCCTCAGAATGCTTTTGCCTTTCTCATTCCTCTGGAAAGTTGGCTATTTAAACCACACCCCTCATGCCCCCCCAGTTATTTACTCCATCTTTTCACTGCTTTCCTGACAGACTGTGCCGATAGTCTTTAGAGCTCTCCCAAAGGGGGAGCAGACATGCTTGGACAGAGCTGGGATTCATCACTCTTGCATGTTCAGCTGTTAGCATTCATAGGTTGGGGGTGAGTGCTACAGGCCTCTGAGTGTGTAATTTCCATCAGCTCCATAGGATCCCTCCACACAAGAAAAGCCTGTAGAACGGAACTGCAGGCATTCTGCTCAGAAAGCCTGAGAGCACAGGGGATAATTGATTTTCCTAAATCACAGTTTAAACCTATCCTTTGGAAAAAAAGGAAAAAAAAAGTCTGGCTTTGCTCTGAATCAAGGCAGCTATCATATTATGAAAAGCTCAATGAGAGCAAAAGTAAAAAGAAGTATCACCCAGCTGCTTCATTCCCTGAGTACCATCAACTCTGTGCATAGAATGAAAAAGGAGTCCTCTAAAAAACTCCAGCAAATGATTGTGGAGAGACTATGTCCTCTTACATATGTAGCAGGAGACAGAAAGAAGTTGTATGAGCAAATCACCAGCTCCACCAGCAACTTGAAATTTCAGATCCTCTAAGTTTCACATGACTGATTTTGCAGCCTTAGCAGGAGTCTTGTGACACAATGGTTGATGTTGAAAATTCACACATCCATTGTCTGAGAATTATGTTGCTGTAATACTGAGGAATAGGCTTAGCTTGGCTTGAAATACTTGGCCTCACATGTTTGGGGACCTCTTCTTGAATGTGTTTGGTGAGAGTGATGTCTACACGCCTGATCGGAGAATTACCCCTGGGTCAGAACTATTTCTTTTGGATTGAAATCTAGTATCTCATGGCAATGGACCATGGAGCTCAAATGAAGCTTTTGTCACTTGCACAGTGACTTCCCATGAATCCATGTTGCAGAGGTTTAGGACATTTTAACCCTACAGAAACAGTAATTAGCTAGGAGACAGGAAGCTGTTCTCATCCTATGGGGGAAAGCTGTAGCACATGGCTGGAATGTGCTAATGGCTGGAAAGATACTAAGCTTTTAGCCTGGGTTTCAGATCTTTTGCACCCTGACACCCTCAATGAGCTAACACTTGCACTGCAGTACCCATTAATATGTCTGGACAAATACATTCACATGATCCATCACACAAATAAAAATTTGGCTGGCTTTCTATTTCCCAGATTATTTTTTTGACTGATCATAACAGTTATATTCTGCAGAGCAAACAAACCCCAAATCCCAAAGAAAATGTTCCAGCCAACTGACACGTACATAGATCCTTTTGAAACTCTCAAGGACTTTGTGTCTTGTTTTGGGAATGTAAAACTACTGATGAAAACAAATTCCTATAAAAGCAAGGTACTTCTAAATCCAGGTTTGTAAGCATTTCCTGAGCCATAATTTGCTGTGTGCACAGCCAGAAGCTTTTCCAAACTTAATTTTATATTGTGAACCAAAATAACAATCTTCAAACAATCCCTAATTCTCCTAAGTGTTTGGATGTAAATATACTGTCTAAATATACATTATGAGTTACTACTGTGAAAATGACTTCATTTAGCTATCAGTGCTTCTGCATTTTCAATACTGCAGTGGAAATAGTAGGTTACTGGCTGTCATGGTCTCCTATGACTTATTTGTTCCAGTCTCAGTTACTGGAGTTGCAGAAACTTAGCTGCTTTCTTTTCCTAAAATTGAAATATTTTTTGTGCTAACAATCATACATTCTTTTTTTTTTTTTGCACTCCCACCATCTAATGTATTAGACCTTGTTGAAGTTCATAAATAATGATGCCTGCCCCACTTGCTGAGCTTGCTGTGTTCTCCTGTTGCTGCACTGAAACCTGAGGAACACTCGCCCAGTATCTGGCAGTGCAGGAAGGAATGTCCTGTGCAATGCCCAAGAGTAGTATCTGCTGATTTGCCAGGACTCCCAGTGCTGCTGGTCATTAATCTTTCTCAGCCAAAAACAGATGGGGCTATTAGGCAGGCTGGAGTAATGGGGGGAACTGGCATGATGCAGAAGGAAATGTATCATCTTCTGGATAGAATTGCATGTAAAAATGAGAACATTAAAAATGTATTTTTCATATTTAATTGGACGATGTATGATTATACCTACCAGAAAATAATGTGCCATGTGTTTTGTGCAGGGCATTTATAAAACTGTTCAGCTGTGGTAGGGTCTTATTTTCCCCTGTGGAGAGAACCAGTAGCTAGAATTTTGACAAGGTTTTTGTGCTTTTCCCTCTAACACAGGGCTTACTCTGCTGCAACAGCTACTGCAAATAACACTACAAAGTGCCTTCACTTGTCGCAGTAAAAGGAAAATGCAGTTTATGATTTACATACAAACCGCAAGAAGCCTACCAGGTAAAAAATCAGTACTTTAGGAATAATGTGAGCATATCTAATATTCAGTCTAACAAAAGTGATGGAACTGCAGGTACAGCTGCTAATTCCTTTATGTCACTGAGTCCAAGATGATGATTACAAATAGAACAAAAATTGCAAATTACTAAGTGGAACCAGATTGCTTGCCTAGCAAACTAGCAAAGCTGGAAGGAATTACTGGAAGTAGGATTTGGAAAACAATCTGATAGATTCTAAGGACTATTTGCGATAAACAAAGACATTTTCTAGGTCTGCCAGGTAGGCAAATGGTAGATGACCCTTAGCCAGAAAATGATAGGATGGAAACTACAGCTAAACATTTGAAGGTATATACTGTGACAACAGAGAGAAATCATGGAAACATATGAGAGGGTTACAATAAGGCATAAAATAAAGGCAAGTGCTTTGCCTAAAACTTGAACTTGCAAAGCCTGTTATATCAAAGGGAGAAGCATGAAAACAAAAATACGAGGATTTGGTGCCAGCCAGCAGATTATTATTTGGAATAATAATTATGCCTGAAATGTGGTGGGATGTCAGGAGGTGCTGGGAAATACGCAGTTCAGGCTCTGGTGCTGGAAGGGGCTTAGGGGACTGAAAAGTTTGCAGTGACTCACGTGTCAATGTTTTGGAGTGGAGGGGGAAAAGGGAGACACAGAACAAAATGTGTCAAGATAATACCCCAAATTAGAAGAACAAAAGAATTTTGTAGAATTTTATTTCTAGTCCCTTGACTAGGAAAAGGTTAGCATTTAGGTGGGTTAAAGAGGAAAACACAACCCCCCAAAACCTAGTAGGGTGATATTTGATATAAAAAATTAAAAACAAACCCTCCTTTTTCCTTTTAAAGAAAGAACCAGTGGCCCTAAATAAAAAGAAAAGGAAAACTGAAATCCTCAGATTAAAAATGGAAAGGACTTATAAATAGCCATGGAGTATGGTATTCCCTTCGATAAATGGAAGACAAGGACAAGGAAATGCTGGTATGACTAAACTGGAAATTTTAGAAGTTATTCAGGCCAAACAGGAAACCTTCAGAGAACGGAAATCAAAACTTTGTAAAGCTGAAAGGAGGGTATGTAATACTTAAGATGGAGTTTGAGCAAGCTAAGAGAGAATTTGAAGAGCAAATAGTAGGAAGTTAAAACTGAAAACACACATTTGCTCAGTACACCAAAAGCAGAAAACCGGAGATAACCGGTAGGCCACCCCAAACAGTAAGTAGAAGAAACAATTAAAGACAATAAGGACATTGCCAAGAATCTAAATGATTTATTTGCATCAGTCTTCACCAGAGGGTGCTGGAGTGATATCTAAATGAGAGACTCACACTTTCCAAATATCAGAGATAAGGAGAGGTCATAGACTGAAGACTCAAGAGAGAAGTTGGTGGAACAAATCAATAAATCAAAGGCATTAAGTCATCAGGTTTGTCTGATATTTCTTAAGACTTTAGGAGAAAACTGAGAATTAAGTAACAAAGTTGCTAGCAAATGCCTACTACAGTAGAGGACTGGAAGACAGTCAGTGTTATAACTGAGTTGGGGACTTTTGTTGTTGTTGTTGGCATTTTTTTCACGGTGTTGGAGGACCCCTGGCAGTTACAGACAGATATGTAATCCTAATTTGCTATCATGTAAATTGGCTGAAATGTGTTAAAAAAACCCAAGCCCCACACCTCCCAAATTATGAAAAGCGCATAGACAAACATGACGTGACAGGTACAAGTCAGTACAGTGTCTGTAAGGGGAAAAAAAAGGGGCTCTTTGAACCTACTACCAATCTTTGAGCCAGTTACACCAGCCAGCACACCTAAGCCTACACAAGAGGTCCCACGACTCACTGTACAGACCCGCAAGTAGCAAATGATTACCTCCCTGCTCCCCTATCCGCATCTCAGGACCACTGAGGAGAGAAAAATGTTTGTGTTGACAATGGCACACCCAAACAAGGTACAGATCTGTGCTACAGGTTAAGCTGCTGCAGGGCAATCCAGTCCATCCTTGGGCAACATTGTTAAGCCAAGGAGAAATGTACATCTGGAAATCGAGTTTTTAATATATATGAAACATAATGGTGGCCACACTGAAGCTCTGACTGGAGATTTTATGTAGGTACAACCAGTGTTAGCCTCTCTTAGGATCAGCATTTGATATCTTTCTCCATATTATCTAATCAACAGGACTCTGTGCTGCAGGGTTCTTCTCGTTCTCAAAATGCAGAGACCTGGGCCCTTAATGGTGAGTAATACGGGACTTGGGGAGTTAAGATTTTGGGTTTTTTTAAAAAATATATCTTAGCCAGGATGGAGCACTCATTTCACTTCTTCCCAGCTCTTCTCAGCTTTTTATGTAAATCTTTACATAAAGCCATTAAGAACAGAAGAAAAGCACTTTGGAAAATTATGCAGTGATGCATTCTTATGCAGCCAACACTCTCAAGGGAAAAAGTTAAAATTACACGTAGCCTCCCGCCCCTTTTTATTTCTTGTCAAAAATGTTGCCTTTTTTGGCTTTTCTTATATATACACAGCATGATGAACTGATATTTGTAGTTTAAATGTCTGGTTTAACCGCGTGGTTTCCACTGTAACAGAAAGCTCTCATGAAATGTCAGGTTAGAAATAAAACCAAGCTCTAGAGGGATGAGGTGAGGAGGAAAGTACAAGGTCCAGTGGCTGAAAAATAAAATGGAAAAAAAGTGAGCAGAACGCAATGTGGATCCGTTTCCCAACTCAGGCAGTAGTATTGGTACGTGTGGTTGTATGGGGATCTGGGGTAGGGAGACAGACACCGTTTCTCACTGAGTTGTTTCTGCTTTCTCTATTAACATTGCAACAGAAATTACAAATAGCCCTGCAAGGGGTAGTGCATTAAACCTCATCTCTTCATCCCATGTAAACACAACATTAATAGTGAAGAATAAAGAAAATGGTAAAAAGTCCAGTGTCTTGTTTTCTGCATTTTGCTTGTTAGGTTTCCTGTCCGCCCTCCAGCAAACTCCTGTGTGTACCGAAGTTGTGAACTTGACCAGCCCGCGTTCAAGCAAACACTCACACTCAGATTCCCAACACATTCTTTTCTCCCCCTCGAATGGGGAGTTTATTCCTAACAGTTCTGCTCCTTTTAATTATAAACTCCTTTAACGAAGTAGTTCTGAGACCTTGCAGCAGGCAGCAGGAGAGCACCAAGGCTACTAGTTGCCATGTTTATAATCCCTGTTCAGCAAAGAAGTCCACTTAAAGCCCAAGGCCCAATGCCTTCACAGATGGGCATGCACTGAAATGAGCCTACAAATCAATATCCCCCCGCACAACGTGCCTTACAGGCAAAATCCAATTCTTGCCTAAAAAAGATAAAGAGTTACAGCCAGGCCCTTTATTTTACGAAACACACACGAACAAGTTGCTCTGGTGAAAACAGACCTTACACTGACAAGTTTTGTTCACTTTCTGGCAGAGCTGCTGATCTTCTTTACTGGACCACCAGAACTGAAGATGGGAAAGAAACACAAGGGAGACATTTCCTTGGCAAGGAAAGGAGCAGCATTTAGGACTGGGGGAAAGGCAGGGTGGGGTATAGGGGATTTTCCTGATAAAACAACTAATTTGAGAATAAAGGACCAACCAGTATCATGTATACACCTAAACCAGTAACACACCTTCTCTGGAGTGCAGTATTGTATAAGTGTCCCCTTCGTTTTCAAGGCTAATTCAGACCTTTGGCTCATCCTGCATTAACAAGGTCATCCATGTTAACAGGGCCCCCTGTGAAAGTTCACAGGTGAAAGTTCCCTTTTAGAGTAGTGCAGATTTGAAATTCACAGGACAGTGACCCGAAGATCTTCCTTTACAGATAAAAAGCATGTCAAATTATTAAATAGCAACATGAAATCCTATATTCTGAAGGTCTGTCTCTGCTCTGCAGTCAGGAGAGCAGTGTGCATTCCCCGCCCCTGCCCAGTCCCCACCTCCAGCGGCACGGCGGGCGTGTGGCCGCCCCTCGCGCTGACACCTCACGAATGCTAAAGCTGAAGGGCCTGGGGTAGTCGGGGAAGGGACGAATGAGCATAGTCCGAAGACATGTCACTTCAAATTTCTACTGTTAGAACTGCCGGGTATGATATAAAAACAGAAAGTATTTCTCAGTTCGAAGTTTGAAGACTGGGCCCCAAACGTTGAGTGGCTCCTCCCTCCGGTGTCCCTGTTTCCCGCACACGGGCTCCATTGTGCTAGCTGTTGTTCTCTGCCGTGAGATATTTGAGGGCTGCAAAGCCGTAGTGGCGCGACATATCCTGCTGGAACTCCTCCTTCAGGGTCTTGAGACAGATGCGGTATTGCTTGTTGGAGCGAAACTTGGTGATGTCGAAGCTGGGGGCGTGTGGCATGTGGATCATGTAGGCGTTGGGCAGCACCGTGAACTCGTACTCCTGGGGGAGAAAGACACCGGCTGTGAGGGTGTTCCCGAGCCCTCCTGCAATGCATCTCTCCCGTACCTCCTCAGTCAAACATGCTCCATCATGTAACAGTTCAGTGTGGGTCTCAGAAACAACAAACCCATACAGATATGCCAAATAAGCCTTCTTTTTTTAAAGTTGCTTTTTCTTGGTTTTATGGAAGATCTACTTTCTCTTTTGAAATGTTTTTCTCCGTGTAAGCCAAATGATGGGGAAACAGTACTAAAGGCATGCCTGAAGCCACGTCTGCAGCACAGATTTTGCAGTAGCGTGCTTGCAACCAACACAGCTGTGACTGCACACAGCCTGAGTCTCAAGCATCCATGCAAAAGCATGTTTTTGCCCCTACAATTTATCTTGTTTGTGATTCTGGAATAAGCTATATTTACAAAGGCATCCATTGCACTACATATGTTGCTTTGCCTGTATACTAAGATACTTACAGTGAGAAAACTGTCCAAAACTATTTATAAACCTGAAAAGAGGGAAGACTACGATATCTTTTATAGGCGACGTGTGAAAATGGACCTGCTAATTCCATATGCTTTGAGAAGGTTTTATGCAATCAAGTTCTCCTTCACAAAGTATAAGATGCTGTTTTAATTTCCCCTCTCCTCTAAAACTACTTCCCTAATTCTCTTTATTTATATCTGACCACATTCTTTGACAGTTTCTGTTGTTAAAAATGATGGTTCATTTAAGTCTCTATTACTCCTCTTAGATTTTTTGAATTTTTGTAATTAAATATATGCTCATTAGAGCAAAGCTAGACAAAGACTGATTCTTAGACAAGCTGAAAGTTCACTAGTGTAGGGTGTGTAAGAAACAGGTATCTGCTCCTGCAAGGGACTGCGCAGGAGAGGGATGTGAACTGCAGTATTCTATAGCCAAGTGAAGTACCCTAACCACTAGGATGCTACCTCTTTTTTCATATGGAATTTCAAAAAGTCTGAGTTGTATGGGATGCAAATGACAAAGAAACTTCGAAGCCTCCACAGGCAAATTTCCTATTGTCCTCACGCAGCTTCTATTTACAACTGTTGCCATATTGACTCATTAACCATCTCTGCATAAGACTCTGGGCAGGGAAAGAACAGCCACAGAACATGCTGGCTTTAAAAGAAATGGTGTACAACTTCCCCTGGTTTGCAAAGTCTAGTCACTTGTAGATTTAGGAGTCTGTGCAGAGACACAGAGTATCTGCAGCACAGAGGGAGAGTACTCCAAAATATTTTATTAGGGAAAGAGATTTATGGGAGAGAACACACTTGTGCTAATAAACATGAGTGTTTCACCTATAAATCTTTCTTCACCTAATAAAATATGATCAATCCAGAAAAGACTGAAAGCTGCTGGGCTACAATGCTACCAGAAACCAAGTGCTTGAGCAACACAGCCCAAGATGAAGCCCAAACAAAATGGAAAAAAGTGAGCAGAATGCAATGTAGATCCATTTCCCAAGTCAGGCAGTGGTTATTGGTGAGCCCAAAGTGTAGCTATGGCTGCAGTGCCTTCCCAGAGACACCTATGAAACAGTAGCATGTGTTGGACAGCTAAGTGCAGATGCAGCTGCATGGCTGCTCCTTCTCATTATGGGAATGCCTGTTCCCTGCCAGACAGTGCTAAAGTGGTAAATCTTTGTGCCAAATCACAATGGTGTCATATATGGGAATGGACTCCTCTGAGCTTCTGTCTGGGATGACAAATGTACAGCAAGAGCAAAATAATCTGATGATCACATGCAGAACTCATTTAGCTGGAAGAGGCTTAGAACTAACAGAGAAGCAAACAGAAAAACAAAGGCTGGCACAATGGAGTGAGGAGAGCTGATAAACTACAAACTACGTCTCTACAAGACGTTTTAAACTAAGGGCTGAAGCTGCAGAGGAAGATGTACCTCCCTCATACAATCATTTCTTTGTTCTCTGTTTGCATCTCAAGTCTGTAACCCTGCAGGTCAGGGACCATCTATGCTCTGCAGTGTAAATTGTTCAGCCCAGAAATGTTCCCATCCCTCTGAAAGGCTTTCAGGCACATAAAGCCTTCCAAAAACTTACGAGTCTGCTGCTAATAAGCCCCTTTGAAATGATGCTGGGCTGGGGTCCTGGAAAAAGGATTGCTCACAGTCTAGTTCCACAGTCAATGGAAGAGCAGGGAAAGGTTTCCTAATGACCCGTCCCCCTACTACATGGAAAAATCTGTTGAGAAAGCAATGCACTTGCAGGAACCTCTGTCCCTACCTCACAGGTTATCAATTCTTTAGACAGAGACTGTCATTATCTATGCATTTGTACAGCATCCAGCTCAGTGGACATCTGCATGCCCCCAGAATAATAATGATGATTAATTCCACGCTGTGTGCTGCTCTGAAGGACGGCAGTGGCACAGGCCCTTGGTAAGGAGTCTGAAACAGTTCTCTTGACAGACACTGCAGTTGTGAGGAGCAGTGAAATAATTCAACTGAGAAGCTGCTCTGCCTGCTGATAATGAAGCCAGCCAAGCAGCTGGCAGCAACCTGATCTGTGGACACCCCGAAGCAGAGGAATGCCATAGGGGGAGGTAGCTGTGCGATCCCACATCCCCTCCAGGCTGATTTTCTGGGAGAACAGGCCAATAACCACGTTGCTACAGATGAAAATGAAACTTCTTTTCAGTGTGAGAATGTTTTTAAGGCTGGAAGAGTGAGAAAAACAATACCCCAGAGTTAGTTCCAACCCAATGGCCATTTAAAATATCTGCGCTATGATCAACTTTGAAAAATGTTCCAATTTCCCATGTGTGAATCTGTATGGTGGGCAAATATCTCTGAACAGAAGAGTTAAATTGTGAGTGCTAGATGAGAGCTGCCAGTGGGAACATAAGCCTTGTTACCCAGACTAACAAATAATAAATCATTATACTGGCACTCTCCACAACTGATGGTTAATTGATTAGTGTTTGGAAAGTGCACTGGAAAATTGAAGTGCTATAGCAGAGCAAAGTATTGTTATTAACAATAATGTAAGGGACAACTCTTTTTCTAGTCTGTAATAATTTTTTCTTAACATAAGTAGGTACAAGTTTGTTGGGAATGCCCTTCTGCAAACAGAGGGCAAGTGCTGGCCAGCCCAAGGTGACTGTGTGGTTTTATAAGCAGAAGTAGAAAATAACCCTCCCACATATGTGCCTGCACACAAATACCGTGTAGCCCACACCCCAGAGACACAATCTCCCAGTAACTTGCTGCATGCCTTATGCTACTCTGCTTCATGTAAACTGGTAAGAGGTGGGCAGAGAAGGATCAGCTATATTCCGTATCCATAGCAGAAGCTAGCATAGGAGGATTCAGATGGCCAAAAAGTATGGGTTTTGGTTAGCATGAAATGCTACTAGTTCAAAAGCTGGGACTGAAAACAAACTAAAAAAAACCCCCAAACCCCAAAATAAAAAGAAATGCCATGACCCAGACCCTGCTGATTAGCACAGCAGTTAGCTTCACATCCAAGAACAGCAGAGAGCTGCGAACCCTGCCATTTCAGTGAGCAGCAGCACCAGGTTCCCACAGAGCCATAGTCACTGCCAGTCTCTAAGATTTAGGTCGGTGGCAGGGACCTTGGCAGCTCTGAGAGCTCTAGTGCCAGTCTGGGTCTCTCGAGCTTTCTCTGCATCCTTATTTTTATATATTCTGCCCAGAAGCTCCATCCCAAGTCACAGATCCAAGAGGCAGGTAGCCCAAGGATCAAGTGCCTGCATCCTCTAGAGTCTGCCCCACAGCCAGACTTTGGAAATGTAAAGTCCTTGTCTTTGCAGAGATGCACTGTAAATCCAAGCCAGAAATTGAAGATGCTTGCCTTGGATTCAATTTAAGATTACTTTTTGAATTCCAAATTAGCATTTGGGACTCACCAGCCTCTATTTAACTGAAAAATTTCCATCTAGGTCTACAGATCCCCTAGTAGGTGACTGGCAAGAAGTGCTGCAATGCTCAGGCACACTGTTGGGCAGCAGGTGGACACTGCAGGGATCGTGCCACTGAGACACAACTTTCTCAGCACTGACAAATAAACTCACTCAGACTCAGTTCTCCTTTTAATGCTTGACAAGGACTAAACTAAGTGCTCCCAACTCAAGAAGCACTCGTTAAGCACCTCAGTAAGGCCAGATGAGCACTTTGGTGATGCAAAGCCTGAAACCTTTCTACAGAACACGGATTTCATTTAACAACCCCGCTGCTCAGCCCTGGGTGAGATATGCAGGCTGTGTCTCCTCACCTGTGCATCCAGTTCCATGATGTGAGCTACTTTGTTCCAGCCAAATCCAACAAACCGCCTGTCATACTCCGGGCAGTCCTTCCTCACAACAACGTATGGCTCAAAATCTGCTTCCCACTCAACGCGGTAGGGGGTGGTGGCGGTTCGCCACTTGGCAAAGTTCGTTGGCGCATGCCCTTTCGTCCAGACGTGGTACCTTAAACAGACATAAATGGCACGGACGTGGGGAGGCAATTGGATAGAATGCATCTTGGCGAGGCAGCAAAATGTTACTTGTTAGATGAAATGCTCAAAAATAAGGACATTAGCTTACAGTTCACACCATCATTTTCAGGACATATCGGAGGCAATTTCTAGGACTATTTCCAGCATGCTTCCCAGAGCCTCTATGTGCTCAATGCTTAAACACATCTAGTTGGCGAAGGATAGTGTGAAAACACTACCTAATGCTTATGTGAGAAACAATTACAAAGTACACAGACAGTTCATCTGCACTACAAAGTGCTGTGCCTCGTTCCTAGCAACCAAGCGTCTGTATCAGTGCTCTAAAATCGGTATGAAATTCTGTAGCTCAGGTAAGGTCCCTAAAATTAGCTATTTCTACACCAGAGTGACATTCATGATCCATTTTATAGGTAATTTTATAATTTGTATGAGAGACACCTGCAGCTCTGGATAGATGTTCTGTTTTATTAATTACTGTTATTACTATGGCAGGAGCCAAAGTGCATAAATAAATTAATAAGTAAAATATTACATAAAGACTTTCTGCTGTACTTTCTACATTGTGGGGAGTACCCATGTGATCCCGAGTAAGGTAATCAATTTGATTTACAGAAAAAGATCCTTTTATACTTCGTTAATCTTGTTTAGGCCACAGCAGGTCTCTTCCAAGCACAGCTTGAATCCACCCCATTAGTGCCAGGGTCAATGACTCTCTCGCCCACTTCTTCTTACACCTTTCCAAAAATCAATGAGACAGGCTCTTTCTGCAGACTCATAGACTAAATAATGAAACAAAGGCATAGCAGGCCATCTGTATTACAACACTGTGAGATGTGTAACAGAAGGGGCAAAACAAACATCCTGCCAGTTTGTAATGTAAGGTACATTGAATTCACAGGGATGACTCATGCGCTAAAGTAAAGGGATTTGAGCATTGAAGATTTGTAGAATTAGGACCTGAGGTAATGTTTCAACCCCAGAAATTCTCATAACATTGCAAGCCATTGCTAAAAACAGGGACATAAAATCACAACCTTGGAATTTCCACTTTGACTGTATGTTCGTATGGCTTATAACTGGAAAAACAGAGAGGTGTTCAGCTTCACTGACTCTAACTGGTGAGAGGCAGTGCAGGAGGACAGAATTATTAGGATAGCACTGGGTTCCCAAGTAATGTATGGTCCTTTGAAGGCTGCATTTCCAAACTGTAAACAGGTTGCATCACTTTCAGATATCTGGCTTGGGGACCTGGAAAAACAAAGCCCTTCAGTATTAAAAAAATGGACAGTGAATTCCCTAGAGATTATTAGAAACCAGTGCCAGATTCACAAAGATGCTTACAATCCTTAATGCCATTTGGAATGATCTCCAAAAAGCCCATCCATTTTCTTGGTCTCTTTTGGAAATGAGTTGGTAACCTACCCAGTCACTAATCTATGCTGGAAAAAAGCACAATTGCAATGTGGGGTGTAAAATGGTATGGGATTGTGGAGGATGCTGTATCTTCTAACATCCTACCTCTGGCATTTTGAAATTAATTATGATAATAATAATAATGACTACTAAACACTTATGAAGTGATTAGTATCTTCAAAGCTCCATATAAACTTTGGTTAATTGAGAGATTCCTGCAGAGAAGCCGTCAAATGCTGCTGCTATTCTAGTTACACTCTCCCACTGATTTAAACAGGGGGGGAACACAACACTAAGCATAAACCCATCAATTTCTTTCCACCCTTTTTGGGGAAAGCAGTGTAAGCAGTTACAGCAGCTCAGGTATAACCTCTGTGAGTCAAGAGAGCTGACCAGAAGGAAAAAAAAAAATACGTGGAAGAGACAATGAAGGGAAAGTACGGAAGTGAGACTGGAGAGACAAACAAAGCAGAAAGGAAGGAATAGACCTGATTGTACCAACAAAATAATACCACAGATTATCTACTTGCCTCTTCAGAGTGACTGATGTGAGTGGAGGGCAAGAGGAAGACAGAACGATGGCCAAGGTCAGGACAAAGAGGAAAATAACTACAGGATGCTCAAATAAGGTGTGCACATGCTAATTATAAAGGAATAATTAGACTGGAAACAAGAATTGTGAGAGTTCAGGATTACATACATATCTGTACATACAATATATATGGCTCTACGCATATATATATACACACACATATAATCCGCTGGAGCTAGGTCTTCGCCAATGGCTGATCATCATGTGAAATGTACTACAAAGTAAGGTATGCAGACATCGTTACATGGATGTCCATGTAGAGGAAGCTACCATAAAAGAGTGAGTAACTTCCAACAGACTTTACCCGTGGTGACGCAGTTGTGAGAAGTGGTTCACTGTCTGTATTGGTCTCCCATCTCACAGGACAAATGAATAAATTTAATTTTCCTCTCAGGACCTTCTTACTCAAGATTTAAATACACATTGAATTTTAAGGCCACACTCAGTCTCACTGACTCACAGGAGAACTTTGTGAAAATTGTGAACAACGTATTTTTCACTATGCTGGCAATTTTGACAAATCCAAACCAAATAATTTGATCTCCGTAAAATGACGATGAGTTTCTTTCCCACGGTGCATGGAAAACAACTGCACAAAACCCTGCTGCTTTGGGTCAAATGTTTCATCTTACTTTAATTATCGATTGCTTTTATTTAAAATAAAATTTCAACACTATAGTAAACTTCGCTAAAAGTTAGCAAAACGAAATCATTATTCTTCTCAAAGTGTTCTTCTGCCCTGCCATGTCCCTTAAAGCTTCCTGTTACAGTGAGAAAGATGATTTGGTGGAAGAAAAACTTCCCTGGTTCTGTTCTCAGATGCTTAAACATTTTGCTGGATTGTGGATGCAATCAGTTAATTAGTTAATCAGTTGTTGCTGGTTATGTTTTCTCAATACGATGCGTCTTCTACCAGCTGTGGCATTCCTGATGCCTGAAAGCGGCGCTGGCAGTACATTTGCGGTTCATCAGCTATTACCCAGGCACTGAGCGGACCCACCCTCGTGAGGCACAGTCACAGCCAGCACTTGCAAACAAAGCCAGCAAGCTGGCATGGAGCAACCCACTGCCGCGGAGGGTTTCCACACAGCACACCTTGCCAGCCGTCGATGCTCACGTCTTCCCTTTTCTTCTGGCGGTGACTGGGGGATGTAATTCAGAGCTGTTTTGTACTTCTTAGCTGCCCAGAGGTAGAAAAGGTCACCATTTGGAAAAGAGGTGACAAAAGCAATTTCAGTGAGGGAAAGATTGTAATCTAGTGTGTGGTGTGAGGGACTGGGATGCTGCAGGCGCTCTCAGCAATCACTGTCACAGCAGTCCTCCCCAGCTCACTCCCACCCGCTCAGCCTCGAACTGCAGCGTTATTAAAACACCTTGAAGGTGGAGGTGGAAATTCTCAGCCCAGATCACAGCTGCTTTGTGGCTGCTGTTGATAGATTTGAGCAATGAAATGAGCCAAAGCAAACTGGGGAAGCATTTGTAAAATGTGTCCTACATTAATATGTACACCAGCTACAGACCACATGTCCTTCAATTCTTATTTAACCTTGCTCTGGCAAAACTCCCACTGCTGTTAAAGAAATTTTTGCCTGAGTGAGACTTGAGAAAGGATCTGCAAATCTGGCTGTGTACGGAACACACCAACATGCTGTATAGCTGGAAGATGAAATCTGTAGTGGAAGGCCACTGCTGTGCAAGCTGAAAATTTGATTGCTGGTGGAATGTAACATCTGAAAATCCTGAGGGTGTTACTTTCCACTGGAAGGATTTTTTCTTTCAAGTATGGGAGAAACAATTGTTTTCTATCAACAAATCTCTTGTTAATTTGTACGTTTTTGACTGTTAAAGAATGATGGGAGAGTGAAAGGCACTTGCTCTATCAGTATCCTTAAATAATTTTCCAGAGAGAGGCATGCCTCTCAGTCACCTCAAGTTTCTACTTCAAGGCAGTCACTGGTAGGGTAGTGCCAGAATTATGTCTTCCAGGCTCACACAGGCTGTTTGCTATGACATGTGCAATTGGCCACATGAGGGAAGGGTGGCTGCTGCAATGACAGGTGTGTAGTACAGAGAATGGCAGAAGTATGAGGAAAGCTCTAAAGCAAGGGAAGGATGGGAGAGGTGATAAAGAGCTCCACCGGCCATGGATAATTCCTAGCTTTTTCATAGTTTTTATCTCTAGATCTCAAAATACCGAAAAAAGGAGAGGTGAACATTGTTACCGGCACTTCAGAGATGGAGAACAGAGATGTAAGAAAGTGAACTGATTCGCACACCACCTCCCAGCGGGGCAGTAGTGGAGCTCAGAAGAGAACGCAGGTCTCCTGAGCCCCCTCTCTGTGCAATATCATAAGGCCATATTGTGCTCTTCCCATCACTGCAATGCTTTACAAATGTCTGCTAATCAGATCTCACCACACACACCCAAGAGACAGTTAACCCCTGGTAGTTGCATTTTAAAACTGAAGAGTCTGGCAGATAATAGAAGTGACTTGTTCACAGCCACAAAAGGAGTCTGCTTCAGAGAGGAGCTCCAAATTTAGGTGTTCTTTGCTCCTCACCTTCTAGTCAGAGTATACTTTTACCTCTAAATAGTTCTAGCTATTTAAGCATATGTTTCACACTTTAAAAGAGCACATGACAAGCCTGCGTTTGTTTTTCCAGTAACTCAGTAAGGAAGCAAACCAACGAGCAGAGAGAAATTATTTTTGGTCACATGAGGGACACAGCTATCCAGATAGTATTTGGCAGCCAAAAAGCAAATTACACACACATGAGTGTAATGGTCACGCTTGATTTTGTAGCGCAATAAAAAATGATGAAAATAAAACAAATTCAATTTAACAACTGAAGTCCTTCAGTAGAGGATTATAATACTAGATAAAATGCTGAGCTTACAGATGGAATATATCCACATACGATTCTGTTCACTGCCTCTCTATGAAAAGGGAAAGAGAATTCCAGTGGATTTCTTAATGGAGCTAGCTAGCTGACAGTGAGAGAGAAAAATCAAATATTCACAGAACATCAAAAACATCTTTAGAGATAATGACCACAGGTTCAACAAAAGTACTTTCCATTACCTGAATGTGAAGAGGGTTCCCATGTCCAACATAGATAGCAGCTCTGCTTTTGACTTGGGGAAGGAGAGGCGGTAGCGTAAGGTCTCAAAAGCAGGTACAATCAGAGCTTTCTTGGTGTTAGCCAGGTCTAGCTGGGTGACGGACTTCCTGGCAAAGAGCAACAACAAATACAGGCAGGAAAATTTTAAACTGAGCAAATCACTTGGCTTTTCAAAGTAAAGAGCAGAGAATAGGCAGATTGATACCGTAAATATAACTCTGGCCCATATTTTTTCCCAGGGGTGTTTCATATTTTCCTCTCCTTTTGAATCTGCTGCTCTAAGAACAGGGAGAACAATCACAGTTCAAAAAGAGCTTGCGTGTTTGACTGATCAATGCTGCCCTGCATATCCAGGGATGCACAGAGCTGAGCTAGCACTCTGAGCCTGGCCAATTGACCACCTCTGTAAGAGCAACATAGTTGAATGTTACTACATATGTGGTAAAGAGCTGCCCAGTCAATGGCAGTTCTGAAAAAATGGGATTTATCTAGGACTCTGTGGGACTTCACAAGGTGAGGAGCTGGAAAGTTTGGTTGCATTTCAGCCTAGCTATTCTCTGTCCTGCGCTGTGCCATCATACTTGCTTTCTACCTCTGCTTTAGAGCTCTGTGTGTCCTGCAAGGTGAGCATTACCTTAACACCGCTATGGACCAGATATTTGCCCTCAAGAACACTGTTGCCATAACGGTCGGTGTTTGTTCAAGGCAAGGCACAGATCTACTGCAGCAGGACATGGTGCAAATCAGCAAAACTGTAAATTAGCAGTATTTTTTTTGACTTTTGTTAATCATGTGCATGGTAGCACCAAGAGATCAAAGCTCATTCGTGCTTGGCTCTATATGTAGGGCAAAGAGGCTGTTTCCTGCAGAGAAGAGCTGTGCACTGGATGTGCTGAGATACCTTGCTTTTTGCCTTCTTTTGCTGCAAGTTGTTCAGGGCAGAGACTGTTTGGTGTGTGAGTATGTGTGTGTGTGTGGCCATACTGCATTTTGCACAGTAGGGCCCTTCTCCAGACAGGGGCCTTAGGACGACTGCCACAGGAGAGCAACAGCTTAGCAACCTTATGAACTGCCTGCCAGAGGTATTCAGTCTATTCTTGCCTAACAAACTAAAACCCAAAGAAAAAGAAAAAGAAGTTACTTTTCCATCCCCAAACTGAATCTTACTATGCTTGTCATTAAAAATAACTCTGTCTCGATTTTCCTTTCATTATCTTCATATTTCATATGAGAAATATGCCTCTCTCTCCCTGTCAAAGTCAGTTCCCCTTAACAGGATTCACTGTCCTGACTTTTATGTTCCTGCAACAAGCAATCAAGGACAATGTTGACAAGCAGCAAACTCTCTACAGCCTTATAAGATGAAGGCATTTGGATCACTGTCATAATAACAGAAGGACCAAATAAACTACTTTTCTAGGCCCAGAATACCTAGAATTCATTTATATTGCCATCAGAGAAAAAGAAGAGCAGGGCTATTTAATAAAATCTGAATTTCAAAGAATTCACACCACCCTGTAGGCCTGTTCTATAAAAAGAAATCTGTTCTCAGCGCCTTACTGCAAAGTTTGCATTGTTTAAAGAACTCCTACCACATTCCAGTGAACTTTTCACAACTGAAGGATTTTAACAGCATCTTTCCTCACTAGCTTCTCCCTCACCATCACTAATGGCCAAGATACCTGCATGTAAAAAGATGACTCCTTCACAATAAGCCTCCATGACCTTCCAGAATCACTGAGCAGTGCCAGCATTCATTTCTTAGGACATTCTTAATGTTTCTTCCTCTTCACACCTTCTCTGCAAGCACAGCACACTAATAAAGTTTCTCTGACAACATCTCAGGCTTTCTGGACTCTGTGCAATCTATCAGCCTTGAGCAGTACAGCTTTGGGGATTCAGTTCTATGAAGGAGTAGGTAATGTTTGCAGTGATGCTCACCCTTTGGGCTCTGCAAGGAAACAGCAGCTTCCATTCATGGCTGTTGCTATCTCTTTGTTTGATGGAGAGCTCAAAAGTCCCAGGCAAAAATCAAGGCCTTGGTGTGCGTGGCACTGTCAAAAAGTAGGAGACAATCCTGACCACCAAGTTCACAGTCTGAAGTTGAACAAAGCTGAAGTAGGTAGAGGTACCAAGCAAGGGTAACAGCAGATTGTCAGACAGAGCAAGCTGTGTTGAACCTAGTGTTGAATGTGTCTCATTTTGTAAGATATGGGATACAAGCACAGAAATGATGTGGTTATCAATAACCCTTTTTGCACAATCCCTGCTCTTGTCATCTGCAAATTTAAGATAGGTGTCAATGGAAAAACTGTTGGAAAGAATTCTTTTCTTCTTTATGAAGAAAACCAGAAGGCAGAGTGAACAAACTGATACAAGAGGCTGAAATCACTTGCATTGTCAAAGGTCAATATGAAAAGTTAGGTAAATGTAGAGAAGCAGAGGTCTGAAAACAAGATGCTTGTAGTGGATGTAGTCTAACACAGGAACTAGTGGAGGTACTTCAAGAGTGAAATAACATAGTGGGATAATCTCTGCAGAAATATTTTCAAGAGCTATGTGAGCATTTGAGGTGCATATTGTCAAGCCTAAATGGAGGGGTTCACCAAAACTGAGCTGGGAGTTGAGACACACTCAGTGAAGAAGTCCAGCAGCACTGACCTCCGAGGAGAACAGCCTGCCTTTGATGTGTACTAGACGACATAAAGGACAATGTAAGGGGAAGAAGGAATCAGTACTGACATCCAGGTGTTGAACCTGAGTGACAAAGGACAACAGAGGCCATGTGAATTGTGATAAAGGCAGGGAGGATTTGGTAGAGAAAAAAAGATCTTCCATTTTCTTCTGGTAACTTGGCTGGCGGTCTGCTCCTTGGACAACCAGCTGAAAATCTAACCTCTTCCTATTGGAAGCAAATCTGCTTTTCCTTTTCTGTTGGGTTGACTTTTTTCCCTGTTTTGAGTGGAGGTGCCAATTTGCTGGTTGACTGGTTCTGTGATACTTAGAATAGGAAAATTTTCACTGTTGGTGTTGCAAGGTATGTGGAATATAATGTAAGGAATACATTTGGTTATTTTGCAAACTAGCAATGGGTAAACTGTTTAATTCCTGCACTATTCTTATGAGGGCTGTTTTTTGGATTCAGCAATATCAATTCAGTATCCATTTTCCTTTATCTGTCCTTTTCCCCAAACCCCAAAATAAGGATATATGATTTTATGAAGAGCTTTCTCTTTGCTAGTGTTGTCCAGGAAACCGTTTCCTAGGCATCTTTGTGTTCAGACCTGATGTATGTCATTCTGACACAGTGAAGGTTGGGTTAAATTTCTAAATCTACTAATCAACCCTATTTTTCGCAAAGCATGGAAGAAATGCATCTTAAATCACAAGAGTCTACTGACAGGTTGAATGAACTCCATCATGTTGATATCAATCTCTTCATCTCCGTAGTCCTTTCCAAAAATTAACACAGAATTCTCATCCTCATGGGGGCAGATAGTAACACCATTCCCATTTCTGGAGGATAGAGAAGCTCAGACACAGAAAGGGTTAGCAACCTAATCCTAAAGCACCGAATTCAGAAAAAAAAAAAAAGAAGAAAAAGAAAAAGAGTCCATTAATTCAAATTAGCTTCCACCATCAGGACTCGGTAAGTGGTTAGTTCGAGATCAACGAATACAGCAGTCACAGAGTTTGTGGTAAGAACTGGGAGAGTTGTCAGTCCACTGTGGAATTCATTAGAACATTCTTCCTCTCTGCAAAAGCAATGAATACATAGTCTACAAAGGCATCCAACAAACAAAAAACAATAGGCACAACATGAAGTGTGTCTCTTGCTGAGATGCTGAAGAACAACCAGAAATACTCCACAACTCATGTTGCAGGGGACAGTTATAAAACCTGTGGACAGAGCTTGGATGCCAGGTCCCAATTTATGCTAAATGTGTCACTGGAAGCAAAGGGCGTATTTCACACAAATGTGTCAGGAAGAACTTGAATGCTAGCTGTGACAACTGTAGATAAGCAGCCTGTCTAGTTATTTTATGTTAGAAGAACCTTTAGGATGACCCACACACCTTACTTGTAGGAACCAGAAAGAGCCTTTACCTCTGGGGCAATGACAAGATGACCTCAGTAACTAATGAGGGAAGTGACAAAAGACTTTGACTCAGCACGAAGTGTCTGAATTTCGTAAACAGGAAATCTTTAAATGATGCATTTCTTTCCTTTTGTACTTCACAGAAAGGTAAGGTAGGACAAAATGGGGGTTTGATGGAGATTAAAAGCATTGATATGGTCTTACTTGGCAGCTGTGAAAAAGCTCAGTTAGCACAAATCTAAGTGCTAGCAACAGATACCTAGAGGGACAGGTAACCATCAGCTCCTCCTTCAAAACTGGCCGTAACCTTTCACATACAACACTTTCAAAATATATTGAAAATGTTTTTCAACATTCCTTTCTTTCTGAGAATATATTGTCTGTAGAGACACAATATATAATATATGTAAATCAGCAAACTTGCAGTGAAAGGGACTTGTCTGGCTTATCCTATACGAAGCAATGCCTGAAACACCACACTATTTCTATTTGCTTATGGTTGTTCTATCTGAGGAAATGAAGATGAAAATGTTTCTACGTCTCTAACAAACAATCGCTGTCATTCAGGTAGATAGCACTAATCAGCTACTTGCAGAGGCGGTGGGAACAGTCAATGCAGAAAGATACAGGGTATCCATTTTTAAAATAATCTCACTGCACCTCCCTGCTATTTTGCTCAGAAAAATCATTACTGAAAAAGCAACAAAAGCCTCTAGTCCACATACAAAAAAATCCAATCCCTTTTTAAAGAGCTGGTAGTAGCAGATTAGCAATTTCGATATTCCCAGGCAACAGGGACTCACAGTCAGAATTAAGGTGGTACGGGCCTCACAAAAGGCTGGTAGAATAACACAAGGTCTTGGATGCAACAGCTTTCAGCATGAATCTGTTTTTTTTTCTGAAACAGCACCAATGGGTGGCATCACTGTGCATTTAGTCCTATAATACATTATCACCATACAAGAATTATTTCTATGGTTGTAATATCTTCAGTATATTGTGGTACATCATTCCACTTTCTCTCCTTTCTTCTTCCTTTCAGTACTGGCTCCCATCAGTGCACTGCGCAGCAGCATGGAGAAACAACTTGCTTTTTTAGTACTACATGCCAGTATCAACAGCTGCTATCCTTACTGTGTCCAGCATCGATCTGAAGAAATGTAACAGTATGCAACACTAATGTCAAAGAACAGAAAAGCTAACAACTGTTTCTACATGTGTCTTGAGACAGCTAATGTGTGCAAGGGACAGAATTATTTTTGAGTCCTCATAACACAAGTCAAAAAGAAATATCCCTAAAACAAGTGGGAAACAAGCTGACATAGTGTGATAAAACTTCAGTGATATTATTGAAATCCAGTGTCTTAAAAGCCATAGTGAATTTGGCCCCGTACGTGGATGCAGAAATTGAAAAAGACAGTTAATTCTCCACATGAGGGAGAAATGAGAACAAGATGCTTACTGAGTTATTAAACCTGAAACAAAGGAATTCCTCCATAAGTTTATGCTACTGGAAGGTATATTTCCCTTTACACTCCAAAACCCCAGGCCTACGGACTGAAAGGGATCACCTACAGGCAGACCATCACTGGAACACTTTGATCAACTTTTACCAAATTAGAAGAGAGAGGAAAAGCAGAACTGCTCAGGACTCAGGAACTGAAATCCTCCTGTCTGGCCACAGGGTGTCCTCCTTGCTCTATGCTTTGGCCACAGATGACCAGCCTCTACAGGGGGAAAAGGTCTTTATGAAAAAAAGCTCAGTTAATGGACCAGAGGTCTGCAGTTTGCTCAGCCCAACCTGCTCACATTCGTTATGAAACAACAGACACTGAGGTTACCCTTCCCAGTTTCCTTATGCTAATTACTTTGCCTTGACAGGTGCTGGTGTGGCAGTTGTATTTCTGAGCCGGTTATGCTATCACCCTCTTTTCAAGATATGGAACTGGATTAAGAGTGTCACAGGGACAACAAATTCAGTAATGCTTTGCATGTTTTTTCTGTCACTGACATTAAGAACCAGGGATGTTTAGGTAAATTGTCCAGTTCATGTCTCTGCTAATACAGGATGCTCTCACACATACATAGTCCAGTTCAATTTTCAAACTGATCCTTCTGCTGCTCTGAGGGAATTATTCTGATGGCTAACGGGGCTTACATTTAGACCTGAGTTTTTTCTTCCATAACTGTATTGCTTTACTTCCAGTTAGGGCTCCTTCCTCTACCCTAAAAATTCTTGTGCCTTGCTCGGCATTGCTACACCTTGAACATCTATAAGTTGCCTCTTTCAGATCTGCTCAAACTGCATTTTTTTGGGAATATGCAAGAAGGGTGGGGTGTGGAGGGGCTGAAAACGCAGGTGACAGTGGGAATCCCTCCACCGTCCATTTACCTGAGGTACTCGTAGAGTCCATACATGGGCAAGAAGTCAATGTCAGACAGAAACATGTATGGTGTGCTGATATGCTTCATGGCCACATTCCTTAGGAGATTCACAGGATAGAACTGGCCCTCCTTGTACACAATATGGTAGCCAACATTGTGGCGGCTCATAAGTACTTCTGAGCCCTGGGCGTAGCGCAGAAATTGCTGGGCTTCTGCATCAGAAAGATAGAGTGCCAGGCTGATTGGGCCTTCCCAGTGTTTGCAGATGGCTTCAAGCATCTGGAGCCTGAAAGAGGAAGGGTGAGAATAAGAAAAGGCTGTCTCCCTGTCTGGGACTCTTTGCCTGGGTTCATCTGATCAAGTGCAGGTATCTGTCTCTAAGTGAGACAGATTGGGGTCATTTCACATGCTCTGGAAAGCAATAAATATTTCTATAGCACAATTCATCTCATCTAAGTTGATGTCTCCTTCTGGACAGATGGACTGCACCATAGATATGCCCACTTCTCTCCACTGAATACAAGGGAGCCCAAGATGGCCCTAGCTCAGATACACACATCCACAACTCAGATACCTAAAGCTAGGTGAAATCAACACAATCCTTTCTGCCTCAAGCATCGATGCTGCAGGAAAACCCACATGGACGACGTGACTTCATCTGATGGCAGCTTTGAGCAGTTGCAGGTATCTGTCCATGTGGATCTAATTTCAGGATAGGTGTCTTGTAATCTTAAACAGAGTCTAGTGCACAATTCACACTTCAGGTCAAGCTAGTCTCACACACTAACATACTAGTGCTCTTCAACAAGCTTGTGGAGGAGAAAGGTGTACAGACCCACAGATCGTTTTACCTCCTGTTTAGGAAAACCTCGCCCAAACTTTTGCAAGGCAGTTAGTCATATCTTAAAAGCTGTTAAAAGTGATAGGTCAAGGGAATACTGACTTATATGAACATTTGCACTGACTAGAAGAAAACTCACTGTCAGGGAAAGGGCAAAAGGATGACACATCGATAGAAATGAGATTTACTATGTGCAGGGAGTAAGGAGAGGAGGGAGAGACATGGCATTGCTGCGGAATATCATTAAGAACATTTCAGACAGAATCATCATTTAAAGTACTAATTTGTATATGTTTTAGCAGTATCTCAAATGTCATGAAATAATTTTTAAAACAGGTTGTATCAATATGTATTTTTTAAAACTTCCAGCAGTTACAATACTATTGATGAAAATGACAACAAAATATCTCATAGACAAACATAAATCAAACCCAGTCTGGTCAAAATTGTTTAAGCACTTTGGTAATTTATAGAGAATTGCCTAGAGATTAAGATACGCCACCCAAAAATACAGCAAGGACTGATTACAAAGCCTCTTGAGTTAATACAAAGGGAAATGAACCTATGCAGCCTAGCCAGATATTCTATTAAAAATTAGGAGAAGAGACTATGCAATATGATTATCTTCTCTCCCTTCAAAATCCACATTACTAGATTTTTCCTATTAATATTTATACAGAACACAAGAAAAGTTTTCTGTATCATCGTAATCAGAGAAAATAATTTCCCCCTCCTACTATCTCCCTAAGCTTTGCAGCAGAAAGGAATGATATACCAGCAAACACACATTCTGTTTTAACATTAATAGCTTTTTCCTGCATTTCTGAATGATCGTGATGACATCCAAGACGATATAATCATTTTTTCTTAGGTATGAGATATTACCTTTACTAGTCTACACCTGGTACTTTATTTTCTTTTTATCTATTATTGAAACAAAGGTTATTATCAGCCAGAAACATACAGCCGAATTAGAAACACAAATCAATAAAAGAGATCTAAAAAGTATCTGAAGGCTTTAGGCTTTTGATTGTACAAATAATAAATAGAGAAAAATACTTTTTTTTTTTTTGTGTCTTTTTCCAGCATAGTGGAAACCTATTAATCAGGAGACTCCAATTCATCAGCACTCAGATTTAGGGCAGCCTTTTAAAAATGGAATACTTGCCTAGCAAGAAATGCAGCAAAATGCCTTTCAAGGACTCCAAGCAGTGGACACATGGCATACATAACTTATTTAAATGGCACACCTGATAATGCCTGCAAAGCTTTTCACGATAGCTAAGTGGGAACTGGGTTTTGCTGGTATAAATTTCCAGCCGGACAGCTCAGTGCCCTTTAGAATACTCCATTTTGCTGCGTCGTTCTCATGGACAGGCTCCACTTCCACGAGTTTGATACAGGGACTGCTGGGTGATGCTCATAATCTACTGTCTCTAGGTTGTTACAATAGTCTCCTTTGACCATAAAACTTAGAATTACGAGTTTCTAAGCACAACACGACCAAGTTACTTTGGTTTTGTTAACGGTCTTGAGGAATGCATTCTCTTAAGGACTCTAGAGAAAATAAATACACTCCTGTACTGCACAATAATGAGGTCATCATTTAGTTGGTAAATTTTTTTAAAGGTCTGTTTCAGTCAAGAGAATTCTGCTGGAATTCAAGAGTTCTGTGAAATTATTTGTTTTCACTTTTCTTCTTAAGAATACTCAACCTATTTACAACTCATTCTCACCCAGACTTCAATTAGTGTAATGCTTATCCCGTCTTTCCTTGTCCACATCCTGGTCTCGTATTTTTGCAACTCCCACGCTGATTTCTGAACCCCAGGTACATACCATGCCTTTAAAAAGTCTCCCTAACCAAAACACATGCACGAAAACCATGGTGATGCAAACAAGCCATTATCCAAGAAAATGTCACATCACTATAAAAGGTGACAATTAACCAATAACGAACAACACTGGATGAAGTCTGTCTCAGAGCTTCTATCTAAAGACAGTAATGTTAGCTCCTAAACTACATCCCCCTCTTCCATTCCCCAAGCCTACAGCACAGGCAAACATAAGCCTGTCATGATAGTCACATCAGTCTCAACTCCAACAGGACTATAATTGGAGACACTGGGAGTTGTTGTTTTGCCTTTCCTCATCTTGGATGATCAGTTGAAAGAATGATGCAGGAATGTAGCGTATAGCACATTGTTTATGTACATGTCATCTTACATCTGAGACACTATTCTTAAATGTCTGTGGCTACGCTGGAGGAGTTTAATAAAAGTGGTTTAAAGAAGATACAAAAAAAAAGGCAGTAACTAAAAGATGTGAAAGAAAACAAAGCAGCTAAACAGTTCTTTGGTATGGTATTACTTATTGATTTTAGCTGAAAGAAACTATTTCCAACTCAAATCAATAATTTATAGCAACACACCAACGAAGCAGGGAAAATTTTTCCTGCACAGTATCAGGAGGGCTGTTCTTCCTGAATAAAAATGTGTGGTTCTGTCTATCAATAAAAACATGTGCCCCAGTGAGGATCCAGAAAGGGAAACAGATGCTCAGACATTGCATCAGTGCCAGTGAATCAGCACTGAGCCCCAGCTCATTGTTTTGAATTAAATTCTGGGGGGAAAATATACCATGTGCATACACCAGTTTTACTGATTTACTGTGGCACTTGTTCAGTGTCTGGCTTAATTTATGTCTTTAGTTTTTTACTCAAAGGTTTGTGAACACTTAAGAAATGTTTCCTCAATTAAAAATCAATAGAACAGACACTGATGTGCATAGCAAATCATAACACAATGTGCAGGATGCAGTGCAGAGGCACTGGCGAAACAGAATAGCCCTCAGTTTTTCGTGCTTATTTTTAAAACAGGCTGTAAATGTTTGGTTGATCTGAATTCCTGTGACTCTTGGAATGCTGCTGACCTTCCACTGGGGTAGCAGTGGTGGTATTCATGGGTCATGTTGTATTCTGTATGTTCTCAGCTAAATGAAATATCAGTTTCTGGCTGATATTCAAGGAGTTCTGACCGGTTTTGTAACCCACTCTGATAGCAGTAACTACAAAGTTTGGACTAGATTCAAACTGAGAAGAAGAAGGAAAAAGGAGACTGACAATTCAAAATTTCACAAAGCTGGTTGATCCAGACTGCACTTTCAGAGCTTCTGGAAAATGACAACTCATTGCAATGGTAGGAATCAAAAAGGTGCAGGTGGAATTGTCATGAAATGGATTTTTTTCCCCAAATGAAATACCAGTTAAATTCCACTTTACATTAGAAGTGAAAGTTGAAAAGAGTTAAACTAGAAACATTATTCTGAAAATCAACATTTGTATAAAAATGCAATGACTCCTCTCAAAAGGAGATTTTTCATTTCATAGTAGCACATTAAAAAAACCCCAAACTTTTATTTTCAACTTCCCAATTTGAAACTAAAATGTTTAGTTTTGACTTTCACTATGAGAAAAATCACTAAGTGAAATTTTCTGCAAGGAAAATGCCAATGAAAGCAAAACTAACATTGTCTAATGAGGTAATACTGTGTGTAAAAATTGGTCAGCCACAACTGCTTGCTCAAGTCTATTACAAACATTTTTTGTTTTTTTTTAAGTTGCCGCAAAACTCCACAAATTAATAATGCCTCACAATCCTGACAGATAACAACCCCTGCAGTTCCAGTATTCAGCCTCTCATGAGCTCTACCCACACTCGTGTGTGCACTGCAGAGCTGAAGTCTGGATGCATGTGTGATATCTACATGTGCTACTCCTAATTCAAGAAAGGTCATACACTATGACACCCAAGTTTCTATGAAAGTGAATTTTTTCTCTCCCCAAGCATTACGTAGTTGGATTTCTCTGTATGAACATACTCATTGTCTCACGCTTCCCGATGAACAAGAGATTTACCCTACCTGTCCATTGAAAGCTGAGCCACCAGTGTTACATCGGTATTGTCTGAAGCAGGCTCATATTCGTAATGTAGAAAATACAAATGAGTGCGATGGACGGTGAAACGTTCTCGACGAAATTCATAGCATAAGTCATCCTCATCCAGCTCAGACAGCTGTTTCTGGAGCTGTAAGGAAAGAGTGGACATAAAGGTAAGTTCTTTATAATTATTTTAGCAAATCAGACAGAATGAGGAGGTTGGGAACTTGCAGCATGATGGAACGGGGAGTGGAAGTGGAACATACAGAGTAGCAGGGTTTTCCCAAGCCTTGCTCCTGCAAGTCACTGGACAAGAGATTAGAAGCAAGCACTTGTAAGTAAATTGATAAGGCAGGCAGGCCATTGTATTATGGTCTATATATTGTATATATTATCTGTATTATATACTTTCAACACCCAGACTAGAAATGAAACTGAACAATTTCAAGTTTAACAATCGCCAAGTTTCAGAGTTAATGCTCCAATGTGATGCATAATGTCATTCCTTATTAGAAGCAGTGTTTCAAACTACTCATAGACACACAGCTCCAGTAGACAAGACTCGGCGGCAGATTAAGCTTGTACGCTGGACTGAGCAATTCCTGTTCTGCTGCCGCTGATGGAGAATAGTAACCGCTGCTAGCAGCATGGACAGACAGCTGGAAAAGTAACATCTTGAACTGATCATTATTCCAACTCTTGAGATTTATGTATCTGCATCAGTTCAATTCTGCAATGAAAATAAGTCTTGCAACTGCAGAGATGCCAGAATGAAGCCTACACTTTTAACGCGATTTATGCTTCTGGATACCTAGTTTGAGAAATCCAAAGGATGGCAGATTAGCAGAGAACAGGTATTTTTTTGGCTCCCTTGGAAACCAAGCCCCTTCAAAGTAAAAATGAGCATCTCAAAGCAATCCAATCCCAAGTCACTTAGACATGAGGCTTGAAGAGAATAGAAGTTTAGCTCTGGGGAAAGGAGGGAGAGAAAAACTGACCAAATGTCTATGCAGCTGACCAATTCCATCCCTGAACTATGTTATTTTTAAGCTAAACCCCTGGCTAGATTATTTAAAATGCATTAATTAATTTGAAAGGAAAAATCAGTCATATCTGCTGTAAAATGCATTACAAAATGTAATGAAGATGAAAATTATATATGGTCTTAACATGTCTAATAGAGTTCTGTTTGTGTTGCTCTAAAATGTAGGTTATTAATAAAGGTATCATTTTTATATTTTATTTCTTAAAAACATCATATAAGAAGAATATGACTGCATATTTTTCAGTAAATAAGAAAAATATTCATTTTATAGGAATTTTACAAGTTTTGATAAAAATCACAGTGCACTTCAAAACTGTTTTATGCAACAGATTATTGCATTATAGAGATTCATTTAGATTTAAAAAATCTCTTTTTTTGTCCTGTTCAGAATGATTTAAAGTAATAGTTTCACCACCTTCAAGAAAAAAAAAATGGAAACAGTAGGTGTTTCTTGTTCTAATACTGTGTTAAGAAGAAGAGCTGTTGTTCTTGGAACTATATGCATAATGGTTGCCATCAACAATAATGCTTACAGATGAATGTTTTCCTGTGAAGGCTGATGGAATAATTCCTGATATTTTCCTGTACATCACTCTATAATCTTCTTTTGAATAATGGAAATACCTCCTTTGATTTCAATGAGTTTTGGATCAGGCTCTAATTCTTCTGTGCTATTGTTCTGCACAGATCTTAAAACATCCCTCAAGAGAGACTGCTTTTAGAAAGATAAGAGTCCGAATCTTGACAAATCTTTACTCAGGCAAAACTTCTATTGAAATCAAGATCTCTTTTGGTGGAATAGAAATCAGGAGCTCTTTTACGTATTCTTGGAGTTTCATTCCTTCTGCTTTACAAATCATCATTCACTTGAGCCTGTCCTTTATTTTCCAAATCACAATCAAAAAATATTTGAATTAAACCCAATATGTACAACAATGACTAAAAAGAATATTGTATCTTTCTGTTTCTTCCTTGAAAAGAGACATTAGTATGCCCTTAACAGAATTATCATGGAGATGACTTGAAATTTAAAAGGTTAAAACAATAGCAAAGCACATTTCAGGGGTACCTTACTATCCCGCTGTATGTACAAATGACCAGGCTAGAAGTTTATAATTGCAAGCAGCTATTAACCAGGCAGTCACTGAATGATTATCAGATTACATTTGGGTTGCAAGCTAAGAGGATATAAGTACTTAATTATGAGTTACAGAATAACATTTGGGGCTAAATTACGGCTTTGCATATTACAGAGCCCTAGGTGGGGGAAGAGGAGGAGACACAGCTTCTTAGAGGCCCCAGTATTTTGATGGTGAAACTCACCAAGTCACAAAGTTGGTGATGGAGGTGGAGAGCAGCAAGCAGCAGAGGATCCCTTCTGCCACAGGGAAAGGGAAACCTTGCTCTTTCCGCTGCATTTCTTAGGGTCAGGATTTTGTCACTGTCCTGTCAGACTTTTTCTGAGCCTGCAGCTATGCTGATAGTCCGCAAGGCTGGCGGCTTCTGGCACTTCTCACGACTCATGCTCAGTGAGACGGCTGTGTCCATACCTGCTGGGGAGAGCAGTCCCCAGAAGAACCGCAGGCATGGTGTGCTCTGACCGTCCCCCAGCCTCGGCCCCCAGCACCCTCCACAGGAGTGCAGGCAGGCTGCCAGGGGGAAGCCCAAGCACAGGCTGAGACCCCTGGCTACTATGTGGGCGTCACTTGGCAGGATCAGGCACGCAGCTCCATCAGCACTTTGCAGGAATGCTGGTGCAATCCTTGCCTGCTCACACCATGAGCCTAAACTGCTAGGCGGCCTTAGGAACCATACTCTGCAGGCTGTGCAAACACAGCTTACTTAAGGTGTGCTCCTTCAGGTAGGACAACCAGCACGGGACAGGCTGTGATTTGGCCTGTAGTACTGTCACTGCATACATGGCAAGCGGTCTGCATTCAGGATGGGCCTATCCTGCAATGGTGAAGGCAACAGGCACTGAAAATCAGTAGCATGTGATTATCCATATGAAAACTCCTCTCTTACTGGAAGCAATGCTGGACACACTAGGCACTCTGAATTTGGTCCAGCAAAACCTATAAGCCCACAAGTTATCTCACTGAAGCTAATGGTAAGATGTGCCCAAAGTATCAGGACCAACGTGCTAGGTGCTGAACAGTTTTATGCAGTTTAAAAGCCCTTTTCCCTCTCTCACTTTCTTCGTTCCCCCCAGTTCGTATGTACATTCAGATACCCATGCCCCAGTATCACATACACATACAAAAGCTGCTTCCTCTTTACTACGAAGAGACACATACAATCTATAAATACATATTGCACACTGTCACATGCCACTTTAACACACATACTTAAGAATGTGGAAGATGCACAACATTCGAAAGACAGGGAATTGTCTAAGACAGTCACATATATATCCTTAAATTTATCTTTCTGAGTTACCTCATATTATTTTTCAGTTACATCATCACATAAAATTTCTCCAATGATACCATCTTATCTACAACATGCATATTGCACGGATCCATTATTTACAGACAAAGAACTTACAGCTTGGTTTAAGGTTTGTGCCCACATTACGCCTTTGGGAAAAGATGGGTTTATAATGGGAATGCTGACAGATCCGTGCAAACAGATGCTTACTTAAACACAATGCACCATCAGAATGAGGATCTTCATATCAGCTGGATTTGATAAAAAGATGGCATTGCCATTACGAACCCTTCCATTATACTTACAACAATATGCCTAACATAGCAAAGACTTCTCAACCTTAGAGTGACAGCATGTATTCTCATAAGCGAGTACCTGCTTAGCATGAGATTCACTGTTTCTACAAGATTTTCAATGCTCAGGCTACTTGCCACTAAGCATGTGGGAAATGTCACCTCTAGGAAACACTCTCACAGTTGAAAAATGTATCCTTTTCAGACTGTGTACGATAGATGTTCTCTTAGGAAATACTGTAGTGGGAAACAACAAGTGCTGCCATTAGCATAATGATGTTACTTGTTTCAGAAATAAAAATGGACCCATGACATGCATAATGCCAAAACAAAGAGAAAAATACATTAAAAAAATATATGCTAAGTTACTTCTTTGGGCAAGCAGCTGTGGCAGGTGATCAGATTTCAGCTCAGGAAAAGCAGTCTTTGAAGCTAGGCTGGCCAGAGAGACACAGACAGGCCGGAAAGTATTCAACTCTAGCATAAATCGTCATGATTTACCAGGCCTACCTGTCTGACTAATACATTTGTATGAGATGAGGTGGTGTTTTCTATCCATGTGATAGATGGCAGACCCATATGATACACGGCACACAACATGTACCTTTCACCAGCAAACTGGTTAGTCTGCTCATAAATCTCCCTTCCTAAGGCTGTTCCTAGGGTAAGCAAATTTGTGATTGGCTTTGTTTTTTTTTTTAACTGCTGTGTCACAGAAACAATTTACTTCCCACCAAAATCTACAGAACTTCATCTCAGATGATATCAACCCAAAATCCAGGATCAGAAATATTTTCTTAGGGATTAGTGATATTTAAAAAAAATAGAGGCTATTTAGATCTTGGGAAAGGGGATAAAACCCCTAATGCAGACATCTCTCTCTCATCAAGTGTTTAAGGTGAGGTGAGATGACACTAGGCTTAAGTCACTCACTCACTCAGTATCATGCTAACACAACAGGAACTGAGGAGCTTAGATGAAAACTTTTAGCTTTCAGATCATCCTTCCTTCTCCCAGGTGTGCACAGTTAAGATTCATAGCACACAATCAACTCAGCTTAGCCACTGAGATGAAAACTAACGCCAGCCCAGGATGAAACTATAATCTGGTTATAAACTGCAGCAGTTTCATTTCCTCCTGTGTAGCTGTCCCAGTTCCCACCAGTAGGCAATTTGGATTGCAACATTTAGCGCTTTCGAAGTATGTGAGTTAACTGTTGCCTTTAGCATGGCATAAACAAAGCAGGTGATGATGTAGGGAGGAAAAAGCATTCACTGAGTCTTGTTTGGGATGACCTACATAAAGTACTTCTGGCTTCTCCAATGATTAGTAATAAAAGCCAGACTAATCCCACGTCAATTAAACCTTTATTCCTCCCATGCCGTAAAATTTTGTACATTTGCTATGGGTCAAATTGAGCCTTCTGTGAAACAAAGCTGTGCTAAGGACAAAGAGGATAGTGTCTGAGCAAGCCTACCTAGCAAGAGGAATTTTGCTGCAGCATGTAAAAAGTAGCTAATACTCTTGCTAAATGGAAGTAATGGCTTATCTTGACAGCAAATAATCAACACAATTAAGAACCCAATTTTCAGGCATGCATAACATCTTAGACAGTTCTGTATATATGAAGTACAACTCCCGTTGATCTCAGGTGCAGATATCAGACCTTGGTAGTCCTCAGCATCTCCTTTCCCCAGGTCCCTGCCAAACCTTCTTGGCTGAGCTGTTCCCAGATGTCCCTTGCAGCACAGTGCCTTGACAGGTTGGTCTCCTTGCTTTTGTTTCCCCAGACTGTTCCGAGCCCTGTTCCTTCTTATGTGGCAAGTTCTACAGTCTAAGTCAGTCCCAGCTCTGTTTCTATGGTCCCTGTTCTGTTTCATGGTTCCTATTCAAGTAGCCTGCCAACTCCCTATACCTACAGGTACCCATCAGTCCTTTCCTCTTCCTGCTCCAAACATTCTCTCTCCAGAACCTATGTCTCCATTAACACTTTCCTTTCTGCCTTTGATCTAGTTTTCATCCCTTTTATATGTGAATCTGGATTTTTTCTCCTCTATGCTGTCTGGACATCACGGAGGGCAATGGATGTCCCTCAGAACAGAGACCAAATAGGTTCCTGCTCTCAGCTCTACTGTCCAGTCGGAACCTGGCATGGAGCATTCTGAAGAAACAGTGACAGAAAATTACAATTTTTGTCCAGGCCCCCTGCCTGCAGCATGCTTAACTCTGCTGCGTCACTGGGATATATATAATCTGGTCAGATGTATCCACGCACACTCCTAAGAAAGAGTCTCCAGAGATCTGATCCTCCTTAAGTCAAAGAAAACACTACTGACGAGGTGTAAACCATGATTTTTCAACATTATAATTTGCCTAAGTTTTCACCAGGTTGGCAAAAGACGTGTTCCTGGCCCAAAAGTCAGTTCCTTCTCTGAGTTATGGAGTATTTCCATGAAGAGGTCAACAGAACTTGTGGTGTGGGCAACCCCCCCAAGCTTTTCCTCATATTTCACTTTAAAAATGAGAGAAAAGAAAAAAAAAAGGCTTACCAGCATGACAAAAAAATCCCAGTCCATGTGATCCCCCATCTAGCAATATTATAAGCAGTTGAAAGCGGTATAAGGGGAACTTTTCAGGCAACTAACAGGATGGCCTACCAGCTCAGCATTTAATAACAATAACAGTTATAATAATAGAAACAACACAGCTGGGGAAGTCAGGATTTCACCTCAAAACTGCCATATGCCATCTGTTGTTACTACAGAAAGACTATGTCATGACAAAATAGTAACTTTGAATCCCAGTCCTACAAATGATGCAGTATTCTGAAATTCTGCAGGAGCAAAGGGTACTCAAAGCATCACTCTGACTGCAAGTTCAGCACCCTGATCCTGACTTGGAAGTTCCCTTTGCATGCTATTTTCAGACATTCAAAAATTGCTAAATTTGTTAGTAGAGTTTAAACTGTGTGGTACATTGCTAGAATCTCCTGCTCTTCTGGTGGATATTACAAGCTGTCATGCACAGCCATTTGCTAATATTAAGAATCTCTGGTTTTGCACAAAAAAGTAAATAAGTAAAAACACACTTAGTAAGTAAGTATACACCTAAGCAAGTGTTTTCAGGGAGAGCTACATTTTTTACACTGTTTCTTTGTACTGTTGATTTGCAAATCTGAAAATAAGAATCTGCAGAGAATTTTTTCCTGTGTTTTCTGAAAGTCTTCTCTAATGGGAATCTACTGTCTTTTTCTTAAACTGAGTTAAATCACTTTAAAATTCCCACTGATCTTGCTCTGGGCTTTGGATCAGGACACAGGCTTCACTAACAGGGGACACCCCATTCAACCTTCAGATTTAATGCTTTGGCAGAAGTACCTGGTGAGAAGCTGTCTGCAGGAAAGAAGTTTTATGAGAATGCTAAAAGGTTGAGTGTGTGCCTGTGTGCTAAAATCAGGCTTACAATATCTGTCCTATAGTGTAACTATAGAGATAGGCTGGTACATAGAAAATCCTGTTGAAATATTTTAGGCTTTACAGTAGGTCCTTTAGAATGAAACGTTGGACATAAGCATTAAAAGCCAATAGGAACCAATCAAATTTGAGATTATTGTGGGCTTTGCCTTCGTGTGTTTCCCTAAAATCTTCTGCATTGCATCAAAATAAGAAAGGAGGAGTGAGAAGGAGCAAATAGCACGAAGTAGGATGGAGTGACTAAGGATGTGCTTCAAAGGCCACTTGAGTCAATGGCTGTGTTTACAGGAGGATTTGGTTCACATTCTGAATTTCCCATCCAGAATCTGCACAAAAGGCATAGGGGTGACTGTAATACCAATTTGCAGAGAAGAGTCTGCTCTGTGCAATCTCATTTTAGTATATACTGAATAAAGGGGACTTACAGTACTCTCTATGGCAAGGAGCATGTGGCAGGCTCCTGTCCGCAGCCTGTCCCTGCAACACGCAGGGTCTTTCAGCTTGAATATTTCAAGGAAAGGATGGTACATATATGTACACATAGACATACATATAAGCATTTTTACATAAACAGAAAAATTACTCCACTCTCTATTTCTTTGCCTCCAATATTTCAGTTTCAGAGCCCTATCTGTTCTGTTCATTCCCATTTGTAACGTTTTGGAACCTAGTAACAGCGCTGTTAGTAGGTGAAGATGAACAACTGACTAGATCAGGACTATGCAGTGTAAGATCCAAAGACTGTCTTTAGACCTCTTAAAATTCAGTCTGTGGTATTATACTTCCCTAGCAAACATTAAAAAAAGGAAAGTACTAATCCTTCCACATGCATACAGACATATATATTTAAGGATACATGCATGCACACACATACACAGGAAGAGTGAGAGAGATTAATGTAAGATACTTTTTAAACTAATGCCCCTGTACATCTCTCTAGCACTGTAAAGAGTCCTTAAAACCAGAAGATACACAATTTACATTCATTTTAAGGCCATCTCAGTACCGATGAGAAGTGTAAAGGGGCCTTAGAGTAACAGAACCAGCCCAATGGTACCCACTGCCACACTTCCTTTTCACATTTTACATATATTTGCATTACAAATGACAGTCCTTATTTACAGGTTGCATTCTAAATAAAACATCATTACAAATATTGAACTGCAGAGAAGCAGTGGCTGGCATATTGGAATATGACCTTAAGGGTAGATTCTGATACAACCAGACTGTGAGTGACAGACTCAAACCAAGCCACTGCTTCTTCCACAACAGGACTCAGTGCATTTAGTGCTTAAGTCATTCTCTCTGATTATAAAACCAGCAGAGGTATTCTAACATTTTGTCCAGTGGTCCACAGTGCAGAGAAGCACAGGCAGCTGAAGGAGCACCTTTTACCCATATATAATGCCTAGCATAATAAAGCCCAATTTGGGGCTGCTACTCTCCATTCAGAGAAGAAAGAAAAAATAATAGGTATGAAGATAAATCAAATAGCAATTCCTACTTTATACATACCTGACTTTGCAGAAATTACAGCCTTTTATGTAACATATACCTCAATACAAGAAAGACATTGAGGTGCTGGAGCGTGTTCAGAGAAGGGCAACGAAGCTGGTGAAGGGTCTGGAGCACAGGCCTTATGAGGAGCGGCTGAGGGAACTGGGGTTGTTTAGCTTAGAGAAGAGGAGGCTGAGGGGAGACCTTATCGCTCTCTACAACTACCTGAAAGGAGGTTGTAGTGAGGTGGGTGTTGGTCTCTTCTCCCAAGTAGTTAGTGATAGGACGAAAGGAAATGGCCTCAAGCTATGCCAGGGGAGGTTTAGATTGGATATTAGGAAAAATTTCTTCATGGAAAGGGTAGTCAAGCATTGGAACAGGGTGCCCAGATTGGTGGTGGAGTCATCATCCCTGGAAGTGTTCAAAAAACGGGCAGACGTGGCACTCTGGGACATGGTTTAGTTTAGTGGGCAAGGTGGTTGTTGGGTTGATGATTGGACTGATGATCTTAGAAGTTGTTTCCAATCTTAATGATTCCTAGTTTTTACTTTCATTATAAATAACCCAGCCACCAAGCCAGGAAACATGAAATTGCTACTCTACCCTTAACTGGTTTAGTGGTGGACTTGGTAGTGTTAGGTTAATGGTTGGACTGGATGATCTTAAAGGTCTTTTCCAACCTAAACGATGCTATGATTCTATGAATCCTAATGGAAATGCATGGCTGCATCTTGTCAGACTAAAGGTCTACCTAACCCAGCATCTTGCCTCCAGCTGTGAGCTGGCTGCCTAGAGAGGAGTGTAAAAGCAGGGTGAATGCAGTCATGCATTCTCAGAATGCCCCCCTAGTCCTGAACTTGTGGTTCAAGGACTTCCTGCACCAAAGCTTAACAGCTCCTGATTGATTTTCTTTCCATGAAGAGTCACTTTTTGAGCATATGTGTATTTTTAGCAACATTACCTCCAGCTCAAAGCTTCATTACATCGCGGGTGAAATGTCTGTCTGTGTTTTGAACCTGCTACTGGCTATTTCCACTTCATGCCCGCTAGTTCTTGTACTGGGAGGAATGACAAACAGTGGCTCCCTGCTCACCTTACAAGATGCTCCACTTCTGAAGATTATCCCCTAATACATCATGGGAATGTACTGTATTTTAATAGGACACCTGTGACACTGTGTACTACAGCAGACAGGGAGTGAGAGAAAGAGTGGTTTTCATGATAGTCCTATTCTTAGGGTCTCATAACTTCAAAGCTGAAACTTCCTTTTTGTATTCCACAATTAAAAGGACATAGTCAAGTTTAAAGGGGAGCTTACATCAAGGGTAAGTAATAAAAAACAATGTCTCCTGCTAAGTGACTACTCTTAAGCTATCTGAAGTTAGATTTTTTTCTGTATCTGATTATTTTGATAGAAGGCTGTTAACTTTTGGTGTCTCTTGGCAAGTTAAGCCTCATGTATTTTTGTATGTCTAGCTCATTCTTTTCCAGTATCTCTTTTTTTTTTTTTTTATTTATAATTGGAAGAATGAGTTACATTTCTTTTTCAGACACAAGCCATACCATATACCATATTGCGTTCTACTTGTCTTGAATAAGAAACAGGCTTGAACAGTTAGTCATTTCCAGTGTCTGTCAACTAGATACAAGTTCAGTAAAATGAGCCATTTTAAACTTTCAGGACTGCCATTTTCAGCACCAAGAACTTGCATTCACTGTGCACTGCTCCCCACCAACTTTTTGTCTGGAATAAATCTGTTTATTCAGGATTTATAGAGCTCTGGAAAATAGAGCAACAAGTCTGTGACTGCATTCATGCTCTTCGAACCCCCGCAACATATTGTGAATTCAGTATAATTTTAATCTGCATTCTTAAAGTGTGATGAAGGTGTGTTTTATTCTGTTGCCTTTTTTTTTAATGTCTCACTCCCCTTTTCTCTTCCTATCCTATCCTCTACTCCGTCTATTGTATCTTGATGTCTCTGACCGCCAGGCTCTTAGCGGTCTTTTATCACATTCAGTTCACTTGGTTGTCTAAAAGTCTCTCACTCTCGCAGAGGATTTTCTTTCTCCATGTGCTTTTGCTCTCACTGTGTGCTCGCTTTCTCTCTCTCATCCCTGCTTCAGTCTCTCCCAGTTGATGTTTATCTCCAGCTTCTCATTGTTCCACACTCCTCTCAGAAGCCAGTGAGATGGTCAAATAAGTATCTGGGAAGCCATGCCTTGGGCTAAAATATATCTATCCAATCTATGAGTGCTATGGTTAAAAATTCAGAATGGTATCTCCTGCAGTCATTTTACCCACAGACTAAATGGAAACACTACAAGCCTCAATGATGCTATTGATTGCCAATTACCTCTTAACTGCTAATGTGCATATGATACTGGCTTTGCTTTATTTTTATATAGAGAATGTTGTATATTTTAGATTTTTTTTTCTTGAAAATAACATAAAATGTTACAGCTTTCTTTTTATTTCCTTTCAGACTATGTAGCCAAAATTGATACTTGGTCTAGGAATCTCCAGAGACCACATTATACACAAGGAGTTCATATACATCTGTGTATAAACGTTTCAGTTAACAGTTTTTTACATTGGAACTGTATGTACTGAGGCACACACACACATAAGAACATCTGTATGTAAACATCCTTGATTTCAACCATTTTCAAAGGATTTGCTTCATCTGAAATGTTCTGATTGCAAATTTTATGCAGATACACATAAATGCTGCTGTGTTTGGTTGGGGGCAGTGCAGAAGAAGACTGCACAGTCTCACAGTGTATGTGTACCTTCAAGTATTAACTCATTCTGTAGTTTGCAGCATGGCAAAACCTCATAGACCTAAATCCAGCAGTCTTGATATTTTAATTTCTTCTTCATTATTTGTACATTAGTATCTACCAGCCAAAACTGACATCACTGTATGATGAGCAAACACACAGGAAGAAAAAAGCCCTTCCCCTGGAAAGTTTTAGGTCTAAGGGTGAGATTTGCAAAATTGCCTAATGGAATTAAGAGCCCAAATCCTCATTTTCAGTTTGTGATCTTACTTTTATTGGGGATTTTTAAAAGGCAAGGCAGCCAAAAAACCCCAACAAAAAACAGGGGAAAGGCAGGATTAATATGACAGTTTCACAGGCAAGGAACTGAGGTAGAGTGAGATTAAATGTCTTGCACAATGTCACTCTTGGAATCTGAGCACTGACCTCAATTCTCCCGAGTCCCTCTGCACTGCACTACCCACGCCACCAACTCTCCAAGTCTTCATGTAGCCTGTTGTGCCTTGTATGAAACACCCTTTAAATCTTCAAGCCCTAGACATCCCACTTACATTTTCACTGTTAACGTCGGCCTCACTGGGGCAGCCAAAGAGTTCCCGTCTCAGCAAATTCCCATCATATTCCAGGAATGTCAGGTAGAGGTTGCGGAAAAACTCCACGTGCTTGTTCTTCACTCGTAGCTTCTTTGGTGAGTTCCAGTGAATCACCTCAGAGGGAAAAAAAGAGAAAACACATCCTGCTGTTAGAATACCGATTTGTTTTATCTGCTCTTTTTGTGTGTTCAGTTCACTGCCCTCTTAAAACAAAAAAACCCAACCCCAAAACTACACGTATTTCCTTCTGTCTTTTTATCAGGAAGGCTTTGCCACGTCTTTCACAAGTAACTTGTGATGTGCTTTGAAACTCCTCCATAGGATAACCTGCAAATTTGAGTTAGGGTGCTGCTCTAGTTTGTGATGCAGCACCTCATAAATGCTGCCACAACTCTAATCACGGACCTGATCGGTTATGGACTCTGTTGAAGAAGGTGGCAGGATGAGGGACACAGGGATGTAGGTATTAAACATTAATCTCAGATTTCCACATGACTGTTTCAGCTAATGAAATTGATTCACTGTTTCAGTCCAGGCAGACTCTTCTCTGGTTAGGTATTGAGAAGAAAAAGCTTGAAGTTAATTCCGATACCCATTTACACCCTTCAAAAAGAACTGAATTTAACCTGACTTCCTTTTTGCCATTGCTTCATTTAAACAAGACTGATCTCAGTTGTGTCACACAACACAGTGATGCAGTACAATGCTTCACCCTTTGAATTCCCATTTCTAGCAGGTATTCAGCCTCTGCTAATGGGAGATGACTCTCACACTGGCCTAGACTTAACTCTAATGCTGACATAAAGGACCTGATTCTCATTTACATCAAGGCAACTTTGCATTGCTGCCAGTGTGAACGAGAATGGGGCCCTAAGGAAAAACTAAGAGGGAGCCAAAAGTGGCTTGCAGGAATGATTTAATTTTATAGAGGCTATATTTTAGGCATAAGGAAAAAACCCATCAAATGCTTTGTATTCAGTTTTATTCCTGTGGCTTCTAAAGAGATTAAAAAAAAGTCTCCTTTGGGAATATTTCCAAGCGAGGAGTTCTGGAGATTCTCTGAATCCATTAAGTTAATTGCGTGAAGGCACTGTGTCACTCACACACAGCCACAGAGCTGCAACGCCAGCTGCCGAGCCGTTCGCACGGTAAGCTTTGCTCTGAACGTTGCATTTGTGGGAGGGAACGCACAGAGCTGAAGCGCAGCACGTAGAGCAGAAGCAGCCCAGAACAGATGAACGCAGTTCCCTTGGTGTCAGCAACACAACTCCACAGGAACAGGGAGCCCTCTGAAATCGCACTCTCTGTTGCCGAATGAGTGGACTGGAGGAGGAAAGAGCAGGATGTAGCCTGAATTCTTCCTGTACTAACTTCAGCAAACAACGTAGTCTCTCCACTGAGTATTTATACTGCCATAAAAGCTATGGCAGTCTCTTCTACATACCCAGCACCAAGGAAAGTATGTCGTCACGGGGAAAGCTTTAACCCTTCCTGGGATTTCACTGCTGAGGCTACTAGTATGTCAGAAAACCACACATGCAGTTACAGAAAAGCAACTTTAGGGAAAAAAGATAATTTCAGAAATTGGCAAATCACTTTTTCCAGTTATAGGAACACTTTAAATCAAGATCATGATGCATCTACACACTGTATAAGTCTGGGAAATTATTTGGACAAAAATACTTGGTGTAGACATTTTTCCCAGGTAATGCTACATTCTTTGCTGGTTTTACCTTTGCCCGTATGTTTGGAAGTGTGGCTTAACTGTGTGATAACACGTTGCTGCAAGATGTTCTGAAAATACAGAACACCACAGAAACAAAAGGAGCTTAAGGTAGGTTAGGACATAAACTTAAGATGATGGATTTCCTCCACTGAAAAATGGATCTTCAAAATCTCCTTTCTTTGAAAAGAACTTGACATTACTTCATCCATTGCATTTAACTGTGGCAAAAGGCATTAAATGCATGCAAAAAAATCTCAATGCTTGAATCCTACCTCAGGGAAACAGGCACACATAACAGAAACATAGGGCTGAAGGAACCAAAAGGGCTGCTTAACAGTTTTACAGGGTACTAGTATGCATTTTTACAAGCAGGCACAGAATGGAAACTGCCTGCTGGTAACTTGCACTTAATTTAAGAGTGGATCAAAGAAAGCTGAGACGCTGGCAAGTGGGACAAAAAATACTTGCTAAGAAAAATCGACCTACTACTCTTACACTTCATGTCAGTTTCCTTTTGGATGTCTTCACAAGCATCCTATACCCTTGCTGAGCACTCTGACCACTCACCCTGGGGACGAGCACAGAAATGGCTAATGATGATAAACTCAGTAACTGTTACGGGACAGGCTCCCTGGTGCTGTAGGAATTTCCCATCAACATACACTATTGTCACATCACAGCCAAGTACTGGTGTTGACGCCTCTACCCAGTTGTGTGTGGGGTGATGTCAAAGACAGACAACTGCAGCTGTCAGCGTAGCGGCTCTTTGCTGCCGTGCTTCAAAATCTGTTGTGTGTGTAAAAGCTGGTAAGTGTCAAGGGCCTAGCTGGTGGTTCAGATCTGATCAGATTTGAAACGTGTCAGGATGCTGCATGTGTACAGATGTCAGGGGAGCCTGGAGTGAACTGAAGAAAGCTGAATGGAGCTGATGACTAACCAGAAAAGCTGATTTTTTAATCAAGAAAGACAGCACATGCCAATGCAGCTAAAGAACATCAAGGAACTATGAAACCATCTGGATGACCTGAGGTAGGAAAACCACAAAACAGGTCTAGCGAAAAAGCAGGCTGCGTTTCAAATGTACATGATTAGATAAATATTATGTGATATATGAAGGCATAAAAAAGAACAGCAGGTTTCAAAAAGCAACAAGACTCTTAACCATTGACATACAACGCTACTTCCAAAGACCATATTCTTTTTTTGCAGTCAGCCCACAATTCACCTTCAGTTCTGACTGCAGCTGTCTGATTTGGTCTATTGCACCATCAGCTACAGCAGAAGTTGTACAGGCCACGACATCCTTGTATAGCCTGTCACGGGCATCAGTAAAGTACACAATGAAGACAATGGGCAGCACAAGTAAAGCTGTGGCCATTACGTTAGAAACTTTATTGTGGGCAACAATGAATTGATTGGAGAAAGAAAAAACAGTTGGAAAGAGACTACAGGGAAATCAGAAGGAAAAAAAAGTCAAACTTAGAATCCACTTTATTTGCAGACTGAGCAAGTATTATCTCAACATTAAAAAGAGAAAGGGAGTCTAGAAACTAAAAATCTCATTACTACAAGATCCCCTTTCCAAGACTGAATAGCACCATAATACTGTGTTCATTTCTTTTTCTATTTTCCCTCCTAGTTTCTAAGCTATTCGAAAGCTCTGTTGGCTTACAGAGGAAACTGCAGCTAGAACGTATAAAATTCCAGTGCCATTATCTGGGTGAACGCCTCAGGAACAGTGCTAGCCTTCAGGCTGTCTCACGGATCCTTCCCACTCCTGCTCAACGCCTCCTGAGAACTAAGAAAAATACGCTCCTTAATCTTCATTTAGCAATTTAACTACTGAAAGATCAGAACTTAAAATTCCACATCTATTTAACACTTGGTTAGTCGTCATTAAGCAACTTGGCACTCTCTACATTTCTGTTAATACCATCCTAGTTAATCAGCAACCGTTACCACTCACTGATTATGCTCAGCCAGCCTCCTGGAATACTTCCATACACTTGTGACCTAGTGAAACAGGCTAACTGCGCCAATAGTTCCCATTTATTCATCAGGTTCTGACCCAAAGCACTCAAACGATGACACAGTTGGAGCCTTGTAGACCGGCAATGGGATCTGAGATGGAAGGTAACAGAGGATGTTATACATTGGCAGAGTATAGGAGAGGGCTCTAAGGCCTGTTATCTGCACGGAAATACACATGGAAAAGAAAAATCCCATCAATCCTCCTTAGGTTACCAGCTGCATTGTCCTCTCTGGGGAGATTAAATATTTCAAATCTGATGTTCAAACCACTAAACGATAAGCTTCAACACAACATTATTCCTACAGGTACCTTTATCCCCTGAAGCATCTTCTCTCTCCAGAAGAAGTATTTGGCCAAATATTTCCTTAACCACAATCTCCTCCATTTTTTACCCAAAGACACATCTTGATAATTTCTCACCCTCCTTCAGCCCTTACAAAATCAAAGAATACATGATATCCTGTATACCTATATAACTACTTTCCAGGCTGAAGGGGCAAAAAGTAAGAATAAATCAAGCTTAAATTTAAGCCTAAAGAAGTTTAATTTTGCAAAGCAGTGAACAGATATTCTTAATTAAGCCCATGAGCATGTCACAATTTGGGTAAATACATAAAAGTGGTATTTTGTAGATGGGGAGCTTTTCTGCTTAAAAAATAGACTCCTTGTTCACGCCACCAGACAGTTCCCACTGAAATCAACACAAGTTAAATGTTCAGCAAATCTGTACAGTAAAGCCACCTATATATGCCACTTTAATGCCATCTCAGTAGGCTTTTTTTCAGGCACATATTATTGAAAAGTTTAAATATGCCCCAACTCACACTGCAAACAAGTACCACGTGTAACTTGTGCCTTGATTAGCGATGTCTGGAAACTTTGTTTATAAACTGCATTTTATCAGAAATGAATGGTTTAATAAAAGAACCAATTTCCTCAGAAAGGGCCAAATATTTCACAAAAACGTCACCAGGGAGGTTTCAGAGTGGTATTTCTGAACTACGTAAGTGGAAGAGACTCACGCTGGAGTAGCCAGCAAGCCAGAGGTCCAGGCACTGCTTTTGGATGTGGGATTCAAATCCCCGCCCTGCCTGATTCGGTGCCCATGGTCCCAGGGATTACTTTACTCCCCAGCTTACTGCCTATGCTGTACAGCAGTTAAGCTGACAGACTGTCCCTGTCTTGTGCTTTCCGAAGTTCTCAATTTTTCCTCAAAAGCATTTGCAGCTCTCCCTTCAGCTCCTGTACCAATGTTTAACGAGAGGCCTCCTGCCTGCAAAAACACCCCTAAAAACCACCTCTATAATACCACAGTACTCCCTTTTTGGCAGAGTGGAAGGACCTTACTAGTAGACTATGTTCATTCAAGGGAGGGGTAAGTTTAACCCTCTTGAGCCCTTACTCCTCTCAGTGTAGCTCTTCCTTGGTTGGCATTAGAAGGTGCAAGGCAGCAGAATGCCAGAACTGCTGCAGATCAGTGCTGAGGTGCTTGGACAGCATGGGGTGGCTCAGGGACTGGGATAGAAAGAGGTGCAATAGGTAGTGTTCGAGGCAGATCTGAAATGATGTATTTGGGTTATGGACAAGAAGCCGTTAAGCAATCTCACAAAGTCATCCTGGTGTGGAGGACATTCCCAGAGACGATACAGTGAATCACATAACACAATTTCAGAATGGGGAATTTATGAGGTTAATTATTTATCTACCTGCTGATTTAGTATCAGCTGTGTTCAAAACCAGTTTGAAAAGCCATCAACAGGTTTTAAAGCATTTTTCTATTTTGAGGTGCGGGGGTAAATTCTAATAATTTGATACATTCCCATTGAAGAGTCCAGCATCTGGTTTTTGTGATTGTGAATTACCAGATTCTCTGTGTGTAAATAGCATCTGTATCCTTGACAACCAGACTTCTCTTCATGACTGACTCATTCAATGAGGTCATGATTCATTGTCAGAGGCATCACAATTCATTACCTTCTTTCATAGGATTTTTCTTGCCATTTGGTTTGTGCCAAATCATAGTAATTGAGATTTCCTTACAGACAGGAACAAACTATTAACCAAAAATGAAAGCAAACACAGGGCCCAACCCAGCAAAAGTAATGCATAAATGAACCTCAGTTCCAGGCAGATCCCCACAGGCTTCGAAGCCCAGCAAGGCATAGTCCTACAGCACACACACTTGTCCATTGACATTGTTGGCTACTGGGGACCATGTGAGGAGCTGAGATAAGCAAGATAGACAGCGGATGCCTACACAGAATGACTATTAGCACTTCCACATCTTTTGGCCAGTCTTCAATAACAACAACCGAGTGTTTCTCCAAGGTGTAACAAATGCCATGCAAAAATAAACACCTCTGGCCTTTAGAGACTGCAGTTGGCTCACTTGGCAAAAAGAATTAAAGGGCATCTGCTTCCTCTTAGCCCACTCTTTGTTTTCCATTAAAATTGCTCATTCCAAGACATTCTTGACTGATGCAAAGCATCCTTCATACAGGTGCCCTCAGGGTGGGGAAAGGAAGATTTCTGTAAGCATAATTGTTTATGTAAGTTTTGGTTCCATACGCCAAGGACAGCAGAACAAAGCTCACAGCCTTCAGTCCAGTTGTGTACAGTGTGGCGTCTAGCACTATATAGTATGACACACGAGTAAGTAAGCATTTAGATGAATAAAAATAATAAAGCAGTCTTTTTTTGATGTTGCTTTAGATGGATATAAAATTGGTGTCACTAAAATGCAGAACTTGGTTACAAATATTTCTGTTGTTCTTATGCCTTTTCTGAAAGATCCCCATATGCGAGTCCTTCCAAATTTGTATATGCTCCTCAGCTGCAGGAAGGAAGTAGAGTTCAGCAGTAGTCAAACATCTGACCTTCTCTAACATAAGACAGTACCAAAAAAAGTTCAATAAAATGGATAGAGATGCAACTTAATGAAGACTATAAAGAGAAAAATGTGATTAGAATCCTCTTCAGGCAATACAAAATATTCAAGTGCTCCACAGGCCTGCAAAAAGTATGCTGGTCATCCTGTGTTTGCATGAATGTGAACAAAGCAACAAGGAAGTGTGTATATACACCATGTCCCCCCCCTGCACGCTGAACAGCAGCCAGCCCTGGGGGTCTAAGTTTATTTGACACAATGTTGTGTGTAAGAGATGACAAATCCTCAAGTCCCATGGACTTTGAGGCCAGATGGGATGAAATTGCTGCCTTTTCAGTCTGACATGAGGAATGCAGTCTGATTTGACTGAGGAATACTTGACTGGGCCAGCTTTACTTTGGAATTTAAATCTCTCCCTGCATTTCCTTCTTTCCTATGCTATCCTTCTTAATCCTCCAGTACAAACTTCACAATCTGTCTTTCTCTCCCTCTTACCCTGGAGGTTTCTTTCACCTCGTTTCTTATTCCAGTCTTACCATGCAATACAGGATGTGCCAAATATCTTGTGTCATACCATTTATATTAAATGCCATGGAACTGACTAACTTTGGTGATTTTAAGAGTATATTTTCAAACTTGGTCTAACAACATTTGTTGCTTTTTTGGGAGGACCACATACCAAAACAGACGTTCTTTTCAGAACTAGAATTTTGCTAATTTTCATAATGCAAATTCACAACTTTAATTGGTTTATGCTTTTTCTTTCTAGTTGTATGAAGAATTTTAAACAGTGCTGCCTGAGGGCCAGTTCTTTAACTGCTGAATATGGAAAGAGCTTTATTAAAACCAGGGGGCTTATGTGCACTAGATAAGACTCTGACCTCACTTTCAAAGCCAAGAATTTCAGCCCTGATTCAGTATTTAGGGGATAATTTTAGCAGTGTGAATAAGTCCAGTTCAGCTGAAGAAATTGCTTATGTGTCTGCACCCCTTGTTGAGTTAAATACCTCAGACCAGAAAGCCAGTGGATGATATTATGCATCTGAGACTTCATTGCCTATGCTGTAATAGAACTGACAGTGTGATACAATATACGGTAATGAACAACCAAGCCTAAGTTACACTTGTAAACATAAATTTGTTAATCGACAATGAAGAAAGGATTCAATTTATTTTTAAGGTACTTCCATTAAATGCTTACTTATGGGTGTTACATATGAGGTAGATGTCCCACACCTGAAGCAGATTAGTAAATACAGTCATTGGAGCCTAAACAGTGATTTGCCTGATTAGTTGTCAGTCATCACGACTCTGAGGTGACCTTAACCACTCTCCAAAACCACTCATGGGGATCACAGTTCAGCTGCCTAAATACAGACATATAGCAACACTGAAAGCACCCTAGGGTTATCCTGCCTGCTCATCAGCTGCCTTGCCAAAAGGATATCGTCTCCTGTAGGTCTGTGTTGTATCTGCCAGTCCCATACGGATATCCGAGAGTATCTATGGTGATTCAAAGTGTGTTTAGGCAATTGAACCAAGCCCTAGATCCTCAGTTATTACCTTCAATATATTTTTCTCATGTAAAAGTATGTGTCCTAACCTTGTGCTGAATCCAGTCTGACTGTCTCAGTGGATTAGATGAATTAACGTCAGTCTCTAATTCACAGAAAAATACTGTGGTATCTCCCAGGTAGGAGGTGCATTTTTCTAAAATTCATCTTTTAGAAAACATTTTCCCTGCTACTACATCTCTCCTTTTGTTTCAGGCCTTGCAATTGCTGTCATACATGATTCTCAGCATGAGCACAGAACTAAAATCTCTACCAGCACTTTGTTACAAGGCATAAAACCATGATGCTTTTAAGTCCCTGCATTGATCCTGCCCTACAAACTTCGATCATAAACTATTTAGTGATCAGTGTACTGACCAGTATACTGATCTAACTTTAATAGCTGTCTTCTGTGGACCACACCTGAATAGTTGGTAGTGAACACTTTATGTATGAAATTCAAGCAATACTGGCCAGCTTTGACAGGTCAGTTAACCCATGTAGTAGATCTTCTGCCTTTTGGGAAGTGCAGCTTTTGAAATCACTGTGTCAAGGGTGATAGATTTTCTACATTCATGCAGTATCTGGTGTTCATATTGAACACTCCTGCTGTTACTCTACGAATTGCTACAAGGGAAAAATTGGCTAGATTTAGGAAACACATTGTACCATGAGGGTAGTCAAACTCTGGAACTGGGGGCCTGGGAGGTTGTGGAATCTCAGTCTTTGGAGACTTGACACTCAACTGCACAAGGCACTGAGCAGCCTGATCTAAGTTGGTCCTGCTTTGAGTGGGGTTTGGATGGTCTCCAGAGGTCCCTTGCAACCTCTTCTATGGTTCTGTGTTTTTCTTTTTTTTTTTTTAAACCTCATTTACTAAAGCATTCTCAAAACATAAATTAAGTATATGTACCTTAACTGAATTTTAAAATAAATCACCAAAAACTATCTAATATTTACTGTGTTCTGATGCCACTAGTCTGCTGTAATGGAATCTACTGCTGTTTAGCCAACCAGTCTTATTCTACACCTGACAGATGCTCAATCAGCTTCAATTCTGAACTCTCTGCAGACTACATTTCAGTCTGGCCTTTCAAAATGACCACAGCACTATTGATGTTAATTTACCCGTATCTGTTCAAATCCATCCTGCTTTTATATTCTACTTGACAATAGTGAAAAATGTGTTATTAAACTGATACTATAGCTTCATTTTATTAAATTAATAGGTTTCTATTCAGCCTTTTTTTCCAGGGCAAATCTTGGAAAAATGAGTGGCAGTGTGACTGGGTTAAGTGTACGCAAAGGCTAAATACAAAGTGTGCAAGGTCTTAAATTTTGGCTAATGTATTTCTAGCTAGGGTCTGCCCAACCCTCTTTGTGAATTTCACTCCATTAAATGACGTTGAATAAAGAGTTTCAAACTTGTCCAGTATAAAAAAAAAGTTTTTGTATTCTTTGGCTAGGAAGAGCTAAGAACTGGGACAGCAACAGGAACTCAGGAGCGAGGTGCAGTGACATAGGTGACAGGTACAGAATGTAAGAAGGTGAAGCACTTCTCTAACACCCTGCCAAATGCCTAAGCAGCATCCATCTTTGACTTTTCTAGCACTCAAAATGCACAAAGCCAAAGTCATATTTGCTTCCCCTGCTTGGGTGTCCTCATAAACCATATGTGTTAGTTTCCCCCCTACTTAAGGGACTTCATCTTTCTGTCACAGCAGAGTCCTTGTATTCTCTGGTGCAAAGGATGCCACCCATCCAACCTCCTCTAAAACATACCTTCAGGTCAGACACATCTCTGTAGCACTGCTCAGAACGGGTGTGATCAGACAGCTGCACGTTCCAGAAACATGGGAGCTGGTAGACAAGGAAGGGATTTTGTTTGATGACTGCATTGAAGATATCCTAGCAGACAAAAAACCAGAGAAACAGTTTGGTACATTGTTTCTACAGTGAGGTGAACTCAACCCCTCCCTGAGCTGACTGTCCTTCTCCCCCTCACAGGGAGAAATGTGAATGGTTATGTGAGCTGAGCTCTGCAAACCTTGCTTCGTAATTCTGTTTCCATAGAGGGTGCTATTAATCTAAGGGGTGACGTGTAGATATGAACAAGAGGAACAGGCTCTCTCCACACACAGAGCTGATGGACTCCAGCAAAGTTTTCAAAACATGTATCTTGCACCGCTGGCAAGAGATGTGGTTCCTCTTCCAGTCACCAGGGACAGGCAGTAAATGACAAACTTTGTGCTGTTAGTAAGTACTGCATAATAAAGGGGATGAAAGTGATCCTGGCAGTTGTGCTGCTTCAAGGTGAATTACTATGTGGGATTTTAGCTAGCACTTTATTGTTGCAACAAGTTTTCCAGGTATTTCAGTGAAAGGGCATGCAGGACAGATCTGCAGAACAGCCTACACCATGAGGGACAGAATGCGTTCTGCCTCTATGCAGCCATCCAGTTGGAGAAGTAAGTTACAAGGACAGTCTTGTGGTTAAGGTATTAGGGTAAGGCATAAGCAGCCTTGGTCCACTCTGCAAAATTCTGCCCCATGCAGGTATTAGGCAGAAACTCAGGACCTGACTGAAAACACAGTGAAGTTGCAACAATCATTTTAATGAACTTCAGTAGCTTTTGGATCAACCTGCAAGGATACTGTACACAAGTGCACATCTCTATGTGCACAATAAGCAGCATGCTTCCTCAGTGGTGACTGGTCATAAGCCAGATGCAGCTCAGAAGCAGCAGAAATAGAAATATCTAAACATGATGCTGTATTGAGTTAATACACTCAACCTGCTGAGCAAGACTTGTTGGTTCAGGTCCCATACTACATTAACAGGGTTTCTGGATTTAAAAATGAGAGCTGACAGGAAGCACAAACAGAGTAAATATGCATTTCTGTGTATAGGCACACTATTTCTTCTCCTGGCCTCAGTTTCCCCTCTGTGGCGGGGAGACAGCAGCGCTTTTGTCTTCACAGGGGCGTTGTGGCAAGGAGTACATTAAAAGACTGCTGGGACTCATCTGCCAGAAACAGTAAAGAAGTATCTGGAGAATCTTAAAACTTAAGTCTGCTTAGACAATAACCAGACATAGTATATTTGGACTCCTAGTGTCCGGGAAGTTTTATGTTAAAGAAAGGAGGACAGAAAATCAAAGCTTGAAAACCCCATTTGTCTATCTTATGAATCATCTGTGCAGAGAAGGTAAAAATGTCAGTGTAGTACAAGAAACCTCATGAGTAAATCTCCATTCCTTTCTTCCATGTTTTCTCCAGAAGGATTCAACAAATTGTGACTACAGGCACAATATCTTTCCCTCATGTTTTCCCACATCTCATCCCCTTTCCCTTTCTTACCTTCCTCAATCAATGGAGTAGTGGTTGTACCACTCATCTGCAATGTCCTACTCACCTGGTCAGCCAGTGAAGTGGACAGCATGCTCATTAACTCCCGCTCTGCCGTGAGTCTCCACATCTGCTCCCATTTCATCTTCCGTAACTTATCAAGAAGCAGCAAGATAACCCCTGAAGGAAAACACAGTGCAGAGAACAAGAGAAGCCATGATGTCACATGCTAGTCGAGGCCCATCCTGTCTATGTGGTGAGTCAACAGTTAAAACAAGGACATGCACTGAGATATATCAGTGGAAACTATAGTCCTTACCCTGTGCTAACACAGGAAGTTGACTAAAAAAAGCTTCAGGTTTCAAGGTGCCACTAAGAGACAGTTTCCCCTGAGGCTGCAGAGGAAAAATGGAGAGATGGCATACAGATGAATGCTAGGTTATACAGGCTTGCAAGAAGGCTAAAGTAGCTGAAGAGGGGTGAAACTGGGAAGAAAAGAAGCAAGAGAAGGATGTTGGATTTCTAGTAGCCTCCTTAACTGACAAAGCTTGATTTCATTATGACATGATTAGCATTGGGATTATTCCTTACAAAATGAACCAATATAGGTGATTCATATGATGGAGGTTAACTCCATCCAAAGGTCATTATCATTCCAAAGAGAATTAGACAATATCCTGTAAGAAAGAAAGAAGGAAACTCTTAATACTCAGAAGTGACCGTCCCCACTCCTTATTCTGAAAAGCTACAGGCTCCAAGAGGATATTCTGTCAAGTCACTGTCTACTCAGGAAAGGGCAGAGACAATCCTGATTTATCTAGTATGACTCCATTTCTGCCATCTTCACACTGAACAGAGATCTGCTACTTCCAAAATCCCACTGTTTAAATTCATTTCTATCTGGCCTGAAATCAAGATTATGCTGAGACAAAGAGAATTTTGTCACTCATATAAAACATTTTACTCAATGTGTGTGGGGTGAAAACTGGCTCTTAACACTTACTGCATAGGACACAATGCATATACTCTGTAAGATGAACTTGCAGCCCTTCCTCCACCTAGTAAGAAGTTAATCACCTGACACATGCGATTGCAATCCCTGAAACTTTTTTGAGTAACAGATTATCAACTGTGGTTACAACCTAGCCTTTGAGAGTGCCTGCCATTAAGGCAGCAAGTATTCATAAAGCAGGATCCTCAGATGAGAAAGTTACACTTGAGGGGGGAAAGGAGATATCTCAACATGAATTGTTATTCCTCAGTTGCTTTTTGTCTGGACAAAATCCCTAGTGTAGAAGAAGAGAAAACAGCAGAAGCAATGAAACTGGATTGAAGCGTCAGCAAAACCTTCCCTACAGTGCCTCAGAAAATTTTACTTGAAAAATTTAATTTGGAAAGTCTTAGATAAGAGCACTGTCATGGGGAATGAATGCAAACTGAAGGACCATAAAGGAATAGTACTGATAAACAGCAGCCTAGCAGGGTGACAGGAAGTGCCTAGTAAGAGCAATGCTAGGTTCTGTGTTGTTTCACGTCTTCATTAGTGGAAGGGGGAAGGGAACAGAATAGTAATGACATCTGCAAGTGACACTACAAGGGGTCTTACAAAAAAAAAAAATCATGGCAGCTGTAGAGAAACATAACAGTTACACAGAAGAATATGAAATGGCAAAAAGCAGGCACCAGGAAAAGCTGCCTGAGGGAGTCTAGGTTGATAAAACTAAAAGTAATGAGAATAAGAAAGGAAATGCAGTCTGAATACTTAAGAAAAATTCTCCTAAACCGTTTGTGGTGAAATAACCTAAAAATGGCAGATAAAATGTTTTATTTCATCAGTCTTTAAAAATCAGACTACACAAAGATTAGCAAATATACCTGGAACAATACTGCAATGGTTGGGATAGAACAAAGGAGGTTCCAGGTCATTCCTATCTTCAGTTTCTATGACATGGCAAATCTCTTCCTAGTAAAACTTAGCACTGCCATGAATAAAAAAGAAAACCGATTCTGGCAGTGAATTTTGTGGCCCATTTTAGTTCTGTTTTCCATTTCAGTCCATCTGGTTCCCAAGGATGCTGGAACCTGTACTGGAGGGATCCCCTTTGATCTTCAGTCAACCTTTCTGCTTCCAGCTGTTGCATTGGAAAGGGACGTATTGTCACAACATGCTACAAAGTATTTCTGCCCGTGTGTTTGTCTTCTCTCAGCATAACCAAAGACTATTTGGAGTGTGTAGTGTGTGTGCATTAGCTTTGAAGAGAGCCATTGTGCCCTGTCTGAAATTCTAGATCAATGTGAAGCAGATTCCTTGCACTGCAGCGATAAACCGGGGTGAGATAAGTTCCTCTCTGGCAGTGGATTATTTCCAGCTAGCAAGAAGTGTCAGCTTTGTTTCAATAGTGAAATACAACTGAGGAGATTCTTTATTAAGAAAGGCTAATCGTTAAGATTCAGTTAACTCTAATGTAATAGTATTCATAATTTATAGACAATAAAACATTTTTTCTTATTTTCTTTAAGCCTCCAGTCTGAGGAGGAAAAGGGGAAATGCTTTAATATGTGCAGTATCTTCCAATTTTTTTTGTCTTCCACTCTTATGCTAGCAGCAAATTATGGCATCGCAGCTAAAGAGATTATGCTGTCATGAGGGGCTATCACAGTAGCAGCTGAGAGTAGAAGAGGCAGATAGGATGGAAAAACTGGAATATATGTGAGAAATGATGTATTAAATTATGATGCAATCATGGCTATTGAAAATATTCACAAGCTTTTAATGTTCCATCGTCAAGACTACTTTCAATGTGATTTCTGTTTTAATTTACCTACAGGCTTGGGTTTAACACCTTTCTACAGCCTCTGTTCAGGGCTTCTTGCACTGTGGAATACTACTACTGCTGTAAAAATAACTACTGGAGAATATTTATAGCAAGTTTAAATATTTACTCATTAGTATTAGTGAGAATAAGGGATTTCGACTAAGAGGAAAATTTAATACTATTCACCTAATTACTGTTATTTAGTGCAAAAGCAAAGCAAAAGCATGTGTCGGGAACTTATAAATAGTTCACACAGAGGCAAAATTACCTTTTCTTCAGAACAGAGCACTTCAGTTTTACTTCTATACTGTTCTGTTACCAAAAGCAAACATAACAAATGAACTAACTCCAACCTGTGCAATTAGTTTGCAGCAAAGTGTCTGAAAAAAGGAAAGGGAAATATCTGCCTCAGGAGCCCCTTCTCTCAAAGTCAAATTGACTGAAATCTCAGACTAAATTCAAGATGACATACAGCTGAACATAAGGGGAAAAATGGACTTACTCTCAGCTGCTGTGCTGGGGGAGGAAGAGACTGGAGGAAAAAAAAAAAATCAAAGGAATATTTTATGAACATCTGGCCCCAGGCAGTGGGACTTCTCATCTTTTGATGAGTGCAGCATTTCCTGCCGTAACCTACCTGAGAAAAACAAAGGCAAAGCTTGGCAGCAAATAAACAAAAAGAGAAAAGTGGCAACCCAAATGTCTCATGAGTATTAAACAAAATATGATCAGCCACAGAACACAAATTATGATCAGCCACAGAACACCTTATTTTACTTATCCTGAGGAAATAGTTCAGGCATATACAGACACACAAATATCTGAAAGAGCTCTTGGAAAAATAATGCTTTATTACTAAACGTGTGGAACACATCCTAGTCTCATTTTTACTTGAATGGCATTTTCTTCCCCTGCTTGATGAAACTTTGCTTGAACTACCAAAATCTGTCAGATTCTGAATTGCTCAAACAAACAAACAAACAAGAAAGCAAACAAACAAACAGAGGAGTTTCTCAAAAATGTAATTTCAAAACACACACAAAAAACCCCAGCCCCAAAAGCAAAACAAACAAAAAAAATGATTTGGTGAATAAATTGGAGAAAACAGGGCAAAAAATCTGAATTAACATATCCAGACTAAAACGTTTTGGCTGGAAAATACTGCAAGTTTTTTTTGGCACATTTTAAAACCCAACTTATTCTAAAATAATATTTTTCACGTCAAAATTGATACAAATTAAAAATCTTATTGAAAATGGTTACAAGAGCTGAAAAGGAAAATAAATGTTTCATTCTGGGTCTAACAAAACTCTGGGGGTCACCTGAATTTTTTGTCCTTTTCCCATTTTTTATTCAATCTGAATCAAATATTTTGTCTTTCCAATGTTTTGACTAAGCAATGGTTTCAGTAGATGCTTCAAGCCATCTCAGCAAAACAGTCTGGGTTTTTTTTTTTTTTTTTGTTAATGTGCTCCAGAACAAAATATTTCATTTCATTTTTCTGAATAGTAACTTGAAAGTTTGCAGAAACATCAGCAACTTCCCCTGGAATGCTACCAAGCATCCCCACCTCTTGCTTCAGGAACACAGAATATGGCTTTCCCTGAAAATCAGAGAGGTATATATAGTAGAGCTGGAAGTAATAAACAACATTTTAAGATAGAACAGAATCACTTACAGAAGTTATAGTGAAACTGGACAAGCTTTCAAACTCAATCAATTTATTACAATGGCTCTTTTAAGGTGGCTGAAAAAGTACTCAGTGCTGTGGGGGGAAAAAAGTGTAGCTCCTAAGAGATCATTTTCTGAAAGCACTACCTTGCCTGTTTCGTTCAGGTGGAAGAGGATGCTTTTGTGAGCTGTTGAGGCAATGCCGTATTATGTGAGCAGCATCTCAGAGCCTATCCTTTTCAGGTTTTTAAAAATGCTTCTCGAAACTAAGCCTATTAACAGTGACCCATCTAGACAGATAGCAAGTAGATGCCATTACAATATCCGAGAAAGACAGGCAAGACACACTTCAAAATATCTTGTAAAGCACGAGTGCGTCTTAAAAAAATTACTGATTTTACAATACCTAACCAGCATTCCAAAGACCATACACCAAACCGCTGAGTCTTAGATACTGTAAGAAATAATGTTAAATAGGGCTGACATTATGGAGATTTGCTGCAATAAATAACTGACCCAGAGATTTAAGGCAGTACAAACAATAGTAAGCTACCATGTTTTGTGAAATAGATTTGGCACCAAAAAGTTGAGTTCAGTTTTAGGCACTATGGAAGGGGCTTGTAGCTCTGCTATCCCAGGAGAAGCACCATGATAGCGTTGACTGCTTAGTACTCTAGCAAATACTTATGCATGTTCTTTTAATTCCAATTTATTGTACCTGAAATCAACAGAAGTGGTTACAGTGTGTAATGCTAGGAATGTGACTATGCCTTTGCTGGATCAGGGTCCAAATGACCAGTTTTGCTAAGGACTTCATTTGGAATCCACTGGGCCACACCTCCACAAGACTGACTGTGGCCTCTGCTCTCCACCCATAATATCAAGAGCAAATAGAGAACTACAAGTATATGGCTCTTAAGATTAAAAAATGGAATTAAAGCTGCAATTCCACAATAAGCCACTGCACACATTTTTAAACCTTCATTTTAAGTCTTTGTGTGGATGAAAAGCACTGCATTTATTTCACTGGATTTACAGACTATCTATCTAACTGCTGCTCACAATTTGACTAGCCTTATCATTAGTAGAATCATAGAATCATTTAGGTTGGAAAAGACCTTTAAGAACATCCAGTCCAACCATTAATCTAACACTACCAAGTCCACCACTAAACCCATTAAAGGTAGAGTTGTTTCCTGGCTTGGTGGCTGGATTATTTTTTAATGAAAGTAAAACTAGGAATCATTAAGGTTGGAAAGGATCACTAAGATCATCAGTCCAACCATCAACCATCAACCCAACACTACCATGCCCACTAAACCTTGTCCCAAAGGCATTAAGTACCTCAGCCTTTTCCTCATCCTTGGTGGCAATGTTCCCCCTTGCATCCAGCAAAGGATGGAGATTCTCCTTGGCTCTCTTTTTGTTGTTAATGCATTTGTAGAAACATTGTTTATTATCTCTTACAACAGTGGCCAGATTGAGTTCTAGCTGGGCTTTTGCCTTTCTAATTTCCTCTCTGCATGACCTGATGAGATCCCCATACTCTTCTTGAGTTGCCTGCCCCTTCTTCCAAAGTTGGTAAACTCTCCTTTTTTCCCTGAGTCCAGGCAAGAGCTCCCTCTTCAGCCAGGCCAGTGTCTTCCCTGCCGGTTTGTCTTACGACACATGGGGACAGCCTGCTCCTGTGCCTTTAAGACTTTCTTCCTGAAGAAGGCCCAGCCTTTCTGCACCCCTTTGCCCTTCAGGACTGTCTCCCAAGGGACTTTCCCAACCAGTGTCCTGAACAGGCCAAAGTCTGCCCTCCGGAAGTCCATGGTAGTGATTTTGCTGACATGTTGAACATGTCGCCAAGAACTGGTCATAATAAAACCATAGCTTATGTCTATAGCTTTTAACACAGTATGACCAAAGGACTATCATTCTAACACATTTTTAGAGTATCCTGATACATTATTTAACTATGAACTTAAACTTTTTCTCCAAAAAAGCCTTTCACAATGTAAAAAATAACCTAACAAAAACTTGCAGAGATGCTCAATGTGTTAACTGAGAATAAACGATGACTCCACATTTGAACTTTTCTCTGAGAAAACTGAACATGGCTGAGAAGCTGTTTTGAAATGGAAAGTGGGTGTCCCTCCGGGCACGCTGACAGAATGCAATAGCCCTGGTTTTCTCTGCACATGTATTGAAAGCGAAGCTGTGATAGAGTGCATTTTGAAATGTAGTGTAGTCACTCTGTTGGGAGCCTGGTTCGTCTTGAAGCACTAGAAACATTTTGTTTACACTTCCTGATGACCATTTAATGAAATGGAACACTTTTCTTTGTTCTCCTCTTCCAAAATATGTTGTTTCTCCTTAGGCAGAATTAAGATGAAGGGTATACTCGAGCATGATTCTAACTTCTTATAGAGCTACTGACTGTAGCTCAGAATTTCCTAGTTTTCTAATTGTTTCTTTATTGTTTAGATGCTATTCTTCCTGAGCACTTGAAAAAAGATACATATGCTTTGTATCTTCTCTTTAATGACTTCAATTTCTGGGGGAATTTCTCCAACTTTCTTAAAGCCCCAAAGGCTGCTACGGAAAAACTTCCTTGATTCAGTAATCTAAAAGGTCTACAGAAGAGGAGTCATGAGCCATAAGACTTTTAGGAAATTTATGGAGGAAAACCTCTGCTACTTAAAGATCACCCTGCTAAGTAATACTCTCCCCTCCTATCTTCCAGAGTCTTGTGAAGAGATGTAACAATTCTGCAGGTCTCTCAGAGGTCAGCAAAGAAAAACCGTCTCTAGACCTGGAGGAATTGGCCTTCTCTTACATAGATACAAAGCAGTGCAAAGTCATACACTTTCCTCCCCAAATTGCTGATCAAGTTTTCCTAAATCCTACAATGGAAAACAGCGTGGCTGGGAAAAAGACAAATATTAGCAAAATCAGAAAGGGAAGCTAGAGTTTTTCCCAACTGCTGTACTTGCTTTGGGCATCAAGGAAGACAGTAAGGATAGTAACCTTTCTCGAATCCTTGTGTTTCCTGAACGCTGTGCAAAGAGTTGTAGGAGACTAAAACCATCTGTGAAGAAGCTCCTTACATGGGTTTTAAAAAGCTCCTCAGTTTTCTTATGGCCTTTGCAGTCCGTAACCCTTGTGAGCATATAGGGTACAGAGATTAGTTGGTGAACTAGGGAGATGGCTTCCAAGAAGGGGAACAAAAACACATAAGAGGCAAGCCTTTAAATTGTCTTGAAATTTAAAAGATTGGGAAAGTTTTTGCTCAGAAAAAATCCAGAAGTTGTAAACCTCAGATAACACATCTCACTTCAGAGCAGCAAAGGGAGAGAGGAGGGAGGTTTCAGCTCCTATCTGCTGTAGCACAACGGCAATGACCAATCTAAATGGAGCAGAGGAGAGCTGTCTCAAAGATGTGGCTCACATCACTGCCATGCACAGTATCACCCAACAGCTACTCAGTGTGTATCTCTGTACATGTCTGCAAGTCATGACGGAGGTGCCAAAAGTTGACACTAACAAAAAGACTGTCAAGTACACATCTTATTGTAAAGCACTTTGAAATGTGACACTTAAAAAGACAAGTGACATGGGGGAAATGTGGAAAATTTCTGTAAAGTTTTACAGAACTTTTCCTCTCTTCAATACTAAAAATGCAGTCAGTTCTTACATGGCAGGTTATCTGTGATTTCATTTGCCTGGGTGCTTAGGTGGCTTCGGTTGAAAGGAAAACAAAGTCCTGGTTAAATACATATTTATGTGATAAAGTCTGAAAGGATAATTTTTAGCTCTTGCATAACAGAGGCCACAGGATTTTTCAAAATCAATTTGTGGTTTAACTAGAGCATAACTTCTAGAAAAAACATTCAGTCTTGGTTTAAAAATTTACACTAATGGACAATCTATCGCAAACTTTGATAAGTTACTCCAGTGCATAATTTTCCTGATGAAGGATACTTCCCTTACTTCTAATTTGAACATGTCTTTGAACTTGCAGTCATTTGATCTTGCTGAACCTTTGCTAAATTGGCAAGCCCTCTATTAAGAAATGTTATCTTCTCCTGCAGATACTAATAAGCTATGATCAAACTATCCATTGACTCGCTCCCAGATAAACTCCTGGAGCCATTTTTCCCAACTTTATGGGAAATTTTCCTGTATTTTCTTTGAACTTTTTAGTTTCTAAGTACTCATCTTTGACCTGTGGAGATTAGACCTGGGCAAATAGTTAAATCTACATTTTAAAATGTATCCACTCCAAGAAATGATCCCTAACACCAAGATCAAGGACTACAGAGTGGTTGTGCACACACTGTTCAGGTTCTAGCTTTTTATTGAGCAGGCTGGCCACATTCATACTACATAGTACTTGTCTCTGAGGGCCTAGTTTGTGTTCCTTCGTTTTTAGACATAACAATTATTTTGTTTGCATTTCTCAGTGTCTGACATTATGAAAGAGTCACGTTACAGTTTTCTAGATTGGAGAGTTTTTAGCATGGAACTGAGGGTCTATGTTGTGTGCACTGGAGAATGTCATCAGGGCATGCGGGAATATTAGAGTGTGAAGTCTTCTGATGCAGTGTTGAAGGACTGGAAAGAGGTGCCAAACAGGGTGTAGTCCTATCCATACTACCTTCCAGAAATATTTCCTGGAGTGAACTATCAACAAATTACACTCAATATTTTTTTTCTTGACAAAAGGGAGGTTGCTCCCTGAGAAAGACAGGGTAGCAACTAATTTCTGTGCCCTGTGGACGATCAGGGAGCCAAGAGTGAAGAATGAACTAGGGAGCTAAGTTATCTGACAGTGTAGACTTCCAACATGTCAGGATTAAAGAGCCTAAACCCAATAGAAAAGAAATATATCTCCTGTACTCACACTTAAAATGTCCCTGTTTATACATCCAATGTTCACGCAAAGTATTTTGACAATTGTATTAAACCTGGACCTTAAGTTCCTGTGATTATCCATCCTGGACTAATTCTCATGCATCTCCATTCTTTCAGAGTGTACAGTTTTACATGCCAGTGCCCCAAAACACGGAAGTGTGAGTGAGTGCCACAAATCTACATCAAGCCAGAGTAACTGGACTTTGGGTGAGCTGTCCTGAACAAGAATCACAGAATAGTACAGACTGTACGGGGTTACTGTGCGGGAGGTCCAGTCACTGAACCTCCCTGGGCAGGCATGTTTGGGAAAAGGGATTACACAAAGCTTGTTTCCATGGATAAAAACTGAGGAGGTTTGCTGGAATTTGCTGCATATTTGTCACGATGAAAGCAAGTCTTCCAAAACTAATCTATCTTGGACTCTCCACCAAAGAATCACCCACCTTTAAAAGAAAAAAATCTGTTTCTTGATCCTCAGCTCCTCTAAATCAGCTTAGGTCTATTTAACTAAGGAGTCAAGCATTTGTATCAGATCTGGACCTTATCCGTGATGCTTATCTATGTTTTTTTCTTCCTCAGAAAGCAGCAAAAAGTGGAAGGTAACAGGGAACATTCCTTTAAATTACGTGGGTTGGGTTTTTTTTGGTTTTGTTTTGATCCTCTCAAAAGCATCATATTTAATAGGGGTTGTAATGTCAACAATTTTACAAGGTTTCCACCTTGGCCTATGTGAAGAGGAAAAATGCACCCTGCACAGGTAATAATTATCTTGTCTGGCTTCTAATATTAACAGTAGTCCACAAGGCTAATTGTAGGGATGGGGACAATGAATAAGAACCGGTCACAGCTTTTCTTGGTCTGGTGTTCAGTCAATGCCCTAGCAACAGTGGAAGAAATGTGGCTCGTGGGCTGAACAGCCTCTCAGGTATTTCTTTATAGTTGGATGACAAAGAGGTTTGGGATTTTGCATTCAGAAGCAACCAGACAACTTTTTTTTTTCCCCTTTTAATGGACAGTTTATTGACTGGACGAGATTCAGAAGGAATAGAACATTCTAAGAAATGGATTAGGGGAAGGAAAACAGCAGCACAGAATGAACAGGCCTAAAAATTAGCCATAGAATTTTTAAAAAAAAGGAAACAATGTACTTTAATGCAATGATTTCACCCAAAGGTCAGCTGCAGGTCAATCCTTCCTCCACGACCATTTCTCTTCTAGTAACAGAGGGAAAGGATTAGGTTCACAACAGAAATACAGGGACACATTTGCATTAGGAGAAAATGTGTGTGGAGCTGTTTAGCAAGCTCATAGCCCAACTGAGGTTTAGTTTAGATAGGTGCAATATACGGTGCCCGGAAAGTAAATTGGACTGCCAAGCTCAAAGGGTTGTATTCAGCAATAAAACATGCAGATGGTGCCCAGTTACAAATGGTGTTCCACAAGAGTTGATACTAGGGCTGATACTGTTTAACATCCTGATTAATGAGCTGGAGATGAGATAGAATGCACCCTCAGCAACGTCACACATGACACTAAATTGGGGGCTGTGGCCAGTACCCTGGGGATAGGGCTGCTATTCAGCAGGTCAAGGTCAAGGGAAGTGATTACCACTCTACTCAGCACTTGTAAGACCACATCTGAAGTACTGTTTTGCATTCCTCAGTCAAATAAAGACACTGACATGCTGGAGTAAGTCCAGCAGAGAGCAACCAAAATGGTCAGAGGCCTGGAGAACACGTATGTGGAGAAGCTGAGAGAACTGGGCTTGTTCAGCCTGGAGAAGAGAACGCTAAAGGGATCTCTTATTGCTGTCTACAACTACTTAATGGAGCCAAACTCTTCTAAGAGATGCATAGAGACAGAATGAGAGGTAACTGACACAAATTGCAGCAAAGGAAATTCTAATTACATATTAGGAATTTTTACTTTTATTCTTTACTTTTCTCACCAAGACGGCAGCCAAATACAGGAACATGCTGCCTTGAGTGGTATCCTTGGAGATACTAAAAACTCAGTTGGAAAAGGCCCTGAGCAACCTGTGTTGGCTATCAGTGGGAAGAGGACCAGAAGACCTCTGGAGATCCTTTCTGACCTAAATTGCCTATAATTCTATAATCCTATTTGGGAAAGCTTCTCTTCTCACCATCTCTGCTAAGGCCTTGAGAACAACCGTGTAGAAACTATACGTATATATAGGGTATTGCAGAGCTCCTGTCCTCCCCTGAGCTCAGTTCAACAAAGACCAGTGGAGGATGGAGGGTTGAGGAGCTACAGCAGGAACAATTAAAGTCAGGATGTAGCTGAACATAGAGACAGAAGACAGACAGACAATGGGGAAAGGAAAGAATTGAGCTGCTGCTTCTGAGATCTCAGTGTCCACTCAATTTTGCAGATTCTTCCTTCTCAAAAGTCTCAGTATTTTTTTTAAGGGAAAGGTTTGTCTTAAACCTAGTTTGCCCTAACACTAAAATGATTAAAGCATAGTGATTTCTGTAGTCAATAGCACCTAAAAGGGTGATCTGACTATGACCAAATTCAACTGGTTTTTGTTGGCACTTTCTTAGAGGTGACAGCTTTGACACAAGGGTGTAGGAAGACATCTTACTCTGCTACTTTCTGTGACAGGCACCAGGCTACCTGTTAAGAGTCCAAAGATGGAGTCCAACTGTGATGCCTCTTTCTTTGCTTTGGGACTATAGCTAAAACTCTGGTTTTGTATCTACAAAAAAGAACTGTCTTTACACAATCAGTTTTATGAGCACAATGAGAAACTGGAAAGTGAACATGCTCTTCAGAAGAAAAAGTACTGGTTTTACTATTACTATGCATTTGTCTGGGGTTCTCCTGTCATATAATAGCAGTTTCTGTTCTCAGTTTAGGCACCTGGATGCCTCTACTAAGCTTTTATGTGTAAGTCTTTCATCTAAATTTAACCTGCTAATGATGGTCCCTCCACAATAAAGAGAGGACATTTCAGAGTGCTGGACAACATAATTACTCATCAAGCTATGTATGTTCACATAAAGAACTGTCTTGATCAAGCACTTCAGAATGATTCTTTAAATCATTAGATTGGGATACTACATATATATGTCCTATTCATGTACATTACATGAAGAACTTTACATTATGAACTCGGGTCAGACCAGCAAAAACCCCCAAACTAGGACAATTTAATCAACTAAAAAGAAAAGACAGTTATTGCAGGGCTCTATAGATTCAATTGCTAAGGAGCAGAGGATGTACCTCAGAGAATGCAATGAACAGTAGACTAATTCAGCCGCAGCAATGCCATTACTACATGGATAGGCCTCTCAAACTAGAGGCACCATCTTCAAAATCAAATACATATTGACCCTCATTTCAGAAATGTCAAGCATGCTGTAAACAAGTTCTCAGTACATCACCTGCTTTAGAAACTGCATGAGAAAGACTGGAAAGGAAGCTATTCTTTGAGGGTAGTCAGCTTTAAGATAGCTTATTTTTAAGTGCAAGCTACAGATTATAGGCCAACAAAGATAGGGATGTGGTCATCAAAAGCAGAATTATCATTTTAGCTTCCCATCACTGACACAAACAGACTGACATTTCCTGTTGAGCCTAAAAGCAACAATGTGTTGGCACTTCCTAAACTACTACCTGTACAATGTCCATGATACCTGTACTTCAGATGCATCTTTGTGCGTTACAAAGCACATATATATCAGTATGCTTTGCACTCGTAACAATACTTGCTGAATGAGCTCACAGTATCTTAAAGAAGAAATAATCTAATCCAAAAAACTGGTACAGTGTGAATCTGAGTAGGTGAAGAAAGTGCTACTTTTTGCCTTGACATTGGTGTTGGACTTAATTTCTTTTTTTAATCATTTAAATATATTTTTCTTCTGTTTGCAAAGGCTCCTGTACTTACAACCAAACCTAATGATAGCAATTCCTGTACCAAATGTGATTAGTGTTTTATGTAATGGGAGGTAGGAATATTGCAGTGGCTTTTAGAGAGGGCATGGCTAAACTGCGTCAGGCCCTGATGGTGGGTATTTAAAGGTTCTATAAACCATGAGTTTTCTGACTTCTTCATTGACTGACACAATTCGGAGAAATCTCCTCTCTCAAGCAACCACTATACTCCTTTCTTTACACCATGGAGAAAAGCACTATTTTTAGTCAGAATCTACAAAATACAGTTTGTAAATTAGTGCTATATTCAGATGGCTGTCATGGAATTCTGACTCTTCCAGGGAGAAAAAAAGGCATTTTGGTAACAGATCTATCCAGAATTAGGCAACAATAGCCATTTAAAGCATTAATTGTAAGGATTTCTGAAAACCAGAAATGTCTGACTAAATTAGAAGTGCTCAGCACTTCTTAACATCACAGCCATTATCATAATGTCATGAGCACAAGCACGAGGAGCTCAGACGAAAGCAGTTACCATGTTTCCGGAGCAGGACCACAGGCAGTTCCATGACCACCACCACCCCATTTTGCACTGCTTTACTAGTCATTTGCTTTCTGCACTGAAGATGCACATACTACAGTACAAAGAAGCACAAGATGTGATCCAGCCTAGTTTCATATAAACAGTCTGCCCTACGCTTGCTTTTGTTATTCACAATTGTTAAATATTATGCAAAAATGACATAGCACATGCTTCCCACTTCCAATTAATCTTCCATAGGTCCTTTTTTCCAGGGAAACAATAAAGAGGTTCATTCTAGCATTCTTCCAGTCATTACAAACATGGGAGTAATAATGCATGGTGCACATGTAGCCTGGTAATTGTTAGGTGCTAGCCATTCCCTTCTGTTCTCAATCCACAAATCTGGTAATGTGACATCTCTCAGTGTGGGAGTATGAATCCTCAGCTCAAGCTGTTGAGACACCTCCTTACAGTATCTAAGTAGTTGCACTGAGGTAGTGTATTTCAGATGAGCCTCAAATCCTCAGGATGGGCTTCTGTAGTCTGGAAGTCTGAAATCCCCTGGCCAAAGTTTTTACAAATGCCCCCCTGGCACCCAAATTACAGGCACAGATCCATCCTAAAGCTCCGTTTGAAAGGCATGGAGTCCATTCTCCGCTGATGTAAGTTGGCCCTGCTGCAGTAAAGCCAGAGAAGCCAGAGGTGATTCACACCAGCTGAAGAAGTGGCTTGAAATCATGATCAGTCACCAGAAACTGCTTTTAAAAGCTATTCTCCACCATGATGGAAAGTATAAGGCAGACAAAGTACTAAAAGCTTTTATGTTTAGAATTTCTTTGACAAGATATGCTTCTGAGGACTAAGATGACTGTTACTCCAGAAATGAACATCAAACCATACAGTGCAATTCTGGAGCTGTCAGTTTAACATCTGTAAAGAGAAAAATCATCGTGCAGCTCAGGCAATGCTTTCGAAAGACACTGAAAGACAATATAGATTATACAGAGAGAAAAGTGTGCTTTAACTAATGCATTAGGAGTCTGTAAGAGTTAATCTCAGTGTAGACAAGCAAAATGGAGTGGACGATATATAAAAAAACTATTTGATTAAGCAGCTTACTGAGTTTCGGCCAATGAGGTACAGAAAAAACTGGGTACCTTTGTGATACAGAAGAAATTGTGTTTAAAAGGGCTTGAGGAAGGGAACGTTATCTCAAATAAAGAATGGTTCTAACTAAGAACATTTTAAACACCAATTAAATTGTCACTGAACTGACTTTTGAGTTTGGTCCGGTTTTCCTAGGATTATATTATCATGGACTAAAGTATGACTTGGATTATCTGCCTGTGCAATTGAGGAAGAAGGATGAAAAAGAACCAAATAAAATCTTTCCTTGAAAGTCTGTATTGGCTGTCAGGAGATTTGGCCAGGGCACACAGGAACAGAACACGCATCCTTACTGGGTTTAAAGAGCTAGTGGAGAAGGAACAAACACACCTTTGGCTTTAATGTAACTTCCTTCTGGGACTCCCCCAACCTATATGTTGTCCAGAGTGGCTCAGATATTGAAAGGTAGGAGTGAAAGATAAATTATTTGCTTCAGAAACTGTGAGGAAGCAGTGGCACAATTTTGACTTCGAGGGGTGCTTCTGCATCAAGTCTACCAGGGTTGGTTCTGGCTGAAGAGGCTCACATAAAAATCTCTTTTCTTAGAATTGTATCCTAGGACTATAGTAAACACTCTCCCAAGAGCAAGAGCAATGTCTGAGAGCTTCCCCTGATCAAGCTTTGTTTAGCTCATTAAAGCTCTAGGGTTTTGGGGGCCCTTTTACTGTTCCTAAATACAACTCTAAGCACCTGAATTTCTGAGCCTTCCCTTTCCTGGCCCACTATCTTTCATGAGTGTTTTGCTTACAGTTATTGCCTCTCTTTCCTGCCCTCACCCAACCCGCCTTTCGTTTTCTGAATCCTCCTTGGCCACAGTGTTGCATTCAGTGTCAATTGTTTTAATTTACTGAATACATCAAACAAGCTCCTGTTTCACTTGGTATTTCATCTTCCTTGAGAGATTTATACCTCCAATCTCTGCTATATTACTAAGGCAGACAATGAATTCAATTAAGAAAATTACAGTAAATGATGCTGATTCTGTCAATAACATCATTTGCTACTTCTCAGAGGTTGCACTGTTTCACTCAGTGACCTCTTGTTCCATGTACTTGAAAAAACACCATTCCACTTCTTATGATCACTTGTCAGTCTTCCATTCATTATCTACCTTCTGGTTTTCTTCTAAAAAAAGAAAGTTTTTGTAACTACAGGTGAGTTGTCTGAATAAAGAAATTGTGAGCAGACTAAAATCATGGGCATGATGGCCTGGTAGTTATGTATTAACATATACCAAGAATTAACACATGCAATGTATGTGAAGGACTGCGGACATTCAATTATTTTTGCTTTCAGTGGAAGAATTTTGTGATATACTGACATTTGGTAACCCTATAAAACATTTGGAACAGTAAGTTAAGACCACAAAAATTAAAGCTTTACAGCATTTTTATTTACATAATTGCATTTTAGATACTACCCACAATACATTTCTGGGTTATTCTAATGTTACGTGGTTGTGACACATTTCTCTCTGCCAGCAGGAAAATGGCAGACGGGAAAAAGCAAAAATGCAGCAGAAGGTAAGTAACTAGAAAAGGTGGTCATCTCTCAGTAGAACAAAAGATACTGTTTTGTGGTGTAACACTGAACAGAACTGACATCGAGAACTTTAGTTGTGTATAACATAAGCCTTCAGGTTTCAGGACAAATCCTGTCTCGTGCTTTTGGGGCGGGTGGGGAGAGAGGGGGTGGGCAGCCCAAGCCTTTATATATGCAGTTCTGCTCTGGCAAGTGGAGAAACAGGAAACAAACCTCTTTTGCCAAAATCTTGTATCCATATCTATCTGTGTTCTGTTAGGCTATTCTTTTGAACATTTTCAAAGAACAGAGATGCTTTGCAGAGGCTGACATACAAATTCATAAAAACTGGCGTGATTCCCCCAAATATACAAAGGAATACAGAAATACAGACGACCCAACCACAACTTGTGCAATCCTTTTTCTAGTTAGTCTGTTTAATTCAATCCAATATATTTCTGCAAAGCAAAACCACTATTATGGCGAATAGTTTCCTGATAGCGCAGGGATATTTAAATGGACTAATCTTTTCTAAATGGAGGCTTCACCATCTGTTCTGCCCTTTTATTACAAATAGAAAGGGAACCTAACTTGCATCAGCATGTAAAGCCTAGCATTGAAATGATTTAGATGCATGTGTGTGTTCTTTATGCACCTGGTATGTTTTCTCACATACCAAACACAAATCAGTGGGAAGACCCATCTCTTGTAACCTCATAAATTCTCTGATCTAGTGCCTTTATTCCTTTCTCACAGCAGCAGAAATTGATGGCCAGTAGTTTGCATTTTATTAGGACAATTATGACCCTGTTGCTATCCTGCAGGAGTTATATCTTTATTGGGCTGACATTTTGTGATACCATTTACCTGTCTACAGAAAATGAGCCTTGATTCCTATTCTTTCTCTCTTGCTGGGCCTACCTACGCTGCATCACTGACAGAAATCTTGTAGATGTGCTGAGGATGTGTCAGACTGCTGAAAAGCTCTGTCCTTCCCCAAAGGACACCATACAATCTCTCTTAAGACCATTTAGAGAAGGAACATATTCTCCTCAGAGTAGCACAGGACCAGAAACTCCAAAACGCATCACATTGCATCATTTTTATTGCTTTAAATGACAAATTTTGCAGTAGGTTAGAAAGGGAGGTACAAGTTACCACATCTCATACTCTCATACCAGGAGACTGATTGCATGCTCAATGCAAACATTAATTCAAAGAAAACCCTCAGGGCCTACCTGTGTTGTAGCCCCTCCCAAGCGCTGGCCAGGGTCGATGATTCTTCCAAAGATTGCCCAAATACCAATCACTCTGATTCTCCACCAAGCCAAGAACCTGCTGCCCTGGAAATGAGCAAATAGCAAAAAGATCATGAGACAAAAGACAGTCAATCAATGGAAAACAAACACGAAATCCGGAAAGGGCCAGCCAGTGGAAAGAGAAGACAGAAGTTTGGGTGCTGCCTTCCTTTCATGCATTCAGAAGATGCCTGCTTATGTAACAGACAGCAAGCCTGGCACAGCAAACTCAGCACGGCTCATTTCTTTCCTTCTCCCCTGGCTAGTCTGAGTAATTAAACACTGTGAGAACCTTTGTCATGCTGACAAAAATATATCACCTAGACAAATCTGAATGCTGCTTGATTTTGGAATACAATGATGGAGAATCCTCCCAGTGAGAAGTAAGTGTTGGTAAAATGATCATCTAATATGAAGATCTGTTCATACTCTGACGGAGATGATATAATTGAAGAAGGCGGCTCAGTATAACAAATTATTCTCTTCTTGTGCTCCCCCCCACCAGTTTCAGGGATTTTTTTCTCAGTCACAAAGGAAATCCCTTTTGCTCAGGAAATATTGGATTCTAAGAGTTTACCTACCTAAGAAAGTTGCACTGTTTTAATTTAAGAGAGTAATTTAAAAGTCATTTAGATAAGCCTGTGTGGAATGCTGCATAGAAATTATGATTTCAGTTTTAGATGGGCTTATTTTGGTTTAGCTTACATTGATTAGCAGCTGGCTTCAGCTAGAGTAAAACGTGTTTTAAATCAAATGTGTCTAGAAGGTTTGCGCTGCTTAAAAATCAACTGAAAAGTGAATGTTTGTATAGATAAGGACTTAATTATCTGTCCTGAAATGTGTGGTATAAAATGTAAATAAGAGAAGTGATTGAAATGATGCTCTGGTGACAGAGGATGGAGGGAAAGAGAAAACTGCATTTGGATCTAGTCGAAGATTGGAAAGGGAATGGTGTCTTGACAGAGGGACGCACTCAGTGAGGGTACTGAAACTGGGATTGGAAATTATTTTGCAACCTTTTGAGAAAGCAATTAAGCATCATGCTCTGAAGGCACATTTTCAAATCCCAGCTATGCTCATAAAACTTGGGTGTATGGTTACAGCAGTGCACTGAAAGCATTAAATGATCATTATATGTTGCTTACATAGGACCATAGTTATGTTACTAAAATTTCAGTATGGCCCAAGACAAGATTGGGCTGAGAAGCATGACATAAAGACAGAAGTGATTAATTCAATTTTATAATAGCTTGGAAGACATTAGGATAGGTCAGGTGACTGCAATACTCTCCTGCGGTATCTCTAATTCGGTGGAATATCAGTAACCCCCAGTCCGGAATGCTGTTTCAAGGAGTGTGAGCAGCAATGAGTGGCCAATGCATATAACAAATAAATCACAACATTACAAAAGCATTCAAGGAGTGAACAAGAGAATGAAGGAAATGACAAGTTAGAGGCAGATAGATCCTAAGCAACTGATGACTTGTTCATACAAATAAACTGTAGCATCTCTGAACCTGTGAGACACATGGAACACACTAGACTGCACATGAGGTGCCACAAGCCATGTATTATGAGGAAATATGAAAGGGATCTCAACTGGCTGAAACAAGTCTTAGCCAAAAAAGGCTGAAGGGCACAATTTAAACCAACATTTGTTGATTCCATGCTGGAAGACTGCCTGTTCTTTATAACCACTGCCTTACAGTTGAGGTAGAATAAATCAAAATAAGAAACTACCATGTCTAGTAAAGGATGAGAAAAAACCCAATGAAAAATGTAGGTGCAGCTGGGCTGAAATGGATTGTCACAGCTGGTAGGAAGAAAGTGACCCTGCCCATATTCTAACAGCACATTTCACAACTCAGCAGTCCACAGATCCTTCTCAGGACTGCTCACATCAAAAGAAATGTTAGAATTCCATTTGCAAGAAGTAGATACTGAACCTCCTTAGCACGGATCATCAGTCTGCTTTCATTATTTTAGCCCCACGCATTTCCCAACAAGCCACAGAGTTCAGCCTTCAAACTGATGAATAATAAAATATGAAGAAACCTTGCTGCTTGTTAATGGTTTTCCTTTCCCACCTACCAGACCAAAATCTCAGTTCTGACAATGTATCCCTGAAATACTTATTTCTCAGTTATTATTTCTCATGCTAAGATAAACTGAAAAGGCTCAGGAAATTATGTTTGCATGTATTTATTGCAGCTGTGTCATTTCCTTCCCCTTTTTCCCCTTTATTTTTGAAGATACCATGTATTGGGTTTGCGTGGCAAGATTTTGGTAGCGTGGGGAGCTAAAGGAGTGGCTTCTGTGAGAAGCTGCTAGAAGCCTTTCCCATGTCCTATAGAGCCAATGCCAGCTGGCTCCAAGATGGAGCCATTGCTAGCCAAAGCTGAGCCCACCAGTGACGCTGGTAGCACCTCTGTGATAACATATTTAAGAAGGGGGAAAAACTGCTGCACAACGGCAGCCAGAAGAGAGGAGTGAGAATATGTGAGAGGAGCAACTCTGCAGACACCAAGGTCAGTGAAGAAGGAGCGGGAAGAGGTGCTCCAGATTCCCCTGCAGCCCGTGGTGAAGACGGGCTGTTCCCCTGCAGCCCATGGACGTCCATGGTGGAGCAGATATCCACCTGCAGCCCGTGGAGGACCCCACGCCGGAGCAGGGGGATGTGCCCAAAGGAGGCTGTGACCCTGTGGGAAGCCCACGCTGGAGCAGGCTCCTGGCAGGACCTGTGGACCCACGGAGAGAGGAGCCCACGCTGCAGCAGGTCTGCTGGCAGGGTGACCTCATGGGGGACCCACGCTGGAGCAGTCTGCTCCTGAAGGACTGCACCCCATGGAAGGGACCCACGCTGGAGCAGTTTGTGAAGAACTGCAGCCCGTGGGAAGGACCCACGTTGCAGAAGTTCGTGGAGGACTGTCTCCCGTGGGAGGGACCCCATGCTAGAGCAGGGGAAGAGTGTGAGGAGTCCTCCCCTGAGGAGGAAGGAGCAGCAGAGACAACGTGTGGTGAACTGACTGCAACCCTCATTCCCCGTCCCCCTGTGCCACTCAGTGGGAGGAGGTAGAGAAAATTGGGAGTGAAGTTGAGCCCAGGAAGAAGGGAAGGGTTGGGGAGAAGGTGTTTTCAGATTTTGTTTTATTTCTCATTATCCCACTCCAATTTGATTGGCAATAAATTAAACCGATTTTCCCCAAGTCGAGTCTGTGTTGCCCATGATGGTAATTGCTGAGTGACCTCTCCTTGTCCTTATCTTGACCCATGAGCTTTTCGTTATATTTTCTCTCCCCTGTCCAGTTGAGAAGGGGAGTGATAGAGCGGCTTTGGTGGGCACTTGGCATCCAGCCAGGCTCAACCCACCACACGCCAGAACAAATCCTGCTCTCACCAGTATCCCTTGAGGTTTGACATGGGACATGGATGAAAGCAGAAATTAACACCATGTAAGCTTTAGGGCTTAGATACATGGATCAGATAATGTGACTTACTGTGTATCAACTGAGCTGGAATAACTGCCTGTACACATCCTTTTAGCTTGTCACAAATACAAAGTAAAATGTGTTAGCTAACACACTTTAGTTTGCTTTTGCAATGGCCTGGGAATGTGCACATGTTCATGTACTGTCCTAGGATACAGCATTATGCAACTTGTCAGGCTGTTGTTAACTCTTGCTGGTGTCTAAAAAACCTACTAGGCAAATCTGATGGCTTGTCTCCCAAGCCACCTTGGAGAAAGCTAAGAAGATGTGTTTTGTGTCTTCTCTAGTTATATCTCTGTTTTCTCTAGCCTGCAATAGTGTTGCTGTCTCTGCCAAAGAAGAACATATTTTTATTTCCCTTTACGTTGTCTCTGTGATCTTGGCTTAGGGCAGAAGTGATCAGGAAAACAGAATTGGAGCTGCATAGCAAATATTGATGGTTCTAAAACATATTTTCATTCTGAATCAGTATAAAAAAAAGAAATTCAGAAATATTCTCTGGAAAAAATTCCCCACATATTTTGATCTGAAGATATCAAAATAACCACATCTAAATGTACAACCCGCTTCATTTTCACTAATATCAAACAATGTGACACATAATACAGATGCACAATATATACCATAATATTCTATGTATCTAAAAGTTCAAACAAAATAAAATTTTAAGTTTTGCCTTTCCAATTTTGAACAACTAAAAATGTTTCACTCAAAACTTCCACTAAAATTTTGTTATGTTAATGAATCATTGTGAGAATATCTGTCCAGTGTACCTGAGTATTACCAGTTATTTAATTTAGTTATTTACTTTTTCAAATGCATTATGAAGTTACAGAAATGAAGCACTGGCCAAAACAATGCATGGTGTTGAGCAGGCACAATGAACTCTCCTTGCCCACAGTTCTCTGACCATCCATCAGCCCTGACTTGTCTCTTTGCCACTCTTCAAGCCTTCCCCACAAGGTGCACGCAGTTCTACGGAAACTTTCACCAGCTTCGTTTCACCTCTGACCATACCAGAATCTGAATTCAGATTTTTTGAGGAGAAAGACTGGAATTCCTTGCCACCATGGCCTTTTGTAAAAGGAAAGCATACAAGAGTTATGAGAGTTATTCTTCCAGCAGATGAGAACATGGTGGCTACCATAATGAATTTGAATTGTTCAGCATTTTGAGCTGCCTGTTTCTTCTTCCTAAGAGTTATTATAATAAAATACTATCACTAGCAGCAAAAGCTCTGTCATTGTTTTCTGCTCTGGCCCTACAGTTATGATTAAGTGCACTCCTCTCACTCTCTGTTACTCCAGGCACAAGTTAGCTTATGAAAATGAAGCTGTCTTTCTTACTTATTCATACATCACCACTAACAGCCAGACAACAGAAAACAAGGCTATGATTCTGGCATGACCACTGTGAAAAATTATCGAGCAGGCAGAATTACAGCTGGATTGTCGGGAACAGGGCTGTATGCTGCCTGGCTGCGGGACGAGACTTCTCCAGAAGGCAGCTGCACAGCTACAGCATTTTGCACAGTACAGCTCCCTGACAACTCTTGCATGATGAGAAGTGCTTCTCTCCTTGCAAAAGCCTAGCTGTCGCTGGGAAGAGGTTTCCATGGAAAAACACATACTTCTGAGCCTGACAACTCAATGCCTTCGATTCTGTTTTCACTTCATAGATTTTTGATGGCTAATGGAGGGGAAGGCATGATTCTCTAATTCAGGCATTGCAGAGGACTCCAGATCTTATCTCAGCTCCTAGCTCTGATGCTGATTTCTTGGGTAACACTGGACAGGTCACATAACAGCTTCTTGCTCGATTCTCCCTTACATGAACATGAGCCAGCAGTGTGCCCAGGTGGCCAAGAAGGCCAACAGCATCCTGGCCTGTATCAAGAATAGTGTGGCCAGCAGGAGCAGGGAGGTGATTGTTCCCCTGTACTTGGCACTGGTGAGGCCGCACCTGGAATACTGTGTCCAGTTTTGGGCCCCTCAATACAAGAAAGACATTGAGGTGCTGGAGCATGTTCAGAGAAGGGCAACAAGGCTGGTGAAGGGTCTGGAGCACAGGCCTTATGAGGAGCGGCTGAGGCAACTGGGACTGTTTAGCTTAGAGAAGAGGAGGCTGAGGGGAGACATTATCGCTCTCTACAACTACCTGAAAGGAGGTTGTGGGTGCTGGTCTCTTCTCCCATGTAGTTAGCGATAGGACGAGAGGAAATGGGCTCAAGCTGTGCCAGGGGAGGTTTAGGTTGGAAATTAGGAAAAATTTCTTTACGGAAAGGGTGGTCAAGCATTGGAACAGGGTGCCCAGAGAGGTGGTGGAGTCACTATCCCTGGAAGTGTTCAAAATACGGGTAGATGCGGCACTCTGGGACATGGTTTAGTCTAGTCTACCCTTGATTGGTTTAGTGTGGACTTGGTAGTGCAGGTTAATGGTTGGACTGGATGATCTTAAAGGTCTTTTTCAACCTAAACGATTCTATGATTCTATACTAAAAACTTTTTACACCCCTCCCGTTTTGCCTGTCTCACATATTGCAAGTACAAGCACTCTGAGGTAATAACTGTGTGTGAGTTTGTACTGAAAGCATAACAGCAGCTGCATGTGGCCAGGCTGAAGCTCCATCCAGCACAGTATTGTGTCTCCGGCAGCAGGGAGTAGCAGCTGTGTGGTAATGGAGCACAACAGGACAGCTGTATGGTGGTGCTTCTTAATAACGCTCCTCCAGCTTCCAGTGACTTGTGGCACATGACGCATCTGAAGAAGTATTAGCTTTTATTTATGTTGAGTCTGGTATCAGCTAGTTTCATTTGGTGCCCAGTACAATCTTGGTGCCTGTGAACAGTATCTTCCCATTCTGCCCTGATTTTTTTCCCAGTTTTAGAGAATTCTATCTTCTCTAGAGTCTTTGGTATTTTGCTATTACAAACAATAATAGTAGTAGTAAAAAGATACAGTTATTACAACTACTTTCAATATCTTCTTTAGTGGAAGCCTTTTTTTTTTTTCGTCTTAGAGACTACAGTGGCTTTCAAGGGACTCCACTGCAATCACAGTAAAAGCAATGGGCCCACATCAAAAACTTTGGGTGAGTTGCACTTTCTGTGGTCCTCAGGACATCAGGCTGTTTCCAGAAAGGGAAAACAAAAAGGCACGTTAGATGGGTGGGAAGGGGTGGGGCAGGGTGCCACCTTTTAATCACCCATGGCCAAAGGGTAAGCTGATTTCACAGGAGAGATCTGTTTCAGCACAGGTCTCCTGGCTGATACATTCACAAGGTTTAGTTGTATTTGGTATGGGCCTCCAAAGTGAAAAGCAAGTGCAAAGTATTTTTCAGCCCTTAAAAACATAAGAAATAAGCAATTTCTACACTGTTGAGGTTATTAAAGGACAACAGAGCAGAACTCTGTCTTACTACTTTTAACTACTATTAACAGTCATGGTTTAGATCATTAGGAATCTAATACAGACACGAATGCTGGATCCACAGCCAAGTACTGCCAAAGCAATGCATGTCTTCAGTGTAAGCTTAAAGAACAGAAGGACTCAACAAGAATTTAAGATTCAAGCTTGGCAGGAATCAGGAGAACTGCAGAGTTCTGCTCCCAAAATGGGACACAGAAATAGAGAATAAAAAGGTAGCAGGAAGGAAGAGGGGAAAAGGTACATATTCTGAATGCTGAAACATTTCTAAATTGGCCAATACCGAGTCTGATGAACATAGCCAGGACTAGCAGAATCTACAGTGGTACAATGAAGCTGGGTTATTTTCTGCACGACTTGGAGTTAAAATCTTTCATTAATGTCCTTTCTCTCTTCTCCCCTTCTTTTCATTTCTTTTTCTTTATCTTTTAAACACCTGCATAAGACACCCTTCCTTTCTGAAATATGTGAGGCCACATCCTTAGCTGGTATAAATCTGCATGACTTCAATGAAATCAGTGTACTTATGCTGATTGATACCAGCTGAATGTGTTGCACTTCATGTTAAGTCTTGCCTGAGTGACTGACCCCTTCTCTGTGGCCTTCCAGTCCCTGATCTTGCACCAGTTCATACAAAATATGTGGCTTCTAAAACCTTTCACTTTTCCTGCCATATCTCTCATCCACCTCTTCAGATCACTGTCAAGTTCAAGCTTTTTATCCTCACTATTGATGCCCTGTGCAATTTTTGCACTGTCTATATCAATTCATGTTTCTTCCTGCTCCCAGACTCACTCCTCTCTTCTACTGCCATGTCCTCTCTCATCCCTAAGAAAGACTCTGTCTTCTCATGCAACTAATGCCCTGAGTTACCTCTGAAAATATTTCTAGCACAAAAATTCTCAGCACTTCCCTCTAGAAAGTTTTTAGAAATTTTACCATGAATCCAGTGTAAAATACGCACGTGAAATCTTGTGTGTGCACTGTAACACAAACCTGCAGGTTCACAGAAACACAGGATGACATTTTCTTATATGTCTGTACAGTGCAGGATATACTATACAGAATTGAATACCTCAACCTCTACTGTGCATTTATTTCACAGGTGTGCATACACATAACAAACATATGCATTATATGTGATGCACAGATACACATGTGTATACACACACACACATATATACATGCATAAATATATACTGAAATGTGTGTGTGTGTTTGTGTATATAGGCAGGTATAGGAAAAGGCAGTCTCTACTGTGAAGAACTTATCTTTTACATGGGGAAAAATCAAGTTTCAGGGAACTCCTACACAAGTTTAAATTTTTATTTGATATCTCATTTGCATCAAAGATGCGGCTGTTTCCAAACAGCCATTAGCCCTTCTTGGACTAATTGCTCATAAAGAGAAACTGCATGGACAGTTATTAAGGAGCAACTTGGATGAGAAGGAGGGCAAAGAGTAGCTCACTGAAGGTACTGCAGGACTGTTTCAGGAGAGGAGAGGATGGCTCCATGGGAGCATCACATTGGACAACACAGTGGCACCAGGAGAGGAAGAAAGGAGACAGGCAGTCAACACATGATAAGAAAAAGATGGTAGGTAAGTGAAGCAGGGGTAGATACAGTACATCAAGGGCAGGGAAAGACAAGGAAGGCCGGGCTGACTCAGTGAAGGAGAAAGGAGCTAGTGAAAAGAATAAAGGAAGACACTAGCAATGCTGGAACAAGGCTCTAAAGCAATAGTATCAGCTGACTTCTGGCTATACTCAGAGGTGATGATGTGGCCAGGGCAAAAGAAGCTACAGCAACTTGGGCCAGACAAGAATAACTCAGCAAGAGTCTGTACAGAAAGAAATATGACAAGTGTTTTGTAGGTGGTAGGAGGGAGGGTTCAAAAGGCACAATCATACACAAAGGGTGATCAAGAGGAGGAAATATACAGAATTGGACTGAGAAAGGTTGGGGTAAAGAGCTAAATCTGTGATTCATCTTCATAAGGAAAGATGAAAGAATGAAATCAATCAAAAGAAGAGAATATATTGGGATTTCGTGCATCTTCTCTCCTCCAAGGAGCTTGTTAGAAAATGAAGAGGACAGTGAGGAGTCCAGCAAACTACAGCAAAGCTAGCAAATCTATCATTAATGTTTGCAGCACTTTCATCCGCAGAATTTCAGGAAAATGGATTCTCGGCAGCAGAGCACAAGAGAGTGAATGTAGAAAAAACCTTTCACTTTGGAACAAAACTTTTTGAGATTTTCTGTGACAATGGCAAGGCTTCGTGCACCCATAGACAACAGGCCTCCTGTGCTGCCAGCAACTTAAGAAGTCGAAGATGTTATGATTTGGACATGCACAGGACTTTTTGTTTGTTTTCTACCTGGCAGGAAAGGATATGCCCAACACATTGCAGGAAAAGTGCTCTAGCATGGAGTCTGGGGAAGTATGAGCCTTGCCACTGAAACAGTTGTAAAATTGTAAGCTAGAACAGAAGGGATGCCCATACCAGCTTCACGTGCTGCTGAGCCTGTCCTTCTTCACCTCAGTTTTTATGTCATTGTTTATAGCACAAAATGTCCCAGCAGCAGAACTGACATCTAATTAACAGCAATAGGAGACTTGACATGAACCCCTTCTCAGGTGATAGGTATTCTCTCCTAACCAGGCTGCAGGAGGTCAGCGAGATGTACTTGTTGCTGTGACTACACACCTCACTTTATTATTCACACCAATGGCCACTTAAAGATTGTGTGCCCCGATACTGTTTTTTCCTCATCATGGTCTCCTTTTAATTTTTAATTTATTCAGTATAAAAACCCTCACTCTCACAAATTTGAAAACTTCTTGCTCTGTAAGGAGCAAAATGTCCTTGTCAACACAGTGAATTCCAATCCACTAGTTCTAATATACAAGCATTGGTCTGGGAGAAAAGATATTTTTAAATGACTATGCTCAGTGTTTAAGGAGCATACAAGCTATTAAAACCATGGCTTGAATTTGTGCTATGCAGGAATACGTGATCACTGAACAAAAAACGCATTCTTTTTTGTTGCCAAGGATAATGCAATAAAACTGTCTTGGAGGAACGTGTGAAGAGCATGAAAGTAACTGTCCATGCACCATGACTCTGCCTGTCGTAACTGTATCAATTTTATAAAGGGATTAAGGTCCTAATATGCACATTTTTGCCAGCACATACCCCATCTGTGAAACGCATCTCAGTGATGGGGAGCTGAGCAGCAGGCTGCAATGTGTAATCAATAATCTAAGTCTTATGCAATGCCTTTCATTAGTATCACTTTATAAAGGAAAGGAGAGACCTCTTTACAGCAGGAGAACGTGAAACACATGGTGATGGAGTGATATTTCCAAGATCACTGGGGAGGCGAGTGGTGATCTATGAACAGGTGCTAGGGGTTGTGAGACCCAGAGCACTGCTCTTAGATACTGACACTGTTCTCTGTAGTAGCCTAGTGCCTAAACTGTCACTGCCAGTAATCATTTAGAAATTCCCACTCAGCTAGTCTTTTGAGCAGCTGTCAGTTTACTGGGTTCACTGATGGCTGAGTTTTTCTTGCCACATCCCTGAATGCTATGTTCTGCTCTGCCATAGATTTACTTTGGGTACATCTCTTGGAATTCTGGGCATGTCTCTTCACTTTCCTCCTGATGTTCAGGCAGCTGCTCATTGCCGCTGTAGTGATGTAAACCTTAAGCTGCCTCCGAACAAACTGACTCTGATTCACACCAGAGTTACAGAGGTTAGCAGGTGGCTGTTCATTCCTCACTTCCATTCTGTAAAATGAGGATAACACCACTGCTTCACTACACTTCATCAGGTTTCAGTAACCAGTGTTTGAGGTTGTTGGAATAGTAAACTTCTGTGTATTAGCAATGAATTTGAGACAGAGGGTAAGAGCTTTCTAATATTCTGGAGACTGTTCATGGAAACTGCACAGCTTCCTACTTCATATCCTTTTTGGCAGTTATTGTATATAAACAGCAAGATATTAAACCCCCTTCCTTTTCATTTAAAAGGAGCAAATCTAAATCGATGGACACACCAGGATTGTTTGTAAGCAAGAAATCAGTAGAGATGTATCATAAGTACTTTCTCTGAGCATCAGAGAAGACCCAGAACGCAGAAGCAGTAGCAGAAAAAAACCCAAGATGAATGAAATGAAAAGGACTGGTTTTATGGTGACAAGTAAAAAAACCCAAACCAAACCAGAAAACAACAGTGCCATATTTAGTAGAAAAGGGCTGTAGTCACTCACTTAATGTGAAAAAGGTTGCCAAGTTATTGTACGTGGCCTTGAAATCCAACTATGTTGTCATTATTTTTCCCCTTTGTTGGGTTCAGTTCTGTGAAAAAATAAACAAGCTCTGCATTTCCTTTTGGCTATGTGGCTTTACCAGCCTATGCAAATTTTTCAGGATGAAAATGCAGGAGTCATCTCTTCAGCAGACACAGATTGCAGTAAGATGCTGCTACATGCTTAGCACTTCTTGTCAATGCTTTTAATGGCACTTACTATACTGACAACTGGTTTATGTAAACAGCTCACCTTATCCTTTTAATTATGGGCTTCAAGACTGGTTAGAGCTCACAAACACTAGAGCTAAGAATTATTTATACATCAGGAGTATCAGATGGTTAAGATGACACAGCAAACATTTGTTCACATCGAATGACTGAGCACAATTAGTCCTGTATCAGCAAATACGATAGAGCTCTGATACCAAACAACAACCTGCTGTTTTGCATCTTGAGCCTACCGAATAAGAGATGCTTCGGCCTGATATGACAAAACAGTCACTGTACCAGAAGTCTCATGCTTTAGTGATGAGCTCAAAAGTCTTGGGAACTCTTCCTCATTCTAATGTTGACTGGCTGTGCAAGCACAGATGGGTCACCTCTTTGTTGAGCTTCAGCCTCTCTAAGTAGGGCATGATTCTGCAGTCAGGCTAAATAGCGGATGTGCATATAAGAAGCAAAGAACAACCTGAAGAACAGAACGGAAAATTTTATCCTGACACAGTGTTGCAAGTTATTTTGTCAGCAAGAGATGGAGCACTGCAAATATCTAATAAACGTGCAGAGAATTGCTCTTAAATTTGAACACAACCATTCTTTCTCTCTGTCCTTCTCTGTCTTTTAACCTGTACCCTGGAGACATCCAGATTTACAGGGCAAAGTGGTTGAGATGTTCTCTTGCTGAAAATGTGTCTACTCATAAACTCAACCTGAAATCATATATAGCATTGACTCAGTTTTGCCAGCATGTAATAACCCTGTCCAATACTACAGAGTCAAGACTGGCACAAAGATAAAATTGTGAAGCCACCACTCACACAGTACCTTGAGCTGCAAGTTTGAATAGTACGGTATGTCTCATGGATTGCTAGCAAGCATTAGTTACTATTTACTTTATCAGGCTTCAGCTGTTTACTACATGTATGACATATTTTGCTAGCATGACAGTGAAGTGGTTAATACTCCTGATAGAGAATCCAGTAAGGCTTGGAAAAAGCAGTAAGAAAAAAACCTCATTCTTCAGTCTTTTGCAGATCAATCTTTGTGGATAGTTCCAAAGGTTTTAAGGTGTTTAACTGAAGTCCACCTCAGCACTGACATTTCCCTTTCTTTCCTGTTTATTTGCTTAGCACTGAAGGATTCCTGTTGCTCTGAAGAGAACCTCAGATCAAAGAGGAAGAAGGCTGTCTCAACAGAGTAAAGGGATAAAAACAAGTGTTATGAAAATCAGCTTAAGCTCCTTCTCTCTCTCTGTTGTGTAATTAGTTAGTTACTGCAGGTCTGGCTTTCTCTCTGTCTGTTGTGTAATTAGTTAGTTAGTGCAGGTCTGGCTTTAACTGAGACAAACATGAAAAATGTGAGCCCAATAGTACACAGGGAGTGCAGAATTTTATTACACAGCCCCGAGCCAGAGAGACTTGAAAGTGTTACAAGAGTTAAACTCTAAAAGCAAAGAGGTGAGAGGCTAGCAGAAGGTGCCAGTTTCATTAAGTAGCTATGTTGATGATAACGGGAAGAAAGGGCAAGACTTGCTGTCCACTGAAACACAACAACTCCCATAATGTATTCTGCACATCATATCGTTCAAGCCTCTAATATTTCATGCATTGATTTTATTGTCAAACGAAAAGGCGCTTGTTCCAGTGGCATTTAGTGAGACAGATGGGGAGAGACCCAGACTTCATTACTGGGAGCTTGCTCTCTGGATAATGTTGACATTATGTGGGTAAAAAGCAAAGAGTGCAAAAGTCCACCAGTTGTAATGTTTAGAAAAGACTCTCTGGTTCTCCTCCTGGAAGCTGAAGGGCTTTTCACCTGGTCAGACTGCAGCCTGCCTCACATGCCATCTGCATCTGTGAAAAAAAGTTGCTCAAACTTCTCACACAGCTGCTTTGAGCTAAGCTCTGTTAGCCTAGGATTCAACTTTTGTATTGACTGCTGGTTTCTGCTATAGGAAGAGAGAAGATCAGAAGAGAAGTCTATGAAGTGTTAAACTTACTGGCATCCAGTTTTAAGGAAATATTCTGCATTGTGCTTACAAAACAGAGAAGACATACATATATGTATTCAACTGAGCTTGTTCTCTTTCGGCTCAGTAGCAAGTATCATCAGACAAATCTTGGAAGTGTGTTTACTGATACTCAATAGTTACAAGTGGTTGCACCAACTGAGAGGCAAAGAAGAGCTCAGAGTTCCTTTTAGCCACAGAAATAAATGTATGGAAAAGCCAAACACCAGAAAGATGGAAACACACACTCTGTATGGGACTTCAAAAAGCACCCCAAAACAACCTGCCTGTTCTGTTCCCAAATCCATGTAGTTGAGGCTAAGAGAATACTGAAGCAGTGCTGGTGAGAAAAAACATTCCAAACGTTGCTGTCTTTGGAGAGAACTAGAGGGGGGAAATGCAAAAAGTAAAAGCAGTTTCTGGAAGAAAATCCAGAACTTTCCCTCTTAGAGAAGTATCCTCTTCAGTGAATGACTGGGTTATGATAATTCTTGCTTATTCTCCCTCCCTTTCTAGCCTCATTAATTTTGCATTCCTGGTGCACAGCAGCATGGCTTCACCAAGAAGCTGCCTGCAGCCAGATGTTACAGATACTTCTTTAACCAATAGGAGAAGTTGGTTCAAACCCTTACAGGCTAAAGACGAATCTGCAAGCAGGCTCTCCTTTTTCTGGCCATGTGCTCCTTCCCCTACATTAGTATGTAACATGCAGCGCTAGCACCCCACAAACTCTCTTTCGTACTCTTCTCCTGTAATGAGGTCAATTTGTTTGGACCTTCTGAAAGGTTAGGTGCAGGAGAGTCAAGACGCAAAATGGATTTACGCTGAAAATAGCTGGCAGTTGTCTGGCTTGACCAAAATGACAGCATCTGTAGACAAGCACAGCAGCAGAACTTGAAGTGCCTGTGTGTTGTGGTTAAAAGCAAGGTGCCTATCAGCAGCTTGGAAAAACTTTTGTGGACTGCTTTGTTAGTTACATGTATAAAATCCACCTAGATTTAAATTTGAACAACAGCATCCCTTTGTTAATCTGGCCTAATTTAACTGCTTTGTTTTTTAGTTATTTTTATAGCAAGGCTTAGGGTGCAAGGTTTCCTTCAAAAATACTAAAAAGAAGAATCAAAATCATCAGCTCATATACTGAAAATGTCTAGATAAGATAAACCATGCTTCCACAATAAAACGAGAGAGTGGCATGAAAGTATTAAGAATTCTGAAGACATCAAAATACAGTAAGCCAGCTGTGCAACCACTGCAGGAAAGCATGCAAAGGGCAGGAAGTTATGGTATCAGTTAATCCCCTTAATCTCTACTAATGCATGAAATGTAAGCAACATTTCTTTTACGAAGCAGTAAAAAGCTGTTATGAGTTTTGAATCTATCTTGCATCTCAATGAATTCTGTAATCAAAAGGCTAAGAACGGCAAGTCAAATATGAGTAAATTTCCCTTTACTTATTTTCCTCTTCACCTGTCTAGGGACAAGATGGAAAACAATATAAAAATTGAAAGCTGTAAAATGGACTTGGCTAATTCCCTCATAACCACAGATATTAGACAACACACTGTAGTTACTCTTAAAAAGGGAACAAACGTATGAGATAAGTAAGATAAAGAAAATTGTTCGCAACCTGTCTATACAATAAGCCTCTTTTGTGTAAAAAAAGGTATTACAAAACAAAGGGCTTCACTCTCTGTCTTCCTTGGGAAGAAAAAAAAGAAATCCCTCACCCACCAGATGATCAGAAGACAGACCCTTTATTGGCTTGTGGCTCCATGTAGTGGAAACTGATGTCACCTTTTTGTCAGTCATGCTGCAGATCTATTAAGCACCGTAATAAATACAAATTACAACAGAAACACATTTAATACTTCAGCAAATTAAAAATGGTTTGCCTTTCAAGTACTGAAAAATAGCAACAAATTAATATACATTTGCAGATCAGAAAGGCAGTAAATAAAAAAAAACGGTGATGTAGATGACCATTTTGGCTGTGTATTGGGAAGATCAGTAAGACCCAGTTAAATCTAGTGATGATATCTTGGCTTCCATTGGATTTAACACTGGGAGAATTAATTCAGACCTCAGTCACATAAATGCTGTAGAAGCAAGCACGCTAATTTCAGAAATTATCACCCCATAGAGGAGTTACTGCCTACCTAGTGCATCTCAGTGTACAGCCATCTGGATTAGCTGCAGCCCTCTTCACTGGCCCTCTATAATGGCTGCATGGAGAGTGAGAGGGACAGTGAGTCCCCATAAAACCTGTTAATGCAGCTCATGGAAAAGTAATGAAGAGATGATGGCAATAATTTCTTAAATCACTCCAAGCAAAATTGTCAGGACATCAGTTTATGCCTCCAAAAGCATCCAGTAAATGGGACATTTACAGTTAATCTGTTCTAATCTCTAGAAAAAGTAAATCCTTTGTTAGCACTGAGGACAGATTCTATAACCTGGTAGATTTGTGAAAGTGTCCCTTCAGTATCTCACTCCAGCTTCCACCTCTGCCCTTTTAAAAGGCAAAACTGATCTTTCTCTAGGACTCTTTCCTGGAGGTGCACAAATATTGTATTCACTCATAAAATCCAACTGTGTAGTCCCAGACAGACAGACCTACCTAGGATTAACTCTTCACAAAGAAAAGATAATGTAGGTGGCTCCGAATAACTCTTGTGAAATCATCTGTGCACAGATTTTTTTCTCAAATGCACCCTAGTTAACTCTTATTTTAGTCCATCCAGTTCCAGTCTCCTATTACAGTGACATAAGCATCCTCCTGGGGCATTTCTTAACTCCTCACTTCATTAGTGCTACTTTTAGCTTGGACCTACACTTGTTCCCTATTATGCCCTAAGGGTTTTCCGAAATTAACTTATTTTTCACAAGACTGTTTTATTTCTAATTTGTATGAATTTCTCTCTGTGTTCAATGCTGTGAAGTACAGATTGTCAACAGTGCTTTGTGAATTGGTGTAAGAAATGTAGGGATCATTTTTAATGGTACATACATACATAAAACAAAAAAAAAGAGTAAAAGAACACAACACCCCCTCTACAACACGTGAAATGCCAGTCTCTTTCCTTCTAGAATAAGATGTGACCTTCCGACTGAATTCAAAGCTCTTATTCTGCCACTTAGGCTCAGCCCATTAATTGCATGAGGAAACAAACTCCAAGGCATAGATCAAATTCTGGGACAGCATTCCATTTGTTATCACCACATGAAGAAGAACTCAGTTTCTGCCTTTCCGTGAAAGGAAAATAAACAATTTCCCATTTAAGCTTATAAGATCAATGCTGCAAGAAGAGAAATGTGCGAGCATGCATGCACTGAAGGAAAGGAAGATTTATGTAAGATGTGACTTAAGACACAAAGGCATTAAAAAGAGATCATTATCTGTTTTGGAGGTGGAGAAAAGATCTTCTATATATCATTATCAGATTCTGATCAGCTCTAGAAACTGAAAAGTACTAATGTTATTTCATTTCACGACAGATGAGAAGGTTCACCCCTCAGAAAGAGTGAATGAGGGCTGACTCAGCAGCAATCATAAATTATTAACTAATTTGAAGGATTTTTCTCCTCCTCTTTTTCTCCAAGTCCTCTAAGCTAATTTTGTAGCTAATGCAAGGACAGATCTGAGGGAGTAATTATCAAGCAGGTACGACAGGATTAAGTAAACGCTCTATGACAAGACAATGCTGGGCTTCTCTCACTGAACCACTACATAAATTATTTGTGGTGAGGATTGAAGTATTTAATTAAATCATCTTTGTGTAGATGAAACATGAAAATTATTTTTTAAATTGCTGCAAGAGAGAAAAAAACTTCCCTTCGTTTGCTTCTTACAATCTATTATTGAGTCTGTAGTTCAAAAAACAAAATGATCAAAACAGCAGTGACTCACTGGCAAGAGCATTAGGAGAAATCAATGCACCTTGAAAGTTATCTCCTTGCATACTCTTCTCCCCCAACCAAGACAATTGCAATGTTACACAAATGCGTAACAAGGACGGCTTCCAGACCAGAAAGGTAGTGTCCCTCTGTGGTCTGAGTGGTTTACACACAGGAATTCTCCTTAATGTAAAGTTGTCAGTCACTTCAGTGAGCTCCTACTAAACATTAGCAGTCCGCAAGCAGACTCTGAGAGAGAAAAGGGATTGTCAATTTTTTGTTTTGCACAAACAATAGTGGGAAGTAAGGAAAGGCTTGCTATTTAAGAAAAGAAGCAGCATGTGTAGAACAAAGGATTTTTTGACCCCTGAGGACAACAAAGTGGGGAAACCCCCAAATTTGAGACATAGCTCTTCCTCCCGAGACTTATTTTCTGCAGTACCAGAAGGGAGAACCAGCACTGTGGATAGAGTTGCTCAGTTAAGGTCAGTAGGTCTGAAACATCTCTTATTGCCCACATCAGCAACTGTAAGACACAGCCAGCCTAGGACAGGAGAACTGAGAGAAACTACCTAGAGTTTTATGGACAGTACTGAAGAACACCTGTAGTCGTGGCTGAGCTGGGGCAGAAAGAAATTTCTTTGCTTCCACAAAAATGTTTTTTGAAGTCACATTTAGCAAACTCTTCTGCGAAATGAACATCTGAGCTTGGTTTGCCTCCATTTGGCTGCAGAATTGAATGAAATAATCTACTTGGTGGATAAAATGCAAGGATTTGGACTTAATTCTCTAGCCACTGTCAACTAGGATGGAAGGACTTCAAGCTATTTCTTGTTATTTGGACTAGTAACTTGGCTGGAAGAAAACCCAGTGGGGAAGAGCTGAGTTAGTTATTAATGTAAATCCTTAATATCTCCCTTCAGAAGATAAAGGTGTTGCCATTTTTCATACTGGATGTCTACTTCTTATTGCAGAAAGTAAATCAATCCTTTTGGTTTTTTTTTTCAATTTCAAGCTGTAACAAAAAGTAGAAAAAATAATAATTTGTACAAAATCATTACAGATGCATCAAATAACAAAGTACTGTGAATTGATTTTTAGGTCTAACAAACCTTGTCAGAGTCCCTTTAATTGACAGCTAAGAGGGAAAAGCTGCCTCCAGTTAAACTTTATTATTCCCTCTGCTGCATGGAAGGTAAAATAAATAATTTTCTGAAGCGGAAAAGAAAGCAAGCTAGATAAAACAAGTATTATGAATTTTTATTATTATTATTTCTTCCCAACTCTACTGTTTGGGAAACAGCATACGTATTCTTTGTTCCTAAGAACAGCAAAAACAGGTAACAAATGTTCTATGCAAATAGTTATTAAATGGAAAGTCTATGTGAATATATGTGTGATAAAAACCATGACCTAACATCCAGTAATTTCAGTGAGCTTTGGATCACACAACTATATGCATGCACATGTGCATATATAGCAGAAGCCAGATGAACACTGCTGAACAATGTAACAAAGCAAGCAGCTTCTTTTAATAATTCTAATAATTTATGGATATACTCTATCAGTAAGTCACTGTGAACGAAAGAGAAACTAACACGATAAATATGCCTGCAACTGTATCATGTACCAATGCGGGAAAAAAAACAGAAACAAGCATATGGAACTGCTAATGGAAATGAATTGATTTCTATATAAGGATTATAGAGTGGAGGTCTGAAGTAAGCTATAAGGTATATGATACTGCACATATTAAAATGTTTCCACAGTATAATCCAAAAGTGACTTAAATACCTACAGCAGCTTTCATAAGAAGCTTGATGTATTTCTTCTGGACCACTTAACAATCATGAGCTGCTGCTTAATTTCCTTTCCCATCATTACTTACTGTCAATAAATGTGTGTGTTAAATTTAATTTTTCTCCTTTGTAATTAGTCTAGGTCTACCTGCCTGACATATTAACTGATTCTACAATCTCACATTTGTGACATCAAATGATTTCCATGGTGACAGATTGAGATATATTCCTGAATGAGACCAGTAAGTGGGTCTTATTTGACTGGAAAGGCGAGAAAAAACCCAACCCTCCTTTATAAATACTTGCTTTGGTTAGGCTAATCAGTAATTCAGGGAAGACAGAGTGTAAGAAAAAAGTCCAAAATGGTACAGTTACATTTGCTTGGGAGCTGATAACCACAGAAGCTTGCGAAAAAGTTTTAAGGTTATTGTGGGTAATGGAGATTTTCAGAATATGTCAATCACTTTTTTGAAGACTGACTAATTTGATTCATAACTTCAGACTTAGTTCAGTACATGACTTAGTTCAGTGATTTTTTATTTTGTTTATAGTGGACTGCTCTGTAGAATATGCCACACCACAGGCATGTTGCAGCAGCTTTGATCATTAAGTTCGCTTTAGATTTGACACTACAAAATCTCTGGTCCTTGTCCCTTTGCACAAGGAATTTGCTCTCTTCTCAGGCTTATTTCCATTTATCAACTTTAATTTGTACTGTAGACCATACTCGAGCAATGAAACTGTATCGCATGTATCTGGGTCTGGATTAAAATCTGATGTGTTCTGCTGCATGGGCACCTGTCTCCTTGCATGCTATCTGTCAAGGGTGCTCCAGTGAACACCAGCCCCGTCAAGCCCCCGAAACACAGCACTGCTGGCTTTGAAGGGCAGATGAATAAAATATACTCAACAGGGTGGTCTTAGATGTCAGTAGTAGCAGCTGGTGTGGTTCCTGATAAAATGGATTCAGTGGTGTGAGGCTAACAGGGAACAAAGACCCTCCATTTACACACATTGACTTGAAGGAGTCAATACAGAGATATGGTAAGCAGGTATGACTCCTTTTATATCAAATGGAGCCATTCCAACTTGTAGCAGGTCAGAATTTGGCTTGCTAAATTTATACTACAGAAGAACGAAGCATTTTTCATATATTTGCTCATAAAAACACCGGCTGTTGGCTTTGCTGCTGATTAACAACCTCCCACTTCCCCATTCTGGGCAAGTTGGTGAGGAAAGCTGTCAGACCAAGAACAGGATTGCTGGCAAGCCATCCTCTGGCCAAGGCACGCTTCACAGAGCACGCGGCTGTGTAGGAGAGGCTTTGCCATTTGGGAAATTGGGTTTCATGAATTCTAATCCATAGCAGACCAAGTTTAGCTCCTTAGAAGAGCAAGCTAAACTAACAACTTTCCCAAGTGCAAAGGGATCCAACCACTATTTTTTAAATGATACTAGGATGGCATAGCAGGATGTGTAAATTGCTGCTCAATCACTCTGAGAGTACATCTAATTTGATGCTTTCATGGGAAGAAACTTTGTGAGAAGAAAGTACCGGAATCATGTGTGGCACTAAATGTTGAAATTCACTGAAGACAGTATTTGCCCTCTAAAGTGTCTGACAGTTATCATTCAGGAGTACACACAATAGCATCTGAGCAACCTCAATGAAACCAGACACCTATAACTTCACGTATTCACAGTAAATCGTGCACAATTATTCCACTGAGACTGAACGTGAGATAAATCAGGGGGAACTGTGAATTTCCAGTGTAAAAGGGTTCAGTTTGGAAAATACTTATTCCTACACACAATTTATTTGCACAGGGGTAGCTTATCCAGTGCTCTGCAGTGCTAGGTGCTGTACAAATACACAACTTGTAATGACTAGGCAAGACAGACAATGGGAAGGAGAAAGGAAACGATAATTTTGCCTGCCACAAGCAGGACCCAGGACTGCAGAGGCAGTAAGGTGCCTGTGTATGACTGTGGCTGAGCTGGGAGGCAGAGCCCAGATCCCTGCTGTTCCACCCGGTGCAACTGCTCTTCTTGTTCTCAACCCCACTATGGATTTTTAACAACTTATTTTATGAGCAACGAAGTTTGCCAATACGCTGGCAAAAGTAATGTGCATAAATCACTAACCTCTTTTCTTGTTTCAACAGAAGAGTCTAAATAGTTGTTAAGATTGCAAATTAGTTTGGCTCTGCTTAAAGGATTAATTTTTTAGATTTTTTGCAAATCAGAGAATTTGAAAGAAAGAAAAAAAAAAAAGACAGATATATAATGTTTTCCCAGAGGGTCTGAAGTAACTCCCCAGCAATGCTCCTTTCAACTCCAAGTTCTGCTAACCCAGTAGCACAGGAAAAGCTCTCTACACCAACTTATTCATGTCAGATACGACCTTGGGAAATGTTTTGCAACGTGTCAGGACACAAAGAATATATAATTCAGTAATTAGCAAGCACACAGAAAGATTGTATTCATGTTTTATATGTATTGGTGGGTAGACAAACAAAGGAGGGACAGCAAACAGAAATACTGAAACCATAGCAGGCTGGACAGTCGGTTTGATGAGAGCAGTTAAGAAGATTAATGTATACTCTAAACTGAACTCCCCCAGTCGGCCAGCACTCAATAATTTAAAAGACAATGCCAGAGCCTTCATTTCAAGGTGACAGAAAATTCTGATGATGAAAGAGGTAGCTGAAAACTAACTTTTAATTAAAAAGCAAACAGGCTGAAGCTCCCATGCGCCTAACAGGAAGTAATACCATTTAGGAAACAGTGGGGAGGGATTATTACTTAGACAGTTCATTTTATTAAATAAAAGAACTCAAAGAGAACCAGTAACAATTTTTCCACCCTAGTATCCTTAATAATATAAGATGATTACTCATCGACTTAATGAGAAAAAGTTTGAGGCTAAAGAGAAAGCAATTAAACTGACAGATTTATTGCTACCAAGAACAGATACCCACAAAATGCAGAGCTAGGATGTATTAAATGACCAGAATATTTCATGAACATTCCAAGGAAGATGAATAAATGGATGACAAAGCTCACATCTTTTACGTGACATAAATAGGTAGACAGGTGACAAGCAAACTGATAGGGGCAAGTTCAGATGGATGCAGAGGTGACGTATTTGTAACATTCACTAAAAAAAATGATCAAAATTATTATACTAACCGTTTATGACATGTGAGAGCTCAGAAATTGGGCAAAAGAGGCCACATTACAACTCAGTTTCTATGGAAGCTGGAGGTTTCCAGTTAGCTCCACTCTCTTGCCACAAACACTTTTAACCTGCTGAAGTTTAGTTGCAAAACTATTTTAGTATTAAGAATTTATGAGTTGTGAGCAAGAGCTTTTTTTCCTAGGGATCATTGAGCTCTGTAGCCTCAGGCATGCATCACCTGCCACAGCACATGCCAGTGGGGAGCAGCAGTTCATCATGGTCACCTGTGACATTTTGCTGACTACTCCATCTTCTTCCCAATGCCAAACTCAATGATCTTAAACTTCAGCTTAAATTTCAGCATCAAAGGGCTAATAGGAAGTTAGTACATCACATCTTCTCCTCTGCACTTGGAAAGACCACATTTGGCAGATACTGTTCAATGAGGGGGATAAAAGAGGATGCTGGTGGAGAGCAACACTTGGCCCTGAATCTATTAGCCAGGACAGGCTCAGATGTTATCAGCCCTAAGTCAATGCTGTATCTCAGTGCATCATCATTTTCAATCTTGCTGAAGTCAATGAGACTACTCATGAGCTTTTACACTTCAGCCTATGATTAAGTACTTCACTAAATAAGGTCATTAAATTTAAATTGTAGATGCTCGCTAGGTACTCCTGAAGGTTGTTCTCTCACCTGCAACATATTCCCTTCAGGCTCATGGCTGGCAAAACAAGTGGCAAAATAACATCCCAATCTGCATGTCAGCAATCCACCCACTAAACTTAAGACATGGGAAATTGATTGATTCAGGAGGGAGCTGCGTTTACCCTACTGCTGATGGTAGGAAGAATGGTAGCATGTTATGGCTCTCAGAAAAGGATGAGATACACAGAAAAGGAAAGGTGTATGAACCTAGCATACCGCAGTGTCTTGCAGAGATATCTCAGTTTGTCTGAGTAGCAGAAGCCACGCAACTGTCTTACTGCAGCATTTTGCCACTGTGTATTTTTGCCACTTCTCAGTAGGACTAATAAGCCCAACACAGTACTCTGCTAGTGCAGTTAGCTGGCTCAGGTACACGTGCATACGTTGGCCCCCATAGAGGCATATCCTAAAGGATTAACACAGCACTTCCAGAAGCTATCAAGCTATTTTCACTTCTCTCTCCGTTCAGTGTGTACACCTCAAAGCAGCCGTCTACCTTGCTTCCTACTCCCAAACAAGCTATCAATCATGCTGAAGTGTATGCTAAAGCCATAATGCGGATAACAGACCATTAAAAGCTCAAATGAGACTGCTAAACACATTCCATTAATCATAGCACAATCTAGTCTTGAACCAGGAGCTACAGCTTTGGCAGGCTGGTTAATGGAAGGCTTCTTTCTACCCATTTCTAGCGACTGGGAAAGGGAGAATGGCTCCTGAGCTGGTTACCTGAAACCTTTTGCCCTTTGTCCTCTTCCTCAGGTGTATGTGGCCTGTGAGGGCTACACTGCTGGGGAAAGAGAGTGAGTAGAGGATAAAGAATAAAAATAAGAGACCTGCTAAAAGGAAAGAGTGTGAATGCTGTTCAGAGAGCTTGGATTCTCAAAGGAGCCAGAACACCTGCAACTCACACTGATTTTAAGAAGAGTGGTTCTGAAAAACTGGCCAAACTGGCTCCCTCTCCATGGCAAGGAGTCTTTATTTATGGATTTGACAGGATATCAGAAAAATGACTTTTCTTCCTAGGGGCCCGGACCCAGTGCTGATTCTACCGGTATAAAAGCATAGCAGGTAAAAGCTAAAGGAAACACTGAAAAAGAGATGCCCACTTTGCACCACTTCTTATTGTTACATCTCTGGCTTTTCTCAGTAGCTTCCCAAGCCCTTTCCAGGAAAAGTCAGCAGGTTACTCATTTCCTGCTAGGCAACTGGCAGGTTAACAAGAGTTACCTGCCAAGCACATCTGGCTGTTTAAGCCCCCCGCCGATGCCACATGCCTCTGCATACTAGCTTAAAAGGTGGGGGGGGGGGGGGGGGGGGGGGCAGGGGCAATACTTTTCTTTTTTTTTGGGGAACAGGTTAGAGAAGGTGGTTTCAGCTGAGATAAGTTGTTTCCTTGAACAGCAGAGATAGAAGACACTACCAGTACAAGACCCTACTTTAATAATTAATTGCAAGAGTAAACATGCCAGAACTAAGGGGACCTATCAGCACTGGGTTCAACTTTAACCCTAGTGGAGGATTTGCGTTGACAGCTTCTTGCAAGGAGGAAACATTTCTTACCTTATCTTCACCTCATTGTGGCCATGCTAAACTTCCACTTTAGACTTATAAAAGGTTCTTCCAAATGAGTGAAGAGATCAGTTGCTGACATCACTGGATGGAGGTTACTATGCAATGTTAAATAAAGGGAAAGTGTTGAATGGGGAACAAGAACTTTCAAAAACACAGTAGCAGAGACTTGATTATACCAGACATCAGTTATTCTTATTTTTGAGCTGATCCTGTTCACAGAGGTATATATTTGACATGTTAGAATCACAGAATCGTTTAGGTTGGAAAAGACCTTTAAGATCATCCAGTCCAACCATTAACCTAACACTACCAAGTCCACCACTAAAACAATTAAGGGTAGAGTAATAATTTCATGTTTCCTCGCTTGGTAGCTGGATTTTTTTTTAATGAAAGTAAAAACTAGGAATCATTAAGGTTGGAAAAGATCTCTAAGATCATCAGTCCAGTTATGTGATAACAGTTATGTTATCATGTAATTCCCATATACTAAAATCATGTAACACCTATTCCAATGAGGTGTGCCCCAGGTAGGATTCTGAAGCACTACCAATTAAAAGACAAAAATAATTTCCTTTTTTAATAATCCCCTGATTCCTGTTCTTTGTTGGGGAAAGAGTGGTACTATAACCATACTATTGCTTTTGTTGTTTAATGCTGCCTCTTGGATATTTTAAGATCTGCAGTACCTACTGCTCTCACTTGTGACCTGCTAAATGGAGTTGGGATTTAGAGGATCAAAACATCCCTGCAATATCTGCCAAAGAACTTTGACCCTAATGTGAAATTTCTTGAACACACTGTGCTTTATGGCAGGGGCTGGAAACACTCCTAAGAATTTGGAAAATGAAATTCCTGTAAATTAATTATGTTTCTACAGTCCAATATCTTCCCTCCTCTATGGGGCTACGCAGCAGGAGCCCCACCATACCTTGGGGGTCTTTATTAGTATTCCATATTCTAGAAGTGTCTAATAATGGGAAAAACTTGCTTTTCTTCTCCTTTTTTTTTTAAAAGTAAGGGTTTTGCTCTTATGACTGCTATGAAAAGCAAGGAAGTGTAACATTAATAAGCCAGACAACAAACAAGAACTATATACTTTCTTTTTTCTTACCATCATATTTTTAAGTAGGTCTCCTGATCTTTGAGGGTTTTACCATGGTAGGCTATCCCCATTAATGCAGGTCTCAGGAACTAACCTCTCGAAGTCAGTATTTCAGGTCCATATATTCTTCTCACATTGAATTTTTTATCCTGTGTGCAGAAGGCTATGATGATACCTTTACTTCCTGTGGCACAGCTATACGTATCTTTTCTGATGCCAGAGTTTTGCCACAGAAGTGGTATTTCCTTGGTAGCCATCAAACGCTTATGCAGCCAGCCAGGATACAATAAAGATAAAGAGATACTGGTCCCATACCGATAGCGAGCTGGCAGAGCTTTTTATACCAGTGTTCTGTGTTAACCCCAGTGGACAGATAAGCACCACACAGCCAGTCATTCACTCCCTGTTCCCCTCAGTGGGATGGGGCAAGAGGAAAGGAAGAATAAAAGCAAGAAAACTTGGGGGTCAGGATAAAACAAATGAACAAACAAACAATTGTTTAGTAAGTGAAAGATAAGCAGAAGAAGACAGAAGGGAAGAAACCAAACAAAAGAAGTGATGTAAAGGCAATTGGTCACCACATTCTGTGGGCAGATGGATGCCCAGCCAGTTCCTGAGCAAAAGATGGCTAACCCCCTAGAGCCCCCTCTTTTCCCTTTTATTGCTGAGTATGATGTTATGCGGTACGGAATATCTCTTTGGTTAGTTCAGGTCATCTGCCTGGTTGTCTCCCCTCCTAGCCTACTGCGCACCCTGCAGTCTATTCACTGTGGGGGAGGAGAGTGAGAAACAGAAGGCCTTGATGCTGTGCAAACACTGTTCAGCAAAAGCTAGAATATTAGTGTGCTATCAGTACTGTTCTGGTCAAAAATCTAAAGCACAACACCATATGAGCTGCTGTGAAGAAAATTAACTCTATTCTAGCCAGGTCCAGTACAACCTGACATGTTAAAAAAACCAAGAACAAAACCACACACAAACCAAAATCACTGAACTACTGTGAACAAAACAAAAAGAGTAACTAACCTGCTTGCTACTAGAATGTTGTTTCTGACAATTGGGTAACTTAACATTGTTAATTCCTCTTACCTTCTGTCTAATAAGAGGGAAAATATCAAATGCTACAAGAGGGTAAGATAATTGTCTGTAAATACCATTTTTGTTTCCCCCATTAAAAGCACTTGCATGTTGTAAGGATTTGCCCAAATTCCAGCCACCAGTGTTGCTGTACCAATGCAAAGCACTGCACTAGGCAAAGCTAGACTGGCATTGTGTGAAACAACTTTTTGGTTCCAAGCAAATGCAAGTTGCAGTTCACCTCATTTAGACTACAGAGAGGTAACATCAAGTATTCATGACCAGACTTTAAGTAACTTCCCAGTGTGCACAAGGTGAAACACTTGCATATGCAGATCAGATTAAAGAAGTTTGCTATACAAAGTGGTCCAAGTCATGCTATACACTTCAGATGGGAGAGTACCCAAAGGTGTACAGGTGAGAGCATGGGAGGTATCCTCTCTTGGACATTTTGGTTTTATTTGGGTTTCACTGCAGTATGGCCTCTTCAGGAGACCTGCCAGTGTTACATGGATGCAACATCTCCCTGCTAGCAGCTGACCATCTTTGGAGCTACATCACCTTTCTCTTTCCGCAGGTTCTACTAGAGGAAAGGAGAGATTCCTGCCCTATTCAGCCATCACAACCTACTGCTTACGGGTTTCATTTCACAGACCCTCATGTAAATGATACCCAGGCTTTGAGTGAGGGAGTGAAAATGTTAAGGGAGGGTGGGAAAATGCAGGAAAATTCTCACCGCTATAAGACTGCATGAGTCAGGTAAGGTGCATCAATAATTAAACATTAAAAAGAAAGGAGCAGAATGAGTGTGGATTAGAGGTGCCTCCCAAATATGGGCTGGAACTAATGAGGCTCTTCTTTTTACCGTCAGAGAAAGTTTATTACATGTACTTCAAAGGCAGTTGACTTAGTGAGCAGTGGAGGTGGGTCACAGATACATACCTTCCAGTGACGCTCAGCATAAAAGCAGAAGCGTTCATAATGGAATGGCTGAAGTGGCTATGAAAATAATAACCCATGACTTGGGAAAATTTTAAGGAGAGGCTTAAACCTTGAAATAAAAAGAGAGGGAAGGGAGGAATGGCGTATAAAATAAAAACAGAATCCTGCAGTTATTTTACAGCTACAAAAAGTGCGTGCTGATGCCATACAGGAACAGGGTTGTGCCGCTGTAACATGGGCTATAGCGTATGGCATAAATAAAGGAGACCCTTAAACTAGAGCTCAGGCATAAGCAGACAAACCCCACGCTATTCAGAGCTAAATGAAAGCTATCACATCTCTTTCATGATCACCAAATTTATCTACATTTCAGTTTCCAAAAGTCTGGTTCCTTAATTTTCTCTTGAATTTTAACAGAGTTTCATAGGTTTTTATTTTTCAGAAAAAAACACATCTGGATCAACTGTTTTCCTGGTTTTATGTTGAGCGTAGATGGCAAGATTACTTCTGGCAGACCTCTGCTGCTCACTGAAGTCTGCTGTCTCAGGAAAAAAAAACCCACAGTACATCTCACATATGCAGTGTTTCCTAATTAAAAGCTGCATTCTCATCTCATTTTCACCAATATAAACCCAAGGATAACTTAAACGAACATAACAGAGTTACTCTGGATTCAGTCTACGGTAAATGAGACAAGGATCTTGGCCTATCTCATAAATATCTCCCTTAAGATCTCCATTAGTAACACTGGGTTTTTAGTGAAAAATGTACCACATTCTTGCAAGATCCCCTGGTGGGGGAAAATGGTATTTTTTAGTACATTAATTCTACACAATTACATTAAAACTTTTGGTGAGATCTCAGGGGAAATGGTTACAATGTCCTGCTATCTCAATATACTTCCTCACCAACAGCGCTAGAAATACATAAAGAAACTCTGCAACAACCCTGACACAGAATTAAATAACTAGTTTCAGTCTGTGTATATTCTAAGTCTATAAGGGGAAAGCGTGATTCAACCACACCTGTTTTCCCTCATAAGTATCATTAGTACTAATTACTTACAACTTCACTCATGGCAATCACTGGATGATATTCAATTGCTTTCAATATATTGCTGAGAGATCCTAATTCCACTTGCAAGGCAGGAAATGGGTATCGGTAATTGGTAAAGGTGCTTCAAGCTTTTGGGCTAATAATACAATTGTGATAGTACTTTATCCTGATTCATGTGGAAGAGTTTGCCTCTTCTTTGCCCTTTGACAATGGACCCACTATGAACAAGGTGTCAGAGCTACAAAGCTCCTAGGAACACGTTCATGCTTTGCCTGGCAGCTAGGCTAGACAGACGCAGTCTTTGGAGAGCAGAACAAAAAGTACTAGCTATTTTGGATGTCTTAAGAAGCGTATCCTCAGTGCGTTTTTGCAGAGGTGGACATGTAAACATGACTTCTTTTTTTTTTCCCCCAAAGCTCTCAGCCTTAAATCACAGCTCTCCTGTCTCTGCTTTGAACTCTAGTTGCAACTTCCTTCAGAGTTTATCATTGCTTTTTCAAGCACTGGTCACAAGGGGATGAAAATAATGAAAGGTGCTCTCCAGGTCTCAACACACTTTCCAGAGATTTCTAACCCAATCTTTAGTTCTTAATTTTGACAACCTGGAGACCTTACATATTGTTAGAGAAATGATTAAACATCTTCCTCTTCTACCAAGGGATAAATTAAGACTAATCATAGCTTAGGATCACTAAAATCAAATTTCTTCTACTTTAGATTCTGCCTTCCAAGCTTCATCCCAAGAAATTAGCATTCCCATCTGCCTTCAATGTGAAAGTCAGAGCTACATAGCAAGGTACCCTAGAGCAATATATTTCAATGAAGTTAGTCCAAGCCTCACTCCAGTGATGGCTCTATGTTCATTAGTATACAGGATCTGTTCATGACTGACTCACCCAGCAGAGCAAATCTGATACATAATCAAATGTGGGCACAGAATGACATTTCTATTGCATTAGCCAGAACACATGATTTGGAGTTTATGCTGACTTTAAGCTTACTATGGAAAGACAGATGGTATCTGATCCAGGGTAAGGTTTCTCAGAATAGTTTATCCATTAATATTTTGGAACAGAATGAATCAGTGAATTTATACCAGATTACCACTTAGTGCTAGGTGTCTATGACATTTTTATCCAGTACCAAGATCTCTAGTTTTTTATTTACTCTGTCACTAAACAACGGCCTTCATCAATAAGTCTCTGCACCTCATAATTTTGTGCCTTTCAGGGAAAGGTTAAGTACAGACCTGGATATCTGGTGAAGTGTGCCTCGCCAGTTCAGAGTGAGGGTGTTCCAGCATGGAACTGCAGATGGACCTCAGATGTAGGCTGCTAATGTTTTCAATGCTCTATAGAAAACACATGGTGATGGGAAGACAGGAAAAGGGTTGTAAACCATAAGAAAGGTGAAAAACAAGGCAGCTCAAATATTGGTGTCACATCTGCAATGACAAAACAGCCCTGAAGCACATGAAGAACTATCATCACTGAAACACACTGATATTCAAGTGTAGTGTTTGCTGCCCACGCTTAAATGGTACTGACTGTACTGGCTAGGTCAGGCTAATGCTGATTATATGTTCTGTATTGCCAATATACTGAGACTCCCACAGGAATACAGCAGGTTAGGATAAATTCTCTTTTGTTACAGGGCTGGCAAAGAGCGTATTGCAACCTGCAGCTCTTCTTTACCTTTGCATCACTTTAAAAGGAAATCTCCACAGATTCTCTCTTTGCACAGGTACATATGCCACATCTAGATCCATCCCTGACATGCTCCCTGGGACTCCAACCTCACTTCTTTATCTGAGCTCACCTCATACAACAATCTCAGTCAAGTAAGACAGGAAAAAAAAAAAAAAAACAGTCATGAAACTGAAGGAAGGATTATTTCTTGATATGGAGGGCTCCATTAAAAATGAGGGGTAGCAGCTGCCTTAGCATTAGCACTGGGTAAGGTAGAAGCAATTTTAAAAAGCTTAGGGCATGTCTATTATTTGGTTTGATACTATTGCTCTTTAAGAACCCACACATGGATATGTCCTGCTCAACAGTGAGTTTTCTAATTATTAAACAAGTGGAAAAGATGGCAGCTTTGAGCATCTGTGCACAGTCCAGCTCTTACGAAAATTAAGATCTTCTAATGACGCCATAAAATCCCACTATGAACCACAGAGTTTAAAGCAAGACTGGCAAAAAGAGGAGGCTATGGCAGCCTGTTCTGCATTAGAGGTGGAAGGACAGTTCAGAGAATGGATTTGTACTGAATGTAGCTAGTTAGTAAGATTAATGAGTAGAAATCACATTGTGTGGTGGTCAGTCTTCAGTAATTTAATTGAAACAGGAACTAATTTCAAGGTGATATGGAAGTCCCTCTGAAGTTTGGCTACAATTTTTTTTCATGGAGTAGAAGTCAACATGTCATCAGGATGTAAAGGAAAAGGAGAAGCAATTATTAACAATATTTAACTTTAACCTTTGACTTATTCGTTTGAAACTTCTTGACTAGAGAAAGGAGTTGAAGAAGAGCAAGGAGGGAATCATGTCCAACAAATCTTGATTAGATTAGATGGAACAGGTCTCATCTGGAAACTTCAAGATCACGGAGGGGATTTCCAATACCATAAAAATGAAGGATGAGCACCACCCTAGGATGTCATGTTGCTGAACAGGTTAGAGGGAGGCATTCAGAAAGCAGGAAGTAAATCCTGTTTTCCACTAATCATCACTCCCAGGTAGGGCTGAGAAATCCAGAATGGAGCCTGGAGAATTGAGGGTCAAATGTTAGGAAGTAATAGCAGACTTGTCTAGGCTCACAGAGGGGTAAGTAACCATAAAGCATGTCTGAACTTCATGGCATTCCCTGCTGTCTGCTGGACCTTGGCAAGGGGAACTCTTGCAAGATCCTAGCTGGAAGCTTTTATGTTCTTTAAAACATGTATATCAGGAATGAAAAGTTTATTTCATCACTGATGCAACTGATTACAGGAAACTGATAGACTTGTGCCTCCTCATAAAAATACTGATCAATAACAATCTCCACAGCTGTCTGGCTATGCTTGTCTATCCTCTTTCCAAATAAGTTGTGTGGCTTGTCATAAAATTATCAACCTGTAAGTGTACTCTGTACTATAATGATTTGCTGGGAGAGAGTAAGCGGTCTGCGACTGGCCCATAACTTCAATTTGAAGATTGATAGTAAAGGTGCACAGTAATCTATCAGAAGTTACGAGAGCTGATATGCTGCAGCAGTCCACTGCTCTAGAAGAGCCAAGTAATGAGTAGATGGAAATGCAGATTTGTGTAAGAAAAAGCTCTATTACCATTCTTCAGAAACCCAAGAGACTTTGCAGAGCATAGCTGTTAAAGAGCTGCTTCCCTCACACAGGGAGAGGGAAAGTCCTCAATATAGACAGATCCCAAACAATTTAGGGCTTTCCAGGTCACAACCAACACCCTGAAGCTCGCAGGCCATCAGTATGCAGCTGGAACCGGCTCTCAGCATGAAGCAGTGCTTTGTAAGGGGCTGCCTCATTCGGCAGTTCTCACTTTAGCCTCTGAATAGTCTCAAGGAGCAGCCCCATGCAGAGAACATTAAAGCAGTCCTGTCTTCTGATAACTACAACTATCATGACATGTTGTTTTTATCCTAACTCCTGGTACATAATCTAAACCCTAACTCCTGTTTTTCTGTGTTTTTGTTTGAGTATTTACTTATGTGGACTGATTAGCCAGCCCTGCTCTAAGCTGAATACTTCTGTCCTCCAAGTTAAGCAACAGGAATTTACTTTTACTCTTTCTCTGTTCTCAGTCAACCTTGACCCCAGATTTTCTTCCTGGATTTAAATATATGCTTCATTTTTGTTGTTTATTACGTCATTCTGACACTTTATGGAACCCCTGTAGTGTACTGTGATATACCTGCAAAAAGGCCAGAGTTAAAGACACTATGTGAAGAAGAGACAAAAAAAAAAAGCTTCTCATAAAAATTGTCACCCACAACAGCACGTTTCTATGGTAATACAGGACTGCTTTAGGTTGTTATGGCAACTAAACCTTTAAAAGCAATAGCATAAAACCAAAGCAAAAAAATCACAAAGCCAGAGCTTCATCACTGCTCTTCTCAATTTTACAAATCATTCTCAGCCCTCCTACTCCACACAAAGACTAGACTGGGAGTTACAGTGATCAAAACTCTTTAGGAAGAGGAAGAAAACCACTTGGCTTCATGGCAATGGGTGTGCAGAGCCTTCTTACCACTCTTATTTAGAAACAAGGACTAGAAGCGCTGGTCCACAAGCAGAGCTCTTGCACCACAGAGCGAAAGAAATAAAAAAGTGATAACAATGACAGTAGGACTAATTGCTGACTGCGGCTAAGTGGGGATGAGATCTGTGCTACCCACCTCACAGGAGGGACAGGCCAAAATTACACTGAATTAAATGCTCGGTCAGCTCCTTAATGTTACTGTGTACTTCATTATTTCCTTGGCAAGTTTTTTCTTATAGTCAGATGCTGCTCCCAGGGAAATGCAGAAAATTTCTAGATACATACATTTGTTTCTATATAGCTTCACAGAAATTTACTGTAATATATGAGGGATTTAGTTAATCTCAGATAGGTTTCAAGATAAATAATCCTGATTAATTTGGCATGTGTTTCCAGTTCTCCCTTTTCCTATCCTTTCTTTCCTGCTCAGTATCCTGTATATTCACTCCCACTTTCCAACTCCACATTGTTTTCTCATTTACCTACCAGTTATGTCCACTTCCTATTATTATGTTTGAAAGGATTATATGATCATGGAATGGAACTGACAGTGTGCAAACATCCTCTTCTAATTCTGATGAGCTGCCTCAAAACTCATATCCCAGCAGCACATCCCTCTGCTGCCCTGCTTATGCACTTCCGCCTTCATGCACGTCAGACCTGGCTGAGGTCACCCATCTCTTTTTACTTGTGACCCATACCAGGGGTCTAGAGTTGAAAGGAGACCATATTTAAAGACTACTCCTCCAACTATTCACATCTTTTTTTAGTTAGTGTATAAAAGAAGCTGTAAGTTCAAAGCAGGAATGTTTATGTAAATCAGGGAATATAGGAGCTAGACTTTACTGATGTAAGTCAGCGTCATTCTGTTCCCTCCAATGTTTTATCAAGCTGGTTTATACCAGCCGAGATGTGCTCTCTCAGGATTTTAGGACAACAGTGTAGCAAAATTCAGATCATCATTTCTTAGTAGTATGGGAAAGCACCTGAATCTCCAAGTAGTGTAAAAATTGGTGCCAATATGACTCCGAAGCAGGCTGGCAAAAAGCCTGTAGAAAGCCCTACATAATGCCATTTGGCACCTGCAATAATCATATCCTGAAGCATGCAGGAAGGAAATATTATTACCATCTATTAAATATAACATGTGCAGGAAGACATGGTAACATAATGAATTAATGAAGTTCAGGAGATCCTGAGCCAGTTTCAGAGGTGATGTGCATTTCAGTAATTTGCTCTGAGCATAAACTGGCAGACATTTTGTGTTGATGACAGAAGAGTGGTAGCATAAAGTCAGACAAGGACAACTTTGTATGAGAAAAACTACCACGGCTCACTTCACTGTAGGGCTTCAGTCCTGCTCAAAGTTACCAGTGTTTCAGCAGGGCAGAAGCAGTAAGCATCTGGTAGGTCCTCAGCCTTGGGATGGTTCACAGTCTGGCCTAGCTGTCGACAGCATCACTGAACATGAGAACACCTTCTTTGCTAGACAGCTCCACCTCTGTTCCCATCAGGCAAATTCTCTCGGTGTGTCAGAATAGCACTTATTTGACAGTTCCCCCAGTCCCTAAGCAAACAGAAAAAACACCACACACCCAAACACAATGTAAGTAGTTTCAGGGTTTCACTTAGTTGTGCCAGTAGTTAATGGCTCTCAGGAAGCTGTTCTGCTGACATGTCCCAGCTCCAGAATGAATCCCAGAACCCCAAGGACCAGAAGCAGCTGACACAGGGCTTATCTTACACCCAGGCAGGAATAGCATCAGCTTAGATCTTGAGATCCTTCTGAGCATTCAGGCAGTGCAAAGGAAACATAAATTGGCCTGCACCTTCAGCAGAAAATGTTGAATGTGCATCTCTTTTACTGACATGAACTTGTGCACCATTTACCGCAGCTATGAATTTTGCACTTCAGGTCCAAATTCTTTCAGGACCAGCCCTCGTGCAATGGAGTGTGTTGCAGATCACCATACTTGACACTTAAGCCCAAACTACGAATTCCACTGTGACTACATACAGGAAATAAATAGAAATACAGAAAATACAGAAAAGTGGTGGATGCACTTGGTCCCTAAGTTTTCCTGTATGTTTATCAGTTACCTTTCAGTACGTATCTGGAAGGCCTAGGACAAAAATCTTTTTGTTAGCAGTGTCTCAAAGCACAGAAGATATTTACTTTGAGGAAAGGGTCAGAGGGAGAAAAGCTCCTTCGTTTAATCGAACTGCTTGGCCCACACTGAATGCAAGCTAGAAATTAATGAAAAGAACATGGAGTAGAGAAAGCTTGAGTTTTAAGTAAAATAGAGACACTTGGGAGATGCAGAGTGAAGTGGGCCATTACAGACACACCTACATCTTTCTTTTAGCTTGGGGGTTAAAATAAGGAGTTCAAACATCCCTGATTGTCTAGATTGCTTGGAAAAAGGAAACCTGTGAGGTTTCTACTATTTCCACAAAATGGTATTCATTATTGATTTCATTTACATGTCTAACTTTTAGTTTGTGTAACTGTCCACAGTTTTTGCTTGTGGTGCATTTGTACACAGCCTTAGTTCAGGTATGTAATAAAGTGGCTTAATTTTGTACACTTTTTCCCTCTTCCCAGGTTGTGCAGAGAGCAATACCATGCACTTACCCTGCTGATGGGACAATCATACCATTGACCTCTGGGCAACGCATTCTACCTTCCAGCTTGAGCCTGTGAGACAGATATTCCCTACACCACTTTACCCTATGCAAATCCGTGTGCTGCCAAGGACAGTATTACAGACATAATTTGCAGCATGAAACCAAAAAGGTGAAACGTTGGGTGAGAGCTTTGTAATTGGAAATGGGGCCTTAGGTCCTTAAAAATATGGATTGCTAATGCAGAACAAGGTAGGCTCAGAGAATATGCCTGGTTCAGAGAGGAAGAAAACAGAATATCAAGTTATTACAATGCACGTCACAGGGAACTGTGAAAAGCATATGTGCTTGCTAGATTGCGTGTGATTAGAATGAGGGCCTTAGGCACGGAAACCTATCTATTAAATATCTTTCTTATCTAGTAATATAACTATCAAACCTTAAAGTAAACTGCATTTGTTAGGTGAATGACCCATGTGTCTCATCTGCTTGGCTTTTTCACACATGCAGAGGTGAATCATTGCATATTATTAATTGGAATGATGGACAGGTTGCCGCTCCCTCTATATTCACTGCCTGCTCATGCACATGCTCTGCTTTACTGTCACCTAGGGAACACACAGTGACTGGCCAGAGGGATTAGTACATGGACTTAATTTGTGTGCTCCACCCAAGATGACTGGCAGACATTGGGGTTTGGGTTTTTTTAATAGCCTTCTAAAAAAAAAAAAAACCCAAGCTGTGATGGGGCAGGGGTATTAAATGTATCTGAGGGGGAGCATGTGTATAATTGCATGAGAAGGTGAACAGATTGCAGGAGAAAATGATCAACCCAAAACATTTATCAGTGGAAAGGAACTCCTAACTGATCTCTCCTTTTTAGTTGGGATGGGGGGTTATTATTATTTTCCTCCTCAGTTTGTTCCCTCCCACTGTTCTAATAGGTTTTCATTTCAGTACAGCCTACTGGCATCCTGTTCCCAGAAATGCACTTTTCCTCTGCCAAGAACAAACACACAAAGCAGAAATGTTCCTTCTCCCAGTGTCTACCCTCTGGGAGCTCGATCTTCTAGCTTCTGGGAAGTCACAGCTTCTGCTAGTCAAGGGAGATGGGGATATGCACTTTGCTCGTCTGATGCTGCGCTCTGCCCAGATTTCTCTCAATAAATATTTGCAAGGCAATTCAAAAAGCTCTAGGTCCACTCTTCACGCTTGGAGTACTTGACATTAATAGAATTAAAAGTCTCTTTAAATCCTGAAGAAAGAGCTCAGAGGAGACAGAAACTGCTTTTTTGCTTTAACACTGTGTGAGTCATACAATGTTTAGTTTGGGTGTTTGATACATCATAGCATCTAAGCCAAAAAGACAGCTGTAGAATGAGTGGCAGGTTAACAAAGACTGGAGAAAAATAATGCAGAAAAAGCACTAGATTTATGTTGGGAAGGTAGAAAAAAGTCCTCAAAATTTCAGTGTTGCCAACAAGATTTTATTACAAATCTTGTAGTATGTGGTGGGTTTTTATCCTGAAAACTCCAGTTGTGGTATCAAAAAATGACAAAAAAATATCAGCTTTCATTTTTAATTAAAACATTCCTAGCCCCTGTGGGAAGAAGCTTGAAAACATGACCGAAGGGTATCCCTTGGAAATCAAACAGAAAAATAAAGAACCTGAATCTTCTGTTTTATTTTACTGTATTTTAGAATTTCCCCCACCATGAATTATACCCTATTTCTATGCACTCTTGGCCTTTCACCTCTAAATATTTCTGCCTGGTGGCAGAAACAGACAAAGAACCATTCAGCTAAAAAAAACCCTACAGATGTTTCAGAAACTGCAGCCATTCTATTTTGGCAGCAATTCATAATCAGAATTTTCTGATTATGTCCCTTGTCACATTAAAACCCATAAACTAGAATGTGCACATGCTGTTCCATATAATAAACTCTCTCCCCTGGAGCTCATTTACTGAGGTCAACTTTCTTACATACTGCCTCCTCAATAAAGGAATACCATAGCAAAGCAAACTGCAATTAGGAAAAAAAAAGAACTTCCAGCCAGTCAGCTTATGCGACAAGTGTGGAGAGACAGAAGTGTTTTTCCCTAGACCCACAGAATCAGTAAGTCCCATTCTCTTTGGTTGATCCCCTCCTAATTAAAACCAGCAAAATTAACCGCCAATCACAGTTAGAAACTTGTCTTTTTTCCGAATATCCTAAATCCTTACTTTCTTTGGCTCTTCACCAAGATAAATCAGTGTTCAATCCTGTAGTTTCACACATAGATGATAACAGCATCAGGAGACAGAAGAGCACGACACACCCCAACATTTCTATCACCTATAGCTAACAAATAGGATTCTTTATCAATGAAGCTTCAAAGCTTCTGCAGCAGAAAGAAGAAAACACCGTGATATAACGATCAGGAATAGAAAATCTTAAGCAGATAGTCTCCACAGGGACCTTTTCAAAGAGAAAATGTATTTCATTTGTGGAATAACCCTAGAATGAGCTATGCACTGTAGTCTAACCATTAAATACTTACACAAGTCTTTCAGAAACTAACAGATGTTCCTTTTATGAGCAAAGACAAGTGCCATTCGGCCTTTTTAGACACCTATAAAAATTCAGAAAATTTTAAGCTATTTTAATAGCTGCCTGACAATTTTATTAATGCACTCTGCTACAATGTGATCCTGTTTCCTTCACAAAAAGACTGAAGGAATTTACCATGGATTTTTACATTATCCATTACCATGGATTTTTACACACACTAAGGTGCACGTTGCTAATGCCATCCTCTTCATAGTAATAAAAGAAAACCTATTGTACTGACCAGAAGGAACAGAAAGATCTCTGCAGGATTTAACACAAACAGTGTGTCAGCCCACAGAGATCCTGTCTCAAAATGATCTGTGGAAGCTTTAATGATTTACTCAGTGTAAACTGACAGACTGACCTACAGAACCTGCCCAGAATCAATTCTGTGGCTCAAATCCTGGCTTCAGCCATAAGTGACAATGAATTTTAAATTTTAATCTTGGCAACAACTGAGTATTTTACATCATCACAAGAAGAGCATACCTATAAAAAGTACAATCTTTGCAGAAGAGCTGCCTAGGTCTATGACAGGTATAGTTTATTAAAACGGGGCTTCACTGATAAGAGCCAAATTCAGGGAAATTTATACAGCACCTGCTGACTCTGCGTGACTCTCACTGGTGCCATCAGCATCTCACTTTCTGGCACACTAAATTCACACACAAATGAAAAGTTATGTATGCATTTGATACTACAACCTTATGCATAATAGTTCTTGTAGGAATATCATTACTAAACCACCTACACAAGATGCTGAATTTTGTGATGGTTGTGATTTTTTGTTTGTTTGCTCTTTTTCCTGAAGAAGCTGCAAAAATAGCATGAACCCTGATTGTTACCTCAGGCATTCTGCAGAGCAATATGCCAAAGCACCCACATACTAAGTGTTTGCAAATTTTAAGTTTGGGATTGACTATGTGCCAATCCCTCTTCAGCTGTGGGCACTTAAGATCCTGCATCAAAATCGCTGTTGACCTTTTCTGGTATTTATGATGTCAGTATGGATTTTTATCATTGTTTGAGCTCCTGACACAAAGCAAACAGCTTCCGTAGCATGTTTTTATTCATGCAAAGTATGAATATGGGAATCTCAGTCTTCCTATTGAGCTTGCCATTTCTCCTTCTTGGATGCTTGGTTAATGGAGGTAGGTGATTCTGCCTTATTGCCTATATCAGCTTTCCAGAGAAGACTTACTTGCACAGATGAACACTAATTGTACCTTATATTCTCTGGATGACTTAATCTAAAGTGGAGTTACTTGAAATACAGTAGTTACATACTATCCAGTCTCTGCTGTTTAAAAGTACTTACAATATTCATCATATCAGCTAGCTGGAATGTGAGACTAACATGTAGTAGTAGGACATCACTGTTCAATATAGCCTCTGAGTTACGACATGGACTTAGAAATACCATAATGCTGTTAGATGTGGCATTCAATGTAACACAGAGTCATAGAATCACAGAATGCTTTGGGTTGGAAGGGACCTTGAGAGATCATCGAGCCCAACCCCCCCTGCAGTAAGCAGGGATTGAACCTGTGAACTTGGCGTTATTAGCACCATGCTCTAACCAACTGAGCTAACCCAGCTGTCCCTCAACGCTGATCTCTACAGAGATTATTCAGGTCTCATTTGTGGGTCTCAGCTGTCTGAGGCCATAGCAATGGCCTAAAGGAACCAGGCAGATACAAGAATTGTCACCTGACACTAGGTAAAAGCACAAAGACGCTCTCTTGCTATTTATATGTACAGCACCCAGCACAAAGAGGCTGTGATCCTGACTGGAACTGCAACCTTTAACATAAATAATTATGACTGTCATAGTCAGGTCCCAAACAAATTCACAATACTATTTACAATGAATGCTCTTGAGAATCCATATTTAACACACAGTCAAAGTAAAAATCAGAAGTTTGGAAAAAAGAACCCACATTTCAGTACCAAGAGTTTGAGTGAGCAAGAATAATAAAACAATTAGCTGATGTGGCCTTTAAAAGAACATTAAGATTGATAGCAGAGAGCATAGCTTTGGACTGGTTCTTTTCTCAGAAGAATTCACACAATTTCTGCAATAAAAGCATATTGGTTACACTAATCCTTGCTGTCTGAAACACTTTGCAGCACTTCATCCAAGAATGCATATGATCTACAGTCCAACTCTTCTGCCCTTAGGCTTGATGGTTTCTCAAGTTTAGAACTGTCAAAATCCAGTGAAAGATGAATAGAAAACATAATCAGTGTCAACTAAGTCACAGAAAACATGCATGACAGGTTATCTTCACCAGACCGGCTGCAGACTCACACCTTTGAAGTCAATATTTTTGGAGGTATATATCTTTCCCAGAGAAACAGACTGCTTATCTGTGGGAGAGCAAGGAAGAATGAGGCTAAAGCAGAAATGTTCAAATCCCAGCTGAAAAGCTGAATCTGACTCTTGAAGTTTAACTTACTGGTTCCCAAAGACATACTTATGCATAGAGCCTGTTTCAGCCTACCGAAGAGAGGTGTGAATTTCTCCCAAAGCCTAAGGTTGCCACTTCAAAGAAGAGATTTTCAAATAAAATCACGTATGTACAGCCCTAATTTGTGCGTTCAGTTACAGAATAGTTGGATCATTTATTGTAAGGGTGTATGCAAAGAGCTTATCAGAAAAGGGCAGAAGAGCAATAATTTACAAAGGAATCCTACTCCCTTTTTTCCATCTACAGAGTGAATGTAATAGTAGCTTTACCACCTAAAGTATTAAGTTACCATGTAAAGGTCTGATCTTTTCAGCAACTTTTAAGATGACAGGAAGAAGAACCTTTGCAGAACAAGGATACTGGGTATTGCAGGTGCTATTTAAAAAATACTCTGGGCCTTTCTACACAGCAAATTGGATCTGGTTAAATTGCAAGACAATCCTGAATCTGAGTTTCTTCCAAGTGTGGTGCCCTAGAAAAAAGGAATCTGAGTTACCAGTCTCTTTGTCACTATTTTTGTTGGGAAAAAAAGTCTTCCTGCACACAGAAGGAATCGCAGACTCTAGGACCTTCTCTCTCGTTACCTGTATGGCTGTAAATTGGAAGAAGCTGTGCTGGACTGTCTTACCGGTTATCCTGCAGCAACCTGCAGAAGGGAGCTCTTGCCTTTCCAGCACCGATGTGAAAAATTCTTCTATTTTGCTCAGACAACATCCTGGTGCAAGCAGGTTTATAATGGCTACTTCTGGCCAACAACTGGGTGTTTGAACATTTCTAGAAGGAGAGCCTATGGTTCTAAAGCTGCCCTCCAAGCTGGGGTTTGGTATAGTGTCAGGTTCCTTTGGAGAGTAGCACTTCCCTTCACAGGAGTTTTATTTCTCTTCTGTTTAAGTAATATTTCAACAAACACACTATATTGTCCCGAAGAAATCTTCATAAACTTACTTGGGACTTCTCAGGGAGAAACAAGGAGGGGATTAAAACATTCGTTTACAACCAGATCCTTTAGAGGAATGTTTGAGGCTAATGACCTGAGACATCCTTTGAATCTTTTGTAAAGCTGGCAGGAGAAATAAAAAGACACTGGGGACAAATTGAGAACTACCGTATGATTTAAACCAATCTTTTACAAAGCAGTAAAAGAGCAACAGTATCTCTCCAACTTACTTGCCCTTGCCATCCAGGATGATCCATGTCCACTGAGTCTTTGCCTAATAGGACTGCAGCCTATGATACAGGCTGGAGCACAAGCTTGTGCTCAGACACTTTCATTTCTCTCTCCTCCCCAACATTTAGGAACACTGTTTTGGGCATACGTGCCTTCCAAAGTCTGCTCCCACCCTGGTCAACTCCTGGGGCTATGGGCTTGTCCCATTAATTCTTTCTTTGTGTATGACAGTCTGGGAGATGAGCAGATGTAGACACTGACCAATTTATTGCCAGGATTAAAAAAATGTGGAGAAGCAGGTGGTCAGCCAGAACTAAAAAGACAGACTGGACAACTTACAAAATCATACATTTGGGAGTTGTGATACTTACGTTGTGAGGGCTGGCAGTAGCACAGGAATTCTGTCTGTATGTGTAAGTTAGAGCTTTTCACAGCTCTAATCAGCTGAACAACCTTGCCTAGCTCTATAGAGACTGACTTACACCCATTCTTTTACTTCCAGTAATTATCGTTCTCCATGTTTCCATATTTTCTGTCTGTATTTTTTCAATCTTAGGCCTGCCTCTGCTCCATACTCCTTTCTTTATAAGCAGTCCTTATGCTTGGTTTCTTTCCCCAGTAAAAAGCAAGGGACCTTCACTGAAACTATGGCAGAAAATATAAGCAAGGAGATGATCGCGCTCATTGTCTCAATTCAGATTTTGCTATCTTTGACCACACAGTCCTATATGCCCAAGTTCAGTTTATACACATTTCTTTACCTGCTACATCATGCTAATACACCCTATTCAGTAAAATATTACTACTAATGAGACAGTAGCACACAGTGAGACAGTACAATAGCACAGCATTACTCCCTATGCATACATTTATGTAAATTATGGTTGTGAAGGTGTATGTTTATATGAAACTCAAGGTTCTGTGTAGGGAAAGGCTTGGTGAAGAGTTTGAACAATACCTGAAGAGGAGGAAAAGCTTTATATTCCTTAATGAAGCAAGTTTGTGAATAGCTCAGTTAAGTAAAAAGGTGATTGCTTCTGGCCTGCTGAAGGGGACATCAGTGTATCTGGAGGAAGGGAAGGAAACAAATGCATGGAGAAGCAAGGACTAGAACCCAGTCCTTGACTGTAGAGCTGAAGATAATAGCTCCTGCCTGTTAGTTGGGTACTGGGAAAGGCAAAGAGGCCTTGTGGTTTTCAGCATGGGATAAATAAAGTAAATGTGCTCTTTTTTCTGTCACCTTTCTAACAGAATGGTTTATTTTGGCTTCTGTAAATAAATAGTCCTATTTGCTTAGGCTGACTTTGCTTGAGGTGATTTTAAGAGAGCTGATGATATGCATCAGGCTACACTTTTACGGGGCTGTAAATCTTCAAACCAGGTTACTGGAATGCCTCTGCACTTACCAGCCCTCCAATACATATTCTGAGGGCAAGAGGAGAACAATAGGGCACGTCTCTGACTCTGAAAAGCTGGCAACACTGGAGCCTGGGAGAATTAAATGGTTTTAGCAGTGTTAGCCAGGAAAGTGCTCTGGTTTGTGACAGGATAGTGGGGAACTTTTTTGTGATCATCTCCTTACAGACTTACTCTGAAAGTGTCCTTTCTTCTTTAAACTACCAAGGAGTTTTTCAAGGAGCTGCGGGAAATGGATATATGTAGAGAAAACTACTTTAAATGGATACTTCAAATCCAGAACCCTTTCTCAACTCATTAAGAGGAGCAAGCAGTAACTCATTTCTATTCACACAGATAAATTTGCTCCCTTCATCCTCCTTCCCAGTCCATGTATGATCCTAACTTCATTCATTTTCAGTGGTAACATGGAAAAGGTATACTGAAAGTAATAATTAGGTTTTACTAATAAAAAGGAATATAAACCAAGTTCCAAGTATTGAATACCAACAGGTGCTTGAATGGTAGGTCACTACAGCATCCTCATAATTCTTTATCATCTACTGTATTGTCAAGCTCTCACCTGTCCCAAATAATTAGACCAATAAAACAAACCACATAGATAATCAGTGTTGTCAATCATTCTATATGGAACATTGTTGAGGAAAGAGCTCACAAATAGAACAATTATATTCAAACACCAAAGATTGAAAGAGTGAAAACATGTAACAAATCTCAGATAGCCCTTTTACCCCCTTTGTACTGTTTGCTTTACCATTCTCCCTCCCCCACAAATAAAGACAGTAGAAAAATCATTAGAATACCTTTGAACTTGTGAAAGACGGCCCATAGCTCAGCAATGTCAGTGGCAAATGTTATGTCTGTGTCGAGGACAATGACTCGCTCAAGATTGGAAGGTAGAGTCTTAGTCAGAACCAACTTCATCAGCCCGTAAATCCCAGAGTAGTGTTTGTTGGGGATCCAAGACACTTCCGACTGACAGGGAATGGGAAGTAGGAAGGAGGAAGAAAAGATAATCTTCATTAGAGAAAGAAACTCTTCCTGATACTAGTTTCTTGTAATAGTGGAAGATCTCTGAGTACCAGCAATACAACACCATAAAATGCCAGGTAGAAACAAGTAATCTAAAATCCTGCTTTTAAATTAACTTCAGAAGCTCTGAAATATGCTAAAGCTTGAAAAAAAAGTTCTTTGAGGCAACCGCTTTACACAATATAATTAAAATTAGTTGAGCCTTTCCAACCTCGTACAATCCATTCTGAGACTTCCATGTATCCTGATAAATTGAGATATATTTTTAATCCAAAACTTCAGGTGTATTGTACATTGCTTTCTTTTTCAAACAAAACACAAACGTTTGTGTCTGCCACTCACAGAATTTTCTGATTCTGAAGTAGAAGTAACAAACATAACTTTTTTGCCTTTTATTTCTTACAGATATGGTGGTCAGAATTTCAAAAGGCTGTTCATTTGGAACAATGGGCCAGAAAATTGAAAAAAAAAAAAGTTTCTTACAAACTCAAATTTTCCTTAAGTCTTCTATCTTTAACTTATAACCAGTGACATCACGCAGACATGCTCAGAAGTAGAAAAAGCAGGAGAACATTTTTAGCCACATTTTTTTTGTTTGTTATATATTGAAGACAAAACCCCAAACCTTTACATTTCTTCAGTAAGGGCTAAATAAAATATTTCTACAGCTTCTAAAATAAGCTGGCAGACTAAACTCAGTATTTCATTGTGCTACTGGCACTAGGATGTTCCATGAGGTATGTTTCTTTTTCTTTCTGCGAGACTCAGGTTCTCAAATATCAAAAGTCACTGCTGAAAGTGGGATATAGAATTTTCTGAAAAGTTCCTATTGCCCTGTCTGAAACTCCTCTTGTTTAATGATTTAAAGGGCATGCACTACAATTCCCAGATTTTAAGTTTTCCCCTGAGTCATGCTCCCATTAACTTTAATTAGTATTTTTCCTATAGGGGACCTGAGTGAGACAGATTTCAGGATTTGTCCTGGCACGTTATACTTCAGAGAAAGTATGCATTCATAAAACTGAGAAGATTTATTCTGTTGTTTAACTGTCTCATATCTATTTATGGGCATTCTAAAGTTTACTATGTGAAACAGCTTTTGCACAGAAGAGGTCATTTCCTCCAAAATCCTTCAAGAAAACCTCCCCATAATACAATGGGTTCCTAAACTTTATTTGGAAGTTTGAAGACTGATTGAAGAAAGACTAATAATAGCTGCTTAGAGTGCATTTCTTTTTGAATATAAAGTAACAAGGCCTCTGCCGATGTAATCTGACCTACTCTTTTCCCTTTAAAACAGCACACAACTTTCTTCTGTATTCTCAGGGTTCCTGTGCCAGTGCAGAGCTTTCCCCCACTGCTAAGTTCATTAAAAACACTGAGGATACTAGAGCAAACCTTTAAGGAGAAAGGCAAAATTTTAAGGGGAAAGGCGGGGAAAAGCAGGTTACCTTAAAACAACCCCAGAACAGAAAGTGCCAACTCAAGTGTGAAGTTTTCTTTGCTTTTTTGAAAGGTATCTCATCCTGGCAATCAATTTGTCTGCTCCCTTGTCTGTGCATGTAATTCATATGTAATCACTTGCATATACAATCTGGCTGGCATTGTCACCTACACACATTTATGTATTATTTACTTGTGCTCTCTATAGGATTTGCACTTTAGAATGCCAGAAGTAGCACAAGCAACAAATGCTAGGACTCTGGTATAAACCACTATGAAAGAAATTTAAGAGAGTGAAGTAACACATAGCATGGTTTTATTTATGGGTCTAAAGAGCCATCATTCTTATTTCATTTTTTCTTGCTTGCTCTCTCTTTAATTTTTATGGTGCTTAGAAGAGAAATTTAGTCTCTGAAATATATGTCAAAATTAAGTCTCTAGTTTTATAAAAATGAATGTATATGCTCCCCAGAATTTTCTTCTATGTGTGTAACAGAAAGAATTTCAAATCCACACCCTCAAAACTCTAGTTACTTGTGGTCTTAGCTCTCCCACATGATAACCCAAGGAATGGACCATCACATCAAGGTGTCAGCAAAGAAGTATTTACTGTGCTTCCCCAAACTCTGCTTATCATTCTGAATCTGCCACATGACGTCCTTGTGTTAGACCAGCCATGGAGATTAGCTCTCTAGTCATACTGACATAATAAAAGAGTTAAAGTAATTTTACAGACTTGAGCTTGCTTTTAGTATTACCCCTTCCTATGTTACTAATTTTGGATGGCATGTCCTTCATTTAATTAGTCCAAATGCAACACTGCTCCAGAACAACTCCTAATATGCTTATGCAAATAAGCCTAATAAGGCAGGTGTTCAGATGTCACATGGACAGCCTGAGACAAGCAGGAAAGGTAAAAGGTGGCTGGAAAAGTAAGAGCCACTTGCAAGGAGCCATTACTTTCTTTGCTCTCAAGATTCCCAATATCTAACACCACTGCAATGTATCACTGGAGGGAAGACATCCTTGCCCGGCTCTTCCTTCCAATCTGGCACACAGAAGTCAAACACCTGCCATCCTGAAGCCTGAAGTCTGAAAGGATAGCTCCTGAAAATGAAAGGAGCCGTCCCTATTCCAAATGGTCCACCACAGCTGGCTGGCATGTGTTTGATTTGAGCATATGTTGAAGCTTGAACCATCAATCAGTTTGATGTATCTGCAGTTTTCTCTGATGCGGAGTTGACTAAGACATAAACAGGGGTCCTGATTAGTCCCCAGCATAATTTCTTCACTGCTTTGCCAGTCATGAATAATGTAACCGTTCCAAATTCATGCCAAGGAAAACTCCCTAGGCTACACAACAGCACTGGGAAGGCTCACTCTCTCTGGGTATTACATACAGTCTTACTAAAAGAAATAGAAGAACACTCTGGTTGAATAGGTGCTTAGTAGTTAAGAAGTGCCAGTTTGAGATAATTAAGATGGCCTAAGCACAAACTCTTGCAAAATTCTGCAACCTCCAAGCTGTCCACTTTGATATAACTGGTAACATTTAGCCATTTCATCTATCTAAATATTGTCTAAATATTTTCTGTAAGTCTTAATATATATTTTCTCTAGCATAGTTAAAATGGCCTATATACGGAATGCTTGTGAATCATTTGCTTTACAAGCTAGATCAGAGTTGCCTTCAGAGAACAAATATTCCCAGAAGATATGGCAGGAACAGAAAAAAATAGAGCTAGTAAAAGAGGAAAGTGAAACAAAATAGTGACATACTTTGCCATTTGTATAATTCTCAGTTCAGCAGAAATAGCACGCCTCATATCTCTAGCTCTCGAGATCTGGATTTTTGTTCACAAGAGGAGAATAAAGAAAGGCATTTAGCTGGTGCTGACAGTGAGTCTTTTAAGTAAACTAAGTGAAATAATATCTTCTCACTAAAGATCCTTCATCAGAACCATCTTTATTCTTCCCATAATTGAAGACTGAAAATACACTAAATTACCTAAATTATTTCGTGCTTCTGGCTACGAATATAGAACTTACATGCCCATGAGTCTGCATGCTGTACACAACTGATCACGCTGGTAAATGCCAGAGAAGCGGGAGTAACAGCCTCCATGTCCAGTGATACTTTACCAGCAAGTTGTCTTCCCTAATTATGCTCTGACTACCTGTGGGAAAAGCTGGCTAAAACAGAGTGGCTGTGCATGGCCTAACTTAGCTTTCTCACAGTTGCTACCAGTGTGTAAATGTTAATTAGAGTTAGCAGAAGTGCCCTTTTTAAGGAGAAGAGCCTAATATACAGCTTAAAATCAAGTTTCCCTGTTTCTCTGACAGAGAGAGGGGAAAACAGTGGCTCCTTCTCTGTGAATGGATTGTATAGTGACTACATTCCCAAGTATTTAGGTACTTTTATTCTTAAAAACACTTGAGTCTGGTTGCCCACACATTGAGATCAAAGACAACAGCTCTTCTACCAAGTCATCACAAATATATTCAGCCAGACTTTGACTCTTATACTGTATTTCTTTAGGGAACTACAGTGATTTCTTTTTTCCGTAGGTATGATATCTTTTTCCCCACAAACAGGTGATGGGGAAATTTGCCCAGACTTCCCAGGTGAATGCTGATTGTGCTGTAGCTGTAAGTGAAATCTGTGCATGGGCAGGCATCTTGAGCCTCTTTGAAGGGGACGGAGACTTGGTCTTGTAGACTTAGCAGAAAGCAAATTTGGAAAACAGTACCAACATGAACAGAATGACAGCGGGAACAGTGACCAACAGGAAAGGACAAACAACTTATGGGTGCCTGTATTGTGCCAGATCAAAAGTCCATTGAGCTCAGTAGCTGGCCTCTGATAGTGGATTGTGGCAGGTGCCTACTGAAGAATAAAAAACCAGCGAAATTCTACAGCGATACCACCTTCGTATATCCTTCCATCCTCTGGCAAATGGCACCAAATTTTGGAGCTGGAGGTGGTATTTTTTTTCATTAACAGCTTTTTATGGATTTTTCATCTACGAATTCAGTTGATTTTTGAAGTCCTGTACGTTTTTAGCAACCACAACATCCTGCAGCAAGGAGTGCCACAGCTTATTTACAACTCCTGTTTGTTTGGATCCAGCTATCTACCAATTTAATTTGGGTCACATTGGTTTTCACAGAACTACCAGAAGAGCAAAGCCATTTCCCTGAGTAGTTATGGCTAATTCAGAACCCAACACTGTACACATAAAGCTAGGATTCTTTTTTTCTCCTGTGTCTTACTCTGTGTTTATTAACAGCTGCCACCTGATCCTCATTGGGATAAAGACAAAACAGCTCTTAGAAGGATGAATGTGGAAAGTAGGATGCAGGAATGGGTGCCAGTCATGAGCATAATATGGAAAAGAACAGGGCAGGTGCTCTAGTTGAGCGAGGAGAAAACAGCACTTTGAAGTTATGTGCCAGGGTGAGACACAGTTTCATATTTGCTGAAAGCCCAATTAATTAAATTGAATTATTATTACATTTGTATTTAAACCTCGTGCTTTTAAAGGTCACCAGTTTTCCAGGCTAAGATACTTTGTTTGCAAATATGCTTTTGCTGCACTCACCCTTCTCTTTGCTACATTACTAAAATTACTATAAACAGAGCAGTAAGGAGAAGCACAAGAAAAGAGAGAATGTATTTGCTATCTTACCTTGGTGTTAGTCTATATATACACAGACTGGAGCATAAAAACAGTAGCAAGCATAGAAGTAAAGGAAAGCCAAACTAAATTCTGTAGGACTGTACACGTTTCTCTCATTACTTACCATCTTCCCTTAAGTACTGGAGGTTGACAGAAAACCTAACAACCTGGCTTGCTATTGTGCTTCTTGGAGTGGAAGGGGGTATATAATAGTACCATTAAACAAAGCACTCAAGAGTTTTAGCTAGACCACTATATAAACCTGAGACTGCATTTCCCTTCCAAATGCAGCCTTTCCCCAGTTAACCAGATCTGACTACCTCCCTCCCAGAAGAAAATCTATCCTGACTTTTCGTGATGAATAGGTTTCAGTCAATACAGCATCACAGAATCACAGAATGGTTGGGGTTGGAAGGGACCTCTGGAGGTCACCTGGTCCACTCTCCCCTGCTCAAGCAGGGCCACCTAGAGCCAGTTGCCCAGGATCGTGTTCAGATGGCTTTTGAGTATCTACAAGGATGGAGACTCTGCAGTCTCCCTGGGCAACCTGTGCCAGTGCTCAGTCACCCTCACAGTAAGAAGTGTTTCCTGATGTTCAGAGGGAACGTCCTGTGTTTCAGTTTGTGCCCACTGCCTCTTGTCCTGTCACTAGGTACCTCTGAAAAGACCCTGGCTCCGTATTCTTTGCACCCTCCCTTCAGGTATTTATATACACTGATGAGATCCCCCCTGAGCCTTCTCTTCTCCAGGCTAAACAGTCCCAGCACTCTCAGCCTTTCCTCATATGTGAGGTGTTCCAGTCCCTTCATCTTTGTGGCCCTTCCCTGGACTCTCTCCAGTAAGTCCATATCTCTCTTGTACTGAGAATCCCAGAACTGGACCCAGCACTCCAGGTATGGTCTACCAGTGCTGAGTAGAGCGCAAGGATCCCCGCCCTCGACCTGCTGGCAATACTTTGTTGAATGCAGCCAAGGTTACCGCTAGCCGCCTTTGTCACAAGGGCACATTGCTGGCTCACGTTCAGCCTGGTGTCCACTAGGACCCCCAGGTCCTTTTCTGCCAAGCTGCTTTCCAGCTGGGTGGCCCCTAGCGTATACTGGTGCATGGGGTAGTTCCCAGGTGCAAGACTTTGCACTTCTTGTTGAACTTCATGAGGCTCCTGTCAGACCCTCCTGTCTGTTAAATAATATCTTTTCCATTTTCTTAACAGAATTTCTCACTGTCCCACAGAATATATAGCACTGTAACACCCCCTGAGCTACAAAAAGTGCTTACTGTTCCGCATGATAAGATGAGGGAAGTTTGGCTGATTAAGTGTTTTCCCTGGCAGCATGTCCTTAAACACTTTACACTGGAAAAATGCAACCTTCAATACTGTATTGATTCTCTCACTACATTCACTGCATCTTCCTAGATATGCTTGGAAAAAAAAATAAATCAAAGTAATCCTCAGCTATGACATAATATCCCCATCCCCACTCCAAATAAAAGACACTCTTTCTGCTCAGCTGACTTCACAGAAGCACCACTACAGCCAGTACCTTGCAAGAGCCTGAAGGTCAGACTGGCCGGGTTGATGCACCAGGCTGAGAAACAGCAAGCCTGGAGGCAGAAGGTGCCACTTGTGTGCACGCCCCTCAGAGGTGGGCTAATAAATGGGATCAAATAGACCCAAATCCCACTGCCACCCAGACTTAATGGCTGCAGATTCACTGTGGTGGGGAAACAGCCAGCAGCAGCAAATAGGAGGAATCAGGAAACAGAAAAGGCTGAGGGAATTTGAAAGGGCAGCCTGTAGGTAATTCTGCCTTCCTAGAGCTTTCATGCCAGGTTTTGCTATAAAAAAGATCTGGCATCTAGAATATACTGATTGAAATAAAAAGAGATGTGAATTAGGCTCTGTAATGAATGACTTTATGGAAACCTGGATTTCCAAAAGTATTCAGCATCTACTTGCTCTCACCAACTTCAACAAAGGCACCATCTTCCGGAAGATTATATCAGTCAGGTGATAAACTAACTTCAGGATCTCAAAAAAAAAAAAAAGCAAACAAACCAAACCAAACTTCCAGGCCACAGCCCAATCATAAAGAGTATTGTAGATCTGCACAAATTGTATCTGAATTGTTCTGAATTGTATCTGACACTGATCTGAAAGCCAGTGCAATCTACATGGTGCAAGAAGGAATCTCTGAAGAAAGACCAGACAAATTCTTTGGTAGCTGCTGTCTTCAGGCAGCCCTTACAAATGGTCCAGGCATGGGAAACAGCCCTAGAAATTCTGATGTGTGAATCAGATAACAATAAAAATTGTTATTTCCTCAGACTGGATAAATAACTTCCTAGACACAGCTGATAACTTGTTTTCACAGCTTTTTCATTACTTGTTTAGTGCTTTGCTAATTCTATGAACACTAGAAGTAAAGCAAGATAATTTTTTTTTTTAAATTCCGTGACCTTTATTTAAGACAAAGCTAATAGAACTGGGTCTTTCATGTTGTTTCTAAACTGGAGGAAAATACTGTCACCATTTTAACAACCATCATATTACTAAGTTTTTTTGCAACACAAAACATAAAAAGAGTGGGAAAACGATATCATATTGCTGGCACAGGACAGGAACTTTTCTTGCTGTATAGTTTTTCTCATCATTGTTTTTCAATTTTACATGGGAAGAACTTCATCCTGCTGTGAATTTTTGCCCTGTATCTTCTCACATTCATGAAAACTGAGTCACACTTCCAGCAGCACTAGCACAGATTAGGGTTAGTTTCATGATAATCTTTCCCCTTTCACATTGACCATACCTCACAATATCTAAACTCTTTGCAGGGACGTCTGGCTGATCCCCTTTCTCACTCTCTTGCTTCCAGGAGAGCAATACCAACATCTCATTGCTGAGATTAGGTTAACTGAATCATTGAGAAAGGAGGGGAATAGCAGGTTAAAATTAAATATGGGTAATTCTATATGGGTAACATTCATGCCTGTCTTTAGCACACTGTGTTTCTTTTTTACAAATAATAATTAAAAAAAGTATCAAAAGCAAGAGAGAGAGAGACCAATTCCAAGTGACCAAAGAGCCTGGGAGGAAGAAGGTGATGGTCACCTCTAATAGTGTCCTCAGGAGGAACACCAAAAGGAATCTCCTTGCGTCTCACCTTTGGAAAATCACTGCCCTTGCTCTATCTTTGTCAGGTATCCAGCAAACATTAACAGAAGAGCCTCATTTAAACAAAAACAGACTCTTCTGTTGATGTTTGCTGGATAACTTGTAACTTCAACCTTGAATTTAATTTTTTCCTAGATGATTCACAGATTTCAATTATACTGATATCGCCCCCCATAACAGGTCCTTACTATTTATATGAATGGTTGTCAAGGAAACCAGGAATCCAGCAAAGCTGGGTAACTTTTCTAGATTTGGAATTTCTGGTGCCTGAGTATTTAAAAAAAAAAAAAGTAATTCTGAAAAACAACTGTAAGGAGATGGGAATTCATACATTTTTGCTACAATTATTTTTCTATTTCTGCTGGCCTTTGCTGCTGTTGTTCTTACTCATCACAGAAGCACTTTAATAGAATTCTGCCTCATCTCTTGCTTTATGAACAGATGATATCTTCCACACATACATGCAACAAGTCTGGATACAAATAGCAGTGAGCAAAAAGGTTGAGATAGAAATGGATGATTATCTGAACCTCTAGGTCCTGGATAATGTAGAGCAAATGCAGAAACTGTGGAGCAAGCCACAACTGGAAAGGACAATTAGATATTAAAAAGGCAGAACAAACAAAACCTCCCAAATCAGCATCAGCATACAGCAAAGCAGAATAACTGCAAATTAATTCTCATCTCTGTAGCAAAGTCTGTAACATGGTCTGACTGATGCTGATGCTTCTTTTTCTTTTTTTTTTTTTCTTCTTTCTTTCCAAATCTTTCACCAATACACATATATACACAAAGGGCAGAGAAGAGGGAAAAACCTGATTTAAGAATGCTTCTTCAAAACAACTTCCTTAATAACAAAACTAACTGAGGGTGCCAAGAGTTAAGCCATGCTCTGTGTTTGGAACCAACATGCTTTATACAGATGAAACTGCAGACTGTTATATAAAGTAAAATGAATGTTTTTTTGTCTCTGCTGTTAGATAACAAGATATTCAGCCATACAGCATCTTCAGAAAAGAAATCACCAAATAGTAATTCTCCTCCTGGGATCTTTGAGGATTACCTCCCTCCCCTTAGGTCTTTGGCTGGCTTTCCTCCACAGGTTTCCATTCCTCCCTCCTTGCTTAGCCCCACCAAGCTCAAACAGACAGTTTCCATTTGACTCTGAGTCCTTTTCTTTACTCTCATCTGAGACATTCTTAATTTTCTCCATTGTTTCTTGCTATCTTCAAAATGCTAAATGCCTTTTTTGTTTTTCTCTATTCCTTTGTGCAAGACAAGACTGCAGAATAGAAAAGTCTGGCCAGTCTCAGTGCTGTTTCCTGTTCCTTTGGGGGCTCCGGCCTCAACTCCTGCTGTTTTTCAGTGTGGCAGTCAAGGGTGGAGGACCTACAATAGTCAGAGCATCCTGAGAGAGATCAGTGAGAATAAACCAAACACCAGCCTCCCAGTCCTACCTTTCCAGCAGAGGCAAAAGTGCGAGTCTTTCCTACAAGATAAGATAAAACCATTTTTTTTCCTTCCTGTCAGTGAATGAGTGAAAAGAGACACACAAGCTGGACTAGATAAAATGGCAGGAAGCCAGAACTTTCTGCTAAAAGCTGACTGACAGGTAGATCTGGCTAGAATTTGGCCAGTGGTCAAAAGTAACTTGTGGCTGCCCTTCTCACTTCACCTGTATGGAAAGATAAGAAAGATCAATTGCATGCTTTAATTGCTAGTGAACTCAATCAACAATCTCTTTGTACTAATTCATCAGGGAAGATGCTAATCCACAAAAATATTACCATTGCCAGCTTTTTAATTTTAGTAACCATGCAAATACACGCACATTAGCTGCAACCATTATATGTTCTGGCAAATTTCCATGCAGCTCTTGGGGTCAAAGTCCAGAGGCGCCCAATCTGTATTTTGCACAATGTCAGGATATTAAACAGGTATCATCAAGATGCACTGTCCAGAATAAAAAGCAACACCATCTCCTGCATAAACACATGTTATAATCATAGAATCATAGAATCGTTTAGGTTGGAAAGACCTTTAAGATCATCAGATCCCACCATTAACCTAACACTGCCAAGTCCACCACTAAACCATGTCCCTAAGTGCCACATGTACGTGTCTTTTAACTACCTCTAGGGATGGGGACTCAACCACTTCCCTGGGCAGCCTGTTCCAATGCTTGACAACCCTTTCCATTAAGACATTTTTCCTAATATCCAATCTAAACCTCCTCTGGTGCAGCTTGAGCCTGTTTCCTCTTGTCCTATCACCTGTTACTTGGGAAAAGAGACTGACACCCACCTCACTACTACCTCCTTTCAGGTAGTTGTAGAGAGCGATAAGGTCTCCCCTCAGCCTCCTCTTCTCCAGACTAAACAACCCCAGTTCCCTCAGCCACTCCTCATAAGACTTGTGCTCTAGACCCTTCACCAGCATTGTTGCTCTTCTTTGGACACACTCCAGCACCTCAATGTCTTTCTTGTAGTGAAGGGCCCAAAACTGAACACAGTATTCAAGGTGCAGCCTCACCGGTGCCAAGTACACAGGGACGATCCCTTCCCTCGTCCTGCTGGCCACACTGTTTCTGATACAGATCAGGATGCTGTTGGCCTTCTTGGCCACCTGGGCACACTGCTGGCTCATGTTCAGCCAGCTGTCTACCAACACCCCCAGGTGCTTTTCAGCCAGGCAGCTTTCCAGCCACTCTTCCCCAAGCCTATAGCGTTGCATGGGGTTGTTGTGCCCGAAGTGCAGGACCCGGCACTTAGCCTTGTTGAACCTCATACAATTGGCCTTAGACCATTGATCCAGCCTGTCCCGATCCCTCTTACCCTCAAGCAGATCAACATTCCTGCCCAACTTGGTGTCATCTGCAAACTTGCTGAGGGTGCACTTGATCCCTTTGTCCAGATCATTGATAAAGATATTAAACAGGACTGGCCGCAACATTGAGCCCTGGGGAACACCACTTGTGACCAGCTGCCAATTGGATTTAACTCCATTCACCACAACTCTTTGGGCCCAGCCATCCAGCCAGGTTTTTACCCAGCGAAGCATGCACCCGTCCAAGCCATGAGCAGCCAGTTTCTCCAGGAGAATGCTGTGGCAAACGGTGTCAAAGGCTTTACTAAAGTCACCCGCAGACAACATCCACAGCCTTTCCCTCATCCACTAAGTGGGTCACCTTGTCAGAGAAGGAGGTCAGGTTACTCAAGCAGGACCTGCCTTTCATAAACCCATGCTGACTGGCCCTGATCACCTGGTTGTCCTGTTATGTGCGTCATGATGGCACTCAAGATGATCTGCTCAATGATCTTCTGGGGCACCGAGGTGAGACTGACAGGCCTGTAGCTCCCCAGATCCTCCTTCCAGCCCTTCTTGTAGATGGGCATCACATTTGCCAACCTCCAGTCAACAGGGACCTCCCCGGTTAGCCAGGACTGCTCATAAATGATTGAAAGTGGCTTGGTGAACACTTCTGCCAGCTCCCTCAGTACCCTTGGGTGGATCCCATCTGGCCCCTTAGACGTGTGTGTGTCTAAGTGGTGCAGCAGGTGACTAACCATTTCCCCTTGGATTATGGGGGCTTCATTCTGCTCCCTGTCCCTGTCTTCCAGCTCAGGGGGCTGGGTATGTTGGATAGATAATAGCTTCAGCTCAGTGACAAAAGTGTATCTGAAGTGGGATTTTTTTCTCTATTAGATTTTGGGCAACAGTCCTTTTTTTAAGGATGATGAAAGAAGGTAGCAGAACAGTTACAGTGACTATTATTAACCAAATAACGCCTGGCAGAAAATTGCAGGTCTAAAATATTAGTTACCATGTGCAAAAGAAACCCCAGTCAAAACCCTTTTGAGACTGAAAGATCTAGTCCTGCCTGTATCCAGTACAAAACAGAATGTACCTCAATGCAACAGCCAGAGTTGCAGAAGATGATGATTTGTGGAATGAGGGAATGCAGCTTCCACCAGACCTCTGACATCCTAATATGAGGTCAAAACATAGCGAATACATATGAAAAAAAAGGATTCATTCGTCTATTCAGAAAGAAATCACTAGCTACTATCTGACATCTCACCAGTAAAATCACCTGTCTCCAGACCTAAACTTCTACTGTTTCTACCTTCAGCGCAAGAATGGTGAAACTTCAACAGGTGAAAATGCTGCCCCAAGAAGGAGGCCATTAGTGGGTGGAACACACATCCCAGCTGGTAGAATAAATGCCATATCCCATAAAGAACTTTATTAGTTCTCTTATCTGCAGCAAAAGCAAAGAATTTGCAGGAAAACAAATCATCCTCCATCCTGCAGGGCTGGAGGCCAGGTGAGTGGGAACTTCTTATATTGCAATTATTGCTTCAAGAGAACAAAGATTACATGAAGCAGTGTTCTTTTCTCCAATGGTAAGTATTAGAATAGATCAAAACTCCTGGAGACTAAAAAGCTCCAGGAATACACCTGGGATAAAAAGGATAATAAAGGATAAAATATATTACAATTTTGAACAAGCAATACTAACAATAACTTAGTATAAGAAGCAATGAATGCAACAGGGTAGGAAAAAAAGTATTATTTTTCTTTGTTATTAGAAAGAGATAAGATGTCTCTCAAACAATGCAGCACTAACTAGAGAAACAATCTGAAGAAAATAGACATAACTGGGAAAGCTGAGCTCCTCCAAAGCAAGAAATATTGAGCCTCATGTTCATGACACCAGTCTAGCTTCTTGCCTAGTTTCTAGTTAAATATTGGTCAAGTACTTCAGATAACAGTGAATTTGCATGAGTGGTGTTTAAAGGAAGTGTTCATGTAGCAGGCATGTATCTCTTACACTTCTTGAAACTTTTGGTGTGAGGGCTAAGGCCGCTGGTGTCGCCCTAATTCCATGTAATCTTATAGTTTCACCCTAAGGACCATCAGATAAAAATACAGTCAGATGGACAGGTGAACACAGATCCTAAATGGCTGATTAAAACAATACAGCTGGAACCATTTTATAAAGGCTTTCAACTGTACCAGCTAAAAACTGTGGAATCCATTCAACTGTGAAAAGGGTCAAACCTGAAGAATTGGAACAGTATATGGGAAGATTATCAGGGGATCAAAAACACTGCTGAGTTTTTATCTTTGTTGCTGAAAGGGTGAGACCTAGACACCATCTTACTCTCAAAAAATGAAACTTGCAGGATTAAGTCAGTTTGATCTGAAAAGTGGTATCTCCACTTACAGAAATGAAATTTCACAATTCAGAAATTCAAATGTTCTCATATCAAGTTGACTCAAAAAGAGGTACCATCAGCGGCATCTAATTAATAACGTTATTAAATATCTCCCCTTTGAAGCAGGTACTCAAACTCCAAATCAGCCTGAATGCCCTTACCCAGGCTGAGATGTTTTCAGAAGACCTGTTACAAGAGTGACTTCACTTCACTGTGTGCCCATGCTACATCAGACACACAGCATGGCTTGTAATTTCCAGTGCTGTGAAAGTGTCATACAAAGAGGTGTGCCCAGATAAGACGAACATCATTTTTCACCGTAAGAATGACCATTTCAGCCCTAGTACTTCAGAATACTTTCTGCCTACAGGACTGCTCTGTGGGAATGAGCTCACATCTGAACTATCGTGCAACACTTCCCTGAATTCCAGTTGTTTCTCAGAAACAAGCCAACGCCAAGTACTTTACAAATGATGAATTCTAACAATTCCACCTCCCTGGTGGTGAATCAAAGATATTCTTGGAGTCCTTCCAGCCTGCTATCTTTTTTCAGCTTATCAAACAGACATGGAAATATATACACATCAGTTCTTTGTAAATCTAAAAGCAAGGATCACTAAACAGTTTTGTAAGATGCTCACATCAATACCGAGTCCGGAATAGGAATGCCTTGAACAGTCACTGCTGTTCTTCTATCAGTAATCAAATGCCCTATGACAGGGAGGTGCCCTTATGAGCAAGTGAAAAGCCGTTAAGATCTAAGACCATAGTCATTACATGTCTTTCCAGCTTTTTATCCATTAGTGCCAAGAAAATAAATTGTGCAGGAACACAGGATGACCATTAACTCTCCCCAGCAAGTATAGGGGATATACAACCTATACCCCTTATGCAGATCAAAGTGTTAAATAATTTCCATATGTCCAAGGTTAGGACAGCAAAATGCTTTCGTTTCTCACGGATGGATGATAAAAGTTCTGAGAAAGTAGTTGCTGTAATGGGGATACATAGCACAAAGAATAGTTGCAGCAGTTAGTTCAAGGCACTGCATGTTTTTAACTTCTTTTTTTCCAGGGCACTTTGGATAATTTTTGTCAAACTGAGTAATTTTTGGAAAATCTCATGTGCAGTTATTAATCTTTTTCTCATTCTCTGCTCAAACAGCCTTCCCTGGAGGTGCAGCACATGTTGCTGCAATAAGAGTGACGTTTAAGAAGCTGAATGCCAAACAGGAATCCTTGCTATTGAAATGTCACAGTCAGCTACTATGATACAAATGTGGGTGATGGCAGCGGAAGAGAGTTGGCTCTTTATTCCTCACTTCACATATGTTAAAAAGAACAGCTACCCTGGCTTCCTGGTGGAGGTAGTTCATAGTGACTGTACTGCTTTTCCCTAGAATCAAGAACAAGGTGGAGCTACAGAGAAGCCCACAACTGTTAGAGATAAGTTATAAAATTAATGAAGAACTCCAATGTTTCCAAAACACCAGCAACAGTAGGAAAGTGTAAAGGGTTTATAAGGCCAGGCAGGAGGCTTTCTTTTGGAATAGCCAGCTGTGGAGTAGAAGCACTGCACAATATAACACAGTAGGCAGACTGGGACCCTTGAAAGAGGCCCAGGAAATACTGCACCTTCTTGCATCACACTGGGCTTCATCCCAGTATACCAATTTCTTACAGCTCCAAATCTTAAAGTAACTGACAACATTTGTAAATACAAAGAGAAATTACACAAAAATCTGCAAAAAGCTATTGCACCTTTGGTATCTTGCCTCCCTCCACAAAGTCAGAGATGAGGCTGCTCATGAAAGCTACATGTCACTAAGCAGATGACTACTGCTGGAAGTCAGTAACGGCACCATGACTCCCATTCTCATGACCAATTTCTGACCAGCCTCACTGATTTCCACAGCACTTCTTTCATTGCCTCCTGTTTTGAATAGGCAGAAATTTAAGAGCCAGTGTGATTTTACGTAAAATTACTTTTTTCATATTCTAGGCCCAAGTAATAATGGAAAACACATCTAATAATAATTTGTAATGTTGCATGGCTTTTTTTGTGCAGAAGAGGGACTGGGCAGGCAAAGGAAGTACTACTTAGGCTACTCAGTCTGCACAGATAGATTCTGACCACTTCACAAAGGTTCCACTGTGCTGGGGGGTTTGAATTGCTATCTGTTTCTTGGTGGATACTCATTTCCTCCCAAGCAGTCTGAAGGAAAATATCTTGGCTTACAAAACCTGGTCTGTTAATGTCCAGTCATCTGTACTAAAAACCATGGATAAATGACCCTGTTCTTAGCATGGGAGCATCATGTCACCACCACAAGCATATTTTATCACCTGAGACTTCATGGCTCTAGTATTCAATATGTTTGTTAGCAAATACACAAAATCTCAGTTATAATGTGGAAATTCAAGTCTAAAACTAAGCCACACAAGTTATGAAAATCTGTACAATGTTTTGATTATACACTTTGGCTTTCAGTATCTTAAATTAGCAATTTTTTCTAAAAAAAAATTCATTCTTTAAAAGAAAAAGGGAAAGAGTAGGAACAAACAGCAGTCTATGCTTATTATTTCACTGACACGTACAGTAGGCCAACCTACAGAAAGGCAAAAGGCTGGTGAAATGCAGGAGCATCGCAAGCACACCATAACATGTGACAGTATTTGACCAAAACCACAGTACTGTAGAAACACTTTAATTGAATACCTAGCACTGCGTAAACATAAACAGATGCTGTATTTCACATCCTGTATTGCATTAATAGCAACTAGATCTTGCATATGAAATAGAAAAGAAAGGAAGGAAAGTAATGTACATCTGCTTTATAACTTTGCGTGTCTACCTCTGAGGCATACAGTGAACTACTTAAGAGATAAACAATCATGCGCTGCCCTTGAACAATATATAATCTGCATGCAGTGTAATGCAAATACAGTCTAACTGTTACAATCCGTGATAGTAGCCAGTCACTAGTCCTGTGAAAATAGATCGTTATGGATGGCTGCTTCTGTAACATCCAGTGGAACTGCCTGACCAGGAGATGGTGGAATGCAGGAGAATGCTGGCCTGTTTTGTTGTTCATGGCTTTATCAACACTGCTGTCGTTGTTACCCTCTGCAGCTGATGTGACTAACAACTGAGCTAATAATCTGTTTATCAAATATAATCTCACAACTTCCCAGCTTCCCAACTGTCAACCAGCTCCCTCCCTCCTATGTTCAGCAGGTGGTATCTGCAGTTCTGTTTTAAGTATTTGCTTGAACATGGTTCCAAAATTGGTATATGGCAATGTATGATACATACCACCCCACCAATGCTATCATTCATTGGAAAAGTTTCCACTGGTAGCAAAAAAATTCATGGCATTTGATTTGCTTTTGGTGTCATTTGTTGTACAAACACTTAGAAACAGAGCGTACGTTAAAACAGCTAAACTGGGATATTAGCTTAGGGTAACTCTTGCATGGATAACACAATTTGCCAAACAGGACACTTGGTTGCTGTCTGGATGGTGAAGTCTCTGTGGTAAGGGTCCTTGCAGGGGCATCTTAGTTGGATTGGGTGAGACTCCCTAAGACACAGTTCTGTCCAATTTTTATAATCCAGCTGGTCTGTGGTCCTACATGACCACTGCAAGACATGATAGACACTACACATTACCTTAACCTACATACAAAACATTTCCTAACTATCTTAAGTATGTACAAAGGACTGTCCTACATGATCATTTCTACACATGCAGGAACTGTTTCTATTGATTGTCTTACCCTTGTATAATCGATTAAATTTGCAGCAGGAACTGTCTAGGAATCTCTGGGACAACCAGATTCTCCACCCAGGATGATAATCAACACATTTAAGCATACAAATTGGTCTAGGCACAGTAGGGACTGCCTGGGAAATCTCAAGAACTGTCTGAAATTCCCACTGGGACAGCTCCTGTAACAATCTGTCAAATACTTCTTGTGCAGATGGCCAGCAGTTCAGTCAATCACCTAATTTCAACTTGGTCTGCTGTCTCAAACCACCCCTTTATCTCATCTATGCAGATGACTAGCCTGGCAGTTCCTGGACCACCCTGGGAATTAGTAACTTAAGTACATTGGGAGTGCACACAGGGACAGCCCTGAGACCCAGCTACACTACAATTATAATTAAAGAATTAAACTTTCTGCTAAATCTCATAGCCCTTGCCCATCTATCTGACCAAATAATGTCAATGTCTGACCTAGTGAACTGCCTTCACTGTTCAGATGGAAGTGGCTAAGGAGTGACTCATCTCATGCTTAAGTAAATGCCTAAAGTTAGGTGATATTTATGCCACGCCTTATCCCAGTTTGGTTTTGCTCTCTGGATCACACCACTGATTTTGACTGAGTATGCAGACTACATCAACATTTCTGATATGAAATCACCTAAGGCAGCACTGGTAGCGAGATTTATGGTCTATTTCTGGGATCAGTAAAAGCTGGAATATTGTCTATATATGCAGCAAAGTATGGAGCTTCTCACATTTCACTTTCAGGTCAAATGCTCATCTATTGCAAAAACCTGTTCTACATCCCTACCTTCAAGTTCACAGATCAATTGCAACACATTTGTGGGCTGAACTAGTTAAAGGACATGGCTTTTCTGTTTTACCAGTGATAAAGAGACTGTTTATCTGGGCCATCAGGATTCACACACAACAGAGCAGGCAACTGCTCGTTCTACCTTCTGCTTCCCTCAGTTCACCTGATGTTGTTGGCAGTCTGTCAGGCAACATCTGGGAAAACAAACTCGCCTCATCTGTATTCCACAGATCACACACACCGTACTGCATTATCAGCTGCTCCTTCTGCTCTGGGCCAATGCAGATCACAATGGGTTTAATGCCTATACTTCCTTGTGAGTGAACTGACATGACATTCCACGTTGAATAATGAAGTGTAGAAGCTAAGTGCTCATGTTGCACATCTTTAATAGTTAGCTCTGGAGTTTATTAATGTAAGACTGGACTGAAAAAAACCATAATATCCTGCAGCCTGATATTTGCAACCACAGCTGTAATGGGTCTTTTAGATCAATGTTTCACAGGTATGTTTTTTTCTTTTATTTAATGTGCAAAGAAGACACTTTTCAGTTCCCAGTTATTTTGTGGGATGCATAGCTGTAATAGCTACATCTACCGCATTAGGACCAAAGCTCAGTAACACAGCTAATGTGATCATACAAAGTGAATCTACATTGCCAAGTAACTTTCCAGTTTGTAGTCACAGCCATATGTGACCACATAAATTTGGAAGAGTTATGTGTGGGCCATACTGAGTGGAACAAGAATGAAGTCTGCAGCTATGGAATGGCTCAATTATTGGCACCATTATCAGCTGCCCACACTTCAAGGTTGTTTATTGCTGATTACTAACTACATGTTGCAAGTTTAGTTAATGGGAGAGAGTTGCACTGGCAGTACAGTTCACAGTCTGTCTGAACAGCTTCTAAGTTGAGAGAGAGCTTTTAAGCACAGATCTCCCTGGTGGTTATTGGCAAGGCAATGAAGAAACAGGCCAAGTTATGTTGGGGCAGGTTACAAGCATCTTAGTGGAACTGGCTGTTACAATCATCAAACTAGCTGTTTAAAAGACATAGATCCAGCAAGCACCCATCTCAACCGTGTCTGACCCTTTTCCTGGAAATTCTGTTATCTTGGCTCAGCTCCACAGCCAAGTATACTCCTCTTCCGCCCCATCCCCTATCATGTGCCTCAGGCAAAAATAGACCTCTCCCTGGCCATCCTTTCATGTGCTCCATCCCTCTTCCAAGCAGGCTGGTGTTAGTTTGGCAACACCCTCTAGGGAGAGAACGGACATAGGCTTTGTGGTGCAGGATAAACATGAACAGCTTTGCCACCTTGCAAAAGGAAAATTAAGTCTTCTCTGAATTGTAAAAGGAACATCTGACACGCTTAATTCACAGCAGCAGACAAAGTACATATGTTGGTTTGCTGGCCCTAGAAATTCTGGGATAATCAGTGGTACTCTGTATTCCCCTTCTTGCATTGAAGCGTCCAGTTCTCCTCTAAAATCTGAATCATAGAATCATAGAATCATTTAGGTTGGAAAAGACCTTTAAGATCCATCATCCAGTCCAACCATTAACCTAACATTACTAAGTCCACCACTAAACCAATTAAGGGTAGAGTAGCAATTTCATGTTTCCTGGCTTGGTGGCTGGGTTATTTATAATGAAAGTAAAAACTAGGATACATTAAGATTGGAAAGGACCTCTAAGATCACCAGTCCAATCATCAACCCAACACCACCATGCCCACTAAACCATGTCCCAGAGTGCCACGTCTACCTGGTTTTTGAACGCTTCCAGGGATGGTGACTCCACCACCTCTCTGGGCAGCCTGTTCCAATGCTTGACTACCCTTTCCATGAAGAAATCTTTCCTAATATCCAATCTAAACCTTCCCTGGCATAGCTTGAGCCCATTTCCTCTTGTCCTATCGCTAGCCACTTGGGAGAAGAGACCAACACCCACCTTGCTACAACCTCCTTTCAGGTAGTTGTAGAGAGTGATAAGGTCTCCCCTCAGCCTCCTCTTCTCCAGACTAAACAATCCCAGTTCCCTCAGCCGCTCCTCATAAGGCCTGTGCTCCAGACCCTTCACCAGCTTTGTTGCCCTTCTCTGAACACGCTCTAGCACCTCAATGAAAGGTGAGAGAAAACACCTACTGCAGAGCCTTATTTTCTACACCTTTCTTCAGGACAGTAGTTGCTCTAAGTCTAAGCTAAAAAGCCTGTATTTTAAGAACTGCAGGATATGTTAAGAAACACTGCCAAATACTTTAGTCTCCAAATTCTGCCTTTTAAAAAATTAATACTCTAGTGGAAAGTGTTGCCTTAATTCTAAATAGCTACTTGAAAACAAAAAAGCGTCCATACTATTTATGGAGGATCTGACATTATGTTCTTCCTTCCACTTTTTGAGTAGTAACAGGAGCAGGAGCAGGAGCAGAAGCAGGACTTTTCCCAGGACTTAAGGGCTTAATCTAACATGCCAGCTCCTGCTGCATGAGAAGTCAGAGGCTGGAAGCTCATACATCCAAAGGGGAAAAAACCAAACATGAAATGAAATGTTTTCTGTAGTGGCTAAAATGTGTTCCAAAACAATGAAACATTGGTGAATGAAAGCTAAGCAGAAAATTCTCATGCTATTATTCAGTCTAAACCCTTTTAAATGTCAGCAACTGGTATTGATTACAGGTTTAAAAAAGAACTATAGAGGGTCATTAAAACTGAAACATAGTATATACTGTAACACTGGATTCATAGATCACTTTAGAGAAAGGTAGACTTTCTAGTAAACATTCCAGCATCAGCTCTATGTTTTCCTAACACTGGACAGGCATAATATAGCTCCCAAGAGTACAGGTGAAATACATGAACCCAAAATAATCATTAAATCCTCTCTAGAGGCTATGTAGCAAACAAATGAGATGAGCTCCTACAGCTGTCTGTAAACAGCTCCTCTGTCGTCTTTGCTAAAACTTGCAGAATGATCTGGATATGAGCCAGCATCATACCCGGCTTTTTAAAACTCCATTTACATTTACAACTCTTTGCCGTCCTTTGGCAGTGTCTGTCGCATTCACCTATGCTAAGTACTACTTCATACTGTGTTTTTTGGCTACTGAAATCAAGGAAATTGCTTGATATGCAGTATGATGAGCTCTGAGCCAGAGTGGCAGACGTGGAAAGATGTATTTATACATCAATACCTGCATCCAGTAAGAAAGTGGTCCCCAGCCTAAAGCCTATGGGTTACATGCAAGATGGTCCAATGCTGCTTTAGGTCACCGACCATACAAAAATTAAAGCTGAGTGAAGAGGGTGGTACAAAACAAGACTTTGCTCTGTAACCTCATATCTGCACAGTGTTTTGCCTATAAATCAGCAAGTTGAGGATCACTGAAGTAAGCTCTCTTGGTTATTATTTAATTAACTAGATTGGACCACTCCCAAATGACCAGAAGGAAAACACTAAGAGGTCTGTCTTGCCCAGCTGAGAGGCTAATTAAGCACTGTAAAATCCTACAATTTTCAGAAAAACACATGTAATATAGACATGTACAAGATTTACAAGAACAAACCTCCTCCTTGATATGAAGCTATAAAGAACAGAAGGGAGATCTCTAGCTAATTAGGTTAGTATCAGCTTATGGCTCCATGTAGAAGGACCAATAAAACAATAAAAACATCCAGAAACAAAATATTTTTCTCAAGGACCATTTTTTCCCTTTTCCATCTCTTTCTACAACTTCTTGTACTCAAGATTCTAAAACATGGTGTGCTTTGAATTTACCCCTTAATCAGCACAGCAATTTGCTAATTTTTTTTTTTTCTTGTTTCAGGGTGCTGTTCAGAACAGCCTGATAAGTCATACAAATTATTGCCACCAACTCCAAATGCTAAAATTTGAATACTTCATTCTACCTCCACAGCTAAAAAACGTGCAGCTCAAAATCAATGCTGTGCCTCCATGATCTAATCTAAACTTTCTAACTGTGAAAAGATAATTACTTTATGCTTTAAGTGATTTTTTCCCCCCTTGAAGCTCTCCTTTCTTCATATTCATTCCTTTTGAAAGGGCATCCAGATAAAAAAGGTAGCTATTTCAAAATGTAATATTGATACCTCATCGGAATGTGTGTACTTATGGTGTTACACACCCATGCTTAAGGAATGCAGGGAAGTTGCATGTTTCCACCAACAGACTTGGGCTTATTGGACAAGATGATTAAGATTCCGCCATTGCTACTAGAAAGAAGTATCCTTAGCAAAACATAATGTGATCAGACGCAGTTCAACCTGAGCGACCAGAATTCTCTTGATAGCAAGTAAAATTCTAAGCTGCTAAACAACATATTCCATTAGAGGAGAAACTGTGCTGATTTTAGCCATTTAGTATCTTGTAGTTAAGTGTAACTAGGGTTACAATCATGTGGGTTAGAATTAGTTTTAGCCAGGGAGAATACTTGAGCCAGCAGTTCTCCCCCAAGTCCCCAGTCCAGAGAGATGAATAAAAAAGGAATTACATGAAACCAGAAGTGTATGAGTAACATTTGCATTTGTCTGTCTTTACCTTGAGCTCATCTGCATCATAGAAGTCTATGCGCACAGCAGGGACCATCCACGTCTGGAACAGAGTCGCCAGGATCTGTTTGGCAATTGCATCTGCGATGAGGTGGAAGTGGAGTGGGTTTCGCCTGATATGAGAAGGGAGATAAATGCATTAGTTCAAAGGTTCTTATTGTAAAAGGACAGTATCAGAACTTACAAAGCTTTATCTATGTCTAAGGTCTCAAGGTAAAGCGTACAGCATGTTCAGTGCAGTCCTGTGGCCAAAATGCTGAGACTCTTACAATTTGAATAATCAGGACAATAACAGAAACACTGGATCAGTTTCTGGGTGGTTGTAAATAAATGTAGTTCCTTTGACTTCAGTGGAATGTGATGAGTTATAACAGCTAAGGATCTGGTCCCTTCTACTGGCTCCTTAAAAGAAGGCCAAGTTAATCCCCCTTTGGGGACTTGAGCTATGAAAGTGATTGCTTTCAGTTTTCTAGGTCAACCTGGTAATTTATCTTTGTGATAAGAACAGTTGTCTGTGGAGAAGGGAGGGTGGGGGAGAAAAGGTTAAAAAGAATCATCTGAATGAGGTGAAATTCCAGGACCATTGAGTTTATACGCATCTTTTTTACAAAGCAAACTTGGGGTGTCAACAGCTGTCCTACGGGAACCCAAAATTAGATGTTTCAGGTGAGTGCCTTCTAGCTACTGGCATAGTAGAATGGAGACTGTAAATCTTCCCATGTCCTTGTTCCTAAGAGGGATGGAGGGTTGAAGAAGAGCAGGAACAAAGAAAATATTTTACTCCAAAACATCAGATTTGGCTTCACCTCTGTACTTATAGGACTTGGGCTAAATGAAAAGCTGCAAAACAAGATGAGTGAAGCCAGTATCAGCAAGAGTGGCAAGGTTTGACAAAGTGTATGGATTTTTCTATAGTAAGGTGAACTTGGACATAACAAATACCATGTTTAAATCCCTTAATCTTGCTTCTCTCTTTGAGGGACAGTAAGCAACAAAGTCTGCTCTTTACTCAACTTCAGTGGTAGAGGTATAAAAACCTGCCAGTGGAAGTTAGTCATGATTTGTAGTCTTCCATCTTTATCCCTAGCTTAGCAACTTTCCCTGTCAGCAGAGAAGAACAGAGTTTGCAAAAGCCACTAAGAAGACAGATTGTTCATTTAGACTTTAGCATTGGCTCAACCTTTCTTCGATCCCTAGTGTAGAATAGTGGAGTATCATTTCTGTTAAATTTATAAAGGTAGATAGGTGTACTTGTTAACTGATGTTTTTCATCTAAAAAGAGGAGCATTTAGTTTCAGATGCTGGTTAAAGTGGAAGATGACTGATGCTACTACATTCTGCTGTGTGAATGAGAAGTGAGGAAATGTGTTAGTTCAGGCCAATGTACTTCCATTACACTTTTGGGCTTAACCCAAAAGATGAAGGTTATTTCTTTCTCCATTTCCTGCATTAATGAACAATATGTGCCTTTCTCTTTGATGTACTCTTCTTGCTTTGATGAGTAATACTGTTTCTCACTGAACAAAGTCCACAAGGAAACGTAAAAATACATGTAATGGTTCATAGTATCATAATACACCTCTCAGCAGAAACAGGGCATTGTTGTGAGAAGCAATGTATGGCTGGATTTTGCAGTGTTAGAAATACTGCACCTAAGATCCAATCCAATACCCAGGGATGTCAGTGAAGCTGTTGTATTGGCTTCAAGGGCACTGTGGATCAAATCACGTGCTTACAGGAAAAGCAGAAAGGGGCTGGCTAGAAGCCGTATATATGAGATAATCATGATGGCGGAATAAACCCACAGCTGATCTGCGTTTAAGAATATCCAAAACACTAAGCCATAACATGCTTTCCAAAAAGACAAGTCTTTCGATCTCCAGTTTGCCCTGGAGTGAGGAGGGGAGAGGGAAAGGTGTAGGCTGCCAGCTGCTGAGAATGCCATTACCAAGCTAAAGGGATCACAGCAATCATATCTGCTTCACCAGCCCAGCAGGAGAGAAGAAGAGGACATCCTGGCTCATGCAGATTCCGCAGTAACCAGGCACCTTGCCAAGAAAAAATCGGGTATTTCCAGTGATCAGGAAATACATTTAATTAGCAGAGAAAAGGCCAAGAGAAACAAAGTACAACACCAGTGGCTTTGGGTACAGGCAAAGCAGTACCTCAAGGCAAATAGGTGTTGAATGTCAACATACACATTCCATATAGGTCCCTCCGCTTAGCAGGGGCTGAGTCTGGTATCTGGTAGGACTACTTCCCAGCTGCTGTTCTTTAGTAATTTCTTTTCCTTTTTTTCAGGGTCATTTATCTATATATTGCAAAGTAGAAGAGTAAAAAATCAGTTAAAAACAAGAAAGCTACATCTTCTTTCAAACCATCATCCATCATTTAGTTAAATGGAATTGATATAAAATATTTGAAGATGAAACACACTAGTTGAAAAGAAAAAATCTGATACAAAGACACTTAGATGTTCAGTAGCAGTTTATACTTATCTGAATGACCCAGAGTGTATGAAACTTAAATGGGAACAAGTGGCTGACATTTTCTTTAGTTCAGCTCCTACTTGGAGAAAGAATAAAGGAGTAGTTGTACTCCTACACAGAAATCTCTTTCAAGTTTTTAGCCTCATGGTAAAGATTCAGCTGGAAGGAAAGTATGTGTCAGAAACAAAGCAGAAGATTATCACTTACAAAAATATATCCCCAAAACAGAATAGTGACCTGCTGACACCTACAACTAAATGTGCATCAGTCACAGAAAATTTTTCTCCAGATGAGATTTTAGTTATGTACAATGTGAGGTCTAGCATGGTGCTAGAAGCCAATAGAGCACAGACTCAAACCTGGAAGACCTTCTGAAGGTAACAGTACTGGTATACACACAGATGACATCTTTTACCTCTTCTGGTGTCTGCAATATGCAAAGCCTAAAAGATATGGATTACTTCAAAGTGTTTATGAAACAAGTTCAGAAGCTTAAAGATCGATGAGCATCCATTGTAAAACATACAGAAGAGATACTGTAAGATAAGAAATCTTTCTCAAGAGATATGAGAAAGGGATGTCATCTTTCCTCTTAATTATTTGCCAACATGACTGAATCACTGGCTGTAAGAATTAAGAGTGACAATCAGGATACTGTGAAGGATTCCACTGAAAGCTACATTTCATTAGACTCAGATGTTTTGCTGTACCATTTGGTGTCAGTGAAAGCTATTCCATTCCGCAGATTGGTCTTTTTCCAGGACAGAGACATTTTGGGATATGAGGTTTATAAAATTGAAATCAAACTGTATTTTTCCTATGATAAGTTAAGGGATAGCCACGTGGAGACCTATCCTTCACAGGCATTTAGCAGCTACAGTTTAAAAAGTCTGGGAGACACCCAGGTCTTCCAGAGGGAGGCTTGAGAGTCCCTCCCTTGGGTAACAAGGAAGGGTGGCATGGCCTTTGAAGAAATTTAACGAGCAGCTGAAGACACTGAAGTTTGCTAGTGGAAGTTGAGTGGCATGAAACTGGAAATATGTGATGCTCTGGCTAAACAAAAACCTGACTTCTTTCTGTTGTCTAGGTCGATCAAGTTATGAAAAGGATTTCAATGCTCTGGTTTCCTGCAATAGCAGGGGACTTAATGAGATGACCCAACAGGTTCCTTCCAGTTCCCTGAGCCTCAGGACTTCAGTGCAGTACATCTTTCTTGGGTTGAAGGGAACCTGGAATCAAGTCTCAGAGAAAGTGATAGCCAACACAAACCTCTTCTTCCCTCATTCCAAATGTGAGGTGGACTTCCTTTGACTTCAACTTCTCCAACCAACTCAGAGAATAGCTGTGTGTTGTGTTTATTTTTAACGTATATGTTATCCCATACAACTCATTTTCCACTGGGCACGTCAAGAGAGCGAAAGGCCCCCACACAGTAGAGGTTGGTTATATCTTGTACTGCTAAAAAGCACTATACCATAAATGGTGACAGTATATGAAACTATGGAATAATATAGGTCAATATATGACAATTTTGATAAACTTCTCTTACAAAATTAATAGGCTTTGGAAAATTCCCAGTACTCATGTGAATTTGTATGTTTGGAAGTCAAGGTTTCTAGTGTCCCTCTTACACTGACAGCCCTCGAACTCTGAGCCCCAGGTCTTCCAGATTCCTCACTATAGAAGCAGATATTGAAACATCTAGAGGATTTCTCCCAAGGTCCAGAAGTCACTTAATCTTGTTTACCTTAAAGATTTGGAACATCTGAATTTTTACCAACGACAACTTTTCACAGTTTCTGCTACGTGGAAAATGCTGATGCGCTAATGTCTTAATGCGGAAGAATGCCATTTCAAAATATGGGTATTTCCCATCAAGTGGAAACTCAAGGTTTTAACCACTCTATTTAGAAAACTGCAAATCTTCATATATTAAATTATTTCCACTTATCTTAAGATCAGAACACTATCTGACAAAGTAAACCATATGTAAAGAGCACACATTTATTTTCCTAAATTGCTTTCCTCAAAAGTGAATGAAAAGAGATTCTGGCCAAGATTTTCAAGCATGGTTGCTTAAATATAGGCTCGTAGGCCTAAATATATGAGCTTAAATGAATGCTCTCATTTTCAGAATTGCTGAGGTCCTATAAAGTGTAGCAAAATAAAAAGAAGTCAGTAATTTTAAAAGTCAGGCTATAAATTTAGAAGCCTATTTTGAGGTATCCGTTTCTATATATTCTTTTTAATCACAATGTCTTATTTTTGCATTTCAAAACTTCTTATTCTTCATCAGAGTTCTGATCTGCTTGCTCAAGCATTTGTCGCCCATTCTTTTCGAATAGCCACTGCCAGAGTTAAATACAAAAATCTACAATTGAAAAAGGGAGTAGTGAACCAAGACTCAGTCTTCTCTTCTGTATTATTCCATAGCTCAATTGTTAGCAATTCAAAAAGCAGCTGCTTAGTTACACAGTTCTCTCTCTGCAGCAGAGGAATTTTATTTTCTAAGAATATAAAAAGGTCAGTAGCCCAGGGGGTTTATTTCCAAAACCTATACTTTATTAAGGGAAGCACAACAAGGTAATACCTTTTATATCTGTAACAAATGGTTACAAGAACTTCAAACAGAAATTATGAAAGGCAGCTTGGGAATTTTTTTTTTTCCTAATGCTCACATGACAATCCCTCTCTCATACAGGGAGAATTTTAATGTGAAAATCATTACAGAGTTTTCATACCCCTTCACATCCAGTATTGATTAAAATGCTCCCCAAACTATTGGAGAGATCTTAAAGATGCACTATCTGCCTCATTCATGGATCTTCTTGTTTTGTGTTAACTTATAGAAGCACTTTGGGAAATAATAAGAGATTTTCTGGGCAGATTTTTTTAAAACATTGCTTTCTCCATTATGCCTCCATTGTTAGGACAGCTAGAAAATACAAAAAGAAGTGTGTATTATTGATGCATCTATACGGATCAGAGAAATGAGTTCACGCTTTATAGTTTTTGCCAGAAGAATCTCCCACTAAATAGACTGACACATTAGAAAAGTTGGAAACAATGATAAAGGTTTTAAATTCTCAAATTAACTCCATTAAGGCAAAACGGTCTCCATGGAATAGAGCCATTAGATTACATAAGCTTTAATTACCAGCCAGTGTTGACTTGTGACTCTTACTTGGAAATTACATGTCATTCTTTTTATTTAACTTAGATTTTCATTTGGTTTGCCTTCTTCTACTTGTTCTAAGAAAAAAAGTTTATTATTCATACAGCCATCTATAACACAGTTAATATCCTAATCTTAAAAATGCTTAGACATGAGCTTAGCTTTAAGGTTATAAGCAGCCTTCTTAAAGCAAAGAGGCTCCTTCGTATTAGAAAGCATTTGTCTAGTTGACTGGTTCTGTTTACACTACGAAACCCCATCACCATTACTGTGCCACTATGGCTGTTGGATAGATGGAGTGTACAGCTATAGAAGTAACCACGAGAAGAGGGACTAACATGGGGCAGGGGGGAAGAGAAAGGTAGTATTAGCTGGCACAAAAGAGAAGTTAATTTTTCACAGATTCTCAGTTTGACCTAACTGCCAGCAACATGTTATAATTGTGTAATTTTGGCCTTTTTTTGATCCCAAATGAAACACGGTGTTTAGCATGTCTTTGGAAAAGATAAAAGCACAGTAAAAATCATTTTAGCTCTCACTCAAGTTAAGAATTACCTAAGCAGAGACAGAAATTATCTTTGCAATATGCAACTATAACTTGTGGGCTGTTTCTGTGTCACTCAAAGCTTTACAATTTTCAGAAACGGAGTAAAACATTGAAAATGACCAACATAACTTGGGCCAGTAATTGCAAAAGTTTCAAGGAGAGCTACGAGCCACAGGATACTGCTTCAGTTTTGAAAAAGAAATGCCGATGCTTTTTCAATGCTACTATATGCGCCGTTTCCAAAAGAACTTGCTTTTGCTCATTTGACTCAATATCTTTAATTTTAGTGCTTAGCCTTTTGCTTTGGAAAAACTAAGTTAAGTTGCACTTAGGACACAGTCATATGAGCTTGCCTGTGTTAAACTGGCTCAGAGAAAAGATTCTTCCACCCTGCAACAGACTTGTAAAATCTGCCATAATTAGGAAGTAGATGCCCAAGAGAGGAAAGCAGGAAAGTTGCAGACTAGGACTAAGTACTCATTCTACAAGCTTCCCTCTGTGCAGCACTGCCAATGCATATTTATCACAGTCTGCAAACCTCGCACTATCCCAGCTCTTATGAGTCTCCTTCTGAGAACAGACTGTCAGATATGTCAAACTGGGTGTTAAATGCTGATGGGATTTTGTGTCTTGAGCATATGTTTTCTAAAGACAAAACTGGAATCAAGCTCCTTTTCCACTGGGAATGAAAGCATTTCTGAACTATGGTGTTCTTATAAGGAATAAACCACACCACTCCTTCCCTCTCCTCTTCCCACTCTCTGGAGCCCAAAGACAGATATAGTTTCTCAAATGGTTTGAAAAAGTAGCTTGCCTAAGTCTCTCTATATATGGTATAACCAGAATCAGAATTTTGCTTTTTTAGACCTGGGGAGAGCTGAAATGCTCAATATGCAGGATTTGCTGCACATTCATGCAAGAGAGAAGAGACAGCACACTCCATCTATAGAAACTCCTGTAGTTTTTATTCTTAATGACCTAGCACCCCTGCTGTTTTGTAACTCTCTATCCAGCACTCTAGGCTCAAAGTTGGGGGTATAACAAATATGTTAATGCATGGAGGAAGATGATTAGACTGAGATGGCCTCCTTTTCTCAGAATTTTTCTATTAGAGAAGTAGGGATTCCCTACAGAAGTAGGGAATTCAGGTACCTCTTTTTATATCAAAATGCACAGCTAAGACATGCTGTAATTACTAAACTAGATGGAAAAGCTAATAAAAGCACATGACATCTCCATGAATTCCAGACAGACTCACTGAAATCAGTGCTCTTACAACAAACACCAAGTGATGTGCAACAGGAACAGATGAGGATATTAAGTGTGGTTCTTCTGAGGGGCCAGTTGTTTAACCCGTAGATTGTATTCAGGGTGTTGCAGAGCTGGATTGAGGTGTAATGGTACAGCTGCCCAAGAAGAACCCACACTCTGCCTGGCTACATAATAACAGCTGTGATACCTACACAAGCGTCTTTCAATTATACAATACACTCTCTCACAATCCTGTTACAGGCAAACTGCGTCTGTTATATCAGGTTTGGCTGAACACTGATGATCAGAAACTTCAAAAAAGGAAAAAGAAAATCTCATTGACAATATTTTTTGGAGACATGTTCATTCTGTTCTTGCAAAACCGTATTTGAGATTGAATGTGGTAATCCTACGTATGAAGGACCAGTAGCCTAACTTTAGAGATTAGGATAGAACAAGCAAACTTCTCCACTGGAAACATACAGTCCTTCCAAATGTCTGTTTTGCTTGGCTTATTGGACAATGCCAGCTAGGATGAATTTCCTGGTGCACATTTAGGGGTTAGAAGAAGAGACATTTCTATGCTTGTTTTCACTGATGACCCTCAAGTCAGATGGTGAACTTGCTACTGATGTCATGAAGCATCCACCATCTGAACCAACCACCTCCAACTCTCCTAACTCATTCCTCCTAATGCAGTATCATGACCTGTCTCCATCCTTTTTCCCTACAATTAAATAGATCCTAGCAATTAACAGAAGCCTTCTTTCCAATCATCATATTTTTTGAAGTGCATACCAGTCTCCAAAATAACATTGTTTGCACACGGCAAACAATGCAAGGCATCTTGGTTCTAAATCAATTTTCGGCTGAGTTTGTTGTTTGTTTGTTGTTTATTCTCCAGCCGCCTTCACCATTGCCACTCCAAAGATAAAGATCCAAGAAAGGAGCGTTTCTGAGGCATGGACCTCTGCACATGTAGCCATAGCATCAACACATGCTTAAGCCTGTTTTTTCTAGAAGATACGGAAGAAATGTCTGTAAGAAGTGCTGTCTCTTCTTTGAGAATATATTCCCTTTCTAGTGAACAATTTAATGCCTAGTGAGAAAAGCTAGTTCTAGGCAGGAATGGACTTAGATTTGTCTTTATGTTTTGAGCAAACAAGCAAGATAGGTTATCTTGAATCTAACTAACTGTACTGAAGTTTCATTAGCTATACTGGACTTTATTTTGATCACTTCTGCTGAGCTGAACAAATCCTTTGAGATGAGTACTACTGCTAGCCAAACAGCAAATACGTTCCTGACAAGGCCAGAATCCACCAGACTTAGAAATACCAATGTTACTTCCCTCTTGTTTGGTTTTAAACCTTAAATTAAATATATTTCCCAATTACATAATTCTGCCATAATATGGCAGAATTGTTTATAAGTTTGCTAATTGTTCAGATGAGTGGCTTATGTAAAACAGGGACATTTCCTTTAAGTAACACAGAAATAAACTGTTTAAACCTTTGAGCTGTGAGATTCCTATTATCTACAGCACATTTGGAAACCTACAGAATATTAGTCTTCTCATAATGGATGCAAGTACTAGGAGAGAAAAACACCAAGAAGCAGCTAACCACTAGGATAATTCAAGTCACCATAAAAATGCATATTTGCAAGAAAACCCTTAGAAACAACAATCAAAACAGACAAAATACCACACATCTCTGCAATATAAAGCCAGCTTACACTGAATAATTCAGAAGTATAATTGGAAATAGATATAGTTTTAAAATTTAACAGGATTTTAACATTCAGAAGAATTCTGCACAGAGCATGGTACAGGTTTTTACTGTTTTGCTTTTGTTATGATTATTTTAGTATTGTTCTTCGTGCTCCTAGCCCTCATCTAACATGAACATGCTACTTCCAGGAAAACTTGCAAATGCTCTGTGTTTATAGTGAAAATTGATTGCATATTTTGGATAATTTCCCCTCTCCACCTGCACTCTAGCCAACCTCTTAAACAATATTTACTGAGTCTTTTTCCACATTGTACAAGGTGAGCATTTACCTTGCATTTATGAAGCTTACTAAAAATGGGTAATAGTTAACGTAGTGTACTAAAACCATTGTAAGGGAGTGTTTACAAAGACTGTTCGAGCAGAGGACTGGAGGCAAACATAAGGAGCAAGTCAGGGACTGGAATGCCCCACTCCAGATAGCTGTAAGAAGATATTAGCACGTGACATGAACAAGAGTCATCCTCCCTGGTATAAAATACTATTCAATATAAAGCAGTGTATTGAAACTACCTCCTTAGTAAACCCTTTATACTCTACGCACGATTTATTAATCTATTTGTCCTGTTTGAGTCAAACAGTCTGATCAGTCTCTCCGGTCCCTACTTTGGTCCATTTTCTGCAACACTGTTGGAAAACATCTCTGAGAGACATCACTAAACTGGACAAGGGATATACACATATGCCCAGACACAGTTCAATACCATTTCTCTTTTTATGGAGCTGCTGTTTATTGAGAGAATTGGTTGTTTAGTCTTCATTGTACATTTACGCCTCTTGATTTTGGGATCTAACTGTGCTCCATGTGCTAAAACCAGGTTGCAAAGCCTTCTGAGGGGCTGCAAGTAGCTCTTCCAAAGCCAGAATAAATGATCTGACTTTAATGAAATAACACTGACTATAGTAACAGGCTTACTTTGAAAAATAAATGTCTAAATGGGAAGCATCAAGTAAGCAGTGTGTATTTATGTGTATGGCTTTCAAATTACTATCTATACCTGTGCCATAAACTGATACCAGAAACAGGCTAAATGAACACAATGTTGTTATTACTATTATTTTACACCATTCAGGAGTATGCAGATGCTTTACAGTACAGATATGACACTGTCACTATTCCCACAATGCAACAGGAGTAGCAGGTGGATCTCTGATCCCTCTAATTCATTGTAGAAACCTTTAAACAGCTGAATCTATTCGTGGTGGTCATAAATTTTGTAATTCCTTCCTTGTAAAGAAAAAGCAACCAGCAAAGAGAATCTGACTTTCTTTTGAAGTAAGAGAGTAAATGTAAAAAGATCTGATTTAGCCATAATCAGATACACAATATACAAGAAAAGAAAGCTACCTTTACCTGTGAAATAAGACAGACTTGACAAGTGTGACAACATCGCGACTGGCATTGTACCCTGCACAAACAATGGCAACGTGGATAGTCTGTGGGAGAAAATGAACAAAAAGAAAAAAAGTTAAAGCCTGCTCCTGTGTTCCATCATTCATTAAGGAGAGCACATACATGACAGTGCTATTATTTAGTGCGGCGATTGTTAAAGATTTGAGTGGGTGTTTTGCAGCTGTTTGCAGCCCACTTGAGGCAGTTTGTTAAAAACATCTTAATTGAGTTATAACACCATCATCATTCCAAAGTCATTACTATCCCTAAATTACATCAGATGTCTGAACAGAATTGCATTTATTAGCTAAGAGAATATGTGTGTGTGTGTACACACACACATACCCATTTAGCAGCACACACAATTCTGAGTATGCAAACATGCAGACACTTTAACCTTCTGAACTGAAGTTTAAAATTATGTCTGATAATTAGAAGCAGATATGCTCTTAGAAATTTTGCATTATTTCCATCTTAAGGATAGCTACTAAGGAGAGGAAGAGCAAGCTCTGATGGATGAGCATGAGTGGGACAATTTGCTTGCCAGGGGCTGGGTGCATCCCAGCGATAAAACAGGACACAAGCTGTGAAGGCAGGTGGTTACTTCCCTGCCTGTAACTACCAGTATAGGCTGTACTGGGCAGTGCTAACATGAAGTTAAATACAAACCCCCCACACACATTCTCCCCATGCCAGCACCCTGGTAAATTATCAGTTATTCTGTGCCTTCTTACCTCCCTTTTAATACGAGACAGAGGTTTACTCATCTCTTCAAGAGGAAAGGTAAAATTGAAAAGGCACTACTAGTCATTATTATTAAGGTAGTAAGTAGTAATTTGAAAAATGCTGTTAAGTTACTCTTCTCTGGTTTTAAAATTAGCCATTGCTATTCCCCGGGGACAAAAGAAAATTAATCTTAGCAAGTTTTGACTCCAGCTTCTGTATTTTTCTGTTTCTTAGTGGTCACAGAAATGAAGGAGAGTTCACCATGCTGGCAACACAAAGCTGCGATTTGGGACACAGCTGTGAAACTGCAGGGAAGCCTCATTTGGCTTCCATTTGAAGCTTGGTTAGCTGGTTTCTCACACACACAGCTCTCATTTTCCACAGAAAGCCCACTACGCAGAGAACAAATGAGGAATTCTGCCTCCTCACATAGTCATAGATTCCCAAAGTCTGCCTTGTAAGAGAAGCAGATTTACACAAGAGGTGGCATGTGTTGGGCACATCTAGAGTCCATAGCCCCATCCATTAACATCGCCTGGTACAGGGCACAATTTGAATCATATAATTGCCAAGGAGCTGTGCCATTGTGCAACCCCCACATGAACACTGCAGCTGCCTCCAGCCCTAGTGTGCCTCACAAGCTGCGGCATATTAAAGATCTGAGGTTTTAAGAGGATTTGGATTAATAAGGCAACTGTCTGTCCAGAGAGGTGTGAGAAAGAAAAGATATTGCAGTACACTCTGGCAACAGCTCTGTGAGGTACTCAGCACTTTAAATTTATGTTGAAGTCAATGGGAGTTGAGCATGCTCAGCACTTTGCAAAAATTGATTGTGTTTCTCCCTTGAGATAACAATAGGGGAGAACAGAGGCTGCTCATTGACAACTTTTATTGCTGCAGTGGTTTGTACCATACTTATGGGCATGGGTTCCTGTGGGTGCACAGATTCCTGACACTGCACACACTACCTCCTCTCTGTTGCCACCTGGTCTTTCTCAGGCTTTTGGAAGACCTAAGATCCTTCCCTTCAATGCCAATTAAAATCAAATTAACTGAGAATGGTTTTATGCCTGCTTTAAACACTTCACCTGAAGACACTGGACCAGACACAAACATTTTATGGGTTTTGACAGAATAGTACTGTCATATCACTGTCGACATCATTTTATACTACCTCTACTTGTCAGAAAAGCTCTCCTCACAGACCCTCTCTCCACCTTTCAAATCCCCACAAAATCAGAGTTTATTCTGTCAAGGACTTTCCGCATCTGTTCTCCTTTTCCTAAATCACTTTGTTTCAAAATTAAAAGTATGCTTTCCTTGGTGTCTCTTAGCAGGTGCTGTTGTCTTGCATGCGGTTTCAGTCAGGGCACAGCGAGAAGACAGCACTTGCTACTCTTCTGAATGTCCTTCTTCAGGTCAAAGACACAGGCACCCATACACCTTCTGCTCAGCCTCTCTGTCGTGTTTGATACTATTTATCACTTCTATTCCTGCCTGCAATCACCTATAGGGAAGAGCAATAATCCTCAAAAAGAACAGAAACTTAGTCCTTTTTTTCCAAAGTTTTTGCCTGCAGCGTGCTGCAAGACAGTCTGTTCCTCCTTTTCTTGATTCACTTTCCCTCACTGTTTAACTGTTAAACAAAATAGTGGGAAAATAGGTAAGTCAACGTGAGCTCAACAACCTGAACTGTTTGCAGATATTTGCACCCTAATGAAAAAAGTTTTATTTCCAGTTTTCTCCATGCTTGTTCCAAATACACGTTTGGATAGAGAGCAACTGGCTGTAGCCAAATCCTGGCAAGGCAGGGTAATAGTGGCTGGAAGAAGGAAGCACTTCAAAGAACTTGCATCCTCCTGAGTATACTACTGTAAGCATCAGTTCCCAGATTATGAAACCGCATCACAGCTCTCTCAAACTCATTTTCCATCTGCAGATGGCTAGAAGATTGTATCCTCATCCCACCAGAACTGGCCACTGTGATTCACACAACTTCCAGACTCAGTGACTGCAGCTAACACCTAGACATTAAGTCAGATAAGCCAAGAATGTTTCAACTTCCACAACATGTGACTGTCTGCTTGGTTGAACACGTCCCTCCAAACATCTCACACCAAGGCTCTGCATGCTACACTTGCTTCTCACTGTTTACAATCCGTGATAATTCTAGTTGTCAAACTCTAGCCTGAATATTCAGAAGTCACTGAGCTTGTTGAAAGTGTCCATGCTCCTACAATGCTGATAGGCATGTTCACCACTAGTAGATGTTGCAAGAAGTCTGGACACAGGCCATTCACTGGAGCTGCTTTTAGACAATGGAACTCACTGTAGCAACAGATTAAATGATGACACATCTTGCTTTCCAGACTTAATGAATTCTTCCTCTGCTTATACATACAGATATGAATAGTTAATCAAAATACTGTGGAAGTTAGTCAAGCTGTTCTTCCTATAGTTTGGGGATCAGGGACACAAAGAGAACTATTTTTGATTTTAAACAGTTTAGGAAGCACTCAGGCCCAGGTACTGAAAGGCATTTTAGGAAGTTAAGCTTCTTTAGGAGAGGGAGTTTAAATAATCCAAGGTGCATGATAACATCGTTTAGAAACTATTACTTTAGCCGCAACAGACCAGGAAAAACTGTTTCTGAAAGCAGTACTTCATATAAGTCCATTCTGGGGTAATATTAATAGGAAGAAAATATCCAAAACCACATGAAGAACTGGGCCCTAGATCCCACGCTGATGAGGAATATAAGGTGCCTAGATAAACAGATGTTATTTTTCTTCCTCCTCAGGCTACTTTTTGCTATGGTGAAATAATGAGCTTAACTAACTCTAATTAGTTCTTATAGCTAAAAATAACCTTTGGTAAAGTATTTCATACTTCAATAATTTTCCAGTAGTATTAGCCAGGCCTTCCATTGCAGTTACTTAATCCTTCAGAAATAGGTGTTGAATGTGGTTAAGAGATATTGAAAGCACGTTACAAAAATGTAAATATGCTAAAATTGTTACCCAGAGGCAAGTACCATCTGCTTTTCCTGTGTTTTACAGTGCTTAAGTTGGTGGGGGCCTGTTCTTTGCGGCTCTAGAGCACTACACACTTAACCCTATTGAGCAACACCGTTGAGAATAGTAACAATGCAAATATGCCTGTAAAAATGCTTCACACGTTAAGTATTCTGCTAACCTACTAAATGCTATACTGCTAATTAACCATTTTCAAATATATGATCTCTTTTAAAAATATTTATAAATGCACACTTAATTCAAACTAAATACCCAGTTTATGGAGGCACAAGCTGGAAAGATACTGCAATAACATTGTAAGAAAGAGCCATATAATTCTGTTAGCTTCCATCAGCATTATGCTCTTCTTCTGAAGCCTGTTATTTGTGCCTACATCTGTGTAAGGACTACTCTTACTTTTATTTCCAAGATTTGCGTTAAAATTGTCTCCTACTGGGAAGGCATGGCAGGGTTCTGCTCTTGCCAGGGAGAAGGCACCTGGTTGGAACTCTGACTTTTTCTTGCAATATAATGCTGGTCCATTTTATAAGATCAGAAGAGCTCTCCTGTGATGAAACAGAGTAGGAAGCGGTGGCTGGAATGCAACAAACCCACTATTTTTTGATATAGATCACAATATTATCACATGGATTATGTGTTATCAGATATTTAATATTCATTTATTGTAACTGCATTTTCAAATGTTTTAATTATCACTAAAGACCATCCCAAATTAGATTCAGAAATGTCAGCTTCAGTAAATCTCAAAGAACTGCCTCAATGAAATAAACAAGCTATTCCTAGCTGTCTTTGCCTCCTCAAGCTCCAGTTGTCTTCTCAGGACACTTGTCTCTTTCTACCCAAGTTGTTGACTCTTGCTGTGATACATTCCAGAGTCAGAGGCTAAAAAAGGTTTAGTTTACACTGCTGAAACACTGAAAACAGAGGGTGAATGCAGTCAAGATACCACTCACACAAACATGGAACCAGAATCTACAGTAATAGGATAAATGATGAGACCTCTGGCAAATCTGATAATAAGGAAGTTAAAATTAAACTTCCATTGCTGTTACTGAATTACTGACTGAATTCTTTAAGAAAAAGAAGAAAAAGCTATTTCATTATCAAAATAGTGCGCGGTGAGATAGGGGGCTGGCAAATAAAGTGAGGTTTCGTATTTTATATAACCATTGCCTCCAGCACAATGCTAAACCCCACTGAGCAAGTACATTTATTGGCAAAACACATTATAAACTGAAAGGCCACTTAAACTATTCCTCCTTTAAGCTGCTATTTTTGTGTCCCAAATTGGTTGGTACATTGAACAACCAAGAACTGAGATTGAGCTCATCACTGCTTGGCATGATAATAAGGGAGAAGTGAGGTTTGCTTATTGATGGCCTGAACCTTCCCTTATTAAATGAAATGCCAAAATGCTTACAGGGGAGGAAAATCAGACCCTCATTACTGGGAGGAGGGAAAATGAAAGACGACTCCTTTTCCCTCTCCTTAAAATAATGTTGGTTCCTTTTTCCACACAGACGGACAAAGATGTCCAACTGGAAAGCAATAATTCATTTTTAAACTCTACTTGGTATTTGCCCATTAGACAGACTTTATCTGAAGAGATAATTAGGACTTCTTTTTCTCTCCCACTTATTTTCTTTCAACTTTTATCTCCCCAGTGGCAGAAAGCAAGATAAAAGGTGATACGGTATTACCCTCTTTGTAGAAATAAATGGAGGAATTATTTTTGATATCTTCACCAGCTGGGATTGGCACAAGGCCTTTAAGCAAGACTTTCTGTTTTGGATCAATCCATATTTGGAACTGTCATCATTCAGGTATCTGACAACTAAATAGCTGGATGACATCCACAAAACTACTGGCATCAAATCGGGAAAACCAGCCAAAACAACCCCCCCAAAACCTTCTTAGAAACAGATCACCTGTTCCCTGCAGCTAACCACATCCCTTGTGCATGGCTCATGCAAAGCAGGTGGTTCCACAGTAGCATCCAGATACACTCCTGAAAATGACTCAAAAGCTGGCTCCATGTACTGGGTTTGTGTGGCAAGGTTTTGGTAGTGGGGGCAGGCTACAGGGGTGGCTTCTGTAATATCCTGGTTTCGGCTGGGATAGAGTTAATTTTCTTCCTAGTAGCTGGCATAGTGCTGTGCTTTGGATTTAGTAGGAGAAGAATGTTGATAACACACTGATGTTTTAGTTGTTGCTGAGTACTGCTTATGCTAGTCAAGGACTTGCAGCTTCCCATGCTCTGCCAGGTACACAAGAAACTGGGAGGGGGCACAGCCAGAACAGCTGACCCAAACTGACCAAAGGGCTATTCCATACCATATGATGACATGCTCAGTATAGAAACTGGGGGGGGGTTGGCCGGGGGGCAGCGATTGCTGCTTGGGGACTGGCTGGATATTGGCCAGCGGGTAGTGAGCAATTGCATTGTGTATCACTTGCTTTGTATATTATTATTACTATTATTATTATATTGTTATTATTACTGCTACTATTTTACTTTCTTTTATTTCAATTATTAAACTGTTCTTATCTCAACCCAGGATTTTTTCTCACTCTTACTCTTCTGATTCTCTCCCCCATCCCACCAGGGTAGGAGGAGTGAGTGAGCGGCTGCGAGGTGCTTAGCTGCCGGCTAGGGTTAAACCACGACATATGAGAAGCTGCTAGAAGCTTTCCCCATGTCCTATAGAGACAATGCCAGCCGGCTCCAAGACGGACCAAAGCTGAGCCCACCAGCAACATCGGTAGCGCCTCTTTGATAACATATTTAAGAAGGGGGAAAAACTGCTACACACAGGCAGCCAGAAGAGAGGAGTGAGAATACGTGAGAGGAGCAACTCTGCAGACACCAAGGTCAGTGAAGAAGGAGGGGGAAGAGGCGCTCCAGATTCCCCTGCAGCCCGTGGTGAAGATGGGCTGTTCCCCTGCAGCCCATGGACGTCCATGGGGGAGCAGATATCCACCTGCAGCCCGGGGAGGACCCCACGCCGGAGCAGGGGGATGTGCCCAAAGGAGGCTGTGACCCCGTGGGAAGCCCACGCTGGAGCAGGCTCCTGGCAGGACCTGTGGACCCACGGAGAGAGGAGCCCAGGCTGCAGCAGGTCTGCTGGCAGGGTGACCTCATGGGGGACCCACGCTGGAGCAGTCTGCTCCTGAAGGACGGCACCCCATGGAAGGGACCCACGCTGGAGCAGTTTGTGAAGAACTGCAGCCCGTGGGAAGGACCCATGTTGGAGAAGTTCGTGGAGGACTGTCTCCCATGGGAGGGACCCCATGCTAGAGCAGGGGAAGAGTGTGAGGAGTCCTCCCCTGAGGAGGAAGGAGCAGCAGAGACAACGTGTGGTGAACTGACCGCAACCCCCATTCCCCGTCCCCCTGCGCCACTCAGGGGGAGGAGGTAGAGAAAATTGGGAGTGAAGTTGAGCCCAGGAAGAGGGGAGGGATGGGGGGAAGGTGTTTTCAGATTTGGTTTTATTTGGTTTTATTTCTCATTACCCTACTCAGTTTTGATTGGCAACAGATTAAACTGATTTTTCCCAAGTCAAGTCTGTTTTGCCTGTGACGGTAATTGCTGAGTGACCTCCCTGTCCTTACCTCGACCCACGAGCTTTTTTGTTATATTTTCTCTCCCCTGTCCACTTGAGGAGGGGGAGTGATAGAGCAGCTTTGGTGGGCACTTGGCATCCAGCCAGGGTCAACCCACCACACTCCATAAGCCACAATTTAATTAATGGTAAACCCTGAACTGTTCTAGTACAGATGCACAAACAAAGGAATGAGGCTTTTCAAAGCACTGTGGCATTTTCATTTAATTTAGAAACACATGGGGTCAGTTTGCCACAGGTCTTTATCAGCACAGCTGTACTGAAGTAATCTTGGAACAAGGCTTTGATTTTTACACCAGGTTTGGGCATGTAAAAAATTTTTAGGCAAAAAGCCCTGATCAAATAATAACTCAAAAGATATTCAGATGATTAAATGTTTTAAAGTTTTTTAAAAAAGAATAATTAAAAATTATCTAAAAAGTTGCACCCAGTAGTCCTTTAAGAGGCTGGTTTCCGAGCAGAAAGTTTCAGGGGGAAGGAGATAGGGATCTGCAATTTTCTTAAAAGATCAAATCTATCAGGCTTTGTCTCTGGCAGGTCCCTTTTGTTTATTTACCTCACATTTTTCCACTGCTGGTTGCTGCCCACACTCAGAGCTGTTCCCTGCCACAATGCCAGCCCGCAGGCTCTCACTGTCGCCTGTCCCCTCTTCCATGGAGTAGGTTTTGGAGTGATTGCCACGGTGGTGTGAGGGGCTGCGACTCTGTGCCAGGCTGAGCTGCTTGCGAAGCACACGGTTCTCCTCCTCCACCTCCCGCATGCGGACTTCCAAGCTCTCGCGCTCCCGCTGGCTCGATGCCGTGTACCGAGGACTGTGGGGCTGGGATTCAAGTGGAGACAACGACACTGGCTTCCCATCTGTAACAGAAGGAAACAAAACATTTCTGTCAGAATATACTTGAAGTTGCGTTTTCCTTTAATGTCAGCATCGTGAGGCAGGGATGTGTTTCAAATACAGCCACGTTTTATGCAAACTTGGCACTTCAGAGCAATGCTTAAGTGCATGCTAAACGTGGACAAATGCTGAAGTTCTATGAGCTACAGGTCCTACTAATTTTAAAACCATACTAAAAGATAAGCCTGTGTTTCTTCTGTTCTGGATAGGGCTGCCAGCCAGCCTCTAGTCTGGGAAGACAGTCAAGAACAGAAGGATTTAATTCAAAGACAATTAATATATAGTCAAATATATTTTAGAAATGTATGCAAGACAAAATGATTTTCCTATTCCCCATTTCCTCCACAGTCAAGCTACAGCATTTTGGTTACCATTTTGTGCCAGGCAGTAGCCCCAGCTGATTCACATGTGAGGAGCAGATGGTTTTTATTCAGCAACACAGTACCATGTGCTTGCTGAGAAATAAGAGGTTCAGAAGGACAGAAATGTTCAATACATATGTGGGTCAAATTCTGGAAAGTATTTTGGCTGAAAAAGACAACAAGGGAGTTTTGAAAAAAGCAAAATGGCTCAATTCAACACCTTTAGCTGAAAAGTTATATTCCAGAAATATGAAACACTTCATTTTCACATTTTCAAAAGGTATCTTCTTTGTTCAAAACAGCATTAAAAGATGAGCTAGATACAGAGTATAAAAAAGATAAATTAACCTGAAACCAAGGTCCATAGCCAAAGACAACAATTGCAACACATTCTACCATCGCTTCCTGGTACATTATTACTACCAAATTTTAAGGGAGCAAATAGGGATGCAGCTGATGTGTTTTCAAAGGAGACATTTTCACATAACTTTAATAAAGCTATATATATACACACAGAATAGAAATGCTTGAAAGGTGGTAAAAAACCCTCAAACTAAACTACTGTTCAAAAATGTTCAATTGAAATGAAATTGAAACAAAGCAAAAGACAGTGAGAGTTACCCACAGTGTCATAATTAGTAAGACATTCCTTTACAGTGAAGATACGTGAGTATCTTACACTAAGGTATTTCTCTGAAATAACTTTCTACCTGCATGTATTAAAGAAAATATTTGCTATTTAATAATTTTTCCAACACAGAGAGTCCCTTTGGCTTTATCAAACACCTTGAGTGGTTTAGAAAATGGAAATCATGCAGTTACGGTTTAGCAGTTCTCCTTAACAAGTACATTTCTCAAGCTCTGACTAAAAACTATCTCCTTGCTATAAAGACCTGCTTGTTGCTTGTTGTCTTCCACTGTTTCATATTACATGAATGGCAAGCAGTCCTCTAAACTGAGTTCATGAAAAAAACAGCTATAGGAATCAAAACCTCAATTCTAATTTCCATTGTTGAGTTATACAGGTGTACACACTTCCTGTTATCTATATAAATAGCTATTCTGGTTTTAATACACCATTTGGATAGAATATCTTGCATTTGCTTACAGACTTTCTTCTGCAAAAAATTTCTAATTCATTATTTTTACCATTAGCAAAGCTTATGGATAAAGCTGAGCTTGAAAAATGTCTCAAGACAGATTCTGAAGTTTGGCCACTGATATTTTGCAACTTGAATGCTCAAGCAAATAGTTATTAAAAATTAAATGACAGATTTGAAAAGCCTGAAAATCATGGGTGCAACAATAGAGAAATGTCAACATTAAGGACAGAGCCATGCTACAATTAGAAGTTCAATAAAATATGGACTTATCTTTCTCCATCCTGCTTGGAAGGCATGGAATGTAACTGTGTTATTTCTCAGCTGCTGATACCCAAGCTAGGAAGACTAAAACTCATTTGGATATAATTATATTGCATTCCTATTACTGGACAGCAAGAGCATATTGTGTAGACACTCTCAGATAAAAAGAAAAACAGCACCCCGACTCACCCACACAACAACTAACCTGTGTTACCATCAGACATACAATTACAATGCAAATCTAGCCAAAGTCTTCACTGGCAATCATAACTCCCTACTTGGTGAATATCCAGTACGATACAGATGCTACTTATCTCTTCCTTTTCTTGTCACTGGATTCTGCTACCTTCTCAAATAATTACCAGAAAAGGTAGCAAGATATGGAAGTAAATCTCAGAACATTCATCAAAATTTCAAAATATGGAAAAAATTTATACATCTCTTTAGCTATTCTACAGACATAAATCAATAGGTCATAAATGTTGCTTTGCCAAAATAAAAAATTAACAAAAAAGGTAACATTTTGTACATCTGAACAATTGTAGCTATATTCATGAGAACAGTTGAACTGTTTCTGCACAAAGAAAATATCATCTCATTGCCTCAGACTGGAAGTTGCAGCAACTAATGAGACCAGCTCAGTGTTTATGCAGCCATAGCTTTAAATGCCAGTAAACTCCACTACTACCTTCTCAGTAGTACATATTTCTGCTAGTATTGTAAAAGGCAGTAAGGAAATCATGTCAGGAATTATACAACCAGCTAGTTTCTTGATCTGAAATATATAACTAGTTGAAATGTATTGATTTACTATAAAAATTATCCATGTTTTTTTTACAAAGTGCTAAGTTCAAGACATTTTCTGGGATGATCTCCTCAGGGTTTGTACAGCTGGACAAGCCATGTCTTGTTACTAACATTGCTGATTCTTCTCAGGTGTATCTTGATGTATTTGGTATATTTGTAACACCCCAACTCCCTGCTGCAAATGATAATGTGACAATTCCAGCACCCATTTGAAATAAAAGTATAAAATCAAAAGTGAACTGAATTTGATCTTAAGACTCAGAAATCAAATTATTTTTGTCATAAATATTGAGATGGTCTAGCTCATAATTTTTGCACATCTGACAGTGGCAAGGCTGGTGGCAAGGTACTATTTGATTTAGTCCTATTACCAGACTGGACATGTGAAGGTATTTTTACTTCAGCGAACATACAGACATGGCAAAATGCCTCTTGGAAGCTACTGCCTAGTAGGTAAACACCAACACATCCTACCCTGATCTGCTTCCTATTAGTTTTCAAGGCAATGCAAGGACTGTGTGTTTCACCTCATCTTTGAAGACGCAGTTAAGTGGGCTAATGTAAGGGGACACTAATATTTCATTGACTGTGTATGCTGCTTGGTAGAAGAGTTAAACTGATTGCACCACACTTGAGTTTTATAGTTTTAAGTAACTGGCAGAGTGCTCTGAGCTGATGTCTAGGCACTTTTTATCTAATCTAAATCAAAATAAAATAACACATAACGAGGTCTGTGTGACTTTGGGACAAAAGATATCCCAGGGAACACTGCAAGGAACATTGCTGTGCTCTGAAGCAAGTAGTACACTTTTGAATGGTGCAATAAATAATAATAAAGCTATTATTTTTTATTCTTCATTTGGGGTTATTGCTCTGTTTGGGGGCCTTGGCAGTCTCTGATTTAATATTTTTGTTTCTATGTGTGTCAAGCCTTTTACTTCAGACTTTCTGTGCTAACAGAACTGTACCAAATAAATAAAAATGACCTACAAAATTCCACTGTCCACAAAACAAAACCCAAACCCAAACCTGAATAATTATTTCATGGTTGACAGCAGTCAATGACTTATCATCACAGTAGGTCCAACATTTCACAAAAGTTGACAGTATGCAAGTTCTGAATTCTGTGATTATTGAATGCTTCTGCATATGTGGAGTCACCTGTATTTAAGGCAAGAGATTTCATTAAACCTTACCTAAGCAGAGCACCTTAAGACACTGGAAGAAATAAAGACTATAGAAGGCAATCCAGCATAGTTTGTTTGCAAGGAAAGTGACTGAAGCAGTGGAATTTTCTTACATACAAAACCTAAAGGATAAGCATTAACACCAATTTCCTAGTTTTGTAGTTACCAGACTTGGAGAGGTGATAGTCCTGAAAAGGACCCAGCGGCATTGGAAGCTTGCTGGGGCAAGAGCCACAGAGAAAACAAAGCTGAGCCAAAGGTTAACTGCAGGGTTGGGTAAGGGAGAAAGAAACAGAAGAACGGAAAATTTACCCTGATTCAGAGGAGAAGACAAATGCAGAAGCAGGGATCCTGAGTTTCTCAGATGACTGTGATCTGAACTCAAATGCTTAAAATTTTGTTAGCAACTAACAGAAGCAGGCAAATTTATGTAGCATGTTGTGGGATTTTTTCCTTTTTTTTTTTTTTTAACATTTCTTTTGCTATCTTAAGTGCAAACTACTTGTTTTTTTGGCATCTGTACAAGGTCTAGAGGTTTCTATGTGTTTTAGCTATTATTCATCCCCTGCCTAATACCGTGTAATGCCTTTATAATGAACTGATGACAGTGAACTCTAGGCTGCCTCTGAGATAAGAGGCAGCTATGCTGCTCACAGATAATGTTTCAGTCTGTCTGACTACAGATACAAGAAAACACCACTCCTCCATTTCACATTTGTTCACATTTGAAAATTCACATTATCAGTGCACCCTTTGAGGACTAGCAGTATAACAATTTTAACCAAAAGCCAACATTCTGCAGAAAGAACTGGGATAGCAGGCAACCACCCTCAAGAATTTCCCCGTTAAGGCCATGAGCAAAATCATTTGAAGCTCATTCCACAATTTTTTTTTCCCCCCATAAAAGACCATTGTAGAGAACTCCATGGACCCTAAGGGAAAAGAAAAATAAGATGACTGCAGTCAGGACTGTGGAGACATAAAAGCTCTCTGTAAGCAGATAAACTATCCCTTTTCTTTTGGAGGTCTAGCTCAGCTTTAATCATCTAACACCTTAGTACTCTATGCACTTCTGCTCAGCTGGATGCTGTGGTAGGTATTGGTTATATGGGCAGCTATGAATGAAGCCTTTTTGTTAAGTTTGGTACTTCAAGATATATGCCTCCATGAGTAGGTGCTAAGGCATCCCAAGGTGCCTATTCTCACACTCACCAAGGCATTTTTTTCTCCAACACCTTTCTGTGAATCACTGCAGTGTGATCTCAGCTGGAAGTAGAAAACCTTGCCCAAAGAACCATCTTAATAGCGGAATATAGTCTAAGCAATTTACTCCAGATCTGTGAACACAGAACTTCTTCATTCTACCATGACATGAGGCATTTATGAGCTTATGCTTCCAAGTTTCAGTGGTAGAAAGTTGTGCCAATGAAAGATGTCACCGTAAGAACACTGAAGGCTGAAGTCCACTAGACAGAGACAGCATGAGAAACGACAACCAAGCCTTTTGATACTGCCCAAACAAGTTTCCTCAGCTCTGACAGGAAAGCTGCTCCCATCAGTATTAAGAACAAACCCTTCTAAGGATTTGGGGACAACATGTGCTAAATTACATGTTCATTGGTAAGAAGAGACTGTTTCCACACGAGACGTCAATCAACCATCAGCCTTGGAATTAGGCAACAGTAATTGCACTTAGGCACTTCAGCGTGTCCTGTAAGTGCTGTGTTCACTTCCACTGCTCTTAATGGTAGTTAAGCACATGCTAACATGTTTTATTGAACCCAAAAATGAACCATTCAATTCCACTGCAGGCCAGCCTTACTTAAAGCATCAGATTATTGCCTGCTGCTCATACACAGGGCGATGCCCTCCCACTGTCCTTTCCTTGAACTAAATAGCCCTGTACAATCAGTGGATTCAGAAATTAAACATATCATACACAAAAAACCTACACCCACAGAACATCAGGTTTGCAAAGTGTATTGGGATTGTGTGGCAAGGTTTTGGGGGGGCGCTAAAGGAGTGGCTTCTGTGAGAAACTGCTAGAAGCTTTTCCCATGTCCTACAGAGCCAATGCCAGCCAGCTCCAAGACAGAACCATTGCTAGCCAAAGCTGAGCCCACCAGCAACATTGGTAGCACCTCTTTGATAACATATTTAAGAAGGGGGAAAAACTGCTGCACAACGGCAGCCAGAAGAGAGGAGTGAGAATATGTGAGAGGAGCAACTCTGCAGACACCAAGGTCAGTGAAGAGGGAGGGAGGAGAGGTGCTCCAGGTGCCAGAGCAGAGATTCCTGTGCAGCCCGTGGTGAAGATGGGCTGTTCCCCTGCAGCCCATGGACGTCCATGGCGGAGCAGATATCCACCTGCAGCCCGTGGAGGACCCCACGCCGGAGCAGGTGGATGTGCCCAAAGGAGGCTGTGACCCCGTGGGAAGCCCACGCTGGAGCAGGCTCCTGCCCATGGAGAGAGAGGAGCCCACACTGCAGCAGGTCTGTTGGCAGGACTTGTGACCCCATGGGGACTCATGCTGGAGCAGTCTGCTCCTGAAGGACTGCACCCCATGGAAGGGACCCACGCTGGAGCAGTTTGTGAAGAACTGTAGCCCGTGGGAAGGACCCACGTTGGAGAAGTTCATGGAGGACTCTCTCCCATGGGAGGGACCTCATGCTGGAGCAGAGGAAGAGTGTGAGGAGTTCTTCCCCTGAGGACGAAGGAGCGGCAGAGACAATGCGTGATGAACTGACTGCAACCCCCATTCTCCATCCCTATGTGCCACTTGGGGGGAGGAAGTAGAGAAATCAGGAATGACATTGAGCCTGGGAAGAAAGGAGAGGTGGGGGGAAGGTGTTTTCAGATTTGGTTTTATTTCTCATTACCCTACTCTGATTTGATTGGCAATGAATTAAATTAATTTCCCTGAGTCTGTGTTGCCCGTGATGGTAACTGCTGAGTGATACCTCCCTGTCCTTATTTTGACCCACGAGCCTTTTGTTATATTTTCTCTCCCCTGTGCCGCTGATAGAGTGGCTTGGTGGACACCTGGCATCCAGCCAAGGTCAACTCACCACAAAAGCCAAACACTCAGAAGTTTGCAAATGTGAGAATGACGGTCTCCTGTCCAATCTTTGCTGTCATTCCCTTGTGCCTGATGACAGGATCATTAATTGCATGATCATCACTTTATTTTGAGAGAACCTTGGTATTGTTACATGCACAGGATGGATGGTGCTCACAGCTGTTCTGTAGCTTGTTTCAGCTCATCATTCAGTTTGTGACCACACATAGCCTGCTCTGACAAAAGACTTATTTATTCCCTCATTGGCTTATGATGCTCATCACTATAATATCTGAATGTGGCACAGGGTATCAGTGACTTATTTTTCTAAGTTATTTGAGGGAAAGGTGGTACTATCAGTCTTGTTTTACAGGCAGGGCAGAGAAGTTTGGAGTCATTAACGCCAAAAGAAAATGCCACTTTGGGATGCACAACTGAGATGGTTCTGATATAGTTTTTCAAAAAATAAGGACCTTTTCTGCACTTCATTTGTTCAGATGACAGACCTAATCACCTGCATATGCAAGAGTATACACTTAACATTTCTGTAATGCAAGAGTCTGCAAGCTGGAAACCCAGAAAATGGGGAAAAAAGTAGTTAGCAGTCACTTGTAATAGCTTTGTTTTATGACCAACTTTGGTAGAGACATGAACAATTTTCCAGGGCACATTCAACTTCATAAACTACAAAGCTGTCCCTTTTCTTTCTACACTCCCCTGCTGTGTTCATGACACACCTTCCAGTCTCTTTAATTAACTAAAAAACAGAGTGGCCCAAGAACCACTCACCGCATTGCTGCATTTGCTCTGCACACAAAATGTGGAAGGGGTTGTGTCTTGGAAAGAGTTAGCAATTGTACTGTCAATGATGGCACCACGTTGCATAGCTGCAGAGAGCTGTTTATGTGTTGGCTGAGTGAATGTAATTCTGGTACTTCTGTCCTGATTTCAGCTGGGATAGAGTGAATTTTCTTCCCAGTAGCTGGTATAGTGCTGTGGTTTGGATTTAGTATGCGAATAATGCTGATAACACACTGATGTTTTAGTTGTTGCTAAGTAGTGCTTACACTAAGTCAAGGACTTTTCAGCTTCTCATGGTTTACTGACTGAGAAGGCTGGAGATGCACAAGAAACTGGGAGGAGGCTCAGCCAGGACAGCTGACCCAAACTGGCCAAAGGGATATTCCATACCATGTGATGTCATGCTCAGTATACAAACTGGGGAAAAACTGTCTGGTGGGCCGCTGCTCAGGAACTGGCTAGGCATCAGTCGGCAGGTGGTGAGCAACTGCATTGTGCATCACTTACTTTGTATACTCTTTTTTTTAAAAAATTATTATTATTATTATTTTCCCTTCCTTTTCTGACTTACTAAACTGTCTTTATCTCAGCCCATGAATCTTACTTCCTCCCCACCCCGCTGCCGATTCTCTACCCCATCCCACTGCTGGGGAGGGGAGCAAGCGAACAGCTGCGTGGTGTTTAGCTGCCTGTGGGGTTAAACCATGACAACTTCTAACAGGGATAGTAGGGATGGTAAACTGTAAAAAACTCTAGGTAAAGAAAAAGCATGTAGCAACAGAATGCAGGAAGAAAGAGGGAAAGAAAATATAAACATATCATATGTCTTTCCTGAAAATGGATGTGGCTCTTTCTAATTTTTTTTTTTTTAAATGAAACATTAGCTTATTAGCTAATGTTATGAATGTCAGCTTATTAGCAAATTTAAAACAAGAGCCCATAAGTCTTAAAATGATTTTCTCATTTCCTTGTCTAGAATACAATTTTTTTTTTTTGTCTTTTTCTGTTGTCTTCTCATTCTTCCTTTCCTTGCTTTTCATTGCCTTGGCAAAGTATATGGCTCTCCAAGAAAAGGACTAAAAAGAACGTTTCCCCTCTTTCCATTAGGAGTGGAGATGTAAGAAAATAGTGTCTTATCAGAGTAAGCACTGAGTGAAATAAGATTTTATCAGGGACTTGGCTTGACAAAGATAACGTTATCAAGAGGGGAACTTGGCAAAGATAACACGTTATCAATATCAGGAGCAAAGCTTGGGGAAAATAATGTTTTAATACCTATTAGAGTCTAAATAAGCCATCTGTGCTCTTGATGAATTGTTATTTTCTCCAAGCCCCATTCCTGTAAAGATGCTGATTTTTTGGCAAACCACTTCTGTAGCAGTTAGGGAAGGCAGGGAGGAAGAGGAGAAAAGGAAGCTCTTCCTCCACAAAGCTAGAGGGATATTCTTTTTCTTTTCAAAAGCTTTGCATGCAGGCAAAGACTGCCAATGTGACAGCCTGGAAGACTCAAATGTTCAGAAACCAAATGGGTATTGCAGGGAAAACTGCTACAACAATGCTCTGCAAGTATACTGCAGAGAATCCCGTAACAGGAGAAGAGGGTCAATACCCCTCCTGTCCTTGACCACCCTATCCAGGCTCAGAGGTGCTGTCTATAGTATTTTTGGCAGAAGCAATTCTCTACAGAGCCAATGACCAGCCATCACGCAGCAATGACTTTTGGTTATAAACAACTGCATCACAATTAGCAGTGGTCACTTGGGGGCACAAATAAATGACCCCTTTTAGATCAGTTGCAGACATTATCACCATTCAGTTAGAGGTCACCATTCCCAAAGCTTAGCTGACCCAAAGGGTCACACAACACTTCTTACCTCCTGCAGTGCAAAGCATCCAACTCAGTTTAAGCGGTCCGTGGAGCTGGTCTGAGCTAGCCTGATTGCCTCTGCCCTGAAGCCTTCCCCTCTACCACCTCCACTATGGGGGTAGAGACAAACCACTGTCTAGTGGGTGTCTGTGCCCTGAAGCTGAAACCTTCTGCAACTCAATTATAAATCTTCAGATTTACAATCTGGATGAATTTAAATAAATTGTGGCACCTCCTGGAAAACAAGAAATCCAATTCATAGTACTGCCTTAAATGGCAGAATGTGGGTGAATGCCACTGGTTATTCATAGGAATGGGCAAGCAGGGAATAATTAGAAGGGAAGCTGTGGAGGGACTGTAGGAGTGTGATGTGAATAATAAAGCACACTTAGGAAAAGGCATATGAATGATATCTGCAGGGTAAGTATTTGTAGCCAGCTGAATTTCCCTGGTGTACAGTAGGAGTGGGAGGGAAGACAATGGGATCTGTTAATCTGAAGATTTCCTATGGAGGAGCTGCATCTCTTCTTTCATTAACCATTTGGATATCTTATGCCCAGAGATTTCTCTACTTGCAGGTGTAAGCTTGGTGTTAAGGTAACTTCTGAGGTCCTGACATAGCACAATACATAATCAACAGCAAGCAGCCATTACAGCTCTCTAAGGTAAAGCATGTGCCCAAACGCATCCCTGCAGCTGTACACGGTACTGTGACTACCATTCACGGCAGTGGGATGTAAAAGGCTGAAACTCTTCTATGTTGGCTGCTGCTCAGTAAAACACTGCGGAAGAGACAGGAAGGGAAAAAGTCTAAAATACAGCATTTTGCAGTGTTTTTTAAGAGTACAGAAAGTACAAGAAATAAATATCTATAAGCTTAGAAAAGATTATAAGAATACCTATAGGTTTCTACAATTGCAACAGCAACCACAAGCATGAGACAAGTAATAGTTAATTCAGATTCTGTCGCTGATGATTAGCCTCAGCTGCTCATCAATAGAGACTCCAGCTGATAATTATTAAGTTAAACTTCTGCGCAGTATTTGCATATGTAAAGCACACTTTTCCTGCTGAAGCAACAATAGATGCTATAATGCATTTCCTGATTGTACAGCACTTGGATTTGGGGAACCTGGGCAAGAGAGTCTGCTTTGCATATCCTTCCTTAACCTCATCAGGCCAACCATTCAGAAGAAATGCTCTTACACATACTGACATCTACAAGCTACAGCAAAAAACAGACCTAACCCTGCGTAACAGTAAAAATGCAACCATTCATTTCAACCAGAATATCTCTAATAAGAATAATATATGACAGAGTTTTGCATATTCCTTGAAACATTTACCTAAGCTTCCTTACAACCTGAAAAATGTGTAACAACTGCTCTGTGACAAGACAGCCTGGTCACCTGAAAAGACATGCAGAAATGCCAGTGGACAGATTCAGCCCATTACTTCCTAGTGACCTGCAGATGTGTCCCCCTCCTCCAAAAGAATATTGAGTATCGTGAATGTGGTTCTCTGTTTAGCCTTTTCTCATCTCGCTTTCTCCAGATAAGAACTTCATTTCCTGAACGTGATTCTTAGTCATCAGTCATAGCCATGCCTGCCCCTGCCCCCCCGCCCCCCCGCCGCCCAGTTAACTGTATTATCAAGAATACAGATACACACACAATGAGTAGATTACATTTATGTATGCAATTCGCCATGTTTTCCTAATTATATGACAGACAAGGCATGCCCAGATCTGCTTAATACCAGAGGAGTTCATAGGCACATTTGCTTTAAGGATAAGGAAATGTGGAAAAGCACTGGGAAGATCTTTATGGAATCCATAACACAACTACCTGCCCCCATGTAGCTACTGTACCACTTCAGTTTAAGAGTCCATCATAGGCTTACTATTAACAGACCTGATTTTTTTTTTTATCAGACAGCAACGAATAGTAAAGCAAAAGATGACCGAGTTTGGCTTTGGTTAAACATGGGAGATGGTTTGAAAAACAGGAGGTCTAAGGGAATGCAGGTGGTCAGCCTCTCTGAAAGCCAGCATTTAGGCTCTGAAGTGACAGTTTAAAATTTAGCTATAGTGAAATGTATGTGTATTGCTAGAAATCATCTGGTAGCACTGTTACACAGAATCTCAAAAGCTGATTTTCAACACATCTACAGAAATGCTGCAGTATTAGTTCAGGCTGGTTGCTGCTGCTGAAACCTGCTGGAAAACTTGTTATATCCCTTAATGTCCTTTGGCACAGAGATGCCATCAGAGAACCATGTGCTGGTATTTTGACTGAGGCTGCTGGAAAAGGAGATTGTCTGAATACTGACTGACCATCAAAGATTGTTCAAGGATAAGTAAGTAAGTAAATAAAAAAATCCAAATTCTGTACCACACCATTTCCTTCTTAGAAGGAACCAGATGTCTAAGAACCTTCAAATCTTTCAGAGCTCTAGCCAACAACAGATATGACCACATACATATAAAGGCAAGTAGCAAAGAAAAAATTTTCAAAACAATGTTATCTCTTCTTTCTAAATGTATCTGAAGATCACACATACAGACAGAAATACTGCAAGTTTGTATTTCTAGTTTAATATGATGTTAGGAAATAACATCAGTGTTATTTCACTGATGACATAGCAGTGCACAAGTTATTAATATCTTTCAGTATCAAGTCTTCTATTTTCCCCACACATTCTCAGCACTTTCCATTTGCTGCACCTGTCATTTCAGCCACTTCAGTCCTGAAGAACAGTGAGGGGAAAATGCAAATAACTGCACATTCAGAACACATGAAGGCTGATCAGTGTTATGACATTTATCTTCACTTATGACAAGAGATAAAATAACTCATGAGTTAGTTTCCCGTCCTCGTCATGAAAAAAAATGTCATAACAGATCGTCATGTACTATATACAGCAAAATTTCTAACACACCTTGGCACAGAAAAAAAAAATCACAGCAGTGATGCAGATGATAGGTTACATGTCATGGCTATGACATCAGAAATCAGAAATAAAACACGTAACATTTTCAAATAGCAGATATAAAAATAAGTCATAATATTAAAAATCCCCTAGAACAACAGTTCACAAATTAGCCAAAGGCAACTAGTTACATTATTTGCAAAAGTTATAACTGCATTAAACAGCAATGAGTTGTCTGTCCATACAGTTTAGTGAAATCCTAAATAGATTTTCACATTTTCTAACTTTCCCCACATTTTCCAAATAGAAAGCCATAGCTGGCCCATACATTGTGTTTGATAAAATAATACTTTTCTACCTAAAATCTTAAAACTCCATAGTATACACAAAAGAGAGTAACAAAATTAAAACGGACAAACAAGAAAATATACTCTCAATTCTCGTAACAAAGGTAGTACCTTTATCCCATGGAAATGCAACAGCGGTTTCAGAATTAGCATCAGTGTGGCCAGGTATCTACCCCAGGACTACAGTCTGGTTTTGGTGACCAGACTCCATTGACATGCATAATGGAACCTCTTTTTTGCATTAACTAACTTAACATTTACCTTTAAAAAAATATTTAGCTTTAAGATATTAGAGATGCTCCTTCTACAAAGATAGAATAAGTATATACAGAACTGACTTTATATCATATCAGGTAGATACAGATTTCATTTCAATCTGTGACCTAGGTTTCCTGTAAAACATGAGGAAATCACTCTTTATGAAATTCTTGTTTTGTTACAAAAGTGAAGAAAGCATATCAGAAACGTAATCCTATTTCAAGTGAGTCAAAGGCAAAACTCAGACACTTTGATGAAAACAAGCATAGGTCTAATATTTCATGATATTCTGCGTGCATACAGCATGGTGTTGTTTGTTAGTCATTTTTATGGTGTACCATAAATGTACACAGTGCTGTACTGTGGTAGGTCAGAATGTGGGCCATATCCCCTGTGCCCCATCACAAACCTGCTGAGCTTCCTGTGCAGCAAGCAAATGAAATTTTTTTTATTTTTGAGCAGCCACAGATTTATTAAGGTTAAATATCATCAACTGACAGCAAGATTTAGATGTTCTGTCTACTAAGATTGTGTCTTGTAATAGATGAGGTATATCTTTGAGACTAATTCACATTTCTGCTCCAGTGCACAGAAACATCTTAATGTATGTTTAGGATCCTAAATAAGGATCCTAAAAAATACGCCTATTCTTTTGTAAGGCAACACTGAGGTTAAGCCCCACTGACATGCTTACTTACTACTCTAAAATAAGGTTGCTTTACTCATTCAGGGCAGCAGTGCTCAATATTCACAGGATCTGCATGTATTTAAATAAATATTCTCTTTTTTCCTCAAATAGATCTCTTGTTTTCTAAGTTTTTATTATCTCCAGGAATTTCTCTCAAAGTAGAACATACTGCGGGAGATCTCTTTAGTAAGTACAAATGAAATGCTATAGTGTGGCATTTTTAATGATGCTTTTGTTAAGTAGCCTGTGATCAGGGCTCATGCCATAGGCTTTCTACAGTGACGTATACTATGAACTAATTGATGTCTATGACAAGTTTTTGTGTTGGGGTAAAGGGAAGATGAAGGTGAAGGCATTTACAAAAATTGTTGTATTGCATTTAGGAGTAAATGGGTTGTGTGTAGTGGTCAATTACAGTCTTGCAATTGCCCTTTTTTTCTGTCAATAGACTTTCATCAAAATATCTATTAATCTTCCCTTTGTTAGTGTAATTATAGATTTATTAATTTCTATCCTTTGAAATAACTTTTGTTATCTTAAAGTCTAAGCGGAATAGATGGAGACTCGACCAAAATTGTTTCATATTAAAAACCCCCAAATCAACACACCTTATGCCTAAAGAACAACCAGACTTGGGAAAAAAAACAATAGGTCAGCTACATAAAAAAATGCTGCAACTGCAGAAGTCTTTAAAGGTCAAGCTAAAGAAGAAACAACAACAGGGAAAAAAAACCCAGAACAACCCAAGATAAAAAAGTAGCTTGCTTTCCCATCTATTCCCATCTTGTTCTAGGAAAAGGGAAAGATCTTAATCGTTATTTTTAGTTACATATTCTGTATTAATTTGAACAAATCCAGACACAGGAATCAGCTGTTAAGAACTGACATAGGATAAGGCTGAGGGGTGAATGCTAGAAGGGCATTGCTTACTTCACCCTTCTCTTCCCTCTGAGAACAGGCTGCTGCAATACATACCCTTAGATGAAACAAGAAAACATGGCCTTCTCCCTTCTAAATAATGACCATCTACCCAGGAAAAACTAGGGCAGACAAAAGAATACGAATACTTTATTGTGGTATTACTATCAAGTTTACTTTTTAAATTATGCCTTCTTCTGGTCTTAACTATCATTAAAATAGTACAGATATTGAGTTACACCAGCTCTGACTTCATGTGCTCCTCTGAAGAAAATCCTACATTTCTATCAGTATATAGTATGTTTTTTTTTCCCTTATGGTAAAATTCCACTTGGCAGGACATTTGAATGTGATTCCTTATGTTTTGAGAGACAGCCTTTCCTCTTTTAAGAAACTGTAACCTCACCAGGTATGTATTTAAAAATTCATACTAGCACCTTCTATGGAAATTATGTAGCTTCTTATTTGATGAGCACAAATATTTATTGTAAATTGCATCAGACAATGCTTTTCTTTCTTTTTCTGAATAATCTGACTGATTATTCAGAAACAGGGAAACAGGGAAAGTAAAATTCCAGACTTGCCTGAAGACCACATAGGTCTATTCTACTATATTATTATGTGGCAGTCATTAAATCTTGTTCCAACTTGGAACATTAAGAAGCACACAAGATGTAAGAGTGAGCAAAGAATTTGCTGCCTGTGTTCAGTATTTCCAGTTCTTAAAATTGTATTTAAAGTCTTGCAATATTTTATATTTATTGGAAAGTCTGATCTTGGAGTTACATGAGAAAATATCAGTGCTTTTTGCTTGTTTGTTTCCTTTGCAGTAAGATCTCATTTTCATCTCTGCAGGAGAAAACTGTAAAAAACATGACCTATCAGTGATGAAAAAATCAGGAGACAAAGCTCTTAAAAACTTATAATTTCAGATATAGTGAATTATGACTTTTGAACACTCTCAAAGAGCAATGCCAGTTTTTTATTATGACTGTTCAAATGACTTGCACTTTACAACGATGGGTACATTCTGTATAGCAGACACATCAGCTAGGGTGGGTAACTGGAAGGGCCAGCACCTCTGACAAGCTTGTGATAGCTATGGTGCAGCCATCAATTCAGTCTGAAGAGTGCTTACTAAGACAATCATAGGTGTTGTTGGGCACTTAAAGGAGCACTAAATATCCTGTGGTAATCTTCAGCAGAATTTTCAAGACAACAGTATTATACCAGATAAATCAATACAGAAAATTAACAAGTATTTGCCACCAATCATTGGAATTATTGCTTTTTTGTTTATTTTTGTTGGAATTATCCTTGAGAGGGCTCTGCAGGCAAAGTTTGGTACTGAAAAACATGCCATTTTCACTGATATCTCCCCAGTACACGTAACAGGGTTTTCTCCTTCTCCATACTGGGCACTCAAAAGATGTCCAGATCCTAGGAAAAAAACACTCAGATAAAAGTAAAGTGATATCAGTTCCACTCTGTCACACTATAGCACTGAGAAAGCAGAAGTTTAACTCTGCCAAGAATATAAACCTCCAAATCTGTTAGGTATCAATTACTATGTATTTAATTTCACAGCTGTGCCTTTTCCCTTTTTGATTCCCACCCCCCCACCCCCCTTTTTTTTATGCTTCTCTTGTTCAAGCATTTTGGATCTGGTTCTTAATCGGGTCCTGATGATCCTTAATGCCTTAATTTCAGAGCCCAGCATTCCCCAATTCCCTTCTTCATTTTGAAATTTCTGCAAATTCTATATTCATCCTCTGTGTGTCTGTGCAGACTGTAATCCCTCATAATAGGCTGATGCTGATCCTGCTCTATGGATTAACCAGTGTAAAATGATTATGTAATGAATTTCCATCAATTCATGCCTTCCAAACTCAGCCCCGAGCAGCCCAGGTATATCTAATCTAACTGACTGGCTTTTATCAGCTGCACACAAGAGATGTGAAAATGAGCCTCATTTCAAGCCTCAATCACATAGCTACAACCATGTTATTATTTATTTTATTTAACAGAATGAGTGTATGTGAGGAATTCTAAGGTACACTCTGTAGTTATACATCACTGGATTTGGTATGGTGCATGTTTGTTTGAACATTGTGAAATGACAGTATTTTCACGCCTGTTTTTGATTATTTCTCTTAAAAAGAGAGAAGAAAAAAATATAGCTGAACTTCAAGTGTAATTCTGCTGCTTTCTTCTTGTGAAATCTATATTCCCATGCCAGATGGTGTCTGAGTTATCAAAGTTATTACCCTAAACTCAATTAGGGAAGAATGAAAGTAATTAAGTAGGGGATGAAGTGACAGAAGCATTCAAGATATAAAACATCTACTATAGGTGAGGATTCTCTAAATTAGATAGAAATTAATCTATAAATTCAGCCTAAAACATAACAGCTTGAGCCTTCACTTTCAAATATTCTAAGATATTGTGCAAAATTCAGTACCTGCTCAAGTGGGCACAGTTCCCAGTGAAAAAGTGGTCTATAGAAGGTGGGAGTCATTTTTGCATTCTGGAGGGGCTATACTCTGAGACAGTTATTGTTCAAATATTCTTGTATCTGTTGTGGGATGGTTTTTCAGGCTGTTGTGTGACCTCAGGAATGCTTGTTTCCTTTCTTAATCCTGGCTTTTTCATACCCACCACGGCAAAAAACAATTACAGTAAATACTTTTTACCATAAAACCTGTAAAGTAGACACCACAGAGGTGCTATTAGCACTCAGTTTATTTTACATTTCTTTTCTCTCTATTTGCTTCTCCTTTGGTGAAGAAAATCTAAACAAGCTGGCACTGAGCTACAGGCATGACCAAGAGCTACAGCTACAGGTTTTAAATGCAGTGGCAAAACAGCCAAAAATTATTTTTTAATCTACAAATGACAGTCTACTTATAGGAGAAATATGTATGAAAACCTAGTGAAACCAAATCTCTCTTACTTATCAGCACTCATTTCTACATAGCTTCTATTGACAAGAATCACACATTTATGGATAAAACTAACCAGGAAAACTTGTGCTCTGTTCACTTGTTTTCTCTTTAACGGGGAAATATAAACCCAAATTCTCAAGGTATGCATAGGTGAAGAAGGATGGTAAAGAAAATACCATTACGTTCTGGAACGCTCAGAATTGGTGCCACGGCTGAAAGAAAAGAAACATCTACCGCTTTGGAGAACAGGGATGTCGCTTGTGCTACTGCTACAGGCAAAATCCCTGGCCAGAAAGGGAACAAATCAAATTCTAAGAATGCATGCATCTCTTGTTTCCTGACTGGGGATAGAAGTGCTGGCAGGGAAAGGGCCTTTAGGAAGATATGCCAATTTACCTTACCTTACCTTACCTTACCATACCATACCATACCATACCATACCATACCATACCATACCATACCATACCATACCATACCATACCATACCATACCATACCATACCTAGCACTGGAAAGAATGCAGGGATTTTAAGTATAAGCATTGAAAATTCAGGAAATACCAGAAGTGTTCAGATATCAGAAGTATACTTCTGACTTCATTTGCCTCACATGTACAGGACAAAACAAAGCAAAAAGCACTCCTGCATGCACTAGCAGCTGCGATGCAAACACTAGCAATGGTTCCAGTTTGCAGAGGCGATGGCCTGACAAACTGCAGTACCGTGATACACCTGCTTAAGGAACTCCCAAGCTCTCTTCCCCACTGCCATAAAGAATGGGCTATTCTTAATGCAGACCACTTAAATCTTGTTTTTAGCACAGCCTCACAAAGGTTACAAACTTATGCAAGAAGAGCACAGCGGGAATGAGCAGTTGCTTAGGAGAAAGAGTAGAAGCACAGGCAGGGAGTATAAACTTCCTAAACCAGCTGGGCCAGGGCCTCAGGGGAATCTGCCTTCAGTTAGATTCTTTCAACAACAGTGGCACACACCTTTCCGAAGGAGGGTTGCTCTTAAAGGCTTTACCGGGACCAAAAGCAGAAATATACAAAAGACTGCAATTTCTGCAGCTCAAGAAAGACAAGGAAGGGTTGGAGTATGGCCACAGCAGAGACACCACTCAGAAGTCAGGAAATGTGATCCACGAGGAGAAGTGAAGCTAATTTATGCCACTGGGAACCACAAATCATTGCTGACAACAGTAGGTTTTCAATTGTATTCTGAAACACAAGGTTTAAATTGTATTCTGAAGCACACAGGGTTTGATTTGTTACTGAAGAACTTTTAGGGAATATCAAAAAGAAGCTACTGAGATGAGCTGGTGATAAAACAAGAACCAAAAAGAACTCACATAGATCCTTGTGGATAGGTAAGTTCAACAAAAAGATGGTGGCAAGGTGACAGAGTTCTGCTTGCCCAGGTAATATCATTTGCCACCCTTTATTACTCATACTGAGCACTGTTGTCTCACCTGGAAATGGAAAGATCTGCTCAGGGGACTAAAACTTGCAGGGCCTGTCAAGGCTTATACAGTCAGAGTTCTCAATTAAAAAGCATCATGAAAAAATCGAGAAAAATTGACTACTGGACACTAAAGTATGTCTGGGGAACTGATCCACTACAGTCACATATGGGATGTTAGGGTACATATGGGACTGGTGCGTGCACGTCTATTAAAAGCTTCTAGAGAAAAAAAGATCCCATCTGGAACTATTGTCAGTTCAGCTGCAACATCACTGAAAATACAGTAACAATCCATGATATTTTCATGACTGTTGCAGGTCAGGACAGGTGAGGCAATGGCACTTTCAAGTGGTGTATGAACACTTTCATCCTATACCACATGGGTAGCATAAAGGGCAGACTGCAAATCGTTTCCTTTTTGACCACTCCTAACCTATCAATTAAAGCTACCAATAAATCACAACAAGTGTATCTTGCTGACTGAATTTCAATGCATGGAGAATTTTGAACCTAGGGCACGGTACAATGATGGGCTTATATATGTCTTCAGAAAAAAGAGCTTAAACTATTAGGGCAATGAGGTATGCACAGAGCAGTGAAGTGCTGCTCCAAGAAACATGAAAATCAGTAACTTGAGGTCACATTTCATATATTGCTCTGTAAAATGAAAATAGCAAAAGAGAGGCACAAAGCCAATTTAGAATAGAGAACACATGAACCAGAAAAAAGGCGTAATGAAACCCCAGAAATGGAGCTGTTAAGGTGAAGATGTCAAAAATATCTATCAGGTTCAAGACAAGCATAGCAGACGCTGACTTTAATTTAAATTTTACTAAGGAAAAACACATCTGGTAGACTTTTGATTAATCTGTTGAAGAAAAAGAGATCACACACTCTTAAGACTACCAAATCTTAGGGAAATCTAAAGAGCACACTCTTACCAAATTCACCTATCCTAGTTTCAGCGAACAATGAAATCCTAGAGAACTAGTGAACTAGCTCCTAGTACCTAAAGCTTTTGGTAATGTTTAAGTAATGACTTACTCAGAGGTATGAGAAATAAATCTAAAGCAATGGATATATGTATATAAGAGCAATTCTCCATAAGCAGTGACATATCCACCAGCACTTTCTTTGAAAGAAAGAGAAAATTACTAACTTCAGTAAAAGAAGCAGTAGTGATTCCCTTTATAATTCAGATGAGGGTGAATCCTACCACTCATCTAGCAGGCCAAAATTATTAAGACAGTTGATTGAGAACTCTTTCCCAGAACAGCTTGCTCTGCCAAATCTATTTTTTTATCTTAGTTTGAAATTAATTTATTCCCCAGCTGTCAAGAAAAGTCTAGCAATCAAAAACTTTTCAATTTTCATTTTACCCTGTTTCTCATTCCTGTTTCCAGTGTAGACTGGGGGATGGAAGAATACTGAGAAAGAAAAGCACCCATAATTGTTGTTTCTGTTCAGGTGATGAAGAAGTTGAGTATTTAATTAAAAAAAAAAAAAACCTATATTGATACTTTCCAAGGAAATTCTACTCTCTGGATTTTTTGTATGTCTTTCTACCATTTTGACAAAAATAAGGTCTTAAAGATCACTTAGATGATTTAGAGGCACACTCCATTAAAAGAAACAGTCACTGAGGAGCCTAAGAGACAAGCCTCAGGAAATGCAAGGGATGTTTAAAGGAGGAGAAGAAAACCCACGAACCTGGAACATGCTCTGTATGTCAATGGCTGCTACTAAAGGGTAGCATGTCCAGTTCTAATTTCTATGTTGTACTGCAACAATTCGGCTTTGAAGATGTCACTAACTTCTGTTTTACATTTATTATATTGATAATGAAAATGCTGCCAAAATTGAAATTTGAACTCTCTTTCCTATTTTAATAAATGAGAGAGGGTACTGCCTTGTCCTACACAGTGATGATTGGCTTTGTGCAGGTAACAGAACAAAGCATTTCAGTCAGCTCTTAAGTAAGAGTTTTGACAAATGTAGCCTAGTTTTAGGCTGCTCAGCTCATCGCAGTGACTCTGAGGCTGTCTGTGGTCAGAAATCTCAGAATCAGAACAGAACTTCTTGTGCTACTGATTCAAAGCCACCATGCAGCAGTTAAGCCACATGTGAGAGAAGAATACCAAGCAGCCTCACAAAATTGTATACATCAAACATCTTTATGTGGATGTGTAATGTGGACATTGAAGACTAACAAAAAGATTTTTGGAAGAACAGCTCATTGATTTCTTCTTAAGTAAGATCATATTAATTAAAATGAAAATATTCCCCATTTGCTTCACCAGCCCCAAATACAATAGGAGGTCCTAAGAGTACCTTTTTCCCAGCTGAGATCAGGAAAATTAAAAAAAAAAACCCACCAAAAAACTAACAATGATTTTATATTATTATATTAAAAGGCCTGTTCCTTTGGTAACAAACTAACAATCAAATTGTTGTTCAGGGGATTCTTCGGGCTTTCAGGCAGTACACCTAAGCTTCCGAGGAAACTTCTTGAGCCATGAAATGGGGTATGAAAATGTTTAATCCCTGACTGAACTGTTATCCTTGTGGAAGCACTGTGAGTACATACAATTACACCAGAAAAAAACTCATCTTCACCAGCAGTACATTTCATTGTTGGGGAGCAGCTTATTATATCAATACAGAGCTTTTTTTACTGGTACAGTTGCCTCCATGCTAGAAATGCTTTACCAGTATAACATCCTGTTTTGTATACTGGTGATTGTATACTGGTAAAGTGCTCTCAGAAAAGACACCAGTCAGGCCACTGCAGTATTGTGTGATTCATTTACCACTCTCCTTCCTTTATAACTCTATAAACAGCATTTTTTAATTGCCAGCAATTTAACATGTATATAAAATTTGGGCGTTGGAATGGGATTTTCAGAATGGCATTCATTAGTTAGAAGAACAAATAGGCTATGATCTTCCTAAATCTCTCGGATACTTTTGAGCCTGTCATGTAGGCCTATTTCCGTAGCTCCCCAATCACTTCGGTACAATTGAAAAACATATTCCTAGTCAAAATAAATTGTCTTCAAGACTCTCAAAATGGGATGGCCAAAATGAAGCTTTTGAGTTAATACTTAAATTCTGACATGAATTAAAAAGATACTAAAAATTGTTTAGCTGGTTTAGCTTTCTAAACATTTCAAAACGCAGTAAATTTACTTTTGGTATTAACAGCATTTAGTCCAAGCACTTACAAAAATTATTAAATACCCAAAATCATGGATTTGCTTTTTTCTTCAAATTATAAATTTTGCAAAATGTTTTTTGAATTCTTACAAAATGTTTTTCAAGCTTTCTTTTGGAAGTTTGAGGACTACAATTTTTTACTTCAGTTAAAAAAGAGATTGGCCAACAATCATATTAATCTGTGAAAGTATTTTTAAAAATAAAGCAAATATCAGAAAAAAAATGGGTATACACTGATAGTCTGTCTGGCTTCAGGCAGCCGCATGAACAGTAGAAAGGAAGATTGTTGTTGCCAGAAAAATAGCATGGCTTTCTGGCATTTCTTACTATTACTTAAATGAACCTATTTTATAAACAAAACCACGAACTGTATAGAGATACCAGATTCTGTAAGGCTCAGGTTAGCCTTAAAACAGTATAAAATGGAGGCCTTCTATACTGTCCTTCTTTTATTGTTTTTTCTCAAGAAGTTCTGTGAAGACCAGCAGTTCAAACTCATATGAGAATTCTGGTTACTGTGTAGAAGAAAAGCTGGAAGAGGGACTACATTAAGTACATGCTATTTTGCAGCAAAAACCGTATTTAGAAAGTATCACAGGTGTCATACACTTTTACTCAGATATTGCAATGTAATATTGTTTTGATGATGGGGTCAGCTGCCAAAATAAAGATTTGGAAGAGTAATTGGAGAAAAAAACACATCAAGAAGTGTGGGTCCAAAATTTCCTCAGTTGCAATCCACTTTAAAAAGTTCTCTTAGCAGCTATAGTAAGTATAGAAAATCTTCCTTTGATTATCACTGAAAAAAACCCAGCCAAACTTTTCTCGCTTTTGCATGCTCATGGTGGTGGGCTGTGGGGGGGGGGGGTACACATAATATTTGGATTCTCAGCTGTAATTGTGAAATTCACTACTTATAAAATCAGAGTACACAGAGTCTCATTTTCTTGTAATGAATCAGCTACAAGTACAATACTCCATCTTTTTAGTTTAAATGAATTTCATGGCACAATTGGACAAAGCCATCTGCTGCCAATTGTCTTGGCAACTAATAGCATTGCTGCTGGCAGCTGCCAAAGAGAGCACATTGCCATACAGCTGTTACAGTCGCTATAAAACAGCTAGCTAGCTTCATTGCTCCTCTCCATTCCTCCTTCCTCCCAAAAGCCTGAAGGCTAGATCATGGCCAGAGCACCACGGGCGTGTCAGAGGAGAAAGGAAGAGGCCACACAGAGGTGGGAGACCTCATCCAGAATTCTGGCTACACTGGCAAGCATGCAGCATCTCTCTCCTAGCTTTGTCCATCCCTCTTGGCTGCTGTGAAGGCAGAGAAAAACTGTGCTAGTATGCCCAGTAGGCATAGCCTCCCTTCCGATACTTATAATTTGTTCATATGCTAAAAAGGCTACTGGTAGTCATAGGCTACTTCAGATTGCCAATTATAGTCCGAGGAATTTAGGCAGTGTGTCTTCCTCCTTCTAGCAGCTATACAGGAAACTGGGGTCCAGCTGCCCAGATAGAAGATGATCTGAGCTGTTCATCTCTCTCTTTAACTTAGGTGTTGCAATTTAGGCACCTAGGTGGCTAATGTGAACTTAGCTCATGTTTTTAGTAAGGATTTTCATCAGTACCTTTTGAAGCATGCTGAGAATACCCTTGAAAGCTTCCTCAGGAACAAATCCATGAAATTTTAATTTGCAGTACAGTCGAGAGTGGGAAGATACATATCCAGTCCACGTGTCAACCACTGTCAATCATTCAGCAGAATCAGATTATAATGATCTGTCATAACAGGAAACAACGGCGAAGCATCTAGACATTATAAGCACTGACATGAAACTCATATCATGAGTTTCAAAATACTTGCTGATGTTCTCCAGTCTCTTATAACTGCCATAATGGAGTTATGCAGCATCTCAGGTTCTAAATGACTGCAAAAATACACTTAGGCCTGCTAAAGGTGGAGAAAGACTGAAGAGTAATTCCCTAAAATTTTAAAAATAAAAGAGTAACTAAACCTTCTACCTCCACCACTCATCAAGAGTTTCTGAAAGAAGTCTTAACCCACTGATACCAATGGTAAAACTTCTGATTTTCTGATGCTGACTCTTTTGGTCTTTGCTAAATCACAAAAATAGATGTGAAAAAAAAAAAAACCAACCCAGCAACATGCAGTCACAGCTGCTTTGTAAATCACCACATTTACTAAATATAGGCAAAGAGGCCAGACTAAGTTCCCTGTATTTTGCTACTCTGGTTTGTTCTTAGAGGTTTCACAACAAAACAAGCATCTGCACAAAGGTCACAAAAGACATAAGGAAATACCCATTTGTTCTCAGACCATGCATGTTTTAAAAAGGAGAAATAATTTCTTACTGGTTAGGCTGATTTGATGGATTAGAAGAAAATGGAAGTCAATTCTGTGTATTTATAAACTGGCACACTAAACATGTCAGAAATGAACACAACAATATGTAAGCCTGACACTTAACAGAGAATAAATCAATCAAGTGGACACAGATTATTTCGTAATACACACACTCTGAGCAGCAAAGGGATGAATGGTAAGTTAAAGAGAGAGTAAAAAACAGAAAACCTATTACCTTTTATTACAAACTACTATGACTAGAGCCAACAACCACTCTGCACATGTAACAGGAGGGACATCAGCACTAGATGACCTACAGGCCGTAAAGACTCTTAGACAGCATTAAGTGAATTAACTGGATTCTTAGCCAGTTTAGCTAAAAGCAAAAAAATCCAGTCAGAGAGAATCTTTGATCTCCTCTGCTGCTCAAGATGGGGAGTTTAGGAAGCTGAAGCCAAACTGACAAACCAGCAAGAATCTTAATCTAGCTGCCTTGAGACAGAAAATGCACTTTGAGGAGCAGGGGCAGAGGGAACAAGGTACGGCTACTGTCTTTCAAGAAAATGTACAGTGCTTTTCAAAGTCACTGAGAAGACAGCATATATTTGCCGCACAAACAGAACTTGCTGGTGACCACAGAGACAGTCTTTAATCCCATGGGATCTTCCCTGCTTCCACCCACACATGAGGTGACTTGTACGGCTATCTTGCTATAATCCAGTGCCCCTTCCCTCACCATGCCACAGACCAATGACTCACACTCTGCCTCGCAGTCTTGCATCTAAGGGTGACTATCAGAGCAACTTAAATTAGTTATCCTGGGAACGCACACTGCTCAAGATGCATCTACCCAGTTACAGACAAAACACCAGCATTGCAACTTGTGTGTACACCAGAATTTCAAAAATCTCCAATGTTAGGCCATTCTGCTCTACGGAGGGTTGATGGGGCTCTGTCAGGTCCGAAGTTGGGTGATTCCGAAAACATACCAGCTTCCACTTTGCATAGTGTCTTCATTTTCATTTGTTGTTTTACATTGTTTCTAGCATGCCAGTAACTAAGCCCAGTAAAAAATTGTATGCATGTTGATCACATGAGGAAGAAGTTACAGCAGGCAGTGTGGTTACTTACATGCTTGAATTTATGTAAGCACTTACGTTTATGCAGAATCAGGGCCTTGTATTTTAGAACAGAATGTAATTCATTCTGTATCTTACATATTCAGTGGGAAAACAGCTGTGAGTGAGTGCAGTCTTGGGGTTCTGAATTTAAAGTCCAGAAATTCAAAGTCATACATGGTTCCCACAGCATCCATTATTCTCTCCACTGGCACATATGTAGTGTTTTGCATTGCTGTTTATGCTAAGAAATTTATGCCCTGAAGTGTATGTAAAACATTACCAACTTATGTTTCCCACAGCTGCTGTAACTCTAAAATTCTTGGCTTCTGTGCATTTAAAATAACAGCCATAACAATACACCAAAGTCTTTTCTTGCACTGAAATTCAATTCTAGATTTTTTTTTTTTTACAGTATATAACCAAAACACTCATATTGATCTGCTGAAATAGCTCTCCTTCTCAGTACATTCTGAAATAACAGTGGCAGGTCACTTACTGCTGCTCCTGCACAACATGGGATTTTCATGCCTAACATTTTCTCAAATGTGTGTCTTTTTTTCCAATGTCATGGCCACTTGCCCTTATAAAAGGTCGTATTCACAGCACGTGTGAAGTTTTCCACTTAAGCCTTGCTGAAATCACCCACTCACAGAAAATAACACCAGAACACGGCAGTTTTACCCCCTATCCTGTGTCAGTCTGCACAGCATTTTAGTCAACTCCTTTGTACCTGTCCCCTCCTCGCCATGAAATAAATAAAATTCTAAGCAAAGAAGTACTAGAAACCTCAATTCAATGGGTAACTTCCTTAAAGTCAGAATTGGCAAAAATGGGGACAAAGAATGAAAGTACTTCCTGTTATGGTTAAACAGTGATTGAATAATATTTGCAAGGTAAATTATCTTCTCCTGGAAAATAAGCAATTCTCTCAAATAATTAAAAAAATCTTATATAGAATGTGCATCAAAAATGTAAAATTTTAGCCTGAACAGTCAGTCCTTGAAAAACTGCAAGCCTCTTAAAAAGGACATTTAGAATGGAAACATTTTGACAATCTTGACACTTCAATATTTTCCCATGTGTATTTATACAATATACATACATGAAGAATATGGAACACTGTTCTGTTCTGGTGATCCTTATTAAACAAGGAACTGGATAAGAAGAATTATGAGAAAAGCTGCAGAATGGCCCAAGTGCTAGAAAAAGTATTTCAGAATGAACTGCTGAACGACAGAAATCTATTCAGAAAAACAAAGTATGGACAATAGGCAATTTGCTCATATCCTTAAGTACCTATGAGAAATACTAAAATTCATTCCAAGAAGACTCTTCCAATTTTAAGAGAATGGTACAAAAACCAGTGGCTGATAACTGAATTTTCAAAAATGCAAGACAGAAACAATGTATAAACTTTGAGCAAAGAAAGTAATTAAGCACTGAAATAACTAGCAAGAATCACTACCAATTTTCTGCCTCTCTGCATTTCAAAATCAAGAACAAGTCTTTGTAAAAGGCAATAAAAACAATCCTGTGGCCTGTGTCATGCAGAAGACTGCAGCTGTGTCTTTTTGCTTGGTATACTAGAAATTCCCTTTGTATCAGTGATTTTGGTGAAGGACTGACAGCACTATCAGAACTAAAGAATGCGCACGCCAGAGCTCAGTGATCTCCACTGCACCTTAGCCTCTGCCTGGAAGACCATACTTCTGAAATTTCAAAGAGGAATTTGGAAGTGTGACAATTCAAAGGTTTAGGGCATGTGAACTAATGCAGTTCTATCACACTTCCATTGTGAAGCCAGCCAAAGCCAAACCCTGCATTAATCTGCTGTCATAGCTCATGGCACCAAAATGGCCACGTTTTGTTTCAAAAACCTGCTAAATCATACAAACCTTACACTTTAATATTATTGGCTGCAACTAAAGAAAGAAAGAAGCAATATAAATGTTAATGAGAAGATGTCTGTTTCACTTTATTTAAAAGCCAGACTAATCCCATAATCCTAACAAACAAAAGTATTAGGCTCTCCACAATTACAACATAACAATGTCCAGATGGTGTCTGTCTGTGGGGAACAAGAACAACAACTGGGTTTACAACCTAAATTCCAGTGAAAAAAAAAGAGTCCCAAGGAAAACTAAGACCGACCTACTAGTGGAGGTATTGAAAGTGACTTAACTGCAACAGGTAGAACCTATTGCTTATAAAGGTATTCTGTTTCTTTTTTTAAGAGGAATTCTCACAACACAGTGAGCAGAGGAGTCGGATGTATATACTCCCATACTGTAGAAGGACGAACAGTTTGTGTAACATAGCTCGAAGATTTTTCAGTTTTCCTTTCTAAATCTGTGTGGTTTATTTATTTTAAGAGCTATAAAAATTATAGATCAGCCATTGCATTCTCAATGCTAGCTGCAAGATTTAAAGGTACACATTAACAAAATAGATATATGGAGAACTAGAAAGACAAAGAAGAGAAGATTAGAAAGATTTCATAATTTTTCCCATGTGAAGCCTCATTGTGGTGCACAGTTAAAAGTGCCATTTTAGGGATACTGAAGTAGAATTATTGTGCAAAGATATAAACATTCAGTACTTTGTAATGCAGTACCCCTTTGTGTAAACTCAGCCCACGATGCTCTAACGCAGGCTTAAAATGGAGCTTCGGCAAAATTTCAAAAGGCGTCTTGAAGCTGGATGATTCAACCTAGAAGGAAATTCCCTCAAGCAAAGCTTTGGAAAATTAATCAAAAAAAATTAAGGAAGGTAATATACTGATGGGGAAAGAGGAGAAATATGTCTACTCATCACACACCAAAGTCCTGGAAAGCACAGCATGCTTGGAAAACTAGATGTACTTGAAGTCAAACTGGATGTGACCTTTTTTGTTATTTAGAAATTTTAGAAAATCTGCGATTTTTGAACACAATAAAAACTGTGATTTTACATAATATAAATAGTTATACTGCAGACAATTTTAAAACTTGACTTTTGTTAACAAGAACGTAAACCAGGATATCTTCTATCCAGTGGTCCACATTAAATAACTAGGGGAAGACAGTGTGCTCAAGCATAAAGGCGGGAATTTGTCCAGGGAACAGCCAAGAACACTACATAATACCTATCGAAAAGGATAGGCTGTTTCATTGACTTGAGTATTTATTCTGTGCCAGTACTCAAAAAGGGGAAACAAAATGATCATGATGACTCTTGGGCCTGTTACATTGATGCCAAATACACTAAGTGCACTTAAAGTAATGAAAAAGTTAATCCAGAAATCAGTAGACAGAAAATTATTTGATAGGAATATAATTAAAGATACACAGCTTTTTTTTTTCTTTATTATTGATCTGCTCTAATCAGAATGATTTTTATCTTTTGATCAGATTTAAAGTTGGCAAATAAAGATTATGCACAGATGCAATATATTAAGGCATCTGCAAGGTGTCTGATCTCATAACAAATTTTCGTGTGGAAAAGATACAATACCAGGACATTCTATTTTATGAATTAAAAACTGGCTAGCTAAACAGATTGCAAGCAACAGGTGTCAATTACTGAAACAGGAATATCTGCTGGGACCTCAAAGGATTCAGTATTCTGCTGCCTCCTATTTAACATTTCACTTATGCTTTGGGAATAAAAAAAGAACTTTACATATGACACAAAGTTAATAGTGTAAATTATGCTGAAGACAGAGCAATCCTGTCCCACTCAAACAAAACGCAGTTCAGTATGCCCAATTTCAAAGGTACGCTTCTGAGAACAAACAGTGCAGACCAACCTATAAAATAAAATAATGTATTTTGGAAAACAATGACCATGGAAGGGACTCAAAAGTCAGAGTAGGTTGTAAGCAATTGAAAAAGAGCTTCAAGAGCTGAAGCTATAAAAGAAAGGGAGGTGTAAGTAATTAGGTCTGTGGAAGTATAATTGGGGGAGTAAAGAGTAGGAGGAGATAAATAGATGTAGTACCGCTGTATGTAGTACTGTCAAGAGTTATGCTTCATACCACTATGACTTCTGTCACATGCATTTTTAAAAGCATGCTGAAAATCTGGAGAGGGTTCAGAAGAGAGCCAGAAAAGGAGTTGAAGACTAGAGATAATGCCCCACAATTGAAAGAGATCAACCTGTTTATCTTATAAAAAAGAAAACTGAGAAGTGAGTTGATTAAACTGTATAAACTCCCTCACAGGGAGAAAATAGCAGGTACTGAAGAGCTTTTTAATCTAGAGGAGAACAATATAGCAAGAACCAGTGACTGGAAGCTGTAGCTGGACAATTTCAAATTAGAAATGGAGCACACATTTTTGTCATTGAACATGACTAATCATTGCACAAGCTTCCCATGGTGAGTGATAATTTTCTATGTTTTGAATTATTACTACATTTCTGAAGGATAGGCTTTAGCCTCACAAGCAATATTGCAGTAAACACTAAGCAGTCTGACTCACTACAATAAACTTTGGGATAAAATACAATGATGTGATACAAAGACCAGCTCAGACAACTGGGAGGTCCTTAATGGCCTTGAACTCAATGAACATATGACTTTCGTCAAAGTTTATAATTAGTCCAGGTTTTTGGTCCTGTCAGGATCAGGCTCTATGCTACCTACTCCACCACTGCATACAAGGTCGAACCTAACATAGTCCCTACTGTCCACCCTGAAGTGTCTCCCTTGCCACATTTTAACTGGAAGGCAACCTATCAAAAGAGGAAGCAGGTATTTCACAACCGTTTTGCTAAGTAAAAAAGCAGGTAATTGCCACAAACATCTGTGGCCAAGTTCCATAGAGACTACCAAGCTGCCAGATGTCAGCGCGACCATTGGTAGCTGCACATTACAGTGCAGATGCTAAATTCACAGAATCATAGAATCATAGAATACTTTGGGTTGGAGGGGACCTCCAAAGATCACATAGTCCAACCCCCCTACAACGAGCAGAGATAACCAGGTGATCAGGGCCAGTCAGCATGGGTTTATGAAAGGCAGGTCCTGCTTCAGTAACCTGACCTCCTTCTCTGACAAGGTGACCCACTTAGTGGGTGAGGGAAAGGCTGTGGATGTTGTCTGCGGGTGACTTTAGTAAAGCCTTTGACACCGTTTGCCACAGCATTCTCCTGGAGAAACTGGCTGCTCATGGCTTGGGACGGGTGCATGCTTCGCTGGGTAAAAACCTGGCTGGATGGCTGGGCCCAAAGAGTTGTGGTGAATGGAGTTAAATCCAATTGGCAGCTGGTCACAAGTGGTGTTCCCCAGGGCTCAATGTTGCGGCCAGTCCTGTTTAATATCTTTATCAATGATCTGGACAAAGGGATCAAGTACACCCTCAGTAAGTTTGCAGATGACACCAAGTTGGGCAGGAATGTTGATCTGCTTGAGGGTAGGAAGGCTCAACAGAGGGATCTGGAAAGGCTGGATCAATGGTCCAAGGCTAACTGTATGAAATTCCATGAGGCTAAGTGCCAGGTCCTGCACTTCGGTCACAACAACCCCATGCAACGCTACAGGCTTGGGGAAGAGTGGCTGGAAAGCTGCCTGGCTGAAAAGCACCTGGGGGGGCTGGTCGACAGCTGGCTGAACATGAGCCAGCAGTGTGCCCAGGTGGCCAAGAAGGCCAACAGCATCCTGATCTGTATCAGAAACAGTGTGGCCAGCAGGACGAGGGAAGGGATCGTCCCCGTGTACTTGGCACCGGTGAGGCTGCACCTTGAATACTGTGTTCAGTTTTGGGCCCTTCACTACAAGAAAGACATTGAGGTGCTGGAGTGTGTCCAAAGAAGAGCAACAAGGCTGGTGAAGGGTCTAGAGAACAGGCCTTATGAGGAGGGAACTGGGGTTGTTTAGCCTGGAGGAAAGGAGGCTGAGGGGAGACCTTATCGCTCTCTACAACTACCTGAAAGGAGGTTGTAGTGAGGTGGGTGTTGGTCTCTTTTTCCAAGTAACAAGTGATAGGATGAGGGGAAATGGGCTGAAGTTGCTCCAGGGGAGGTTTAGATTGGATATTAGGAAAAATTTCTTTACGGAAAAGGTTGTCAAGCATTGGAACAGGCTGCCCGGGGAAGTGGTGGAGTCCCCATCCCTGAAGGTATTTAAAAGATGTGTAGATGTGGCGCTTAGGGATATGGTTTAGTGGTGGACTTGGCAGTGTTATATTTACAGTTGGACTCCATGATCTTAGATGTCCTCTCCAACCTAAATGATTCTATGATTCTATGATCTTCAACTAGATTAGTTTGCTCAGAGCCCCGTCCAACCTGACCTTGAATCTTTCCAGGGATAGGGCATCTACCACCTCTCTGGCCAACCCGTTCCAGCGTTTCGCCACCTTCATTGTAAAACATTTCTTCCTTCTATCTAGTGTCTTTTAGTTTAAAACCATGACCCCTTGACCTATCGCAAATATGCCCTACTAAAATGTTCGTCACCATCTTTCTTTTAAGTCCCCTTTAAGTACTGAAAGGCCACAATCAGGTCTCCCTGGGGCCTTCTCTTCTCTAGGCTGAACAACCTGTACAACCCCAACACAGAGAGGTGTTCCAGCCTTCTGATCATTTTTGTGGCCCTCCTCTGGACCTGCTCCAACAGGTCGATGTCCTTCCTGTGCTGAGGACTCCAGAGCTGGATGCAGTACTCCAGGTGGGGTGTCATCACAACGGAGTAGAGGGGCAGAATCACCTCCCTCGACCTGCTGGCCACGCTTCTTTTGATGCAGCCCAGGATACGGTTGCCTTTCTGGGCTGCAAGCACACGCTGCTGGCTCATGTCCAAACAAGCCAAGACTCAAAGGAAAGCATTAGAGACAGGGAATAACATTTTTTCCCCTCTCAACCCCTGCTCCCAAAGTAATATGTGCTTCAAACTTCAAACAATTGGTGCAGACTATCACAGAATTTCCTAAGAGCTGCTATTCCCTGGACCTTTCATCTGAAAACTAATGACTCCTAAGTCTATTTTGGAGTTAGAGAGAAAGAGATGCAGCACTCAGCACTCCCGTGCTGTACGCAGTAAGGGCGGTGAACAGGAAAAAAAGATGTACATCCCAAGTACTACTTGAGATGTCATGATTCTTCAGCAAATTCTCCTTAGGACTGTATGACAGCTTAAAGAAGAAAATTCAGCAGTTATTTAGATGACAAGCCTGTGTACCTGCCTTATGAGTATGGCTTAGATTACAATCTCCATTAACGTGAATGCACATGTGGACCGTTACTCAAAGAAGAGTCTTAGTTTTCTTTTTTATAACAAGTAAATTCTTTGTTCCATACAATGCCAAAGCAAAGCTTGAAATTGTTATCTAGCTATAAATTCTGATCTAATAATTCATAACCCAAACGACAACTAATGAGGACTTTTATTTTTAGGAGAACAGATGCAGAGTTGCTTTAAAAACAAAACTAAAAATTCAATGTCCTGATTTTTGTGATCCGGAACTCATGATATTAGGACATTTGGGATTGGCAATACTGTAAATGTTATTTTTTCTAGCCAAAGAGACACCATCAGTCAAATTAAATTCTATTAAATATTTAAAAATGGAGAGTGTTTAAAATATTTAGAAGTTTGAGGAATTACATCCATTCTTTTCTCTTTCTGCCTATTTTTGTGATTTTACTATTAGATTTTCTTATTTTACAGACTAAGAAGAGAAGGGTTTTCTGTTCACACAGAGATAGACAGATATAATCTTTATTTATTTTTCTGATATTGCAAATGGGTATGTAATGAAGCTTTCATATGGGTGAATTTAATTCATTCATGACAGTTATGTATCACCTTGTCTTGCAATTTTTTTAACATATCCCCATTTTTAAAAACTCAATTAAAAAAAAAACCTCTTTAAATTGCCAGAGATAACATTTATCAGCTTCAGGCTGGGATTCACTAAGAAGCCTGTAGCTCAGTTAAGTATCCATCTTTTTATAATTAATCAGTTTTTTTCTTTTTTTAAAGGAAGAAAAATATCTACAAAATGGAAAGAATGGATAAGACTTAGAGAATAATTACCCCTGAAGGTTAAAGATTTTCAAATACTCATTAAAGAAATGAATGGAACTGTTTAAATAAAAAAAAAAAGTACTGAATTTTCTTTTCTGATAAATTTCAAGAAAATTGAGAGGTTCACTTTGATTTATGTGGTAAAATGTATCTCAGTGTCCTCCCTTCTTTGCCTCCAGTGAGCTGACAACTCATTCCCTTCCAGAAGTTTTATGCCCATTTGATGCTACAGACTTGGAAATAAACAACAAACAAAGTTACATTTTCACAGATAACCGTGAAAACCTTAGTTGCAAATACGCAGATATCGGTCATCTCACCCTACAGCCTGGTATCTCAGAACATATCTATTTTCGGCTTCAATATCCCAGAAAGAGACCCCCCAAGAAAGCCGGCAGGGTTCTGTGGGAAGGAGTGGGATCCTATGTCAGGCTCTGCAGTAAAGCATCTGCGCTTCACATCCCGCTGTGCAGCTGGCAGGGAGAATTTCCACTATAACCAAACCACTTCTCAAGCTGGTAGCAGACTATGTCCTTCTGCCGTTTCATATACAGTGCATTTAGGGTTGTCTCCTACCTGTACATAGTGTCTACCCATTTGCAGCTGTGGCATAACATGCACACAGTTTTGCTTCCCATTTATCAAGCCCAAATTGCTCATTACTCCTCAGGTAACATGTGCTTCTGCTCTGGATAGACATTTGCCACACAGGCCTTATCTGCAATTCAAACAACCCAAGACTCAAAGAAAAGCATTAGAGACGGAGAGTACATTTTTCCCCACTCTCAACTGCTGCTCCCAAAGTAAAATGAGCTTCAAACTCTGATGATCTATTTAAACATCCATCATTCAAAAAGATATTCTTTTTGTCACTGTAGAAAAATGGACATATCTGTAGGTACTCCATTGATAACACTTAGTTCTTTAAGTATCTTCTAAATCAAATTCAAATTTTCAAACTTTCAAAGTTCTACTTTGACTACTAACAGATATCAAAATAATGCCCAGTATTTACTAACAGTAATTACCCCAATAATTACTAATTAATAATTTTGGAGATCCATTGAATTTTTTGCCCCAAGGCTTTGCAAATTTCTGACAGCGGGAACTAGGAGGTAGGAGTTAAAATGCCCTCTCTGTGCTTACCAGCAGCAGATCCAAACCTCCCTGGGAAGCAAGCTGGTGCTGGCTGAGAGACAGGACATAACTGGATGGATCAGTGGCTTGGATCACTTGGAAAGGCCTCTGTTCTCCTCCACTGTTTTTTTCAGTCTCTCTACTCTTAGGCTCCCTTCTTGCCCCTACTCCTACCACACTAACCATTACGTCTGCAACTTTGGTGATGGGTCATGGCAGCTCTGAAATGCAGACACGCCAGAGATGTTTTCATTAACTAGTTCAGACACTAACACCAGTGAGACTGTATCAGCTCAGGCTGCAAACAGAATCCCAAAATATCCATGCTGCCACGGTACCAACAGCAGTGAAGATACTGGATATGCAACAGCAGTGCTCCAACTGTGTTTTTAAATGCAATGTAGATGTACTTTGAGTTTTGCTATCCTGTCAGAATGAACTGCTTTGCTTATTTCTATAAAACATCTAAACACCACTTCTCCCTCCTAGCACCTCTTCCCCCCAGCCCTCCCCAAGCCTGGGATGCTGTCATAAATGACTGAAAGAGAGACAGAGCTGCTTCTCTTTGTAAAGGAAAATCATGTCTTGCCTCTTATTTATTCCTACTTGCATCAGTTACAGTGAAATAATGCTAAAACTATCTAGCAACTAGCTAACTCTAAGTACAAACACCCTCTAACACCACCACCGTTTCTTGGTGGCATTAGTCTAACATGCTAAATCATGAACACTAAGCAGAGAGAAGCAGGGCATGGATTTTTGAAGAAATTTTCAACTATCTGAAAATTTTGTACTTTTCTAGTTACTCTTGGCTGGCCGTATGATTTCAGATCACATCTTCTTCAGTGGAAGCCCTAAATATAAATGCTCCCAACCAGCATTTAAGTTTGTGCAAATAAACCAGATGCAAGAAAACTATATAGCTGAAGAGTACGTTACAAAAAAAGAACAGAAAGCTAAGTTGGTCAGGAGAAATTTACTCATAAAGAGGATAAGTAACTATTATATAAGCTTGAGTCCCAGTACAGTAACAGAAACTGCAGTCAGTGGGGTTTTTATGTTAAGCATAGCTAAGCAGGTATTTAGACAGTAGAATATAGAGCACAGGAAAGCAATACACAGGTAAACTGCGCACAACTGATTTGCATGACTTCTCGTTCTGCAATGTCACTGTTGTATAGAAACAAACATCTGAGCCATATTGAATCTTGTCTGTTATAACTGGGAGGAGGCAACACTCTTCTCTTTTGGCTCCATTTCCAGGCTCCTTGGGACTTTTGCACAGAATACATTATAACTTTGCTGAACAGTGTTGCTTGGTTTTGTATCTCCAAAATAAACTTGTTTTTCTAGTGAAAATCAATTTTAAAAAGAGGCAGGAAATGGGATTATATAGCTTTTTAAAAAGAGAAAGAAAGAAAATTAATAATGTACATGTGGAGGGAAACTAGCAGTGGTTAAGACTTTCTGATCACACCATCACTGGTGCTGAACGAGGAACATAAAGACCATTACAGGAATACTAGAATAGCAGCCCTTATTCCCGCTAGCCAGTGCTGCAAATATACCCCCAGGAATTCAGTGATAAAATAGAGAAAATTGAACATGCGTGACAGAGAGCCAGAGTGAAATGAAGCACGAAAGAGAAGTGCAACACAAAAGGCTTAAAAGGGCTCAAGGTGTGAAAACACTGAAGAAAGAGTGTGAGGGATGTGTGAACCAGTGCAAGTGCAAGAGGAAAACAGGAACAGGATTTTGAGTGAGTGAAGCTGAAAGTGATAGAGGGTAACCAAGCATAAACGTGGAAGAAAAAACAGGGGTACGAATGAGCATACAAGTGAGCAATAGAGCATGGCAGATTGACAGGCTGTGATGCAGTAAGAGATGGCAAAAGTAGGAAAACCAGGTGGAAAAGAGTTTTAATGATGAATTTCTTTTTTTTGTTACTTTTACCTTCATCGTTTATCAGAAGAGAGACTGTTACATTAAAACAGACCAGCAAGCAATGTAAGAAAGAAGCAAGAGCCATAGTAACTACTAAGAATTCTCAATAAACAAGACATTTGGAAATTGCCTTCAATTTTGTCCACCAAGCTGAGGTAGTCAGAATGACCATGCAGTGTGTCCTTTGGAAAACAGCAAACTGGAAGAAAGGGGAACCTGTAACTTTAAAAATGTGGCTGAGCATTTAAATGTCTTCTCCCTCATGCGATGAACTGTTCTTGTCACAATCCACTGTGAAGCCAAACATACGTATAGCATCACAATAAAAAGTCTTCAGCAAGGAATTAGGGGCAGAGAAATTAGGGACTACAGACATTAGGCACAACTATCTCTAAGAGATGGCTAAGTAAAAGTTGTACCACACAGCTGTAGTTACATAAAAATATGAAACCAGGAAATACTTCACCATTCATGTAAAAGAAACCTGAAAGAAACACAGGTATTCAAATACTCTGGATAACAACAGTTTCGGTGCTCCAATTACTCTGCTTATCCTAGTAACAGCCTCGATGGATGTCCTGCACTCTTTCTTTCATATCTGGACTACAGGATGCCTTTTTTTTAAATCTAGTATGCTTTCCAAGAGTTTGAAGAAAACCTCTGCCTATGTAAAATGTCAAGTAGAAGAAAGAGTGAGCTATTTCATTTTGTGTGGTTAATGATAGAGAAACTGCTCGGTTTGGGTTTTTTTGAAGACAGCCTCAAGTTTATTAGAGTGTAAGAGTATTAGAGCCAAAAGGTTGGATGGCTTCCCTGTGAACATTCAAACTCTCAAAAATACTTTTTTCATTTAACCTTTCTACAGTCATGTTTATTTTATAAAACATTCAATTTGTCATATTCATGTCATAATCTTGAAAAACTATAATAAAAGATTCCTACAGAGTCATTAATATCTTGAAGGTTACTGAAGGTCTATGTAGTGAATAAATACCTAATTTCTGCTTATCCAGTCTCAAATTTGGATCACATGGACTAGACTTCATCAATAGCTTTCTAAGAAACTACATGCAGAATATATTATAAATAATAATGAAATAGGAAATTAAAATAAAGTTTTCTTTACCCCAGTTTTAAATGGGAGTGAACTTTTCTTTCAAAGACAACTGGACAAACAGGAACATGTCTTCACATTTTACACATACAGACTTACACATACTTTTATAAATGCTTTTTGATCTTCAATTATTGTTTCAGCAATTTGGTTTACATACAAACTAGTTTCAGCAACTAGAAATACCCAAAACAACCTGCATCAGAAAAGTAAAAGAATCCTTTTTTTTCCAGCAACAATAAGAGTTGCTTATCAGAACACTGCTAGTAATTCTGTTGATATTCAATTCAGAATAGTTTCCAACTCATTCTCCTATACATGGAATAGCTTTGCAGTGCTAAAAAAATCATTTGATGAGCAACAGAAAAAGCATATGAAAAAGGGAAGTGAGTCCCAAGGAAAGTTGATTCCATCTAATCACTTTCATACATAATATAATGTTATATTTTGAAGAGACTACCTTCTGTTTCTGTTAAAAATCTATAGATTTGGACAACGTAAATTTAGTACCATGAGTGCAAAAAACATGCAAGAAAAGATGGGCCTGGGTCTAGGCTTTAGACACTTTAATAAGTGCTGTGGTTTAGCCCCAGCCAGCAACTAAGCACCACGTAGCTGCTCGCTCATTCTCCCTGCCCTGATGGGATGGGGAGAGAATCAGAAGAGTAAGAGTGAGAAACACTCCTGGGTTGAGATAAGAACAGTTTAATAATTGAAATAAAGTAACATAGTAATGATAATAATAACAATATAATAATGATAATAATAACAATAATAATATACAAAGCAAGTGATGCACAATGCAATTGCTCACCACCCGCTGACCCATACCGAGCCAGTCCCCAAGCAGCAATCCCTGCTCCCCGGCCAACCCCCCCCAGTTTATATACTGAGCATGTTGTCATATGGTATGGAAGAGCCCTTTGGGCAGTTTAGATCAACTATTCTGGCTGTGCCCCCTCCCAGGTTCTTGTGCCCCTGGCAGAGCATGGGAAGCTGAAAAGTCCTTGACTAGCATAAGCAGTACTCAGCAACAACTAAAAACATCAGTGTGTTACCAACATTCTTCTCCTACTAAATCCAAAGCACAGCACTATGCCCACTACTAGGAAGAAAATTAACTCTATCCCAGCTGAACAGGACAATAAGCACCAAAATACGTGCAAACTACATCAGTGGAGAGGTGACCTGTATCTTATAAATGCAAGTTGGGCCAAACAGGACACAATGTAATTCCAGCTAAGAACAGCCGTATGCATAATGTGAGAGACCCAGTTAGCCACAGTATGTTCAGTGACCATGACTGAATGGGGTTTAGGTATGCTATGAAGAGAGATCATAGCCACTTATTAACAATCTCACTGCATTTTTTTGCAGGACTGGGGCTGTTTGCCCCTGCGTTTTGGTCAAACACTAATATAATAACTATACTTGTCTTTAAAATTCTTCCTTCTGTCTCAGTGTTATAGTGTTACTCCTCACACCCTAACCTTTCCTCTTGTGCACTGCTTCCAAGAGGCTTTTTATGTTTCATAATGATGGGCACTAACTCCCCACAAATAAAATCTAAGTCATTGGGAGCTACAGATTCTCAGCATCTTCAGGATGAAGTCTGTATTTTGCAGAACACTTCTGTATCCTTCAGGACAGGAAGGATAGCAGGAGAAAAATCAATGTGCCAGGCAAAGAAATAACAGGTGGATCAGAGCTTTTTCAATACACGCTGTGTGTTTCTTTACAAATTGCATTCCCTGAACCACCCACTTTGAAAGAAATCCACTTTCCCACAAAAGTGCTTTCAGTAGTTCAGGTTACACAGAGAGACTGTCACTCAAAAGAAGACTTACAAGCAGCGTTTCCAAAGCTTAACAGCATTCCCTTTTCTCCATCAACGCTTCTTTTCCTTTGCCTAAAAAGGTTGGTGTGACTAATTAGTCCCCAACACTCCATTATAATAACAATAATACTACCTAGCCTATATAATGTTTTTCATCAGTAGATCAAAAAGTACTTAGTAAAGGAGGCAAGTGTCATTACCTCATCAAGTAATACCCACCAAATAATCAGCTCTGCTGCTGCTTTAATCCTTAAAAATGGTGTTTTAAAACCATGAAGAAGCCAAAACATAATCTCCAAATAATACACCTTCTCTAGCAAAGGAGATTATTGCGCGTTCAGCAGAACCCAAGAGGGTTCCATGAAGCAAAAAGGGAATATATTTGCAAAGATACCACATAGGATTAGAAGGGACCTTTTCAGTTATTGAGCTAAGGCCCAGTTGTCCCATGCTGATATATCATATAAGCCCTTTCTTAAACAGGTCGAGTTTTGCCTTAGAACTAGTGAGAGCTTTTTGCCTTTCACTAAGCCCACTGAGAGGCTGTGCCAGAAGCGTACTGATCTGATGAACAGATATTTTCCTCCAATTTCCATCCTAAATGTGTTGTTGATCTGATAAAAACCATTTGTCTTGGTATTAACAGTATCTGTTCATCTGAAAAGCTCTGCCCTGCCTTGCTTATTTAGAAAGCTCTCAATTTGGTAAAGGAACGGAAAAATACAATTAAGCCTCCCATTCGAATAACTAGGAAGGTCTATCAAATTTTGCCTGTGGCTACTGACATATATACATTACCTATTATAAATTCAGCTTTCCTAGGAGTATTTTTATTAAAAGTCCAAGATCTAGTTCCAGAGCAGCGACAATCACCTAAGAGGCCACTCTAGTCTATTAAGATTATTCTTTCCCAAGGTGCCTTACTTTACACTTACAAACACTGAACTTAATTTGCCATTGTATTGTCCTGCTTTAAAAAAATCTCATGGTGGAGATTCCACAACTCCTGTTTGCGATCTATTAGGCCACTTCACACTCCTTACGTTTAGAGCTGCTTTTCCTCCTGTCAAACTCTACCTAAATCTCCCATTGCTGCAATTTAAGGCTGTAACTTGTTATGTTCAGATCAAATCCACTTCTGTATACAATGAAAAGTCTAGTCAGCTTGCAGCATTGAATACAAATGCGCAGTCCTCATCTTCCTGAGAATTTCGCTGTTTATCAACCCTTCTCTCTTTAAACAGCCAGGGAAGAGGTTTGACCTTACTCCATATGCTTTAGGATAGTACTAAGATACGCTTCTTTCTCAACAAACAACTCCAGAAATAATACTTCAAACGTCTCGCATTACTGCATTTGTGAAGTTCTGATGTTTTTTACCCTATTTTTGCTATCTGCAGAAGCAGCAAAGACCTCCTCATATACTTTTTTTTCCTGTAGCCTTGGCTGACATCTCCATCAACCTGGTAACAACATTCTGCTCTTTTCTCTGGAGACAAATAATCAACAGTATTAAGTAGGAGTGTGTTTTTGCCTGTATTCTGGATTCTCACAGCCATTATCTCATGTTCATGTTCAACCAGCCATCCTGAAATAATGACAATGTTGACTCTTTCAGCTCAGTTTCTTAACTTTTCTTCCTTTTCTTCAGTTTCAGCATCCAGAAGTGTACCTGTCCTTTTACACATGCATAGAAAACAATTACCCAAAACTTAAGTGTTATCATTACTTCTTAAGTTGATTATTTTGTGTTACACTGGAACTCTTGATTAGAGTACAGAGGCAGAATACAACTTCCTTATCAAGTTCCAGTCACTGTCTTTCAGTTATTTTACTCTTCATATTATTTTTAACCACATAACCACTAGTTGTCTTACTGGGAGACTGATGATGTAAAGCCTCTGCTCTTGAGCTGGACTGATAATAAAAAGGTGCTGGGAGGTCTAGAGAGACTTAAATTAGCCTTAAATAATCCTTGCACCATCCACCATCACGAAAAATGCCTCACTTGCAGGATCACTTTCCTCTTTCTCTTCACTATATTGTTCCTTCAATGTTGTATTTGCCCTTGAGAGGACCAAATAGGCAGGTTTTCTGTATTCATTGCAACGGGAAATTCTCTCTTAACAATTCTTAATGATTTCCTTCAACTTCACAACACTGATTCAGTTAAATCCACAAACAAACACTTGATGAGTACCACATATCAATTATTCATTTGCAAGTTCGACTGGTAGCTTTCATGTTTAGAGTGAACTTCAGATACAAAAATTCCCTGTAATTTCAAAAGATGGAAACCTAAAAGAATAATTTGGAATGGATAAAAACATACATGTTTCTATGATGCTGAATCCTTTCACATGTATGTGATGCTGAAATACAGCAATGAGGTTAGTGTGAGGCACAGTGAGGCTGCTTTTAGTAATATGACAAATGATGCTCTCATAATGGAACTCAGTGTCTTCCTGACTCCTCAAGATAATACCCTCTCTTTTCCATATTAATCCACTCTTTTTACTACAGCCGACTACTTGCAATGCAAGCACACCTTTTCCTTTGTCTTCTCTCCCCACTGGGATTATTACAAAAAAGCCAACTCACAGTACTCCATTCAGCTTTATACCAAGAAATTGTTTATGACAAGTGACATTAACACCTGAGCACGGTTCTTTCATCACTCTCATTAATTAGCTCCTCCACTCCTAGTTAAACCCTCACGTCCACACCATTAGAATCTCTCTTGTGTGAAACCCATTGAAAACACAGCTGCCAACCGTCACCCATTCTTTTTGCGATTCCTACTCTCACTTGCTGAAAATCTGGTTCTTCCAACAAGCACCACTTAAAATTACCACGGATAATCTTTCCACCAGTAGAAGTTTTTCATTTCCTGTCTGCCTCTAAGCAGAGTCTCTATTCCACCACAGCTCCTAAATCAAATATGTTACTTTTGTGCAACCAAACTGTAATTAGCACAAAAACATCCCCTGTTCAGAAATGGCTCACATTTTTCCATTACTTCTGTGCAGCCAAACTATAACAAAAACACCAGGACCTTAGTGGAATATTTCTAAGCCATATCCAAATAATATAATACCTTCCTACTATGGAGAATGCAATAATAAATAATAATATAAATATATTATATTATTATATATATAAATGATAATAATTATATAATATCTTCCTACTATGGATATGTAAGGTAAATGAACATTTAGTTATTAAAAATATAAGTCTGTTTAAATATGCCAATGTTTTCCCAAACAATTTGTTTCCAAGGCCAATACCTTACCCTTAAAAAAAAGTAAAGGAAATGACATGTCTCATCCTCCTCTGTACACGAGATATGTTCATAGATTGCAGTCCAGCATGCTCTAAACATTTTTTCCCCAAAAAATACCATTATGCTTTGCTTCACATTGACAATATTATTCTAGAACTGGCTCCCTTGAGTCAACCTGCAAAATAAATTACCGTGCCAATTAAAAGAAAAACAGTACTAATTGTTGTAGATTTGTTGGGGTAGGGGGTTCTGCCCTTTCTGTAGTGGTAGCAATTGCAATGGGTAATAGCAATTTTTTCTAAGCTAATGTAATTTTGTCTTGATTTACTGACCTATTGTGTTTTCAGTCCCCAAGGTGGAAAAGTGCCTATTGATAGCAAAAAAGTTCTTTTTAAAAGGCCATTTTTAATAAAGCTCAGGAAGGTTCCGTGACTAGAAAATTTAGAGGCCTGCTGCAGTTACAAGGCTCATCCCAAGTGAGCAGTGTAGATAGAGGTCTTTTTGGAAGCTAAAAAAAATGCAGTAATACAAGAGTCTTCCTGGCAAGAGGGAATAAATCAATCCCCCCGTACAACAAAGTATGAGGCTGGGAAGCTGTCTTTCCTGCAGAGATTTTAAAAAGCAATGACTGATTCTGGGTTAAAGTTAACTTGAGCCTCTTCAAATTTGAAGGGGCTTGTTTTTTAAACAGGAAAAACACTGACTCAAAATCAGGCATCCAGAGCTGGTAAAGCAAGCACAGTAGCATCCACAATTACGAACTGCTTAAAATTCTACTTAAGTGCTTTCACAGCATGTGCTGTACAAATTAATCAGGTACATCACTGTTCAACCAACAAATCCACTATCTAATAAATGGTCTATCTGACATATACAGAAGACTAACCATTTTGCTTTTGAGCTCCCTGTGTTGTTTTGTCTTAGTCTGATCTTTTCTCTGATTTACAAAACTGTAACATGCTGCTCCTAATGGAGAGCTTCTGCTTTTAAGGCTACTCAGAAGCTGATAAAACAAAACCCCAAATAGGTGGGATATGCAAATTGCACTTTAACACCTATACAGACAGTACTTCACTGTCTTCTTGTAGTTAACAGGTGACAGTAGTAGCATCATCTCAGAAAAGAATTTTATGTTTACGACTTCTCTGTAAGATAAGCTTGTGCCAGTCTAAGATGACATGCCATTTTAAACAGCTATTGCTATGTCAACCAGCGTAGTATCCCACATGACTGCTTTTATTGGTACATATGTCATTTTGGAAGCTTTTTTAACTGAGCTGGCAAAAGCCATTCTTACACTGCAATAATGCTATCCACAACAATGACACAGACCAGTATAATTGTACTGGTGTAGTTTATGAAGTTTTCTATGTGGATTCTTTCTTGTCATCCCGATTCAGTGCGCTCCACATCCATATTGCACCACAGATCTAACCACACTTCTGATGCACAAATAAATATACGTGTACAAACAGGAGCTTGGGACAGGGAGGATATCACATTTTTGAAGGGAACAGGTAGTGAGTCACATACCAAAACAACAATTCCCATAGTTTTCAATATCCTGATTTAACCCATCTTCCTCCTGAATACAATAAAAAACATGAGTCCCCGAACTAGCTTTGTTCAAGGAAGAATTTTCTTCTCTCCATCTCCTGACAGTGGTCTTCAATTAAAGCCTGCAATGATGAAACTCACTGAGATTGATGGAGGAAATAAAAGGAGAGAAACCACTGAAATGCATCTTCGGAAGCAGATTATTAAATGTCCCGCAGACATCGGTGCGAGTGACAGCCGCCAGAGCTTAGTGAAAAAAAAAGAAGCGGAAAATTAAACTTCTCATTGGGCCTGATGATGATTAATATCTCTTCTCTGATGAGCTGAAACTGCTTAATCTTTGCTATTAATATCAAATCACTGAGGTGCAAGTATGGTAGCTGAAGAGAAAGGGGGCATATGAGAATGTTTAACATCGGGGAGAGGAAAAAAAAAACCCAGAAATAACTGAGGTACATTTTGTTCTTAAATCTCCTAAAGCAAGAAACTCAGAATGAAGCTGAGAGTCACCATCAGCGGCTCTGAAGTCAGGTTGCTATGAGGCAGCTCTTGGGCAAACAAAGTCATGCAATTTAAAGGAGATAAATAGTACATTTCAATCATTTGGTTAAAGACATTTGCATTCTACAGGAAGACTACTTAATTCATCACATCTCCATTCAAGTGTACGTGAACAAGCAACTAATACCTTCACCCAACTCAAATATGTTAGATAATTGTTATTTTCAGATTTACTTACCTCTGTGTATATTGGCAAAGCTTTAAAGAGAGCTAGTTGGAGTTCCTTGGAAACCAATAATTATGTGTAGCTGTGCAGACAGACTTTTACAGTTGGTTTCTATAAGAATATTCTACAAAATGTAACCTCTCTGTTGAGATTTTTACCTTAAACCCTTGGGCTTGTAATGCACTGAAGCAAGAGGTGAAATAGCTAAATCCATTATAGTTAATACTCCTAGAAAACATTCTGTGTGTATTACATTTTCAGACCAAAAGAAACCTCTGTTAAAGTCAGTGTAGATCACTTGAGATACACATTATAATAGTTTGATTAGTAGAGAATAAAAACCAGACTTTTATAGCACCCATTCAGCTGAAAACATTATTCCTGCTAAAGTTAACAAGCAAAATCACTGAGTTAGGTTAAATTAAATCCAATGACAGGCAGGAAATTTACTGATTGTGAAATATTAAAGCTGTGGTATTAGTTCAGTACGATTCTAGAACACTGAATACCTTAATGCTATGAAAAAAATGAAAGAGAAATCTTCAATTTCGTAATGCTGTAAGGTAACTTGTAAACACTGTACAGTGTTTTTATGTTTTATTTGGAGAATTGAGATTACAAGATTGATAAAATATAAGTTTATAAGCCTTGATCTCATGAATAATTGGTTGCCAAATTAGTGCTCAAATAAATCTTGTTTCCTAAATTGAGTAAACCGTCTTAACTTGCAGCTGAAACTGTGCTTGATTTGATCCTTTCTGAAAGGTTATTTTTTCACAACTGAAAAGGTATGGTAACCTGGAGCCCAAAACAAAGAATCTGCTTGGGAAATTAGTTTTTCTGGCCTGGGATGGTAACTGATCATCCTGATAACTAGTTTCTATTAGGTATGGTAAGGTTAGTAACTATCCTATGAATTCATATCTTTTTCTATGTTTTGGTAGCTGTAGCACTCTCTTCTGTAGTTCCCAAAGTGATATTTCTTGCAGTGCACTTTATGTACTGTAATATCTCATAGTCACGATCGCTTATTTTATACAAAACTGAAACTGTTAAAATGATCCTTTTTAATTATTTTTTTCCTCATCTAATTCTCATCTTTCACTTCTTACCTTAAAGCCAGAAAAATCTGGACCAGGATTAAAGCATGTATTTTTGAACAAGGTGGAATAATTTATTCAGAGATGTGCTAGAATCCTCCACCAGCTTTAAAATCAAGTTCAGAAATCTGGCTAGAATGAAAGTTTTCTTGTATCTAGAAGGCATGGGTCAGACGCAGGAATTACCAGCCAGTATTATTTTATCAACTCCACAATATAATACAGCCTGTACTATCCCAGATATTAGAGACATTGATTGTTAACAGTCCCTCTGACTGTAAAAATCTACAAATCTTCACAAGCTAACAAAACATCAGTAACTGTTCTGTGTGATTTTTTGGGGACAATCTACAGATCTGTCTGCCAATTCTATTTTGAAACACAAATTAAACAAAAGACTGCTGCAACTACTCTAGGAGAGATGTACTGACATGTAAGGAAGGAAAGATGAATGATAAAATAGGAAAAACAGGAAAGGAAGAAAATGGTATGGAGGAACACAACTACTTTTGGATTTTTTTTTTTTAATTCTACTTAATCACCTAATAAACAGATAGCTCTTTCATGTTTTTTTATTCCAGCAATTTCTTCAGGCCCTTTCCAGCATACAAGAATATTGCTATCTTATTAGTTATGGCTTTATTTCAGCTCCAGAAACAATCCTCTATATATTACACAAATGCTATGCAACATTCTTTGATATTAAACTACACCATGACAACTTCAATCCCATGTCTAGAGAGCCAAACGAAGATGCTATTGTAGTACCAACAGCCGTAGATGCACTCATTTTAATCTACTTAGGAAGAACAATAATCACTTTGAAGATGTAGGGGCCCAGGCTTCACAGCCTAGAAAACAGTGTACAAGATGACTAGGCTGCTTCTACTTCTCATACTGGCCTATCTCTACCCCTAACAGTACCTGTGCTCACTCAATCACAACCAACATAAGCAGGTCTGACAGTAGTACAGTCACATCTTCAGTTTATTTTGTAGATACACATTTTGAGTTTTCCAATTCATTACCTTAATGTGTTAAATCCAATCTTGTAAGCTACTCCGGGTGTCTGAAAGTATATGCTGGTGATGGTGATTTCATTGGGCATCTACAGAAGTTCAGGAATCAGTATGCAGAGAGCAGATCATGCATCTCCTCTTCAGAATAGGTGTAGACCTGTTATTACAAGCTCACCGGAAAAGTATCTCATTATGAAACACTTTCTTTAGACAGTAAAATATTTTAACTAGGCCCATAAATTGTTATCTTCAATACTTTTTTTTTTAAGTAAATGTACTAAACAGGGCACCTTCTGTTATGGATTGTGAATTTAACTTTGGAAAATGTGATGAATCCAACTTTTTTTTGTAATTTTAACTTCACTACTTTCAATTCTCCCTCCTAATTACTGATCTCTGCAAACTCTGACATTTAGCAATTTAAAAGTTAAACAGAATTATAAAGGGAAAAAAAAGGAGATTTAAAACCTTGACATTTACACCCTGGACTTTTGAGTCATGTTTCACAGAACTATGGAGAAGGACAGTCATGCTACAGGTTAGAAAAAATTATTACAGCAGGACAGCTCAAATGGCTTGAACACTGTTAAATTCGAAGAGAATCTCAGGCTAAAAACATGCCATTCTCCAGCTTATCAACTTTTCTTCCTATTGTTGTGTCGTAGTTTAACCTCTGTAGGCAACTAAACACCACACAGCCACTCATTCACTCCCCCCCCCAGTGGGATGAGGGAAGAGAATTGCAAGAGTAAAAGTGAGAACACTCATGGGCTGAGATAAAAACAGTTTAATAACTGAAGTATAATAATAATAGTAATAACAATAATAAAAAACCATAAAAAATTGCAATGAAGAGAGAGAATTAAAAGTCAGGAAAAACAAGTGATGCAACCACTCACCACCCACCAACTGATGCCCAGCCAGCCCCCGAGCAGCAACTGCTGCCCCCGGCCAACTCCTCCCAGCTTATATACGGACCATGACGTCATATGGTATGGAACATCCCCGTGGCCAGTTTGGGTCAGCTGTCCTCGCTATGCTCCCTCCCAGCTTCTTGTGCTCCTCCTCACTGGCAGAGCATGGGAAGCTGAAAAGTCCTTGACTTAGTATAAGCACTGCTTAGCAACAACTAAACCATCAGTTGTTATCACTTATTCTCATGTTAAATCCAAAACACAGCACTATGCCAGCTACGAGGAAGAAAATTAACTCTGTCCCAGCCAAAACCAGGACATGTTGGTATCTACAAAGTTGAGCGAACCAAGATGACTGCTGTCAGCCTATGTTTTTGAAGTTAGCTGTGCATTTCACTCAATTCTCCAAGGATATCTAGATACATTTTAAAAAAAAATCTCTTAGATTCAAGTCTAAAAACAAGAATTGCAGAAGGCAAAGCAACACAAGAGAGGTAAAACTTCAAGGGAGGGAAATAACTACTCAGCTGAACAATTCAATGGTTGTCATGACTGAAAAATGTTTGAAAAGGGTAAAGAGGGAATAAAAAATGTGTTGAAGATACTGGTATTCTTAAGCTAAGCATACCTAAAACAAATCCATACAATATCAGGATATTAGCCTTCACACTCAGTTACTTTTCTGAAACCACACCAGAGCATTATCTGCAGAACGTAAGAATGACCATATATGATGTATGAAGTACTTCTTCAAACTTATTTTTAACTTGACTCCTTCTCCTTCTAGTATTATACACATTTAAATAGAATATTCAAAATCTAAGTTTCAAAAGTACTGGAAGACACTACAGATGCAATTTCCTGTCTAACAAGAAAGATTCAGATTTCAAACTTTTCCTGATCTCAAAAAAACCCTACAAATTTTAAACACAAAATCTTCAAAAACATCAAATATCAGAACTTAATTGTTCTGAGTTAACAGAAACATTCACCAGAATCAAAATATTAAATTTTCATTTAAATCTTTTAAAACATTTATATTTCAGGTATTTTTTTGATCCTGTATGTACACATTTGTTGACCCACTTGCCTGTTTGCCCCCAAAGCTCATTGGCTAATTTCAAATTACATTGTTAGAGGAAAAGAAGTTGGAGGTAATGAAGCTTCTACAATTGTAAGGAACACACAGAGAGAGATGAGTGATGCTATACATTTTACCATTGAGAAATACACTGCAGCATGAGCTCAAGTTTTATTTAGATACCAGGAGACCCATATGGGAGCTAGATTTTATAAATGCCCTAATTGTGGGAAAAGCAACTTCAACATCAATCAGCTGCATGATATCAATCACAGCAAGTCAGGCTACATTAGTTCCAGCGCTCAAAGAAGGTCTGGTGTACTTATAAACTACACGTTTTATTTCAAAAATCCAAGCATCACTCCTTATGGGTTTGGCTTTTTTTAAAAAAAAACAAGACATTTGAGCTCATCTTGTTTTTCTGTTTTTTCTGCAGAAAAACATTTTTTTACTATGAAGTTAGCAAGTACCTATCTTTGAAACAGAGAAAGAGGAATAATCAGGAAATATCTCTCCTACTGTTAGTCTTCCATGCAGCCCTAACAGAATTTAGACATCCAGATGTCCCTTCTTCTTGGAAGGAATTTGTTCACTTTTGTGTAATTCTACTTTTATAGACCGTATTTTTCCCAAAAGTTTGCTCAAAGAACAAGGAAGACAAAGATGAAACAAAAACCTTGAGAAATCCCACAGATTATAATCAGTGTAAGATGCTGTTCCAAAGAAGCTGGCAACTTATTCCTGCTCAAAGAATTCCTTTTCATGCTGATCTTTATGTTTTTGCCAGAAATTACAAACTAAGAGCCGACTAGAAAAAGAAAGCCAAGACAAAACGGGTAGACATGTGTTTAGAAACACAAAAAATTCCATGCAATCAAGAGATGTATAGAGAGCAAGCCTACAGCTTATTTCACTTTTATGAAAGAATAAGCATGTACTTAAAAAAAATGAGTGTCAAAAGAGAACGTGTGTGTCCTGTACTGGAATTCAAAAGAACAATGTGGACCTGCTTTCATTTGGCACAACACACTGACAAAAGAAGTGGTCATTGCAAGATTCATGGCATTTCCTGAGACAATATTACATTGTTTTAAGGACGTGAATTCCTGGCAAGCTAAGGAAGAAACAGCACTGACAGCAGCATTTAGGTGTTGAGCTATTCAGTGGACCTTATTAGTTAAGGATAAAATTGTATTGCAGGATCGTTAAGTATTTAGTTTAATTAAAAGAGTGGTTGAGAAGAAAAAAAACCCATGGTCCTCACTAACTCCACAGTTTGACCCCCAGAAGCTTCTCATGACCATGTTGTATTTTGGCTCACGTTCTTTGTCTAAGGCCATTCTCGTTTTGCCACAGAAACTACTTCAAATTTCCAGTCACTGCTCACAAGCAGACTGTTTCTTTATATAATGGGCAGTAAAACTCTATTTTTTCATATTCACTTGTAATTTTATTTTTTTAGATGATGGACAGATAAGGGTTCTCATATCTGTAAAACAAAATCTAATTGTGGGGATAGTGACTTGCAAGCTAAAGACGATGCGCAGAGAACCAGACTCGGCTTTCACAGCAGGAACCTTCTGGTCAACAGCATACTTCAATCAAACTTCATCAGTACTCTGTATATCCATATCACAAGGGCTTCAGAGAAAGACAAGTTTTCAAGGATAAAGCAACAGAACTTGGCATAAGCCCGAGGTCTTTACTATCATGACTGTTTTGATTCTTGTAGGATCCCCAAGTAAAACCTGCAGACATGCTTAAGAAGTTATCTTGATTGCAACTGAGATAGAGGTGCTTAAGTGACAATTCTCAGCATATCTCCTAAAAAAAAATAACAAGAGAGGAGTAAACCACCACCACTTACTCCAGAATGGAAATGTACACAGGAGCAGCTTTTATGAAGGGGTTGCTATGAAGCCAATCTTAACTAAAACACTTCTCCTGTAAACCTGTTCAGGTACCCATCACAGTAACATCCTTATTATATGCAGAGGTACCCTTTCAGGACCTTTTTTCTCAGAACTTTATTAAAAAGACAGGATCAATACAGAGGTTGCAACTTCTAGTTTAAATGGACACTGGATTGAGTTTTCTTGTTTAATCCTGTTGAGACACACAGCAGATAAAATTCAGGCAAACTGAGTGAATCGTAACGAAAAAAGCAATTTTCGATTTTGCCCCTTTCTGATTACATTGTCTGTGAAGGGATTATTTTCTGATGTTTGTTCATCAGTTGCAAGTGTCTGATAGACATTTTAGCAATTAATTACTTGTTTGCCTCTTCCTATGAGCAACTCATTGCGGGCATTAAAAATTCAGGCAGTTTTCATCACGCACATAGATCATGTGATAAACGTTTGGCACTTAACTGGATAAAGCTGAACTCCCAGAATCAGTTTTCTGATTCAAGTATTCACAAATATGATTTCAAAATCTGCTTCCCATGAATATTAAAACTGGATATTCATTGTTGCTGTAGACAGTCTTCCCAATTAACATATTCACTAGAATATTTATGGAAAGCATACACAAAAAGAGTGTGAACAGCATCAAAGTGAATCCATTTAAATACTAAGATGAATATTTGCAGCCTTCCTTCATTTCACTTTATTGTATTTTATGAGGTGTTTGCCCAACTCTGGCTTCAATCATGTCTCTACAGATTACTTGGACTAAAATGTACTGTCAGAGAATGACAGTCACCCAACACTGGAGTGAAAAGAGGACAATCAAGGAAAGCAAGTCCCAGGAAAGAAGGCAGGCTCTGTTTTTAAAATGTTACCCTGGCAATTAAGAAAAAACAGAGTCAACTTCCTGCTCTCTCACAGACTCCCTACATGATCTCACACAACTTACCAAGTTTTCATCTTAAGATTAGATTACTGAGTCTTCCTTTCCTGTGAAATATGTTCTACACAGGACCCCTGCACAGACACTTAATGGTTTTCAACCTCAAGCAGATCCACCACACAGAAACTGATAACTCAAGTGTATTTTCATTCTGTCAAAATGGAGGTGACTGTGAATCTGCTAAGGCCACACAGCCACAGTGGACACTTTTTTGAGGAATCAGTAATCTAGAGAGCTTGTGTCAAATTACAGTTCCAAGCCTCCATGTTACATGACCTTCATGGTGAACACGATAGGAAACTGCTGCATATAGCTTGCAAAATGATGCTATTTCTGGAGCTAGTGTTTGTTACTGAAATTGCTATTTTCTTTGTAATGAAAATTCATCATATATTTTTTGATTATTTCCTCTTCCTTGTTTTAAATGCACGCCAACCTTCCTACTCTATTACTTTGCCTTTTGAATGTAATTTAAGAATGTTGGAACAATTAGCTTTTTCATTCAAATTAACTGATAACTGAAATTATGCTGTCCTTGTGCATTATTAAAAACAACAACAGTAACCAGGTACATTCAAAGGCTATACAATATTCAAAATCCTCTTTAACATTCTAGTTCATAACCTTAATAGACATTTATACATGATTAATGAGGCTTTTAGTAGCGGTTGCTGTCACAGCTTGGGTAATGCCACCTCCAATGAATATTCCAAGGGGAGGGTCTTACTGGCAGTGTCTGAGCGACAGCTGTGAAGTAGCAGGCTGCGATGTACTTTCTGACAAGAGAAACAAAACCCAGAATGAAACAAAATTCTGTCCTGTAGAATTGCAAACAATTTAAGAAGCAGAACATGGGAACTGATTACATTAGGGTATATTTTATATCACAGATTCACTAACACAGAGCTTGTACAGGGTTTCTAAATGCGATCCCACTGCCATGCTATGGCAAATGAATAACTTAAGTTCTTAGATATAAACACATGGATGAGTAATGTAATTCCTAATTATGTCAAGAACACATAATTTTAGGACCCAGCACTGCAGATATCAGTACTGGAGAGAGATATTTGATTCTGGAGCCCTGAAACATACAAACAAACAAACAAAAGACTGAAAAAGAATACAAGAAAAAGAGCACAACGTTTGTGCTATGACAACCCAGCTAGCCCAACCTTTTTAGCTCAGTGAAAAAAAGACTGAGAGGTGATTTGACTACTGTATGTAAGCACCTTCAAAGGGAAACATACCCAGGCCTGACAGGGGAATAACTAGCATGGATTCACCAAGGGTAAATCATGCTTGACAAACTTGACTGTCTTCTGTGAAGAAATGATTAGATCTGTGGATAAGAGATGACCAGTAGATGCGATCTCCCTTGAATTTAGTACAGTTTTCAATATGGTCTCCCACAGCATCCTTGTATTCAAGATGGGATTTTACAGTCTATATGGGTAGACTACTAGATGTGTGAAAAGCTAGCTGGAATGCTGGGCTCAAAGTGTGATGGTTACTCGTTCATGTTCTGTCTGGAAGTCAGTTGCATGTGGAGTTCCTCAGCAACTATTCTGTGACCAGTCTTTTTCAGTATTTTTATCGACGACTCGAAGGAGAAACCAGGATTCACCTGTATCAAGATTGCAAATGACACCAAGCCTGGGGGTTGCAGTCAATACACTCCCAGGCAAGGGTGCCACCCATGGGCACTAGACAAGCTGGAGGAATAAAAAAAGCAAAGCCCTGTGTCTGGGAAGGACTAACCCTCTCCCAACGGCACAGGCTGTGGACCTGTTCTGTGGACAGAACATTAAAGATGAGCCAGCAGCATGCCTGGACAGTGATGAAGGCCAGCGGCATCCTGGGCTGTATCAACAGGAGCACAGCAAATAGACTCAGGGAAGTGACCATTTCCCTCTACTTGGTGCTCATTAGACCACATCTGGAACACTGTGTCCAATTTGGGGTTCCAAATATAAGAAAAACATTGATGAAGTTCAGTGTAGGGCTATCTAGTTGTACGGAAGCTGAAGTGCTTGCCCTGGGCTTGTTCAGCCTGGAGAAGAGAAGGCTCTGTGGGACTTACCAGCAGCCCCCCAGTATCTACAAGCAAGATGCAAGAAGATGGCGCCAGGCTCTTCACAGCAATTCATGGTGAGGGGATGAGTGACATCAGACATAAACTGAAGCAACAGGTTCAAACTAGATACAAGGAGAAACTCTTCTACCTGAGGGCAGTCAAGTAGTGGCACAAGTTGCCCAGGGAGGCCATGTAGTCTCTATCCTTGGAGGTCTTCAAGACACGACTGCATAAAGGCCTAAGGAATCTTGCCTGACCGCAAAGCCCACCCTGATTTGAGCAGCAGTTTTACCAGAGAACTCCTGAGGTCCTTTTCACCCTGAATAATTAAGTGAGTCTATGCAGGTACCAGGTACTGACAATTTCTTTTAATTTAGTGGAGAAAAGTATAACAAGAACTGTTTACTTGAATCTAAAACTAGATGAACTGAAAAGAAAACTTCTAGCACTGCCTGTGATTAACCAAAGAAACTAGTGCCAGAAGACAGAGAGGACTCTCCTCTCCTGCTGGTTTCAGATCAAGGCACAATACTGTTGTGGGACATTTTTTACTCAAGTATACACAGAGAGCTTAGAAAATAAGTAAACTGTGTGAACCATAGTGGAGTACAAAACAAGAAGTCAGATAAAATGATAAAATGGCTTTAACTCTCTGCCCATAATACCTAGAAGTTAAGGAAGATTCTAGCTATTATTCAGTTAAATAAATGTTTTAACTGACCTTCGTTTTTAACCAACAAAGATTAAATCACGCCCCATCCAAAAACTAGAAGAAGAAGAAAACAGATACAGAAAAATAACAGAAAGAATTACTAACTATACATAATTTCCAGTCCTTTTCCAGTGCAAGGCTTCGTAATAGGTAATGGGCTTTGCTCCCTGGTTTGCATTTAAGATTAATTCACACTGAGCGCTTTAAGTCACTTCAAATACTGTGTAGCAGCAAATTTCAAGATTTGTATTGAGCTCTCTGTAAAAACAAAGGATTCTACACACACAAGGATTTAAAGCAGCATGCCATTATCAATTGTGGACACAATTAAAATAGTCATTATAACAAAGCAACGTAATATTATTCTACAAGCAAAAAGGTGAGGCCTGCATTTGCTCAGCTTTTAAAAATCAAACAAAATCAGTACTGTTCTGCCTGCCAGATCATTAGTTTTCAAGTATGCAGCCAGCACCCCTTATATTTCCAATTTAACATGAATCCCGTAAGTGTTTCATTCTAAAATGAGCTTGTAGAGTTACTGCCCATTAAGGCAGAATTTTAAGTAGCCAAATAAATTTGCATAAGCAACTATTTGTACCTAGCATGTGACTAATTCAGAAATGTATGTAAGACACACTGAAAATCTTTACATGTTCTTACATGTAATTTAACTTGGAATTCAATTTTGTTTTGAAACAAAGCACAAATTCGTCAGCCAAGGATACATGAAAGCAGCTTGACATTTTAAACAATGCCTTTTTAAAATTATCAGACTGTTTGAGCAGTTTTTAAAAGGCTGAAACACCCTTCCTCGTACTAAGATAACTACAAAGGCTGAACAGCTTTTTTTACTCTTGCCAAAATAACACACCTATTGCTGAACATAAAATGCTCCATCTCAAAAAACGAACAAAAAAAAGCTACAAAGTAACAAAAAATAGGAGCTCCAGCATCTCTAACCTCGCCTAACTGAAGTATCACTGCTGAACTCCTTTAAGGCCACAAAAAAAGTTCATCAGATAGACAATTTAAAAGGCAAAGTAGTGGTTAATCCAAGTCTGATTATAAGACGTGCTAGTTATATAGCTGCAAGTCAATGTACCTACAAACTTGAGGATCTCCACCTGAAGAAAGAAGAGGACAGAAAGGTATTCCAGCTATAGCAACCCA